>NC_050584.1:34860000-36182500 GCF_013368585.1 Megalops cyprinoides | reverse complement strand
ATGTTGGCTGTGCAATGCCAAAAAAATTTCTGTGCTGCCTCACGCCCAATCAAGAACTCTAGAAAACACCGAAACACATTGACGAAGGATGATAGATGAAACAGGATAGGTAGGAAGATGGTGGGGTGACACACTGGCAGTCATTGGACAACACTGTCCGCAAGAGTGACCGGATTACAGCTGCTGCAGTTTGTGACCAGCCCTCATCCATCCTCATCGGGGAGCTACCAAACTGTGAAGGGTATCAATATGCGGACATCTAATTTTGGTCTGGCAGCCCCGTGAGTCCGAGTTACCCAAACGAGGTCAAGGCATGTTATGCAGACTGTGCTCTGGTCCCTTGCATTGAGTTGGACTGTGCAGATGTGTGCTGACTCGGGCCCCCATGCCTCAATAATCAGAGTTTAATGTGTAGATTTGAATCCAATCAGCTACACCCTATTCGTGTGCCTTCCATTGCTGCCTTTTGCCGAAGCGTGAGTAAAAGCAGAGTCTGAAAAAAAGAAGAAAAATATAGGGCAGCAATACTGGCCAGTGGATTGTTTTAAGAAGTGATTTTGCTTTGATTTTGTCTTAACTGAGTCTGCAAAGAAAATGTGCAGTTTCTTTCTGAGGATTTGTGAGGGACCACCATTTTGAGCAGCCCTTGCACTGTGGACTTGAAACATGGGGTCACTGGCATTGGGAGAGGCTGACAGACAGAAGCTTCTGTTCAAACACAGTTAGGTTTGCTGGTATTCTATGACCCCACCTTCTCTCTCTTTCCCTCTCTCTTTCTCTCTCTTTCTCGCTCACACACACACACACACACACACACACACACAGCCATCTCCAGGTTCTGAGGCTTTAAAACCCTCAGCACTGTTCTGCTGTGATCCAGCCAGTCTTGCAGTTCATCAAGGGGTCATCATTCAGTCTCACTCATTCGCATTCTCATTCATTAGTTCATTCTTTAGCTGTGGGTCCATGCAAACTCCTCACCGAATGCTCTAAACTAGGTGAAACACTGGCATCTAGTGGGAAGTACTGAAATAATAACTGAGAATTGGAGATTTTAGATTTATATCTCTTTTTACATAAGATATGTTATGGCAATTACCATATAGCATGTGTTGGACAGAATATTAAGGAGATTGTTGTTCAAAATGCTTATGCTTAGTTGTTTTGAATGCGTGTAGGTGACTGGTGTTTTTGTCACAGCATAAGTTGGGGAAAATACATGGCTGCATGGACTCTGGCAGCAGTCCTGCTCTGTACTAAATTTGCCAAGGAACAGAGGAACCTGCTGTGTGATTATCTGATAACGGGGGTGTGAGGAACTGGATGTGCTCCTGTGAATGTGTTCCATGTTTATTGGGTGTGCTTATTCTCTGTCTGGACATGGCACAAACCATAAACACTATGTTTTCACTTAAAGTCTGGATGATTTCTCTGGAGACTCATGGTAAATGGAATAATAAAAGTAGTCTAATACTCCAGGCTTTTTTCACAGCATAGTCCTGGTAATGTGCTCATTTATGAGCCCTAGTTATGGTGCAGCATAGTTTTCATTGTCAGGCACGGATGGGCGACACAAAGCATGTATTTGATGATAAAAATACGGATGTGACAGGAATAGTGGATGGAAATATCTCTGTGCAGTCAATTGTTGTCCACTGATGATGATGTCATCACTCTGGGAAGCTGCTGAGCAAGAGCACAAAAGTGACCTGAATGTCCACTCTACCAGATAGATCATATTGCAAGAAAGGTTCATGGGGGAATTAACAATTAAGAATTAAGGGAACTAAATTTTTCAGGAAGTCCCACCTTGTGCTCACACAAGTAAGTGTTCTGTCACTTTTCTCTGGTTTGGCTTACCTGTTTCCTTGTTCTCAAATAGTCACTGTCCCAAACAGTGAAGAGGCACAGAATATAGAAAACGCAAAAGCAATCTATATTTATTTAATCAGTGCCTTTATCCTTAAATTTAATTAATTATTTAATCTCTGTGCCTACACATATGCCTACATCACACACACACACACACACGCGCACACACATGCATGTAGGAGTAACAGAGAGAGGCTGAGCTTCTAATAAAAGCATTACCGGATTCCAACGAAGATTGGAAAAGCTATTCAGGGGATTACTACATGAAGGATTCTCTATTGCCACATCATACTTCTCATGAGAAGTACAAACAGAATTAATTACAATGCACCAGGACTTTCTGCTGACACCTCAGACAACAGGTAGATTAAATGTCCACTGATACACTTCTAAGCAATATTAAATAGAAATGAATAAATAATTGTCAAAACCAAAAAGCTGCTTCATGGGACTCTTGCCAGCCAGGATATGCATTTCTTGTGAAAGTGCATACAGAATTACAAGCCATTGTCAATATTCATTTTATATTTAGCATGTGAGATTTCTACTATATATTACTAAAGCAACTTGCCACATGATTCAGTATATAAACTACATGATAACATTTCAGTCAAAATTTATGAACCGTTCACTTCAAACACTCATTTTAAATTGGACTGTGCTTTCAGATATTCAACAGTTTATTTTTCACAGATGCAATAAATAAAAAAGAATGCTGCCATGAATCGCTGTGAGGATTTCACACTATAATGCTTATGATTTATGCAGCAGCTGTGTGCAGGGAGTACTCCATGTAAAAGAGAGAAATTACAGCCTCGGGGTCTTTTTTATGAATCTCTTACATGGTGTTATCAGCGGAAATAATAGCACAAATAAATGCGGCCTTTAAAATTCAGAGTATGTGATTAGAAGATATTAAATTAATTCAGTTTATAGTGGGTATTTGGAGGTATTTTCAATTTCTTTATCTGAGAAAAAGATATTATGCTGCAAAGAAACTTTATACAGTGGTTTTCAACATTTTTTTCCAAGTCAGAAAATATAAATTATGAAATGCCTATGGGTTCTCATTTAATAACACATAACAGCTTCATATTTCTTTTTCTGTACTCAGTAAGAGGTTAATAGAAACAATCCCCTAAACTTTGAATATGGTAAATGCTTTTAATATGGAAAAAAAAATCTAAATTAACTATTCACATATATTCAAGTTCCTCTAGTGTTTAGACATACTGAATAATCACAGTTGTACTGATAAAAATACTGAACATATGTATATTTTACCTATTATTTTTCTAATTTCTCATTTTAAGTAGGCTGTATATACATCTGTATATGCAATAACTATGTGTACATAGCCATTAGAAAAGATTCGATAATAATGAATTTGGTCATTTTAGAAGAATATACAACATGCAGACCTATGGAAATGATTGAACACATTGTAACATTAAGCACACTGTAAATTCAAGTAAAGCTTGGCAAAGGAAGAATTTCACATTTATTTTCATATATATACATATATAAAATGAAAATAAAAAGAATATATTATGCATTTTTCCAAACATGCCCTGTATTGTTAGAGATTCAGAATCACAGTTTCACAAGTCTTATGCACATCCGTTGAATTATGCAGGTGCGTGGAAAAACCAGAATGATGCAAAATCAAGAAAGATTTAAAATAGCACACTGCATTTATGAATTAAGCATACCACAAATGCCGTTTCAGTAAAAACATTGTTGTTTGTTACTTAATTGAGTACATGTTTGTTGAAATAAACTGTTAAAGGTTAATAAAATTTTCTAGTAAGAAAATTCTAGTAAGAACTACCCTGGTCTCAATAACTTTCACCCAAATGTGAATATGAATAATTATGTGTGTGTACACACACACACACACACACACAGAGCAAAATAATTTTTTCAGTAATCATTACAAATGCTGAAATAACAAAAGTCTCATGAGTGAACATCAGAGGGGACGTTCAATCTCTTCTCTCTTCACAAGATTAAAGTTAAAAGTATAAAAGTTTAGCATTTTAGCATTAATTCATGGCATCACTGTGCAAATTGTAGCCCAGGAGTTGAGAGATTAAATGCAGTGATTCAGTAATCAATTATCAAAAATCCACATTAAATTTGCAGTAACGTGAAACATCTAGAGCATGTCTGACAAGTATTCTGTAAGGTGGAATATTTGAACAGTAAATTGTGTTTAGTTTGGGATGAAAATGAATAAACAAATAATTAAACAGAAACGGGGTCTGTGCACTCTTGTGTTTTGTCTTGTATTTCCATGACTAACCCTTACGGCGATGGAGCGTATCTGAGAGCCAGGGCGCCTGCGCAATCCACACAGCTTCTCCGCATTATTCATGCTCGATATGATGGTAAAATAGGCGAGCCCATTTGTCAGTGTCTGTCATTGTTTTCCTTCACAGTGATATACACAAATGACCTGCAGTGCAGTTTTGAGGGATGCACAACTGAAGAGAAAGGCTCCAACAGTGCCCAATAAGCCATACAATGCAAAATGAAAGGTACACTGCTATTTAAAATATGGAGCATACACTTATTCACACAGTAGCTAGCCTGGAATCTCGTTATGCTCTATATATTGTTTTGATTATTCCGACTCAAATGTTGACCCTATTGTCCTCATATAAACGGGCTTGTTTTTTTATATAACGCTTAATTTCTGCTAGAATGACTTCATCTGCCCATTAGCCAGTATAGTGCTGGAATAAGCAAATCCACCTATGCAGACAATAGTGAAAAAGGCTCGGTCCAGCTATTTACCTCAGCCTGGCAGTTGTAAAACAAAGGCTTCTCTTCAATATAACTATAATGTGTTCTGTCCTTACTGTCATTAACAGATTTTAGCCAGAATTACTTTTCATACACAACTATTTATCTCTAATTTCAGCAACAAGAAAAATTGTAATACTGAATAAGAAAAAAACACAACCCTATGCAAAACTAAGGACAGAGGGAATTGTGGTTAAATAGAGAAATTGCTTTTGGTTGAGAAATGAAAGACATTTAAATTGTGTGGAGGCTGAAAACTCTAAAATTAAACAAGCAGGGAAGCATCATCATTGTTATCTACAATACCAGCTTATCTATGCTGGTAGTCACAGTATTGTCAGATGAGTTTTCCCAGAGCATTAATTGTCAAAAATGTCACCAGCTTAAACTGCTGTTTAAAATATAACACATAATGCCTTTATAAAAGATGACAAAAATATGTATTTATTACATTCCATTTAAAATGACTTGATGCCGCAGCTGAACTTTGCACATATGAGGAGGTCCAAAATCGGCCAAACTAGTCCCTTGTTTTCAAAATGTCATGTGTTCCAGAGATGAAAAGGGACAAAAGTGGCACCCTGAGCGAGGCCACTGGTGCCTGATGTTGGAATGCATTAAGGCGGAAGTGCGGAGGACTCAGCTACACTGTGTTACTGTCGCCCAGGGCTGTCACTTTCCAGGAGAGACACATAAATACAAATTCAAAGGAACTGGGGCACTGGGCCTGCTCCTTGCTGATATTAACAAAGATGGGTGGTTCAGCCCTATACTGCAGACAGCAATGGCCAAAGCCTCAATCCCGCAAGTTCCACACCTGTGCCTTCAAAGGCATCGCTCCTCTGAGGAGAAAAGCGGGGTGAAAAGTTCAGCCACCGAGTTTGCTGCTTGAAGGCCTCACACTGCATATCACTTTAACATCTTCTGAAGACCACATGAGCAAGAAAATCCTCATCCTGTTACAATGAAGTCCTTTGGTAACACTAGCATGAACAAATCAAAGGCTGGGGGAGTCTGGTGTTCGGTGTCCAGTTAAACCAAACTACACCATTTGAAAGAAGAGAGAGACGAGTCTGAAACATATGAACAGAACCCCCAGTCCTTCATTAATGCTGCATGACCGCTCAGAATGTGTTTAAAGATATCCTTTTAACTCTCTGCTATTAAGTCACACTGAAAGTGCAAGAGATGGCCTGCCATGTACAGGCACTGCTCTTGTGTCAGGGAAATATCAGTATAGCACAGTGCACTTCAATTACTGTAATACCTCAAATGCTGTAGGGGGCTTGGAATGAGGCCTCACACTTTTCATATCCCATGTAAAAATAGTGAGACGATAAAATAACACCGATATAAACACAGAATGTTCCAGACCACACTGTCTGCAGTGACCCAGATGAAGTGAAGTGGAGGAAATGTTGAGGAGGCAATCCCAAAGGCTCCACGGTAGAGTGAGGCAGCAGCATCGCGTGCTTGATCGCAATGACATCAGTGTTCACACTAACCAGTGCCTTTATCCTTAACTTTAAGTGTGAGATTTCAAGTCCACTTTCTGCATTTTCTTGGGACTTGGCCAACATTTTTTGTTCATTTGGTGACCACAAAATATATTGCATTGTGCAAATGGGGAAAAGTGAAATCCACTTAAATGAAACGCTCAAAATTTTGGAATAAAGTGTAATATGTAGTGGCATGTAGTGGAGGCCTACGTGCTGTAATGTTAGTGTTATTCCAGGTATGCCATTTTTATCTTTACATCAAATAGTGTTGTTTTAACATTGGGGGGGGGGGGGGGGGGGGGCACAAATGCATTATTATTACATAGAGACATTTTGCTGGTAAACATATTACTTTTTCTTTTCTATGGGTATGGATAAAGATAGCTCAGAGACAGGAATACACATATCCTGTGCATTCTGTGTATCTGATCAGTATTTGACAGAGACATAATATTAAAGCTGAATTACAAGAAGAATAGGATACACAGGTCTATTGTACTGTGTAGCTGCAGCAGATGTAATCTAGTATAAAATATACTAAAAAAAAGTTTAAAATAGGAACTTTTTTCTAATTAACATGCTGTTTAGACTTCTGCAGACACTGACTTGGTCAATTTCAAAATAAACCTTCCTCTATGTGTTTAAAATTGTTGCATTTTGCAATTTTGTGATGAGAATGTAGTGTTTTTTCTTAACTTTTACCAAGTAAAGATTTCCAACAAATATCATTTCCAAAACATAAAAGCAGATACAATCTGTATACAAAACATATATTTAAGATCCTGCAATTTATTCTATAAAATGTGCATAACTTCGGTAAGTAAAATGACAACGGGTTACCTACAAATGCTGTTGTACTGCAAACAAAAATGTGTACAACCCCATATCTGCCATATGATGTAAAATAAACAATAAGAATGCAAAAACATGCTATATCCTATTTTGAAAATTTTACCTTTACTAGCTTAACACTCGGGACTTCACTTATTGTGTCATCACTTATTTTGGGGGTAACTCAAGTGTTTGATTTTTTAAAGTTTTAACATATGCTACAATAGTTACATTAAATTGTCTGTATCCCTGAATCATAAATTCACCTTCACCTTTCCATAAACAAAACACCGGTTGAACAGGTTAAGAAAACAAAGTTGCTTGGTGTTATTTTAGACTGTAGATTGTCCTGGTCAAAGCAAATTGACAATATTGTAAACCAAATGAGTAGAGGTCTTGCCTTACTTAGGCGCTGCAGCACATACCTTACACCTGAATTAACCAAGAAGGTTATGGGTGCCTTGGTTCTAGCTCAGATGGAATATTGTAACATCATATGGTCAAATGCCAACAAGAAACATCTGGTAAAACATCAGCTGGTCCAGAGCAAAGCAGCACGCCTTGCTCTCAAATGTCCATATAGAACAAACATCAATAGTATGCATTCACGTTTACATTAGCTCAAAGTTGAGGAAGGCTAAACGCTTCTCTACGACTCTCAACCTGGACCATTTTAAATAAAAAGACCCCATCAAATCAATATAATCTTTTCCATAAAAGTTTCAACTCCCACACCTATAGCACACAATATGCAGTGGAAGGACGTTTTGTAGTACCAAAGACTAACACCAATTCACTTCAACGCACAATTTATGTAGCATACAGAGCAATTACATCATGGAATGAGCTGCCATCTTTTTAACAAGAATAATATTAAATCTACTTTTAAAAAACAAGTGAAGAATCACCTAGGTCAGATATACACCAAATCACTGCTACTATATCAATTCTTGTCAGTGGGTGCATTTGTAATTTTTTTTATTTTTACCCGTCTTCTTTTAGTGTGTTTCACAATGTTGTGTTTTAATGCTTGTCCTTCTTATTCAAATAGTTTTTTTTTTTGATGTCTCTTGCAATGTAATGTATTTTTACCTTGATTATTATGATGCTTTACTTTTCGGACCCCAGGAAGAATAGTGGGGCTGTATGGCTCGGCTAATGTGGATCCTATAAACAATAAACAATAAATTAATTATAAAATTATGTTTGCAGAACCATCTACCAGTTTCAGTCATTTGTGTTATAGATCATTGACATTGGCCGTTGAAATGACTGATTTCCACTTGCAATAAGAAGACGTATCAAAAACAAATTTCCTTGAATTTTTTGCCATTGGGCAACATATTAAGATATATAATAAATATACATATTTATTTATATATTAATATTTATATATATTAATATTTATATATTAATAATTAATATTTATTTAAAAATCATCATAAAAATCATCATCATCATTGTCATATGTTATTGAAACCATGTATTAATAATAATAATAAGAAGAAGAAGAATAGGACGTGTAACTATCACATAATACATACATACAAAATTGTATAATAAACACTATCATCATATAGATGATTTGTCTTTCTTGCATATGTCTTGGTATAATTGGATACAGTCTCGTAGCTACACTCAATACTCCAGCCTGAGAAAAACACTCTTGTGGGCACTGACGGATTGTGCACCGAACATTTGAAAATTACAATAATTGAATTAATTTTGTTTATTAGATAATGAGGTTCAATCGATCTTTCCATCACCTTTACCTTTATATCTAGAAGTGTCGCTCTTAATTTTGTTGGCATTTTAATAATTGAATTAATTATTAGAAACAAGGAATCAATTCTATCAGACAAGGAATCAATCAAACATTAATTTAAAATAAGATAATAGCAATTCACTTGCTCCTAAAATGGTAGGCTTCCTCATTAATTTGGTTATGTTAAATAAAGCTGGTACTAAAGTAATTAACCATCCAAGAATTAATTTTCAATTGGATGAAAAAATTCAAGTGCCAGCAACATAATTTGCTTCCAAACATAATGACAAGATTAAACTTTAATTTGTTGATTTAGGTCTTTAATTAATGAAACAAGTTTGTGCAGGGTCCTAAGTAATGAGCTCATTGAGCAAAGCTGGCTGTTGCTTTTTTTCAACCTTGAATTAAAGTATTTCTGCTGGAAATGTTCTTAAAAAATGTTAGGCAGTGTTAGTTTTTCAATTGCAGACACCAAATGCCCAGATTATTTTATCTTTGCATAAAAGTCAATTGTGCAAATTCAGTTATGGTGCAATTAAAGCAACAAGTAACACTCTCTTAAATGTATTTATAAAAATACTTTGATTAGTGCATGCCATAATTCTAAAATTAAAAATAAATTTTCTATTTATGGTATTCTATGAAAAATTATACATTTCAACACTACCAAGAATTTGTTTGTCACATTCTCTGCTCCCACTTAAGGGACAAAAGTCATTTTTTGTTGATCACAGATTAAATTAAATTGTATAATCTCACTGTCGCCATACAACTCATAAAGTTCAGGTCATTTCAGTGCAACAAAATTGTTTATTGTAGTGATATATATATATATATATATAATATATATTTAACATTAATAATTATATATATATATATATATATATATATATATATATATATATATATATATATAATTTCTGCGTTAATGTTTTTACATGGATAGTGTATGCAAATAAACAACTCAACAACATCTCAACATTTCAGTAAAATAACAGGCCAAGTTTACCATAAATGATGAAAGGGACAACCAAACAATTCTTTCACAATGAGCGTTAAACATTTTCACTATGAACTTTTAACACTGCATTTCAGATTTTTTTCCACTTTCATTACATTTCATGCCCCTTCTTTCTTTTTGTGTTGTATCAAATCTGTATCTAACACTAACTGTCAACAATGGTCAATTCCCTAGTGTCTAGAGACATTATCGGCAAGGTATACGGAAAGGTAGGTAAGATTATAACATATAGTGTTGTTTATATCACAATTCCCAACATGCACCAATTAACCAAGGCAAAGACATCTATTTGAAAACCCCAGCATAAAGCAACTTCCTTCCATAGTGGTATCTTACTTCTCAATGTGCTGTATGGTTTGAAGGCATGTACAGATACAATGGACACCATACCTGAGATCGGAAGAGATTTCTGGGTCATTTTTCAGGTGCCTTTTTCCATGAAGAAATTCCACACTGCAGCTCATCTGACTGTACAGTCACATCTAACTATTCAGCCAATCGATTGATTTTAAGCGTGATTATATGTTTCCTACTTTGAGTGCAATCTCAAACAGAAATCGAAAGCTCCTTTGCTTTGTTTTAAATTGTTGTCATTTAATTCTCCAATTCTCGCATGTCTGTGGCTTCTTTTCTCAAAAGAACCATGTGATCTGTGCCCTGCCTTTCTTTATCCACCTGTCTAGATACCTGTATCCATTTATATGATAATATAAATCCATAGATCCACTTGATGTTTTATCACTCAGTATACACAGTTCTCTGGATGAGACACTATGACAGGGTAAAAATGAGTGAAAGCAGACAGTAAGGAAGAGGAGAGATTGATGAAGGATGAATCAATGGAAATGAATGACAGAGGTAGATAATGACATCAGTGGCTTGGGGAAAATAGGGCAAAAGAACACTTCTAAAGAAAAAAAAAATGTAGAAAGGAGAGATGGGAATATTATTCATCTCTTCATCATATTATTAATAGTCTGAAACCAGCCTTTGATTACCGTTGTAAACGTGCTGGGGTGTTTCAGTTGTACAACAGTATAATATCTGCACAGCATCGCTGTGCCACCATTGTTTATGTCCAAGACTAATACAGTGTGAATTGTCAAGCCAATTAAGGGCTTGAATTGTTTGTAAGACAAAGGTCAGGGTAGGGAAAGCAGAGCTACCCTGCCTTGTTGTCACAGAGGTTTTAGAAACCGTGCCCAGAATTCTATTTTGTCCAAAGTATGAGAGCACATAGGAAGGAGGAAAGAAGGGTGTCCCCACGCTCCTCGTTCCTCTGGCAAGGTCAGGAGTTCAGCACAGCGGGGTTGATGCTCTGAAGGCACGCAATCTCTCCCAGGAGCGCCGCAGCCAGATTAAAACCCTGCCTAATTGGATTTAATGAGTGATTTAACAACACAGCACTGCCCGATCAAATCAAACTGCTACTGTCCACGGTGCTTAAACCCGGGTCACTGGTTTGCACTACTACCAAGCCCAAAGACCTCCCTCAAGTCCCCCCCACATCCTCCCCTGTCTCAATCTCTTTCTGTCCCTTCGTCTTTCCAAGCTCATCCCTCTGTCTGATGCTACTGATTTATATTTGACTGCCCCAAGCTGTTTATGTGTCTGTCCCCTCTGTCTCATTCCCTCACTGGGCACCTATCTGTCTCCATCTGTAACAGATGATGCATTTTCAGCCCTGAAATATTTTGGATTAATAGGTATGCCTATTGAAAAGTAAGCAGCCAGTGCAGAGATCAGCACAGAAAAAAAAACATTTATTTTTATTTTCTTTCCAGAGGAATGTCATACTCTTTTATCAGTGCTTGGCAACCCCCCCCCCCCCCCCCACCCCCACCCCTCCTCCAATGCATGAACAATGAATGGGTGCGTCATTTCCAACTTCCAGCAACAGGTTTTCTCATCTCCACAAGTCATTTAAGTATGCAGGATATAGCTCCCCCAAACCTCAAGGTCATTTACTTTTCCATAGAAATACCGATATTTCGGACAATTTTATTTGAAGCCAAGTATAATCCCCTCCGGTTCCCCCGAATCCACCATAAGCCTGGTAGCACAAGGCTAATGCACTGACATTGGTTTTCCAGTGTGGGTATGTACTTCGGTCAACCTAAGGAATGATATATTAAACTTTAGGTTTCTGGTGAAGTTACCTCTTAAAGATTAGATGTGATAGTAAAAATTACACATTCATGTATAAAGAGACAAGCGTAGATAAAGATATTTAAATGTCACTTGAAAAACAGGATCACCTCTCTCAAAGGGTTAGAAAGGATCATGGAGATCAACAGAGGGTGATGCCCAAGGACCAGGCATAAACAAATTACACTGTTTGAAAGCATGGTTTAGGGATTTTCTGCTGGATGTCTGCAAAGCTGATTGAGAAGTTATAATGCTTAAAGCAGCTTAATTATTAGGTCAAAAGGAGAAAGGGTTGGGAAAAGGAGGTATGGGGATGGTGATCCACCCCTAAAGACTGAACAATTATCAAAAACTTTCATTACTGGAGACTGATTCCTATTTTTCCATTTAAAATATATTTATATTTTTTGTGATACAATGTTATCATTAAACATAACTAATGAATTTTTATCCTCGTCACTGATGGAAGCAGAGGTTATGTGATCTTGAAAAAGGACTCTGATTTTTAAGTAAATGAATTATAATTTAGTACCTATAAATTTTAATACAACAAGTGTAAGCATTGCTGTCGATGAAGGTATAGGGGTACTGGTTTTTGGTTTGGAGTCCAAAGAAGGGATCACACCTGGCCGTTGGCCGAGTTTGTTGAATCTCTATTTGGACATCATAAACAGGGAAAAAGAAAAAAGGACGAGATGGTTGCAGTGGACAACAGGAGGGATGCAGTGTACAGCTGTCATGAAAAGGAAGTAATTTCTGAGATTTTTATACTTGTGGATGGGACGGGTTTGTTAATTGCGCAGAGAATGTCTGAAAATTCCTCTCCTGAATCTTTGTTTGAAACTTCAATTAAACATCTACATATGTGTTTCATAATAAAGTCTGTTCTAATTGCCAAAATGTTTCTGCTACAAAGGCATTTTAAAATCAACACTTTAACACACATGAGATTTGAAAGAGGTCAAATATTTGGTGACTAAACTGCAGGTGCAAATTGTATCCTCTATCACCAGATCTAAACATCATTGAACCTTTATGGAAAGTTCTGGAATGTAGCGTGCAGTATAAATTTCCAATTGCTTCATCTCTCTGGAGGCTTTCATTCCTGACGAATGGCCAATTATCCCACTAAAAACAGTTCAAAACTTGCATAACCACATTCCAAGAAGGATTGAAGCTGTTCTGAAGGCAAAGGGCGGCCCAACTCTTTATTACTTAAATAATATAAAAATAAGATGCTTATTTCACACTTTCCCATCCTTACCCACTTTACCACAAAACAAAGGTTGTTACAGGATTTACTCATGAACATATAAATGCTCGTAATAAAGTGAATACATTTCCCATCCAAATGTAAATGCAACTTCCAAATGTACTGTATCTGTGAATCTATGAGACATCATGCCAGCACAACATAATAAATGTAGCTAGCTTGCCACTGGCTAATTATTACTGTATCTGTAAAACTGACCTTTTCAGTGGACAGACATATTAGACAATATTGTCAAAAGGGATGCTGTCAATATCATAAAGTTGACTTTAAGGCATTCAGAATAAATTTCACGTTCATAATCATCATGCAGCTTTCTCAGAAACCATGTAAGGAACGCTCTGTCTTAAGTAGAAGAGCTCTTATGGCATTGCTGGAAGTTATTGTTGGTGTAATTTTTTGAACACACTCATAAAAGCAACATTTAGATCAGTATTTGTCAAATGGTTTAACTCCATTCACAACAATCTGCTGAGAGTCTTTGGCACTGACATCTCTGTTGTTCTCTGTTCTAATATTCATTGCTAAAACATAGCACTTACACTGATGAATTCTATATACATACTGTACCTTATCACTCCAAGTTATTTTTACACCCAAAGATTCTCTCACACAAATGAAAATAAATCATCTTTCTTGGCTTCAAATGCATACCTGTTGCACGAATTGGAATTTATCACCATAATGCTGAAAAAAGACACTTGTGTATCACCACACTGAAAGGAAGATATCAGAGCACCAGTCCACAGGACTGTTTCATCCCTTCCTCTCACTCCGTCTCCTCTCCTCTCCTCTCTCTCGTGCTCTGAGAAGGGGCCACAGTCTGCCCTCAAGCGCTCCGCTCTCTTCCCCTCCCTCCTTGCCCAATTCACACTCGGTTCAGCGGCAGGGCAGTGGGTCATGCCATGCACTTGATTTTCACACTGTTTCTCCACTGAACGCCACATCAAGTTAATCAGGGTTAACAATCGCAGTGCCTCGCTGAGCACAGCTCCCATCGGCTTAACGTTCCCCCGCACTGGTGACACAGATGGGGCGATAATCCAAACGCCTGTGGGCAGGACGGGAGAAGGAGTCATTGGAGGGGCCGGAGCAAAGCGGGGGGGAGGGTTTTTGGCATTTGCGTTGTAACAAGGACATTGTTCACACTGGAAGTAGGTGACATAACCGTCCCCTCGCCTCTCCTACATGTTATTGTTGTTGTGATCTGCCATTGTCAGAGCAATTCGAAAGCTTTGGCAACACCACCTGTTGTCATGCCGAGTAAGCCGGGAAACGATGGGTGGGGGGTGGGGGCCGGGAGCGGTGAAAAGGTTCAGGCAGTGGACAAAGGAAGTAAGAAAACATTTAGGATGCAACAGTACTGTCCCATTTCAAAGACAGTGTCATCTGCATTAATTGTTAAAAGCAGTGATTGCGCAGCGTGAAAGCCATCTAGGCCATGTTCTTCATAGTAAATTCCTTTGGAAATATTAAACAAGACTACTGTGTATTTCTTCAAAAATATGATCCGGCAGAGGAAAACCAATGAACTACGTGTGACACTGAAGGAAGCATGAACAGTCGCAGGCTCACAGCACACATTCAAACAAAAAACACCAGATTCAGTTTGTCAGCTAACCTTTTAGCATATCTACACAGATGATTTACCGTGACATTTCCGTTCTTCCTTTCACTCTGGTTGCTCTCCGCTTTGCGACTTGCGGACAGCTCTCTCTTCGTGATACAGATCCCTAGCACTCTGCCAAGACTGTGCCTCCCCTAGTCTGTAACAGCAGCTTCAGAAAATCTTACACCTCCATCTCCAAACAGCGAGTCATGTATTATTGAGCTCGTACCACAGTGTTTCGGAAATGGTGACACTCATCAACTTAGCAGACTTTCAAAGTGCTAGCCCTTAGCTTTTAGTGTGGGCTTTTTCCTCACAGTGAATAAGATTACATCCTAACTCCAGTAAAAATATTTCTAAATATTTCATACTCTGCCCTGTTACACATGAAGGATCAGTACAGTATCATTAATCTGTGAATGACTACTCCATTCAAAAAATTAATTTATGTGTCTGTAAACAACTTGTCCTGGAAGTTCTTTGTATCAATTAAATATACTTATCTTACTCAATTTACAAAATCAACTCCATTATATAATGCCATGAACACAGAGCTATAGCTGTGTTTACGTTATAACAGGCTACGTTATAACAGGCGTTTATCTTATCCAGATTCATCATATTCACATTTCTTACACATTTTCCGTAATTAATTGTCGGCTTGCTATAAAGATTAAATGTCAGAAATCATAGAACGATTATTGCGCGATGGCCGAACATTGTGTAAAAACGGTTGGGCTCCCTGCTTTAGCACTGCTTTAGCGCTGGTGAGGAGAAAAATGGCTCCTTCCTTGCTAACTGTTGTCATGCATTGTCCTACCAAAAACTACCACGTCACTGTCCTTCCAAAAAAATTTTTACGCGAAATTGTTTCTTCAACGCGGTCAATCTGAGGTCATATGTGGGGGATGAGCTAGCAAAAGAAAAAAACAAAATGTTGTGCCCCCCCCTCCCTATATCGATGGCCTCATTTCAAACCCACCAAGTCTGCGCCTCTGCACCACAGCCCCCCCCCCCCCCCTCCCCCCCCAAAAAAAAAAAAAAGAGTTCACTGAAAGTTCACCCCTTATCTACTGTAAATTTACCATTTCGCGATTTCGGATTTTGTCTCGTAACCTAATTTTTAGCAAATGTCCCACCTGCCGACTGTTACTTCAGCCCTAACACGTGACGTTTTGTAAACTTTTGACTCCGATCGCTGGGTCACGGCGCGGTCAGACTCCTCCTGCCAACTAAGGGCTGGTCAAATAAAATATAACCAAAATATCCCAACATCACTGGCATCATGCCATATTTCCATTGCCTTGTCAACCCTCCCAGCAAAGATCTGAGTTCACAAAAAGGACACCACATTGCCTGCCTTCAATATATGTCATTTTCATAGACATCGTTTCTGGAGGAATTTGCGCCCCTTTTCCCCACCCCTTCATTAGCTCAGCCCCCCTCGCTGATGAACACACTCCAGCTATCTCAAGAGGGAAGAATGTGGGGATACAGCACCCCCTGGTGTCCCATTATAGATGAGCTAGCTGACTGCAAGAAACCTTTTGATTTGCATAAGGGTGCTTTGTTAAATGCTATTTCCATCACAACCAATTCTAAATTGTTCAACACATTTACTAAACAAAATTTCAGATGTATCTACTGATTATTTTATAATCTCTCAGCAAAACATACACACCAATAAAATTGCATAAAATTACTTAACATCGTAAAGTCACTTAGCAAAACACACCAGTAAATGCTCAAAATAAGAAGTACTGCTATAATAAAATATATACATGAATATACACCTTTACATATCATCTAATTTACAAACATCACTATGACTAAAAAGTCTGTAAAATAATAATAAAATATAATAAAATAAGATAAGATAATAATAAAATAATATGAAATAATAAAGCCAAATACTAACGTTGTGCTGGATTGCACAGAAGCTTCATCCAACAAATTTTTTCCAGTAAAAAAGCAATAATACTGGTGTCTGGTATTGGTAACATTTCACATTACACACAAAATTAAGATTTCCCATTTCAAAAATATTGCTGGTCCAAAAACGTCTTTTGTCAAAGGAACAAATGGTGTTAAATATTCCTTTTATTAGTAATAACAGTTTTGCTCTGTGATCTTATTGGTGATATATTTTTTTATTTTTTTTTTTTCTTGATTGGAATATAGATGTTGTTAAACACCTGGGATAATGACACCCGTTCAGCATACTGAATAATCACATATAAAAAACTTAAGTGACAGTCAGCTCCTTAATCTACAAGAAAAAAATGCATAACATTTTAATTCAGTAAAATATATTCATTAAATTCATTTTAATTCCGCAAATACTACGTATGTCTACGTACAGTATTACTGCATATGCAGTGTGCTTATAAATATAAAATACACATGTACATAAATATCCAAAGAAATCATTCATTCATTAATCATAATAATTCAATTCCATCTAAAAATTAAATTGCCTTTCATCCATAAATAAGTGAAAAGGGAGGAAAAAACATTTATTCTGATTTTGACATGTGTGGCTGCTTCAGCTACAGTGTTAACAATTAACTAAGAAAACGGACAGTAAGTGATGATTTACACCATTTTAAAAACCATTTACAAATTTTAAATTTCCAATGTTCGTGTTTATTGTTAATGGATATATTATGTACTGAATGTGTAAATGAAATAGTTACAACCTACAACATGTATAAGCAAATAGAAATATGTTTAAAAATGTATGCATATACCTTAATAGTTTATTTCATCTTCTCAACATAGATTGAGTGATGTTACGCTGAATATATAGAACAAAATACATACAGAAAACGGAACTTTTCATCACTCTCCTTGCACAGTCTTTCATAAACAGAAGTATTTTATATTAATTTTGTGTAAAACAACTGTAGGTAATAATAGAGAATTGTATATAATTAACATAAATAATTGTATTGTGTATATATATAACAACAATTACAGAAATTACAGTTATGTAATGTGTGGATATGTTTATTTGGACAAAAACTCCTTTTGTGGGTTTTCTTGGTAGCTGGTTTTCCTTCAAAGCACATGCATCTGTAATGAATGACTCATACATACAACAGCACTGAAAACGATGTCTTGTCAAAACTCCATCCCTTACAGACCAACACAAATACAGAATCAGCAATTACCACAGAATAAGAACCATAGAAAAAATTCTGATTTATCTATGGCACAAAATGAATACAAATCATGTAAGGCTAACACATACTGAACTTTGTTTTCTTTCATGAAAGTGTTTGCGTTTGAATTTACCCTGGTGACATCCAAATTCAGCAGAATGTTAACTCTAATTTGAAACTGTAAATTATCATTAGTTGCATAGGTATGCATGCTGATGGCATGAATAATTTTACTTGTACTTGGGTACTCACTATCAATTTTTTTAGTTCACCACAAAAAATAAACATTTTGAATAATAAAAGTCACAGAAAAGTCACAGAAGTCACCGAAACGTTATGGGGTATATATTGTATGATTGATTTCTTTAAAGACAGCATGAATCTGTTAAAATGTTCTATGTCTGTTCCCAGCAGAGTAGAAGAACTGCATCTGATAGCACACTTACAGAGTGGTTAATATTTTTTTATTTGATTTATAATTCCCAAAAAAAAAAAAAAAAACTCATATCTTCCCTTGTCATTAAAGGATTTGTGAAAGAGTCTAAGTTATACGTGTTTTATATTTACCACACAGTCCATATCCCCATAAAATTAACAAATAAATAAATAAATAATCTCAATTTGAAAACACTTAATCACAATGGCATGTTGTTTACCAGTTACTCTTCTCATGGTTATGGAACAACCAAAACCAGGGCTCTAGTGACCCCTAGGGGTCACTGAGCATAGTAATTAAAGGGGGTACTTTAAAATTCTCCAAAAATAAGACTATTCAGTGTACACTAAAATTTTTAAACGTCCAATAAAATTGTCGATAAAATATGTGAGTGCAACCTCTAATGCTGTCCTATATACATTCTATAATGTGTATGAAATTACAACACATATATTTTAATGACCCATTGTAAACAGCAGTGAAAAAAGCGATATCTAACACAGACAGCATATGCTTAGCATTAAATGGAGGTTAACACTGCTCTCACCCCCCCCCCCCCCCCCCCCCTCAACCCCCCAAGATGGTTTGTCTTACTAAGGAGCCCATTTAATCCTGAATTAATTTTTTCCTTCTGGAAAGAAGACAGAACATCAATAATTTCATTTGGTCAACATTAGGATAATAGGTCTTACTTGTGGTAAAAACAGGTATGGTAAAATACATCCTTTGGAAAGAAATAAAATTAAGCATAGCTAGTTATTTTGTTGCAGAAAATATACTGTGAATCAGATTCTTTTCAATCAAGGCGTCTGTGTGATTGTCTGTGGGTCGTAGTGTCTGCACTTTACTGTACATCTGTAGCAACAGGAAAAGCTATTACAAGGCTAACTCACATGTATGCAGTTGAATGAGCTGTACAACTGAGTAGCAGTATATTTGTTCGTTTAACCTTTTGTGACTGAGTGTCATGTATGGTGCATGTGCTTCTCGAAGTACGGCTTTCCGTGTGCCATGCAGCACACCACATTCTATCATTACCTTTTTGGTTTTTAACATTAGAGTTTCCACAGGAAATATAACAGGACAGTTACATTCATCATGTAGCGTTGCAGGTGGTTGATATGTTTTGGCCAGCTGAGCAGAAGACGCATTGGACATGGGCAGAGAATCTGTGTACCACTTCAACATTATTTTCCCACTTGCTACTCCTTCTAGACCCCTGCAATCACTCCTACACCCAGTGCACAAGGGGCAAAGAGGAAACGGAGAGCTCGTGTGGGATGAAGGGCAGGGGCTTCACACACCTGCAGAGAAAGACAGCACTGTATTTTTCCTCAAATATTTTTAATTGAATATTGTTCATAAAACATTTTTTTAATTGCAGTTACGATTTTTATTTTTTTTATTATTCCCTTCAGTTAGCTTACAAGAATTTGTTAAGTTTACCACAGTTGAAACAGCTACAATATTACAGAATGATGAGTTTATTAAAGGCATTGGTCAATGACTTAATATTAAAGACAAACTGAATCCCATAGTTATTTTTGAGTTTTAAATTTAGTTTTCCCAACTGAAAAGGGGGGACATGAGTACATTCTCTACCTTAGCTCTGATCTGTGAGGGCACTTAGCTCTCTCCACACTCCTCTGAGCTGTCAGCATGCTGCACCACGCGGGGCTCAAGGAGCCGGTCGTATGAAAAGACCATCATTATCTGAGAAAGGCATACCCATGCAAATGAAGTTTTTATTAATAAAATGGGAAAAGAAAACGGCAGTCACCATCTTACAAGGCGGTGTACAGCACATGTTCTGAAAATGGGTGGCTTCAACCTTTTCACGCTTTAAAAAAATGCAAAGGCAAAAACATTTGTGAACTTCCATCTACATTGTCCTGAAAAAGGTCAGCGTGCAGACCTCATACGAAACACTTTGAGTCAACACTAACTTTCAGAATCCACATAAGCATAATCTAAAATGCCATTGCTTTAGGTTTTTCCCCCCACATTTGACACACTACCTGAAAATTTACCCCTGAACATGCAAACTTATAGAAAACATAAGCACACACAAACACACATGGGTACTCACAGTAAGCAGAGCCAGCAGGGCAACCATCACCCCCAGCATAACATAGAGGTTGTCCGTCAGGCCTCCAGCCCAGAGAGGTCCCAGGATGGTGGCTAGCCCCCCAACCGAGCGACGGACCCCTTGACTGAACCCTGCACAGGGACACAAAGTTACACGAACAATACATGTGGCTGTCGCACGTGTCCCAGCAAACACTTTTTTTTCCTTTTAGGTACCCAGCTCATGAATTATGAACAAAACCTCCCCATAAATAATGCAGAGGGTTAGTAAGACTCTTACAAATAAGCCACACTTCACTCCAGAGATTCTTAAAGGTCATTTAAAAAATTGTTAACTTTGGAAAATACATGTATAATGTATATTGTATATAAAAAAATACCTGATATCTTCAGGGATATTTGATAATGTTTTTCATTGCTCCACCCAGTTTATTGTATGGTGTCCCAATTATAAATACTATTATGTAAGATAAAATGCACAACTGGTAGAGCAGTTTTAAAAATATTTAACACATATTTCACATTTTTTTCAATGCCTCTAAATAAATATACTACTAACTAACAATGACTTGTAAAAATACTACTGTTCATACTACAGATCGTAACTAGGTGGTATATACATAAAAGAAATGGCTTTCTTTAGAAATCGTATTTTACGTGTACCTGTTATATGCTCTGATTTTCTTAAGTTTTGAATTAAAGTTGTTATTACAGTTTTTAGAGCTAAATATATTTTGCTCAATCAAGCAATCAGTCAAGCTAATCTGACACAACATCTAAATTAGAAAACTCACGTTTAGTCCCTGTCTTATTTTTTTTAAGTTTTAGTAATATTTATTCTTTTTTATTGTAAAGCATTCTCAAAAATCTATAATTACTGAAAGAGTGCATTTTAATGTATGTTATAGCTCAGTAAAAAAGAGCCATAAAATAAAGCATGACTTGTTTTCATTGGTCCTACAGGTTTTATTTAATTTAAGCCCGGTGCAGACATTACCATTACTGTCGCCTCAGTTCAGCACATTGATAATACAGGTTTGCCACGATTCTCACTGAAATTCCACACACACATACTCAAGTCATACCCCAGCTTAAAACATTAGATCATATAGTGTATCAGATGGGAAGGAGAGCTTTTTTTTTGCAAGAACCAAGACTTTCAGGTCAGTATCAAGTAGGTTTGACAATGTCACCCATTCCTGTTCTGCACAGGGTTTCACAAGCAATGAGGAGCTGTCAGCAACTGTAATAACAATACTGTAATAAGCTAGCAAGTCACAATTGTTTTTCTATAAGCAATCAGAGCATGCCAAGGAATAAGAAAGACACAATGCAAAAGACAGTATAATTTTTTGTCCTGAAGTCATAATCAGGGCTTTATAACCTTATAGGGCAGCATCAGTGACCAGTGGGTGGCACTATATGGCTCTGTAATCGCTGAAGACTCCTATGGTAATGATACTTACTACAATTCCCCAATTTCAAAACTCTTTTGGTGTGTCGGCCCACCCTCCACCAATGCTGAAATAGCCCCATTGTGTAGCAGTGCGTCAGGTTAATGCACAGCAGTGTTAATTTCATCGAAGAAAAATGTTCGTCAATGAAACTTTTTCCACAATGAAAACGAGATGATGACTAAATAAAAATGCACCTTTGAAAATAAAAACCACCCATTGGTCGAGCACATTTAACATGGCCGCATGCCTCCTTCAAGTGAAGGACACGCTCTGCCAGATTGCAGCTGACATGGGATGGGACAGTCTGCTTCCCAGTGAGTGGCAGAAGCTGTGTATTGGAGAGAGGCGCTTTCCTCAAACTGAATCGAGACAAATAGAACTGGTGTACTGTATTTGTTGCCACTGCCAGAACTGACTTTGTCTTGCAGTATAGGTTATATGTACTGACTGCATTGTTGTACTGTAGTTAATTGTTTTTCCATTTGCACTACTATTCTAAACAACCAAGTGAAAAAAGACAATATTTGCACTGACTTTGTTTTACAGTGTAGGTTATATGCGATGCCTGCACGCATTTGCACTGATTTTGTCTTACATTGTAGATATGCTATATGCACTGAGTACACTGTATTTAATTTTAGCTATTCTTTTTTAATTTGCACTACAATGTTAAACAACTGAGTGAAAAATATTTTGAAAATAAATAAATGTCGATTGTCAAATTTATTTGATGAACAGCCACAGAATGTAACAGCCAAAGAATTCCTTCCACATGACAACAGCCACATAATTATGTACCAGCATACAGCGCATGATACAGCCTTTCTGGTTGTTACTGTATTATTAAATGCATCAAGTTCTACTATAGCTGGGAGTCCCTGGCCCTGAGAAGAAAACCTAAGGAATGTAGCAAGCCTAAGAATATCTGCGTGCTTGATGAAATCACTGTAATGATTTCATTTTAAAAATGCAAATTGACTTAAATGTGACAAAAATGCATTTGGCTAAAATTTGACTAGACAAGTTTTAGTATAGTTTTCATTGACTAAAACTACAAATGATCAAATGACTATAATATGACAAAAACAAATATGCATTTTAGTCAAAAAACTAAATCTAAGACAAAATCACCTGCCAAAATTAACACTGAAGCAGTGACCTTTCTTGGGTTTTCAAAAATCGTCACAAACCTTTGTTAAGAATTACAAGCACAAATGTGCTTAAGTGCTTTCACAGCGGAGTGTTTCTCACCTTGCGTCTTCTCTGCTGTTACTTTAGAAAAGAGGGAAACCTGGGCAACCGCAACAAATGGAAGCCCCAGAACCTGCAGGAATACACCGATTATGAACTCTGCCAACTGCCAGGAAAACCCACCTGGAGGAAAGAGAACAAGAGAGTGCTGAGGCTGGGGAATGGGTAATATGAAGGGAGGTGCGCATGAGAATGATGGTCAGTGGTTAGTGGTGACACTAGATGACTGTTCAGAATGGAAAACTGAATCTAGACACCATGGTATACTACACAGTACTGAACAGACTTGTCTTGCTCAACCTTTCAGGTTAGTGAGTTTGCCTGCATCAATACATTTGACTGTCTACATTAAGAGCAGCCACTATATAGTATTTCACAAAAGTACTTCTCTCAATTTCACAAGCTAGAATGTTAAATAAATTAACAGCATATAGAGCATCAGATTTACCTTCATTGCAAAGGTAATAAGAAACAGACCACTGCCCGTGAAACTTATAGAGGCAATACTTCACTATGCTGTTTGCAATTCAAAAAGGCAGATGACACACAGAACAAGGCAAACAAGTAGCTATCACAGTATTTTTCCATTTTGTAGCTGCTTAAAATATGGAGAAGTTATAAAGACAACTGAAAAAACAGCTGGACACACAAATGAATATTGATAACTATAAACCTTTTTTAGGGTGTTGCATTCAATTACAGCACTCAAAACTGAATTGAAACTCATTTTACTAAGGAGCTTACTGCAGTTTTCAGCATCGACTCTAGAGACTCCAGGACAACTGATGGAACCACAGGCAGTGATGCCGCCTGGCAAGCAATGTTATCAAAAGCATATTGCTAGTTTGTGGTAGTTTACACAGCTAATCCTGGCTCTGATGTCTTGACAGGCCTCAAAATCTTAAGTGAACATTTATTTAAGTTTGATGGTGTTCAACAAACATGCGCAAACATTTTCACCGCAATTATGACAAGCACTCTCAAGCTCTTTGACTAATGATATCCCTGGAGCCTTACTTCACAATACTGTTGCACCAACTTTGATTAGCTCTTCATAATGTTTGTACTGCTAAGTATGATATCTTTGGTTAAAGAAACTATTTTAAAACTACACAGCTAAAGGGCAAGAGATGTTTTAAATGGTAACTCTGAATGTGACAATAATATCCCAGTGATACAGTATGTCTCCATTTAGCACTGACACCTGAGTGGCAAGTTGTTCTGTGAAAAACATGACATGAGAGATGGGATGTCCACCTCTGTTTGAAAACACATTCAGATACCTTTGGGTGAAAAGCTACCAAACAACTTTTACACTTTCACGCAACTTCAACATGTACAAATCTGTGTTTATGTAAAAACAGTACACATCTTTTCCACATTTACACTAAAACAATAATCATTGCAAAGCCATGTTAGCTGTATTACTTAAGAAAAATCCGTGTTAGATATTGTCTGACAATGAACAGCCTTTGTGATTAGTATTGTGTGAAAGCTACATATGAAAAATTACTTCTTGTTAACCTAGATCTGCACCTTTGAAATGCTATTGATGTTTTAAACACAATGTTTCAAACACAAAACACCTGCATTTGCAAATACTTCAAACATAAGAAAATGTCACTTCAAATACAAAACACTTTCATAAGCAGTGTATCTAAAAATACTTCAAACATGGGAAAGCATCATTTCAAACATGAATATTCTTAATCCAATTCTACACGGTACTCACCCTGGGGGTTAGCCAGGAAGATGAGGCACCAGATACAGGAGATGTTGCAGATGATCAGTCCCACAGCCAGGACCACGCGCTCTGCAACACGGCCACTGAGCCAGCGCACAAAGAAGAACCCAGCGATCACCTCCACCCCACAGATACAGTACATTATGCTGTTCTCCAGCTCCCCAAAGTTGAAGTACTTCTGGGTCAGAGGGGTCACCATGGTCTGGGGGCCAGAGAAAGACAACCGCATGCTATGTTGACCATATCCTTTACAGCATGTTCCAGACCCTAAACAATGACATAGTACATATTCTGTTGACTTGTTGATTCATTTCAGAGGAAGAAGCACTAATGGCAATTAAGATTCTGCAATCTGAGTACAAGGAGGGAGAATGAATGGTTGTAAAATGGAAACATTCATTCCATCTGCTGCTGTACCAGAGTGAGAAAATAGACACTCAAATTCAATCATAAAACTCTGTGTCTCTCGCATACCTGGTATGTTGAATATGTTTGATAATTAGTAGTATTTGTTTGTGAAGTTCTATAGACAGCAGTGGCTGCTGCTCTGCACTGGTCTCTCTGGATGCAGTGTAGGATGGGTTGGTCCTACCTCCAAAGCGGTCTGATTGAAGAGCGTGATGAATTGGGCCGTGAGCAGAACCACCACTTCCTCCTTCAGGAACTCTGCACAGAGTGAGACCAGTCACGCCTACTGCAGTCACAAGTTCTATACAGCACAGTCCAGGGTCTGAAGTGCCGTTAGGCCGACCACAGATGGGCCTCACCTCTCGTGACACTGAAGTTCTTGAAGGGATTTGAGGTCACTGACTGCGGTGGGGGCGAGGGTGGCGGAGTGAAGTGGGGCAGGTTGCCGTTGGAGATGGCGGGGTTCAACTGGCTGGGAGAAACGGCACCATAGGACCCAGGAGTCTCCTTGGGGCTCACCAGGGGCTTCGCTTCCTCAATCTCTCCCTCTTCCTCTCCGTCTGTATCCACCTCCCTTACCTCCCCATCCTGGTCCCTGGTGTCTTGAGGCGGGATATCCCAATACATGAACATCACTGGCAGCTGGAGCAGGATCCACAGCAGACACATGAAGAGCTAGGGGAGTGAGAGCAGACATGCAGTCAGATGACAACCCTATGACCAGTACTTGCAACTGTGTCAAGTGTATGATATAACATATGTGAACATATAGTTACTCCAGGCGTTAGTTTCTCTTCTTTCGTCATTGATCCCACTACTACATTTGCATTTTGCATGTGCTCTTAACACAGTGTAGAAACAGAATCCCCCCCCCCCATGTGATGCATAATGTATTTTGCAAAGGTCTATAATAGTACACAAAGTACAAGAAAAAGGAGCTCATATCATAATGTATGGATCAGAGATTGTACAGAGAAACTGGCACTTCTATCACACTTTTAACCAGAACTAAATGTAAAAGGATAGAGCCTTCAGAAATCTCACCCCCGGAGCAGTGTATTTATTCACAACAAAAGGACCCAGCTGGAAATCGCACAGCCTCAGGAAGATGTTGAAAGCTGGACCTGTGTAGAAAAAAGACAGAGATACCTGTGGTTACATCAGGACAGGATAGGCTGCACCAAGGCTCACTAGTGTACTATGGTTCCCATGCAGGAGAGGGTACTGACCGATCAGCAGCCCAGCCTGCCGGCATGCCATGACAGCTGCAAAGACCGTGGCACGGTCCTCTGGAGCGGTGCTCCGTGTAAGGAATCCAAAAATGGAGGAGCCAGCACCTGTCCCAATACCTACACACAGACCACAGAGCGCCCATGCAAGTTACACATCCATTTTCAAATCCATTTTCTGATAACCGAACGGACCATCACAGATTAATATTACCATTTCTCCCGATGCAATATAAAATCTGAAATTTTTCCAGGACTTGGCCATTCTCAACTGGTGATAGGATCAAAGGTTTAAGTAATTTCAAGAATACAGAGAGACTGATTTGAGGAGAGGTGCCATATACTCACCCGCCACCAGCCGACTGGATAGCAACAGCCACTTGGAATACCCCATAAAATACATGAAGTTTCCTGGAGGCAGGAAGATAGATGTAGGTGAAATGGTGCGGAATGACCTGCTTGTGTGTGTCTATGTGCACAGCATTATCTGTCTAGTGAGGGAGAGAAATTAACACTGAATGTGTATCATCTTTACTGGGTAGGGTAAACTGACAAAGACTGCCTGTCATGCAGCATGACCCTGGAAAGCTGCCAGCAAAGACTGAAACAGAGGTTCTTCACGTCGGTCTAATTTCTGTAATCTTTTACAGCATGTTCCTACTTGCAATATAACTGACTGATAGCAGGTATACATTTAGTGAGTGAAATAAAATCACTGCAACCGGTCAATGCTTCTCATCGTCTAGTGATGACCTGTACTGCACGTTGAGAAGGTTTTTGCGTGCATACATATGTTGCATTATCATTAAATTGAGTTTAAAATAATTTTGCAATCCTGAAATCATCTTCCGTTGTACATTTCAGTAAAGCTGAGGAATCAAACATACAAGTAAAAAACAAACGTCTCTCAATCAATGGTTGGCTTTTCAGGTTGTACAGAAAACAAGAATTAAAGAAAATACTTTCAATACAATATTTGTGTACTTGTCATTTTTTATCCTTTTCTGAACAGCAAATAATAAAATCAGAAAAAGACCCATTTTCTTTTCTTGAATGGTGTAAAACCCTGAGTTTCCCGTGTTTAAATTTTAAAATATCATACAAAAAAACTATTTTTATCGCACTTTGGGGGAAACATCCCCTTTACCACTCCCATCACATTTGCCTAACAGACACTCTCATCCACGTAAATGCAAATATAACAAACACAATAAAACACAATAGATAATAACAATAACAAACACAATAGCAAAACACAATATAAAAATAGGAAAACCACTAGAAAAAAACTGAATAGTGGTTTTAGACTCACTTTGGTATTGTAACTAAAGTCCTTCCTTCCTGACACTTACCCACAATCTCAAAGAGGTTGGCAAACAGGATGATGTTCTTGGTGGTGCGAGTCCGATCAGACCAGTGACCAAAGAGGGGGCCCGACAGCAGTCCACTCAGGCTGAACGCAGACAGGCCCAGACCCAGGAAGTAGGGCGCTGCCCCCAGTGTCTGTAGGTATCTCCATATCGTGGGGAGGATCACAGCTGATGCAGAGCCGCAGACACACATTCTGTTACTGTGACTTTCTGTTACCCTGGCATTTTAACAAAACTGTCACCGCAAAGCTGGACATTTTAGCGATTCCCATATTTACCATGCCAGTTTTATCGCTTTTTCCCTTAGAAAAGCAGTAGCAACACTTACTGTGACATACTCATGTACTTAGCATTGTTAGCATACCTGTTACCGTGTTACACCTACACTAAAAGAGTGAAAAATCATTTCAATCAGTATACCAATTATTTCATGATTAATGATTTGAGGGAATACTTATATCAATGGTTCTTCTATAAGCTATTCAAAAAAAGTTTTAACATATTTATTTTCAATAAAAAGCAAGTTCCACAAAAAATAGGCTACAAACAGTACATTAACATCATATAATACACAGTACCAGTCAAAAGTTTGGACACACCTACTCATAAAACAGTTTTTCTTTATTTATAATATTTTAGAATAACAGTAAGGCATCAAAAGTAAAATGGAATGACACAGTGACTGAAAAGGTGTTATAAACAAATGAAAATTCTTAGATTTTTTGAAGTAGCCAAAAATATTTTTTAAATTAATTTCATACATAGGCATCAACTTCACTATTTATATATTTGTCTAAGAAACAAATTTCAAGCGTTTAAGCATAAGTCTTTAGATCAAAATGTCTTACATGAATTCACATTCCCCATCTTAATCATGTTTGTCCAAACTTTTGACTGGTTGAATTATCATTAATCAGAGGTGAATGTTTTCAAATGTTAAGACATTTGGACAACAAGAACAGTCATGCAGTAGAGAAATGTTTTCAACAAATGGCAGTTGAAGTGGAAAGTTCATTTTCAAGTGATCTGCATTACATATTTAGAAAAGACAGGCTGAAATAATATAAATAATATTATTTCAGCCTGAAATAATAAACCTATAATGTAATGTACTTCTCATGAATCCTGGTTCATTTTAATTTCTAGTAATGTTAACAAGATATTTTAATATCACAAAATCAAAGTGTTGCAAAGTAAAATGTTGAAATTGTAATTGTGTCAATGCGTGCATGCTTTTATGCTGTCCTTTTTGCCATTTTCAGACAAAGGAAGTTGGAAGTTTGACAAATACTAGGCTATTAGTTCTTTTAAATAAAAATGTTAGTTTGAGCCACGATATTATGCCTAGAATAACAGCCAAGCCATGCTGAAAACTAGGTGGGACAGAATTGGTGATATTCACAGTGTTGATTGATATGTGATAGCAAAATAGTAGCTAAGTTCAGCACTTGACTATTTACTAAATGCAAATCACTTGTAAACTGACTGACAGCAAACATGTGATGAGTATGCAGGTACTAGGCATTAGGTACCTATCCCTTGATACACTAAACCAATTTTAACTGTGGTTTAGTGTAGTTTTCTAACTTGGAAAAGATTAAAGGAGGGTCAATCCATCTCAAAAGACTTGGGACTTTTTTTTTGTGAAAATGTTTATTGGTTGCATAGACATAAGTAAATTATTATTAGCCAGGTAGGCCTAAGCCATATTTGTTTGTGATGTGTCCTGTAATAAATCAACAATTTCAATACTATTCAAAACTAACATGGGTTCTGTGAACATCTTAGGGCCCAAGGAATCCAAATCAACAACCAAAGCCCATTTTAAGTCTCTAAACCCTATAATGTTAATATTTAGCTGAACAACATGAAATGATATTTCTCTACTTGTCTGACAAGTTGAATGGTGCTATCCTCCAAGGTAGATTGACAGGGTAAACTGTTTGTGTCAAAAACTGTGATAATTGTGATGATTATTTTCTTTTTGAGAGAATTACATTTATTAATTTTATTCTGTCTTCCTAACTGACCAGCTCAAGGCAGCAAAACCTCTTCTACTTATATCATTTGAAAATGATGAACCTGAATTTTCTAAAATTCTATGTAAATGAATTGTACATATACAACAGAATCTCCACAGGTCTCCACATGAAGAAATTCTGGATTCAACTACAAGACAATTTGTTTATTACTAAGCCCCCTTTAAGATGAAGACCCTTACGCTACACAATGGAGTCCATTTGAACTTTGACCACTGACAGATAAACAGAAAGGGGAATGACTGGAAACAGGAATCCTCAACAGAGCTGAACTTTCTGAAATAACTGAGCAGAGACTGACAAACCAATTACTTCACTTTCCAGAGATGACAAAAAAATACCCTGAGAACTGTAAGAAAAGGTAATGCAACATGCACGGTATGCAACATTCAGTTATAAATATTGAACAGGCCACATACCAAGGTTAGAGATGCAAAAACAGGTCTAAAAAAGGCCTCCCCAGCAACCGCATAGACTATTTGGAATGCAATTGAAACAGCCTGACAAGATCTTAACTCACTGGAGAAATTAGGGAAGTCATGTGTAATAGTGGTCAGTGATGACGAGGATATTGTTGCTATGCACTGTGTAGGAAAACACAGTCCATGATGTGTAAGTCAGGGGACCAAACTCTAGTTTTATCATAAACATGGGGAGGGGGAGAAATGTTCATTAACTAATGAATGTCACAGCTGTTTAGCGTTGCTACTCTGGCATACTGGAGCCCTACCCACCTCATACAAGCTGGATATTTTTTATTTAAACAACTCAGGGGAGACTGATCAAAGTTCACTATTCAGTCTCAATGTGTGTATTTTAACAGGCTTGGAATCCACAGGGCTTCAGACATTCAGCAAGTGCCTCCTGTTTGTCACCTGTCTAAAATGTCCTCAACAGATTTACATTTTTATGTTTGTTTAAAGAAACAACCCAAATCACAAAGCTATTCTTTCAGAGGATATGTACAGTACATAAAAATAAATGAACATCCCCCTATAAAGGAATTAAGTTGTGCATAGTTTACCTTGCTTTTTGTTAAGGTGTGTCTTACTGTGTGTAAGTATACTTACTGGGAATGGATGAAAAGTGAGACTGGGTGCACTCTCAAAATAAGAAAAGGAGAAATGGGTAGACTAAAGGAGAGAGCAGGCAAAGGAGTCACTGTGGCCTTCACTCCTGTGTTTTTGTTTAATGATTACAGTCCTGAACTCTGCACCTGAATCACTAGTATTGAGGAGGAGTAACTGAAATGAACTAAATTTAATGTCATTAGATTTTAGTTCAACACAAACCATGTGCTTGGCGTGACCAGTGAAGCCTGGACCTTGAAGCTATCCCAGACCAGGGCAGCACTCTTGGATTTGCATCCTACTATTCTGCAGATTATTGTCACCATAGGCCTACACGTTATTACAGTCTGCTAGTTATTGCATTATGGTGCTACAAACTGTATAACAAACAAGTTACTACACCAGTTGATACCAGGCAAGTCTTTGTTAAAAATTCACAACGTTACACATTAGCTAGCTAACTATATTTATTACAGCTAACAACAATTAGCCAACTGGGTAATTTAATCCAGGTATTAGTTAAACATTGCAGATGACTCATGGTGACAACCTGAAAAGCTAAATTAACTGGCTAGCAAACTCAGTACATGGAAATTGTAGAATAGCTAAGCTTTTAAGATAATGTATTTGGATATCCACCGTGATATGTAAAATTTTAGTGGTGTAACTTTTCAGATTTTTGTAGTGTAGACTCCTAGCCGTTATATAGGCCTATGATTTAAATTAATTTGGGTCCAGTCGAAATGATCAGCTACAGCTACATCTGACAAATTGACAAAAAGAAAAAACTTACCATATTCGATGCCACTTAAAAGGAAGATTAATCCGATTGTGAAAAATGTCAATTTCCTTTTTCGTCTATAATCCATTTTACAATTTGAGGTCGTCTGGAAATTGAAATTTCACTATTTCCCTTTATGCTAACTAAATTCGGCTCATGGCGGTATTTTAAAACATAGTTCCTTTGCAGTACGGTTTTTCAGTTTAATCAAAGAGACAGTGTGTCCAATTACCGGCCCCATCAGTGAAGACTCGGAAAGAATACAATGCGTTTTCCAAGTTGTATTAATCAGGTTCGCAAATTTGGTTCATACACTCACAGGAATACATCTATTTAATATAACTAACACGGGCATATGCACACTGTGCGCTCTCTTAAAGCAACTTAAAATGTCTACGAACTAATCTCTCATAGACAGGACAGCTGCTATGCTGCTAATCGTTTGCTACTGAATGCAATACAAATAGCTAGCTACACAAGCTACCTAAAATCCATTCATCCACACCAGTATTTCTTTGTCTGTTACCAGTGACAGCAGTATCATCTCCACTGAAGCCATGACGGTTTTTATTTGATAAATCCCACGCGACCAATATTAAATCTGACATTAACTGTGCGACAGCACGTTGCACCACAGATATGCAGTGCAGCACAGTACTGATGCACCCCTTCTTCGTTCAGAAGTCCTGCCTACGAGAAACCACTTCCGGTTGTCAGGTTTGCCCAACAGTGGAATGCAGCAAGGTGTGGTGGATACGTATAAATACATCTGTGGTATTGTCAAACATGCGATCTTTAAAATGAAATCATTTTAATCAATTACTACTTATCCTGCTCCAGGTGAATTCCCCCTATTTCATATTCAATCATAGGTCCCATTTCACTCGAAATTGTACTTCAGAGCCCACGTGATAGGACGGTAAAACTCATCAGTGTGTGCTAATGCACACAGGGCAGTACATAATCATTCTGTTCAAAACTGATATTGCTTTAAATGTTTTAACTTAGTTAAAAAAAAAAAAACAATACAACTCATCTTTTTGACTTTTCTCTTTCTTCTGCTTAGGATATGCAGACATTTGTAAAATGCTGACACATTTACCCAGTGATGAGTTAACAAATTCTAATTGTATCTCCTCTCATCCAATCAGCAGCAGACCTCCCCAGTGACCAGTGTCCTGTGATTCCTATTAAGGTGATGACACTGCAAGCTGTGTCGCACACACACACTGAAGCATTCAGTCTCACTTTAAATTGAATTTTCATCAGCACTGGCATGAGTATTACTCCACTATTAACTGTCAGGCAAGGACATTTATAAAGCTATGCCTAAAAAAAAATCTGTTTCACTTCTTGTAGGAGTTTTCTAGAAAGTAACAAGGGATGCAAAATAACCCCTAAACACTGTCCAAGTAATCCAAGAGAGCATCAGTTACAAAATTACCCACTAATTTCAACATTTTCCTGTACTTAGCAAAATCTTACCTCTGACAGATGAGTTGATGTATGTCATTATTTTTTTTTTCTAGTAGAGTGTTACCTCAATGGAAGTCAACTGTATTCAACTACAGGGATTGTAAATAAATATTTATTTGTTTATTTATTTAAAGAAGTATCTTTATAAAAGAATCTTCATCTACATGATTAAACAGCATATAGCAGGATACCCTTATCCCCGTTCATTTGGCTGACACTACTGCTCATGTCTTAAAAAAAAAAAAAAAACAGCTCTTTCCACTTCCTGAAAGTCTTCTGGAGTTGGCACTCCCTCCACATTACACTGACTGGCATGTTCAGAATCTACTCAGAAGTACATTAAGAACATTGACGCAGAGGCACTGCACCAGGGGCAGAGGCTAGAAGGCCAGTTTCCTCATGAATACATAGACTCTGGAGTCAACTTCAAACCTTCAAACCCTGAGTGTTTGAATCTCCTTAAAGTTGCATCAGCAACCCTTTTAAATACACTGAATTGCTTGAACACAGGCAAATGGAACACCTGGTGAATAATGGGGAAATAATGGTGAAAACTCAGAAACTCACAGATGTGGCAGCCCTAGTAGAGGTCTGATCCCCCTCAATCTCGCAGTAAATAACATAATAGTGGGTACCAGCAGTCTCAAGAAGACTGTATTTTGATTTTGACTCAAGAAGACTGTTTTTGCATTGTAAAGACCATCTGGATGGTCAGTCATCCTGTGGATTATCCATCTCCTATCTCTTATCCATCATCAGGAGATTCAGTAAGATTCTTCATACAGAGTAGTGGCTATTACCTACTGGAACTTGTCTGGTGCGGAAAGAGGCAGAATTGTTTAATGAATTATTTATCCCTAATCACTGTATACCTTGAGAATTGGTTTTTGAAGGTAGAGAAAAAAGGTTGACAAATATTTCTGCCTGTGTAACAGACTTTCAAGATACATATGCACAATTCTCCACCTAGAGTAGTCATAATGAACAACTGAATTTAATATTTCTAACGTCTACATCCTCGAATAAGATCCTTGCCCTACCTTGTGTCCTGATCTCAACACCTCCTCAAAGCAACCTGGGGCTGCTCGTAAGCACGTTTTTAAACAGATTTCTGTACTTTATTTTCTTAATAATTCACAATTACAACACATTTGTTTTGCAATTACATTGTCTGTTGAACCTGAAGATCACAGCTATCAGACAATGCAAATTTTAAGAAACGGCCAAAGCAGTGCAAATTAGCCAACTAACAAGGGCTTTATTAGATTATGATATAGTATCAAAGCAGCTGCCATTTAAAATGACAGTTACCTCTGTACTTCTAGCTAGGGTACACCGAGGCAAGACAGCTAGCTAAGTAGCACAGCTAACTAAACTTAACAGTACGTTGCTGTAACAGAAAACAATTTGGCTAGGGACTGACATGACATTCACGATTCTGTTCTTGTGGGCTTGCTTAAATCGCTAACATACGTCACCTGTCACTACAGTTCTTAGCAAGCTAAGTAGCATCAATTTACTTCGCTAAAATAGCTACAACTAATCAATAAGCTAGCGCAGCTAGTCGCCTGATCTTAAGTAACGTTACGTTAGCTAGGAAGTATGTAGCAAATTAGCAAGATAGTCATCTATCTACGCCGCTAGTTAGCTATGTAAATAATACATATACGATAACATCGTCATATTGATCCAAATCATGCAGAATCCTGAAGAAGTCGAGTTCAAGCAGTAAAACCCAAAGAAGTTTCGATTAGTAGATGTCGTACTAGCTAGCTAGCTGCATATCTTATTCTAAATAATTAGCTGGCTTTGTCCATTTGGATTAACGAAGTAACGTTAGCTAGCTAGTTAAGCAACTGATGTGCTTATATGTGAATAACAGCAATCAATTGAATAAGATCGCATAAACAATTTATTCTGCGTAAAAACGTTAGCTAGCTCGTCGTAATTGCCCCATGCATTTAGGAATAATCCAGTGTTTTTGCCTACATGTACTTTGTGAATTGTATCGTGTACTGATGCTATACAGCAAAGGCATTCCCATAAAACTGAACGCGCATACACTTTTCCGACTGTTATCGTCAATTTCCCCATATTTAACTAGCTACCCCTGGTGTATCAGTGGCTTTCTTACGTTTCACGCAACCGTAAACGTCAGTGTGAATGTGTGATTGTTTGCAGCCAGTTCGCTAAAATACACACAAACGTGTGCTTCCACTTCAAGTACCGCGCCGCTCACTCAAACGTCATTCCACATTAAGAACAACTTTTAGCCGTATTAACGCCACCTACTGGGCTGGAGTGTGGATTGGAACTGCTGAGACTTTTCTCAGACATTATTACTGTTTGCTGTAGAGACTAGAGAACATCTTTCCGGTATCATCAGGTTACTTTATCTCCGACGGGTTGGCCCTACGCAATGTCCTTAAACCTGACTGATTTAGTTGTTTCATCACGTGCCGTTTATTTGGGTTTAACGAGAAGCATCATCATTTGACCCTGTTATAAATATCATTCCCGGCAAATGTCACAAGGATTTAGCGCGCAAGCGTCTTGTCGATTTCAATAGCTGGATGAGGCAAATGTTAGTGTCAAACATGACACTAAGTGATGTGTTCAATTATTTTTGTAAAATTTAATTCAGAAAGTAGGATAAAAATCATTTATCTGTTATGATATGGTTTCTAATTAGTTTTTTTAATTTCATTTCATTGTTTAAAGATAGTTATACTGTATATACATAGATGAGACACATCTGTGATGCAAAATTATTTCTGATATATTTAGTCTGCAATAATCAACATGATTGTTAGAATTTCAGACACACACACTAGGCTTTCTCAAAGTAAGGGCTCTTGACAGGAATCGTTACTGAACCTACTTTCCCAGCACAGGGTTTTCTTTTATACCCTAAGTCACAAGAGCAGGGCCAGCACTATGGGGCTGCTTAGGTGGACCTCAGTGCACCCCCCAGTTCTCTCCTTATATCCGATGCACCCCCCCCTCACCCCCGTGCACCGCTCTGTATTTTCTCTTGGCACCAAGCCTGCACAAGAGATCAAAATGATCTGTGCTACAATAATACTGCAGTATTTTAGTCTCATACAGAGGGAAGCAAGAACTGTAAGGACCACTGCAACTGGGACAGACACAGATAAGGGTACTCAAGACTTGCAAATGTCACTTGAAATAAATTTATTTGTACATAATTACATAACACTCAAAATATTTGAGACAGACTGGATACAAAGCAACTGTTTTAATCAAATAGCACAATGATACAGACAGTAGATAAATGAAAATGCAGGGTGTTACTTGGTAGCAGTTAAAGTATAATTAATGTTCACTACAGAGTGCAGTCTTAGGCCAAACATTATTTTATAGCAATATAGGATAATTAACCAAAATATAAGTATTTTGGTATTTAACTTGCATGCAAGAAGGTCTATGCCATTTTTGGCCCTTTACGTATCAATAATAGCAGTAGCAGTAGTAGTAGTAGTAATAATAATAATAATAATAATAATAATACAAAGTATAGACAGGACTTCAGTTTGTCACAGAGAACTGAACACCTCTCAAAATATTTTCAGTACAGCACAGTAACCATTTTGATCTCGTTCTTAAATATTTCTTTAATTTTTTCTAACTAGACACATTTAATTTTATAAGAGAGAAATGCTTCCTCTTCCTCTCTTACTTCAAAGTTTGGCCTAAGTCTAAAATAAAACAGTACAAAATTGTTAGAATTGATATCTAACTGCATTGAGACTTGTTTCACAAAAGGATTTAAAACATTCACAATCGGTATTAAATTGCCTATGTTAGCTAACCTTCACTGCTACACCACATGGTGACATCATTTTTGTCCGTGACACATAAAAAAGGTGGTTCACAACAATGAAATTCAAGTAAAACCTTTCAAACTGAAGTATGGAAGTTTTTTTTCTTGTAGGGATGCCCTGAACACAGCATCACAATATGTTTCTATTTGCTCTTTAGCAAGTGAAAAAGCTTTTCAAATACATCTTACAAGGTGACTTACATAGGCATTTTGAATGGGCTTTTTAATGGGTCCAGCCCAAGAATGTCTGTAGCCTGTACAGACAAATACACCGAAGAATACTCAACAGATCTAAACAACCAATGGCTTCACCAAAGCTAGCATAAGGCTACTGACCACTACAAGCTTTAAATGCATTTCAGATTTTAGGGAGTAAAATGGGTAATGATGTTTAAATCTACACACAGGGAACTAACTATAGGGTCCTCTCAGACAGAAGGCATTTTTAAAAAAGGAAATTACAAAGTGCAAAACCACCTACATACTTCAGTTATGATTGTATAGCTGTTAAATGGTTTACTGCATATAAGAACCACATTTGTATTTAAAAATTTAAAACCTCAAGTATCTCAAATGAATGCATAAGAAGTTTGGAATAGTGTAATTCTGTACTTTCCCCACTCTTATATAGTGTAACTAAATATTGTTGGAAAAAATTTCACAGTTCAAAAATCAGGGCCCTCTCATTATTTGATGCATTTATAATGCAGTTCAGTGAGACTTTATACAGTAGATTTACATACATTTCATTTTGAAAAATTAGCAACATCCTAATTTATCGTTTCTTTGAAACCTTCTCCGTCAGAGGAGAGTTTCTCAGAGACCAAAGAAATGCTGGTCTGGCCTTTCTGTAAAATAACAAAGGCAGGCAACTGAGATTCTTATGTCAAAGTAACAGCACGTTTTAATTCCCGCTCAGTTTTTTCCATTTGTTCATTTGTCTGAGGCAGTTATCCAAGTGCCAGAGCTGCTACTCATGATTAGTGGCCATTTTTTAAACATTCAAATCCCTCTGACCCTCCCACTCTCTACAGTGAGACTTCTCCTTATAGCTTTAAAATCAACATTCTCTTCAACAGCTAATATATTTTAGCACTATAGCACAAAAGCACAGAATATAATCTAAACTCCCGTTAGTGTAAACCTTTCCTTCAGACATTCAGATGCTACACAGCATTTTACTGTAAAATCAGCAAAAAAGGACAGGACATTAGAGAGCTGTAACAGGGTAGTGTCACATGATACAACATTTCAACTGCGGTATAAAATTCTTAGGAAGTATAACAAAGCGTGTTTAATGTTCTTTGTTTTGAAAAAGAAAATGAAGAATGAGTATTATAATGCCAGGGCATTCCATACTGATGCAGGTGTCGGTCATTTATGTATACTATAAAGAATTGCTTTGGCTTCAACCATATAGGACAATCTTCTTAATTTATAAATTTCAAATGCCATAAGATTCTCCTTCTGGGACAGAATGATCAGCGAGCATGTTTGCATTCCATTCTTAACCTGATCAACACATATTCAGCCTAAAACATGGTGTTTTCCAGTTGTTCTACTGCAGCAACATGAAGCTTTAAACCCAAAAATAAATAATCATTCTGGCATTTGGACATAGGCATGTTTTTTTCCTTTTTTTGAGGTACAGCTTGAAAATGAATGATAATGAAATGACTGTTTCAGTAACAGATGACTCAGAAAATCTTCAAATCCACGTTTTGTCAAAGTAATATGGAATAAAGATTTTCCATGCTTGGATGACCTAAGGCTGCAGACCAGGAAAATCAAGCAAGTTAATCAATCTGTTGCACTAACAAGATATATGGTACAGGTTCAGACACTGGCCTATAAAAAGGGCATGTCATTGAAGACTCACATTAAAGACAGAGTCCATCAGAATTCTCAAAAGGGCATCTACCCTTGAGTCTCCTTTTTTAAAGTTTCAAGTCCACTCTTTGTATCTCTGAAGTTAGCATGGGAACTTTAACAGTTTAACTACAGATGAACCATTCAAAAACCTCTTTCTGTGCAGACCTAGTGGTATTAGTAGGATCACTTAACAGAAGTAATTTCCATGATGAACCATGCTGCAACATTAACTGGGTTCATCTATAGCCAAATTCCCCTCTTACATCCCTCTATACTTATAATGGTACCTAAATGAGCAAGAGCTCACAAACATCTCATAAGATAAATTTTAGCATCTAATGACAGGACTGCAACATTCTCCTCTTAAGCAGGTATCTAGTGCTTAGGACATCAGCTTTATTTTAGGAGCTCCGGGTCCTGTAAGTAACATGGATGGAGACCTCAGTGGGATGTTAACACCACTCAAAACACATTCCATGCATGCTTCTTGGAAGTTTCTCACAAGCTCAGTAGCCTCCCCCTCCTTCCCCTACCATCTACAATCCTTTAAAAGGGGTCCACTCAGTCAGGACAAGATGATAGCAACTTGTATTACTTACAACTGATATAAAAAGCTCTTTCTGTACTCATCAATGACCATTCACGACTTATACAAAGACACTTTCTATTAACGGGAGTTACAAGGCAGTACAAGCTGTTTTTTGGAGCAGTAATATCAAACAAATATAGAAACACCATAATAACAGTATAAACAGTAGACACAACCCTATCGGCCCACAAATGGTTTTCTATATAATTTCAAGTATTGGGCCCTTCACAATCTCTCACCTCCCAAATTGTACAACTTGTCTTTTTCTTTACAGGCAATTCCCAAAATCCTGCTTCTGAAATGAAACAAATTCCTTGATTTCCAAATCTGACAGCCTGCATTTTCCAAGTGTCTCACAGCTTCAGACGACCCCCTTTGTACGCCCCTGGGCAGGTCGCCATGCGCATCTTACATTAATGTAACTTTCAAACAATCACTAGGACAGAAATTCAACAAAGCTGAATACAGATGAGCCTCCTTCTCTGAGCAGCATCCATCTGCTCTGTCTCTCCAGTCTTTCTCTGCAGCTCTGCAACAAGGGAGAGGACCCAACACTCACTCATTGCACCTCAACACATATTAAGGCTTATTTTCTACACTGCAAGCATTTCTAATAGCACATTCATGATTTTCAACAACGACCATCCTTTACTAAAGCTTCATAAACTGGGTCCGCTAAATATATACTTAAAAAGTACATTACCAATCCTTTCATGCCTTCAGGAGTGGAGAATGCAAACAGCAGATAGAGATGTAATACCAGCAAGCAACACTAGGTGCTACCCAAGTTCCACTGTACAGCATTCTCCAGGCCCATCATCACCACAACAACTTCCTTTTGGGCCCTCTTCTTTTGCAGTTGGGACTTTTTTTATAATAAACAGGTTGAAAACCACGAATGACAGACAGTTTACCCTGTTTTGAGTTTCTATGTTCTGTGCATATTTGAAGGCATTAAAGTTCAAGGAAGACATCTATACCACCCGAGCTCCTGAAAATGAAAGAGGTAAGTGATTTTTACAAAAGGCCATAAATGAGAACGTGCAGGAGGTGTCTCCCAGAGAAGATCAGCATACACCTAAGGAAAAACGAGAAGACGATACTCATAACTCAAAAAAAAAAATAACAAAAAAAATTCTGGGAGACAGGGTTTTGTCATTTCAAACACGATGAGGGACTTTGAAGTACGCTGCTGGTTTCCAAAAAACCAAATGAGTCCAGATTGTGTAGTGCTCCAAGGTCAGTGTGTTGTCACCCACTGCTTGCGAGGTTTGCGTTTCCTTTCCTCAGTTCAAAGCGTGCTGTCGGATTGTGTGGAAGATCCAGTCCATTTTTGTCGTCCATCCACCGTGGTGAGCGTCGTTCATCTGCTTCATAAAATAGTCCAGTGCCTCCTGCTCCGTCTTGTCCAGCGCCAGGGTCTTCCGAATGTAGGCAATGTCATCAAACGACTGCAGTTCGGGCATGCCGGAACCCAGCATCATGGAGAAGAGGTTGATGAAGAGGTTGGCATGCTGGCGGATGGCCAGGTAGGCCTTGTAACACATCTCCTGGAACCTGCAGGGGAGAGTTGGCAGCATGTGGAACAGCAAACTGGCAAAAAGCAAACTGTTCTTTAGTTCCTTCTTTTTCCACCTATATCCTGGCAGGAAGTAATATAGCCTTTTAGACAGGCCTTCAATCTGACAGACAGGTTTGTTTCAGTCTACTTCCAGCAGCAATGAATATGGAGATTTCCCTTATCCCTTGACTGCCTAATCAGAAAAGTGGGGGCAAAGCTGGTGGCTTGGCAGACCACTGCCTGCTTAGGGACAGCCACAGTGACGGAGGCAGCTGAGATGGGTGCTGAGAAGCCCATGTTAAACCATGAAAGAGGCCTTTGTTGTTTTGTTTTGCCCCTCCAATTGCTGCAAATGCTTGCCATCTGCCAACACCACAACATTCACCCAGAAGCACACCACACCAATACCTGACAGACACTCACAAACAAAACATCCACAGGGGGTCATGCATACATGGACACCCGGCCCTATGCATGCAACCATGCAGCCATGCAAACACAGACACACTGCCATGTGAACGTGGACACTCGACCACGAACAGGCAGAGTTCTTACCGCTCAAACTCTCGGGTTTTAGTGCACTCCTGGGTTCCTTTGCTTATCACAATTAAGAAATCTTGGGTTAAAACAAACGGAACTCTCTCCCGTTTGTAGCCAAATTTCTTCTTCTTGTGATCAAGAAAATGGCCAAAATCAATGTGGAACAGCTGTAAAAAGGGGATAAGGCACGTCATATTCCAGCTCAACTTGTGCAACAAGAATTGTGTCTCAGATCAAGTGGAGAGACAACACACAAGATCTTACCTGCCCGTCATCCTTCACCATGATGTTACTGTTGTGTCTGTCTCCAATCCCCAGGATGAAGGTGGCCACACAGTACCCAGCGCAGGACCGAGTAAACAAATCAATAGCTAGATCATACCTATAGAAACAATGCAGCACATGAAAGGAAACACACAGGTTAGGTTTTTTTTGGCTTATCAAAATCAGCAACCATGCTCCAGGCTGGTTTATGTATTACTTTATTTAGTTTAGCAAGGAACTGCTCATAGTGTCTATTTAATATTATGCTAGAATACTGTATTGTAGAAAATTTGCTGCTTGCTTTATGAGTACTGATTTTTAGCTACAAGTCACACCTCCCAAACGAAAGCTTCCCTTCAACAATTTATTTGTGACAGTCACAATTTGTTTTCGCTGGGTGTCTGTTCTACAATCATGTGATGTTGGGCCACATCCGTGGGTTGGCCCATCAGCACTTAAATGGATTTTTCCGTCATACCAGCGATCGTAGGGTAGAAATAAGCAAGTAGTGACATGAAAATCATAGCAAGCTTGGCAATCACACAGCAGGGAGAAAGTCGTGTGGTGACGGTGGAGGCGGTGTGGAAGACACCACTGAGTATAACAGATTGTGACAGTGAAAATGACTCACTGGTGTGGGGGCCCTGTAAAACAGTATATTCCCATGCATGGCACGTGCCCATCATTTGTGAATTTAAAAGCTCGTTAATGCATCCCTTAATTTATTTATGCCATGAAGCATAGAGAGCATGACTCACATCTCTCCCTTGTTCTTATCCTTGAGCCACTGGTGAAGCGTGTGGCTGTTGAACTGCAGCGCCCCCTTCAGGCCTCCTTTGCACTGGATTTGCATGATAGTGTGGGAGTTCCTCACCACTTCAATGAGTCCCACACAGTCACCAATCGACAGACAACCATACGGAAGCATTCTTTGACAAAGACACAAAAGACATGGGCATGTCAGTATCATGTAAAAGGTCACAATCTTTCTCAGATGTTATCATCTACATTTATTTAAAATATAAATTATATCAACAGTTATAATAACATCTAAGTTTATTTTATAAAATATTCCACACAATGAATAATACCTGAGGTCAAGGCCCTGGTTCTGCCAGATGTTTTCCATGATCCTAATGATCTGAAGAGTCAGCATGTCTTGCCGTAAATCTGGACCAATAAAAAAGTAAGACAGTGCTGACACAGCTGATGCTAACAACAGGATGTAAATTTTGAATGTTGTAATGTTTAATCATTAAACTATTGTATCCATCCTTTTTCAGCCTACTTAAATAAAAACATAATTTGTATATAATAATTGGTAAAAATATAGTTATACATTACTTGTATTACATGCAGTCTATTGCAATATTTTCATTTACAAAATGAAACACACCATCTCCATTCTTGAAAATGATCTCATTGTTCTGGAAGAGAAGCTCTGACATGATATCAGGATTTTCCCAATTAAGCCACAATGGCCTTTTGGCAGAAGACATGATTCTGCATTCTTCAAGCCTAAAAGGATCAAAACATTTCATTTGGTTACATAAAAACCACCAGTGGAAACCATAAATAAAAGCAGTAAAACCCTTACATACAGGGCTCTCTCTACTGCACACTAAATATATGGTAATTAACTTCCCAGAATGGTTTTCTGTGCATTCTTTGATGAAGTATACACATGTATTTCTTCAAAAAGACTCCAAGCTTGTTTTCCTCAGATCAAATCATAAATTAAAGCAATAATATCCTGCTATTCAAGCTCCCTACATACAGAGCTTGAACTCTTTTCAACATAAATTACTACCAACTAAATGTTCTGCAATTAACTGAAATAAACAGAATGCTTTATTTAAGGCTATTCATTGCATTCTTTATCAAATGGTACGCATGATCCACTTAAAAGGACTCAGAGGGACATTTATAATTAGTACAGTGACATTTTAATGTTCTGTATTAGTTAAAACACAGTTCAGCTTGTATAATTATTTGATATTGTTATTTAAAAGTGCTTTCTATGCTGCTATGTAGGCTACTATTCTCTTTGGAATACTAGGTCTATCCTGTTGTCTTCGCAGCTGCTCATCAGTATATTGCAGAAAAGTATACTTAAGTACAGAGGGAAAGCAGTAGAAATTAGAGGTGTTGACATCAACAGTGACTTAAGAGCTCTCAAGGGATATGCAGGAGAATGCTGTTCCACCTTAGGAAACAGTTGTACCAGTCTGTGTGTAGTGTTTCACTGTTGCATTCTGGTTTTTGACCGTAAGTGTCACAATAATATCAACATACCCACACAGCTTCAGAAGTATTCCTCACTTAGGTAGCTGTAGCAAGGAGTCCTTACCTTAAGTTCCCCAGCTGGTGTGCAGGGTTGAGCGGAGAGGTGAAGTTCTGCAGGGCATCCATGTAGTCCGGCCTCCTCATCTGCTCCACAAGAAACTTCATTTGCACCTTAGGAGACAAAATCATGCGGGATCCTTTAGAAGAGACCAAAGAAAGAGGCAATCTGAGGCATTTTTCTAGTCCCTGCGGTACCACTGATTAGCAATTGTCTAGACTTCACTGACACAGATGAGATGGATCACAGTTGAAGAGGAAGGAAAGATGAGGTGGGCTCAAATTAAACTGCCATTTCAATCCCCCTTAAATTGCTGTCAATAGTGTCTGGCATTAACGTCCTTCAGCAGAGGCGGACTAAGCTACCATTCCTATAGTATCTGCTGTTTTCGCATCGACATCATCGCTGGAGAGGCTGCCATTTACCACACCTTCTGCGTCTCATCTTTCTTCTCCTGCTTCAGGATGTCCGTGAGGTTGATCAGCTTCTCCATGGCCTCCACCTGCCTGCTCAGGTGCTTCAGGTACATTCCACACGCCCGGCAGTACGACTCCAGCAGCAGCCCAAAACGCTGGCTGACCGTTTTGTTGTGCATCTCAGACCTAACAGATTGCATCGCAAACAATAGACTAATCTTGTGTACATCCAGTGGAGATCTCACTGGACAAATATAAACTGCAGCAAAGTCCTTTGACAGTCTAGGAAACACTATAAAATAATGTAATTAACTCCACGTGTTTACAATGTTTACACGGTTGGGTGTTTGCCTACTCAAGTCCCAGCTTGAGATGTTTTCTCAGGACACTCCAGTCCTGTGCGCCACATTAGCCCTATAGTTAAGCTGCTGCGACTTGTGTTTATGTTTTTAGAGGAGAACTGACATCAGCTCAGATGAAATAAGCAGAAATCAATACCAATCTGTTGCCTATCACAATCTTTACGGTGTGAAACATGTTAACTGTACCTTCAAAAGAAGAAACAAAATTCAACTCACTTTAAGTGCCAAAAAAAGAAGTGTCCTATCCTCTGGTTAGTTAAAGCCTTTTTCAGCAAAAATCGCACCAGTGGGTTGTCAAGGTACTGCTCATACTTTAGGACCTGACGGTAGGGGAACACAGGAATTACAATATATAAACAGCACAATGTCATCAAACATTATAGTAATCCAGCTCAGCTTCATCCAGCAAGACTTACATGGACATCTACATCTTATTGTCTGTAACATATCTGCACAGCTGTGTATTTGCTGAAGACACTGTTTTTAAATGCTTTACTTTTGACTAAAATAAGTGTCCTGCTTGGGATCCAAACCCACAACTCTTGGGCCCCATACAGTGCTCTACACAAATGCTGCTCAAAATAAATCCCATTAGTTATTAAATGCTGGATCTCATTAATCATGCCAGTACAACAGAGATCAAAAAGTGCTGTACCTGGACCAACTGAATGAGATACTGAGAGAGTTTGTCATCTGTCAAATACTTCTCAAGGCACCGGACAGCGAAATCCCGGATCATTGGGTCAGGGTAGTTGCAATCCAGCAACTCCATGGCTTGTTCTGGCTTTATTGCTGGCCAGTCCTTTAGAAGGCAATACATCTTAACAAGAAAATAATGTGAGCATTAGTATTTTTCCCATGAATTTCGATACAGTGCATAGCATTAACCAAAAACAGTGCAGGGTCAAATAGTGTCCCTAGAAAAAATAAAAAGACTGGTCACAAGAAAGGTAATGTTATTGAATAACAGTAAGTGGGACACCCAAAACATCACTCTACCAGTACGACACTGAATTTATGCCTTATTTTCTAGATAGTGCTAATTTAGTATTAGTACATGTTAGTGTTCTCTGTATTGTAGTTACACGGAAAATCGGATATAAAACAGCTAACGCTGCAACTGACAAGAAGTCTGTTCGTTTACCTGTGCTACTTCATCTCTGGAGTTCCACTTCACTGCAAGGAGAATCTTGGGCAGAATCTCTGGCATATTTACACAATAATGTCTGGGGGAAAAGGAGGGTGGACAAAAGGGCAGGTTAGAAAGAACTACCCCTGCCCAGATCTCCATACAGTAACGAGAGAGTATGCATTACCTGTGCCGCCACAGGAAGTCTTTCTCCTGCTCAGTGATCTCAGAAAGGGGGTCTCTGTTACACACCAGACGCAGCTGCTCATTGTCGCTGTCTGTCAGGGCGTTGTCTCGCGCCAGTCTGTTACTCTGCAGGGGAACACCATGTCCCTCTTCATCTACACTTCGCAAAGGTGGAGACTGTACAGTACAACAGCTTTACGCAGGGGACAAGCTCCACCACAGGGACTTCTAACATCATCCATGCTTTCAGTACAATTATTGCTCCACTATGTAAACATGTCCGTCCATGCTCCATATTGGCATATCAACAGTAACCAGATGATTTCTGACTAAGGTACATTCACTGGACTTTTCAAACAATGACATCTGCATGGGATGTGCAGCCAAGAAAGTTCTGTGTGGAGCTGCCTGTACATTTGAGTTTTCCGAATTGCAATTTTGCAAAGAGACTTTCTGCTGAGCAATGGTTTGAAAGGGCACTTCAGTAATATAGTTATGCACAGTCAGACTCACTTCAGGACAGACCCAGTGTAAAGAGAACCACCGGTTGTAGTCTATGATAGACGATCTTTCCGCCTGTCATACAATGAAGTTAAATGCAGACTCAAAGGTACAGTTTGGCAGTAACAGCAGGGAAGAGACAGACAGTCTCTTAGCGGCATCTCAAACTGTTTTAGAGATCTGTTTCATGCTGATGTTTCCAAAAGGAGATAAGACCTGTGTGTCCTGTTTATCAGCAGTCTGGGACTGTGCAGGATGTTTAACTGAATCAACCCTGGCAAACCACATAGTGGAGCAAATATTTATAACCATACCTATCCAATCATGTACAAATGCAGGGCAGAGCATAACCAGAGTAGGAAAAAACAAATGCAGCAATTTAGTAATGAAAGTAGTATTGTCTACTTAATGTTTCAAATGCTATTCATTACTACTTAATGCAAAACTGGAGCTCATCCAGACTAAAAAAGACATCCAGTGCAATATCACATTTGAGTAATTGATGCTAACACTCTTTTTATTCAAGCATTTATTTCAGCTAGACTGGATAACAGCATACACTTGGGACATTAGAGTAGGATGCAAATGAATGTCTGTGGTCTTACCAGGCCAGTATGGCAGTAATTAAAGCCCAGCTCCCTGGATATGGTCCAATTAGCATGGTCCTCTACTGTTGCCATGTCTGGGAACTTCACTGGGCTGCTGAAATAATCAAACTCCAGCTCCAAACATGGGGTTTCCTGCATGGGGGGGAGGAACTCGTCATTAGGCATGAACCCCCATACTTCAGTCACAGTAGCATTAAATACTGTCATACTCTTTTACCTTGTTGGGATTGGAGCCTGTCACCCCTATGGGGTTGAGCAGGTCCTCCAGCCCATGAGGTACAGGCCACAGGTTGAGTGCCATCTTCCCAGAGACCAGGGTGTGGGTGTAGTCAAACAGATTCACATTTCCCCAGGCCAGTGGACAGTGCTCCTAAGCAACACAGGGAGAACATTCCACATGGAGTTAGCTGTATTTACTGCACTGGGTAGCACTGACTCTTGCTCAGTGCAGCTATGACTTTAGGTATGAAAACAGTAAACGCAATCTGTCACAAGGGCTTCTCTCCCATCACAGAAACATCAGTATTGTAAACTTTAACGCCAAAACCAGTGAATGGACTGAGAATCTTTCTTTTGAACAACCCAAACAGAAATATCATAAATGTAAACAGGTTGCTGAAGTTTTCAACTAAACAGATAATTTTTCATGGGGCCTAAAACTGTCCCCCTTTGACCTATTTTTCCATGTTTACATGGCTCGCTCAGCCTGATGGTTAATTACACATGCCCTGGTTACACACCCACGGCCAAAGCATGCACAACCAGTTTTCAAAGGCCATACCGGGATGCTGCATGCATTTCTTTTCACAATCTATCAGGGTCACTCCATTTAAACAGCAGAAGACAAATAAATAACAAATTTACTGTCCTGGGCACAAACTCCAAGGTGGCCAGATCTAAGCAAAGTTTGGAGGAGGATACATGCACAATGAAATGGAGCTGTCACCTCTTTGGCCCCCTTCCTCCCCTTGACTGAGCAGATGGACAGACAGAGGCGAGCCGCACGGGGGATATCAGGAATGTACATGTCGTAGTTGAGCCACTCATTCCACCTGGAATGCGGAGACAGAGGGTTTCATTCAGAAATCTGCATACGTATGCTATTGTACATTCAGAGCAGTAACAGGCAGCTATAGTTCATGAGAGTCAGAGTCCTGCGGGTTTTAGACACCATTCAATCAGAGACTGACTGATTCAAATGAGGGGCCTCATTTGTCAATTTACTCCATACCATAGCATGTTACATGCTGAGAATCCTGGGCAAAAATGTATACATTTTACCATCAGAGTGCAGTAACTTGTCAAGTAATACCTTGGATTTGAGCAGGGCACACGCTGTGTGTTCACATTGTCACACATCTGCTCCCCTCCATGGTATATGCCTGTCCGCACATATATCTAGAGCAGTCAGAGGGAGATAATGTGGTAAAACTATCTTCACAATGGCCACCATCACCATCACATTATATTAAGAGTCCAGCATATTAATGATACACTTGTCCTAATGTGATGATATAACAGTAAAATTTTTTTTCCTTTTCTCAAATTATAAATTGTTTCAGGAGATAACTGCAAGAAATCATGTTGGAAGAACTGAAATAAATGAATGCAATTTTTCAGTCAGACACTCTATAAACACAGGCTTTAGTCGATCATCTGGTACCCAAGTTCAGCTTTAGGCTTGGGAATGTCAAATATCGGAGGGAAAAATAAACAGGTACCTTATCAATGTCCCGAATGTTTACATTGACGTACGTGGCACACAGTATCCTTATCCTCAGAGTGCCATTGATGGTCCATAAGGACTTGGTGGAGGCCTCACCGTTCATGTACGGCGTGGCAGTGGAGATGCGCCGCGCATAGGATGGCATGGTGAAGTTGTCCATGGGCAGCTGAGAGTACAGACTCTCCTTAGCCATCAACATGAGGTTTGGCATGCGGCCCAGCATGATGCAACTCCTCACGTACTGAAAGTGAAAAGAGATGCTGTTTTTTGATGACTACTGCACACGCAGGAAAGTCACACACGGTGTGAATACACCAGCTCATGATATGTATACTGTAGTTAGATTCTCTACTGTCTCTGCAACTGCACAGCTGCAACAATCTCACACAGCAGGAGAGCGGTGACATCACGGTTATAAATGCAGACCTATGGGATGTGGTCGTCAGCTGTACTGATTTGAATGCCTACCCCTGAGGGCACTAGGAATAAATTTTTACCAAATAATAAAGCTGGCTGAATGGCATAACAACTGCTCATGGAATGCAGCCCTGTGGTGACTTGCAAGCGTCCTTTACTGATGACACACCGCGCGGTAATGCTGGGGGTGACCTTTACTGACATTGGAGAGGGCGCTGAGGTGGTAAACAGCACACGCGGCCCTACCTTGTACTGACTCAGAGGGTACTTTTCCAGAAGATACTCGTCGCAGCCGCATACTTTAAGAATGTATTTGCCCTGGTACTCCTGCACACACATCTTTAGCTGCTCCGGGGACAGCAGCATGCTCCTGGTCTTCTTCCGAATAGCCTCCGCTATCACCTGCTCCGGGACGCAGTCGTGGTTGATTTTGAGGGTGTACTTCTGTTTGTCATTGTTAGGGGAGACGATAACCCAGATCACCACAATTATTTGACCTGAAATGACAAAACTGATTCAGTGTCCTGCTTGAAAAAAGTGCCTGTTAACAGGTAAACACATGTACAGCATAACGCTTGCTTTCATCTGTAGTAGAGATGCACTACTCGTTGGTACTCGTATCGGGCCGATACAGCATGGTAAACACTCGTACTTGGTATCGGCATCATAAATTAATGCTTCCAATTACGAGTACACTGACATATAGCCTGTAAACGTGCCGTGAAACTAACTGCAGAGCCCTAGTATTGCAGTCAAACTTGGAATCACGTCAACTATTTGGAATTTCTATAAACTTGAAAACAAAGAAAGTAAAACTGCTAATATCTGTCAAAACTATTTTAAGGGGGGGGCACAAATACAAAGGACTAACACAAGCAATTTGATAAAACATTTAAAGAATTGTCATCCTCACGAGCACAAGACATTTGTTGACACCATCAATGCTAAAGCTAAGCAGGGAAAGGGCAATGTTACTCAGCAGACGCTGATACGCTGATAGTCCCTGCATATGCAAGAAAAGTTGTCTAAGGACAGCACAAAGGCAAAGAAAATTACAGAAAAAATAACCAAATTTATTGCTCTTGACGACCAGCCTTTATCAGCTCTTGTGAAATTTCTATCAGCGCCATGCACTAGCGTTGAGAGCGAACGACTCTTCAGCGCAGCTTCTCAAGCTGTTAATGAGAGAAGAAACCAACTTACATGTGAGAGAGCGGAAATACTTCTGTTTATTAAGAAAAACCTTCCTCTTACGTTTACGTTTACTCAGACAAGCTAGATAAGCTATGTTTGTTGTCAGTTAGCCAGACTGTTTGTGGCTGGCTACTGGCTTTGTATAGAAGGCACTTAAACATTTCTACATTTCCAATAATAAACATTTCTTTGAGTAAAATAAGTACTCGTATCTGTACTCGGTATCGGCCGATACTCTAAAACTAAATACTTGGTACTCGTATCGGTCTTAAAAAAATGGTATCGGTGCACCTCTAATCTGTAGCTCTTGTTTTCTTGTTTGGGCTGACAAAATTAAACACATACATACAGTATGTTCAAAACATACTGAAAAAGCATAAAGATGCTTTTGAAAAAAATAGAAAACAACTTTAGTTTCTGTGTCATGGGTATTTTGAAAGTTCCATCTTATATTTAAGTAACAAATCAGTGAAAACATTCAAGTTAGATTTGTAGTACATGCACAGAGATTATCTTAAAATGCATTTCTCTTTGCTGCTGGTTTCATACCTTTGTCAAGTTTGCTGTAGATGTGCTTTGGAAGTTCAGGTGATGACTCCACGTTGGGTGGGTAAACATATAATGCTCGACTGTGGGGTCCATTTGCATCTCTGAGGTCCACAGAGTCTTTACAGACATTCAGGATGTTTCTTCTGAAGTCCTGCACTTCAGGATCCTTGACCAGATCGAACTCGCACACAGGCATACCAATTGCAAAACCTGCAATGAGAACACAGGTTTGACGGAGGTCTTCAGGTGACCCGAAATAGGCATTTAGTTGTTGTATTGACAAGACCACATTTCTGAAAACTAAGTACAATGAAATCGTATTTTTAAGGTAGTACTTTATGGGAATTAAATTCAAATACCTTTTGAACTTGCGGAAAACCTACAGTTTCAAACCAATGCAAGTCAGAGGTGGAGGCTTTCTTCAAATGCTTGGACAGTAATGGACTTTCAATACTTTATAAGCAAACTACTTCAAATACAACACTTCCAATGTAGTAATCAGATAAAAGAAAACATGATCCCTTAACTTGTCATGTTAAAGCCTTACCTGTCATTACATAAACCATCTGCCAATAACAAGCCTCATATAAGTGACACATTTTTGCTCATAGGCTGAAAAGAGAGGGAGATCCTACCAATTTCCCGGTTTAGTATTTTCTCTTCCCTGTTCCCCACAGGTTCAATGACTTTAAGAAAGGGCTGGAAAAGCCTGAGATCACAAAGTCTCCTTGTTTCATCGTAGAATTCCTCCCGTTCCGCCTCCTGCGTAACACTGACAAAGATATACGAGGTCTCTTCTTGTAGCAGGTGATGCAGAGGGTACTTCCTTGCTTCTTTGAAAAGTTCATGTTTAATGGTGATAAGCGTGGCCTCACGGAGGCACTCCAGAGTCAGTATCATTCCATTTGGTAGAAGACAGTCAACAAAAATCCGCGGGGGCATCAAATGGATGCCCCACAGTTCTCCCGATGACGGTCTCGGTGGCATTTTTCTCTCCTCTTCACTCCCTTACAAATGTAGTCAAAACAAGCCTTTCCCCCTGCAACAGATTTGCAAAAGCTGTGTTGAAGTAAACTGTTTTGCTCCTTATCCTTACAGTTTCAACAACACAAAACAATAGTTATAAATGCCCTTAATGCAAGTAAGCACGAGAACAAAAACAACTGGCCTACAATGACAAAGGGAACAAGTTTCCAATGAGGCAAACTCAATGTTCAAGAGCATTCCACTGTGCTGAATTTTTCCTCTGTATAAAAATGAAGTACTACCATGAACAACGCTGATAATTCTGGCTCTTTAAGGTAGGATGGGAGCTTATATACCTCATTCATTCCATCCTTACGCCATTCCTTGTATGTGTCCTGCACTATTCTTTTCGTTTGTTGTTCTGCTACTGTTGGATGGTATTTGTTGTTGTCACCTTCTAAATCATTGTGTGAAGGCACTATGAGACACTGGAACCGGAGTGAAATATCTTTGATGTGTAAGCATACCTGTCCAATAAAGTCTGATTCTGATTCTAAAGAATTATGACTGTGGAGGAGCCACATACTGGTTTAAAAAAAGAAAAAAACAGGACCACCAAAATTCTGATAGTGATCAGAAAAAAAAACAACTGTGCAGCAGGTCTCAGTTGCAATGACCTCATGAGTGTTACAGTTGACTCCCTAGAATAAAGACCAGCTAAGACTGTGAATCACTACACAATGACACTCATGTTCCGCAACCAGGGAGGCAATCCCCCCCCACCACATAGGAAGCGAAATATTTTGGTATATGAAATTCCACAGTTGATGGCTAAATATGGGTATTTTTCTCCTTATCCTACTGAGGACTGTTCATCATAGGACGGCTGACCACAAGATGCCGAGTGCCTGCCAGCATGTGTGCCAGCAACCGATCTCCCCATCCAATAACTGGGCTCTGCACAACATGGTGCTCTTCAGCTGCTGTTCTGTCAACTAAAAGGCCAAAACAATTGATACACAGGCAGCATAGAGCTGCAGACTTCAAAATGCACTTCATAATGAACAGGCTTATTCCCATTGTTTAGTTTAATTGTACAAAGAGTAGGGCCAATTAGGGCAACTTTTTAAACAAAATTTGTTACACACAGGAATAAAAAGAGAATGTTAAAAATGTAATTTTGACAAATGCATGCCAGAAAGCATAACAACACAGAGAGAGCCATACACACACACACACACACACATACACATAGTCTAGATCCTGGCAGCTAGCTCCTTGTCATGCTGATAGTCTACCAAATCCTCTCCCCCACAAAAAAAAACCTTTCATAATTTTGATATTCTACATAAAGTACAAGAACAGTACTGCAGCACAAAGATGAATAATTTGCAGATGATAACTAATTCAAGTCAAGGAGACACATTTATGAGCCAACAAAAACAAAACAACATGAGGCTGTAAAAGCTCCTCTAATATCTTCTCATCATGAACAGTACATGAAGGTACACGCAAAAATTAAGAAAAAGAACGTCAGAAAACTACAGATTATACATACACGTGTTAATGCGTGTGGGTGTGGGTGTTTGTCCGAAATTCCCTGCATAGTCAGTGTGACGTGATACAGGTTTTTTCAAAAAGCTGCCCTATGCTTTTTCTTCGGGTGAGGCAATCACGGAGTCGGTATTTAACTTGTATCTTCAATTATATTTGAAGGTACCACTGAGTTGGCAATATCTGCCATTTTCTGAATTTCTGACATGTACATACCAAAATTTCTTTGCTTCAGGGAAGAATGGTGACTGCGGGGTGCGCTGCTGAAAATGTTCAACACTAAACGTGTAACAAGGTGGTGCCGTACAATCCGATTCAATCACGTCTCATTTGCTTCACTGCACAAAGAAGGCAGTGCGACGCCTCACATCTTTGATCCACCCAATTTGTTTACTATATACGTAGTATCGAAAACGAGCTAAGACGTCTAATTACTTTGCCGCATACTGAATAAATGCGTCAATAATTTGGATCAAATTAGAATCAATCTCATGGGCTCATTTTGGGAATTCTTGATATGATGCTGCGATGACTTTACCATATGCTTTACCATACCGGTGCGTGAGAATATTCAGCACACCCTGCCGCATTTCAGACAATGGGCTTACCTTGGGCCGACGGACTTATTTTCTCTTGAAGGAACGATTTCTCTTTCTATTTCAGACCACCAACATTGTCGTCTACTCACTGGCAATGTGTCACTACAGTCCCATTTCTGTCGAAAACATAAAAAGCGTAAATTTCCTACCCTTGCACTCGTCTCCTGCCAAACATATGGTGTGGATGGTTCCCTCTTTTCATCACTTTTTACAACGTATACATTATTTTTAAAATATCCAATTAGCAACATGATGGGGGACCCTTCACATAGCTAACCAGATAACCAATTATGTGCTTCCCTGGTTCATGTTATGTAGCTACATTTCAGCTGGTAACTAGCGTTAACTCATATCGGTAGCCTAAACCCAACGCGACGTAAGTTAACGCAATGGTAAGGCCATACAATCATCGTAGGTTACGTTTTCCCAATATAAAAGGCGCTAGCTAGATAACCAGTTAATAAATATACCAAAGCAATTGATATATTTAGTGGGCTTGTTTATAACAAGTTGTTAAGTAGTCTCAAACAAATTCGACCCTTGGCTCCTTGCTAGGAAACGTTAAAAGGCAAGTCTGAGATGCTGTCTAGTCAACAATGAGCGCCCCGTCAGTTGTATTGACATGAATGTACACAGCGTGAGCTAGCTAATTAGCTAACACCCTTTCTCGTTAACTTTAAGGTAACCAGCTACAATGATGTAAATTAGTGTGAATATGGCAACGTTACAGATAAATGGTTTAAACTATCTAACTGTTAGCTAACTACAACTTCCTTGCACGTCGCCAAGAACTGCACCATCAGCTAGCTAGCTGGCTAGCGAAAGAGCTGCACTGCCATGCTCGTTTGCTAGCTAAGTTAATGTTAACTTGAGTCCTAAAACACATCAGTCAAACAGCTACTTAGCAAGCTAATAAACTACGTCGGTTAATCAGAGGTAGTGTGTCATGTAACTGGCTAACAAGTTCGTTCTCTAAGATAAGACAGGCACCTAGTGGGAAATAACTAAACTAATGCTTAACATCAGCAAGAGTATAACTGATGAACTGCTAACGTTCACATTTGTCTAGCGAGATAAGCATGAGGAATGACCCCCTTAGAAGGCTAACGTTAACTAGCTATTTGACATGTCATTTAGTTTTATTAAGTGACATGACAATGCGTTTACCGAAACATTACATTTAAAATAAAACACTGTATACTAGACTGCAGCCGGAGTGAAATTCTAACTATGTCAACTGGCTGGCTAATATCTCGCCTATGCTGGAGCACAGATATTCTAGCTAGCTAGAATTACTATAATTTGAAAGGATGTCTGGTGAGTTTACCGCATTATCTGTGAATTAAGTTAATTAATTTAGCTGACAAAGCCACTCTTTTTGTTGTAGTAGAAAACAGTGTTTAGCTAACGTCAGTCTAGTCATTTACCAGGCTTTTCTTTCACGACTAGCTAGCTAACGTTAGCTAACTACGGTGGTTTCCCAAAACAAGCCACGTCGTTTTCAATGTTGTAAACAAACTGGTCAAATATTTCAGGCAGCGACAGTTAGCTCCTGGCTAGCTAGGTACTTCATATCAACCTCTGTTCTGCAGCTTGACCTAATCCTAATTACTTACCCCCTGCTCTTCGTTCTAGTAGGTAGTCCCCACTGTCTCCCTACAAGCTCCTCTCAACAACTCCAGTCCGGGGCTCTGGCCTTCCCCGGCCTGACAGCCGCAGCTTCTCCATAGCAACCACAGGGTCTTGTTTTTCTTGTATGGGATTCAAGCAAGACCGAAAACAATATTCATAGCCATTAGCCTCCCATTTAAAAGACGATATTTTCATGTGGATTTAAAAATGCAATGCTATTTTGACTATTTGTAAATCCGCCGTATGGTATTATAGCTAGCTAACTCGCTAACTATTCCAGTAACCGCACAGGGGAGATTTTTGTCGCCGATTTCCACCCCTGACATCCGCTGTCGCGCGACTTGCGATGCGGTTTGGGGGAATCCGCTGAAGACCTAGTGAGCTAATATTCGACCATCACGCTAAACACCCGAACTGGAGGAGGAGCAGGCAGTTTTCATTTGCGCGCTTGAAATAGTCATTTAACTAGAGCTGAGGCATAGGCGGTTTAATTCGTGAAATTAATAACATTAGGCAATCCTGCAAGATTATGAATGTCCTCGAGTGTTTTACTGTGGCTACACCATCCTATTTAGACTTATGTAGCTGATGAAGTTTCACCAGCTCATTCGCTCATTTCTCTATCAAATTAATTGCTGCGTTTAAAAAATAACATCACATATTTATCTTCAATACATCTCGGGAGTTGGATTCGGGTGCCTTTTGAGTACGCATTTTACAAACATGAGCAAACTTTGGGTCATTAAAACTTACTTATTAAAACAGCACCACTTATTTTCGCATTCTTGCGTTAATTCGTTCACTTGTAATCGATTTATATATGTATACATTTATATATACACACACACGTTGGATATAAGCCTAAAATTTCACTGGTGAACACTCGTAATGTTTATTATCATTTATTAGCATATATTAATAGGCTACAATAGCAAGAATTGCCAGAATGGGGTGCGCAATTCAACACTGGAAGGGAAGTCCTAAACGATATTTTGACTGTGGAATTTTAAATAGCAAGGGCTAACTGGAACTATTGAGGGGTTTATGAATTCCCATTTGGACTACCATAGTCCTGTCATGTAAACATTAAACATCACAGGCAGTTGCTAATTAACACTAAATGAAAGCCGGTGATCAACCACCGCTAAGCATGCAACCTGCCCCTTATTTGTTCTAGAAAGTTACCTTTGTGCTTATGTCTAATGCCGAACCACACCCCCAAATATTTAATACCTTGTCTGTTCCACTGCCATTCCTGACCTTATTGGCTGCCCAGTACACAATAGATGGGCATTTATACTGGCTTTGCAGAACTGAATGATTTCGTTCAGGTCACTACGACGATTTGTTCAGAAAGCCCCCCCCCCCCCCCCCCCCCCCACACACACACACACACACACACACACACACACACACACACACCAGTGAAGAAGTATTGAAATCTAAAAATTCAATAAATAATGGTGTGATATTTAATATTTTTGAAATTATTTTCTTAATCTATTAAAAATTCATTCCGTCTGTAAATTTGTTTTCATTATACATTACACACCACGACCCACATGCACTTCCACCAAGGTCTGAATAATACTGCTCCAGTTCTCTCCGAAAGAGACTACGAAGATCGCTCATTCGTTCATTTCCTCCAGTTCGTTCGGTTCTTTTAGTAGGCTACATCTCGTCCAGTTCCCTCAGTGCGTTTCCTTCTCTGTCCATAGGGTGGCCACTTGGCGATACTCCGTCGTTCGATTTAAGATACGAACCCCGATGTAGCCTAAAACAGTGACGGAGGGCAGATGACATTCCGTTTAAATCCGGACACAGAGACTTAAAAATAGAACTGCAACCATTAAAAACAACATCATTTTATCGCCCTTATTTCTACAAAATGAAGAAGACTGAAGAACCCGAATGACTGTAGCTATTGACGAAAGAGCGATGTCTGCATGAATAAATAGCCCATATTGATAGACTGCACTTCTCCAATGCATGCGCAATACTGAAAATGAATGAATCTTTTAGAATGGTGAACCAGTTCACACTATACACTGAAAAGATATGATCAAAAAAGTTGTTTGTCCATGAATAGCGCATGTGGGAGAAGGCACACTCAATAATCCTCAGGTTTTCTGTTTGCATCAATACCTTCACATCAAATTCACTACTGTCTATAGACACATCACCAGCATAAGGTAATGTTCTCCCTGGTTTTATGCTTAGATTAGGAATCCACTCGGTGTTGCTCAGAACTTTTTCAGTTTGGGTTCTGTCAGAAGAGCTGACCAGTTCTGGCAGTGAACAGCTCTGATGTATTCTCCTACACCTCAGTTTAAGTACAGCGAACACTATAATAGCTGAATTTTTCCCCATTCAGGTACAAAAATGAAAAGATTCAAGTGTACCGAAAAGGAAATCTTGATTAATTTACATGAGGCATTATAACAACTACAGAGAATGAATACTACTAAAATACCTCTAGGTCCTTAAAAAGTCTGTTGACCCAGTCTAGTTTTTACACTCTTGCAATAACCAAATCTATCTTTCTCACTGCGCTAATAATACTGTGTAATGTGTATTGATACAGCAGTTTTGTATTAGTCTTCAGCACATTTTTGGCATAAACAGAGGGAACAAAAGCACTTATTATCCTTTGCCAGAAATCTCAGTATATCTTAAAACAATTTATACAAATATGAGTGTTACATAAGAGTGTGTGTGAACAGTGAAGGAAAACCAACTTCCCTCTTATCCCAAAAAGATATCTTAGCAACAAAGTGCTACTCTATTTTAAAAGCATAAATCCTAACCCGTCATAAGAGGTTCACCCTTCCTGCATTACATTTCCACCAGGTATTACACACACACATGATGGCATGACTTGACTAAGCTTCCATTTCACATTCTTTATAAAGATACAGTCCCGATCAAATTTTGGACACTACATTTATTCTTTATTTTTACTATTTTCCACATTTTACAATTCACAATAGTGAAGTCAACACAACTATGACATAACACAAATGGAATTATGCAGTGACCAAAAAAGTGTTAAACAAATCAAAACAAATCTTATATTTTAGATTCTTTAAATCAGCCAATTTTTTGGAAAACAATTCATACACAGGCATCAACTTCACTGTTTATATTTGTCTAAGAGACAAATTTCAAGGATTTAAGCATAGGTTTTTAGATCAAGACATATTTGAATGCATGTTTCCCATTATCTTAACCAGGTGTGTCCAGACTTTTGACTGGTATTGTATATATGTCAGGTGTGAAGTTTAGGGCAAAAAGTATAGCTCAGCAGTGGACAACCTGAAGTGACTGGGAAGGAAAAAAAACACCCATTAACAATTGAATTAATGCTATGATGAAAATATTTCTGTTGGGTACTGTGAGATACCTAAAATACGTTTACAGTGTAGACCAACATGCCAGTCCTCTTGACTAGGGAGTATTCAGATTATCCCTGTCATTTTACCAGAGGAAAAAAAAAACCAGTGGAATTGGAACTTATGTTCGAAAAATAGCCATTCCATCACCTCCCCCTCACATTAAGTGTAAATGAATGCAAATGAATAGATAGATGTGTAATACAATAAACACATTTGACAGTTGTCAGAATTATTTATGATATGAATATTTACCATTGCCCTTTGACAATGATGTTGTTTAATCCTGACTCTTTCTCTGGGGTAGACTGGCCACCCCTTGTATAGAAACCCAGCTCTGAAATTAGCTGAAATTGGTTTTATAGCTTAGCGACAACTCCTCCTTCTATGTCTGTTTCTAGTCAGCGTGATCCAAGACATCATTGCACATTCTTTGCAATACAGCATAGCACATAGCACAAACTCAAACACAGAAACATTCAAACCACGTTAACAGCATATACCTTAAATGTGAAATAAATACAGAATAGATTGACAGACAGATAAGCAGATAGGGCCAATGGGCATTATTTATGACCTAGACGAATGGATAATAATTGAAATTATAATGAATGAATGATGAATGAATAATTGTATTGTATTATGCATTGTTCTGGGACCTAAAAAGCACAGAAAGGTGAAGTGTTGACACTGACAAAAGCACTGCACCCATATTTCAGTGATATTTATTTCACTTAAATGTAAGCTTATTTATGACGCTGTAAAAAGCAATAATGTTGTAGCACTCTTGCGGTGCAACAGCGTTACACCCTGACAACTTCAAAGAGCTGGAATGATGTTGCTTTTCTAAGTGTGGAAACGTGACTTCATCACAACAACAAAAATAATAACAATATATACAATATAACAACAACAACAATAATAGTAATAAAAATAATAATAATACTGACTAGCTATACATTCACATCCATCATAATATCGGTGCCTACGGGTGTGTTGTGTCCGTTGTAGTTTGCTTAAACTTTGGATTGCGTAGTCATAGTATTGTGATCAACTCATATGGCCATCAAAAACAAATTCACCTTATCGAATTTATGAGCATACACTACATCTGTAATGGGAAATGGATTATACCAAAGCAGAATGTTTACAGAGGAAGTACATGGCTGAACGTCTTCATTTTTATTCCATTCAGAAACGTAATTTCATGTTGTATTTAACTACTCCTATGAGTTCAGCTAATATTTATTATATACACTTAAATTTGTTGTCAGGAATAACGCTGTGGTTGTTTTCCTCCTAAAATATTTTTGAAACTGCCCCCTCTCAGATTTGTTCTGAGTACCAGATCCCCGTGTCTGGCTGGAAGAAGTTAGCTAGCTAGCTAGTTGGCTATAGCTAGGATGCGGTGAAGATGGCGATGAATGTGAAGAATAGAGGTGCTTATTATCAAAGTAATGATTATTGCAGAAACTACAGTTCGCAGCCTATACATTATGGGAATAGCAGCCACTATTTCCCCAGGTTGCCAGGTAAGACAAGTATCGCTGTTGTAGCTGTCTATTGCTCGGAAGTCTTCAATTGCAAAGATGTACATGTATCTAGCTTGCAAGGTGATGCGTTTAGCTAGTTAGCTAACATGGTATAGCTAACGTTAGCCAGCTGACAGCAAGATCAGTGATTGACGGGGTGAAGAAAATGTAAATGTTGGCGATGGAGGGTTGCAGTAAGTTAGAAATATTGCAATTGCATACTGTCAGCTGCCTTTCTCTCTCGTTGGTGATTTCTAGCCCACCCAGTAACATTAGCTACTGTACCTAAACCGATTTGGCGATGTTCACCTTTCCCAAATTGCTCGATAAAATGCAAATTCACTCAGCACAGTAGTGTTTATGGATGTTTCCAATGGTGCCATTTAATTTTGTTCGTAAAGCGAATATTTGAAGCTATGATGAAGCTGTTTGATGTTGTAGCGAATGTACGCTATGCATTACATTCCTCTTTGCCCCCATTCGGTCTGTGCCTTACTATAGCCAATGGTTATATGTTGCATGATGCACACACAGGTGTTGCAGTTATAGCATAAACAACATCCAGGACTTTTCACCCATAAAATTTCAAAGCTGAACTCACATATGTGAATTCAACTGGTCAGCTGATGTACTAGTTTGCTACATTCGTTACATGCAGTCTAGCTAACTAGCTACCAAACGCGTGCTGCGAAATAAATCGTTGGGAATGGATGCTGAACGTTGTCCCTCACTGGACCATTTGTGGTTAGTTAGGTTGCTGTCATTTTTGTTAATGACGTTAGCTAAGTGCATCATTATGAGCGCAGTTTGTCAACGACATCACCCTCCCCCCACTCAACTGGGGTAGCCCGTTCTACGGCTGTTGAGCTGTTGTGAGACAGTAATCTTTACCTAGTTATCGATAACTGCTCACTCGATATGTTCATCATAGTGACAATGAAATATGACGTTTTTGGAGTGCTTTAACCACGCATGTATTTAGTAGCATACAGATTGTGTTTGCTACTTTCAACATGCACAAAATATAGCTAAGTACCTTCGAAAATGATTGATCTGTGTGTTTGTAACCGGTGACAATATAACAATCAACTAGGATTTGCAGAAACAGAGTAGCCGTTAAATGCTTAGCTAGATTATCTCCAGTCGTATTAGGTCTATGAGAACCTACTGTAGCTGGCAGAGCTATTAATTTTAGTAGCTAGGCTGTATCATGATTAATGGAACATCCATGGCAGTTCTAGTGTTACTGTATGTTTCGAATGATACATTGCTTCAGCGTATCCAACGCCACCATTTCATTAGTGTTGCTGTTCGCTGCCCTTTTTTTCAGTTACTTGATTACTTACCAAAGTAAAATTTACTGTACCTTCCAAAGGGTTTCAGTAGATAGGATGTTCTGCACAGATTTATATTAAGTTCAGCCCTTTCTCTGCCACTTCCTAAAACAAGCTGCTGAGCTTCACAGGGGATATGCCTCATGGTTCAGTGGGGAATCTCTCATCAGATCCTGAGGTTGTAGCATAATATACAATTAACCGGTGGGTCATTTTCTAACCTGACCTCTGAAAATGTTTCTAAAAAAGGATCAACTTGAAACTAATCGAAGATCCCGATTAAAGAGATAATTTGGTTTCTTTTTAACAACTGGGCCAAGTTTCTCCTACATGGGTGGACATATACCACATGTTTGAAATGTATGATTTAATTCCTTCTGACAAGCAGTCTAAATGTTTAATTTAAATGCACTGTCTGCTAATTCAAAATTCACTATTCATCTTCAAGTGGAAGGTAAATTGCCATTAAAAGATGGGGTTTATGTTTGATTTGTTGCTGTTTTGCAAATTTAAGACTTTCGACTTTGCCCATACAAAGCTATTAAGCTACAGTCAGTGTAAGCATTCAAATGTTATGTAGTACACATTGGTCCTCTCAGAGCAATGTCCTGAAAGACCAATAAGTAGTGCCATGATTGATATTCTAGCAGACATCTTGTGCTCATAATTGTACATGTAGGGCCTACATGCTTCATGATTTCATGCCTAAGGTTTTTGCAAATAAGCAAGAGGATCTGAATTCAGTGCAAGATGTTAATGCAACATTTCAATCCCTGAGGCTTTCAGCTAGTTCAGATGGGAAGTGTACATAACTGGGAAAGGATCATACGATGAGACATGGAAGTCTAACATAGTTGCGCATTGCAAATTGAAACAAAGGGGTCATGACAGTGAAGTATCAAGACCAGCGATGCATTTAATTTCTTTGTACACAGAGCTGATATTCTGGATTGAACATTTCTGGAATGAATGTGCCACAAAACACTGAACAACCATGTAACTGGAATCAACATTTGATGTCCACACTGAACTGAAGACACCTAAAAATTATAGTCTGATTAGTATGTATCTGTTCATGAAGACCATCTCGGTTACCTACACATTTTGGACATGGGTTAATGGACATGGGTTTGCATAAAACACAGTGTTAAGATATTGTGTCTTTTCAGCTAATATCTTTGGTTCTTTTAGAGGTGATAAAGAAACATATTTTCCATACTACTTTGTAATAGACCTTGTGTTGTTCTTCTCTGTCTCAGAGAAGAGCCATTTGATACCTAGCATGTAACTGTTATTCTAATTCATGACCTGAGCTTCAGTTGTCATCATATGCTACTACAATTTCCTCTAAAATACAACCTTTTGTACTAAATCAAGATTATTAAAAATGGGACTGTGACATACACCGACCTTGAGATATCACTATGTAGGTCCTCCTCTGGCCTATTTTTAGAACTATCCTCCTATGAGCAAGTGGTTTCTGCTTTGACTTCTTGTGGCACTGTGAAGAATAGAAAGGAAGCAATGTTCCACAGTTAATTGAATGTGTCAGGTTAGAACTGGCTGTAATACGCTTTGAAAAGTAGTGTAAGTGTGGAGGAATTGAGTGCATTGAGACCCCTGAACATATTTTTAGATTACAATCACAGATGGAGTTAAATTAGATTTGAATTTGTATTAAGTGTTTTTTTGGCAAATCATTGAAGGGATTAAAATGTAAGGGTGTTCAATTATGGAACCTGACCAAGTTAAGAATCTTGTACGTTCTTAATGTATATGGATTTGTATGAAGAGTCTCAGAAAAGAATGCAATGGCATAGCCATTTTGCAGTCAGTGGCTGATGAGGTCATTGTGAGCCTGGTGGAGTTTTTTTCACCTGTTATGCATCAGATCCCCTGCATGGACATCCAGGGCCTCTTTGGAAAAGGTCCTTGTAATTTGATACCAAACTTCCATTTCCAGCTTGCCATTTTCTCTCAGGCATTGTGTCAGCCCCCGATTGGGTGGGGTGGCAGGGGCGTTGGGGGGGCCGGAAGCAGGGAGGGGGGAAAAATATCCCACGTGCTGGAAACATCATCCTCGATCTCTGAATGACTGCTGTTAGGGCTACATCCAAAACAATACAGAGGAAACATAACTTCAGAGCACAGAGGAGGCTCTCCCTTCCCTGGGCCGTGATGCAGACAGACGCACAGCCTTGGCAGAATTCAAAGAATTTCCAGAGCCCAAACAGCAAGGCCCTGCGGTAATTAGCCCTGGCTGAAGAAGCATGCGCGCGTTCACAGATGCCGAGAGGGTTGCATGTTTTGCGCGTTGCTGCAGGGGAGGAATAATCATCACAGTCTCCTGGACTGTTGAAGCCTCCGTGCTCCGTAGTGCTATTATTAGCCGTTTTGTTTCAGCTCATTGGGGATGCCCTTTAGATTTGACCTGGTTACACAGAGGATGCTTTGGACTGGAATTCACAGCAAGAGTGTCACCCGTGAGCCCTACAGAGTGATCAATTTGCCCTGGCTTGTCCAAGCAATGTGTGTTGAATCTGTCGTGAAGTTTTGTGCTGATGCTGTCCATTACTCTCAGCTGAGTCCACAGCACTTGTAAACTAAAGCACTTGCATGTGTACTAGCTTATGTACTATACGATTTAATAGGAAACACCAAGTGAAAATTTTACGTCATTCATTGTTGTCAGTGTTTGTGGTTATATGTGAAATGACAAACTGTAATGTGAAATGTTGTGATCAGTGAACGTCGATCAGGAAGGGAAGACTCCACAGAGCAGCGCAGTGTTTACTCCCTCCGAAGCGCTGCACCGGCCCATTGGGCGCTGTCATTTAGCCTGCGTCTCTCTGCATTTACTTCCAGGTCCTGAGTCCTTGCTGAAGCCTCCACTGGAGTTAATGTGCCAGCCTCCACAGCCTTTCCAGCCCATGCTACCCGCCCAGACCCTTGGGCCACCGGTAGCGGTGTCCCCAGACCCACTGCGGTTCCCCCTCTCCGCCTCTCTAACGGCCAAGCCCCCTCCTCACCTCCCGCTGCTGCACGGGGCCCCCGGCCCCACACTGCCACCCCCCAGCCCCAAAGCCCTGGAGGAGGAGTGCCAGGGAGGGGGTATGGAGCCCGACGCCACCCTGGAGGAGCTCTGTAAGCCCTTGTACTGCAAGCTCTGCAATGTCACTCTGAACTCAGCCCAGCAGGCACAGGCCCACTATCAGGTGAGGCTGCGCTGATACCCAGCTGTGACAGCTTTACCCCCCGCTCTCCATTAAAGTAGCAATTCTCAGTGAGGCGTTGGGGGTTCACAGAAGAAAAACAGATAAGCTCTTGTGCCGGGTGACGATGAGTGTGGCTAAAATGTGTTTAACAGTCAATGAAGCGTAAATGACCCAGAAAGCCAACTGTGCTGTGTCTTCTCTTTCAGGGTAAAAACCACAGTAAGAAGCTGAGAAATTTCTATGCTGGTAGTCAACAGCCCCCACCTATCAGAATACCAGAGGTGATAGAGCCTGCTTCTCAGCAACCCTCTAGTACACCACCAACAGAAAGTGCTACGGCGTGCAAACAGGTACAGACGTCAAGAAGTTTTTATTCCTGAAAATTTGATTGTGAAGCTTTTCAGCAGCTTTCTTTTCAAGGGGTGGTACATGGAGGTGAATGAAACCGCTGCACTTTGACCCCTATCTGTGTTTTTTTTTTTTTTTTTTCGCAGTTTTGAGTTTTAGTACATTTTCAGTCATCCCAGAGAAAACACTGACCATTATACACAGCAAAAAAGTGTCTGTTGAAGACTTGCTGTTTTTCAAATTAAAAAATTGTTTTCTCATGTGTATTTTTGAGAAGCTAGAGATGCATTTCAAGGAAGCTAAAACAAAGCTGAAAAGGAACACATTCTAAATTTTAATGAATGCATACATCTGGGGCTCCATGGGTCTCCTGATTTGTAGATTTATATATTTAGGAATTCTTTTTTAAACCTTGCGAATGGATCCACTGTGTCGAGTTGATGAAAAGATCTTTATTATTTCCCCGGCTGCCTCCAGCCAGCTCCATTTAAGGGTGCCAGCCGAGTGATCCTGGCCACGGAGAATGACTACTGTAAGCTGTGTGATGCCTCGTTCAGCTCTCCTGCTGTGGCACAGGCACACTACCAGGGGAAGAACCATGCTAAGAGGCTGCGCCTGGCCGAAGCCCAACAGAGCAGCACCTTCATGTGAGTCCCACATGCACTGTCCAACCTGGCTCTGTTGCAGCAGCTTCAGTCACGACACAGGAGACCAGGGCGGTCAGGCAGCACAGGCAAAACTGCAGAAGCACATGAACAAAAAGTCGATCTGAGGGCATTCAAAACCACAAAAACTAATGAGAGGCATAGTCTCAAAGGCAGGCAAATGAACAGACAAACCCTGGTGTTTCAGACTATTTGGTTTGGCAGTTGTGTAAACATCGATGTTGTCACTGTATTAAGGAAGCCGTAACATGCATTGTTACATATGTAAATGAAACCACCTACACACAGTTGTACTATTCAGGCTCATGTGATGTTCACTGAGAAGCTTAATTTACTGGATGAGAGCATAGCAGTAAGGTGGCAACAGCTAATCTGAGGAAAAGGTTGTCGCTTTCCATAAAAGCACTCGCCACTGAATATTGGTCTGATTGGCTGATGACAACAAGTTTGGAATAAAGCCATGACAATTTTAGATTTAGAAAAAAACTCACTCATTAGTTTGTGTTCCGTGAAACTACAACCTTGTGCTCGTTGGTATTTAAGATCACTGTTAAATTAATCGTCATTTAAATGGCGATTTTTAAATGTGCAGTTGGAACACTATCCAAAGCAGAAATAACCACTTTGAACTTTCTTTGCAGAGACAATTAAGGTTTCCTTCCCTCTGAAAATGCCATACCCATTATGCTTATTAGTAGTGATCAGTGATAGGTACACTGTGTGTTATTTTGTAAAGCCTTAATCAAAGAGAATGAAATCTCAGGCAGTGATCTATCAGAATATTATCTGGTCATATTTGGTCGATTTGTTTGCAGAGACACATCTGAGTCCAATCAAAGGCGGCCTAGGAAAGAAGGGAATGAATTGAAGCTGATGAAGAACCGCAGGACTGCACATGTGCTTCCCAACATGCCAGGTACGTGGCAGCCTTGGTCAGCCTGATACATGGGCTCCCTGACTGTCCCCTCAGATCAGTTAGTATGGCTGTGTTGCTGAAGTTTGGCTGAGTTACCCACAGCCATGATGTGAAATTACAAGGGGCTTGTGCTGTGGTACAGACTGTCCTTACAGCCTCGGTGCACTGAATGTCTCGACCGCAGCCCCCTGCAGCCTTCCTTCTGTTCTTATTGTGCCCCGCAGCCCGAGCTGACCCTCTGGCTGAGGGATACTGACAGCTGGAGCGCACGGTCCTGTGACATACTGTAATGTTGCATAACATTCAGAGAACAAAGAGTGGGGTGCTTTTTCCCCTTCCCTGTAATTCATGAAAATGCTTTCAAAGGGAAGTTGGTACACTTGGTGCAGAGACTGTTTTTTTTTAAATGTCACTAGCATTAAGAGATTCACAGCTTGAGTTGGATTTAAACACAAGTCGGTACAAAGACTGTGTTCGAATGTACATTTTCCATTTTCCAAATTGATAATGTTGATTCTTAACTTTCTGTTGGTTTGTTACACAAAGAAGTTTGCTACACAAGTTACTAGTCATATTATCTGTGTATCTGTGTAATTGTGAACCTAAAAATTCATGCAAAATACTGTGGATTGAAGAAGTCTTAAATTGTAAATGAGCTTTATTCACAAGCATTCAGTGATATCAGGACAAATTCCAACTAACAGTGATTTTTTCGTATTGAGCGAAGGCTTTGATGACGGACAAGTCTCTCTACAAATTAATATTCCAGTGTCAGACAATATATCAACATCTAAAATAATACCAAAAATAATACTAAGATGACCACATACAATGCTTCACATTGTCCTAATAAGAGCAAGCATTCATTAGCATGTCATTTTACTGAATCGGAAGTGTTTTGGGACCCTACTGTAGGTGACTTAAAGTGTTAAACAGGTGCAAGTGTCTTGAAAAGGACCTAGATGTGTTTTCAAGGATTGAGTGTTTGCAAACAAACAATGCAAAAAAATCCTTGCTATGTATATCATAGTGCCATTCAGGGTGCTTGAGTACATGCCAGCAGATTTCACAGTTTTATTTCATACATCTGTTTTATAGCCCCTCCCGTTTTTGCTTGTGCCTGAGACAAGAAAAAGTATAGAGTCCCTGTTCCATAACAATCTGGTTTATAATGATCAACAGGAAAGCTGAGGACAGCGTGTGGTGTGCAGGAAAACAAATATGATGAAAAAGTCGAACCCAATTAAGCTTTGAGTTGAAATGTAGGGTAAATGAAGCTATTTGTACTGTTAAAGGAAACACAGTGATGATTTTGGATGCTGAAAATGAAGTGCTGCAATCAAAGCAGTTATCATTATTGGGTATGTTGCATAGGCAACATATTATAGTAAATAATGTGACAATGTAAGTAGATGAGAAGATACTCAAATACCTTTGCATAAAGGTCAAAGAAACCCAAGTTCTAGGTTCTAAAAGCTGTTCAGCATTTTTAAGATGTTGGCGTGGTACCTAATTTACATCACAAATTGATGTGAAATGACACTTGTGTAATACACAAACCACCAGGCTTGGGGTGTTCTAATTTATGATCAGCACAGAGATCGACATTTTGATCAACTGTTCTCATTATTTTCTTAACTTTGTACATCAGCCTGCTTGCAAGCCATGTTTCTTGGCGCCGAATATTGAGAAATGGAGCTTTTGCCAGTTGAGGGAAGAAAGCAGCCGCCTACAAAACTGTTAATCTTACCAGGACACATTTAGACTCTTGCTAAGCATGAAGACTATTTGAAGAAATGTATCCAAGCTACTGACATACTCTGCTGGCTCTTAACAGTGGAGTTGCACATAAGCTTCAAATGAGCCTTACTGTGATGTCTTCTGCCAATAGATAAAGTAGCAGGGTGACACCCATCAGCTCACTCCATTCTATGTTATCCAGAGCTAGGAAAAAGCAGTAATAGAATGCAATGATAATATCTTTATAAAAAAAAAAACAAAAACCATGTAATTTATGGTTTAATTAGTCAAAATTAATCATTAGCACAGACCTTTTTCGCAAACAATTATTCTCATCAGAACAGAATAGAAATAAAGTTTACCATTTTATTAGTTTTGGCAAAGTCACTGACAGCTACTGTAGGTAAAATAGTGTCAGAAAATGCTTCCCCATCAGTTTTAAAGAATGGGCAAGCAAGCTTGAAATATGTTGTGCTAACATTTTTGTATTTTTGCCACTGACCAAGGGGAAGTGCAGTACTGCCTTTGGTCTTATCAGGAAACCCACTCTTTAATTCAGTGTACATGCAGTAGAGTCTGTAGAACATCTTGCCAAACAGCACACAAACCTGCAAAGATGAGTGATACAATCAGAAGTACAAACCCTAACCTCTACTACATACTGTCCATATGATGTAGAGATAGAATTAGTTTTATGAAGCCTGGACAAGCCAGTTGATCATTCCCCAAAAGGGTGACAAGGGTCAGTAATGTCTATAGAGGGTTAAAACAGATTAGCTCTAATTTCATGCAAAATAAAAATACTTTGAAGTACTATAAGTATTCCTCAGATTTTGTACCGCCTTTAATCTGAAGTTGTCTTCAGTGGAAAAAAAAATTCCTTGGGATTTTTTTGAAGTGACAGTATGTTGACTCAAGGAACATTGAGTCCTTTTCTTTTTGTACTAGTTGTTGTTCTAAAGTCTCACAGGATTTTTTAGGTCTTTTTAGGCCTTTACTTATGAGGCGATTTTAACATAAGCTGCCAATTGTGTGTGTCTGCAAACATCATGTCCTTTACTTGCACAGCAAGCGCAGCTGTAGGGGATTTTCTGTGATCCTTAGTCTCAGTAAAAGCAGTGACTGCGGATGTTTGATGAACTTTTGGAAAAAGTGCACATTGTAAGAAGCAAGTACAGCATAGCCACATATCCACATAACGTAGCACAGAATAGCCATCTAGCCGTGGGTACAATGTAGCCACACAGGATAGCAGAGCATAAAGACGCAGCCGTGAATACGGCTTAGTCACATAGTTGAATGTCAGCGCACTGTGTGAACTCCGCAAAATGCGAACACGGCTCTTGGGCTTTGGTGTTTGTAAACTGATACTCCTGACAGTCAGCCGAGCCCATAGACGTCATGGTCACTATTCAGGCGGTGGGTATCAATGAGGCTGTCCCCTTTTCCCCCCTGTTGAGTGCCTGGTTACATCAGACGACATGGCTCTAGACTGGTCCCCTTAAGCTGCTGTCCTCTCTGAGTCACTCTGGATTTATTAAATGATATGTACACATCTGTTAATAGCAGTGCTGAATGTTAATTTTGCAAGAAAATGTGAAATTGTCAGTTTGTCCATATCTTCAGAACTCATGTATTTCGTGTCTTTTAGGAATTTATTATGAAGATAAGACAGGGCATCTGTTAGACCTGTATAGTCCTGTTTGTGTAAAATTTCTGCAGAGTTCCACAAGGCACAGTTTCCTCCAGATAATATAATTCGTATAATATTTAAGTAGGTTGTCTTAATTGAGGAACACACAAAAACTCTTATATTTCCAGGCACTCAGTGTCATTAAGGCCCAGAGTGTGCAGCTCCTAAGTTTCCTGACTGATTCTGCCACCCAGCCTGTGGCCGTGGCCATTTCCTGCTGCGCCCTGAGGCAGCAAGCACTGTGAACATTCCCTTCTAAATGGCTGTCCCTTTGTGGTGTATCTTTCAAGGGCCCTACTACAACCCCCGCCCGCGGCAGAGGATCCCCCGTGACCTGGCCATGTGCGTGACGCCCAGCGGGCAGTTCTATTGCTCCATGTGCAACACGGGTGCCAGTGAGGAGGCTGACTTCCGCTTACACCTGGAGAGCAAGCAGCACAAGAGCAAGGTGTCGGAGCAGCGCTACCGCAGCGAGATGGAGAACCTGGGCTACACTTAGAGGGCAGAGCTCTGGCCTGCCGTCATGCGCACTGCACACAGGGGCCCTGCGGGACTGTGGGGAGAGGTGTGCTGGGCATCCTGTGGAGAGCCGGGGTAGGGGACAGGATTGTGTGGTATAGACCAATTCTGCCTCCCCACTGCCTTTTAAAATTTTCTTTAAGTGAAAAACTGTGTCGGTAGATTTATTTATTTATGTATTTATTTAAGGATTGAAAAACAATTACTTTCTGCTCACAAGCGCCTCCTGCTGGTTAAGCTTGTTAATATGGCCTGTGTCTGTAATTTTTTTGTTTTGTTTTTGTTTGTTGTTTTTTTTGTATTTGCCTTGAGTTTATATGTGATGCAACTAGCGCCTGAGATGAAAGCAGGGAACTGTTTGCGAGTTCAATCAATGACTAGATCCCCTGCAGTCTCATGAAGCATTAACCAGACAATCCATGCTTGCTGTCAGCTGTGGATTAATCGTGGCTTTCTGGGAACCTTAAGGACGTGGTTCCCACCTAATTGTTGTTTTTCTGTGTGAAATTGCACTCCAGACTTCCACCTGACCAGGTGAATGTGCTGTGATTGCTATGACTATTAGTTTTCGGGCTTTGCGCAAATAAGACCTATGTGCAGTTGCAATATTTGCATTAGTGGAGACAGTTCTGTAGTATATGCTGCGTGTGTAGTACCATCACAGACATGATCCTAAGTGCAAGCTAAATCAGCTGCTTGTTTTCTTTTTACTTTGACCAAAACATTCTTAGTTTTCGCAAAGGCCAGCATTCATGTTGCCCTGACTTCACGTAGGGAATCCCACATTTTCTGAAGTTAATGATAACTCCAGGAGAATTATTAAAGATGGACTATTCATTCTGAGCTCAACTGCAATCCATAATCTGTAAGCTGATACAAAATGAAGAAGTCTGTTTTACCCTGGGAAAAACCAAAGCTAAGAGCAGAATTAATTACAGTTTCATGAGTAGAAATATAAATATGTGATGTACCATTAAACCCTCAATGAGGAAACTTTTAGCTGTTAAAATGGTTGGCTTTGTTATGTGGGCCGACAAATGGTATCAGTTCAAGGTGTTTTGTAATTTCATAGAGGAATCAAGTTAAATTGCTGTTTTAACATTTTTGTTTGATAACTTGCAAAGAAATGCACAGTTTACTAACGCTTAACACTGTATTCACTTTTTTGCACAAACTTTGTTTTGTTTGTTTTAACGGCAAACTCCAGTCAAAAATGAAAATTTGATGTGTTTTCTCCTCTTGATATAGTTCATCATATGGAAATTGAAGGAAATGCTAAAATGAAATGAAAAATCACAAAATGATATGAAACAAAATGACTTCCACTACACAGAACAAGCTTTGCTTTTTCGCTCAATCCCTAAATAGTGAAATATTTACCAGTCCACATTACACATTTATACACACCATGCATCAGTACATTTTTAAACACATTTATTTTGAAGATGATCTACTTAAAATCAGATTTTTTCACTGGGCGTTTGTATTTTTCCAGTGAAAAACTTTGGATAGTAGCTGGATTTTGTATTTGACTGGAGGAGGGTGATTCTAGACAGATCAAATTTTAAATTTTTGACTAGAGTTCCCTTTCAAATGTACTGTATGTTTGTAAAAAGTTAGGTATTGCTTTTTATTTTTTTTCTTTTTACGAAAAGTGATAATTAAGAGTCCTTTCAAGGGCTGTTGATATGTGACAGAGAACTCCAGAAAGTTTTCTGTCTCACCATGTCTTGGGTCATTCATTTATTCATTCATTCATTCATTCTAATCTCTACAGTTATATCTCCTGAACCTGTTAATACCTAACATATAAACTTAATATTAGAGATCACATTACTTGGATATGAAGCCTAATTATTAATGAGTTTATTTACTTTTGAATCTTTTATGGAGTCTATGTGGTTTCAAAGTTGTATGTGCATGACGTTTTCTGAATATAGCTGCATTTTAGAACTCATTACTTTACAGAAGGGAAGGCATACATTGGAGTGATTGGCATAAATAATGGGTTGGAAAATGTACCATTTCTAATGTGTACAAGGGAATGAAGTCTAAGCCTTCTGTGTGATGCTTGCACTTGTTTCAAAATAGGCACTGGACTCTTAATGGTTATTTTTAGATTAATATTTATTTTGGGTTTTATTTAAGTATTTCTTAATGGTTTGTAGTAAATGTTTACAGAAGGAGTGTTGATGGGAAGTCGATCACATTTAATGTTGTATCTGTTCACTGTTGTGTCATCCTTATGTTGCATTTAACTGAGCTTTTTTACCCAGTCTTCTGGCCCTGCCTGAAGATCAGGCTAAGCAATCTAGATGAGACGTTTGGCCTGTCGAGCTTGATGAGATTTTCTCTGTTGAACTGTGATGGTGCATATGTCTTGGAAGTTCCACGGAATCTGAGGGATGTGTCTGCTGAAATTACTGTAGCTAAATTGGAAAATTCAAAAATCTGTAATACAGCTCTTTAAGTGATCAGCAGGATTCATCTCATCATTCAGCTTACTCCATGGTGAGTACAGTGTGACCGTCTCCTGGGATCATTGAAAGGCTGGAGCCAGGTTCAGTTTTAGGAATGCACCAGTTCTTTTTCTTCATAAATCAAACTAGGGTTAGTCGCTCAGTCTGTTTTTCAATGCAAGACAATGCTTTCTGCATTAGAAAGCAGGCTTGACTCCTGCTAAAACACATCATTGAAAGAAAGTGGTGAACCAGATTCATCTTCCTTATAGGGCATTGATATTAGAAAGCCTTATGCAGAATGTTACAATTTCAGGGAAGTTGTGGCACTTTATCTTGTATGTTGTGCGTGTACTTAGATTTCATAATTGTTGTGCTTTTTACAGTAACACTGTGTCTCACTGCAGCTTGCTGGTCTTGGGTGTGCTCCCCTGTGGCGTGACATACAAGCCATTTCCTGTTGCTCGCTGAGTTGCAGCACAGCTGCTGGCAGTGTGGCCAGGAAGTGCTGACCCTGCGTGGGAGCAGGCCCCTTTTGTGGATTCTCACAGGGACCTCTCCCTGTCTCAGAAGGGGTCTCTCTTCACATGCTGTCAGCCCACTGCAGCTCAGCTCCTTCCAAGTCAAATTTAATTTTCAGCCAGTCGCTGTGGTAACTGTGAAGAAAGCCAGCACATCATCATCGAAACGCTTTGTAAATGAGAGCGCATTTGGGCTCTCAGTAAATCGCCAAAAGAGTTATTTTACTACTCAAGATAAATCTGTTGGTACAGAGATTAGAGCATGATGTTAAAAACTTTCCGTTTGATTCAGACAAAAAACCCTTTGTGTTTGCCAAAAGAGTATCCAGTTAATTTGTTAAAACAACCGAAAAATACAAATCAGATATAGTGCCTTCAAAAATCACCAAATCTCATTTCATGGATGCCTCAATGACAGACATATTCCCAGAACATGTAGGTATGTATATGTGCGTATGTGTATACATACATACATACATACATACAATATGTTCATTGAAGGCTGAAATGTTACTGGTGCAATATGGCCAATGTGGCCTGCTCTGTTGAGGCCACATCACAGGTTAATTAAATAGGGTTGACTTCCCTTTTAAGAAAAAAATGAACAGACACTATGTCTTGAATGTATATTTAAAGAAAAAAGAATGATTAACTTTGTTGCAGAAATTAATGGAACACTCATTTTGAACACTGTATGTATTGACTAATCATTTAATAATAAAAAATAAATGTTTATTATCTGGACTCTGTCATACAACTTGAAACACACAGCATGAATGTGTTTGAAACAGTGAGTGTTAATGTGTGCGTGGAAAAATGGGTCATTCAGAATAAATACAGATCACATCAGTTGTCCATAAAAATGTTCTCTTTTATGGAATATTCACCTGGCAAGTTTTTATATTGCTTTGTTTTTAATCTACTTCAATAGCAACAGTACGTTTCGTTCATCTTTATGATTGATGGAAATGGATTGCGAAAAGAGGCTTATTACTCTTTTATTGTCAGTATATGGAACGAAGCCAGAACTGCTTGTGTTATTACTGTGATAATGATTCATATTGTTTGCTATTTTGGGTAGGAATATGAAGTTATAATGTTGCATTTTACCAAACTGATCATTCTAGCTGATTAAAGTGAGCTGAGAAGCTGATGTGTTTGCTTAGAAAGGAAATTAAAATAGATACTCAGGGCTTTGTATTAGCCGAGGTCTTGGAAGTGGATATTTCAGTCTAGTTTGTCATTTGGCAGCTATGTGTCCTGGTCAATAGACATGATTTAGGTAAGTTCTGATAATAGGTGATTTTAAAAAAAAAAAAAAAAAAAAAAGAATACTACCATAACATTTTCCAGGAGTCGATTCTTCTAATTTGTTAGATACAAACACAAATTTTTACTCTGATTTTTAACTTCATTTTCTTCAGTTAACTTTATTTTTTAGTAAGTGTATTTGTTTTTGTGAATTAGTTTTGATTGTTGTACCTCTGTATATTCTACTGTCAGAGAAAAAATACTTGTATTTTTCAAAAAGCACATTTCAAAAAACAAATAAACCCAGTAAATGACAAATGATACAGTGGTTTTTTTGGACAGCATTCCGCAGGACCCATGTTTGGCTGAAAGACCTGGTCATGGATTAAATTTTTGAATAGGGTTTGGGTTTACATTCATTGCACTGGCGACAATGCCAATTCATACATAAAATATTACATTATATATCCATAATGCATAATTATATTTACTCTGGTATTTACCCAATCTTACAGACCGCAGTAGAGAGGTACTGGCAAATGTGTAGGTAGGGTAGTGTATGAATCTATTATTCCATTTGATTTTAAATGTTACTGTATGATGAAGCCAAAGGAAAATGTCCACCATTCTAATGTAACAGTGTCTTGTGGAAGTGCAGTGTTGACCATTATTGTTATTACAAATTTGGCTATATACATGGCTTCATTAACAGCAGCATTGATATAATTTGTATCTGAAATTTGTCCCATTACTATTTTGAAGTCATCCATAAACCACTTACATAACTCCTTTTATATTTTGCTTCAAACACCAGAGAAGCAGAAGCATTTTGGGTGAAAACAGTGGTCAGCTGACAACCTTGTGTCTTGTGGTCTATTAATTAGTCCACTGATTGTGCCACAAATGGCAAAGTAAAATGGTTGTAGTTGGAGTTAATAAATTGTGCATGTTCTTTGAAGAAAAACTTCTTTTTAGCTCAATTGAAGCTGTGGTATTTGCACTGCCATTATTGTCTTCACATTGTAACACTGTGATGGTCAGCCTGACCCAAAGATCAAGCCAGAATTTTTGAAATAACAGGGTGGGTAACTTGGTACAATCCCGTGTTCCTCAAGTTGTTCCTCAAAATGTTCAGGCTTACCTTGCTGGGAATCAGATCACACACTGCTGTGTATAATGCTTGAAAGTGTTGGGATGTTACTGGAACATCTTGTTGTCCCGACTTACTCAAGAACTGAATTGCCTCACTTTCCCCGCACTCCTTGACTCACTTACTGGACTTACATTTTAACACACTCGGCTTGAAGCCATATTTTATTCATAGTTTATCTCCTCTCATTCCAGTAGTCATACATACAAATTCACAAAGACACAAATGGAATGGAAGCCAAGGAAGAGTGCAGGCTTTCCACTTTCATACCCCATTTTCACTTTGATTCACACGTAACTGTCTTTCAGGGCAGTCCTCTTAAGCAGAAACCAGCAGTGAAATTTCTAGCCCTTTTACCTATGTGGTGTTATTTCTCTAGGGCTGAGATGGTGTAAGCTAATGGTACCCTCTATGACTCGGTAGCACCCCTCCCCAAACACACGTGTTTTCTTCAGCCAAAGTGCAACTGCTGAGAAACGAGAAACACTTTTGAGCTCTCCACGTTTCTGTCTTTCTCCACTGTGTGTCACCGGTGTGGTGATGAAGGGTAGACAAGCATTTCTGTACCTTCATTTCTGTAACTAGTAAGTCCTTCCAGGTCTCTGCATCCTAGGTCCCATAGAATTGCATGTAGAGCTGAACAGGGAGGCTTTTGTGGTTGCTGTCTATGTTGGGTATGGCAGGGCATACTTGTGGAAAAATGGTATTTGACCCTGAGAACATACCCCAGCATAACCCCACCCCATGAGCCATAGTTACTACTACCATAGGAGCAACTAGAGACTTGATTTAGCTGACCTCACTATGGTACCATGTGTAATCCAGGTCATTTTTTGGTTATCTTTTTTCAAGTCATCATCCCTAATAATAATTTATAATGAATCATAATAATTTGGTAATGTGTTTCTGACAGCCTTTTTCAAAGTTCAGAGAGGATCAGTCTTCATTTGTTATAATGTCAAACTCTAGTAGATGAGAAGTATTTGAGAAGAACAAATGATAATTGTGGAGTTACCCAATGACGCATTCTTCTCAAGCACTATCTGGTGGATGCAGAATGGAACAGCTGTTTGTTACAAGTGACATGATTTGCACTGTCAGTGGATTGTAATTTGGCCATCTGTTTGTTTATTTACTTTTTTTGTTTGTTCCTTTGTCCAACATTGTTGTGTGGTGTAGCTGTGAATAATTATTTTTGGATGCAAAATCAGATCAGCTCAAACCACAACAATAATTCCAGCCATACACTGAACTAATGAATACAAAAAATAAGTATATATTTTAGAGAATATATTTTTAAGCTCAAACAATATATTGAAAATGTGTAAAGTATTGCCATTTTGGTATACTGTAATGTATTTCTGCTTTGCATTCATCTTTTTAAAATGTTTTGTAATATATTCTTGAGCTGAACAACACATTTCTCAGTATATTACACTATTTTTCATTTGTAGGGGTAGCCATCAGCAGTACTATTATTTATTTTCAGAATCTCTCTAAGAACCCAGCTCTTTGCTGGTTTTGTCTATTTTTATGATCTCATTTTTGGTATCTTTATGAATGTTGCATGTTTCTCCTGTCATTAAGATGTGCAATTTTGTTTTTTTTTTTACTGTCACATCACAAGCCATCATCACAAGTGTGCATGAGCATATTTTATTCCAAAGTGATGGATTGCTATCAAAGTTGAGTATGGTTTCATAGTGTTGAGTTTCATGGACATTTTAATGGAATCCTTTTGTAGTAGACAGCACAACTCCAAACGCTTCATGCTGACACCACAGAAGAATTGGTCTGTCAAAAATTGCTTTAGTCTTGTAGACCAAAAATAAGCAGTTGGAGGGACAAAAGAAAAATTCAGTGACCCTCGAAAAACAAATGAGAAGACTTACACAAAGTATTGTCATTAGTATTGTATTCATCCTAAATGAAAGCACAGTATCCTGACAGATCTGATGAGACAACTCTGGTGAATTATAATGAAGATATTTTTTCTTCCATATTCTTGGGCTTAGCGTTAAAACATCATCTAATGTTTTGAAAGCACGAATCACAAACAGTGTCATTACAGGTAAAACACAAAAGCCTGGAGGAGCTGGAGATGGGGGATTAAGACATTTAGAAACAACAGACAAGGACAGCACAGGAAGAAAGAGTTTGGTCAGTAATGTTATTTGAAAGTGCTGCAGGATTATAAGTGTACAATTTCTACCATCTACTTCCAGGTTTTATGTTCCGTCATGTATTTTGCTCTTATCTTATTTGACATGAACATAACATATTCAGCGCAGATACATCACAGAGCCATGCCTCTCCATTATTGGCCAAAGAGTAAATTATGTTTAACAGTAACAGTCATGCACAGACAGAGCTAGGAAAAGGAACCACCTGGTCAAAGCAGTAGGGAGTGCATGTTGGAGAGGCAATTGGGCACTGAAGGGAGTGGTGAAAAGTGGCACATGGTGCAGAGTCACAGGCCAAATATAGTGGGCACAGAAAACCCTACCTGAGTACCTGAGGAACCAGATCCCTAAATGGTCTGTTCCTGACAGTCCAGTCACAGATAACACAGATCTGAGGAAAATACCATTGGGTATAGAAAGCGAGAGACAAATATGCGCTTGGCACAGAAAGGTATGTGTGTGCACTCATTATCATACTCACATTCAGTCAACACGCTGTATATGTTATTAATCATCTCAGCAAGCATATGCCCATGACCAAAATTGTGAATATGTAAAGCGTTCCAGCAAGTTGTTAGAATTGGTACATATAGATGTTTCACACCAGGACAGCAGAGGGCGCTAGAAAGCCACAGATCCCTTACACTGCACGGTCATTCACTGTAACTGTGAATTTTGGTTCATTTTATGTTGCTGTTCAGACCAAACATCAGAATGGGTAGGAAATCTGATTTAAATGACTTAAACCGTGGGATGATTGTTGGTGCCAGACGGGGTGATTTCAGTATCTCAGAAACTGCTGATCTCCTGGGATTTTCAATCACAACAGTCTCTAGAGTGTATAGAGAATGGTGTGAAAAGCAAAAAACATCCAGCAAGCGGCAGTCCTGTGGGCAAAAATGCCTTGTTAATGGCAGAGGTCAGAGGAGAAATGCCGGACTGGTCCAAGCTGACAGGTAACCCAAATAACCACACGTTACAACAGTGCTATGCAGAAAAGCATTTCTGAACATACAACACGTCAAACATTGAGGTGGATGGGCTACAGTAGCAGAAGACCCCTCCGGGTACCACTCCTGTCAGCTAAGAACAGGAAACTGAGGCTACAGTGGGAACAGGCTCACCAAAACTGGACAGTAGACGACTGGAAAAACATTGTCTGCTCTGACAAATGTTGATTTGCTATGACGTGCAGATGATAGGGTCAGAATTTGGCATAAACAACATGAATCCATGGATCCATCCTGCCTTGTGTCAACAGTTCAGGCTGGAGATGGTGGTGTAATGGTGTGGGGAACATTTTCTTGGCACACATTAGGCACCTTAACACTAATTGAGCATCGTTTAAATGCCACAGCCTACCTGAGTATTGTTGCTGACCATGTACATCCCTTTATGACCATGGTCTACCCATTTGACTAAAACGGCTACTTCTAGCACGATAATGCACCGTGCCACAAAGCACATGTCATTTCAAACTGGTTCCAGGAACATGACAATGAGCTCAGTGTACTTCAATGGCCTCCACAGTCACCAGACCTTAATCCAATGGAGCAGCTTTGGGATGTGGTGGAACGGGACATTCGCAGCATGAATGTGCAGCTGACAAATCTGTAGCAACTACGTGATGCTATCGTGTCAGCATGGAGCAGAATCTCTAAGGAATGTTTCCACTACCATGTTGAATCCATGCCACAAAGACTTCAGGACATTCTGGGGGCAAAGGGGAGTCCTACCCAGTATTAGAGAGGTGTACCTAATAAAGTGGTCACTGAGTGTGTTCTGAAACACTGTCCATTAAATTTGATTTGTTTTAAGATACTTATCCTGTCAGTGATGACAAAGGCTTTTAGACTTTTCTGTCTGCACCATCCCCATTCCCCCTTCATACTCCCACCACTCTAAACAGCTTTCGCAATAGATAATATTTCCAGGCACATGTGGGCTGAAACAGAAACAGCACCAGCTGACGTCAGTCAGAGTGACCTGCGACAGCCACGCTTAGAACAGTCACCAATGTGCAGGTGGGCTGCTAGTTCCTGCAAAACAAACACATTAGAGGCCACAGTCCACCGCGGAGCACTCTAGGGCTGTGTCCGACGGCCTGGAGACAATCGCCTGAGGAGCGCCATATGCTGCATTTCTTGCTGGGATGAGGCATCGTCATCAACAGCACACTTTGTTCCTGTGTTTCGACCCCCCTGCAAAGCTCTGCAGACTCACCCTCGGCGCAGACCGGACCTAAGCACAGATGTTGCCTTTAAACAAACACCCCCTCACCATGCTGCAGCAAAGGAAGAGGAGCTTCCAGTGAGCCGCACGTTTTCTTCCTGTTTTGATACTGAGGGGAAGAGCAGCCTTTCCGCTGACTGGCTGGCCACACCATATGAGTGATGTACGCTCCAAACCAAACACCTGCCCTGTTTGGGTGCCCAGGTTTCTGTTGGTTCCATCCCCTGTGATTGTTTCTAAATGGGCCTTAGTGTGCACTGTAAGCCTTTTTGACTAAGAGGGATTTATCTGGGGGCCATGTTGGAGTGTAGAAAATTTGTTTTCCACATATTTGTTAACCCAAACAAATAGGCACTCCTAACACTGCCCACTGAACATTCAGGTGGTATTCAAACAGTCTGTGCACACCAGTCATGTGTATGCAGGCATGTAAGAGTGCTGTAAAATATTAGAGTTAAAGCTCAATAGAATTGGTTTTGATGAGCAGCATCAGAAGTAAAGTTCAAGAGTAATGGTGCTATAGCACAAAGAAGTGATTGTCATTATAGTTAAGTATTGGACTTAATAGATTGATAATAATTTACTTTTCATTAGCATCATCTGAATATATGTTAGAAATATAATAATCATACAGACCTTTGATCATGTGTGCAATTTGCATTTGCTGGAAATAATGTAAATATAGATTAAACAAGATATTGCACTTAGCAATGAGTTTATGAAAGGACAAGATTTAACTTGAATTCAATAACTGAATGCATTGATAGCCCAATTCAGTACCATAACAGAGATGAACTTACTTGTTTCAGGGTTAATTAATGCACAATGGGAACTTTTTTGTCCAGATCAATAGCCATGTTCGATTTTGTTTTCATTATCCATTCAAGATACATTGTCACTGGATTGAGTGCTCCTCAAGACCCCCTCTGAAATATACATAGTAGCTTCACATCCAGTAAAAGCAGTACATAAAAATCCATTTTAACTGACAATTAACTGAGCATGATGACTGGATGATACGTAGAAGAGTTAACAATTAGCTGATTGCCTCTAGTGTCGATGTCCTTTGTGAGATGCAATCTTGCCTCTACTAAGCTTTGCCACAGCGTTAAGATCATGCTAGTAAGAATCAGGTATACTATACAAGCTCATGATTTTCTTTATTTATTTCAGGGGATCACCGTGTGTTATTCTGACTGCACCAAAACCAGGAATAAACACAGCTGCACAGGAAGGTTGGAGGAAACCAGCTTGCAGACATGGTTGTGTTTCCATGGATAAAAGGCTGGAAATGCTTGACATATCAATTTAAACATCTATTTTCTGCCAAAGGGAAATCCTGGCATGCTCAGTTGCCAACAGGTGCTAAATCTTGTGTAAGCTATGTGGGGCATGCTCTGAAGTACGTCCAAGATCATGTGTTCAACTGGAAAGCGTTCTGCCGAGCCAACAAGAAGATGCAATGGAGGAAGAGGTGAAGAGGGCCCAAGGACAGTACACCATGTGCTAGTAGTTACAAGTGCTGATTAAAACCATGTGACAAGTTGTCATGTTAATGACAGATAAGATATATTCAGTGTGAGACCCAAATCTGTCATGGGTTACTGTTACATACAGAATGTTTCTCCTTTTTCAGACCTTACTTTCAAAACAGACCTGCTTGGACTATTCGCTAGTAGTATGTGAATGAATATATGACAGTATATTGGCTTACAATGCAGGTTGGATGAAAATAGTACATATGTACATGTCCTGTTTTGAAATTTCATGTCTTACTAAATACATGAGACAACATACACCCAAACTGTGGTGGCTGTTAGTAATCTATCATGTTTGTCCTTGAATTTGAGGAAATTCTACTTTCTAAAACACAGAATATAAGCGCCAGCCTCACCAGGATTTCACTAAAAACTCATTTATTGTTCATGTCATCATACATTGATCAACAGTATAAAAGTAAGTCACTGTATGGATTTCAACATTTTCCTACTTCACAGACAAGCTACATTCACTGTAATACAGGAGTCTGATAGTGTGGCAAATAAAATGGAATGAAAAAAAGGAAATTACATGGTTATTGCACAATTCTTGTCCAGAAGAGAGAACACGTCACTCCTCAGCAAGCGAGTACATTTATCCACCATCAATGACAAATTCTTTGGAAATTGCCCAGTCACTCATCAGAAGGGACCATTTTTCTGTCCTTGTCCCCTTTTTAGTGTTTATGCCTATTAACTGAATTTCTCTGTAAATTTCTCTACAAATTGTCCTTCTCCACAACATAGTTTTATAGGGGACAAAAACAAGTCTATTTCTGAGATTGCTGTCATCAGGCCACTATTTATGCCCTAAGGGAATGATACACAGAGGCAAGGGGCCCCGGTGACTGATAAGTTATATGTTCTAACAGGTTCTTTGCTGCATGTCACCTGATTGCAATTTACACAGTGCCCTTTCTCTACAGCTCCTCGTGTACTCGGAGCAAATCCATCTCACAGGGATGATCAAATCAACTGCATTGCAACAACTGCTGAAACAAAATCCTAACATTAAGGCTTGGGCAATAATTACAGTATTGTCAAGTGACTGTTATCATAATGTAAATCCACACATAAATCTGAGGTTGGTTTGGTATAAGTTTTCTAAAAGGCAGGAGAAATACAAGAACACACAATGGTCAGTGGATTACAGTGCATCATTTTGAGTTAAAGAAATGACCTCTTGTGCTCTCAAAACAGTAATCTATTTCTCAGCTACTGCTAAATTAGTGTCGTAATTCTAATGGTCACTATGAATAATTTATTTTTAGATTAGCATATCACCCCAGTTTTGCAAATCTTTGAGCTGCACAGTAAACATGTCAGTACAAACCTAGTACTTTTACCATCTGATGGTACAGGTTAGAAGTTAAACAATGGTAAACAATGATGTAAACTGCTGACTGCAATATGGTTGATATTAAGAATTAGTACCTGGGCTTGATTTACATTTTAAGCAAAGTAAGCAGAAGTAAGAAGTTGTTGTTATGCCCTTCCAATTATATCTAATATAGTGATGCTGATAAGGACATGATGTTCTGTCTTGAAAGCAACCCTGTACCTTTTCTACACAGCCAGGATAGATTACTATAGCTGATACTGGATCAAAGTCAAGTCACACTCTCAGCCTGTCACTTTTGGAAGCCTTCCCAGTCCATCCAGGAACCATGTGGTTATTTGACATATGGAAGTGTAAAAAATTGACTGTACATAGAATCTGTGAACTTAGCAACCTTTGGATTTCAACCCATAGATGTCTTTCTTACATGGAATTCACAGCTGGTCTGTTGCAGTTCAGCTTATTATTAGAGGATGCGTATTTCCCATGTGGCCACATTTCAGGTGATAATTTTAGAGGCCACATCAGACTAACATTTCTCTCTGGGGACAGATCAACCGAGCACTAAACAATTAATCCTTAAGGTTCTTTGGTGAAGGCCTCCTGGCGCGTCTCCTTGCTGTTGCTGCCATCGTTGCCACTGTGGCTGTCTCACCTCTTGATTTTGTTGATCTGCTCACATAGTATGGAAAGGTATTGTGTGAGCTTCACCATGGCAATGATGAGGGTGCCCCCAATGAGGGTGCAGGTAGGCCAGAAGAGTGAGTGGAAAACTGCCCCGCGGCCATACAGTCGTGTCAGAAGAACGCTGTCCTGACGTTCTCCAGGATCGTGGTAGCAGGGGACTTGCTGGTGCATCTTCAAACGCTCAGAAATGTTCATGATTATTGTGTGCATTGCCATGTAGTCCTTTCGGCATTTTGGTACATAGAAACACTGGAAGGACAAATTGAAAACTGAATGACGGACATTGTTTGGATATTAACACATTAACCATAGCTTTGAGGAAATGCTCAGTCTTGAAGATGGCAAAGGAAAGCAACTTTTAGAGAACTGATGGGTTTCACAAAAAGGCATCACTGTGAACAAGGCGTGGAGGTGTGCAAATATGAAAGGGGAACACAAGTTCCGTCCTGTCATCCCTCTGTTTGTGTAATGTAGACATGACTCACCTCAGGACTCATATCCTGGGTCTCCTCATTATGGGAGAGACGGACAATCTTCCCAGATGTATTCAGACTGACAAACACCTGTAGGCAAGGGTACTTGGAGCTTTTCCAGCAGTCAGGGCCACAGCTGTAGGTACAGTTAATCTCTGTAGTTATGGTGGAGTTGAGTACAGTGCAGCTGGATTCCTCTGTCCACACACTGAATGTGATAGAGAGAAGAGACAGCCACACAATCACTGACCTGTGCATTTTTACTCACAAGGTGCCTTCTGCACAATTACTGTGCTGCACAAAACAAAACAATGACAATAAACAACATTATTGCATGATTATGTAAACATCGACACACATTCTCTCTGCAGATGATGAGCAATGGCAACAGTCAGGAGAATTTTCATTTTTATAACAGTTTTAATTTTTTGGCCTTCAAAATCAGTATGTAATCTAGAATAAGGCATCTGTTGAAGACATATTTTTATAGCCAGGAAATGTTTTCCACTAACTTAATTAATTTAAACTTTTACCCTAAAAGCCCCATGTAAACTGTAAAATTTAAGTAAAATTAGTTTAATATAATATTTCATACTTTGAAAATGCAAAAAGTAGTCTGAGACTTCCAAGTGGCTCAGTCAAGTAAGACACTTGTTCCACGCAGACTGTGTGCTACAGCCTGAGGCTCGGGTGCGAGCCTGAGCTGCGTAATAGCGGCATGACATTAAACGAACTCTATGAATATTTTGTGAGATTGTTATCTCCCTGCATCCAAAACTACAGAGACACTTTAGATGTAGCTGCGGGAGAGGCAATGTCCGTGTTGTGCAGGTGGGTGGGTGCAGAGGCAGAGGTGATGTTTTAAACTTGAATATATTACAGATGGAGATCGCATGTAATGTTTTTGTAACCGTTCCTTGCTAGTTATATGAAGTTTTATTGAAGGGAAGAACATGGTGTGAACCCCCTGATGCATTCTTTTCTCACCAGCCTCAGTGTCTCAGTGTTCCCAGAGTATGACAACAGTCTTTGATTACAATGTTCAATGATCTGCTCAAGGCCACTATGCTTGGAGTGTGGCGTATTTGTTAGTTATTGGTAGTTATTATTATGAAGTTACTGGTTATTATATGAAGTTATTGGTAAAAATTTGTCTTTAATGTCATTAATGCCCTACCACAATGAGAATGACATCACCTGAGAAATACAAAACTTGAGAAGCTCTAGTGATGGCGTGTGTATCAGACTATTTCTTATTGGTCAGTATATTTTAACTGTATGAAAAAATGCAAAAAATATTTCAATTCCTATTGACATACCAGCACCAGTATTTTCAAACTCACAGTTTTGAATGCACAATAGATAGCTAGATAGCCAAACAGACAGATGAAGAAGTAAGACTGTAAAAGCTGACAGTTTAGAAGTGAGACAAGCAGCAGGCTTCCTTGACATATCTAACTAGTTAAAGGAGGGCTAGTCAACTTTATATCTAATTACAGTTAAATCATATACTTAGCTAAGTTTGCTAACTTTAGTAACCCTTGCTTAACTGTTTAAGCTACATAATGACAATTTCAAATTGTACCCAGCTGCCTTATTGTGTTGTATCTATTATTATTTGAATGTACAGAAGAGCATTTTGTCTTAATCTGCATTGAGTTGATAGTGATGCAGTTTGCAACACTAAGTCATAACCTTGCATGTCACGTCCCCATGTGTAATCTCTTTGATCTCAACATTAGTCTCATTGTACACTCATTTTTCTAGGACCCAGCTGGCTTTTTAATTGCCTCTGACTGAAATTTATGGCCACTTATCCCTTTATGATCTGTATAATCTGCAATGGTTAAGCATCATTTTGATTTGCTAACCAAGCCAAGTTGTAGCTCCCTGATTAATAATAAGATGTCTACTATACGTGATCCTGGACATATTCACTTTATGTTGGAACAGAAACAGAAACATTACCTTTAGTAATCTCCTGTTTATCCGATGAACTTGTTATCCACAGAAAGCTAACGTTACACTGAAAAGTTTAACTGAAATGTCATGGAACTTCAATAGAGATGATATGATGGACACAGAGCACTGCATTACTGGTGACTTAACTGTAAGTGCGTAAGACTTAGAGTCAAAGAGGTGCCACTGTACCTGTCTGAATAGGAGCGCACCAATGTGATGCCAAGCACAAAGTACATCATGACTGAGAAAAGGATCATGGTGAGACCTAAGAGAATAGCCCTGTCTTCTCCCGCCTTCAGTGCAGTTACCGTCTTTCTCTTGTCCAGAATATCATACTCTCGGATTTTCTGGTAAATTGTCCTGTTAAATCAAATGCAATAATATTAACTATTGGAAGCAAGCCTTTCATGTGATCACAGTGGGGAAAAAAGTGATTAAGGCATTGACTATTGTGTGCTTTCTACAGCAGCACTTAACCGAATATCAGTAAGAAATTATGCAGCAGGGTGTTGGCCAGGATCAATGAGAATCAATTAATTCAGTAAAATGCAATAAAAGAAAAACAATGGAAGGGTAGAAGTTTTTCTTAGTTACAAGTTAGATCTCTCCAGACCCATAATGAATATCTGATATCTTTATTCTATTTAATAATAAATGTTTCTGCCACAGGCAATTTTTTTTCTTTTTTGCTACATACTGATAAATCCTTAATTAGACTTTCATTTTAAGGGCTAATTAATTATACTATGTCAATTTTATTTGAACAGAAACCAATTAAAATATGATCTTGTTCTTTTTTTGGAAAAATGCTGAATTCAATCCCATTTTTATTAGTCATATGATTTACAGTTATATTAAGATGAACTGAAATGTATACTGGCCACACTTTGTTTAATGATTCACTTCAACCCTGTGTAGATTTAGTGTATAAAGTGCTTCTTCAATCCATGCCACTCTTCTTTTATCTAGGGAAATAAAATACTATTGCAACACATTACCCTGAAAATTCTGCAACATAAAGATCTCCTTGCATCATTTTTCAAGCAACAGCAACAAATGGGGTGTGCACTTTCCAAATGATGTTGGCATGGAAATAAACCATAACAACTAAATGCAAGAACACATTTTTCCACTGAGCAACATTTCTTCTCATGTTCTTAGCCAAAATATAGCAAAATTTTCCTTAACAGTCTTTTATTTTATCATCAAGAAAGGTGAATAATTTGAATCCAGTGGTAAAAACTACACAAGCAAGTATTATAGCTCTTTTAATGACTGCCATAGCAATATACATGGTTCAGTTGGAACTATGGTTTTGAAGAGTTGTAAAAGCTTGTGGTTTACCTTCTCTCATGTCCTGATCCCTGTGCCCCTTTGCTTCCTGCCCAAAGGAACATCCTCCTGGATGCCCCACCCCGTCGTCTGCTCACAGAGGACGTCTGAGGAGGGCAGTGGAAAGACCTGCGAGAGAAACACTCAGTGACCCATGTGCCCCCGTTTCCTGGTTTGCCACCACAACGATCTCCACAGAGCAGGACGGCAGTGGCCGTGGTCTCACTGCAGAGCTGAACAAGTGTCCATTCACCCACTTCACAAAAGCAATTTTCCACGTGTGCCTCCCTCTGGGTTAGAGAGAAGAGTCCCTTAGCTTCCTTTCAGTGCTAACACTCCGAAAGCAGTCGGAGAGTTGCGAGAACAGCCCCATCCACCACAATACGGCTCACAACACACGCTTCATCATGCCCCTGCTCACATGGCACTTCATTTCCTGCCCACTCATTTGTTATTGACTATTCATAGCGCAAAGCGGGGAAGATGGTGGAATAATGATTAGGTGCCGGCAGTGGACAAGGGCGGCATTGATCCCTTCCGACAATTCAGCAGTTAGCAGCAAGCAGTGTTTAAATTGCCCCTCTGTGCTCCTCTGGTGATTGGCCCTGATGGAAAGGCTCATAGCAACATGGCAACACAGGTGTTTCACGGCTGTGATTGACTGCTCAGGCGTGCAAGGGAGATAGTAGGGTTTAGCTCCTTTTGTCTGCTGTAACAGCATCTGTTAACTCTTTGCTCAGGTGGCTGTTTCCGTTTATGCAAGCACAGCTCTGCCCATGATGGGAAACTGCTGCATTAACTCCCAGGCCATCACTTTGGTAAACATTTCGGTGGGTTTTATTCAACCATCTGTTGCTAGTGGCTGCTGCTGCAAAAAAAAAAAAAAAATTAAGTACTACCGCTGGTCTACTGTTTGTACATAGAAAAAGATAACACTACATCATTGCTGTACTATTTTGAGTCATTGTCATTTCCCTGAAGTCTGAGCTTGTTGTTGAATAATGTGTCTACAAATATCACTCAGCTTGAATGAGGAACACAATTTTTTGGACTGGGATTTGCAGGTTTGAGAACTGGCAGTAAAAGACCAATTCTGCAGGAAACTGTGGTGGACATCATAGATAAGGATACAGCTCTTTTGTGCATGTCTGCCTAATGATGGAGCAGCCATCTGCAGTGAGAGGCATGAAAGATTTAAGCCATGGGTTGTACTGATTGACAGTTAGACTGTGCTCCTGTTGGTAAAGCAGGATAAGAATGCTTGGCAGCTTAGAGCTTATATCTTGCTGTGTATTTTCTTTTCATTTTTTTGGAGACCTTCAGCAGTCGGATGTTTAACGCTGTCCAGAAGGATCCAATTTACAGCAATTCAGAATTCTTTAAACTAACCAATGAGGAAACTATGAAAGCAAAGAGCTGCCAGCTCATTACAAATAAATGTAACAAAAGCAGCATTTCTGCCAAATCTTTGGGTTGGTTGTGGAAAAAATGTCCTATTTCCTAAATGCCCCTCTATTCTCTCTTTAAAATAAATTGTCAAACATTTTACCATATTTCTATCCTGAAATTATGTGACATCTGGATAAGGAACATCTGGATTATAAGTGCAGTTTTAACTTCATTGTCATATATCAAGGAATTCTGAGTCCAGTGGTTACATAAATGTTACACAGGTGGAAATCTCTAATGAAAAGTGAAAAAATGCTTAAATCTTGCTTTTTGAACATCATTTGTATGGAGGTTGTATGGAGATTCTCTGTTCTGTTGTACCTTTGCACTCTTATTGCGGATGTTGTTTCCTAGACCTTTAGCTAATCAAAAATCAAGTTTTGATGGCAAATCAGTCCTCTTTGGTTGCAAGTCAAAAGGTTTTGCTTGCAAGTCAAAAAGTTTTGCTTGAGGGTCAAAAAGTTTTGCAAGTCAAAAAGTTTTACAAGTCAAAAAGTTTCGCTTGCAAGTTGAACTGGATGTAATGGGTGGGATCTACACTGATGGATGAGAGAAGAATTTCTATTGGTAGGTTTGACCTGGATCAACAGCATGGCTACACCCATAGATATAGAAACGTAGACACCTCATTGGCCGATGCTGTATGTCGCTGCTATGCATCTGCGTGGTCACCATATTGGAGCGGTCAAGATCCGCTAGTAAACAAATATAATGTGTATTGAGAGATGCAGACTTCTCTACAAAATCGAGTGTATCTCGCTTAATTCTGAACCTATTTTCATGAAATTTGGTTTGTTATAAATGTGAGAAATTGAGCATGATACTGGTTACTTATTGGAATTAAATTCAGTTACTGGGGGCGGATCTAATCAGCTCTATGCCAAAACATTAACTTTGTGAATAGCCGCAACTTCCTCTGGGACATGCAGGCTTTGATCTATGAATAGGCAACATCAAGTGTAAATCATTCAGAATTTCAGCTTTTGTGCGTTCCTCCAAAAATGTAATTTCTTTTTGAACTTTTTGACTCGTAAAACTTTTTGACTCTCAAAACTTTTTGACCCGCAAGCAAAACCTTTTGACTCGCAAGCAAAGAGGATTGATTCACAATCAAAACATTTTGTGACGCAAAAAAGACAAACTTGATTTTTGATTGCAGTACGAGAAATTTACTCTCAAAACTGTCTTTTATGCTTGCGTTAAAAAGACACAAAAATAAATTCATACTGATCAAGTTTAATGAATTACCATAGACATGTAACACTAAACTGTTTGATATATGGACATTTTAACTTAGATGTGGAAAGTGATTTACAGTTATTAGTTATAACAATTATAGTTAAAGTCCCACATATATTTTAAAATATAATAACAGTCCAAACACATATTATGGTTCTTGAAATTCACAAGGCAATAATATTGTATCCCAGCTCAGGATTCAAGCTCCTTAAGTTCCATAAGGTGTCCCTCACTGGTCATTGATGCTACCCTAAAAAGCACTTGAAAAATACAGTTACCAGCTACATCTATCAGGCTCTTGATAGCTCACCTGCTGCAGGTCCTTATAAATGTGTTGTTGAAGCTGACTTATGATGGAGAAAATATATTTACAGAGGTTCTTATTAAATTATTTTCCCCTTTTTGACAAATTTGGAGCAGCTGTGATGCTTGCTTAGTTCTTAAATGTGTTAGTTGGCAAATGCTTAGTCAGTTATTGGCTAAGGATTTGGAAGGATGTAATGCTTAGAGGAGGGGTAATATAAATGTTAAATAGTAATGTTGTCACTGTATGATGTATTTGTAATCGAAAAATATATCAATGAATATTTTGAAAGTGTAAAAAATACTTTTTGCATCTGAGAAGAGCTGAGCTGGGGTGTTAAAATAACAGTATGGGGTACTCATTCTGCCCAATGAATAAATATATGGGCTTGTCAGGTTTCATACATAAAAACTAAGGTGCTCTGTATTTGAGTTGAATTGTGTTGATGTAATTCAAACACAAATGGATGTAAACAGTTTCCTGACTTTCACAATGGTTTTAATACAGAAGGATCCTCATGACGGTCATTTACAGGATATGCTATTTTTAAGCCCTACTGTCATGAGTACAACAGCCAGCTGTCTCACAGACTGCACCGGGACAAAGCTCATGAGATCAGTCCGAAGCTGCTGCAACATTTCTATAATATAAGCTGTTATGCATATATCACAAAAATGTACCACAGGTTAGTAAAGACAGCTATAGTTTACACATACTTTGGGCTGTATTTATTCAAAAACCGCTCTAACATTTGAAATATATGTATATTGAAAATATGGTCTGAAAAACAACCTCATACAGAAACATGGCTTTGAGCAATGATAAATGACTCCTGAAGGTGCAGCAAGCCACAGAGAGTTTCATCTGATAATATAACAATAAATATATTTTTCAGGATGGCTTTCAAAGATAATCTGGCACAAAGATGTCATTAGTTGCATCTCATGATAAAAGAGCAATAAAAACCCTTATGCTCTAGGGGCGTACCTGCGTGTCATTGCGTCTTTAGTTAAGTGATGTGTTAATGCAGCCTTCTGGTGGCCTGACACATGGAAATGAAAACAGATTATTTACCACTCATCACACAACTGGCTGCTGGACAGGACCCAAACCCACCAAATATGCAGGGTATGTGCAGTGCCCACTGGGTGTCCCTAAAGCTGGGAGGAAGGTTACCTCAAAATTCACTCCAGCTTTCTTCCTGTAGGGCCCATTTTTCTGGTATGTCACTATAATTCTCTTTGAGATACTGAGAAGCTTTAGCATTAATTTTATCATGGGCATGTAGGATTTGATATGTTGCCCAAAAAACACCACTATCCCTGGTGCGTCTCATTAGTGAAGCTGCCCTCATTAGTGGCCTGATCCTGGCTCACCTCTAATTTTTAACACACAATTACATGTCTAATCTTGTGTGAAATTGTGAGACTAATGACATCAGAGAAGGTAAACTCTAAAGGACAACATTGTTACTGGTAGTGACTGGTATTACACACACACACACACACACACACACACACACAAAATACATACACACACACACACACATACATATAAATATAAATATGTGTGTGTATATATATGTGTGTGTGTGTGTGTGTGTGTGTGTGTGTGTGTATGCATAAGGTTTTTCATACTGTATCTGTGTGTGTGTGTGTGTGTGTGTAATACCAGTATATATCGGTTGTGAAAGCTCAAACATGAAATGGAGCACGATTAGCAAAATGAATATTATGTAATTCCCCAATGAACTGTACGAAAGGTATCACTTTTCACTTTATGGAAACTACAGGAAACGGATGTGAACTTTATCATCACCTTGAAGGTGCGTTTTTATGTTGAGAATGGTAATCAAACAGAGCACAAATGCTAATGAAGTTCAATCACATTCAGACAAGAGGGAAATGCACACATAAACTGTCGGTTCTAATCACAACTTCACCCACACTTTCATTAAACATTCCACAACTCAGTCCCATTACTTCTTGGTTTAGATGTTTGCATAAAATGCTAACGAAGTTTTATTGAGGCTCATAGCAGCATTGGCACCTTGGGATGACATAATGACACTTTGCATGCTCATTGATCCAAAGCAACTAATTAATGAATAATTACCAACTGCAAAATATAATTTCTTTTTCATGAATAACATGACTCATGAGTTCTCCTTTCTAGAGTTCAATTATTGCTAGCTTAATGATGCTATTTGTAATGGGTCTACTTATTCTAATTTCTCAATGCAAACCCTTATCTACAGAGCTGTATTCATGGCTTGGACAAAAAACAAACCAGCGTTGCTCTCCTTCATGACAGTACTTCTTGCTTCACCATTAAAAATGTCAGTCTGTGTTTACAGTCTTGCAAATGTACTACTGTATTTCAAATAGTCTGATATTCAAGATTAGATGATGAAGATGAAGATAAGATTCTGCAGCTCCCATGATAATGTCTGATTAATGTAATTCCACTGTTTTTCCTTCAGTTCTTTCTGTGTAAATAATGACTCACTGCAAAATAATATGTGCATTCATTCATAATATGAGGCAAGAAAACAAAAACAGTGACGTACTTTGTGCCATCCTTATTTTTGTTTAATTTTTCTTGATTAGCTGGCATTCACATACTGATTCACATAATGAGTTACTGATTCAATGGTTGACTATTGTGATGAATGAACATTTGGTTTCATCCCTAGTTACTATATTTTAGATTTTTTTTTTTTTTTAGAAATCTGGCCATTACTGAGGTCACATACGATATAATACAGGACTGTCAAATATTTATACAATGCAATTTGAGTTGTCATTTCCATATTTTTTTTTTTGCATCTTTTTACTTTTAGCCATGTAATTAAATATATACTGCTGTCTCCCCATGTATTTACTTACTATTATCATCAAGCAAATGTAATTACGTTTTAATGAGAGCTTTTTTCAGGTCTATTACACTAATGAGAAATTTATTACGGAAACTTTATACACTGCCGCTCTGATGGAATGGAGGACCAATGGGACCTCCATATGTGCCTTACATAGGGGAGCTGGGAACACTGAACGCCTCCGTTTTTCATGCTGCATGTGTAAATGCAGATGGCAACACGAAGGCTCCTCTCAGTGTTTACAGCCCGAGCTAAGATTGTTCAACTGCAGGAATCAATGAGCTCAGGAGATCAATGAGACCGGAGGTCTTACAACCACATTCTTCACAGGAGAACAGTACCCCCCCCCCCCCCCCCCCCCCCCCAAATAACCAGGGGCAGGTGGGTGCAGTTAATTAAACTGTGAGCAAATGTCAATGATCATGCAACTCATTAAGAATTTACAGCAATGTCAAACATAACCTCATCATAATACAGTTTTAAAGTGTTACTTGAACAATACAATAGAAAAAAATGCACTGCTCAGTCTAACCAATTCTAAGACAAGTAAATAAAACGTTATCAAAGAAAATTATAGTAGCTTTCACATTTTGATAAACCTGCTTAGAACTTTTGCTAAAAAGATGTTTTAAGTCTAATAGGCAGTGCATAAATTACCATGAATAATGATAATTTCCAATAATTCTTCCTTTATGTTCCCCATTGTATAGCACCAATTTCTATCCAGATTGTGTTTTGTTTAGAGGAATATTAATTGAAAACATGCTTTACACACAGCCACATAAAATAAATACAGATTTTTAAAAGTAAATAAAACAGCTAAGCATCAATGGACCACACACATCTTTATATAAGCTGAACAGAACTAAAACTCACCTTGCTCAGACGTATGTTTCAGAGAGAAAGAGATAGTACAGGAATATCAGCCAGCTGTAATTATTAGTGTAATTATTCCCCAGAAAGATTCAACCAGACATGTCTGCCTACCATTCTGGCCTCTACCTCCATAGTTCTTGGCAAAAGCAGACCCTTAGATATCTTCCTAGTGTTCTCTCCTAGTGCTGTCCAGAGACCTATAAATAATTCACTGAATTGAAATTACTGAGAGAAGCAAAATCACACCGTTTGAACAAAAGCATAGTACTAGGGCAAGTCTAAAAGTAATTTATGGCATTCAATAAAACAGTGCACAGAGAGATGCCATGGTGTTCAAGGGCCTTTCTGTCTGAACTCAGCTGCATTGCCACCAAATTGCTTGTGTAGAGCTCTGACTTTCTTTTACAAGCAATTGTGGCATCTGCTTAGCTGGGTTTACTTACCTTTTTTAAATTAAGAATTGACTGCTATGAGATGAGATCCTGATGGCTTTTAAATAAAAACAAACCTGGAATATGAACATATTAATAAAGAACGTTAGTGAGCAAGATAATGTAGATTTGTGCTTTTTTGCCTATGCTATCCCTGATGTTTCTATATCTCTACAAAAAATTATTTCAGCATATTAAGGTAAGTTACTCACATGTACAAAGCAGGTATTTATAAGTGGGGGAAAACATTTGCAGAAATAGATCTGCCATCAATATTATTGATATAAAATTGAAGGTAGGTTTATTATATATTTATATTTTGCATGGTTCTGCAACAAGCATTTCCACTGTAAAATATGGCAGGGGCTTTAGCATTTTGGGGATTGTTTCACATCTACAGGTTCTGGAATTATTATTAATATGGAGAATGTCATTCACTCCAACAGAAATCAGAAAACTTTGGTCATTTTGGCAAAAACCTGGCTCCTCCTTGCCCTGTGCAATGGCATTAAGATAAAAGTACATGTTATAAAATTGAATGAATTAATAGATAGATAGATGTAACTGAGACAATGCCAATGTTTTTTTTTCTGTGCTTGATTTGAAACACGTAGAGTTTACTGCAGTCTAACATGTTTTATTCTGTCTATGTCTGTATTAAGTGACCACTGTGTCTCTTAGTAAACAGCACGTATTTGTCACTGCAATGCTAAAGCAAGTAATCAAGTGGTACCCCCCCCCCCCCCCCCCACTACTCGACTCCATAGACCAGATGCCAGATGACTTTAGGTGCAACGAGGAAACAGAAACTTTTCAATGCAAGGTTTTAAAAAGATGTTGGAATGTAAACTCCATTTTATGTTCAACAACCATGCCAGGTTATGTACATTTTTCTCACATAAACATAGTTCCATTTTTCAGGGGCCCCTTTTTTAAAATCAGGTATCTCGCTTTTTTTTTTACAATGGTTCTGTAATTGTAGCTGGTTATCATAATATGGTCTCCTTACCATTTTTATTCCTTATACCACATTTAGCGAGCTTGGTAGAACATACTAGAGCTAAAAATAACTGTTGGCAAAATGCCACAAAATTCCATGTCTGTTCCATATTTCTATCCTTCAGTTGGGAATATAATAGTATAGTTCATTATCCTAACAACTGACAGTACAGCAAGTGTAAAACATCTGAAAAATATCTATATAAAAGTTCAATCAAAGTTATGCAAAATAGCTACTCTAGTGCTGAATGAATACTGTACATTTTGGCCATGGCTTTAACTTTTCATTTGACCTTCAACCGATTTTCAAAGATTTTCAAACTCTCTCGTGAGCACCCAACGGAGGATACGCCTGTACAGCACTGGGAGTTTATGACGTGTCCCACAAAAATAAGCACAATGACCCTAACATCTGAATCCTTTTAAACATTTAGCTCTGTACCATCTAACTTCATTTCAACAGACAAAATTCAGATACAACTTCATATAGCTACATAATAAACTGCCAAACTTGCATCTTTTTACACTTGTACTTAGTGTTTTTTTTTACAGTAAATTATTAGCTTTTTGAATTAGCATGTTTTTTTTAACATATCAAAAGTAAATGTCAGATCAATTTCTGCCATGTATATGTATTGACTTGAAAGTTGTATTTGCCAGAAGCTTGGCCTTTTGACATGATGACACATTTTTGTTTTTGATAATGATACACTTCAAAGCTGAATGAAACTTAATATTGATTGAGCTTTATTGTAGTTGGTTTATCAGCAGCCATATATTTGAGCTTAGAAAGCAAGTGTTTTCAATGAATTTCACAAATTCATTCTTTCTTTCACAAATGATAAAATGTCCATATATCAATATGAGGCCTTTGATTAAATGTGGCTTTAATACATTAGGTGGAATGTTTAAAAGACCATTTACAAAATTCATTCCTAGATTTAGGGTTTTCATCCCAGTTGAACAAACGCATATTAAGAACTGCTTATGTATATGTAAGGGAAAAGGCGCAAGATTAAGGGCTATCTCTGCGACACAGCGATTAAAAACTGAGAATTTTACTTATCGCCACTGGTTAGTATATCCCACACATCTGTGTTGGCCTTAACCAGTTTGCAGCTTTTCTGAACAGCAGAGTTAGACCTCCTAAAGGAACAGTATACAGGAGAAGAACGTGCGGTTGACTGTAGGCCCATGACGCACCCTGCAGGGGCTTAAGCGGGATGCCATCAAAGCGGGATGCCTCAGATTTCAAAACACATAATTTACTATCAGTGCCATCGTGATCCCTTTTGAATGTGTGACAGAGCAGGGGAAGGCAAAATGCAGTGTTGAATGCAGACCATGTTGAAATGGCAGGTGCTGCACTATTTATGCACCATAAATAGTGTTAGGCCTGGGCATGAGGTCAGCAGAGAAATCCTTTCATAGACCAGGCCCATCTCCATGTCTGCAATGACATACATTAAGAGGGAAGAAGACTCCACGCAGTAGCTGTCTTCTAAGTGGAATGTCAGACTCTTGGTCGCAGTCACGTCAAACAATGAGCCATGACCTCCGTGTGTGCAAACACACCCATGCTCTCTTGCCTTTCCTCAGTTACGGCACAATCCCAACACACAGTGTACGCAAGCACTGTGTTCTTATTCACTGAAACCCTTTGTTGTGATTTGCATTAACAATCACTTAATGTACTGGGATTTTCTATACAGTAAGTACATTGTGATAGGGTATGTTTACACTCATACCAGAAAGGTATTACCATGAAGTCCAAGAAATTCAAGGACATTACAAAATCCTTCCAAAAAATGTCAAACTGTCATGACTGTTATGCTCAATGGAAAGCAGCCTAAAAAGTCCAGTATTTTTAAATGGGCATGTCATTATAATTAAGGAACAGGTGAGTGTGCAGTCTGGACAGTCTGACACTGTGAAAGCTCCCTCCTCTAGCACTGGGTAACCTATGCTTTTGCAAGGGCTAATGTCATGTGCCCTGTTATGTAAGAGTGCTCTGATCCACTTGTGCATTATTCCACAGCTGTAACTGAATCCTTTACTTTGAGATGGGTTTTTATTGCAGTCATTGATTTATGATAGCTTAATCATGCAGTGCCTTATTTGCATTAAATGGTGTTCTAATTTATTTTGTCAAAGTATTTCCAGGCAGAACTTTTGGCTAAGAACAACACATCACCATGAACTAGACAGTTCAGTCAATAGTGGAAGGAGGCTAGCCCCCTCTCATCATTCTCTCTCTCCATTCTCTATTTCTTTCCATTGTGTCTCGTCAGCCAGCCCATCAAAAAATAAATACCAAACAAATAAATGCATTTTAAAAGAAGCATAAATGGTTCCAGAGTTTGATGATCCAATCAGTAAGTGCACACATAAATCATCAAATAGTTAATGATAAAATAAAGTTAATCAAATAAAGTTAATCAAATAGTAAATAGTTAAGTCGGAACACAAATTGAAAGGAGCATGTCCTTATTAACACACATTTTGAAAACAATCACTTCAATGTGCTTCATGGAAAATACATTTGCTCATTAAATTACTTATTAAAGTCATTTTGGAATAATTCATTGCAAGTATATATATATATATATATATATATTTTTTTTTTTTTTCTTGCAATTGAAGGAATTGAATTGAATTGAAGGAAGCTGCACATTTTGGCTCCATGTCACAAAATCTTCCCTCAGAGTTTCTGCATTCTGACTATTTTATGTTTGACCGCTGTGTGATATTTTTGACTCCTCAATGTGATTTTAAAATAGCAGGCTGTGATGATGTCCTGATAATTGTAATTGTCTTTTTTGCCTCTGCTTTCAAGGAACTGTAGCCCTCATGCTGGTCCCCTCTCTGTAATTTTGCTATCAATCATTGGCCATTAAACAGAGTTCGCCAAGCTAAAAATACCCCCACTGACTGCTGTTCCTCAGATAGATTATATGTCTGCTCCCACAGAATCAGCAAACACAACTTAATTACACAAAACCATTAGAAGTTCATCACTTGGACCAGCATGAAACACAGGTGTTGCATGCTGACCATAAAAACTTGTTTTGCCACATGCAACCGGCATGAAATTTTAAAAATGCATTGATAAATTATAAAACATGCTCTCTCAGTACCATACAATACCATATACCATACACCAATACCAACACCATACAAATTGCACCTCACCATTATAAAAAGGCTGTCCTTCTGATGAATTTTGCTGATTTAGCATTTAAGAAAACAGTCAATATTAGAATTTCATTATGCAAATAATTAAGTTATGGTACATAATCATGCTGGTTTGGAGTTTATTGATGTCAAGGTAAAAGTCGCCTGATAGTGCTGTATGTTCATGAGACCATTTTCAAAACAACATACCTTTTTAACAACTCTTAGTATGCAAAATCACTTAGAGAAAACTCACCACAAGCAGGAGGCAATAAAGCCTTAGGTAGCTCCTTAGAAAATTGTCACCACTGGTAATTTAACCAGAGTGTTCAGTTTGATGATAGTAGACAGGAGAAAAGTATCAGGAATCCCCATAAAACATTTGCACCAGTGCTTTGTCATTAAATGAAGGAAACTCCAAAGATAGCATGTCTATATCCAGTAAGAACAGACTGCAAGATTCTTAAAGACTTCTTTCTCAATGTTATTTGAGGAAAAAAGGTATTTTAGCTAATTTAATGTTATTGCAGATGCATGCACTAGGCTGTGCGAAGCTCCTGGTAGATTTGCACACTGTAGCTCAGCTCCTGAAGGGATATCCTGTTAATGTAATTAGGACTACCAGCCCACTTGCATTATGCAGATCGTTTGCATATTGTTGAAGGAAAGGTTCAACATAAAAGGATGCTGTGATTGAATATGCTTTAGAAAGCTTTGAGCATGGTATTCTATAGTTCATTGGGATGTGTACAAAAGCCAATTCAACAAAAACATTTTTGATATTGTAACCAAAGAGAGTAATATTCAAGTACATCACTTGGCCAACATAAAATGTGCCATGCTTCCTTCCAAAAAATACATGCTTGCCTTTTAAGATCATTTAGCTTTTACCTATATGTGCAATCCGTTCTTACAATATGATTGTGCCCATTCTGAAGCATCTACTCTTGATATGATTTTATTTCATGTATTTTTCTCTCAGCATCAATACAAGTACATCAAAACAGTAAACTATTTCTCATAATAATGACATGTGTATAATTACATGGGCATGCATGTTTTAGAAAATAATAGGACTAGCTACAGAGTAACAGTTCCATCAAAATCCAGATTTATAATCTCCAATTTTATTCTTCACTCTCAACTCTTGATTAAAAAGCCATGAGCTTTGTACAAACTATTGAAAAACAACAGCTTCTACAGCCTCTGTCTGTCTCTGCTGTTTGTGGGGGAAATCTTACTCTCCTTCCCCATTTGAGAGGCAGTTGAGTGTTTTTAATTAAAACATTTTACAGATACGCACCATCCACCTGAAGCACAAATACAGTAAGTGCCCTTTTCAATGGGTATCTCAATCAAATGGAAGGCAATGCTAAGGTTGAACAATAATCCAAGGCTTAGTTCATAGTCAGTGGCTCTGAGTAAATATCAAAAGCAACTGTGACATCAAGGTGGCTTGTTGTGATCATACACATGATAAACAATTACAGATAGTCTGTATTTAAAAGCAAGTTATGAAACACATAACTGTCGGTGGAGCCATGAAAAAGTGCTGTCACCACAAGCTCATAGCTTGTAGCAAATATTGGTCCTGTAACTAAGAGCGCTCTCAGCCTGTCCTTGCTGGAGTATTGTCATCAGATGTTTAGCAAGATATATTTCATCTCTCACTCATTAGAAGTATACTTTTCCATGAATATCTAAATGAACGGAATGGTAACATAACCTTTATGGATCATACTGTGCAGCTCAAAGAAAGATTAGCATATGTGGCAACTGTCAGTGCGGCCTAATGCTGAGCTTATTTAACAGGTCAACGAGGTACAGGGAAGATTTACATGCACCTTTTGAAAGTGCAATGTGCATGTTTGTCAGTATTATTCTGTAGGCAGAGTGCCCTCAACAACCAGCATAAACTGGCAGATTTAAAACTTAAAACTTTAGTCCCAAGTCATGAATTTACTAGATAAATCAATCACTTAGGCATACTCAAAAATATACATTTTTCAGAATGCTATAATTTTTATCAAACCACATGAAAAATCATAAATCACTAACATGTGCTTATATACTAGTATCATATTAAACAATCACTTGTACTGTAATCCTTAACTGACATTATGTTCTGAAATCCTGTTATTACTGCATATGAATTATGATCTTTCAAGATATTAATTAAAGTACAGTATAACTATGAAGATTAGTGTGCAAAACTGACTGCTTTGTAATATAGTTACAAAAAGGCATGTAGTGACTAGAACTAAAATTCAGTCGTACTAAGTGAACGCAATCTCTAGTAAATTGGATTTATTGAGAGGTGCAATCAAGGCAAACTGTAATTAATTATTATGGTTCCCTTCAAGAGTCCCAGTTGTAACACATTATTCAATTTAAATTTCACTGCTATTACGGATATGACAGCTTCCTCAGTATATGTTTCTTTAATGATGCTGTTGATATCATAGCAACAAGTCAAGGCACACAAACAATGTCAATAAACTGCCTCCTGTTCTGTCCGAATAAACCCCCCCATTGCCAAACACAGGGGCACTCACAGATATTTGAATTCAATATCACATCGACAGACTCTACATTCAATGGGAACCCAGTTAACATGGGAATATAACATATGCTTGCCATTATTACTGTATTACTTGTAAATGAAATTGAAAACTAATTGTGAGTCGCTTTGGTTTAAAAGCGTCTGTGAAATACCAAATTGTAAATTGTATTATGTAATGTTTGAATTATTTACATTTGATCACACCCACTGCAGCAGATTGTCAGTGAAGCAGCACAAGTCATTTTCCAGGTGGGAGTAAAATGTTTTTTTTTTAGGTTCCACGTGTACCATTATGATGGACATTCTTAATTTAAGAGGCAATCAATGTCATTCTGAATGTTACATTTCCTGCAGGTCAGAGTACCTGGCAGATCAAATTGTTTAATATGGCACCTGCAGAAGGCTATAGGCTAATAAAGAGTAATATACATTTGATTGTAAACCCCTTTACAGTAGCTAGAGCATATTCTTTAGGAACTGAGAACGACTGACAACGAAACACAATGCTGTAAGGGCTGCTTTTGTATGTCAACTGTTCTCCCTTGATCTATATCTAGGTAATCATTATTATTTTTCCTAATTATGGAAGTCCACAGCATACCTGCTGTTGATGTCTTCATTTTCAGATGAGGTGGGCTGACTCTAAAGTGCAAGCCTCTCTGGTGATGCCTGTTGTCCCACAGCACTGTTACGAATGGTCTGCTTTCCCCGTGCCCAGAGAACCTTGGAAAGCTATTAAAGGCCTGTTGATACATTAGATTTGTGGCTGTGAGAGGCACGGCTGGAAGATGAAATTGCAGAGGCCAGTCCCACACCAAAGGCTGGAGTGAATTTTCTCTTTAATCAACACTTAAGCAAAGGCAGTTGTGTGCCCTCGTCAGCGCCTGACCATGCAGACCTTCCCCAGCGAGGGCAGGACTTGAGAGACAATGAGATTTCTACTTTAATTACCAAGGCTCTCAAATGTAGACAAAGCACAAGGTTGGGGCTGGGAGACGCCTTTATCAATGTGATGCCATGTTTCCCCACAACATGCATGTCCAATGCCTAATTATTTCCTCTCTTATCTGGAGCTGTAATGATTGCTGATTCAGCACCCCCTGGCCAGAGGGTACTGTATCTAGAGAAAATGGTACTTGCCTGAAGAAGAAAAACAACAGAAGGAACACTTCAGCACAAAGAGGATTGTTAAGAAAAGGCATGCTGGTGCAGGAATGGACTTCTTTTTTATCATTACTTCCTAAATGCATCATGGTCCATGAAAACTTTGATACATTGATATAGTCCTTCATTATTAGGTACCGGTGTTGAAAAATCAGTAACTGATGAATTGTGTTCCAGTAAGATTTCTGGCCAGCGTCATATTTCATAGTGTAGTCATTTGATTAATTGCTCAGTATTTTGATTAATGCTGTCATTTGAAACCCTTATAATTTACTAAACCCCTCTACAGTATGATGCTTAATTTTTCATTAAGTAATGCTAGTAGTGTATGTACAGTAATACAGTAATGTACATCTCTGAAGAGCACCACAGCACCCTAAAGCAAAATCTCTGCCTTAAATGAAGGTTTTAATGGCCAAATCATTCACAACAAATCCAATTTGTTGTGAGCAACAACAGCACATGCACATATGCATGCATATGCATATTGATGTCACTCACTTACTTCCCCTCAGCAAGCAACACACCACTCTTATCATACAAAAGCCAATAAAACCTATACTACACATGCTCAGAGGTGCTGCAAAGTTCAAATTTATTTTACATTTTTTAATGTTTTAAATTCACATTCTGTTAAGACTTAAATAAACACAACCCTAGTATACATCTGAAACTGGCCACAAAGGAGCAAAGCAGCAGGAAATAAAAGGTTTCAAAAGGGACAACCTGATCGAGATGAAAACTGCAGTGAATATCAGTGATTTCACTACTGTCAAGTGGTGTTTGCAGAGTTTTCCCTTTTGAAGAGAACATCTCTCTGTTTTAATGACTATCACATTTCTTATCCTGTTCATTGTATTTTCCCATCAATGAAGCACTTATGCCCTCCTTTTACCAGGTTATCTCCTCCTCTTTGCAAGCTTTACAGCTCTGATTGACTGTTGCACTATTGTAAACAAATCAGTTTGATCGTATTTAGCATTCCCTTGACAGTTTATTTTTGGCACTCAGGAGTGTTTTCTGACCCAACAGAAAAGACAAATGTTTTTTATGGTTTAAAATATAATTAAAGAAAGAAAGGATCATTTTAAAATTAGAGCTGTGACAAAACTGTGAATAAAAAAGAGTTGATGAGAAAATGTGAATATTCACTGCTACTTAAAAATAGAACTGAGTAACTTTTTTAAAGCATGGCTGAAACCAAGTGATTGCGTATCACATAATGTTTAAATACATCATAAGTTAAAAACTTTTACTCTTCTAGAATCACCTTTTAAATGTCTCTTAAACCCTGTCATCAAAATTGAATATGGTACTGTGGTCAGATGTTCGAGTCATCCCCTCTCTCTGTAGACATGCCCATCATAACAGATCTATCCCATAGCAGCACAGTAAACAGCTGACACTTAACGGCTTGAGGTGTGTACAGTCAAGTATGCACACCTGTGTTCAGACATTAGGTTGCACAGTTTCCAGGACATGTATTCCAGGCTTTGTAATATAATATGATCAACCAGCACCACGTATGCTGTGCAATAAATTAAAGCAAGGATTTCTGGGAAATTGTATCATATGACATCCAGGGAATGGTACCAGTATAATAATGAAAGCACAAAGTGTCTTTTAATACATTTTAGACTAGAAATTTACTCTTTTGCTGGTAGTTTTGAATATTTTAAAAGCCTCAAGAGGACAATAGGCATGTTTTGCCCAACTCAAATCCAAATCTGCTTGACTGCCAGAATTATCCACTGCACTGTTATGATCATCCAGCTTCCCTCTCATGCCAGTCATCACTCTCAATTGAAACTGATGACTTGGCAGGCACTGTGGTCAGACAATTTGGCAATCAATGGTAATTTGAATCAGAATTTGTTTCATATGTACTTTGTAGTCTTTCAAAGCACATTTATCTCTCTCTATGGTGTTAATGGTCAGCGGATATTCTATGGACAGAGAGCTGTTTTGCCCCTAATGGACTTAAAATAAAACCAAAATTTGTTTCCTTTTTCAAACCTATGAGGAACAGTTGTGGACGTGTCATTTGAATAGGGCCAATGGAAATCATTAGTCCAACTGAACCACTGCCATGAATGGAAGTGAATGCATTAACAAGCTCAGAGGTTACATGCGTAGAATACTTACAGCCCAGCTTCTCCTAAAAAGCAGCTGATATTTTCCATGATGAAGTTAGAATAAAGTATTCAATATATGCTTATTTGAGAATTTAAGATATGGCACAGTTATATGTCAAGTCTTATCTCATGTGTTATATGTCATGTCTTCAGCTATAACTGTAGAAAGGGCCCAGATAGGGTCTTCCCTGTGAGAATTTCTGGCATACTGATGTTATTTCATGCTGATGCTTTCCTTAAAGAGAGGTATTGCCTGCACTGACCTGGACCCAACACAATATTGGATAAGAGTGTCTGCCAAGTGAATAAATAAAGTAAATATAATGATATAATAACTACAAATTATCTGTAATGATTAACCCTTTTTTGTGAAAAGAATCATTGCCATTCCAATTTCCAGTGCTGCTATTTTGCAGATAAACTGAGTTCGGAGACAAACAGCTCAGAGACCTTCCAGATAGCTATAAGTTTTATGCATAAACCCACATGGAATTTTGAACTGTCCAAATGAGTGGAAGGTCAGTTTCCTGCAGGTCATAGCTGTAACATGGTAGGTGAGATGCTTAAACATTAGTCACTGCATGATGTCAATTTCACAGTCACTGGTAGTTCTGCATGATTATTTGGCACTCATTTTTAACTTTGATTAACATACAAGTTATCTTTAGGTTTATGATTATACAGCTCATATAAAAATTATATTACAGTACAAAGAATTGGCATTCCTTTTAGTGAGAGGAATAGTGATATAATCTTTGATTTATGTAATATAAAACACAAGAGCATCACAAAACCTTTAATCTTTGCAAAACCTATCACCTGTGATATATTTATACCTATTTGTATAGTTCATTTGCACCATTCAGGGTAACAGAGAGTGGTGTTAATATCATCTGCAGTGAGGGGGCTGCAGCCTCCCCTGTGTGCAAGGTGCTAATGGTCTGCACAGTTCTCGGCACTGCACCCCAGCGGGCTGGGAGAGGCTGAAAATAGAACACAGCACCAGATGGATCAGGGTGTTTTGCTAGATGGGCTGAAGGTAACCGAGTATCTCCAGTGAGGGTCAGCGGGTCAGGTCAGACTGTGGCAAAGGCTTCCTTAATTTGTGCATCTATCACTGCTCTGAAGGCACTCAAAAGTTTCCCAACACTGCAAGTTTGCCCCTTCCACTCAGTGTTTGAGGGATCAGTCAATACTGTTGATTTAATAATTTCATTATTTCACTCACCTGAGTCGTTCATATTCTTATTCATAGTTCATACTTTACCTTTAGTACAAGTCTTTAGCTGGTAGATTAGAAACTAGCCTCAAAGAGCTGTAAGTGTGTACGTCTCTGCTTTCTTTCAGCTGTTTCACCTGCCCTCCCCATTAAAAATCTGCATTGTGTCTGCATGTTTACTTTGTTCCCTAAGGGTGATGTAATTAAGTTCTATAAATATCTAGCGATGGATCCCTCTCCCAAATTAATTTAAAAGAGACCTAATACATTGTTGATTAAAAAAAAATCATAAAAGGAACAGTGAAGTTAAGCACATTCAGAAAGTATTATAATTGGCATTAAAAATACAAAGGAACATGTTCTGCCGTAATAAGATCTCTTCGGCGTGCCCCGGAGTCATGCTGTTTTCTGGTCTCTCTGTGCGGAAACTACAGGCACCTTCAAAGTGTTTGCAGTCTTTTAATTAAAGACGCAAAACATGTGAAAGTGAAACTTAGGGGCAGATATTTAACAGCCCAGGGCCTTCCCATTTATGATGCATATAGTTTGTCTTTATTGTCTTTCTCTCTCTCTCACACACACACACAGGAAAATTCAGACTGAGGTCTTTATGCTTAACGTGAGGCTGGTGCTCTGTTTTCAGTGCTCTCTCTGCACTGGACCACCTTTAAACAGAGGTAAACCATCCCTAAAAAGTAGTGACCCAACGGTCACACAAAGCAAAACCTGCAAATTGGACTGTGCGACCACAGTCACCCAGCACAATGTGTCCAGCATTCCACATTGACGCTGTTGTGTTACAGGGACACAACACCAACGCTCAAAGAACCTACACAAATATGTTTTTTTTTCTGCATGAGAAAAGTTCTATTGATTTAAACGAGCTGAAACAAGTAGACAGCAACTGAAACAGGGGATAGGTCCTACCTTCGGCCGTCACGCTTTCCAAAACTCGGACTGTTGATAATCCCATCCCCAGCTGAGAAGAGCGACTGTCAGCGGTTGTTTTAACTTTTCCGTGGATGTCCCTCTTGGTTAAGCCGGTTTCTGAGGTCCACTATTAATGACACAGCCTTGCTAACTCCCGCTTTAAGCCCTAGTGCTCAACATGTTTGACATAGCTCTGGGTGCAAGAGTGACAGGCACAATAGACTCTCTCCCGTGCTTAAAATTAGTTAGCAAAGAGGTGTTTTTTGGTGCGTGTTTGTTTTCGGAGTTAAAACAGCTCATTTGAAATGACATACATTTTACCTCTAGGGTAATGTAAATTCAATCCTATAGATAATGGCAGGTTCATATGTTGATAGTGCTCTTCATTATAATATTAAAATCCTCCACGCAAACTGCCTTTTCTAAAATCATGCATAAGTAAGAACTAAGCGCCAAATTTGGGGAATACAAATAAAAGCACAAACGTATTTTTCCTTGAGTTCTGTTATGGCAATGATATAAAAGCATGTACTGCTTTGCTAAAGGGTTCGCTATAGTACGTAACTTCATTTCAGAAAGCATATTCTCACTTCATCAGTTTTGGAGGGTGGGTTGCTTAGGATTCAAACATTTTTTTCAAGAGGACAGATCGAATAAGCATTTCAGCTAAATCAATTCAATTGTCTCCTTGATACAGTTTCTGAAACCGATAGTGGTGTACACAGGACAGTTCTGTTTCTGAAACATCTCCACCTCGGCATGTGTTGGGAATCCCTGCCCCGTTCCGTTCTTCCTTTTATTAAGTGCAGCCGGTTGTGACCACATAGCTGGCTATTCTCCATATAGAGTATAACAGCTTTGTGCGGTTACTAACAGTGACGGGTTTTCCGCTGCATATTGTGTAAAAATAGTTTCCATTTCACCCTCAGTCAGCCTCTAGTGGAGTAAAACAGTACAGCACGAAGGCACGGAGACAGTTCAGCTTTCAGCTACAAGGCGACACCCCGTCTAGCACACGCCGGGCCGCATTTACTCATGGTGGTGTGTAATCGCATGGATAAACAGGGTCATTAGCGCCCAAAATGTTCAATGCCACTCTTATAATGCATGCGAGTGAGGTCTGGAAGAGGTAATGGACTACCATACGAAGTGTGATTTGAATAACTTTGCACTAGGTCCACACACAAATTAGCGGAGTTCTCTACTAGGCTGTGAATGATGGGGTCAGAATTCTGGTATTACTTTCCAAAGTGAAACAGCGGGAGTTTAACATGAAACTGTAACACCTACTGTTATTCAACAGATTGCATTACCATGTTACTACTATTAGTACTACTACTAAGAATAATAATAACCATTGCATTTAAAAATAATGGAACAATAATATTGTTCCATTGCTATAAACACACTGGTATAAACCTTAGCCACTGCGCCTCAGATTTGCACGCACACACACACACACACACACACACACACACACACACACACACACACACACACACACACACACACACACACACACACACAGGAGACCCTCACTAAATGCTCAAAATAGGGAAAATAATGGAAAAATCTGAAAATAGTGTGGTGTTGATATTTAATTCCCATGTATAAATAGGGATTGTATCTGACAACCTGTGTAGGTTTGTGTAGAAATAATGCACTTACATTACTAAAAGTTTGGACTCAAGTTTTGATTAAGGTAATGATAAGCATGCAGTCAAAGGTGTTTTGATCTAAAGACCAATGTTTAAATGCCTGAAATTTGTTTAATAGACAAGTATAAATGGTGGAAATGATGCCTATGTATGAATTTCAAAAAAAAAAAAAAATTATTACAAAAAACATTGGGTACTTTGAAGAATCTAAAATATAACATAGTTTTCATTTGTTTAACACTTTTGGTCACTGCATAATTCCATTTTTTGTGTTATTTCATAGTTTTGATGTCTTTACTATTTATTCTAAAATGCAGAAAATAATAAAAATGAAGAAAGACATGGGTGTCCAAACTTTAAACCTTCATCTTACTCTCCACCTTTCAACAGCAAAATAGCACTCACATCCATTAACAACCTGATTATACATTTGTTGCTTAGTGTTTAGTACTGACAGATAACCAATGCTAAATTGACTATACACAAAAGGCTGATTTTGTTGGATGTACAGCACCAGTCAAAAGTTTGGACACACCTGAATAATTTAATGGGAAACATGCATTCAAAGACATTTTGATCAGAAGACTTATTCTTACATGAATCAGGTGTGTCCAAACTTTTGACTGGTACTGTATCTGCATTAAAAAATAAGATGGAGGAGCACGGATGGCAGAAGGCAGTAAAAGAGGAGCACTAGGCTGTCAGAATTCAGCTGTAGAATGCTCATCAACACTGAATGTAGGCAGTGTAGATTTTGCTGCATACTTGTGAATATGTACATTGAAATTCACTTTTAACTCTGAGATTCTTTTTTCCTTTTTCCGCTTGGTACATCCGTTTTCAAATTGAGAATTGTGCATTTGGCCCATCTCACCATGACCACCTCTGTATGCATGCATGTGCACTGATGCAAATGCACTGAATACGATTGCAATCCTCCAGCATACTCACATGCAGCCAAAGGCATTTTTTGCACTGAAAGTCACAGCACACCACAGTATAGTGGACGCTCACTGGGCAATAGGCGCTCCTCCACCAATCTCTTCCAGGCAACATGCAGAAATCTTATGAATCACAGGGTGCCCGAAAGTGGTGAGATGAGGAAACTCCTGGCCAACATACCCATACTTCAAGCCCTGGCAGAATAAAGCCAATTTGTTCCACAATTGTGGGATCCTGGTCATTGTTGGCAGATGACATGGATGGTTTTGAACCTGGGCCATAGGGTTCAGCCAGTGCTTAAGACAAGCGGCTTCCTGACCAAGCCTGTCAGTCAAGAGAAAAAATTCTATTTTCATGATGTCTTTACAATTCAGTGAAGTGTTCATCAGTATGAGGTGGTTTTTGGATAGAAGTTATTGTTATAGACATAATTTTATTTTGTGACTGAGCAGGCAAAGATCTCTCAATTTATAGTGATTCTGTCCATTTAATTTAGCACCTTTCAGGGCTTCCACACCAACTGGTCATCTTTTGTTTTTTTCACACCACCTCTGCTATTACTAAGGGATATCCTCTGTTTTATTTGACTCCCATCTCATGGTCTCAATTCATGATTATTAGCTGATGGTGATTGTGAGCACCATTCTTAAAATGCTAAGAAAGCTCACAGGGAAACGTTAATTACAATGTCAACAAATGTATTCCAAACCTCTATAGAACAAACTTTCCTAGAAAACATCCAGGTGATTTTTTTCTAACATTTTCAACATTAGGTAGATGTTGTTAAATAGCATTCCAAGAACATTCTGAACATGAGTCTGTGCATATCAGAAAAAAAAAATCAGAGACAAGCTAGAGCAAACAACTTGACAAGCTAATTGCAATGAAATTGGGGCATTCCCTGAACTTACAAAGAACTTTCCCACAATGTTCTGGTAAGTCTGTAACACAGTCTTGCTTGCGTCCTACATTTCTATATTTACTAACAGTGATCATACAGTTGTACAATAATGAATGAATGCTTTCAGGTAATGAAATTCCCATTCTTATTTTCCTTCATTTTTCATATCTGTCATGAAACACTGCACACCAACTTTCTGTCTCATACTGCAGTGAATAATGTGGCTTTAAACAGTGCGCTTTGAAAATGGTGGTGAGGAGAACTGATATGTCCACTTTCCCTTGGTTTAAATGCCTTGTCATTATGATTTTATGTTGCATTTGAACATTAACATGTGATTAAATGCCAGATAATGGACAGTTTTGCATCTTGATAAGACAAGGAAATATGGTCTTGAGAGCAGAGTTGCTGTCATATTGATGCAAATTTGACTTTCATATTTAAAGTGTTTGTCCTGTACCATATTTTAGTTTTGTGTAACCATGCCAGATTTGTTATTTATGTTAATTTCCCGCTAAGATAGTTATTTTATATATCAACTCCTGATGGACAGCTCTTATATAAATTTTTGCCCAGCCTACCCCAGGGCTTATAATAATGGCTTGCAGCAAAGGGTATCATCCCACAGGGGCTCATCCATTTTGTGCATTTCTCTCTTTGGCTTTTACCCATAATCCTCCTCTGTTAAACTGCCTTAGCAGAGTGGCTGATTGCTTTGAAAGAGCCTTGTTATCAGACAGCGGCTGCCATATCCTGATCAACAGTCACCATGGGACTCAGAGCAGCCATATCTATGACCACCAGGCTGATAAATGCAATGACAAACCACAAGGAGACAAAAAAGAATAAGGAAATCTCACCAATCTTTCTTCTTTCAGTGTATGAATGATTCATCTTTCAGGATGGTGCTGTTCTTTGTCAGGGTCTTTATGTTTGTTTTCTCCCAGGAAGAAAGGAATGTGGAAAGTACTGCATGTTTATGCCAAAGTGACAGGTTAAAAGAAAGTTTCCATTAAAACAGAGTGGGGTTTTTTGGAGCCTTGTCTTAATGCTTGCTATTGTACTACAAGTATAAGAGCAATATATATGATTGATTTGCTAACAAATTAATTCCCAGCATGTCAGAATATGGAATTAAGTTTGTACTGCTTTTTAACATTTATTAATGACAACTGTAGTTAGAGGTGGCTTTCACTCAAAGATTAAGATCTGCTACATTCTAAATTCATGACTCACTGTTCTCCTTGATAATAAGGTTTATATATTTACTGCAGTCTTAACACATACAATGTGTTTTTGTAAAATATAATTTCACCAGTAGATGGAGCTCATGGCAATCAGCAGATCTGTCCACACAATCTTTTTCTTCACTAGATGTAGGTAATGAATCAAAAAGAGATGGATCTTTCTACTCTCAAATGATGTGAGCTGTGACTGCTTGTGTGTTCAAAATTCAGGCACAGAACCTGTGCATTCATATGCAAAAAAGGAATTTCATAAAATAAGGTCGGACAATGCACGTGCAGCAATCAAATGTTGATTTATTAAACACAGAAATCCGCATATACTATTAGTAGGAGGAACTATTCTTCACATAACACACATTGTCATTTTTAATTAAAGATGTCTTGTTTGACACATCTGGACAGACCACAGATGATTGTGAGCTGTATGCAGTAACAAAAGCAACACATCCGGTTCTGCCCTACTTCCACAGATAAATACTGCTGTCAATTGTCAATTGTCCCTATACTTAAGATAGCAATATGGTGACCTGTATGCACAAGACATGCATTGTTTATATCTGGTGCTTTAATCCAAAGGTAAGATTAATACAAAAGATATTGCACGGATTCTTCACACACATAGCTGCTGAATTGCTGATGATAAGTTTGCTTGTCTCTCTGTTATTGATGAAGAAGGAAGTGGTCTTGACACAGGTTATGTGATGCTGTTCAGGGAGCAGAAAGAACCACTGTATAATATCAGATATTGACAGTGATTTTACAAATAATTATTTTACAAATAACTATTATTATTATTTTTTTTTTACAGATCACGTTTTTCACCTCAGCAAAATTTTGAATGAACAATACAATTCCATATCATCGTCCTAACAAGCAAAATTTGATTATAGGAGTATACTCACTATTTCTTTTCATATGTGTAATACAAATTATTTACAGTAAGATGGATGCATGTATTATTTGCAATTAGATGGACTAACATAGATGCTAATTCTTAGCACTTAAAGATCTGTAGTGCAGGGACGTTCCACTTGGTGTCTCTGTTTCCATAAAAACGCATTAATCCCTGGTCCAACTCACATTCCCATAGATTTGGCCTTTCACAGAACCCACTCATTGAGATTGTGTTTCAGGTTGTTCCTGATTTTGACAAATGACAAGCCCATTCACGACTGGACAAGTCAAAGTGAAAATGGTTCGTCTGGTAAATAGGAAAATAATCAACAAGGCTTGCCCAGAACGATGAAATTGCAAACTGCAGTGATGGCATTCTACATCTCAGCTTCATTCCAGCAGATAAAAATGGAATTCCACAGAATACCAATAGTATTTGCTCTTGAAAGCTTTACAAGCATAGTAGGGCAATATTATATTGTTTATGCCACATCACTCACAGCTGTGTTGGATGCTTGTAAACAAAACAAAACAACACAAAAAGCATTTGCAAAATTTGCAGTCCTAAAGAAATAATTCATGGATGCTTGAATGCAAGTCAAAGTTGTAGACCGTGTAGGCCCCAGTCACTTGAACCAGGGAGAGCCTCAGCTCACTTCACTCATGGAGAGATGTTTACATGCCCAGCCACCAGAATGTCTGGAATCTCAAGACAGCCTGAGTGCCTGGGGAGCCTGAATTGCTTATTCATGCGAGGTGAAAAACTACATTACTTCCATACTGACACTAATTCATATGGAGGAAAACAGAAGGGAGAGGAGAGCTGAGGAGAGAAGGAGGGAAGGAGAGAAGTAGCGCAGACGACCATAGAGGGAATAGAGTAATAAGAGGGTAGTTTCCTTTGGTTCCTTGTGGTGCTTTATGCTTGCCAGTCATGGCTGGGGAGTTTGTAACGGTGGCAATTATTGAGGCTGATGCACTCTGTGAGTCCCAAAAGGCTACTCTCCTCATGCCAGGAAGAATCCAAAATCAATGTGACAGATTTACTGTGCTGTGTGGTTTGGGGTGCAGTTTAAATTCTGGCCAGGGTTTACTCTAAACATAACAATTATTACTCTCTAATGTTTGCTCTTAATAAATCATGATTGCCATTAAGTTTTCATGTTGTGGGAATGATCTGCTATAAATAGATGCCGTTTGGGAGAGGTCAAGGCTCTCCCCTCAAATGTGCCCATAACATGAATTGATTTTCTACTTGTAAAAAACCTTGTGGGGAAAAAAGTCAACACATGCCATCCATATTCTAAAATATGGCAGCACCTGCCACAGCAGAGACATGATGAAACACTCTGACTGACAAGTGATTGTACTGTTAAGACTGTTTAGCATTGGTGCTGAACTTCTCACTGACAGTCTTTTGCTTGAAAACATCAGCAAATCCCCCTGGACTGAATATGCAGGCGAAGACAGAGAGTGGGATAAAAATAGCCTGACTGCTTTAGAGCTTTCTTATACAGAGTACTTAGAGCAAGAAATCAAGCTCAAATAGAATATATATCTTTGCAGCTGCCACCGACAGATATCAGCCAGGAGCACTCTGACAGTATGCTCTGCATAGTGAAGCACTGAAGGGTTACATCTATGTATCTGGCTGGTTTTCTGGTTGTGGTTGGTTAATGGTGATTTAAAACCCATGGCAACAAATTAAAGGACGGAAACTGGTTGTGTATCACAGGTATATCACAGCGTGTTCATAAGCTAGAGCTGAGGCAGGAAGGAGCCGAGAGCCTGAGAGAGCTGTTGGTGCTTTGAGATGCCTCTCAAAAAGACAGGCTGCTGGGGAAATCAGCCGGATGTTCTCTCCTTACAACATGGATGACCTAAATGCTGATCAGGCAAAGAAAACTGCTCTGATTAATGATTTCAAAACAAGCAAAGGAAAAGGAGGATTCAGTGATGTCACAGATTTTATTTATTTTGTTTTTACTTTTTTTATGTATCCTATAAAATGGAGGACCAGGGTTTTGTGCTTTTGTGCTCAGCACATGTTTAGGATATGCAGTGTGAGATGCCCAGCACCAGGGATTTGGGAGCACATTAAACATTTGATGAAACAGTTCCACCATTTTATGTAAGAACACAGCAGCCTCCATAAAGGACTTCAGTATCCGTCAGCATGAGGATTGGCATTATGTGTCTTTTGTATTAAGAGAGATTTAGTATTATTCATTGATAATATACCCATAAACTCAAGAATTGAAAGCCTTCAGTCACTTGCAGGGTTTTTTTAATCTGTTGTACTTTGTATGAAGGCTGGAATTTCAGTTCCTGCCTTTTTTCACTCCTGTTGGCATGGCAACCTAGTCAAGCCTGTATTGCTATCAAAACCAGACCTATAGGGGCAGCATGTGTGCATGTGCACATGTGTGCAATGTGTCTGTGTGATTGCAATGCTGTGCAGCTGTGGGCACCATGACAGCAAGATGGATTCCACCTTGCTATCAGTTCTGCCATCCAGCTGTAAAACATGTCAGGGGACAGAGCGTTGCTGCAGGGGAGGAAGGGCGAGATGTGAAGAGAGGCAGCAGCACGCTGCACCGTCACGGCCCTTTAGCGTCAGTGATGGAGTGCTGCCATTCTTCCTCTCCAGCACACTACACAAGTTCTAACAACTGGCTAAATTCTTCCAAAAACATGCCACCACATTTGCTCCATTAAATTAACCTAGTTTTTTCATCTTTACTTATTAATGAATGAATTCTTTCATTTTACTGATTGGTAATCTTCTATCTAATTCTGAAGACAAACATAGTGATAGTCTAAATGAAATGGTTTAGAGGTTTCTTGTGTACAGGACAATACTATTTTTTCATAGCAGTTTTCCATGTGATGTTAAGTGTGTTGAAAGCACATGATACAAACTATTTTTATCTCTGTTTTTCTTAGTTTTTTTTTTTAATTAATAGGGAACCTTTCACTGTGTGGCCTTTGGGATTCCATTGACATTGAACATTGAAATTAACATTTCATTTGTAATTGACCAAATCAAACCTGTAAATTTTTTTCTATGAAAGTTTTCTATGACAAAGCAAAATATAAATAAATATAAAATACATAGTAATGCACAGTCTTACCAAGATTTTCACCATGACTTTGTTTATATCAGTGTTCTTGTTGTATTGTATATGGGTATAGAGTCTAACTATTGCTAGTAAACTATTCCAATAATCCTCATGTCATTAAAATATTACTGGTTACATGCTGAATTGGAAAAAAAACATGGGTCATGGGCACTCAAAATCTGTTTTTAAATAAGGTTACTGTCTGGTGTTTCATGTTTTATTCCACACAGAAGAACATGCTGGTATGGCAAAGGGCTTTAAAGAAAATGTGATTTTAGGGGCATGGACTTTTAAACAAGGAGATGTTAAATACGTTAGGGATGTGAAAACATTGTACAATGAGTCTGACCCATACCCACCACCAATGTGTGGAAGCCACCTGGGAGATGCATGGCAGCCATTTCCATACAGCACATGTGATACACAGGACTCAATTTGGGGAGTCAGACTCTTTGCAAAATGCACGCTTTCTCTCATAAGCTTTTTTTTTTCATGTTCATGTTCAGAGAAGAGTACAAGGACATGATAGAAAAAATATTTGTTTATTTTTTAAGATATCTAATGGCCAAAAAGCCTAAGTAGGTTTGTTTGCCTGTGGTTTATTAACTTGGAAATTAACTAGGAAAAAGAAAAAGTCTGTACAGGGAAGTCATCCATTGAAACAAACAAACACTAAATATATGAATGTAGAAATATTGACAAAGACATGCAACCAAAATGCAGGATGAAAAAAAAAATTCTTTGGGTTCATTGAAACAATATTTCTTCTTATAGGTAAAAGCCATATGGTCTGTGTCCTTCAAATTTCCTCTTTTGTTTGTTCCCACAATGTATGTTGGCCAAATACCTCATGCCTGAGATTTATCTTTATTTATCTCTTTTGTTCTCCTTTTAATTTCTTTTAGTTATTTTTTATTTGGGTCTTGTCTTTGCTATGACCACCTCATATCCACTAATTTCATGCTACCAATTGTCCAACTTTTCTCATTCTTTGATTCCTGGAGTGCACCAGGTGATTTATTATGTTTGGTGCAAAATTAGCAATGGACAGTTAATCAATGTGGAGAAACTCAATGTGAGCAACTCAACTGACTCATTTACCATTATTTTGAAGTTTAATATTCTAATGTTTTATATATGAAATGTAATGATAATTTTCTGGCCCTAAAATTCTTGGTCAAGGAGATGCATGGGATACATTTTACTGACCTGAGGACTTATCTGAGCTTTTGGGCAGGGGTACAAATTTGAATTTAACTTTATTTCCCTGAAAACTAAATATAGATGTGCACTGGTTTACTTTTGAAACATCTTGGTCTTACACACTAGTGATTATGTTTTGTGACTGAGGCTTGCATGTGAGGAGCTGCTTTGGAGAGTAAGGCATTCAGCTTTTGTACTGAAACTCTTTCTAGAGTGAATATTAACTATAAATTTCAGTAAAATTTAAGAAACAGGAATACTCACCTCTTAGCTCCATTTTCAAACAAGGCCTTTCATGTCCACAGTCCATATACCACATGGGCTACTATCTTTGGCTGTACATTGTACATTGCATAGAGATGGAAGTATTCATTTTGTACAACTTGTACACACACACACACACACACACACACACACACACACACACACTGTTACATCTGTGGTGAGTATACGCTTAAGGCTCAAAGATACACCATGACTGCACTTATTAACAAAGCCTATGAGCTCTACTTCGGATGTAAAATTGGTGACCAAAACAAGCCCTGGGCTCCTCACATTTGTTGTGCAACATGTGCAGTCAACCTGAGAGCTTGGCTCAGAGGTGATCAGAAGTCAATGCCATTTGCAGTCCCAATGATATGGCGAGAACAGAAGGATCACATGACGGACTGTTACTTCTGTCTGACCAATGTATCTGACTTCTCTACTAAAAATAAGAAATTTATTGAATACCCCAATCTGCCTTCAGCCATGAGACCAGTGCCACATGATGACAGTTTGCCAGTACCAAAGCCACCAGAGACATAGAGCCTAGATGAGGCAGATGAAGATGCCACAACGCATGAACCAGATGTGGAAAACGACACTGATCCAGATGTTGAACCCTTTATGCCTGGTTATCCTCATCTGATAACACAGCCAGAATTAAATGACCTGGTCAGGGACTTAGATTTGTGAAAAGCTAAAGCAGAACTACTTGGTTCAAGATTGCAAGGATGGGGTTTGCTGTCACCAGGTACAAAAATTTCTATCTTTCGGAACCATCAAGAACATTTGACAAACTTCTTTACGCAGGTTGACAACCTCTGTTTCTGCACTGATATTGACTTTGGGTTTGGGTCTCTTTTTATAGATTCATCAAAGTTAAGCCTGAAAGCTGTCTCGTTACACAATGGCAATGTCCACCCTTCAGTACCCATTGGCTATGCAGTACACATGAAAGAAACCTACAATAACATGGAATTGTTGTTGAAACATATACAGTACAGCAATTACGACTGGAACATCTGTGGTGATCTAAAATTATTGGCACTGCTACTAGGAACGCAGCTCGGATTTACAAAGTACTGTTTTTTCCTTTGTGAATGGGGTAGCTGTGCTAAAGAGTCACATTACATTAAAAAGAACTGGCATCCGTAAGCATCTCGTTCCACGGCAGAAAAGTGTGGCGTAACAAAGATATTTCTGCCGCCTCTTCATATAAAACTCAGATTAATGAAAAATTTTGTGAAAGCAATGAACAAAGAAAGTGATGGATTTCGCTATTTGAGACAGATTTTTCCAAGAATAACTGATGCCAAGATTAAGGAAGGCATTTTTGTTGGTCCACAAATCAGACAGGTCATCAATGACAGGGAGTTAGAAGATCTGCTAGTGGGGCCAGAGAAAATAGCATGGAAGGCATGTAAGGATGTTGTTGAGAATGTTCTTTGCAACTACAGAGCACCAAACTACATTGAGCTGCTTGACAACATGCTTAAAGCATACACCATGAAGTGCAACATGTCATTGAAAATTCATTTTCTGCATTCACACTTGGACTTCTTCCCTGCTGATCTTGGTGCAGTCAGTGATGAACATGGTGAAAGGTTTCACCAGAACATTGCGACCATGGAAAAGCGGTTTCAGGGTAACTGGAATCCATCAATGCTGGCTGACTATTGTTGGACACTGACACAAGAGGCACCAGATGCTGAGTACAAATGAAAATCAGCTGCAAAACATTTTAAGCTCAGTTGAACCAACACAATGTGTCAGCATCATTATGCAATTAAACATGTTAAACTCAATAAAAGTTATTTTAATGTTTCTCAAAACTCCTATGTGATACAGCAAATCTGAAATTATTTTTGTGTTCAGCTTGATATTGTCTATCATAATCTCTATTTTTTTTTTTCAGAAAAACGTTTGAAAAAAGTTGTTGTCCAGTGATCAGTTATAAATTTTGTCGATGTTAGAAGAAGTGTGATTTCTTATGAGCATGTTTTCACCTCAGTCCATTAAAGAAAGGACCGTAAACCAAAGTGATTGGCCAGACCATGATCACATCTTTGCATTAATATTTCATTTATTTACAATAACATTACTAACTGTACTAGTGTCTCTGCATTCAGGCCATGACAGTTGCCTCCCCCCAGTGTGACTGAACAAACAGTGCATGAAAAACTGTACATAGTCAATATAAGCTGCAAACAAAGTTTGGTTCCACTGGCCCCCTTTCCCCATCCGCTTTGATCTATGGAGATATATATGTGGCATTTGATGGTGTCTTGTACCTTTTTCACTACATTCCCATTCCATAACATAGCTCTACGTCATGTTTTATCTTTTTGCTGTAAAATAAGTCAATGATTAAAAGGAATTTCTTTGTCAATATCACCTTTTCCACATGTGCTACTAAAATTGGTTGTCTGCTCCTTGTGTGTCGTAAAAAGTGCACTAAGAGTGTGTCAAAACATATATAAGAATAAGTCAGAGATAAATGACCAAAGGCCTCTTGTAATATAATTACCAAACATAACTGGAATAGGCTATTGCTCTGATAGAAATCACTGTAGTACTTTATTTTAGAACTGAAGCAAAACATGACTTCTGAGTATTTTCAAGTTTGGAATTTTTATTTCAGCTTTCAGTTTTTTTTTAAATTCTTCATGAAGCACTGCAACATGTGTTATATATATTTTTCCAGCTGTTAGTGTAATAGATCACTGTGCTTGTGATGTTATATCCTGCATGCTCTGCAGTTGAGTTCAGCGTATTTTTTAATCTTATACAAATTAAAGATGCAAAGAACATACAGCCATTGTTTTCCTGTTTGTCACTTTACTGTTTTGTGTATAAACTGTATAATAAATGTAACCACTTTGCAGCAAGTGCCTGCATAATGGCTGCCATTGTTTTATAATAGATTTACCTTTTTGTTGGATTTTTTTCTCATACAAATGATGAAATATAAACAGAAAGGAATTATGAACATTATGTACAGAACAGCATATTTGATTGAAGCAGAAAGTTTATCACAGTTATACCTGGAGCACATGTATATGTGTGTGTATTTTTGCAACTGCATAATGTTATATATTGTTTCAGAAAATCAATTTATTGATAACTGAGGGATCCTAGGGAGCTCGCTCTGCAAGAGCAATTTGTTCAGAATGAAACTATAGAGTCCAGCCTGCCATTTATAAAAATACATGTAACTGGTTGTCAGAGGAATAGTCTAGATACCCAATGCTCAAAACACCATGACTTTGAAATCTTGATTTGAGAGTGCAGTAATAGTAACTTGACAATGCAGTTGAAAGGTTGGATGTCACAGTTTGGTGTTTCCCTTGTTCTCGCAATCATGAGCGCCAACCACAAGCTAATTAGATGATACCTTTTTCTCTGTGTGAATTTTCTTTGCATGAATGTGCTCTCTGCAGTGCCATTGAGATTAAAATAAGACATTATGAACAACTTCAAAACAGAACACAATTATCCGATATGTACTTTATTATATTGTGTTTGTAATTCTCAGTTAATTAGGGGTAGGAATAAAGATGGAGTATGCTGTATGCTAGCGTTTCTTTGTTGGTCCCTTTCACTTTTCTGTCTATAAAGGTGACCTGTTGTTTTGAGCTTTGGAGTAGTTGTGTCTTTCCTTTGAAGCTGATGTCCTACTATAGAAGGATTTTTCAAATACTGCATAATTTCTGGCTCGTACGAATGACCCAGTTTCTCTGAATTATGGCTTGACTTATCTGTGTATGAGGGGAGAAAAAATGACTCAAGGGCTCACAATTGCAATGGCTCACATTGGAAAAGTTACACTGAAGTTCATACTGTACACCGAAGTTAAAATGGTGGATGCACACTGTTCTAATGAAGAGTGTATGCTGTTCTTTTTTCTGTTGTCAGTTAATATTAACATTGCATTTCATATTTTAATAGGTAATAAACAATATTGTCTTGTTTACCAGCAAGCTACGGTAAAAAAAATGCTTTCATCAGTAACTATACTCCAATTGCCTCATAAATATTTGTTGTTGTTTCTGTCATAGTAAAATCATACTCTGTCTATAACCATTATACCTCTCCAGTCAAGTGAATACATTCCCTCAACAGGTATCATATGAAATTGTGTTGGTTGAATAAATGATGATAGGTGAGAATCAGGTGAATTGCTGTGCAATTGTTGTTTCATAATGCTTAATTCATTTTGTAATAGACATTCTTATGATTTTGTTGTTAACCTATATTGTTATTTTGAAATGGAATGTTGGTGGATTGGACATTAATGATACAAAATCTCCATCACACAAATGGAAAAAAGCCATTTTAATTTGCTTCTTTGTTATTTGTAGTAAATCAGTTTTCCTGTTACAGAAGTGGCATGCCCATGTTTGTTTTGTATGTGTGTGTGTGTGTGTGTGTGTGTGAATTAGGTTGTTGCTGTGAGAATTCACTAAACTGAATTCAATGCAGTATGTTTTGCAGGAAAATGAAGGTGAAAGAGGATATTAAATGAATTATTAATTGACAGCCCACCTGGGGACTGAAAACCTGAGTGTTTTTTGTCTCCTGATGGAAAAACAGCTGAATTAAATGAATGCATATTTTACTTTTAAACAACAATATGCAAAGCAAAGCTAAAATCATTATGTATGGGTACTTCAGCCAGTGCATTTATACTCCAGGTTTTGCAGTGTATATTTTGTATTCAGTAACCCCATGCCATGTGTGCCTCTGGCACATGTACAATTGGTTTATAGTCTTCACTGAATTCCAGGCTCTTACGTGATCTGATTGTTGACATCTGTGTGTCATTGGATAATCTTCCTCTTCACACCTACACAAGTGCTGCATGGACAGACAGCATTATAGTACGGGCAGTGGGAGAAAACGCCCACGATGTTCCTATTGCTTGCCCAAATCCGCCAAAGGCCAAACAAATCAGCGTAATTTCATGTTAGACTTACAGTCCTTGAATATTTTTAAAATGTAGCAGTATGGAATTACAACTCAGGCAATTATCTTTGAGCTCTGGCACTGTAAAATGATAGACATAAACAACATCATGCATCATGTATAACTGAACTCTGACTGTCTCTTTCTACTTCAGTTCTTTACTGATTTCATTGATTATACAAAATATATGTATATTTTTTCCCTCAGACATCATAAATAATTGTTCTTCAGTAATCTTTGGGGGATAGTAATAATAATTTATCACAAATTTGCATCATAAAGGTAACTCCCATTCAGAAGACTGCAGTGGAGCTGGTTATTGTACAGCACCTGGTTCAAACAGCAGGGTACATATGCATGCTATTCATAGATTGAACTCACAGATAAGCGAATGTAGAAATACATCTACAGATGCAAATGTGCATGGATGAGCCCTTCCTACACCCCCCCTCTACATACATGTGTGATGAACTGTGTGCTCATAGTATGCACACCTGCTATGCACATACCCTGAAGATCTTCTCATATTCCCCTCAATATAAGTGGTGACCATGTGTGCTGAATTACATGAGCTGCTTGGCAGATGCAGACTCTGACTCAGGCTAATACATATCCTGAATGTTACAAAATGTTTGGGAACAGAGCTGTCTCCCAGGAACGCATGACACCGTGATTGTGACTGGAATAGCAATCTGCCGTTCTGAAGCTCTCCTATTATCTATTCTGTAACTGCCCTAGAACACAGCGTTCTGGCGAGCGTGTGCTCGCCTCTCCCCATCTCATTTAAACTGTAATTACTGATAATGTTCTCTGGCTATTGTACTGCCACCGTGTCTTATACTACGCTGTGGCAGTCCATAAAAGCTGTGGAAAAAAAGCAATTCCAGGTAGGGTATCACCTTCTGTGGGGGGAAGGGGGTCCCAGCTGTAGAGCTGTAGAGACGTGTCACATTGTGTTACCTGGGCGCCACTAATAAGCCTGTTGTGCTGTCACACTGGGAGAGCTGTGATATTCTCCGCTGAGCGCATACTGCATGGAGACAGTATCACTTCACCAAGCCAGGGGCACTGCAGAATTAATTAGATCTTGAGCAGTCCTTGTCAGGCCTTTCCAAACGCGGGCAACAGAACCGGGCAGTGCCTGACCTGGCCCAGTGCCACTGGGTGGCGTTCTGTCTGCTGTGTCAGAACTAGCCGGGGCAACATCCAACAGGCTGGAATCTCAAGCGTTTGGTCTGCCGTTGCTACTGTTGGCAGCAAGGATTGGCATCACCTCACAAGCTGTGTTGTGCTCTCCCAAGAGATTTTGATTACAGATAGTCAACATAAACAAAGGAGGCTGTGCAACATAGCTGCCCTCACATGAGACACATTTTAATATCATGTGTAGTCCTATGCCACAGGGTTTCTCTGCCTTTTGCGTGCTTAGATCTATGTGCTTTATAAATGTTCATTATATATGGTGATGGCCTGCTTAGCCGTTCTTCTGAAAATCTAAAGAGGAAAACACACAACACAGCCACAGACACAGGCTGTTTTGAAATGCCCTTGCTTGGGTGTTGTTACAGAATACACATTTACATCAAGGGCCTGAGCCTGAAGGCCTGAATGCAGCTCTCTAATCCAAGTGCAAAAGTCAAGTGCAGGTCAGAAGAGGTGAGGCTAGCGCAGTTGTGGTATTCTGAGAGCACTGTGCAGATAGAAGTGACAAGTGCACTGGGAAGAAAACATCATGAGCCAGAGGAATGAAGAAGGTGTGGCCACATACTCCCCAATCAGGACAGCTACACTCCCTTTACAAATGCGTTTGCCCTTACATCATGGTCAATATTTGCGAGACAAAGCAATTTATTTTTAATAATAACATGTCGGACTGATATCTAATGGGGTGTTATTATTCTGGCTTTAAGCTTTAGTAATGTGACATAGCCCACTCCCATTTGAACTTTATAGCCACTTTCCACAGATCTTTTATTTAAGCATTAGGTGCTAACTAAATGGTTTACAAGCCTTACACAAGCTGACTACTTTTCATATTAACTCTTATCCATACCTGTATGTTGAGGTATTAATTTTGTAGTATCATCAGTCTGTTCCATCTCACTTTTAAGCTTCTTGATGGAAATCCTGAAATACATGGTGCGGTGTCTCTCCAGCACTAGAAGGGAGTAGAGCTAATGCTTTGCAACAACTCTGGTGACGTTTACTCTTTGTGTTGTCCATCTCAGGAGTAGCGGTGACCCAAAATCCAAGAGACCAAAGTTCTGAGCCTTTATGTCATTGTACACCGCCATCCCAGAGTTAAACGGCTTAGGACATTGGGTGGGCTTTTGTGTGTGCTGGTTAGGTAAGAACATGATGTTGCCATACTGAACATACGGTTCCTCTGGTATCTAACTGTGCATCTGCTGCTTAATCACAACAATTTAGGGCACATGTTAGCAGGAGGTGAGTGGGTTCCTGTCACATCCTTGCTTAGCCTGTTGTCTATGTGGAGATTAAGCTTTAGGGAGACAAAGTTGTGATGCATGCAACCAGTTCACTCATTAAACTAGGCAGATAATGAACAGGGGATTCCTCGAACATGGTGTTCACTTAGTCCTCTTGTCACACCAGGCTCTTAATCTGCCTCATCAGACACTTTTTCTGCTAGAGAACAAAATGAGTGCTACTCACCTCCACATCCTGAGTCTGCAGATTTTTGGAGTGTACACTGTAGTGTAAGTCTGTGTAGAGTATGTAAGCAGATATGTGTGATTATCTGTATCCTCTACCACTGTATTTCAGGAATTTTGTGGTGCTGTATTTGCAAAAAGTGGACTAGCCAATTGGATATGAGTGCTAATGAAGTGCTTTGGCAGTTTGTGGTTTGTGGGTGTAAGAATGTCCTTGCCTTTCTCTGGGATTAGTGGCATTTTTATTAAGATGCTTTTGCAGACAGTAGCAAGTGGTGTAGCCAGCAAATAGCTTTACAACATTCCAAAAAGCTAACCTTGCACAATTCCATTAGTGGCATAATATTTAACTGACATTGGAAGTGGGAAATATCACATTTGCACAAGGATCAAAATTTAAATGAAGATTTAAACTTTAATATTGAGGCAGGGAAAAAAAGGTAAAAAGAGAATGGAACCCACTAAAGATATTAGTGATGTACCTGTTTTTTGATCTGCAAATTCTTGGCTACCTTTCTGCCAGTTAAGATGTGAATTATGAATGCTTTTTGGATGTGTGTATTTTTTGTCGTCTCAGTTTATCCTTTTGTAAGAGGGCACAATTACTGCTGTGTGCTTTGACTATCTGACTAACATTGCAAATGCAGGAAAAGGGAGAAAACTGGAAACAAAAGTACATTGCCTCTGTCCTCTATGTACCTATTATAATTGGAAGACATTTTTAGCAAAAACTCACAATTATGGGCATAATGTTAGAAATACAAATTTGATGGAATTTGGCTGCAACATATTGCCCTAAATGAATGAAGGGGAAGAAAACAGTTGGAAAGGGTGTGGTCATGTGATAATGTATAGCAGTAAGCGACACTATATAGCATTCTTCCTCGATATATGTATTGTGCTTATTGATAATCATGATTATGTGATTATCTGGAAATGTTTACCCAGCATACTGTATTCCTTGCTGTTTGCTGCAGACATATAAACACACATAAACAAATGTCATGGAAATCCCCTGATTCTCGTTGCTTTGCCACCCAGTGGTAGTCCTGGTGCTTTCCAGATGATTAAATTAATTTCCCCCCAAATAAAACTTGCCCTGCAACATTACAAAACCCAGCCTTTCAAGTTGGAATTCCCTCGAAAACAATCCAGTAAATTGAGGGTCACATAGGGATGCAACGTATCAGTGTGAAAAGGATTAATAAAAACCATGTGAAATGTTACTATGACAACATAACCTTAGCTAAAGTGATTAACCATGAAAGGTGAACATGGTGCCCTAATGAACTGTGTTATAAATGGTCAGTGTAAGCCAGGGGAATTAGAATCAGAACTATATGTAGAGGTAGAGTACATCAAAAACACAGAGGCTAAAGGCATTCAGAAAAATTCCAACCCAATGCAATCATCACATTGGCTGTCATATCAAGATCAGCTTACACTGGCCTCAGTCAATCTGTAGCTAGCCAACAGCTGGTTAGCTACCAGCCAATGAGTTACATTTGCATTCCAATTCTGGCTTAGTATGCAGTGAGGGTTCCGTGATCAATAAGACTGAAGCTTACTGTTGGCAATGTTGTTTCATACAGGGTAGTGTGGGAACTATCACTCACAGTATCATTTACATGAAGGTGAAGTGATTGCTTCCACAGCAGGCAATAACACCGTTTTAGCACATAAGTAGACCATTGCCATGTGTAAGGCCTTGAATATGTCAAACTGAAAAGTCCTACTACCTGAATTGCTATTTGGCTTGCATAGTGGTCAACAAGCTATTATTGCTATAAGCATTGTGTTCAGCATGGATAGAGAATGCACTCCATTTATGCCTCCTGAAATAGTTGTGATAGATTGGTATATGTAAATAAGTAGAATGTGTAAACGTGTAGGGTGACTGGCTATATATAGAAGGACATGTTGTGGCCAACAGGAAACAACTCTCATTTTATGTTTTTTGACATTTTGTTTCGCAGTTAAGCATGCCATAAACTAGGCCAGGCTGTTAGATTGCCAAATTCCAATGAAAATGATCTATAATAGCATACCACTTCCAACAACCAACACACATGACATAATGTCTTCAGGTTTTTGTTTATTGTTTTTATTGGGTTTATACATGATCCAAGCTTTAATCTGTTTATGAAGCTTTTGTGCATTGCAGAAAGTATTGTGTGTCCTAACTGTAACACTGAGAATATCTTTGTACCATAAAAACGTGCTTCCCAGGTAGTAGACAACACGCCATCGCCTAATTAAAATACTGAAACACTGTGTAGACACTATGAGATGGTTACTGGAAAGTTCACATGGCATTTTTCTGCTTTCACTTGGCTTTCCATGGGTTGAAACCACACACACACACGCACACACACACACACACACACACACACGTACACACATACACACACACTTCTGTCCTTCTCTAATAATTCATAGAACTGTGTGTTTGTGTGAGTCCAAGAAATACTAATCATACCTCATTAACTTATCATTTAGACTGATGAGCAGTGCAGCTTTATGTGAAAAGCACTGATTGATGGAGACTGCAAGGAGAAGGCATATTTATGAACAGCAATCGGTAAGCAATTTTTCCCACTTTGCCATCCATCCGTTATGAAACCCTGCTTCATTTTTCTGAGGGTGTGACAGAAGCATAACCACACACTAGAATCACAATACATAAAGATCACAGCACTGTAAGTAATGACTAAGGCTGTTAAATTTTACAGATTCTTCCTCTGAATCTCTCTGTGTATTGGGGGGGGGGGGGGGGGGGGTGGGTGGTAATGAATGACCATGTACCTGTGATGCAAAGCACATCACTGCAATGAAACAAAGACTGTTGTAGTCTAGAGGACAGCCCAAACATGTGCATTCAATTCAGTCTTGTGCGTCAGTGCTGCAGCGGTTCTGTGGGTAGTTCCAGTGAGCCTCGCTGGCCGTGCCTCCCTCTTGTGTTTCTGTCACTCTGTCTTCCTTAAACGCACTCACTCACATGTAGCGGGGGATTTTGCAATGTGCTGCCACCATGCTTTGCCCTGCACTGCCAGCCCAGAGACAGGCTGTGTACCACTGAAACCAATCTCCTTTTCAACTCTCTTAATTACCAAATAAAGTTCCAAATGGAGAAAAAGGATGGCATTCTGGAAGAATAAAAGAATCAGTGGGAAAGCGAAAGTAAGACGGGATGAACAATGGTCTAATTTGCTTCTGGTGTCCATATCTCAAGCAATATGTAAGGATGGCGGTAGAGACACATACAGCAACTCTAGAATACAAAACACAACAAAGCAGTTAATCTAGTTCTTAAAAGGCTGAAGCATAATAAAAACATTGCCAACACCACTAATCACAATTTACAAACCTGGTGCTATTTGTGGATTTTTTCCCCCTTTTTTGGAAAAATGCCTAACAGTTAGCATGAGCCACTATAAGTAAGCACGGTTAACCTATCTGATTAGTGGATATCTCAAGGTTTTCATTTCACTGACTGTACATAAACAGCAAGTTGAGGACTATCACACATTGACTGATTTACAATAGGCAGTCTGGTATTTTCCACTACAAATAGCAGTGCCCTACACTGTTAATTTCAGCCATTTTGATTTATATGTACCCTGTTGTGGATCATGTATGCATTTTTAGCTAGCTGAAGCAGTGAGCACTGGGTGTTATTTTTGGACATGTCAACAGAAAGCTAAAATAATTAAATGACTGAGTAATTGGTCGTAGCCTTGAAGGAAGTGTCACAGAGTTACAGTGGGAGAATGCCTCCCTTTGGCAAGAGCACAAGTGACCTTTTTTTACTCCCTGTTTCTTTTATTATTTTTGGCTTAGTCTGTTTCCCTTCTGATAAGAACTCTCACATGAGTCTTGTGATAGTTTTAGTAGCATATCTGATAGGCACCCAGGAAGGAATGGCTAATATCATTCATAATTAAACTGATATCTTTCTTCTGCACAGTATTACCCCTAGTCTCTTCCATGGAAATTTTGCTTCTTTATATTTGCACTTAAATCACCCTGGGGGCCCCTTATCTCTCTTTTCTGTTGCTGTGTTTAGGGTCAAAGTAATTTATTAAAACATTTGTATGTACCATCTTATATCCAGTGTTTATGACATATTCAGTTGTGATAACAGCCATGTGCCATTTAGATGATGGTGGGGGAGTAATTTCTATAAAGGGTTGTATCTGAAGTGTCATGGCCTCAATACTTGAGAGAGAGCTGTGTCCTTGAGTGATTAGCATCACTTGAGGTGTTCATTAAAAATCCACCTAAATGCAAAGATTACACAATATGCTAGATGGTTGGGATGGAAATGTCAGACATTCATTTTGTAACTGTCCTTCTATTTTATATTTGAGCTGTATAAAATAGATGTATTTAACTGGAGATTGTTACACAAGTGCTGACTTCATATATGGTAAGCACAAGCTTGTCAAATAATGGCAGATTAGTACTACTGATTACTACTTTTTATAACTGATTACATGTCACTTCCTTGAATGGCAGGTAACTGGTGCTACAAGTAAAATTGCAAATGACAAAAATTAAAGCCTGGATACATGTAGACTGATTGTGACAGTCTTATCCCAGTCCGTGACTTATCTTTTGTCTCCTCCTAGGTAAATATCTTATCAAAACTGCTTTTTAGAACTGCAGACATCCTGCAGAATGCATTTAGATTTGTTTCCTGATGACCTACACACAAGCAAGTGCACCAACACCTAACATTTTGCCTCTCTATGTGTAACCATGGTGTCTACAAGTTTCCATGATCATGGATGATGGATAACAAGACCTTTGCACTCCAAGTCTGTCCATAGCAGCAGTATCTGAGACTTTCTCTCACTGAACTGAGAGAAATCATGTTTATTTTTGAAATTTCCCAGTTAGGCCAGAGGCACAATTAGAGGTATCACATATAAATCAGCTTTTAGTAAAATTATACATTCATGGAAAATGAAAAATAAAACAGCTACCAAGAATGAAACGCCACCCCCAGCCTTGGTGGGTTGGTTTTCTATTGTTTTAAGCAGCCCATGAGAACAGGCATCGATGTGGTCTCCTTTGCTCTTACACTCTGCTGTTTTTATTGGATGTCTGTCAATCGACCAAAGTAGAAGAGTCCCCACAATAATACCTGGATCAATAGCACTCGGTGGTCTTTTATGATAGCTGGAGCATGGCCTGGATCTGTCACATGCAATTAAATCAACATTCGCTCCACACACGCTAGCACACACACAGGCTGACTCCCTTCTTTCAGCTGATGTTGTTCTTTTGTCCTTTCTTCAGTGGCCTATCCCCAGCTTCTGTCTGAAGCATGCATGCAGTCACTTTGTAGCAGTAGCATTGTTCAGTTATAGTTGTGTCCAGTAACTAATGGGCTCACTTTCAAAAGTATAGTTTTAGACATTAAAGAACTGGGTAGAGATCTGTAACAAGCCTTGTTTTGTTCTATTTTTTTTTTGTAATTTTCACAGTAACAAATAAAGTCTAGACTTTGTTACTTCACTGCTTTTAACTATTCATTAAAAAAATGGGTGTTTTAACTGCAGGCCTGTAGGAGATTTTCTATTTATCATGCTGGTATCTTAAATTGTTGTTTTCAATGTTCATTTTTCCTAAGGTTATAACTTTGTTTTTCTTCTGGATCAGAGGAAAATGAAAACAACTACATTGTAATGCTTTTAAGGTATAAGTCAATCTAATTTCTGAACTAATTTCTGATCCTCAGAACCCTCTGGCCCTGTTTGCACTTGGTTTTAAAATGCGTCTTGGGCGATCGGATCACAAGTGGACCGCCAAGACACATCGCCGTTTACACCTGTGTCTAACATGCGTCTCGAAGGTGTCCAGCTGACCACTTGTGTCCAAATTTCGTCACTGCCTACATCACCCCGCCTACAGTTATTATGTCAGTCTCTGTCACCAGACAAGCGCAAGATTTGTTTAGCATGGGCTAGCTAAGAAAACAAAAATGTTTCAAGAACTAATATACATGTATGGGCTATTCCCGTATTGAACATCCGTGGAAAGACCTCAAAATTGCTGTCCATCGCCGCTCCCCAACTAACCTGGTACAACTTGAGCAATTTTGCAGGAAGGAATGGGCTATTATTGCTCCATCACATTGTGCAAAATTAATAGAGAGTTATCTGAAAAGACTGATTGCTGTCGTAGCTGTGAAAGGTGGTTCAACCAAGTACTAAAGAAGGGGCACGAATACTAACTGCTGAACTTGCATAAATGCTTGATTAGTGACCAGAGGCTCATTATGTGTGATTAACCTCTTTTCAATCCCAATAAATTGCACACTTTCTTTCTTAATACTGACAAGGGGAGGCTAAGGAAGCAGTCATGTTGGCTGTTTACTGTAAACTGAAGGAAGAGGAAGAGGCCAAATAGGCTGAGCCATACTAAGAAAACATTGTCAAAAAAGCTCAGAACCTATAGAATAGGACTAGAATACTTTATGTAGATATTGTGCCAGAGCCAGTTTAATCTGAGTTGACAGCCAGGAGTTTCTTTGTTAAATAGGAACCGGAGGACTGAATTTTAAGCTGTCACTTAAATCTGTCACTTTTATTTTGATAAGTGTCATTTTTGTGAGTAAGTATGAGCTACTTTCTGCATAACCATGCCAGAGCTGCTTTTTCAACTTCTTAAGGGACTCATTTCCCTATGTTTACAGTTTAGCCCTTGAGCCCAGTGACTGAATGTAACCATGATATTTCATATCACATCGGCTCACATGATTTATCATGCCTGATGCAGATATTGAAATATAAGAATGTAGTTTCCATTTACTTGTGCACCTCTTTGCACAGTTGGGTCCACTGTAAGAAATTTTTCACTGATTTTTTTTTCCTTTGGCAGATTTTTACAACTAAACTTGGGTTGATTACAGATGGAGAGAAATAAGCAGTCAGATGAGAAGACAGTGTGTTCAGAGGGATTTTGCTGGGTTGCACGCAGAAAGGTGGAAATGACAGATGGCAGGACATGTGAATGGACAGCAGCCGACCACACAGACATCACAGTCATAGTCCAGGGGGATGGTGAGGGATCAGAAACAAAACCACTCACTAACGCCTGTCTTGATTCAGCTTTGACTTTTATCAAATATCCCTATTATTCAAATGTAATGACTGTGGACCTGATAAAGCTGTAGATCATTATACAATTGAATGTGATGTAGTAATGAAATTAGCTAAATCAGAATTAATTCCGCAGTTTCATAATGTGAGACATTTGGAAAAAAATGTATTGGTCTCAGCTACACAGTCCTTCTTCTATGGTGGGTCACGTGCCAGTTACATCATAACTTAATACCTAGGTACAGAGCCATCTGAAGGCAGCTGAGAGTAGAGAAGGTAGCTAGCTGCACAAAGGATCAACACTAATTTCAAAAATAATGACGCGTAGCAAGGGCTCTAGGGCTTGCTAGCCAGCTGGCTAACAGGGATAAGTCCATCAGCTGGTTAGTCCAACACTAATTTGTTTTGCAATACTCATAGCAAACAACTTCCTAGCTGGCTAGCAAGCAATAACACAACAAACAGATTTCACCGCTGCAATTTTGTTCATGCAATTGCTAGCTAGGTAGCAATCTACAGTTAATCAATTAGCATTAGCTTACTGTTTGAGGTAATCTTATCACACAGAAGAAAAAAAACTATTTACACGAAATACTATATACATTGATTCTGTGAAGAACAACTAGGGAATCAATTTAGTGTCAGTGCAGGGCAGCAGATCCCTTGAGATTGGGCAAATGAGCTTTGAGGGTAAAAAAGTAAATCTTTATTTCTGTAGGAAACCCCATAAGAGCATAATTCTATGCTGTATAGGTAGGTCAGCATGCCCTGCCTACTTGTAATGTAATGGGTGACCTAGAGAAAACTTCAGATTTTATATTAGTAGATTTATGTCATTGCTCAGTGCACATTGTCTTGAATGTTCAGAACTGGTTGGAGGTGTTTTCAATTGCCATTGAAAGTTCTGTCTGTTTGGCTTGCTCATTTGGGATATTATGTGTCTTTCATAGATTTGGGTTGATTTCACTTTTATTCTGATAGAGTATGTATTATGCCATTTTTTGTCAGTAAACACCAAATCCAATGTAATATAAAGACTGATGCATTTAATAGAAGTCAGACCCAATGATCATAAAGGAGAAAGGAGTTTTACTGTGGAAACATCTTTATGACACAGTTCAGAAACATGTTCAATGACAATATAGTTGGGTTCTCTCTTATACAGTTAGAGGGAATCCTTCCTACAGTGTGAGACAACAGCCCTTACCCTGACAACAGTCCAGAGAGCAGCAACATCATTGTTAATCAATGCCAGCACACAGAGGTGTCATCTCCTCCAGCTATGGAACATCATGTTAAAAATGCAAGATGTAATCTGTGGGTGCTCAGACCAAATGTTGTGTTTCCCCTTCACAATGCTGTTCATTTTCATTACATTCTTGTAAAGCCATATACTCCATGCTGTAGTTTTGGTTCATTTGCTAGGTGATTAAAAGGCTTGCTCTCTGCAGTCTGCTTCACTTTTTATTTTGTCTGTACTCATTTTGCCGCTGTGGATCTTTGCAGATGTTACTCACTTGAAGTCTTTGTATTCCTCCTTTTAAGAGTTGCCATGTTCTTGTGTTTATTTCAAGGCAGTCCTTGTGTGTCCTTTCCTTCTTGCGAAGAATTGTGTCACAACCACTTATCCATGTGTGCTTCATTCCCGCCCAGTGCCTATCTAGGGATTTCTGTATTTTTTTCTTGAACCAAACATTTGACCACATGTGAGTATTGTGTGGCCTGCTCAAGTTTATATTTTGAATGCTACACTTGCATTGAAGTCCCCTGGTGCAATTTGTGTGGTTAGGAAACTTTGTTTTAAATATTGGAAGCACAATGTGATCCTGTCCCTGCTCTGTTAATGATCGTTGTGTTAAGGCATCTTTCCATTTTCAGTCAAAGACCATTTGATCAGTTTGGTTCTCTGAACTCCTTCCTGATCAGGGAAAATTTATGTGGATTTGTGAAGAGATTTGTGATCAGAGGATTGGTTCATGAAACTCTGTGAAGGGAAAAGCCGTGTAACGTTGAGTGTACACCTCTTTACACTTTCTACGATTTGAAGGACATCCAGGATGGTAACATGGAAAAATAAAACATAAAATTATTTGGTAACTATGGTAACTATTTGGTTGGTTGTTGCAAACATTGCTTAATTAGAGTTTTAAGAGCCTGTCGGCTTGCTTTATTAATACATTAGTTGCCGTTTATTTAGTGTATTAAATGACTTCATCTATATGAATGTTGGGATTTTGAATACTCACTTATATTTTTTCCTGGAAACAAAATCAGTTTCAAGTTCCAATTAGCAAATTCCTGTTCAGTGATAATTGAAGATAATGCTAAGGTCAATTGCTGATAATAAAGAGCGACCCTCGGTACATATAAATACCTAGTAAAGAACTTGCAAATATTTACTTGAAAAATGAATTTGGAAACTGTAAACAAAGGCTCTATGATTTGTGAGCAGTGATGCCCATCCCTGGTCCTTGGGGCACAGTGTGTGAGCTCGTTTTTGTTCTGACTAGTTTTGAAGAATTAGGTTTGATTTAGCTATTAATTGAATAATAACAGCAGAGTGATGATCTGTTGACATTTAACATACTGTAAGTTCTTTTTGAAAGAAATGTTTTCCCAATGGTGCAACAGTGTTCATAAAATGCAAAAAAAAAAAAAAAAACAGTTTATTCTGCCTAAGCTGTAAGGTGCCTCTCACAAAAAATGTGGAAGCTTTCCCAATTAAGCCTAATAGCAGGTATATAATAGCTTGGATTCAGCTCTACTTCAGCGTGGCTTGGGTTTCTGCCATGTTTGCACTACATCGAGATATACCTTGGCCTGGGCTGGGACCAGTTTCTCTCAGCTTACTTTTCAAAATGAAACCTGATGTGTAGAAGTAGGTGTGTTTACTGCGAGGCTGTGGAATGAGGAATCTCAGCAGCTTGTTAGAATGATGCATATTATAGTCATATTATATTGAGTGATGCTTAGCTGTTGAGAATTTAGGGCACTTTTGAACTACCATTATGTGCATGCATGAGGTGTATGTACCCTTGATGCTGCAGCAAATGACCTAGAGATCAGTAACACCCAGGGGCAGAGCCAATGGCTCATTGCAGAGGGGGCGAGGACCTGTAGCGGGCCCTTATACAGCCTATTATAGGCTGTATGGAGATGCAAGACAGATCCAAGGGGAAACTTGCAGAGACGGAAGGGCGGAACAGAGAGAAATGCAGATTACAATGAGGTGTGCTATTTCAGCACTGTTGTGTCTCTGCTCATTCAAAATAAATATGTGAATTTCAAAATAAATATCTGACTTTTTATTTTTTGCCACAATCAAGACACACAATCAAACTTTATTCAAAATATTCAACTAAACAACAAAAATGCATGTTCAGTCAGGCAGATTGGGCCCAAGGTGGGCCCCTTTGTAACTGGAAGAACTGTGGGCCCGGGGCAGCTGCACCCTCTGCGCCCCCGCTCGCTCCACTACAGGTTACCCCTCTATATATTTATCTAAAAAGCATTACTCGGTATATGACACAGGACAGATTATCTGCACCTTATATGGCCAGTGAGAACAATGCATAACACCTGCTTACCATTGTTAGAGGAAGTGGCTACCTCCCAGCTTCCAAAAGCCTGTCAATAGGCTGCAGGCTGTTCCTGGAGAGTGCCCTCTCTCTCTCAATAAAGATGGTTTGTTGTTTCATTTCAGTTCTGTAATCATATGTGCATGGGTGATTTTCCCTTTCACTTCACCTCACTTGCTGTCATATTCAAGTCTTTACTTTCACTGTTGCAGTGTAATAATCAACACGCTTTTGGGTAAATTCAACTAACTGCAAGCTCTAGTAACTGCAATTACAATTCCGAAATGAAAATTGTCAGTGATATTAAAAAAAACATTTTTCATGTTACATGAGTTTTTTTTGTATCATCAAATTGTTTTCTTTTTTTTTTACTGACAATTTGCATTTAAAAACTCCAGTATAGTGCCAAAGCAGAACAGTACATCAAAATAAATTCACTCCTGCAATACATTCAGTGTCCTGTGAAATCATGGGCTGTATCTGTATCCATCTCTTGCAAGTTTTGGGAGTTAATGATTGTTATGGTTTTGCTTAATCCTCCTTTAATATTTAGCAAAACAATATGATTTTGATATATTAGTTGAAGAGGGAAGGAAAATTCACTAACAGCAGCCAAGCCAATGTGGGTTTTTAATTAACCAATCTAATACATACTGTGAAAGGCATTTAGCTAGCCACAAATCACAATTATAGGAAAGATTGGACAAATATTCCTTATGCATACTTGGCATGCTTCACTGTTACCCTGTGTGATTACTCTAGCAGAGACTGAAGCAGACCGCTGAAAGATCGGCATTGAGACATTTAATGTTACATGAAAAGCCATGGTCAGCCTGAATTTGTATGACACAGTCTGACAGGCTTTTACAAATGTTTGGCAGCTGAAATAATGAGCGAGGGCTGATTAAGTGCCCTTATTTTTGGTAACTTCAAGTAGCAACAGTAAAGGGATTGCAAATATATTGTACATTACATCTTATTTTTTAAGTTATTCGGACAGAACAAATCAATCAAGACAATAAGATGTGAAGGCATTGTCATGCCATACTTGCCAATATTTAAAACAAGAAAAAATACCTTTGGAAATGAGAGATAAAGACAGTGCAGTCTGCTTGTTTCCTGCAAGGCTAAATGCTTTTCTTAAATGGTTATCAATCAAGTGGACTATTTCTGCTTCTGAGCTTTGCCAGTGCCATATAGTAGGTAGAAACATTGAGCTGAAGGAGTTGTTGAAACATTGGGGTTTCAAACTGAGCTGAAAATACATTGCAATTGTTCAAGGACAAATATATCAATTCCGAGAGGACATCCGTATGAAAAGGAGTGCAGAAAATAAAAAGAAACAGAGGGGAAAATAACACGTATGCAAAACCTAGCGGACAGTAAATTGTTCTGAGCCTGGCTTGGGCAGGCAGTGCTTCCTTTTGAGCTGCTCTGTTGCTGAGTGTGGTCTGCATTTTTCCTCATTTCAGAACTTGGCAGGGTTCCCAGAGCATCATATTTTATTCATTTAATATTCTAATGTTCTTGTCTTCACCTTGCTGATACCTTAAATGTTCTTGCATATCACTGTCTTAAAACAGCCATTTGCTCCCTTCCATTTTAGTTCTTTTTTGCCCTCATTGATTTCCTGTTCTCATTTATTGCTGCCAGTACCTTGGGTCCCTGATAAACTGGGGAAGCCATCTTTCAGAATCAATGGACTGGCCTCATCTGTTAATCAGAGCTGCTGGAGTCCAAAGGGCTAAATGTGGCCAGAAATCCAACACTATTAACTGGATTTATTTCTTCTGGCCTTTTACACCTTCCAGCAAATCACATTTTGACAGATTTTATAATGCTGCTTTTGGAAACTAGCAAATGGGTTTTCTTATTTTAACAATAATTAAAGGTGGCTTTGTTTTGCAAACATTCCTGGTACACCACAGCAAAGTAATACTCAGGAAAAAAAGGGTAAATCACTTACGCCTGACTGCCCGTGCTCCCTTGTGTAATAAAAGCTTATCTAGTCCAATGCAATAGCTTTTGATTAACATGTTGAACGCTTGTAGAGTTGACTGATTAGGTCAAGGGTAAAATGTTTCCTTGAACAGAGCTACAGAGAGTAAGTCAATGGCAGGCTATTGAGTGGTGCTATAATAATCTTAAATGATTGCTGTGTTTGTACCTAGTGTTTCCTGAGTGGCATAGACACATATCAGCATTTGCTTACGTTTATGTCTCCATAATTAAGTGATTAGTCAAATTGTCATTTTTGTAAATAAATGCTTGAATTATTTGTAAATAAATTTTTTTTTCATTGCTCCCCTCAGTGTATAAGGCTCATCTCACTGCAGCAACCACAGCACAGTGCAGGAGCGCTGGGGCATAGCAAATGCAATCCTTCATGCCAACTGTGACTATTTTTCACACAACAAGTCACCCAGTGCACTGCAGCCGGCTGAGTATCTGTTTTAGGATGGGTGCAGTTTCTCTGATGTCATGTGAGCAACCTGTAGGAGCTGGACAAGCCACAGAGTGCCTAAGAGTGGTGAGATGAGCAACCCCCTGCTGACACACACACGCCCCAATCCCCAGAGGAATGAAGCAAATTTTTTTCATTAGCTAATGACATGGCTTGGCTTGAACGCAGGCCATAGAGCAAAGCAAGTAACTTAACTGCAGACATAAATTCTCTACAGGTACAAAAAGGTCATCGGTATTTTACTCCTATAGCTTATGCTCAGATTTTGCACAGAAAAGCTCTCACAGAGCTATCACTAGGAAAGGTTGAAGGCAACTAACGAATGTTAATAATATACAAAAATGTAATTGTAATGTAAAAAGGCATGTAAACAAATGTCATAATTAAAGCTAAATTGCTTTTTTTCCCCAACAGAGGCACTGTTCCCTTGTTTACCCTAACTGGATGTGCCTGTTTCCAGGCAAGGTGTTCATTTTCTTCTTATTTTGAGGTTGTGGTAATAGTGATAGCCTACTTTATGCTTATTGTAAGATTTAAGTGCTGTTTTTTACTGTGGCATTCTGTAGCCTAATGTGTTTCACTTTTCTGTATTGGATTAAAATTATATTTTAAGATGGCAACACATTCATCACAACAAATATGCTGAAATGCAAGTCACAACAAAAGCAGCACAGCTAATCCCTCAGGTACAGGAGCAGCCTTTATGTTGAAGAACAGAAGCAAAACTCCTGCCCCTGTGCATCTTAGTTAGCTGCTACAGCTGTGCCTTGGGGTTGCATCACATCACCCCATCGTGGTTTATTTTCACAAAGAAATGCATTGCTATTGCTTACTTTATTGTTTCTATTTGTTTTTTTTTATTGTTTCTATGTTTCTCACTATATCACTGGCATTGCATCAATACTATTGTACCATTCGTTTTGTTCAATTTCATTTTTTTATCTTAAAAAACTGTAAAAAAGTATATATTTTAAAATACAGAAATAATTTGGCTATACACAATGTTCACAGCATGCATTGATGAGAAGGCTATTTTAATTTGATTGCTTTGTTAACTGGAGAAAACACCCGCACTTAATTAATAGGGAAGTATTTTAAGGATGGAAGTACGAAAAACAGTGTTGGTTGTATGGTAAAAATCCACGCATTAGTATCAGGTAATTAGATACTGCAAGACTACCATGGGTGGCTATGCTGTGTCAGTTACACATAAAATATGGTCAATAAATTGAAGCAAAGATTACAGTGTCAGGTTAAAAAGAACCATTTTTCACAGTCACAGATTTATGCACAAAATCTGTCTGGAAAGAGGAACCAAATTTATGTGACTTTTATAGTGCATTTCTTGCACCAAGTGCAACTCAAAGATTTATTTATCCTCAAAACAAAATTAAACAAGTTGGCAGAATGTCAAGCACCACTTGCTCAACCATTCCATGTGTTATTAAAGCCTTCTAGATACAAAAGTGACTATATCTCTCCTCCTAGTTATTTTTACTCCCTCTGACACATTTACAACTTTTCATGAAATATTTTAAAGCAACAAAAGACCACACACATGCATAAACAACTGAGTGCTACCTGAAAATGTAAAGGTATCTGTATTAGGACTTATAAACTCCCCCATGTTATCATATTGCTGAAAACAAATGTGGAAAGTTGCCACTGGCAACTGTGTTAAACTTTTCAGTAGGTTTGATATGTCATGTCATGGATAAAAAGGTTTTGTCCCTATTACTAAGTATATTTTGTTTGAATTAACCTCATAGTCTTTGAATACCATGTAATCACTGTTACTGAACCTGTCAAAATCTATTTTGTTGTCATTTATTATCCTCCAGGTCAGCTGGACAACTTCAAGAGCTGGACTTGTTACTGTCTTCCTTCCCTGAATACAGCAGCCCACTTGTGATCCTCGGCGACCTGAACATCCACCTTGACACACCTCAAGCTGCAAACTTTCTTACTCTTTTGGCCTCCTTTGACCTGAAAATGTGTCTGCACTCCAGTGGCTAACAAAGCAGGCACCCAGCTGCACCTCACTGAATCACTGTATCACTGACAACCTCCTTGTCATTCTGCTACACGTCTCATCACTTCTTCGTTCAGTTTACTGTGTCTCCCTCCATGTCCACGACCCTCTCCTCCTCCTGTTTCCTTTTGCCGCAACCTCCGTTCCCTCTCATCCACTCCCTTTTCCTCCCTGATCTCTACCTCTCTCCCCTCTCCCAACCATTTCTCCTCATTTGACGTACATGTCACTGACACTCTCTGCTCCATCCTAACCACCTATTTCGACAGCACCTGCCCTCTCTCCTCCAGGCCTGCATGCGCGACACTCTCCAACCCCTGGTTTTCTGAGGTTCTCTGCTGTCCTCTTTCTCCTCCAACATCTCCACTGCCAAGGCCACTTACTACCAGGACAAGATCAACAACACTTCAGACACCCGCAAACTGTTCACAACATTCACCTCTCTCCTCTGCCCTCCGCTGCCTCTACCCTCAATGTTTCTGACTGCTGATGACTTGGACAGGTGGAATCCATCAGTTCTTCACTCCACACATTCACAGCCAGTTTCCACCCACACGCAACACACTACTGTCCACATTGTCCCCTATCTCTGAGGCTGATGTCCCCAAGCTTCTTTCTAACTGACCCACCACCTGCCCCCTGGACCCAATCCCCTTCCATTTCCTCCAGACTACTTCTGCACTTCATCCGTTCTACCGAGTCCCTCTCCATCTTAAAGAGAAATCTGAAGACACAGCTCTTCTGATCTCACCTGAGCACCTTAAACACTACCACCTAAAGGAATTTCTCATTTCTCAAAACTGTTTCCCTATTCAAAAAAGTAATCTAATGGTTTAAAGCACTCATTATCTCTACCAGCTAGCTTGTACCTTGTCTGGCCAACCATTGAAACCTGGTCATGCAGTGCTTCTAATATTGCTGACTCCTTATGGTTTTTTGCTTGTGTTGTACTCTGCCTCGCTTGGATAAAAGCGTCTGCTAAATGAATAAATGTAAATGTAAATATAAGCTTCTATTAGTACCAGTACTTAATATAAATAAACCAAGATGCACCATGGCCCATATTAGTACCCACTTGGCAGAATAACAATTATTGCTTACTTATATTTACTAAATGTAACAGTATTAAAAGTTAAAAATTGTTAAAAGACAGATAATCTATCCATTTGTTTGCAATTCATTTATGTTGATTATTACTGTATTAGCGTACTATGAACTTAGCTAATAAATAACATCTAAACAATTTTCAGTTTCATGCCATAATTTTAAGTTGGTTGTATGCAAGTATGTAAGTATTTAGTTCTGGATGCAACAGTAAGTTAAGCTGAAGTAGTAGCAAATTGCAATGTATTTCCTATGGTTAGTATCTTAAGATGACTAGCTTTATTGAAAAGGTACCATTGCATGGTTATTTAGTAATTAATTATTGATATATTAATTATTTTTCCAGACACAAAAAAGCAACTGAATTTTGTGTGAAAACGTAATAATGCAATAAATGTGATCAACGTGTATTTTTAGGTATTAATGTAATACCAATGGAAAAATACTGAATTATTAGTACTAATAATATATTTATATTAGTACATTTGCAGTAAATATGTCATACAATTATTAATTCTGTATGTATTATAGCAATGGCTGTCCATTCAAACTATTGTCATTTTGACAGGCCTTAGTTTTTCTGACCTTTACATTCCAAAAGACCAGTATGATTTGTTCCTGTCAAACTTGCTTTGCTTGTCCACAAGCATCAGTTCAATTTTTTAAATGCTCATTCATTTGTCTAATGTGTGTTCATTTGTGTAATTTGTGAATCTAATACAACTCATTTTGTTGCTGTTGGTATTTCAAAATGGGTCAGAAAAGGTGCATATACTGTGGATACCTCCCTAGTCATTTTCCCCTTGCCCTTATCATATTTTATCTTGGTTACAGGTCATAAAATTTAACAAGGGATTACTCGGCTAGAATAAGTGTAAGATTCCTGAGCTTGAGGTAGCACATCAATGAATTATTGCCTGGCTAGAAGAGGTGCTTAGCAGATCAAGGAGGAATCAGGAACCTGAGAACAGAGTAAATGTCAGCTTTCCCTGATGGCCCTGTCAGTGATGAACAGTGGCAGCGATTGGTATGAGGGAATAATGTCAAAGGAAGGAACTTCTTTTGCTTCTGATTCAAATTTACGGTGTTTTATCGGTTTTTGTTGAATTTCTTTCCATACTAAAAGCACAAATGCTGCAAGCCTTCTATTCAATAGAGAAATTAATTGTTGCCTCTAAATCATGAAGACTACTGGCCATCCCATAGCAGTAGTTCTTCTTGATTGACTTTTGTTTTGGATAAGGGAAATTTCCAGCATGGTTATTGTCCTGCTGTGCTGTGCTGTCCCTTAAAACAGGGACAGAATTCTGTGGGCAGTGCTTTTGGCAGAGCAGACTTCAAGAAAGGGGGACTCGTTAAGGAATTAGCATGAAGCCATGCCAACGTGTTCATCATACCACCCTGCTCCTGCCCACTGGTTATTTTTAGAATCATTTCAATTCTGAAAAATATGGCATGTAGCAGAAGCTGCTGTTACTTGACATGCTTTCCTTATTAACGCCATTCAGGAGGCAGGTCACATCTGAGGAAAGGGCATGAAACCGGTCTATGGAGGATGCTCAGAGCAGAGGAGCAGACAGAAACAGCTGCGTAACACAATGAGCTACGCTAAAAATAATTGCCAATAAGAGATACAGTCAGTCAGTCAGTCGTATGATACAATGTCATGAGCCAAAAGACACTGGGATGAGCTGTGGTGTGCGTGTGTGTGTGTGCGTGTGTGTGTGTGCGTGTGCGTGTGCGTGTGTGTGTGTGTGTGTGTGTGTGTGTGTGTGTGTGTGTGTGTGCGCTCAGTGGAAGCTGTGTTCTGTTAATCAGGACTTGATGAAACCAAAACATTCATCTCCTGAAAACATCTATTAACAGGTCTAGCCTGTTAATGATCATAGGTTATGTACGCAGTACATAAAAATACAATTACCTAACACATTTTCATTATCACAGTAATTAAAGTACTTGGACCATTGCTACACTGGTGATGATCCTAAGAACAGTTTGCACAAGTATCTGTCATATGTTTATAAATACAATAGTACAGTATAGTAGACACAGTTGTGAATTATATAAGATATGCGTTGCCTTTTTAGTGCCTTTTAGAATTTAGTATTGACAATTATTTACTAGACTCTTCTCACCATGACAACCTCTGCACTCGCAGGAGCAGTGAGGCAAGACAAATACAAACCTCCAATACAATTTTCACACTGAAAGTCACATGACACAGTATAACAGAGTGGCTGCACATTGGAGGAGAGGTGTTATTCTGCCCTAACCCTAACCCTAACCCTAATCCCTGAGATGAATCGCAAGGTTCATGTGATCTTGAGATGAGAGGACCCTGGCTGACCTACCCATCCCTGTCCCTAGCACAACAAAACCAATTTGTGGATGACATGGCAGGGACTGAACCCAGGACACAGAGCTCACCTTGCACTTAAGGTGAGCTCCTTACCCACTGAGCAACTCTGCAGTCTTTTCTCTTTGTATGCATCAGTAACTTACCCCAGAACCTCTGAACAGGATGGTAACATCTGAGGTATCCATTGGACATTGCTTTTCCAGCCATTTCTTTACATGATCCAGTATACATTTATACTCTATTTATCCAGTTAAATTGAACAGGCAAACTATTTCCCTTTCACCCAAATTCAGTCAAACCCTTTCCAAAGCCTTCTTATTTCACATGGCAATTCAGTTACATCAACAGATGGAATGACAAATTTAAAAGCAGTGTGAAAATTGTTAATTGAGCAAACTGGACTGAGCATGCAAGATGATCAGAATCTATTGGACTGAAGAGGGAACTGAAGCTGAGAGCAGTCAAAGTGCATGTGCCAGTTACTGGCACACATCACGTTCTCATCCCAGAATAACAGACGACAAGCCACTGCTCCCTTCCTTAGTGTGTCTGCAAGGTTAACAAAGAAATGATGTCCATTTTGCCATCTTCCAACTGCCGAATAAAAATCGCCTTGCCTTGCCCTGGTTCTATCAGAATATGATTTGCATTTATATTGCCAAACCAGAACTTTTGCATAACAAGTAGCAGTGCAGTCGGTATAGGTGTAAGGTACACAAATCGTAGTAAAGCTAAACCAGTAATTCCTGCTGGAAATCTCATTGTTTAGGGTCAAGTCGGCAAGCAAGTACTGTGCTGTAGAGAAAAAGGGCTTTTGTCCAAGGAGGGTTTTTCAATACACTGCATGCTTTGAAAATCTGCAGGAAATGTGGTGAGATTGTTTTTGGTTGTGAAATGAAATATTATTCATGAAAAAAACAAGCATTGAGCAAAATATATTATAGAACAATGAATTATCTGACTACAATGCGTAATCCAGTGACTGCGTCCAAACAGGAATAAATTGCTCTGTCGGGGAAAACTAAAAAAATCCAGGTTAAAGGAAAATTGAATTTGTTTATCAAATGTAGACTTCTACATCTAGATTTCTGCCCCCCCCCCCCCCCCACTCCCCCCCAAAAAAAACATTATAGAACCTTTTTTAATATATCCAGTGTAAAAATGATGCTGGTGTCAAGACTGTTGTGACAAGCTAAACCATGCTTCATAAATCCCATACACTGCCGAATTTGATAGGTCACCAATGTTAGAATAATAAAAGAATATCATCGGAGCATTGCTCTAAATAAAAACAATGTATTATATATCCAAGACTCTCTGTAGGAATGGGAGGCTTGACAGAGACATCTCCATTGGGAGAGCAATCTGCAGCATTGTGATGAGAGATTAGGGTTCATAAATTTCCACTCTTATCTCTGCAGTGCTGCTGGTTGAGTTTTGCCTGTTTCCAGGGTCTAAAAATAGCCCTGCTGAGCGTGCAGTTCAGCTCTGCTGCTGATTCTGCTGGGAGACGTGTGCTGCGTACCGAGCTCCCTCCCTGCCTCCTTCGTTCACACAGGCAGATCCAGCCATTAGATGCCACACGCCCTTCCATTCTGCACCCACGACATGCTGTTTGTTTGTGCCGCACTGTACTTCCTGTTCCCTTAATGGATGCTTACGTTACAGTTTCCATGGTTAAAAAACGAGGCCCTGGCCCAGATTCAATCTAACTGCAGTGCCCTTTTCCCTCAATGGGGGATGACGAACTCAACCATGCGTTCCATTTTAGGGTTGGGAAAACATGAGCTCCTGCTGCAGCTTGTTACTTAAAATCAAGGACAAGTATGGTTAAATTGAATATGGGCCATTGTTTGTCAATAGACAATGGCCTCCTTCGATGTGCCTTGTATTTTGTCAGTTAGAAGTGATGTTTACTGCATGTTGGTGTCATGCTGGAGACCTTGTTCCTTTGTTCTACATACAATGGAAAATGTAATGGAAAAATAATACACAATTTGTAATTACATTGCATCATCACAAAGTTTGTGCTAAATGGAACTTTAGACTGAATACAAATAGAGTTTCAGGGGACCAAAAAGTTAATGTTGTGTGTGTAAATATATAATTGCAATTATAAATCAGATGTTATGAACCAATAAATGGATGTGTGCTTGGTATAGCCAATTATACACTTCTTATAAGAAACATTTTCTAATGACCCTTGGAGAAACTTCAAATTTATTTCATACACACGCTAAATGATAATTTAAAGGTAAACTAGCTAAGTATAGCTCTTAGTATCCTTACCATACAATTACTGCTTCAAAACCATTCTTGCAGCCTTCAAAACAAATTTGCATCGTTTTGCTTTTAAAAGTTACCATGTGAAATGAGGCATTTTCCTGTTTATTATCCACTTATTATAACATATTTATTTAGCTCAAGCTTTAATCTTCCAGACCAGTGAATAAAGGTCATCGTGATAATGCTACCTGGGGCGCTGGAACCAGGTGGATGTAAATCCCTTCCCTCCGAGATCACCGCTGAAGATTAACAAATGGAAATGACTTTGCAAATAAGCTTTGTTTCTCCCCTAAAGCCATCAGAACAGTTTGACATCATTTCATCATCACTTCCATATTAACAAGCTGCGGCAGTGTCTCGGTGAAACGGAGGCTCGTGCGACTCCATATGCATAAGTGTGACAGAACGCTGAGCTTTCTCTCAAGCCTCTGGCAGGTTGTTTCCCTCAGGTGCATCGTTTTAACAGTGCCAGCTTGTCCCCTGTGGTTCCTCTGTCCTCTCGTTCTGCTGTTTTGAGTCAGACCCTCGGACGCGAACAGGTGCAACACAAGTGTCACTCAGTCAGCAGAATGGTTTCCTCCAGAGTATGTCTGTGTGTGTATCACGCACATTGCTTTAGTGTGTATGCGCACAGAAAGGGACTGCTTTAATTAATAATGGTGTCATCAAATTACCATGGTATGACCAGTACATGTGACATTATCTGTAATAAAGAAAGGTGTTACAGCGGTGTGCAAAAATCAAGGAATGGTGTAAAAGTAAAATACATCCAAAAAAGGAGAGATGCAACGTATACAAATTTCATCCCCCTGCTGGATCATTTTGAATCCTTCAGTTCCCCACAAGATGTGGTTGATATTGATTCTGAAACTCTATCATAGGAGTGAATAAATGCAAGAATCAGGCATTTGAGAAAATGCATGTATCTGGGTCAGTGTGTAATAATTCAGATATGAGATTTTTTTGTCCGACAAGTCTCCAAATGAAATTTTCTCCACTTGAAAGTGATGACAAAATAACCACAGAGAGTGCTGGAGCCACATCTGTGCCAGCCGGTGACCCTGCAGCGTAATTTCCTTCTTCCCGATCAGATGAATGGAGCACAGAGTGGGTCATATCTCTGCCGTGACACCCAGCTTTTAAAGATAGAGTGCATGGACTGGGGAAGCAGCCAGTTTTTCCAGATAAGGGCTAAAATTCAATCCTCCTACTTTGCATAAGCTAATGCAGACGGTAACAATCCTTAAATGCAGGCTGATACTGAAATTGGCACTATTCAACTTGTGCAACTGCTATGGCAACTATTAATACTGCTACTATTAGTCAAGTGTTATAATTGTAGTGATAGGGGTTGTATGTGATTTTAGACAAAACAAACTCACAGTGTACTACAGGCAGTATTGTTTACCATTAACTAGGAAAATTCTTGCTTGCTATTAATGAGAATGTGACTGGTGTACAGCTCACTTACAAGTATGTACACCACTGTACAAATGAATCATTCCACTAGTTCTGTTATAACAGGCTATTCTCCCACTCATTGCTATCTTGCTGTAGTGTTTCCAGCAAAATGTAACTGAAGCCACTACTTTGCCTTATTTACTTCACAAAGCCAAGATAATCCATCACAATTGTCTCAGAGTTCATGATGAAAGGACTTTGCTTCAAAGGCCTCTACCTACCAATTTAACCACATTCAGGTGAGTACAGGGTTGACTAAAAGTATGTTGACAGTTGACTGGAAGTATTATTTTGCAGAATTAACAATACTGCTTATTTGCAAACCCAAAATTTCCAATTTCCAAAAATTCTAAGATGTGTTTTCTTTCTAATAAATGAAACTTGGATTACAGATATGTAATTCCTTGGTCCAATTCAGTCAAAAATATAAGAAATTATTTATCTGGTGGTCTTACTCAACCATTTGAATATGATGTGGTATTTTAAACGTACTGATGATTCCCACTATAGTGTATGTGGCACTTCTGCAAGCCAGATTGTTTTATTATTATTTATTTACTTTTAACAAGTGAAGTTTGAGTTAAATTACCATGCTCTTATCATGCTCCTATCTTTCATTACTGCTTCCCAAGTAATTAAGCCTGCCAGCCACAGCATAAATGTACTACGGTGTATTTTAATACAGTTGATATGTGAATTGTTTCATGCCTTTTATATAACTCTGTCTTTGGAATCTTTAATTGTATGCTTGGCTTGTCTCACCATGACGAACTCTGCACTCAACCCTTCCATACACTTGCACACAGCCAATGGTCATTTTTCACACCAAATGTCACAGAATGCACTATAGTGCAGTGGGCACACATCGGAGGATGGGCACTACTCTGTTGGCATCAACCGAGCAACTCAAAGGAGCCTGATGAATCACAAGGTGCCTAAGAGTGGTGAGACTAGCAAGCCCTGCCGGCAGAAGCACCCGTATCCGAAGAAAGCCAATCTGTGGGTTCCCATTCATCATTGGCTAGGATTTAACCCTGGCCTAGAGCTCAGCTGGCCTACTCAGGAACGCACTTTGGACATTTGGTGAGAGTTGGTACTATAGTACGGCACCAGTTAAGTGAAAGTACTTCACTAAAGCATGTCAGGTTATTTAGATAATACTATGAGTTTTCCACAAAACTGAAGTTATTTTCAGAATCAAACAAACTGAATAATGTGCTGGTTAGCAAAGGTCCATTTTCACCTTTGATTTCAGCCTTATGATCCATCATCATCCATCATCCTGCCAACTAACTAATGACTTTGCAGAAATCTGAAACAGACCACTGTTTGTTTCTTTTGCATTTTCCATTGTGGTGCAAAATGTCATCCAAAGTTTAGGAAAGTTTACTCTGCAAGCAATGAAAATTAAAACACTGCTGGGAGAAAAATGTTATATTTATACAATATTATTAGTACTAATGTCTGTATGGCATAACTGAGAAATGTAACAGTATTACATTATGACGATAACACAGCATTCAGCTATACCTTCTACCATGAATACAGTACAGATTATTTATTGACTTAGTATACATACAGTGCCATGCCATAATGTGTGAAAAGAAATACAACTTTGAGCCTTTGAGCAATATGCTTCAGTATAGTCCCAAAAACAAAACCCATTTAATAAATGGAAGAACATTTCCTGAACACATGATAAAATACTGCATGATTAATGTAGCCTTCAGTACAAAAATACTCACCTTGGTCTAGTGCATCTCTGACTTTAATACAGCTGTGATGACCCTGTGCTATTATTAAATCTGTCAATGACATTGCTTGTCAGCCTCGATAGATCTGCATCTTTGTGCTCCAGAGTAGAATCACATGTTATTACTCCTGTATTTGACAGGTAATACCTGACAGTCCATCAAAACAAGGTTAAGTCTTGTTAGGCTCTTAAAATGTCATGCCACACTTACGACGATTGCACTAACTGTGGGCTGTTTGTGAGTCAGTGTTCACTAAGTTTGATAACGATGAGCACCATCAAGTCATGATAGGGATGCCTTTAAGAAAAAAATCCCAGGACACCCAATTACTCATTCAGGCACCCAGGAGATGCAAGGAGATGCATCTAAAAGCACTGTGGCACCATTAGACCGGCTATTTCATCAGGGGTTCAGAGCCCAACAAGAAAGCAGAGATTCAGAGCATGAATCACCTGGGTTATAGAAAGTTGTCAGGTAATCAGCACTTCACCAATCCATGTGGCAACAACAGGCGAGTGATGTTAAATAGCAGTTATTTTACAAGGCAGTGGTATCAGAGTAATTGCTTTAAAATTGAGCTAAGCCTGTTGGTAACAATGTTATAAATAAATAGCACCTATGAGAGTATGTGTAATTACTTTTAGAGGAGGTCAGATGAAACTCCTGACACCTGCGTTTTTAGTTTCAAGTCATTTTACCAAACAGAGTTTGGATCAGAACAAATAATTCACTTTACCAATGGTGAATCAATAAAGGTGAATTTGTTAATTGGCCCATGGCTACATTTAGAGTACTGTATACACATAAACATGGTATAGGTATATAGTATATGTTTATAAAATATACTAAATGCACCCTCAGGCCAAACTACCAGCAGAGCGCTGCTTACATATTGTATATGTATACACAGACCAGATGCATTAATGGCCCCAAAAGAAGTGTTCTAATGGTGTCTACATGACATCATTACTAAACTTACTGCAGTTTATGGATTGATTTGTGAAACACTCTTTGCAATATGTAATGCATTGTGTTTTTGGCCAGCTCACTTCAGGATTGCTGTGGAAGTCACAAAGCTGTGCCACCCTAATGTCATTCACCGATTCTGATCAGACTACCTGAACACCGATCAGATGACTCGCTGAAAGTAATGGAGGGCCAGAGATGGCTCAATGAGCCATCCTCTCTCCGGCTGTCCCCTCTTCACACTGCAGGACATTATGGGTTTAGGGTGAGTTCAGGGTGACCACACTTAAACACATTGTCTGGGATTTAAGGGAAAGATGGAATGTAACGGCTAGTGGCATATGAGTTTCAGAATGGAAAGGGAGTTTCCATGTCTTGTGATATGGCAAATCCATCTTGAATTAGCTGTGAGATTTCACAACCCAAATGTGTTTATGAGAAGAGATGAGCCTTTATCAAAATTAGGAGCTAAGCTGGTTTCAGCAGTGATGAAACAAGATTGGTTTTTGGATCTATCCATAGAGTTTCTGAAACAGAAAATAATTTTAATGTGTTTGACAGGGGAATGCTGAGGCAAAAAATGTACTGATCTGTACAAAGTTTGGCTTTATGTGGAGACATTACTTGTGATGAATCTCATTTTTTCTGATTCTGTCAGCTAGGAATCTATATTTCGTTTTTATTCTATTGCATTACTTTCCTGTTCACGTAACAGGCTAACTTGCTATATTTATTATTTCTGATTAATTTGATTTTTTTTCTTTATGCTGTTCTATCGGGAGTGATTTATAATACATTCACATTCACATTTCAGTGTAAAGAGAACTGAATTCATTTGTATGTGTTGGAGTAAAAAATCATATTTTGGTGCCAGTTTCTGCTTTGCTCTACATCTACTTCTTAACAAAAGTGTAAGGCATTTCAGAGCACAAATGATGGCACAAAGTGCTTTTGAGTAATTAATTCTCACACATTGTAATGTGAGGTGAACATATGAACTATCAATCGCATATTGATATTAACTTAGGGTTTTAAGAAGTATATGAGCACACATCGGTACACATTAACCTGAAAGAGAACGCACCGTCAAAAAAATATTGTCAAAATAACTTATAATAGTTAAACATTGTGTTCTATATATTTTAAGTATTTTACTCATTGTTTGTTCTGTAAATCCTTGCATTTTTATACATATCAACATGGAATACATGCTGGTGACTGAAAGTATACTGGACAATATCCTCTCTCCTCAACCTGTGACCTTAAATTACATCTGTCCTGACAGGTCAGGTGTTGCTTGCTTGTGGTAGATTTGGAGGCTGCTACATAAGGTCCTGGCTCTCTACCAGAGATGGCAAAGTACGTTCAATAATTTCATACAATGTTACTTCAAGTAGTTTGTCATAGTACACACAGCACTTGAGTGGACATTCATGGTCAGTAGATGTAAAACCACATTTGATATATGATGGGTGATATATTCTAGTGACACATTGCTGTTTTCTCTTTTCTGAGTCCTGAATGCTCACCCTTCCCTTTTCTTCTTTTTAAACCACAATGAAGAGATTGTTGTTTGGAAAGGCTCTTTGACTGCATGTCACATACCAAGCGTTGTGATCTGACTGAGCTTTGTTTCCCATAAGAACTAGGCAGTCGGTGCTTGCATTGCCATGACAACAAGTGTATCACTGTCTGTAAGGCTGTTTGTTAAACGTAAACTGAAGTAACATTTATCTACATTAGCCACAAAAAATTTGATACAGTTAGCTGATGTTAGCCTATTCACTAGCTAGGTACATGGTTGAAAAAGGGGCATCAAAGGACCGGTCAGCAGCGTCCCACAGACGGGCAAAGGTCCACAGACTGGGAGCTGAGAAACACTGCTTTATAGGGCTTATTTGTGATGCTCTGATTACCATGTCTACAGGAATATTAGCAACAGTTGTATTTCACGGCGCATGTAAACAGCTTAGTTGGAAAATGACTGTAACCATGGAGGGACAATTTCCTGGAATGCAGTGTGCATATAAATATGCTGTACCTGGGCCTATGTCACAAACACCTCCTTTTCCCCTACTATGAATGTAACTTGCTAATTTTGGTCAAACTATGCCTTTTCCACACTCAGAATGGCAAAGGGGAAAATACAAGAGACACAAACGGTTATCACAATGTCCAGCCTTGCCCACATCACAGGTAATAATTTCATATTCAGCCCATTTAGCAATAGCATCTGCTTTGTGTTGGAGTAACACATAATGCTAGTGTCATCTAATTACCATATTTCAGATTTCCTTCCTATGAAACTTCTACTGTACCCACTTCTGCTTAGAGCTTGGTCACTGCATTATGTTGCAAGGGAAATAAGGACCCTATGTGTGATTGAAAAACACAAAAGGCAACACTGAATTTTCTATGTTATGTGCAGTTACAGTTTCCCTAACTGAGTGCTATAGCTATAGATACCTAGTAATTAATAACTATGCTCTGTTCTTATTGTTTGTTTGTATTCTTGAATTCATCCTAGGCTATCTTGTACTGTACAGTGCCTTGAGCATGAGAAAAGCGCTATCCATTTGAGATTGGACTTAGCAGACAAAATTGTTTAGACTGGGACTGTGGACTCACTCAGGATGGATTGACTACCACAGTGTAAAAGGGCTTTCAGATCTTTAACTTAATTGATAAGGGGTACAAATCTCATGTCTATGCTTAGTAGCCTGCAGGCAGACTTGCTGACCTGAAGAGGTTTTAGTTTATGAAAGTATTATTAATATCATTAGGTTATGAATTCCCCCTAGAGCTCTAATTTTCATGTTTTTCATAAAAGAAGATATACGTTTATATGAGGATTCACTTCAACTGCAAATGAAGGTCATGATATTTCTGAAGGCCATGATCATCTGACAGACAAACCTGTTTTTACTTCCAGGCTGTGAGTCTACCATAAATTTAAATTTGATGTGTTTATGTAATTTTCATTTAAAGTAAATCTTTTCACATTTTATAGCATTGGCAACATTATATGTGTATCAAAAAAGCCTCTGTTAGAATGAATCATCAAAGGATTATCATATGAATACATGGATGATGCAGTCTCAGAATGCAATATGTATTGTTATTTTTCTTACACTTTGCGTCTGTAGAGAAATATATATAATATATATATTTTATAAATGTTAATGAAATAATTTCAGATAGTTGAATCATACTTTAAAAACTCACAGGACACTGGACTTTCACATATAACTATTGAATTGCTCTCACCTTGTGCAAATTATCTTATATCAAGTATCATATATTGTTATGATTTTTAAAGAATAAAAATCAGCTATATGACTTGGTATTGTTCTCAGCACATTCTCTTCAATGAAGACCACCATACAATTGAAATAACCAATTACTGCATTGATAATTTGCTAAATGCTTTGTTACTTATTCAATCCAATTGTTCATTTCACAATTTCCTCAGTAGGGACCAATTCACAGTGTAATTAGCTAGCAATCCTCAAATTTTAAGCAATTTAACAGCAGTATCATAAGGTGAGGCCCACACCAAAAACTCTGATTAGTTAGATTCTGAATGCGATGAAATGATGTTTACCAACTGTAACCCATATGCTAATTCTAACAAATCAGCAACTTCCAAAGGGATTGCTTGCATTCATGGGCAGTGATTTAAACTGCATTTGTAATAATAAAGAATAAAGCTTTTTAGCATTATTGCATTTTCTTGTTAGTCCCAGTAAGACAGGTTTAAACCTCCTATGGTAGTGATGCTTCACTTTCAGTGGTTAGCAGGCTGTCGGGATCCTTGGTGGAAATACGTTGAATGGAAAGTTTTTCCTTCCAGCTAGACTGTACACACTGTGTATTCAGTGATTGAGAGTGGTCAAAACTGCATGTTTATTCATCTTTCATAATCAACCTCAAAGTCAAAATTTCTCTGCTGGCAATACTTGGTAGTGGCTCATTTCCAGATATTGATGAGTCAAGGAGGCTTAAAACAACATACTGTAAGGAGGCAGTATAGCATAAATGTGGATGAACACAGAGTTACACAACTTTTAGTTTCTATTTCAGCACACCTACTCTTCAGTGTGACTAGAGAGAAGGACCCCATGTACTAGCTATTTATCATGGAGCTGTTTCACAAACAAAACAAATAGGAAGATTCAGGCAAGTGCAGTACACATACAGAGGCCTCACTGCTGGGGTTGCATTGTGTTTACCTGTGGTACACCTACAAGTTAGTTCATGTGATGAGCTCTGCTCCAGGTGCCTTCTTACTAACACAGCAAATAATGATGAGGGTGCATGGATCTGGAAGAGGCAAATAAATCTTTTGGAGTCAGCCTGAGGCTTCAACTCAGATTTAAGGGAATATGATCTATCAAGCCAACAGACCTGCAGAACACAGCAGAAAGCCTGAGCTTTGATTTATGCTCACAAACGGCAAGAAAAGACGGGGGAACAAATACACCCACTTTCTTTCATTATAAAATGCAAAAATATCACGTCACAAGGTTTGAAAATGTCAGAGTAAATGGTGTGGGAAGAAAGACTACTCTAATGCTGCTTACCAGAAAGAAGCCAGTGGGGGGAAAAAATTACATCAGCATGTTCAAAGCACTCTTCCCATGCAGAGAAAGTAAAAATATCCATCTGCAAGGCTGTATATTATCCTATTGTTCTGTTATCCAGGGTGTAAAGAGAGTATAATCTGCCTGCTCCCTTTCAAACTTGAGTCTGCAGAATATCATGCTATTAAGGGAGCTATGAACAATAGGACTGACCTGATGATCCTGATGATCCTCAGATCTTTATTCAAGTGATGATGAGACATCCTCTGAATGCTTTCCTATTACATTCAGGTGTCAAGTGTCATTAATTCTTTCACAGTTGCATAAATGTGACAACTACAGTATTTGCTGTTTGACTACATAAACAGACTGGGTTGCTGAAGATGTACTTATGGCCACTCCCGTCCTCTCTATAACTGAATTTTGACTGCATCATTGAACAAGCTCCCAGTAAAATGCTAGTATTTTTCATCAGTTTATTGCCAAAGTGTTTGTATGACTGGACTAAAATGTTTTTTTTTTTTGCATTTCATGGCTCTTTTCCCTGTGGTGAACTTGGAAGAGTGCTGGCATTCTTTTGGTATGAATGGAGCCCTATAATTGTTGGTTTATTTACATTGTGTGCACCGAGGGGCAATATGCACACTCCACGTACTACAAACTCTTCAGATCACGCAACTCCAAAATGTGTCAAAGCAGGATGAATGGAGGTCAGTGGGAAATTCCAGCATGTTTGCATTTTGCCAGCTTTATTGATAAAAGATCTGTTACCTGCCGACAGATAATGCAGACAGTGTCTAGCCTCAAAATTATTTCAAAGCTATAATCTTAAAATTATATCTGTATATGCATTCATATCCTTGATCCTTACTGTTATGTGAGTTACAGTTTACAGATAAGGTTGAATGAATATATGAACATTAGACTCTTAAAGATTGATTGAGCTTCTACATGATGGATAGTTTACACAATCATATATTGAACATATAAAAGTAACATTAAAACCAGCTTCTCAAAGGTCATAAAATGTCCACACAAATATGTGGCTTGCACATAATATTGTCCTTTATAAATTTGACAGATTACTTTGAGGAAGCAATCTGCAAAATCAGTGCCCAGTTTGACCACACTTATCCAAGTAATGCATACTATATGAAACATTCATAGGTGGCAAGGGCAATTGCACACACCTGCCTTAATTGCAAATGTGGAACATTGTGACTGGTTTGTGAATTCCATGTGCATTCCTGCTTTCCTGCCTACAGTGCACATAGAATCCTTCATCCAGTCATGGTCTAAGTATTAGCCAAGGTTTGCATATAAATTGTCATGGATAATTGATATTTTGTTAATGCACTGTCAGTGATAGGTAGGTGGGTAGATAGGTAGATATCTAAATAGGTAGAAACAGTATATTTTCTAATTGTATGTTTTATTTATTTATGTTTTCAATATAATGTTAATATTTGTTGTTAGTGTTACAGATGTGTAATAGATTACATTCTTATTAACCTAAAAAATGTGGAAAGCTGCTTGTCATATATTTTGACCTATTTTCATATCAATACAAAAACAGCATATTTAATTTACATGACATTACTCATGTTTTAACCGCATTAACACACCTTGATACAATGTAACTATAGGATATTTTTTAATTACCAAGCCATTTATATGATTTTAAACGCCACAAGAGAACAGATCCTCTTATTATCCTATCACATAATATTGTGCTTGCTGAAGCACTCCCTCTTTCCAGTGGATACTGCACTGTATATGTACTCTATATGTTTGTGTGAGAGGTCTCACAAAAATAATTCCTATGATTATGGTTATAACCTTGAATATGATCATAAACATGAAATCAGTGAAATATATGCATTAGCGGCACAGCATTCCACATGAATACTTGTTCATTTTTCACTGTGGTTTATCTTAACGATGCACCTCTACTCCCAATTGACAGTCATCTGTGTGCCTCCTGGTTGTAAATTCAGGTATCCATATTTAATCTCAAGAGCTATGTCTTCATTTGTGCTAGGAATATGAATATGCATTTTAGCAACAAAGCTTTTTAGTGGTGGAAAAAAAGAGAGAAATGAAATTTTAAGTGGTGTCGATGTGACACCATATCTACACCAGACATAAATATTTGTTTTCCACCTCAGCACATACTCTTCTTGCCTTGTGTCAAGAATATTCATATACGCCTCCACATATCACCTACATCTACACATATTACCTAAATAAACATTGTGTAAATCAGATGTTATTTTTATTTAAGTTTAGTTTTTTATTAATTGAAATGACATGACATGTGACAAGTGGTTTGCCCTCACAATAGTTCTATATAGAAATCAAGCCTTGAATTATTCAAATTAGAAAGGTCACAGGGCTGTAGGTTAACAGAATACTTTTTAATTTGTATTGCCCTCTGCTCCTCTGTAACTGATGCCTATACATGTGCAACAGTGACAGTTTCATGGGCATACTGTAATACATCTGTCTGAATGCATCAAACCTTTTTTATTCCTTACACCCCATTATTTCCCAGCATTCTGTTACAGTAATCGATCTCTAATACATTTTCAATTGATTTTCTGCTCCCAGCTGGCTAAGCTTGCCCAAAGATGCACTGACCTCAACACCAAGGTCATGATGGACCTCCTGCTGAGTAGAACCACCATATGTGGCCACAGTCATCAAAATGCATTGTTGAAATATTTGGAAATACAAGAGATGTGCCCTCAAATACCATGGGATGGCAATTATAAACAGTATAAAGCATGGCTGAAAAGGCAGAAAAATCAGAGGCATTAAAATAAAAAATATGAGTGTATAATTTCATAAGAGTAGCGGATCAAGTTACACAAAAACTGAGATGTGGAAATCCCCTGATTACACAAGACAAATTAAATCTGCAAGTCAGAATTTGTGTTTGATTTCTGACAAAACATCCAGACAATCTACTTTCTGTACAATAAATAGCATAAATGTCTCATCATGGTATACAGAAGCTTGAATGTGACCCACTTAGCCTTTAAAGTAAGGAAGTCCTCACCGGGTTTTATTCCTAGATGGAATTGCTTTGCCAAAAAATAGCCAGATATCAGCCCACTTTCATTTTCCCTCTGTAAAATTGATGTTCTTGGAAGCCTCTTAAGGACAGTTTCAAAGGACACAAAGTGAGAGATGAGTTTCCATGACACAAGTGCTGGCTAATACCAAAGCGACACTCTCCTGTTAGGAGCGTAATCGACCCTAAATTTAAAGTCATTCTGTTGTGATCCTTTGAATTTAAGTTACATTAAGTTAATGTGGATAATGTGGTTGTACTCTCTGTAACACCAAAATGAGCTTACAGTCTAAATAGTCCATATTTTGAACCGAGAACAGCTTTCTGAACAGCATTTTGAACAGCTGCTGTTCTTTTCTGAAAAATTATTCATAGATGGATTCACGGAAGGAAGTATAATTATGCCATAATGTCATAAATTCCAGGATGTGGACATAACAAATAAATTGGTAATGTCACTTGTATGCGTTTTTGTAGCTCTATTTTTGTGTCACATATTATGTCTAATATTACACAATGCCAAGAGGTCTGATGCATGACTTACTCAATAGCTTGGCTTTGGTCTTCAGTTTCTACAAATAAGATTAGAAAAACACAACCAATCTGTACATTTCCTTTGGCCTGGTGTCCACAAGATTTATATCAAGGTTACGTTGATAAAGACAAGACAATGGCAGTACTAGTGTTAACATAGCAGTGACCCAGAGCATGTTAAATGGAATAACACAGTTACAACAATATGGATCAGTGATAGCCAGTCTCACGGTCACATCCACTGGGTGCCGTAATCAACCAAACACCACGGGGAGGTCATTGTCTGGCTTTTCAGTTGTCTGCCCAACCCCCAGCTTTTTTGGAAAGCCTTGGAGCTTGAGGGAATTACCTTTCAGGGAACTGCATATTGCATGCCATTCTGCTTGAATTACATCATCACAGCCTGTTCTGGAATTCTTCTCTGCATCAAAATGTGTTTTCCAAGTGCATATCTCTGAGACCAGCCAGCATGTAAACACCAAACACAGTATTTACAGGATACACACTGGTGTGAGCAATACCTGGTGCTACTGGGATGGTACATTAACATTGAATCTTTACGACTGAGATTCAATGGATTGTATTTGTTGAAGTGCAGCTGTGGGACAAGATTCAGCAGCTGCTCTTGTCCAGATCCACCAGATCTAAAACAAAAGCCAACTATGTTGCATGATGATGCAGAGTACTGAAGATTCCATTGGATATGAATCCAAAATATTTATAAGAACTGAAATTCCGGCATATCTTATGGGTGCTTCATGTGAATTGTTATTTTATTGTGTGACTATCCTCATCACTGATGATGACAATTAAAGAGAAGGCAGCTCACTGTACAAACCAGGCTAGTTTAAGGGAGAAAGAGAATGATGGACATACTCATATACATTTCTCATAGTATGAGTAAAATACTTTATAGCACCATTAAAGCATGCCGCTGTGCAAGCACTGGCCAAATGGCCAAATGACTTTTTTGATGTGACTTCTGTTAACAGTCACATTCTTAGAAACATTACCATGTCTAATCTCAGTTGCTGTTAATTAGCTAGAGATTGTGTAAACTGCATTTTTTGTCAGCAAGAATGAGTGGGGCACCACATATTGGATTATTTATGCAAGAATGGATTAAATAAGGAATAAGGTAATGTTATGGTGTTATCTGAGTTGTTTCCACAAACAAGCACAAACCTTTGGCAACTGAAATAGGATGAACTTTAACTGGACGATCCACATATGCTGATATTGAAAATGAAGTGCCCTCTAAAAAAAGTGCAAAAACTAGATTAGGCTCAGGCTTGTGGCTTCCTGCCTCCTGTTTATTATGCAGCAATCTCAGAATATATGGAAGTGTGCTACATTGCATTGCCTTGTTGACTAAAAAAGCTAAAATAAAAATATGCCAAACCATTGCATGCAGCATGTATTTGGTGAAAGTTAAACTACCCCACAGTGCCATAGCCATTTCTCATGGCTCACATCAACACCCTGATCTGCACCACTTTGTGTTGCATCTGTTTCCATCTGTATACAGAAGACATGGAGCCTGGGATCCTGATACCTTTTCCAGAGTTGCAGCTGTAACAGATTGCAGATGACACCCCTCCCCCTTACCTCCCACCCTCTCACTGCATTTATCACCAGCCTGCCTGTCAAATGATGTCTCGCCATCTTTTGGGAGTCCTACTTGAGGTCCTCCAGACATTTTCCTTGGCAGATGGAAAATTTTGTTTTAGAAACTTGAGGATGTAGTCTGCCAGCTGGCACCGATATTGTTTATCACTAATCTAATTGTGAAAACAGAGAGCTGCAACAAAGGGGTCCCTTTTCTCTCCTTCACATGAAATATGGCATTTTCAGGCAGATCTTGGTCAAAGTCCCCTGTTTCACATTTGTGGTTTGCCTTTATATATCTGCTGTGGTTATCTTGGTGGTGGTGTCTTTTGACGGGGGTTGTTTTCAGATTAATGAATCTTGTCAGTGCCTTAATCAAGAATATTTCGAAAGCCCAAAGCTAATGTCTCCTGATCTCAGGTCTCTTATTAAACACATTTTATAGCAAAGCAACTCTAAACATATTTAATGTAAATATATCCCCTACAGCAGTTTGGCCTGTGAAGCACAGGCTGATTTAAAAAAAAATAAACAATTACAAATTAATTAAGTAGATGTGTCAAGGTATTCATCACAGGTAGGCCCTTTTATTTCAGGCAGAATCACTATAGAGCCTATTATTTATTATTTAAAGCAGTATTGCCGTAACCATAACATAAAAAACATCTTTTATTTTATGGCTGTCAAATTGAAAAAGGAAAAACTGGGCAAAACTAGTACTCTTTTAAATTCAGTACCCATTTTTTTCATGCTAAATTCTTTATATCAGGCTGAATTCCAATAGTTATCGCAAAATTGAGATTGACAGTCATATTATTCCTGGATGTGCCAAAAATATATTTCACTTAAGGTTTCACTTGAAGCCAACAAAATCTTTGCATGTTTTTCTATTAAGTCTTGTGAGCTCATTGGTAGATCTGACAATGTATTTTGAATGCAAAACAATCAAAGATATTCATCTCCAAAAGGTTAACCATCCATTTGCTAATTTTGCAATATGTAATTGAATATGTGTTGCTGCCCTTTCTCTGACATCCAGTTACCACTGTCAGCCAGGTTTCCTTTGTGGGACAAACATCAATCAGTGAGATTTAGCCTACTGCTCTGAAGCTTTGTGATTCTTGAAATTTTGAAAGAATTAATAAGGCATTAATGCAAAGCTTCATGACTTGAGAGTGTAGATGTGAGCTGCATCAGAACAGGGGACACTGGATTCTCCTTGCTGGAAAGAATGGAGGCTATTACAGGGAATTTAACATTTTACATACATTTAATCTGTCACCAAGATGGAAAGAAAAAAAAAAGAATGTCCACATGCATAGTGCTCTCAGGGAAGCAATTTCACAACTTAGAAACTTAATCATAATTGTTCTATATTTTCTGTTTATAAGTTTATGCTCAGTTTTACCTTCAAAACTCAAATTTATGTTTTTTGTTTTCGTTACAGCATGGGGGTTGTTAGTAACAGTGTTATGTACCTGTAAATTTATACCAATATTAATGGTAGCAAACAGTGGCAAGGAAAATATGAAGTGGACACAAAGCATATAAATAAAATGAAAACTAACATTTTGTCAATTGTTGATTTTTGTAATGTGAGACAACAAACATGTATTATTGTCCTGCACTTCAAAGAATATCCCTGTAATGTTTAAAATACAATAATTATGAAGCTTTTCAAAATTGCACCTTGGGGGACTGCTCTCATTATAATGGGATTTGTTCTCTTTATTATTATCTATGTGTCAGATTTTGTACATACATCTCTAGTCTTCATTATTACTGAATTAGCAGGGACACTTTTAGCATATTTAGCAAATTCTCTAATTAGTGAACTCACAACCTTCCTTTATGTTCTTCATTAACAAACTCCCACCAGAGATTTAAATTTACAGATAGATACTTTACATAAAAGGCTCTGGAATGTGCCCATTTCAGTCTTCATAATACAGGAGGTATATATGAGAAAGGGCTTAGCTGGAGACATAAAATCGACTGGTTTTCCATTTCCCTCCAGATTAAGTAGAACCCAGTTTTCATTAATTCATTCCATGAATTTAATCACACATCCTATTGGACGTTATTAGGGCCAGCCAGCATACTTGAGCTTCAGATGTGATCAAATGTGTTGGATTTCTATCCAAGCTCACCCTGCTCAACCCTCTTGCTCCTGTGGAGATGAACTGCAGAGTCATTTCTCACAGTGCTGCGTGGGCTGTAGCAGTCATTTCAAACACTGGGGTGGAAGGGCCCATGCATCTGCAACCTAGGGAAAAAAGACAACATATTTGATTTGGTCACACATCACCTTAACAGCTTTCAGATTCAGAATATTTTCTTTCATCAGGTGAAAACTATCATTAACTAAGCAATGGCTATTCATAGTGGCTTTGGAAAGTATTCAAACCCCTTCATATTTTGCACATTTTGTTGTGTTATAGACTTAATCTAAAATGGATTAAATGTATTCTTTTAGCTGTCAGTCTACACACAAGAACCCATAATGGCAAAGCATTTCTAAAATATTTTTAGAAGTTTTTGCAAATTTATTAAAAATAAAAAACAAATGCTATACGTGATTTTCGGGTGCATTTTGTCAAAATGGATAAGAACCTCCAAAACTAAGGGTAGCTGTAGGCAATATTCTCTTTCAATGCCAAGGTGTCTAAAAGTAAACAAAAGGAATGTCACATTCCTATTGTCCTGTTATCAGTATCACTGATGCAGACTGTACGTTAACCTTGAAAGAGTGTTGCATTCAGATAAGCCAGGCAATCAGAGTTACTACTATTGATTGCTGTTCACATCTGGTACACAGTATACGTTGTGTACTGCATCCTTCAGCAAGACTCCAAAATATCTCCGATATGCCAACATTTAGATGCATATCAGGTATGGAAGAGAAACCAGAAACATGTGCTGCATTTCTAAGAACAGGTCTCATAAAACAGCAAAACAGTGCTCAGATCAGTGTCATTCCATTCAATAATAGATGCATTAAGACATACAACACACAAAAAAAAAAAAAAACACTTGTCAGCAGTTTCACATCAGACTCCAGCCACTATGTCCAGGAAGGGAATTCATGTTTTTAAACATCCTGCTGTCCCTGATCATTCTTGATGTGTTGTTTTTTTTCTGGGGGGTGGGGGGTGGGGGTGCATATTAGTTCATTCATTCAAACCCCACTTCGAAATGGAAAAGGTATGTACTAAACTAACTGTTCAGTTTATATAAGCACCCAGAAGAATAGTAGGCTGGACTAACAATGTACAGCATCAGGCTTACAATCCTCCGAGACAGGCTGGCCTCAGATAACCTCTATATTCTGTCAGTCCTCATTATCAGACTCCACTGAGCACAAAGGACCCATTCCACAAAGCGTCTTAGGGAAAACCCATCTCTTTCCCATTGTATAGTTATTGGTCCTTCCTGTTCCTATTAAGAGCGGTTGCAGTTTTAATTCATAAACAACATGAATTGTTGAAATGAGCTATAACTTGTAATTGCTTGTAATTGATTTTTGCATGGCTAGTTATTTATCAGAGTTCAGTATTTCCTACAAACTTAATTTTTATATCATGCAACTAATTTTCATATCACGCTACCTGCGTGGAATAAATTGCATGGCCATGATTATTCCATATCGAAATGCAAATTCTTACCAAAAACAGACGTTCTGTTTCCAAAGATCAATTCTGTAAATACATCTGTAATTCTGCAATAGGAGCACTGCTAATGGAATTACAGCAGTGTTGATACTGCCGTCCATTCTTCTTGCGGTGTAGAGTGCAAGATAAAAATAACAGAGGATGATGGAGAGGCAAGCAGGTCCTGCACAGAGCTGTGCACCAGCACCATGTCTGTCAGCTACAGAGGAAGGGAAAAGGGTATGTGCAGCCATCAATGCTAAATGATAAAGATCTGGAATCCAATGCCAGTTAAAGAGGCATGTCCAAAATTTACGTCTGTTCACTCCATTCACATATTAGCTCTATAATTCAGAAGGATAATAATATCTACTAATAACATTCAACACACATAAATACCCAAGGACTTCCCATCTTTCAGTCAGCAGTCAGCACAGTCAGTGTCTGTGTGTGCATGTGTGCGTGTGTGTGTGTGTGTGTGTGTGTGTGTGTGTGTGTGTGTGTGTGTGTGTCTGTGTGGCTGCACAATATGCACATCAATTGCCTGATGGCTTACATTTTGTTTTATTATCTATTCTGGAAATATATTCTGGAATGTGATCACTGGTAGACAAGGCAACAATAAAAATTCAATTATTGTTCTTTTTTAGGGCAGCAACCCTGTTATACTCATATGTTCACACTATTGGCCCAACTGCGACAAAAATATTGCATTATGACAAAATGGTTTGTCTTGAAAGTCTACAACATGAAGGATTGGTAGAACCTTGTGGGACATGTATAAAGTAATTATACCTTCTCATGATCCAAGAGTGCTTCAGCGTGATGACTGTTATTGTTTTTAATTGCTTGGCAGGTATTTATGATTTGACCAGAGCTATATCCATGAAAATTGGAATGAGTAAAGAATGGTGGGATAGAAAGTAAATATTAACCAATGACACAGAAAATGTAAATGGATTTTAAAGTAATCAAAATATGGTGTATAAAGTGAATTTTATTTTATAATAAAAAATTTCCTTCAGATGACATTACTTTTAAAGTAGTACTTTAGTTAACTATATAACTATAATTACCTTTTTTAACAGACAGTCACATCTATTTATGAATTATTTAAAATTGTCATATTTTAATTATTTGTCATTTCAACTTGTGCAATAACTTCATATATGATGAAAACTAGATTATGTCCACTGTTGTATTGTGTTTGTCTTGTTCATTGCAGGTAACTTTGGATAAGGGCACTTACCAAATAACAATAAAGATAATAATGATAAAGATGAAATTGCCATACATATACATGTACTACAGGCTTAGTATGGAATGTTCTAATATCACATCTCCTTTACCACAGAAGCCATGTTAACTGAGTTATAATAAGGTAAGGGTTAACCCCTTCTTTCTTTGCAAACGGAGATGCACATCTCATCAGCCTTGAATGCCAGGTGCAGTATTTCTCATGTTCAGACAGTGATTGGGAGTGACTGATTTGGTTGTAAGAATTGTTGTCAGCCACAGTACACTCATGTTTCTGCTTTATCTTCATACGTCTGGGAGAATGGTGAGCAGTGGAACCAGGAGCAGTTATCTGGTCTGCTGTAGATTTTCAGCGCTTAAATATTTATTGTGCAGTCCACGCAAGATATGGGGGGTGAGAACGTCTGAGCCTAGATCCAACAAATTCTGTCTTTTTTTGCAATACAAGATAACTGCTTTCTTCAAACAGCCCTGCTGTGACACAAATAGAAATGACTTTAGCGCCCACCTCATGGGGTTTGCTTGCTGAAGGCACAAATCTAATTTTACCTTGTGCTTTGAAACTACGCACTCTTTAATTGATTCCTAATGAGCTAAGCAAAATATATTCCAGTAAATGGTGTCTACAACATTCAATGAAGGAAAACAGCCAAGAAAAGAAGTTATATAACATTACAAATGAATGTTTCAAAAGGCAAATGGACTCTTCAGCATTCAGCACTGTGCACATTAATGGGGCCGTACACCAAGGGCAAGCTGTGTAATGTTGGGCCTGACAGGTGAAGATGAACTTAATGTTTGTCAGCTGTGTATCCACACCATGGCACAGGTCCTCACAGCAGTTCCCTCTGTTTTTATTAACTTTTTAACTGAATCATCCATTTCAACACCAAAAGATGTGTGCTGCCTGTTACATTATCAAAAAGGTCCTTATTTTCAAGGCCTGAGAACTTGGAATTGGCATTGGTACACTTGAGCAGAGTGTAAGTTAGATTTGTAAGGACTATTCCTTAAGTATTAGATGACTTTCACATGTTAGAACCATATTTGAATTCCTAAGAGGGCCCTCATGTTTCACTTTTTATTACTGAAATAAATCATGGCAAATGTCATTATATAATACTGTATATATCCTTGCAGGATATTTTTAGGTAGCTGAAAGCTTAGCATGAATTAAACTCTACATCTGGACACTGGTTACCTTGTATAATATGTATTTTTCTTGCATTTCCCATATGACATTCTTCATTGTTTAAGCCTGCAAAGCTATAAGCCCAGATGGAGCTAATAGCTCAAGAATATCACCTGATAGCAAGGTTCAGCGTGATTGCTGTCAAGTTCAATTTTTGATCTCATACTGGATTATAAAATTGTTTATAAAGCTAAAGTATGATCTTTCTCTGTCCCTGCTCTTAATATAAGACTACGAAGCTGCTCAGATACAAATGGCCATTGTGTTGGGGTAAGATGGATGCTCCACTTTCAATATTTAACAGTAATGAAGAGGCTTAATAGCTGCCATTTATAGAATGAAAAGGGAAGGTGCTTTGATGAAAGCAGTATTCTTCACATTCAGAGAGGAGGGGGGGTGCAAATGAGTTTCAGTACTTTTGGTACTGTCAGTGAATCTCATATTAAGATGTCAGCTTTAAATTGCATTATAGAATTGTTTTTCTGAAATAGAGATGTTTTACACACTTACATGGGAGTGGCATTAAATGCTCCTGATGGGAGAGTGATAATGCTTTTCAGAAGTACACGAATACTAACTGAGTGCTCCATGCTACACAAGGCTATCCTAGTTCAGCTCTCCTAGGCTGTCATTAGATGCTGAAATATTGCTGTGATATTGTATACCCTTCCCAAAAGGACCTTCCAGCACCCATAGTAAACAAAACAATTTGTTATTTTTTCCAGTGGGTATTTTTCTTTGAGTTTGCTGAGTGTGTTTTATTCTGCAGGCATGTTGATACTTTCCTGCCATTTAGTCGGGGTGGGGTGGGCCCTCAGCACATAAATGAAATATGATCAAAGTGCATGCACAGTGACATGTCTGCCATGCTGCAATGTACTCAATGGACGATTCTCTCACTGCTCCATAGTCCATCAGGGATAAACAATCAAAGGAAAAAAGCAAAACAGACTTAATCCGTGGCATTAAGAACGCTGAGAAACAGCTGAGACAGTGACGTCATTCTTTCCCAGAGTGCACGTCAACAGCATTTCCATGAACTGCAGAGCCAGATTTAAAAATTTAAAACCTTGGTCTTGGGTTTGTACCTAGAGTACAATGTAGATGACCTAACCATTTCAAATTGTAATTTGTATTGTACCATATTTAAATGGTAATTTCCACTTAAATAATATTTGCCACTTTTCACTCTGCAATGCACATAGCTATCAGCTCTCACCTGAATTAGAGTGTCTGTAAACAACTGTGACAACTATGGTTAATAATCATAATAATCATAATAAACCCAAATATTTATGTTATCAGTTTATCTTAGTCACTGCTTGTAGTGCAATATTTGCTCTCTGACAGATCCGTTCCTTCACGGAATACTAAGTGAGAGATGTCTCTTTCCTGTCAGAAATATGTCTGCTCACTTGACATGCCTACTCTCCCTGCTCTCTTAACTAGTGAGCAAGTTCAGACTTCACAATCGGAATCCACCTGAGGCCTGGGTTAGCAGGTGCACTGTGATTCTTCAGCTGAAGACTTTGAGTTTATGTGAGTATTAAAACACAGCCCTGTTCTGGTCATGCATGATGTTGGAGGAAGCATGTAAACATCTGGGATCAAGAACAGTGGAGTGCAGGTGACAGAAAGCTTCCTTCCAGGGCTGTTTGGAAATGTATTTGTTCAGGCATTGATCATTAAGGAATCCTTTGGCCTAGTCAGTGTGTTTTTTCAAATGGAATCCCCTTGGGAGCCAGTCTGTATATGTCCATAGCTAAACAATCTGTGCTATCCGTTACACTGAACTAATATTAAGCTTTTGCTTAAGCCAGACCCATAAACAGTTTATAAACAAAGGGATGCAGTGCAGCAGATGCTATTTGGCAACACATGTTACCTTGTTACCTCCTTTCAGCAATACTCCCTTTGTGTGTACAATAAAATACCAAAAGAATACATTCAACACTATACTTAGATATGATAAAACATTTCATGGAATTAGAATGAAACTTTTACCTTGACAAAAATACAAACATATTCCCCCACACATTTTCATAATTTTAATACATTTTACTGAAAACTGTCATTTCCTACCATTTAGCCATGTATTCACTTGTGTGTTGAAAATCATTTAGTTTTGCCCTTGACATGAGAGGGAGGTAATGAAATGGGCATTGTGACAAATGCACATTGCAGTTCTGCCTCTCATGTTCTGGGTGAGATGAAGGGGATCACCTGAATACACCTTGCTCAAGAGCCCTTCATCTTTGTATATGCTATAATAGTGTTTCATTTGTTGCACCAGACCCAACAATGACACTTTCAATTGTAGCATTAAGCCAGTTTGTCATGATTGTATTTTCTTTTCCTTCACATTAATTTCAGAGACCATAGGTGAAGTTGTGAAAGGGATGCATAAGACCTTAATGCTACAGGTTGACCACACATAATAAGACTGCTTTACTATACAGACAGGTAATAATAATTATAATCATTGATCTAGCACCTTTTATTCATATCAAAGATCTCATTGTGCTTTATACAACCACCAGTAACATGCTGTAATAATGTGTAGCCCAGAATATAGTTAGAATACATGGAAATGCCCTTTCTCTTTGAGGAAGGTGCCATGGAATGTTTTATGACTCATTTGAAAGTGTGGCTTTGTAATGCCTACTTTTTTCTAGTTGCTGCTGTAGCCGATTCTTGTCTGAAATTGCTGTGGAACCTCTGATCCTCTGACACCATTGTACTCCACATAAAAAAATATCAATTAGGAATTCTGAAATAATTATTGATGCCTTACATAACTGAGGGAAACTTCTCAATTAAAATGATTAAGCCTTTGTTTTTAAAGACATGCATTAGAAATCACACAATCTTAAAATAGTATTAAGGACGAAATAAAAATTGAAATGATTACATATATCTGATGCCCTAATTTGTCTAAATGTTTAGGGAGAAATTAATGGGGTATACATGTAGTGATATAAATGTCCAACTAACCATATACTGTACCAGGTTTTAAATGTAAGAAAGAAATAGAAAACCAGTGGAATCATCATTTCAAATAGATGTTCATCTTTAGTTCCACTTTAAAAACATACAGTCATGGACAGAATTAACTCTGCAGAGTGAAATATCAGATTAAGTGGCATTCTTGAGCATTTGTAGTTGAGTGAAATGGTGAACAATACTTAAAGTACTTAACACTGCTTTGCAGCCATTAGTTATACATTTGAATGGACTGCCTTCCATGCACGCCCTGTTACAGCCCGGCCCCATACATGTTTTGGTTTTAAAATGTGCTCTCATAACAGATGGTGGAAAAGCCAGCAAGCTCGCACTGTAGGGCAAGTGCTGTGAAACTTGTGCTGTGAAGTGCAGTCGAGCACTGCAAGCCTAGGCAGGCCCAACCTCCAAGAAATGTAGGTGAAAGGGCCTTTCTCTCAGAGCTCAATTCCTGGAACAGCTTTGGGAGAGGGGGGGTGGGTGACACTGTTGAGCAACAAAGGAGACTAGAGCCATATTAGTTTTCACTGGAGACACTCTGACGTGTGCCTTACTCTGAATGAGTTGCTCTGTGTGCCCTACATGCACTAGAGAGACATTGGACTCATTGTGGAATTCCCTGACATTAATAATATGGGAACTCAATAGAGTTGCACTCACTGCATGTTGGTATGTGACTGATTATAAATGCACAAAGGAATATGTGCATTCTATGAAATCTATCACTTATCTATCTATCACTTCAGATATGAAATCATAGAAATGATCAAAAAAATGAACAATGTTCATTCTCTTACCTTCATAAAATAGTTTCAAATGTAATTCCAGCTCTTTGATATAAAATTTAGAAACATGAAGGTTATGTTGTGTTTTGTACCTGTAAAATAAGTGATCGCATTTCATTGTCTGCAATATTTAAACTGAAATGTTACCCTCCATATATATATATATATATATATATATATATATATATATATATATATATATATACATATATATATATATATATATATATATATATATATACATATATATATTGTAATCACAACTTTTAAAATTACAAATAAGAATCACAATAAGATTCATGGCCAAATTTACCATACATTCTGGAAATTTGTATAGCACAACATTGGTTTATCGTAATGAAAATGATCTAGCCATTCCATTGATATATGAAAAAGTAATTAAACATATTAATATCAATTATTATTATTCATTACAAAATGCATAATGGTTCAGTAAACACATTGAAAAGTATTATGGGACCTTTACAGTCTTTGTGAACGTGACGTGGCACTCCGTGGATTGCTTTCTGAAGTGTGTCATGCACTCCTTCTACGTGCACTGGTTAATTCAGCCATACAGGTACACTTAAAACTGAAGCATTTTGTAGCATTGTTACAGAGAGTTTAAATGTTAACTTTTTCTGAAGAAAGCTTTTTGTCCTTCATGGCATGAGGTGACTCCTGTTTGTATTGTTATACAGCCAGGCTTTAAACACTTTATAGATTCTGTCTAGACATCATGGGAAATATACTGTACATAATAACCCAACCTCACTGCACAAGTGCCACCCCCTCTCAAAAGGAAAAACTCCGATGGCTGTCATTATGTCTTTATTAAGGTGGAACGTTCTATTAACAGCAAGTCAGAACTGAGGTGCTCCTGTGGAGTACCATGAAACTGACTAAAAGAAAATGGAAATCAACAGTGTAGAGTTTACCAGCTGTAAAGTATGTTCATTTTCGCAAATTACTCTGTCAGAACTGTTTTGAGGACTGGGGACTATTATATATGAAGACACGTGTATATTGCTCTCCCTTTCTCTCTCAGTATTTCTCTCTTTGTCTCTCTCTCTCTGTCTGATTCTTTACCATTAATTTAATGCCAGGAATATTCCAACTTCTTTCCAGTCTGGGTGATAATGAAAGCTTCAGTCACTCTGTTGGCAGTTCTAGGTTCTCCTTTCACTGGCATTTGGAGAGATAAATTGAGTTCTTGGCACAAATGTGTGTTTTTCCATTCCCCTGGGTGCTCTTTCACTGTGGAGGGGCTGAGGCAAATGGCAGGGGGTGGGGGAAATATGCATCCTATTATCTAAGCAGGTGTGAATATGTGTGTGTGACTGCTTGAGTGTATTTGTGTGTGTCTGTGTGTGTGTGTCTGTGTGTACATACATGTGTACATGCCTGTGTTTGTGTGTGTGTGTGCGTGGGTGTGTGTATGTGTACAGAGCAGGGTTGCGCTGGCCTGTTGACAGAAGCTGGCAGTGTCTCAGTCCCCTGTCACTGTGTTTGTGAGCACCGTCATTAGCTAGTCCTTCATGCTGCCCCATTCATTCATCCCTCCTTTCATTTTCATCTCACATCAACATGCTGCTGCATATGGGTTTCAGCAGCAGCCACTACAACAAGGCATCCTCTGTTTGCAATCAGCTGTTGCTAGAATTCATCTTGTCTCCATTTCTTTCTAATTTTTGTACCAGTAGTGTTCTGTGGAAAGAAGAATCCTTATATGCTTATTGGGTTAACTGCATATAAATGGTCCAGTGCAAGCTTTTAACATGATTTTCACTTTGTTACCTAAAATGTAAAATGGAGAAATGAAAAATGGTTGATTTCATTTTCCAGGATTTCTTCTTATCTTGATTTTTCATAGAAGAAATAAGTTGCTTCATTTGAAAGAAGCCATAATACTGTTGCTAGGGAAACAATGATAGCTTTTATTGGCTTAGCTGTATCCAGGCAGCTAGTCAAAGCCTACAAGTAATGTTAATATTTAACATGGAACTACTGCCGTGTTTAAATCCCTAGCAACCTATGCACATTCAATTCATGTAAAGTCATGAAATTGATTCAATTCTAAAAAGTGAGATTTTCTTAAGGCACACACACACGTGTGTGTGTGTGTGTGTGTGTGTGTTTGATTTGCTGGATTTGCTGTGCATCATGCACTCAACATTTTACAAAAACATAAATGAGCCATGAGTGAGGGTAGTTCAGCTTTGGGTAGCTCTACTTGGAGTGTTGCTGTACAGAAGATTGATTATCTGATGCGCTTTCCCTTTCATGTTACCATGTAGATGTGAAGGGCTTCCCTGGGGCCATGAGCAATCAGTCCAGGCATGAAGCAGTCTGATTTCAGAGCGTTTCCGCACTGCAATCTAATGATCTAATGATGATCATGGCAGCTATGGCTTTTCCTCAAACAAATGAGGGACCTTTTGCAAATGAACCAAACCTATTGTCAGAAAGCTTTTGACCTGACAAGTGATGAAAAGATTAATATTTGCATCCATCTGGCTCATCAGAGGATGGGTTTCTGTGCAACAAATTCAAATGACATTTTAACAGATAGGATGAAGTGTTCTGTCTCTTCCTCTCCTTTTTCCTCTGTTTTGAGACAGGTTAGACTTGCAGCTTATATTATGTTTATTATGTGGCCATTTATCAAAAAAGTATACGCAGATGAGTGAGCATAGCCACAATTTCATGGAGGTCGCAAGTGTGGCACATCTACATCCGTTGGGATGTGATTAGCTGTTAAAACTGTTTGAATTATGTGCCATACAACACATCAATCACAGTGGCTTGTTGGTTTGAAATACCTACAGAACTGTACTGTACTTCACATGACACACATAGATCATTAAATACATTTCAATAATATGTTTTAATTACTAGTGATGTGTTGAATTCCCAATATCACTGTGCAACCTGCTGATGCATCTCATAATCACAGAGGTGAGTGTGCTGTGACTCAAGTAAAGCATGAATTACCTTCCTTTGCAATCACAAAGGACCTCTATATGGTTTCTTTAGAGGGTCAGTTTCTGGTGTTCAGATCTGCAGCATTTGCTCTGGAATTTAGTGTTTATCACTCGCTACTAACAGCCAAGCAGGAAGCCAAAGCCATGGAGCTCATAAAACATATCTTAATGGGAGGGGAAGTCTACTTTCCCTCCCATTAAGATATGTTTATATATGCCCACAGATGGCAAAAGACCAGTTGTGAAAGGTGGCTCCTTTCACCACTGGTCTTTTGCCATCTGTGGGTAGGCCTCAGCTATAAGTTGTGAGAAGAGGCTGATCCTTTAATTTTTGATGCCTGCTTGTTTCTATTAATGGAACAACTGTGCCATGGGCTGTAGGAGTCTTTCCGTAAATTGCTTTCGTAATAAATTCAGAAAAACAGAAATTTAGTCCCGCCCTCTGTGTTTGTTATTGTAGGCTACATTTTCAAGCTGTCAGAGTGTATTTATCAACGTTTGTGCTTACATGTTTGTGTATTTGTTTTGTGAGATGGTCAAAGCCAGACTCAGTTAGGTCCGTTTAATGTGGCCCACAGTGCTCTGACCTTCCTCCCCGCCTGATAGCTAAAGTCTCTCAATACAGATCTGACCAAGATGAAATAAGAAATAAGCCCCTCTAATGTGCTTCCAGTGATACTTTTTTGGGCATTTTCCTTTCCTGCAGGCAAATTGTATTGGATTGATTGAAGCAAAAACTCCATCAGTTGAAACATGCTGTTAGTATGTTCACTTCCTGCCATTTTTGGAGCTGTTATAGTTTAAATAAATGCAATCAAGGCATTCAACAAAACTATTCAAAATTATTTTCTGCTGAAACCTGATTATACAAAGTACTTGTTGAGGAGGAAGTGCTTTCATTCCAGCAAGCTGGCAATCGTACTTATAAGACATACTTGTGCTGAAAGCAAAGTGTAACATTACCAGTAGGGAATTACATGGAGGAGGTGATCCCTTAAAAATGATGACCAATCTAGAGTATCATCTTAATCGAAAGAGGCATGAGGAGTTGTCCGACTGTACTTCCACTGTGGCAGTGGAATGAAAGGGTCTGCCAGTTGCCGTAACATTGCTTTTTCCCTCCTTGCATTCTTGTGACAGTAAGAAACCGCAGTCATGGGTGTTCCCTGTTACTCAGGCATGGAGGGGAACCAGACAGGCAAGTCTGAGCAGAGGGAGAGTTTAACATTTCCCCCCTAATGCTCTTTCTCTCTCTCATTGCTGCCCTTCCCCCACCACATACAGCCTACCTCCTCCCTCCATTTCAATCAGTGCTTTTCTGGAGGACACAAGAAGCTTTCTTGGCTGCCTGCCACAATCCTTTAAGGTCACCTCTCTGAGTTTCCAGTTTCCTTTTGGTGGAATCCATAGTAACTCAAAACTGCGGAAATGACAAATGAAATTTGCACATTTTTGTGAAAAAGACAGTAGAGTCCCTGACACAGATATTTAAGTGTTTTGCCTGCAGGCGGAAAATTGGGATTGGTGCTCTCCTGGTTTGGTGAAGTGTTCTAAAGGGAATGGTCAAGTTCAGGGCACATAAAGGGAACCACAGTTTTAGTATGATGGTTGCATGCTAGGAGAGTATTTTTTTAAATTCTTTGCAGGGATCCCTGAATGTCAATTGCCATTTTGCATTACTCTTACATAAATAAGGCATAATTAATAGTCATCCATGACTGACTGCTCTCGTCTATGACTGGTAGCAGGTCATGATTGGCTGTTGTTCATATGTGTTTTTTTTTCCTTGGGAAGAGCAGTAAAGGTGTGCTGTAATGTGAGTTTTGGACTATTTGTTTTTAGGTCTCTGGTGAATCCAGTCCATACAGACCTGTCAGCCCCACAGTAAAGAATTCAGAGGCCACTGAAGATGTGTTGTCTTTTTCAGTTATTTGTAAATATCAGTACTCCAGAGGTAAATGCTGCTACCCTGGTATTCTTTGACCAGTAGGCTGGGAGATGCATGGCATTCCCACCCACTCTAACAAAGCCTAGAAGAATCACTATGTGTGTGTGTGTGTGTGCGTGTGTGCGTGTGTTAGGTAAAGGTAGGAATGGCTGGGAAAAAAGGTGTCAAATTAAAACCCCAGAAGAGTAGATTTTTTATTTTGGTTTTGAATTGCATCAGACACCCCCCTCTCACCCTTTATCGACTGCCAGTAGCCTTATCAAATATCAAATGGCTGACTGACCCCACAAGCTGATAAGAGCCAAGTGCTTCATGTGGATATGCTTTGAAGTTTTTCTCATGTCTAGTTATTTGGTTAAAAATTAATTCCTCTCCTGAACTGAAAAATGCTCGTTGTGGCAGTTACCTGATTGTCACATAGAGGAAAGGTTATAAAGGTACATCAGAGATAACATAGCAAGAGATTGGCTTGAATAGCATTTGAAACAAAACCTTATGGAGGGTTGGACCCATGGACTTGCTTTATGATGTAGATACATTTGTAAACAGGCATCCTATTTATGTTAGTGAGCTAATATTTTAAGGCTATGTGCATTCAGTTGGTTGATTGTTTATTATGCAATTCCATTTTATTTATTACTTTACCCATTCTCATCCAGCAAACATTAACCATGTGGGTCATTATGTGAGGTTGGTTTGTTTTTCCTCTGTCTTAGGTATAACTTATCCCTGATCACTGTCAGCTACCACAAGGGGCACTCTGGTGATTGTAGTGGTACACAAATATAACTGTTTTCAAAGCATAAGTTTTAATGAATCCATTCAAACAAATTGTAGCCCCATTTTCTTTCCTGCAGGAAAGGCTGTGCTGCAAATAGCTTTAAAATGAAGAACTGCTAAAGACGTGATTCTTTAGCAGAGGGGGGTTTAGGCTGAAAAGGAGCAGCAAACAGCTCTGAGATTCAACTGCACATAATTACCCCCACGTGAGACATGCAGTCCAAATGGCTCATGCTGAAACAAAATGCATGCTTGGCAGTCTGAAAATGCAGCATGCACCAAACTCTAGAGGATACTCCTGACTCGCCGTATTTGATATCACTAATGAAGGACACAGGAGTATACATGGAGATCCGCAGAAAGTTAAGTGTTGTTGCCTGACTTTTCAATCCCATGACTGCTTCCTTAGCCCTTCTGGGTGACCTTGTGTTGAACTCACATCAGAAGAGGCTTTTTAGTTAATGCTGCTAATAGGATTTCTCTAACTCCAATCTCTAACACCAGCCATCTCACTTTGCCAGAGATCCTCTCCTGTGGGCTGAAGTTCCACTCCGCAGAGAGGCTCAAACCTCAAAACGAAGAGAATCAAAATGTCTCTACAAGGAAGGCCCAAGCTGCAATTCAGGTTCTCCTAAACCCCTGGGGAAAAAAAAGGGGTGGAAAAAAGGAGAACGGGGCCTAGGTTTGTGTATGAGAATAGAGACTATATTGGAAACAAGCCTGTCGGGGTCTGTGCAGGACCTGATCAAAATGAACCACAATGGTTTTGTGTGGAAGAAGCAAAACAAAAACAGGAGCATGGGAGCATTCCAGTATCTGGTGGAGGGAAAGAATCATTTATTAACATGATGGGACAGTAGAAAGCATCTAGAGTGGGATTCCCCTATCTATCTCTGCTGCCCAGTGCCCAGTACGTGAATGATGGGGGACAAGGAGGAAGTGGACGTGCATCGGCTGCCAGGCAGAGCATTCCTGACCTACAGTGACATGACCGCACATGGATATTTGTTTCCTCCAAACATGATGGCACTGCACGGCCCCCTGCCCCATTTGTTAATAGTTTATTACCTGGGAGTCTGGTATGGTGGGGGTTCTAGGCTCTATTTAAAGGAATCAGGAAAATGAATGGCTGCTAAGAAAGCACCTCAATAATTCCATCTAATGTCTTTATATCATAAGTAACACATTGAAGCCAATGTTTTTTGCCATAAGAGTGGTTTAGCAGAGCAGGGAAACAGAAGCAATAAAGCCTAACCCTCTAAAGACTTGATATCATTAGAAAACCTCAAGAAAGCTGACAGAGTCTCATGAGTGAGCACTGTTCACAGGAATCCAACCAAAATCTGTCCGCACAGGAATGGTTTACCCTGCAGGAGAGGAATTTCATTATTCATCCTTGCAGAAAAGTAAGAATGAGGCACAATCAATAAATGCACATTTGTCACAGAAGTTCATAGGGCATATATTATGCATATGTGTGCAAAATTTGTAGCGTGGCAAAAAGGAGTAATCACAGCCTGAAAGACTAAAATACACTAATATATTGTAAGCTACATTAACATATTGACATTAATATACATTAATAAATAAATATGTTCCTTAGTAGATAAAAGATTCCAACGCATGCAGATGTTTTCAGTAAAAAGGTCTGTAATAATGGATTAAACCTAATGTCTCGAGGTCACCTAATGTACAGCTTTCTGAAAGTTTTCATTCTGATATAATTATCTTTCATGTTGTTCTTGCAACTGTTTTCCCCCTTTCCTCACTAAGTGCCACAGCTATGAAAAGAATTAGGTCAGGAGACAGCTGTATCTTTAAGATAGAGATTCCCCACCTTTCCTTTACTGGCAGGGTTTGAAATATAGATGATGTATTGCTGCTGTGTGCTTCCCACGGCTGCCTGGAGAGATTTGGTGGCTAGTGAGACAGAGTGGGGGAAGGGCAGACTCTCTCTCGCTCTCCCCCACATCCCACCCCCCTCCGCCGCCTCTTCCCCCACCACCCCACCAACAACACATGAGACCATTACAATACAGGCCATTCCTGGATCCGGGATTTTGTCTTTGTCTCCAAGCCCCTTTCAAATGAAGAAAGGCGAGTATATATATATTACTGTATACACTATAAGGAAGGTCAATACAGTCAATATGTGAAATGCATTAGCAATGCATCTTTGTGCAGTATGAGCTATTTTACTGCCCCTTCACCAAGCTGATTTGCTGCTACACAGCAAAGGTCTCAGCTCAAGACACAACTCAGAAAATCTTTCTGCTCACTTCCAAGGCTTTGCTCAGTCTGGCTCCTTTTTGCTTGCCTGTATACCCTCTTCTTTCTCATAACCAATTTGTAGCTGCCCGAGAGCTGAAAATTTATGCATAGCTTATAAGGGAAGAACTCTTCTATGTTGTGAATATGAATATAGACCAGAGCAGGCTGGAAAGCTGGAAGAGGGAAAATTCATTCGTAGCTAGTGAACTTGGCAGCTGTCAGTACAATTTTCAACAATTCTTTGGAATATACAGAGCAGCAAAGTAAATTTAACTTCTGGTATATCTCTGTTTGTCAACTGCATTGAGGGCTGTATTCCTGGTAATACAGCTCCATACCACTGTGGTGAGTAGATGGTTTTGAGGTAAAGAAATTCCTTGCTGATGTCCCACTCTGCAGTGCAGTGATATTATCATACCCCTAAATGGATTAGATGGGTCTTCTGGAGAGGCTACAAAGTTTCACAACCTCAATTGCTAGTATTACCACCATGGCTGACAGGACATGTGATTACTATGCTACGTTTCCTATGGCTCCACCCAACCTGTATACATAACCCTTTTCATCTTCTTTGGTGGAATTAGAAGGATGAGAACCATCTTATCAGGTGCATATCACCAGCTACTGTGCTGGAGTTTGAGAGGATGGAGCCCATCACTCATAAAATGGTTACAAAATTTAAGATCTCCTGTTTTCCATGGAAATTCATATGCACAGATGGGACAGCTGCACACATGAACTAATGCATCTGTCCGCAAAGGACACTAATGAGCAAAGAGCTAATGCCTGATTTTCATCACTTTGTAATGGTGACATTAAGCACACCCATTGTAACACGCTCAAGAAATCAGCTTTTGTTCATATTTAGCTGGAAAAACTACAAGAATGCTCTGCAAAAATCAAAGGTCAATTTTACTTTAAGCACTGCTATTCTTTTATTAGATTCTTTCTGGGCTTTAGTCATCTGTGATCATACAAATTTGGGTCCACAATCTAATTATCTGCTGATCTGCCTATTCCTCTTTATGTGAAGGACTTCCGTTGGTTCTTTGTGAAGAAGAAGGGACTTGGTTCACTTTAAAAACCAATTTCTTCCAAGTGATTTGCCAAGCTGGAAATGCGATTAGCATGCACCATGCCAGTGAATGACAGCAGTGTTCCGCACAGTACGTGCTAATCAGTCCCACCCAGAAAAACATCTCTCTCCACCCCTCCCCTCAGGTAAGTGTTTCAAGTCCCTTAAGGATAGTACAGTTTCTTCTGAGAAGCTGTCAAAATATCTTTGGACTCCGTCAGCTATGATTAAATTCCAGTGCACAGCAGCATGTAGTTCTTAAACATATGAGCATGTTCATTTCAATTTATTAATGTTTATGTGAATCAATAGGCATACATCGTGTATGTCCGTATGTATGCGTTGTTTTTATGCATGAGTGCAACACTAAGACACCTATATGTGTTAATATCTGTTGAATGACAAGTTCTTATTCCGATTCTGAAAAGTTTTAGTAACAATCACTGACATGCTGCAAATAAGACACACTTTGCAAAGTTTGAAATTTCAGATGCTCTAAAAATCAGTTTGTGTTCCCCAGACGGTCACTACGTGTAATCTGTGTGCACCATGTGTGCACCATGTTGATGTCTCCATACTTGATCAACTTTCCATCAAATAAAACTGAGACTTTTGGCTGGTGAATTTTAACCGTAGGAGTTTTTTTTTTCATGTCCAAGTGATTCATTCCTCGAGAAACTGCTCAAAATGATCATATCCAGAATGGAACAAAACACATGGAATGGAAGGGAAAGCCTTTATTCTTCCTTTAGATGAAGTTGAGAATTCTGCCAGTGAAATTCTAACCTGAATAAAATATATGGTCTGAGGGCTTGTTACTATTGATTGTCTTGAGTGAGGGGTGAAGATGGATGCTCACAACATACAAATTTTATTGAGACTGGGACATAGAGATGTAGATTCAGTTCTGTGGTAATTTTTGAGACCATTGTTTTGTGGTTTACAGCAACTATCCTGTTAAGCGTCCATCTATAACTGTCAGTGAGCTTCATCTTACGACACCTCTTCCTCTTTGCTGATGCAGTTTTTCCTTGTTTGGCATATGATGTCATGATTTTCAATGATCCCCTTGACACATTAAATAATTTTGCTGATTCTTGGACTAACACATCTGAAAGTCATTCACCAGCTATTTGGCTTTTTCAAAAGCAGTTACATGTCTCATGTGTTGATTTGTTGATTTGAAAATGTTTTTTTTTTTTGCAGAAATATTGGTAATTAGTTGGCAATTGGTAATTAGTTTTGACATTGATATGAAACATATGTGTCTTCTTTTTATTCATGATTAAGCTACACTATATGGCCAAAAGTACGTGTACACCTGACCATCACACCTATATGAGCTTATTGGACATCCCATTCCAAAACCATGGGCATTAATATAGAGAATATAGAGTTGCCCCCCCCCCCCCCCCTTGCAGCTATAACAGTCTCCGCTCTTCTGGGAAGGCTTTCCACAAGATTTTGGTGTGTGTCTGTGGGAATTTGTGCCCATTCAGCCAAAAGAGCATTTGCGAGGTCAGGCACTGATGTTGGACGAGAAGGCCTGGCTCGCAGTCAGTGCTGTAATTCATCCCAAAGGTGTTCAATGGGGTTGAGGTCAGGGCTCTGTGCAGGCCACTGGAGCTCCTCCACACCAAACTCATCAGACCATGTCTTTATGGACGTTGCTTTGTGCACAGGGGCACAGTCATGCTGGAACAGGAAAGGGCCTTCCCCAAACTGTTGCCACAAAGTTAGAAGCATACAATTGTCTAAAATGTCTTTGTATGCTGTAGCATTAATGTTACCCTAAACTGGAACCAAGAGGCCTAGCCCAAACCCTAGCGCTCTCCTGGCATCTGCCAAACCCAGATTCGTCCATCAGACTGCCAGATAGTGAAGCGTGATTCATCACTCCAGAGAACATGTTTCCACTGCTCCAGAGTCCAGTGGTGGTGTGCTTTGCACCACTCCAGCTGTCGCTTGGCATTGCGCATAGTGATGTTAGGCTTGTGTGCAGCTGTTTGGCTGTGGAAACCCATTTCATGAAGCTCCTGATACACAGCTCTTGTGCTGATGTTGCAGCCAGAGACAGTTTGGAACTCTGTAGAGAGTGATTCAACAGAGAATAGGTGGTTTTTACGTGCTACACGCTTCAGCACTCGGCGGCCCCACTCTGTAAGTTTGCATGGTCTACCACTTCATGGCTGAGCAGTTGTTGCTCCTAGACGCTTCCACTTGACAATAATAGCAACTACAGTTGACCGGGACAGATCTAGCAGGGCAGAAATTTCACAAACTGACTTGTGGCAAAGATGGCATCCTATGACAGTGCCATGTTAACTGAGCTCTCCAGTACGACCCATTCTACTTCCAAGGTTTGTCTATGGAGATTGCATGGCTATGTGTTTGATTTTCTGCACCTGTTAACAATCGGTGTGGCTGAAACACCTGAACTCAATAATTAGGAGGGGTGTCCATATACTTTTGGCCATATAGTGTACTTCAAAATACAAGTCCTTTTTTTATTTGGTGTTTCCATTATTTTGTCTACTCCCTTGTCTATCCTTCTGTCTTTCCCAGCATTATTCACTACTTTTTAACAGCTAATTTTGGTGTGGCTAATTTTGTTTCCCCAATTCCCTTTGCATGTGTGGGTGTGTTTGTGTGTGCATGCTCGTGCACATTTCTGTGTGTCTGCTCACAGATTTTTGGATCCTACAGTTTTGGGTTGTTTTTTCCCTCTCATAGCCCAGAGCATTCACACATGAGAGCGCTGCTAAAATTCTATCTCGTGTGACATTTCCTCTCCTTGCAAGTTTTAAAAATAAATGAGCTGTAGTGTGAAAGAAGGTTGACAGCAGCTTGGAAAAAATAGATTTAAGAAAACAGGTCCACCATGAGATTGCCTCAGCCTATCAGGTGAAAATAATATTCTTGTTTGTTCCTTATTGAGAAGACAGTGGTGTGAATTCAGATTTTAACCAGACAATGACCAGTTTCTTTTTGCAAAGTCGTTATGGTATGTGTATTGTGAGCTCCTCTATGTGTATTTTTGTGATTGTGTGCATGTATGTTTATGAGAGAGAGAGAGAGAGAGAAAGAGAAACAGCTTTAGGATTGACAATCAAGCATTACTTCTCCCTTTGACTTTTGACTTAGTGGATGTTGGAAGTCTGGGGCTGCTTAACCTCTCATGCTGTGATATATGCATAAATAATTAGCATTAACATCCTGATGTGCACTTTCCCTTTGTAAAGGCATCCACAGATAACCAGCCGTGTCATATATTGCCAATATGATTGGGTCTTCTGCTGCCCATGAATAGTGAATTTCCCGCTGAGCTGCAGAGGTGGCCCTGTTCCCCCTCTACACCCAATAAATATTTACTTCAGCATTCCTATCATTTCATAAACCCTCTTCAGGGACAGGGGTTTGTTGAAGCATGGTTCCAATCATTGAGAGATTGCCTTTGATGATAATGAAAGGACTGGCTCTGCATCCAAATGAGCTGCAGGGGAAAATGAAACATTACAGCAGTACCATTAAAACAGATCCGGAACGGTCGGCAATAAAAGAACACAAGGCATCATTATGCACCTAAATATGGGAGTAGGGAAAATATCATGTTATTAATTGCACAAAGTATTGCTAAGAATGACTTTATATGAACAGTATACCTTTTGCTATGATGTGCAGAGGCTGTCTTCTCTGTAAAATGCAGTTTTAGAATTAGGTTCATCATAATGGTCTGCCTTAATTAGTGTTGTGGTACTAAAGATAAGGGAATTTTGCATAATGTCCTCCCATCAAACAGTCTTGTGGAAAACACCCTGTTTACAGTGGTTTGAAAGTGCATAAAGGACCAAGGACCTGCACATATGAAATCCAGAATGTCTGTGATCTTACTCCCTGACACATACGTTAGTACCAGCAGTCAAAAGCTGGTCCTTCACTGAAATCTAAATGGTGAGTCAAACGGATTTGTTCTTCTGGTCTTTGAAAGAGATCCAGATGAGGACTGAGATAATTGAGTAGGAAGATCAAAGTGAGCTTGGAAGCCTGAGAGCTCAAAGCCATCACTTGATACAGCTGAGAGATGGCACAGCGTAAACATGCGTATTAGAATGTTAGAATACATTTCTTCGGTGCTAAAAAAGGCCCAGAGAGGAGAAATTCTTGACTTTATCCTTATGCACCTCCTACATCAGGAAGGTTTGTTAACAAACATAACATTCCCTATCTGACGAGAGGCTGAAATTCAAAACTGGGAACTGGAGACATTATTAAGATATGACTAAATTATATCCTGGCCCAGAAATTGAAGTTTTCTAATTTGGTGTTGTGTTAAACACAGGAAAGTTCTGGAATTTCTGCAGCTCACTGTATTTATTGTGCTTTGCATCCCACGTGGGATTCTGCTATTTTATCTGTGAATAAGGCACCTTTAGTTAAAAATAATTTTAAAAAATGTGACTACATCAATTATTTACATATACTTTGTAGGATGTACATTACAATATACACTATATAATATATTTCCAGGAAAAATTGTTAGGTATATTTTCTTCATTATGTCACATTTCTACAAAGTCATACCATATAAACTATAATATACAATATATATAATATGTAGATGAGCATCTTTTAGATATCGGGAAGCTTTTTGTTATAAGAGGAAAATCGAGACATTTAAGTGAATTGTCAGTGAGTGCTCTTGTTTTTGTTATATTTTAATGCTAAATGCATTTGAGAAAATAATCCCTTTTGTCATCATGTCAAGACCATACACTAAAGACACATCTCAGCATCACCTATAAGCACACACCTTGGGCTTACCCTGGCCCTTTCCCAGCTGGGCCTAAAGTAAATGGAAACTCTGGTCGCCATGAGATTTTTCTTCTTTCCGAAACCTAGGCTTTGTAAGTGTGCACCCCACTTGGTTTTGGTCTCTGCCCATGTTTGAAATGACTGCTGTTGCTCTGGAAGGAGTGGGACATGGTTCCTGTGTTTTACTCTGTATGTGTAAGTGATGTATGAAAACATAAAGTTCCTCCAGGATTCAGTGTGAGCAGAGAGTTAAATCTCTGTGGTATTGGAGGTGGAATAAGAAATACTGATCTGTTCAGTCTGCACTGATTCTTGTGCCCATTTGTTTGTGTAGCATCTCTGTCCACGCTTGTGCTCTACCTTTCCCAGCTGTGCAAGACAGTGAATACCATGCTGTGAGAAGTAGACATGTCTTTCCCAGCTCCCTTTGAATATTGAATCACAAGCTGGTAGCCTTAAAGATTTAATGTAGTGATCAACAAACAGATAGTGACCAGTTGTAAAAAAATAGAATTGCAATATAAACTTAGAAAGCTTCCCCGAAACTATAGACTGCTCTGTTTGATTTATTGTGGCAGAGAAAGCAATTGTATAATTAAAGGGAACATCTTGACCTCCTGTAAAGCCAAATGGTAATACATTAACCTAAGCTGGAGACATATAGTTTAATTAAATATCATGCTCTTTTTCAGCAAAAATAGGAGGAGAACAGACATTGCTGTTGGTTAGACAGGAGGAAAATAGCCTGGCCCAGTTATATCTTGGCATGATCAAGCAAAAGCAATTTCAGCTGTGTTGCATCATTTTGCATTTATCAACATAATCCTGTCCAAGTTAATTTGCTTTACATATGCCGAATACTGTATATGTGTTTCTGCATGCACGCCAAGACAGGCTTTCATTGTTTTCACAAGAGAGAAGTTCAAAGACTGCCATTTAATCTTTCCTGCTTTTATCATCAACAGAAAATATTTGGACTCCCTTAAGAGACCTCCATTGTCTTTGAACAGACTTGTTGTGCTGATGTCAGTGGGGACTTTCTTCCAACGATTGTTCCAGCACTCCAGTGTAATGCACACACACAGGAACACATACCAGAAATTTCCCCCTTTCCAAACCCCTTGTCCCTGGCAGAAGTTCGGCCATCCTAGCTGTCTTGTAATCTGTGATTGTCAAACATGTCAGGAGGGATTAAGGCAGAACCGGCATCACAAATTCAAAAAGTCCGGTGGCCCGTCCACAGGCAATAAAGGCCTCATCATCACCTAATGTGCTGAGATATTCCTGGAAAACCTGGAAAAAGCACAACAAGCTTTAACGTAAGCACATAACTCTCAGTAGCCGCAGAGGACTATTTGTCTCAATTAAACCCATGCGCTGAAAGTGTACTGAAAGGTGATCGTCGTCAGGGAAGATCATAATGAGGCCACTAAATGTCCGTCTAACACGTCAGCCTTCCAGTAAGCTCATTTAGAATCTCAGCAGACAGTCAGTCCGCACAAAATGACATGATTATCCTTGGAGCCTCGATGCTAATGGAAACATCACACTGAAGTCAGGAGTACTAAGAGCCTGTGAGTCCATGCGCAGAGAGGGGACGCTGTGCTCTGTGGATGTGAGTCATCATTGCCCGGGGCGGCAGGTGCAGGTGCATGTTCGTGTCCCCTGCCTCTGGCTCCTGTCTGAATCAGACACCTCATTTGGAGTAAAGCCTTTCAACCGTGCAGTATGAAAATCCCCCCCCAAAAAATAAATAAATCTCAGTACACATACCAGGCAACAGTAAAGCAGTTCTGTGGAACTCTCGCTCCTTGTCCTCTCCCCTTTGCTTCTCTATATCAATTCAGATTAGTGGAGTGGATCTTATTACTATTCAGTCTATGGTCTTTCTTAGAAGGCTTAGAGGGTATGCCCCCTTTTTTATTCTTCCAGAGCACTGGGATAAAAGAAATCAACATCAAATGATGACATGCACACAATGGGCTACAGGATGCATTGACCAAAGAAATTAAACACATCTACTGGAATCTGGCTTAATTTTTTCTTTTTGGAACAAAAAAAAGCAATAACTGTCATGGGGCTTTAAGAGTCACGTGGTGCCCTGTCTGAGTATTTTCAGACGATCCACTGGGAAACCACTGAGAAAAAGGCAATACATACTGTGCAGACAAAATGTGCAATTTTGCCTCTATGTTAATACAAGGCGTGGTAAAATATGGTACCCATATGGTAAAAATGAAGCTCTGGCTTTGAAAATGACTGTTTGTAAAGGTATTTTTCTGTAGTGTTACAACTAAGCCCTCTCTGACTTCAAATAATGTGATGAAAGTGACTGTAAAGGAAGTTGTTAGCGTAACCCAACTGTGTGTTGTGTGGGCATAGAAGAACAAACAAACAAATCCAAAAGTGGCCAGAGGCAGACCTCCCAGTCCAAGGCAGCACAGGTGACCTCACTGATATGCTACTGGAGGAGCAGTGATGGTTTGTTCAGTTTATTTTTATTTTTATTTAAAAACGATGGCATGGCAACAGTAGTGCAACAACCAGCTCCGTGGAACACATGGCGAAGAGGTGACTCTGAAAATGCTGTCTTGCAAGACCCTGTGACACAAACAGCATAAACAAACAACCACTGCTTAGGTTGTGGTGGGCCCCAAAAGAAATCCCTAAATACTGGCGTGCTGGCTAAAACAAATAGCCTTTGTTAATGAACATAATTGTTGCACGCCCCCTGACAAAATGCTGTGTGCTGGTCTCCCCATCCAGACAGCATCTAAACTATTCACCAGCATTCAAAATTGCCACAACATTTTTTTCATCCTCCCCTTCTGGTAAATAGCTCACCCTTTTATGCATACCTGGAAGAGAGGCCCCCTCAAGCTGCACAATGATGCTGCAGCACATGCCAGATAAAACCTAAAACAAAAGTGTGCGCATGTGTGTGGCCCTAGCCCTAACAACAGTCAAATGAGTGTCTGTGTCATGAGTTTATTCCAATGAAGTTTAAAGGCTGTCTCTGCACAAGGCAGTGTCTTATTTAAACATGGATTAGATTCACAAAGTACATTGCCCTGTTGAATTAGGTCACATTTTGAAATTGTATTATATCTGTGTAATTACGCATGCATTTATGTAACAGACATGTTTTGTAACTTTGTAGCTCTACATACCCCTAATTACATAGTACCTGCCATATGGAAAACTAATAAACATGTGAACCTATATAATGCTTACACACAGTATTTAGTAAACACAGGTAATTAAATTAATGGTTGAAGGTTTTCCACACAGAATGCAATGAGAATGCAATCACATAGTGACAACATCACTGTAATGTAGCTAAAAGAGTTACCAAATATTCATACGCAACACACTGTCAACTGGTTTAGCAGACAAAAAATGTCTAACCAATATGGTATGTACCACAAATATTGAAACATTGTACATGCCTATTGAAGTGGGACACTGCTAAAGCAAAACAGACAACAAATTACTCAATGTATTGTCAAGTCACAAAAATGTCCCTTTTGGTAAATCAGTGCTGCCTAATCCCTGGATGACATTTCAAATGCCTAAGAAGGAGTAAATGTTTTGTTTTTTTCAACTTGCTGTAATTTATAATGATGAAATGGAAATGATGTCATAAACCAACTGTCCAGCACTTGAACAATTCTGCGTGTACACTGGACCTGGATGACGGGGGCACTAGAGGTGCAATTTCAGTCTTCCTCTGCATCCTCACCATGTCAGGTGACCACCCAAGTCCAGCCAGGAGTGTCCCTTTCCTGTTCTCTATGGCAAGAGCACAAACCCTCTGTCAGATAATGAGGAATGGACTAACAAAAAGCTCCCCCCAATCACAGTCTCTAGGATCTACTCTGTTAAAGGACAATCTCTACATTTCTTATCTGTGTGTGTGTGTGTGTGTGTGTGTGTGTGTGCATGCAGGGGGCAGGGGATGGGGGTATCCATAATCACACAGATAAGAATGTATGAACAGCGATTAAGTTCACGAGGGTATATAGCCATGTTTTTCATCATGATAAGTAAAGGGATACTGTATTGTGTAAAATATTTAATTTCAAACAATATTTAATCAAGGTTTCAGATGTTAGCTTGAGTCATGTGATGATTTGTATGCACATGATTTTCAAGGAATGGCAATACGTCTTAAATGTGATGGGTCAGCCTGATATAGGCAAAATGAAAAAAAAAACAAGAAATGTCTGTGCAACATTCCCTAGAAAGGATCTAGGGATTCGTCTGCAGTAGACTCACCAAAAATGACCAGATGTGAGCAACTGATATTACTCCATGCTTACTATCACAAAAAAAAAAACATATGAACAATGCTTGGATACTGCATATGAGAAATATGTTGCATCAAAGAACAGACATAGAAGAGAACAACCTGAACAATATGTTCCCTTTAGATATAATACATCTGAGTTTTCGGTTCTCTGATAGCATGAACTGTTTTGGTAATGGCCAAACTCCTACATGCTTTTTTTTGCAGAATGAGACACAGATGACATACAGAACTGCACAGCAAAGTAATATTGGAATGCTAATCTTGCTGAATGAAATTGCATAAAGCTAGACTGAGGGAAGAGCCCTCATGCTCATGCATGCTCATTGAGTTCTCTATTATGCAGTTCCTATTTTTATCACATGTAATGTCTCCTTCATTGTGGTGAAACAAAGTAAATCAAACGAATGGCTTGTGGCTCTGAGTTAAAAAGACCTCTCCATTTATCAGTGTTGCTTTCTCATAAGACATTCTGTAGAAATGTCTGTCAAAGGGGTATGCCAATAAATCCCATCCAATCACTCTACAGCAGCAATCTTGAGTGATTAACAGCAAATATTTGCTGCAGACTGGCTTACCCTGTTGGGAAACTAATTACAAATTGGAGGCAAACACAGCCGTGTAGTTATTATGGAATTTAAATGCAGGAAGTGGGTTAGGGCCAAAATGAGCTACAATTTTGCTTTCATTTTCATGGGGGAATCCTACAAGAAACATTTTGTATCCATGTTTTGCATTTGAGTCCTGTCCCATGTGTTTAGGCCTCCACAAGAACATATTGTCCTTGTAAAGTGTATCCCATTTCAACTAAAGTCAAAGTTTATTTTTGCTTATATAAACTAGGATTGAAGGGAGAGGTAAAATGTAAGTGCACCAAAAGCATATTCTTACATCAGGATCTTAAAAGGGAATTGCAGAGATATGGTCTTACAATTCTTACAATTTTCTATGTATTCCCAAAAGGTGTAATCAAATTTTTTGTCAAATTCAAACATCCATTCATGATCATAAACTTTGAATGGGATCATGGAGCTTCCTGTATAGTATGCCTCTATGAGTATAATTAGCCATTTTTGTGATAAATGTGATTTTGATGGAAAGAATTTTAGCATCATAGCCATCCCTGATGGTTTGTTTTTGTTCAAGTAAGTAAGGCTGAGAGTGCAAGTTCTGAAAGCCAGTTCAGAACCCACTGCAAGGCTATGAATGAGAATTCAATAACACAGTCCTGGCTGCCAAGTCATGGAGTAGAACAATTTCTAATCTGTGAATGCACAATTGGCTCAAAGTTGTGGCCACTCCTTCAATTTAAATATGCATCCAGAAGAAAGTCCTTATTTTCCTTATTTAATCTTACATCAGGTCACAGGAAACTTGGCATATCACACTCAGTTACACCCATTCCTTTTGCTTGACAAAAATATCTAGCTCTCGCTCTGGCTGAAGAAAGAAAAGTAATTCCTTGACTCCCACAATGAGAAAGACTCATGTTGAGCAACCAAATAAGTAAACTTGAGCAATTTCACTTTTTATATTTACATAATTTGGTACAGACAGGCTGTGGCATTTCTGAAATGGTTCAACTATTTCATGAAAAAAAAACATGTTAAAAGTGGAAAGAAACCGGTATCATAGTCTCTGAGATCCTCATTGGCATTGTATTCTGCATGTTAAAAAAAATGACAAGTGTTTTCATTTTCAGCTGTTTTGAGTCTGTTTTGAAAATAAACAAGAAAGCAATTTACCATGTAAATAATATCCTTAATCCCAGTTGGGCTTTTTTTTTTATATATATTACACTGTCTGGTTTTATTAAACAGAGACTGGTCCACTTTCGTCAGGGAATGCTGTGTCTTATGATTAAAATTTTAGACAGTACTATGGATTGTTAGTGCCTGTTGTGGATGAGTCTCTGAGGCTTAATAAGATTTTTGTCAAATTTCCTAATTAAATTATACTGTCATCAATGGTAGGCTGGCTTGAATTGCACACTGTACTATCATTGATTAGTCAATAAGGAAAATACAGACATAGAGACGCATATAAAATAATGCATACTTTTATTATGATGCAAAGGTCTTTAAGAAAGGTAGTTTTATCTTTATAGTTTTTGTGTTGTAAAAAGCTTTTACTAGTGAATATACATTTTATCCATAAATGTCTAATGCTGTTTCTAAAACTAACAAAGAACTGTCTTTGTTTATATTTTTATGATGATGAACTGCATGTACTCTTTGGGTTATTTATCTCTAAGCTACTTCCTGTAGGCCACATTTTCTAAAAGTTCTGCTTTCAGTGGAAGCTCAGTCAAGGTCTCCAGATGCTGCTCCATCCTCTAGCAGCTCATACAGACACTAAAAGCAAACAATGCTTGTGTGCGCTGACCAACAAACATACCCACATGCACACAAAGGGAAGACTGTGTAAGCTACGCTTCATGTGGCATCAAAGCATAACCAGCTGTAAATTGAGTGGCCGTAAGACAGATACTGTATGTAAGGATAAAGCCATGCGTAGCCTTCATTTTCCCCCCTCCCTCAGGCTTTTGCCAAGTTTCAAATTGAGATTCAACAGGAAGTGACCTTGCCAGGCTAGTCCTATCTCTGCATGAGAGTTTTTGTTAGATGTCCTCAAATGTTTTTTTTTTCCGGTAAACTCCCATTATTTTGTTCTCTACCAGATTTTTAGCTGCATATAGTGTATATGTGTATATCCTGATAATGCAGAACAAATATGCAGATTTTATATCTTTGATTATTAAAAATGATGCATTTACTTGGTAAAAAAATATTTCCCAGACCATTTGCAAGAGCCCAGAATTTGACATGATGTTATATTACCCTTTTACACAACTGGTACAGCTCCTCATCTCATCCTGCTCAGGTCTGAACCCATGATAGCCCAAACATTACTAGCAGTGATGGTATAATTGCATTGTACCTTTCCTTTAAATGTAATATTTCCTTTAAATGTAATATAAAATGTACTCCCTGGTGAAAAGGAAATAATCACCAATGGTTTACAAATATATACTGTATGCATAATGTCCCAATTGTCCTTGCCTAATGACAAATTGAGAAAAAACAGCGTGCATAAAATTCATATATTGTCAAAAATGATTTTTATATATATATGTATGTAATAGTAGTAATGAAGATGAAAATAAATAGTTATGTTCCATCAATATAATTGCTGTCAAATATTATAAAGCAAGGATGCTAATTCACTATTATCGAAGTTGTCATGATTTTGATTTATCACAAATGAACATACAATATTTTTTGTATAACACATAATGATTGATAGTATAAAAATATGTTTATTGGAAATACAGGTAGCTGTGTGCCATAAAAACGTCACAAAGCATTTAGATATGTTTGCGAGATTCTGTTTAATATGATTAGGTTCTCACACAGTGAGTTTACAAATCGGAGGAATGGAAGTGTTAGTACTCCTTAGTATGCTAATGAGCATTATTAACTTATGTCTGTGACAAGGAAGTGTGGTCTACTGTTATTTTGTTTTGAAAAATTAAGCCCTATTTTCAGCAGCAGCACAGAAGCATGAACATGTCATATAATTTCACAAGTGTTTCCAAGAACACAAATAATTGGTTGTGATAAAACAGTACACTGAAATGACCCATGGATATTACCATAAGTGCTGTAGCTGACTTCCCTGCAAGCTGAAAACAAAGAGTTTGAACAGCTGGTGGACAAATACCGGCCACCATCAAATTACAAGACTAGAGATGTGCTTGTAGGAATCTGCACACATCCTTTTGTTGCTTTCTGTTGTGTGCTCCTAGCATCCATGTGAAGCCAGTGTCTTGCAGAGAATATAATGCAGCTGCCCCTTCTCGGGGAGTCCATGATATTCCCATCATTTTTTTACCATCACTCCTGAATTTTTCATGCTTTCATTTTTCATTGCAGTAGGTTGCCATCTGCCTGGGTCCTATGAAAAATGAGTGACCCTGGGTCCCGAGAAGAACACTCAACACAAAACATAAGTAACGATCATAATAGCTACATAATGAGAAACTAAGTGTGCAATTTGCCCCACATTCTCACAGCTGGCAGAGAAAGCTGTGGGTTATGTTTGAAAAAGCATCCTGGGGTGTATTGTTATTCTACAGTGAGGTGAAGCATTATCTGGCTTTGGAAATGCACCACCATTTCTTTGTTGTTGTTCTACAGGTGCGGTATTCTCTGTTGTTTCCATCCAGCTCTCAACAGGGCTTTCATAGCAACAACTGTTGCTAAGAAGCCTGTACAAGCTCCTGTTGCAGTGCAGCTGGAATGGGTTGGTCAAGGCACCATTAGTTCCCTGGAATTCAGCAGAGGAGGAAAAGACATGCTTTTGTGGGCAGCCCAGCTTTATTTATGCTGCATGTGAAACATAAGGCATGGTGTGTATTTTTATCCCGTTATACATTTTTACCCTTGAAACAGAAAAGCTATGGCAATCCATTATTTAGACAGATGGAGGAGGAAAGAACAGGAAAAAAATTTGCTTTTATTACAAGGTATGAGTTTCCAAAACACATAGAAATGAAAGTTGTTTAATTTGGGCCTGGGTCACTTTCTTGCAGCATTCAGTGCATTCATTTACTTGCTCCTCACACATGACCTCAGGTTTTGTTTCCCAAATCAATAGTTGTCGTACATTCCACACAAAAATGGTATGAGGAGTAGCTGGTTTGTGTCTGTGTCTTTTCTCTTGCCTCAGCCTGATATAGAACTAGGAGGGCTCCTGACATGTAAAGGAATGTCAGCTTGTGTTTGATGCCTTTGCCAGACTCAGCAGGAGATGTTTCTATCACGCCTCTTTCATCTTCCGCAGGTTCTGAAGATAAGTGATACCTGGTCCCTTTCCGACCTGCATAAATCAACACAAGCAATCTACTCGAGGAGCACATAGTAGCAGGCACCTCACAGATTGGAGAGGAAATGGACAGGAGGGGAATACTCAGTTACCATTTTTTGTTTTTAGCCCTGAACCAGGTGAGAAAGCCCAAGCAAGTGCACAGTGTCAGATAAAAACAAGAAAAAAAAAAACCAGCAACAGAATGATGACGCATGAGGGGTAGGATCAGGGGGAAATCATAAAACACTGGGCATTGGCCTACTTTCCCATCTAGTGCTCTATATGGAATAATTTTTGACTATTCTATTAAAATCCTGCCTCTCCATTGTACATGGTGTTTACTCTGACGCCGCAACCCCAGGGACAGACTTCTGTTTCGATATGTAAACCCAGAATAAGGGCGGGATTTATGAATGACACAATCTGTAGGGCTGGAAAGTACAGGAGCAGTTACCTGCCAAAAGATGTTCTTAAATCACCCTTCTCAGCCAAAATCTGAAGTGATTTACAGCTTGAGCAGAGCTCTGAAAGGAATGATATAATGTTTTGTGTTGCACCATCATGCAAATGGTACTATAGAGGAATGTCATAAATGCCCCACCCCAGAAAAATTACAACACAAACTATGATCAGTTACTTGCTCAGTGGTAGGTTACATCCTGTTAATGTTTTGAACTGATCATTGAAAAGGATAGTGTGAAAGTCTTGCAGATGACCACAGTTAGCTCTCTGAGCTCAGGAAACTTTCCTCCTCTTTGTGCTTGGAATGAAAACATTTGCATCATGATTTTCAATTGAGAAGCCACATGGGAGCTTAAATGCTTTCAGCTCAAGCTAAACTAGGTCAATGCAGAAACGCCATCTGGGTATATTTAGTTTCCAGATAAACTGAACCCTGGCTGAGCAGTGCAGTGTCGGGAACTGAAGGCAAAATGGAATGGATCTTTATATGACTGAGTCATCGAAAGCTTGGGGCAGGTAATTCATTTAATCGTGATTAGGTACCATGTACACATGGTGGGTGGTGATGTCTTATTTTAAAATCATAAGAGAGAATGTGCTCATAGCATATCAAAGTTTCTTAATGACAGCTACATATTTCTGAAAATATTCTTTATTTACATAGCTATGCAAGCATTCACTTTCAAGTTCTTACAGAATCACTTTCATAATACTAAATACATTCAGGAACCGGGATTTGTTCCTCTGCAGAAGGAAAAATTTTCCACGTTTTTCCAAGTTTAGCTATTTTCTTAATGCCTCTAAATCACAATAATCTGTGTTCGTGAAAAAGGTGCTCCTCTAACTGCTGAAGTGAAGAATTCAAACGGCAGCTTGTCAGCCTTGAAATTACCTTAATTTTTCACCCTCCAAACTCAGCACTGTGTCAGCAATGTGTTAAAAAAATGATGAACCCAATGTCTTCCACACTGCACTCTCTTTCACAGACAGGAGACTTTCAAATGTACATTTGTGATCTTCTGTGATCAAGGAAAATGTTTTCCTTTTTCGCCCCTAAAAACCTACTTTGTTAATGTTGATTATCTTTTATGTGGCCCACCTTCTTATTTTTTTCGTGAACAGACAAGCGTAAATCATCAGATTATCTCCATTATACAATTGTGGTTATTTTTTGTCCCCCTTGTCTTTGAAAACAAAATTTGCAAATTCAAAACTCGATATTTTGGTTTAAGGGTCAGAGCAGGGTAGCAACAATTATTTGTTAACATTTACTGTACATTTAGTCATTTACCAGATGGCCTTACCCAGAGCAACTTACAAAAATACTGAGGATATAGCATGAACACTTACAGTTCAGTGTTAGTTTAACCAAGATACAGGTTGAACAGATAAGGTTTCAATCTACAGTGGAAGAGTGATAGTGATTTGGCATATCTGACTGTTGTGGGGAGCTCAGTCCACCGCTGGGGGGGGGGGGGGGGGCACGTGGTAGACAATACACATTACCGAAAGCATGGGCACTTTCGGGGAGGGGTGACAGGACAGCCAGAAATTGAGGAGTGGCGTGATCTGGCAGGAGTGTATTGTTTGATAATACATTGAAGGTATAAGGGTGCAGTTACTGTTGCCCCATAGGCTGGGACCAGATATTTGTATTTTATTCTGGCCACAACTAGTAACCAATGGAGGGAGATGATGAGAGCCATGACATGCAAGTATGTTGGCTAGTTATAGATATGACGAGCAACAGCATTTTGAATGAGCTGTAGAAGACTACACATTTAGGGAGACCAGCAAGGAGAGGTGTAGTAGATCAGTCACATACTGACTTGCAGTAAACAAACACACACACACACACACACACAATAATTAAAAACAAGGAGGAAACCTTATACACATGAGGTGGTGATAGTGGTGTACACATGAGGTGATGATAGTGGTGAATATTTTTGTATGGAAAGTGTGCAATAGTTAGCATTCAGTTCAGTTGGCCTTTTGACTTTTAATCCAAAATAATTAGCTAAGCATATGACAACTGCATGTGTGTGACTGCATGGGTGTTCCTAAGAGTGTGTCTGTTTGTTTGTGAGTATATGTGTATGTGGTTATCTGTGTGTGGGGGAGGGTTGTGCATGTCTGAGAGAATGAGGGACACACACATCACTTTGTGCAGAGCTATGTGTGTCTCTGTATGAAAGAGAGAGAGAGAGAGAGTCACACACACATCGTTTGGTGCAGAGGGCCGTGTGTCACTCTCTGTTGTTTGTGTTCTGCCTTGTATGCTCTGCTCCCCTCAGAGGCAGCCACTCACCTCATTACCGCCCTGACTGGCAGAGAGCCAGCCCGCGCACTGCCTCTCAGTCTTCCTCCTCAGTCCCACGCCTGACCAGCAGCATGGGGATGTGACCTCCTAACTCGCTCTGTGCAGATGGGATGTAGGGAGAAGAGGACCCCCCCGCCACCCACCCTCCCTGCGTGGGTTTATGTTAATGCGTTTATGTTATGTTAATACCGGGACCATTTTACTTAAATTTGGCAAAGGTCACAACATAACAGTACAATGCAAGCTGTGTTTGCCAGCAACCAAACTGCTATCCGCTTCAAAATAGTCAAACCTGAAGAAGCATCTTGAAGTAAGTTCTCTTTTTCATTATGTAAGCTAATATTGATCGCTAGCTAGTTATCTTACATAGTTTGGCTGCACTGGATTAGCTATTCAGCTAGCTAGTAGGTATAGTATTAAAGCTAACTAGCTAACGAATAGATACAGTGACAAAACAAGTGAAATTTCACATGTTCAAAACGGTGATTACTCCAACAACTCTACGCATATTATACATTAAATTGTTAAACTACTGTGCGACCCTTTCAGTGAAATAAATGCCTGCCTCAAATAAACGCCGGGGAAAAGTTATTAACTAAAGAATTTTTACATTAGGTAAAAAAATAGGTTGTTTTAGTGAATTCAATTTGCCTTATGCGTGTTCATCTGTTCACGAATTAGATAAATAAACACAACAAAACAAGCTGTCTTTCAGATCATGCTAGCCTAAATTCACAGTGATACTTCTATTCTTACAGCCTGTGCTCTCCCATCATAGGTTGCAATGACAATGTTAGTGATTCCTGTTTGAGTTGCTACCAAAGAGTGTTGTATAATGTTTGTTAAGTAGGCTACTTGGGAAAAAAAAACATGGTGAATTTTCCTGGTCAGTTCAGCTACCAATGACTTGCAGAATCCTGAGGGCTTTAGGTGAAATAAACTCTTATTATCGCTGAGTCTCCAATAAACGCCAGTAACGTTAAGTAATTAAAGCAAACAAACGCCACGGCCTTTACTGGAAGTTTAATGGTATGCCACATTCACACTCTTACTTACATACTTTTAAAAATTAAAAGCAGAGTGCTCAGAAAGTAATCCAAAGTATTTAGATTGCATTACTTACCTTGAGTAATCTAACAGAATACATTACAAATTACATTTTAGGGCAAGTATTCTATAATCTGTAGTGGAATACATATTAAAAGTAACCCTCCCAACTCTGAATATATAGGCCTAATATATAATACACACACAGTATGTATATATGTGTGTGTGTGTGTGTGTGTGTGTGTATTTTGTGAAAAGCAGCAAGAGGGATGCCTTAGCACCACTCTGTGATCTACATTAAAACCAAACATAGCCACAAAACACACATTATGAATCAATTATTGTGTCATCTATAACCAGCTCTCACAGTGTAAGTGTTTACTGTAAAATGTTTGTGCCATGTTAGTCAGTGGTTCAATCAACACCATTTTACCATTATGTAACGTGCATGACACGGAAATTCACCCTGGTCAGAGGACTGAACTGTTGACTGAAATGTTTACGATGCTCAATGTGAGTCCAGCTACCATGCACTGTGCATTTTTCAGCCCCACCTTTGTGTGATGGGAAATCTTCAGTGGCTGCTGTTAGAGGTGATGGACAAATCTGATGAAATCCAAGTAGTATTTCTACACAGAAGATCTGTCTGCACAGTGCACACTCACTTCCCCTCCTGCACACAAATTCCCTTGCAAGACCAGCTTGTACTTCTCACACTCCTCAGTGGAGGCTCATTCTAGAGAGGAGTCTTGTTTACACACAAACACAGCAGGAACCACGCTGAGGACAGGAGACATTCTATCAGTTTATTGCCAAGTCTGAACTCAGATCAAAAAAGTCTTATTTTGTAGGTTTCATGAAGTGTGATTTCACATGCCACTGTTTGTAAGCGTAGTGATCCAGTAACTTTTAGCTACAGTACCCATTTTGAAGTTTAAGATATTTAAGACATTGTAAGTTGTTAACCTGTGCTCACCAGGAAAATCTGTTGGGCAGCATTTGTTTTGTTTGTACCATGTATGATTCAGATCAGCTGACTCACGCTGTACATTGTGGGTTTTCCATCAATTAAACATTTTTAAAGATCGTAGGTAGAGACAGACCATCTCCATAGGGGAGAACCACTTCAATCTTCAATATACAGGAACACATTAAAAAGAAACAACAGAATTATTCACTGACAAATCCTATGTATATGCACATTCATATGATCAGGTGATTGCCACGCTCATATACACATGTTTGCAGACACACACACACACCCACCCACCCACACACACACACACACACACACACACACACACACATAGTAAATGCCCTTAAACCTGCTATTAGTTGTGTAGTGATTTATTACTTTGTAACTCTTGGCTTGCAAAATATCATTAAAACATTTGGCTGCAAACATCTTATTCCTGCTTGAAGATTAAAAGATGTCTAAAGAAAAGGAACTGATACAATCATTGAGTTCAGATAAATGTATGTGGGAGCAAACTTGCTGATTGCAGTAATCTATCCCTCTGATTATCACTTTATGATTATCACTATGATTATCACTTAATGATTATCATTAATATGCCTATTTGGAGGAAAAGAAAGCCATCCGAAACTAAAATTCTTCTGAACATTGATCTTTATATGTTGTTTATGTCTTTGAATCGGCGCAAACATGTAAAAGTCAACCTAAGAAGCCAACATGTCTACTGCTTCCTTCATGTTGGTATAGGATTAAATTAGGAAGGCAAAGAAGCCAAAATGATTTGGTGATCAATTACATTGATAAGATCATATGTCAATTTGCTGTTAATCTGGAATCTGTGGACACAAGCTCGAAAGATCCATATGCTTGGCTAAAATGGAATTGAGACACACCCAACATAAATAGTCAAATTCAGGAATGTGTACTTAAATATCTTGACATTAATTTTCACTGACCATTTGTCTTCACTTCAGATAAACATTAGAGAATGGTGGCTTTGGGAATACATTGTGTGTCTTTGTTCAGTGGTCTGCTTGTGGCCTCATGGCAACATAACGCCAAAATCCACTAGGGATCTCTTTTGAAGTTTTCCTCAGGTATTTGATGTTGAGAGATGGAATGTAGACTGAGAATTCTGTTGTTTTAATTGTTGTAAATCAGTCATCTCCAACCACAATCCTGGAAAACAGCTGGTCAGGATGAGTGAAAGCCCTCTTATACCGATTCATTTTTAAGACTGGAGGGGGGAAAACCTGAACAATTAAGAACAATGAGACTAAAAGGGAAATGTCAATGACAATCTGAAATGTAATGTAGTGTCTTCCTGTATAATAGCCGTGCATACTGAAAGGGAAGGATATGGTTTACAACAGAGAGATCTCCTTTTCTTTCACAAGAACGTTGCATTTTGATGTTAGCATATGACATTCCCCTTTATGATGCATAGCGGATAAATAGTAACACAATTTATAATTCACAACCACTATTCATTTTTCTCTGATCACTGTGTGCACTGTCAAAACATGTACAGATGGCAGTCCAGAACCATTCAGGCCATTAGCTTGTTATTGATGTTGATATATACTGAAGTATATCAGTTGAAATTGTGTACAAAGAGCAGACTATATCTGCAAATTAGCTGAACTAAGTCTGGGTCTACATTAATCCATTTAAGTAATCAACAGCTTTTAAAATGATACAGATTGTGTAAAAGGATCATATTATTATTATTATTATTATTATTATTATTGTTTGTAGCAGTACTAGTAGTCGTAGTAGTAGTAGTGGTGTTGGTGAAGTTACCCTCTAAGGTTTATTTTATTTGAAGAACATATATAATTATATGTTTCCAAATTTTGCTCTCTTTATGAAACTTCTGAATAATGTGTGAAAACATGGATTATTGTGGTCAAGTTCCATAATTTTTGAAAAAAAAAAAGAATAAATAAATACACAAACAAACAAACAAATAAAATAAGGAGCTGGGGAACAGCTGTCCATGTTCTGAATTCTAAATATTTGGGTAAATCCTCTTCAGAAAGAATAATCAATGTAGTATTCTAAGGAAATTTGCTGTATTTTTTATAAAGTATGAAATTATGAAATTAAAAATTGTACAAGACATAGATCATTAAATCATAATAACATAAAAGGTTGATCATGTTTAGAGAGACTGAGCAAACTTGCAATGAAGTGTTAACATATTTAGGTCACTTCAGTGGTTAGCTCTTAATTCATCTGACATGCTGCGAAACAAGAAAGTACCTCATAAAAGCAATTGAATGTGACAGCATTTGGCGTATCCATGGAGTTTTTTGCCTTTGTCAGTCTAATCAATTGCTGATTATTCTCTGTTATACCTTTTCCCTTTAAGAAAAAAAAAACTTTTTTGAATTACACAACAACAATCTTAGTTGTGAAGGTACAGCAAGTTAAATACAAAGTGAGATGAATGCAATCCTCTGATATGCTCACATGCAAGCTAACAGCTATTTTTTTCCCACAGTGCATCACAGCGAAGTGGAGTGTCAGTTGGAGGATATGTCGTAAGGGGTGTGGCAACTTGCAGGCCCACAAGGAGACAGCAGTCACACAAGGAGAACTTTGCCAACCAACCACAACCCTACCCCTGATGGAATGAAGCCAGTTTGTTCCACCAGTGTGGTTCCCGTTTATTGCTGACTGACTAGGGCTGCCCTTGAGATGAGAACCTTGCCTACTCATCCACTTGGGAGTCCCAGTCAGTGACTCTTAATAGGGGAAGCTTTGTTAGTGGACTATTTGTGGATTCTTACATACAATTTTATAAGGGTGTAGAGTGCTGCTTTGTAGAGTGGTGTCACCACACTAAGTCTGTACTTTAATATACTCTGTGGCAAGGTTTAAATCTAGCCACGGAGCAACACAATATTATTTGTTAGTTTTATCAACTGCTGAACATGTGATGTTCTGTTTGCTAATTTCTTGTACCCTGTTATTTGTCAGTCTCACTGTTAATTCACAGTATTTTTGGCCGCGACTAGAGGAAACAACCCTTGAAATGGCTGTGTACTCACTCATTGACTCACTTGCTCAGTGGAAGGCCCCTTGGCAACTGACAGCAGCAACCAAGTTGCTGTCATCCTATATGATAGATAATCCAAAAAAAGATCCTCACAATGCTAATGGTACCAACTGATAGGAGCAGAATGTGAATATGTGTACAACAGCCTTACATACAGCACTGGGTTACAGAAGCAGCAGTAGTAATCTATTATCTCTGACCAGCCTTTTTCAAAGGCTTCCTGATTTCCTAAGTGGTTTCGTTTCCACACAAATGGGAACTTGGTATTATGTTTTCACACCTCATGGAGTGACTGTTTAAAGTATTAACAGATGCATCCAGTTCGAAATTAAAATCATCTTGTTACAGACAGATATGGAATTAAGCAGAATAGAAAAAAAAAAATCTGCCAGGTATGCTAATGGAAATTCTCACTACTGTAGGTTAAAGGGGCATAGTTTTTTGTAGCATGATGAAAAATAGTAGTATAAAAATAAACACAAAACACAATTTGAAAAAGTAATCTGAATCCCAGAATTGGTAGAATTGGTTCTATTTGTGGCTTTACATTATTTTACAGGAAATGACTCTGCTTATAGTTTTTTTTTATATTATATATTATATTATATTTTATATATTTTTTCAGTAATGTTATATACCAAACATAGCATACCACATAAAGAAAAGCATTAATTCACCACTGAAATGCATCACAATGTTCATTTATAGGCAGGTTTAGCAAGGTCTTGGTCACAAAGAAGCTGAACAAAGAAATGACCTTATACGACACAGTGCTAACTCTCACAGGGTGCTCTAATTGCCTTGAGCACTTTAGCGCCTCATGTTATGGCATTGGTGTGAATGCTTAATTGTGTATTTAAAGGTCAGAAAGCCCCTAATTTTCCTTTCCTTGTCACAAAATCCATGCCTACCCACCCACCCAGCACAGAGATACACACACACACGCGCGCCCACACACACACACACACACACACACACACACACACACACACACGCACACACACACATCTTTGTGCAGTGCTGAACCTTTAACAGAGGATTCAAATGGATGAGTAAAGTATTTTTCAGGAGGAAATGGTCCTACTACAAAAAGAAAACCATTACACACAAAAAAGACTGTTCAGTGGCATTTTCAGCAATGGAGGGAAACATGGTTTCAAATAACTCCAAACAGGTGTTCCAGAAAATATCTGGCAGGGCCTCTTGATATATTAGCTTCTCTGACTACTATGGCTGACGGCACATCGTTCCCGTGCATGCTGTTGGACTAAGAAAACGTCTGGGAGAAATGGAATGCAGAACCCCACCGTGCATAGCTGACTGCAATTCTGTTGGCCATGTGTGTCTACTCTGGCTATCAGAGAAAAAAAGGATAAGTCTAAGATCAAACTAGGACAATAGCTGCATTTCTCAACTTTATCCAGAGCTTTATAATTAGATAGGTATATTCTGAATATGTCTGTAGTGATTATCTGAATTTAATTAAAGAAAGAGTGGCTAAATTAGTATTATCACGTTACTTTGCAGCCTGAAGACTTATTTTACACCTCTGGCCTTTTCATGGTCTCTTGAATTCTGAGCACATGCTGTCAGGCAGTTCCCAGACCAATTGTAGCGGGTTTGAATCCAATGTGTGACTGCTTTGCCCCTGAGCAAGGTTTATTCCCTCCTTTGCACCAGCATATATTTAACTCTGGATTAAAAGTATGCCTTCAATGGATGATTTTTGCAGTGTTAAAAAATAAGCAAAATAATAAAAAACAGGTACATTCGATTAGGGTCAATAGTGTCTTCTACATTGCCCCTGCTGGCATCGTGAAATTTTTTTCCCCTTTGCTGTGACCTGGCTTGGTGCGATTTCTGTTATGTAACTTGGTAATTGTTACTTTATGAAAGTAGGAATCTGTTATACGCTTGAACCCGCCCCCAATTTACATGTGATGCACAATTCTGGTATGGAAACGCCATGTAATGATAATGAATATCATAAATTAATTTTCACAGGTTGAGAAATTTGTTAGTGAATAAAGGTGTCAACAAAGAAAAAAATACAATGTGGCAACTTATGCTGACCCTCTATTCTTGCAATAACTGATAAGTGAGAAATAATCATTGGAAATTCCTTGCATGATGGGGGTTGCTATCTGGTTTACTCCATAGCCCTGATAATTTGATGCCTATAATGTTATTTATCAATCAAAACATGAAGTAAGATCAGCTCTTATTTTTGTTTTACGAATGCTTACTTGTCCAATAGAACCTGGTTTGTTGATGGTCCTGCTTTTATTATTGCCTGTCGCCTTTGTTAATTGTTCACCAAATCAAAGCAGAAAATGTCCTGCATGGTAACATCTCGATCAGCCTTCTGTCGCTGTCATAAGGGAGAGAGTCTTGTGGTCACCATTGCATCATCGTCTCTCCTCGTCCCACAAAGACACAACAGCTTGAAATCCCTTCAGTAGTTTGCTTAGCTTTCCTTTGTTCTTACATTTTGTTCTGACCATCTTTATTCACATATCTCATTAACTCAGTATCTCAAACAAGAGTGCTCCTCTCTTAGAAGATTGTGGGTATCTTGAAAGTACTGTAGCAGTGTAATATACAAACCAATGATGATGTCAGCTTGTTATTGACTTTCCAAGTCTGAATGACTGAGCAAAGGATAGGGGGTGGGGTGGAATCAATCTATTGCAGGCAATGCCCGGGCAGGCAAAAATGGGTTTACAGGCCAGCGTGGGGGATGGGTGGGATCCTGCAGTGACTAATCGGCACAGACATAATCTTTTTTAACGGGTGCGCAGCTTCACTATAGTTTACAATAATTTCTCTTTTTTGTATTTAGAACTCAGTCAGAACAGATAGAAGCAGAAGCTGCCATTAACAGCGTAAGTGGAACTATATGATTGTGTATCTGAGGAGCTGATAAAAAATCTCCTGTGAAAGTTATCCAGATGATGAACGTGACAAATCAAACTGAATTATTGTCAGGTGTGAAGGGTGATGAATCATGAAGACAACATTTTAATTTCAAAATTGTCCTACATAACTTGTCCAACCAGAAATGCTTTTCAGTTTCTGCCAAAACCGCAGTCCTTACTCAAATACCAAGGCAGGCAGTAGAGCAGTTCTGGAGTATTTTTCTTTTACATGTCCCATCTCTTCCAAACCATACAGAGGGCACTGTAAAATAAGCATAATATGATGCCATCAGCTCACTCCCCCCAGAAACTTACTAGCTAACACAGCAAATTGAATTCTTCTCCCCAACTACAATTTTAAAATGCTCACACAGTGCACACATGCACACACGCTGTCAGAATGAATTTCAGAACTGTCATATAATGACATAGGTAGAGAATGCTATGATTCTTAAAAATTCTAGCATACTGCTTACATTATGGGTGACTTAAGTAAATAACATTTTTAATAGATTTTTTTTCATCTGATAATAAATATGACATAGAAAAGAGTCATTGGCACTGCATTGGGCCTTATCCTTATATCAAAAGGTCACAAGTGATTTCAGATGACATGCCACTAGACTCAGATCCCCTGGACACTACATTAACTAAACAGAGGCAAGACACAAAGAGCTATCAAATGAGCATGCCTGTGTTATTTGAGCTGAAGGCCCCACTGAGTATATAACAAAATCCATGACATTCAGTCAGTTGTAAAGGATGAGGAGCACACAGTAATGAAACCATAAATTACATGCTGCTTGACTAGAAAATTACAGTAAGTAATGGAAAAAACCCCATCAAATTTGCAAAAACATCCTTTGTATAATTCCGTTTTTGTCATAATTCATAACATTATTCAAAATGTTGAATGCATGCTACTTTTGAAGTCCCTGAAATTACAGTACCTGGACATTGAATTTACATGTGTCACTCAAAGTGGTGGAGCAAAGACACAGAATAGATACAGTGGATGTGTTGTATTTCATAGTAAAGGAAAATATGAAAATGTATGAGTAAAATTATAATTCAATTACTTGGTTTTCAGACTGTTTTGCTTCCTATTAGGTTTGAAGTAGAGCTTAATCAATATTCACTTGAAGTAATATTCTTTTATTCAGAAGGCACGTAGATGTCTCTTTGTCCACTTGTGAATGCAAGTGAACGGAGGGATGGATCAATTTAAAAACTCTGCTAAGACTCCACACATATTGACTGAATTTAAAATACACCATCACAGGGAGAATTTGGGCTACAGCTGAATAATTTAGCTGGTTTTCACTTTCAGAGATCTTAATCTTAATGATTTAGGTTACACTTAAATTGTACCAAACCCATATGATCTGTATTATTGAACAATTGCTATGATTCTGAAAAGTACTTAAAAAATTCTAGTTAATTCCAGTAGTAAATTCCAGTAAAAATACAGTGTTGTTTCCCAGAGTGATCGTTCAAAAAATCTACTTTAGTAAAATCAAGGATTCCACTGTCTGTGAGGTAGGAACAATCAATTACTGGAATTGCTTGAATTTAATGACAAAAGGGCATGTGTTTCTTGTAGCCACTCTGCAGCAAACTTCAGGGTCACACAAGAACACAGAGCCCCCCTGAGGGGGAGATCTATCAAGTAAGAAACACAAACCTCATTAGCAGATATCCCTCAATGCATGGACACGCTTGTGTGAGCAGACGTTTTTTTTTGTTCTTTGGGGAGGTGGGGGTGGGAGTATAATTAAGGTCACATGATAAACATGTTGCTGTAGTTTAAACATGTGTCTTCATTTCACAACATCTCTACTTTTTGAAACTGAAGTCACCTGCTCAATTTGCCCACATTCTGAGCGTGACTCTGCATTGAACCAAGCATTGAACATACCTGCATAAAGTAGTACGCTGTTCTCATCAAGAATCATGTCTGGGGTTGAATGTCATTTTAATGAAATTACAGCTTTGTCCTTTACTCCCGTCTCCCTGGCTCTCCTAAATTGTGTGGTGTAATCTGAAGTCAGAAGTCTTCTGCCAGTATTGCCAGTTGTGTTTCAAACCTCACATCCTTCCATGTCAGCTTTGTTTTTAAACAATCTCTCCCTGCCGCCTTTGTGTTTCTCCCTAACGACAGCTTTTCTTCATGCCTCCTTCCTTTTTTCTGGGGCTTTGTAGTATCTATCAGTGTCTCCAGTATCAGGATGCCAGATGGGCTCCCCCGGGCCTGAATGTCCTGGATTTTGGATATGCCTTGCCTTGTTATTTACACCTTTGTCACATGGGAATTATGTTCCTATCAAAAAACCCCTTTGAATGTTACTTTCAAACGTCTTCACTTAAAGTCTTACATTTGTATCAAAGCTTCTTTTTAATGAGTTGTACTTTGAAGACTTTTGTATGGCGTAAACAGATGCACAGATTTTGAGGATTTCTAATTATTTTTGTTTTATGTGTTAACTTACTTGGTACAGTCATTTCTTTTTTTGCTAAGTCGTTTATTGATCAAATATTCACTGAATCATACCACCATGCAATTAATTAACTTAATATGGATATATTTGATGTCTGAGGTTATGTTTATGTTATGTTGTGCAATGCAGCATGATAGTAATTACATAATCATATCTAATAGCAAGAGCAGTACTGGGTATTTATATTTTGCACAATTTCAAGTATTTTCACCAGTTGCCATTTTAAATAGTCTGGTATCGCTTGTTGTGGCAAACAATTAGTAATTTATCAGTTTGCTTGGATTCCAGCAAGATATTCCACCAATGTTTGGTCTGTTGGGGCTCAAGAAATAGGTATTCTGTAGACATTTTTAGGAGGCTAGAGAAATGGAAGCAACAAACACAATAAAACATTTGGACTATCTGACTATCTATCATTGATGACTCAATGACTCAGTGCCGTTAACCATACTGTTTTGGAGCCAGTATTGGAGAGAAGCATTCTGTCTGAAAAGCCACTATATAAATGCGTAACACCTGGCACCTTCACTTAACACAATCTGAGTGGTATCCTTCTCTTAAAATCCAACAATGCGATTTACATTGTGTACACTATCATATTAGTTGTTTTTTGCTTAGTTTATTGTAACAAAATGCTTATATACAATAGAGTTGTTTTTTATCACTGGACCTACGTTTCCAGTGAAACAGTACTAATGACTAAAAATTACTAGTAAATTCCATTTCCGCATAGCAAAGTATTACTTTATTTCATTATTGCTGATTAACACTGATCAAAATAATGATAAATGTCACAGATGATAATCTGTCTGTCTGCCTGTAGCAATCGCAGAGGGAACTTCACCCTTTCAGATTAGTTGCTGTAGTAAAAACCCAGATCTCTAGGGGGAGAATCACCACAACATGTCAACCTTTGTGAAAATGAACTCTTCCATTTAATTAAAAGATATTGTACTGTTTGTATTTTATTACAGCCAAGGGTGAGTTTTTTTCCGGCCAGGCACTTTCTTAGTAATGGAACCAGCAGACTGGTTAATGCACGATATGTCCTTTCCTCATTGTGTGTACAGCTGCAGAAACAGTTGCCTGGGCCTGCCCCATTTTTGCATGGAAAGTCACCTCTTCAGTGTTTGAGTGTCTGAAGCCGTTGGCTGCTCCTGAACCGTTTGGCTCTTTCTCTACTAACAGCCTTACAATGTTCCTCAACCTCTCTTCAATCGTTATTTTTTAGGTTTTATCAAAGAGCCATGATTATATACACATAGCACGACGCTTATATGGGAATTTAACTACCGAACTACCGTCTTCAAGTAGGCTTATAACGCGTTATTGGTATCGTATTTTAAAAAATATCCGAGGAGGAAATTCCACACAAGCTGCACAGCAGAGAAGGCACCCCTTGTGTGATCTGGATATTAAAGTAAGAGCTCTTCGCTTTGCTTTTAACGACGATTTGGAAAATAAACGAATACACCATGCCAGCAATTAATCACATATGATAATATTTCTGTTAATGGCGTATTAATAGTTGCCTAACGTATTGACAAGGGTGTGTGTGTGTGTGTGTGTTTGGTGAATATCAGTGAGCGAGGTGGGGGATGGGCAGTGTATGTGTGTTTTGTGAATGCACCAGCAGCTAGCTCCAAGCTAGCGCTGGCTAGATTTCGTCAGGCTACAGAATGAACTACAATTAATTACAACATGTATTTGGACTGTTAGTCAGCCTATATCGCTGTTAATAATCAAACGACAGCCTAGCTAACTATTTAACCAGAGGTGTAGGTAGCAATACTGATGGGTAACTACCTCGTATTATTTTATTAGACGTTTATAGTTAGCTGTCCAGCTAGCTAGGTCATAAGAAATCTGAAAAGCATGCTGAAGTAAGAAGCAGTCGTCAAGAGCAGTGACTAGGTAGCTACCTAGCAAGGTGTGTTTTAATATAGATATGTAGATTATGGCTACAAGAGGGCAGATAATGTTACAAGTTAAACTGTGATACTCTGGCTTGTGTGTTTGGGCCATATGAGTGCATTTATATGTGAATTCCCAGGATAAACAGTACCTATGACAGCAATGTGGCAGTGGTTGAACTCGTGCGTGTGGGGGAGGGGAGCTCAGAGTCAAAGCCAAGATATTTTAAACTCATTGACACACTGGGACGTGTGGTGTTTTGTTGAAAATAATGCCGGTGAGTTTTATATTGCCCTGAAAGCCATAGGTACAACAGCTATCCGTCGTGTTTGCATTTACTTATTTATGTGGTTTTCATATAATATGGTTACCCAAACAAACCAGTTCTGAAACGTTCGCCAGCATTTCACTAAAAAGGCCTCTTGGGGTAATGTACTATGTACAGAATTTACAGAATACATTTATGAGGCTTTTTAGTTTTCTAGAGTGGTAGGGAGGATGGTTGGTGCTTTTAAGGTTACAGGATTGACAGGAATATATATATACAGAGTAATCTGATAATTGTGGTCTTAATAATTTGACCTAATAGTGAAATGTTATGAAACAGGGAATGTTGTATATCAAAAATGTAATCATTAATTTATTTTATTATTTGTTTATTTATTTTGGTGGTGTGTGTTTGGTGGGGTGTCATGATTTATATACATCTTGGGGATTTCTGCTAACTGTTTCTGCACACATTTGTTGAAATGTAGCTATTTGATTCAGTTTAGTCAACAAGTATTTAACTGGGGAGTCCTTTCAAGATTTTCTTTAATTTTGAAACCTGTGATAATTCATCTCAAGATGGTCCTGATGAATATGCTGTGGGTAAACTAATCTCCATCCTAAATAATTGATTTAAGTGTTCTTCACACTCTCAAATTACAGTAGGCATAGTTATGTAATTCAGCTGCTTGACAGCACATAGTGGGATGAGATGGGGGAGGGGAGGACTGTATTTGAGCAAAGGCTGTTTGTGTTAAATTGGGAGGTATTTTATCAACACACCTGAACCCTATTATTATCTCTACTGTTGTATCAACAGTACTGGGAACACCAAAAGGGGTTGTGACTTTGCCTTATTTTGACATTGAAACCAATGGAAAGTTGTACAATTGATTTGCGTCCAGGAAGTATTAACCCGGTTCATGTCCTTGCCATCTGGTGATATACAGTCTTGTTTTATTCCCCATTAAATTACGTCTCATTTGTTTTATTTTGTCTTTGGATTTTTTTTTTTTTTACAATGTTTAGTACTGTGGATTTTTGCAATATTTTGCAATATTCAATTCAAAAACAAAAATAGTTCTCTTAATGACCACATGAATAATTTTAGCATCACCCTGAGTTCTCTTTTACTCAATTCTGTGTCCTCTGAAAAAGTGTATGTCCCTCCTTATGCAATCTAGCTTGTGGCATCTCTTGCTCATTATGTTGCTGCAACATTTGTTTCAAAATATGCTTCTCTGTTTGTTGCTATTTTCACAATTTCTTTCTGTTTTATCTTATCTTATTCCTGTATTTCTCAACATCTACTGAGGTCATCATGCACTTTGTGGCAATAGCCTACTAATTCTTTGACTTAAAAATTTTAGGGGTGGGCATATCACGTGGGCAATGGGCAATCATATCATGATTTTTCTTTTCAGGCAGGATCACGATCCACGATCTTATCATGATTCGTATTGGAAAAAGATTTGAGGCTGGGTATCTCGCACCGTGGATCAGCTATTTTGAGCAGTCTTTTGAAACTCTCATTTTCCACGGTTTTTATGAGTTGGTCCCTAAAAAGAATTCAGCATCGGTAATATGGAACTAGTTTGGATTTTCCTAAACTGACACGCCCCCCCCCCCCCCCCCCACCGTCTTTGAAATCTTTCCCATTTTCTTTGTGTTACCACCTTGCTGTATCCATTTACATGTTATAAGTTCAAGAGTAAGTTAGCACTTTTAGTAGCTGATACAGTTTTACTATGTTGGCTGTGATTCTAAGTGATGTTTGCTGTGTGTGTATACTGAAATAATGCACCGGCTTAACCCCATAGATTGTGTTGTTGGGTGCTTGTGAGCAGTGAGATTTGGTGTTGTGAGGGCTTATGAGTTTTGAGTCAATTTGCAACACGTTAGAAATTTTCACCAAATTTGGACCCAGTTTTGGATTTCTTCTGAGGCCAGTAACAGGCCAATGAAAAAAAATAACCATTCCATAATACAGTGTGCCAACAAGAGCCAGATGTTTTCAGTAAACTGTTCTATGTAGAACTACAATTAGAAACAGTTAGCTGTGGAAGTAGACACGTTTACAAAAGGTCTGAGCAATAGTGAGCAACCTTACAGCACCCATGGCAACAAAATCCAGGTTTATTTGATCCATCCATAGACACCAATGGATGCACTGTAAGTGGGAGAAAATTATATTAAGGCAGCATGGTAGAATTTGTTGGTGTTTCGTCAAGGACTTCACGACCCTATAAGGTAGCACCGCTAGCCAGTGGACAGTACCTTATGGTTCAAAAATCATTTGAATCCTGAGTCATACAACAGTGGTCAAACTACAGCACTCATTCTGCATCTACCTGTGATTTATAAACTTGTGTTATGTAAGTCCCAAATCCACAGGATTTAAGGTGCTTGACTCCTGTAACCTAGTTTCTGTTTGACTTAAGTGGGCAAGTAAGCTGATTGTCACACTTGCAGAGCAGTTTTTCAAAATATTTACCTTTGATTTTCTAAAAATATTCCAAACATCTGGTGACACTTTCTTATATCTGCAAAGTGTTTGTACTATAGATGTGTGTTGTATGTAGTGCGTGCTAAGTTAGCTTACTAACTATCTTATTGCATTACATTAAGATGGTATGTATATTGGTCACTTAATTGAAAAAGAATTGAAGTTGGAATGAATCAGATGTGTTTGCAGTAACAAAATAAGTTTGTCTCTCCTCTGGCTTTATGTTCTCTCTCTTGTATTAGGTTTGTATACAAATTTTGTTGTCAGTAGTGACACCTTCACAGTAGCAGCTGATCAGTTCTAAATTCCAAAGTATATTACTGTTATATCTGCATGTTCTTTATATCACGTCAATAATGGGCCCCGCTTAACTTTATATTCAGTCATATATTTTTATTCATTTTTTGGGGCTTACAATTACATTTGTTAACATAACCATAAAAAAACTGATAAATGAATAACCTGCATTTAGGCTTAAAGTGTCCAGTAGCAGTTTTTTTTAGCAGTTTTACATCACATTAGTGATGTAAAAGCAGAGGTAACCTCATTCAAAAATTACATATTTTATACATGATTTGCAGACCCAGGCTGGGTGTGTCACAGGAAGAAAGTCATCTGTTTGCATTCTTGTATAAATGGGAGAATCAAGCTACATATTAATTGGAAGTTGTGAGGCATGCATCTGTATGCTGACAACATTTTGCATTCTTATCTTAAACCTCTAACCAGCAAGATAATATTACAGCTAAAGCTGATAGCTAAATCACAGTAATGTTTATTGTAGTATCTAGCTTGGTAGTTAGCCTGACAGCTGTTATCTGAGACCCCTTTTACACTGGCCTGGGATTGCCTGGTTGTGCCTTTGGTATAAATGGGCCTTCCCAGATTATCAAACCCAGGAATGCACCCAGCTCTGGAGCTGGGTCCAACCTGGTAAATTCCCAGGTTTTTTTCAGCGTAAAAAGGGATCCAGGGATTCATTATACAGAGCACCTGTGTTGCCTGTGTACTCTCAATTCTTGTCTGAAGGTCATCAGAAAAGCTCTCCTCATTGCTGTTGATTTCAAGTTTAGATTATTCTCTCAGAATCTCTCATGATTCCACTTAATGGAGTAGACCAGTGCTTTTTAAGCTTGGAATGCAAAGATCCAAAGTGGGGAATTGTATTCAGCTTAGCATTAAATGAACAGTGCCTATTGAAAAAACGTTGAGGCTACGACATTTTGATCAATCAGACAGCTGCACCTTTTGTGACCATTTTGCTGCATGATTTGCCATCTGCAACCAGAGAATTACAAAGCAAGAAGTCCTCTGTGTCACCGTAGCAATGTATGCTGTAGTAACTCAGAGTGTTCCGAGAGTTTAAAGTTCTGAGAGTGTAAAGTGAACTTGTGCATTTGCACCTTAATTGCACTTGGAGTATAACTTTGACTAATATGGTAGACTGTGATATACATTTTTATGCAAAAATGCCCCGCTAGAGTGGATAGTGACCCTTCCACTTTAACTCGCCAAAAAAGAAAATTACCTGCATTTTCACCCTGGTGGGTGTTCATTTTAGACCCTAAAGAAGTAATAGAGTAAAAAAAAAGGTTCTCTGCTCCTAAGACAGTTTAGTGCACTTCATTTGTATGCTGAATAAATTGTAAGGTAAGGATCAAGATGAAAAAAGAGTTGCTTTGAGGTCTTGTGCCAGGTGAACTTAGAGTGCTTTCTGATATGCCACCAGAATTTGAATGTCCATTTGTGCTCAGACGTTGAATGCTGAGGCTAATGTGAAAGCAGAGCGAACTGGAGGCATTTAAATTCAGGCTCTTTCTAAGAGAGGTGAATTGGCAAATAAACTCTCTAGCACACACACTCTGGGCTGGAAGTACTGTAGTGCAGACTCTTTACAGTAAGTGGAGAGTTACTTTTTAGATCTCCAGCAGCTCAACTGGGGGGGAGAAGAGAAGAAGTGGCTACTCTTATGATCTTTGTCATTTTACACAATTTGAGTATGACTAAAAAAAAAAGAAAGCTGCTTTGCTCTCCCTGGTATTTGGTGCTGGCTTTGCTGGGTTGCAACATGGCCTGGCAGCAGCCTGTATGCATGGAAGAGTGGCACAAAGAGTGGTGATCTTGCAGTTCCTCTGTTTTTGGGTGTTGCCAGTCCCATTTTTCAGCAGAACAAGTAAGCAGACAGTTTGTGGGAATTACACTGAAGCATATTTGCAAGTTGGGAACTGTAGTTCAGTACTGAAACTACTCCACACATCTCAAGGGAGGAACTGGATAGTGTTGAACCAGTGTGAAACCAAGCACATTTTTCATGCTGGTGTCACACATCAGAAAGTGGCAGACTAGAATTTGAATGTCATGTGGAAATGCTGTACGAAGTTGACTGAACAAAGTTGAGATGAGCCAAAAATTGGCACATTCACTTTTTCATTTTCACTATGATGTCCTTAGGAGCAGTGCTGGCTGAATGAGAGGTGGCCAAGTTAATTACATTAAATTCATGATAGTGTTAAGTTTATGACTAGAATGGTGTAGTACTGAATGCGCAGAGCTGGCCAGTGAGATCTGTGGCTGGCTAGCTGAATGTTATGATCATGTCAGCAGTGTACAGTATGTACAGCATGTACAGTTTCCTACAGTCTCATGATTTGAGACTATCTAGGGATGTAATATTGTAATATGTCATGTTTTGTATGTCAAAAAGTGTCAGTTACATTTGGTACAGTTCACAGTGAATAGCTTGAATGCATCATTTTCCAGACCATGGTGCATTGGTGGTTCCAAAACAGTGAAAGTGTCAAACCTAGTTCTAAATCTTAACATTTCTCCATCTGCTGCACTTGAGTTTTAAGCCACCTTTGGTTGGCTTATAATTTAACATGACCAAACTATTGGATGTCTCAGTAGTTAGTTGAAGTATGGTCATGCCATCCTACAAATAGACATACCTCTTACTATCTGTTGTGTGACCACACTGGCTGTGGCTACAAAATAATGGGGAAAAGGCTCGAATTGAAAAGTCCAGGATCATTTCTGGGCTGGCACACCTCCAGTCCTGGGGAGTGGTTGGGTAATACTGATATGCACAACTGCAAGGTTTCTTGCTAACTTGAACAGTGGAAGTGTTTATTAAAGTTCTTGCAAAGATGGTTTGAGACGTAGGTTAATTGGTGTGGGAGAAGAGTGAATGTAGTAAGTTGTACCCTGTATGTTGCACTATATGGAGGACAGCGCCTTTTGTTTTCCACTGGAAAACCTTATGAAGAGTTAATCCAGACTTGATGTCTTAAGTAGGCTATATTCCACAAAGTGAAACCCTTGTCCGTTAAGGAAGGTTGAAGCAATTTTAATTGAGGCCAAAAACAATGTCTGTTATAACACCACTGAATTGAACTTGTCATTTTTGTGGTTTATCAACTGTATGTTATGAATATCTGGACCTATATGGCAGGTGTGATTGTTTTAAGGAAGACACTATTTTGAGAAACTTGTCGTGTTCCTTTTGGCAAAACCCAAAAGCACACATTACGTTGGCTTTATATTCATGATGGATTGAGGTTAAAGGCAAATCAGGGAAATATGTGGGTTAAAACAGATCTCTTGTTCCATCGACCATTTTACATGTTCGTAAAGCTCTTGTTTTTTTTGATCTCATGGTCCCATTGAGTTTTTTTTTTTTCTTCGCAGATGACAATGAGTGGAAATGGCCCGTTAGTGCTAGAAAGTCCCTTCCTCCCTTGGCTATGTCTTGACTTGTCAAGGGAAATCCCTTTCTGTTTTTTTTTTTCCTTTTCTTTTTCTCAGTTGTGTTGGTAGAGAGTCTGTGTTCTGTAGTGCTGGGGGAGGGGGTACTAGAAGTTGTTCCTGAAAATATGCCTATGAGAATCATTGATTCCATGTGCTCTCTCTTTAAACGCTGTCTAGTTAATTCAGTTTATTATTGCGCAGGACCAACATGATAATCATTGTCGCATGATATTATTTCCAAAAATATTCTTTGGTTAAGCAAGGAGCTTAAAGTAAGCCAACACATCACATGTAAATATCAGGCATCACATGAAACGAATGTGAGTAACTTGGGGAGACTTGATCCGGGGGGGTGGCAGCTTTTTTTCTGCGGCTGAGCCAGTGTTGAAAATCTTACACTGTAACAGCGGTGAAAATAACTGCTGTTAACATTTTAACAGTTAAACGCTGATGAGCTTTTTGGTTCACCACAAGGAAAATTTAAATCTGGGAAAGCCCTGCCATTTGTGCAAGTGAGAAAGTCTATGTAGTATATCAGATTATAGACTGGCAGTGACGGTACAGAACATCCATTGTTGACTCACTATAAAAAGCTCTGAAGGCGATCCTCCCAAACAAAGAGAGATTAATCTCATTTTGGCAAAAAGAGGGTCTCCTTTCTTTACACTGTCTTGCCAGGGTTTGCAGATGGAACTTCCACGCTTGCTTACTCTTCTTGCAAAGTTCTTTATCGTTATCCTGCCTTACTTTTATTTCAGAAAATTTATATATTATGTATAAATTTTATAAATTATATATTTGGTGTTAATTTTTCATTTCATCATTTTTGGTACTACCTACTTGATGTTGTAGATTAGCAAATATGGGCAAACTACCAAAACTGCCAAACCAATCTTGTGACTTTTTTCGGCACTGCTGCAATTCAGAAAAGGTGCATACTGTTACTCTGTTGAAGAATGTAGCTAGCTAGCCTGGCCTAGTGCAAGACTGTCTTAACATTTTCTCTCATTACTGGTTTTATGTCAACCACTCAAGGTGGCTAGTTGTGTTTATTCTGATGAGTCCTGGGTCAGCTCAGTACTTATGACCTACATGCTTGTACCATTAGATAGTTCTGGGTGGCTTACCACCTGCAAAATACACTTGTGATAATTGTGGAATGGGTTATGGAGAGTTAAGTGAACTTGCTGTAGAGAGGTCCATATATCTTCATGTCTTTAGCAAGCTCTGCTTTTATATACAGCAAGCATTCCCTTGTAAATTGAGTAGTGACTTGACTATTAAGCTGTGTTTTAGTGTGTGTCCATCTAACTCAACTAGCTAGTAATGTTTAGTAATAAATAGGTTTGGGCACATTAGCAATGATACGGAATTTATACAATTAGAAAATTATTTCAATATATATTGTTTTCAGTATATTATTTCTCTATAATTGAGGGTGTGTGGACTTTCAGACTTAAAATACTCTCTAAAATGTTGATCTGGCAGCCACGCCTAGCACATCAGTGCAAAGGTGTTTCAGTATGTCCTAAACCCAAAATAAATTTTGCATTGACCCAAACACACTATGCACAAACTTTTACTTGTTCTCTTAGTTGTTCAGGCTTATGCCTGATGTCAGGATGTCAGCATGCCTCAACCTGTACTGAACCTTACACTCAAAACCAGAGCCCATTTTGTACATTTTGCTCCTTCCTAACAGGACTCTCCCATTCATTTTGTAATCAGTTATGAATAAAAAAAAAACACCTAATACACAATAATTACATTCCACAAATATCAGGAATATTATATAATACATTCTCAAGCCATTGTAGTGATCAGTGTAGCATGTCCTTTCATGAAGAGGCGTTTTATTGTACAGTTATTGTATTGTAGGTTATCTTGATGGACACGGCCGACCATGGTGCACATGTGTATGTTTTACAGCCCGGAAGATGAAGGACAAACAAGGTGCCACAGAAGACCAAAAAAACCTTACTAAATGACGAGTAAAATAAAATCTGAAGGTGAAGTGCGTAAATTTGTATGCATGTAATTATTTACAGTATGATATCGACAAGTTACAGAAGTTTAAGTGTACATGTGAATGAATAAGTCTGGTATATACATCTGTAATGGTTAAAGTGTCAACCCAGTAACTAAAACAAACACCACATTGAGCTGAAATGAACGAATGGACGTCACAAAGCCACAACCAGACATACTTGTAAACACAGAGATCCAGAGCCTTCACATGCAGGGACAGAGACGCTAGCCTAGGTGCTAACTAGCTAACTGTGGGTAATTACAACCACCCTCAGAACAGTGTGTGTATATAATAGTGCTTATCGAGAACAAATGGCAGAGCCCTCGGTCACACTGCTGTAGTATGTCCCTACTATGTTTTTTTCTTTTTGTTATAAAAGTTTCTTCATTAAAATTAGTTTTCTTTCCAAAATAACATTTTTTCCAACATAAAACATATTAACATTTAAAATATAAGGAATATCCTTCTCCATTACGTGATATGTAGTGTTACCTACCAGGGGATAGGGATGGGGGTATAGCTCAAATGATTAAAAATATACAGTATATGCATATGAAAATGATCAAACCATCTGATCCTTACACAATTATTTAAAAAACTGCATGCTGTAAACATTTCATTATATTTTGTCTTTATTAGATAGCACATTTTTATTTCATTAAAAAAAAAATCAATTAATATGGGTCCCAGGTGGCTCACTTGACAAGTGCCGACAATATCTGTAAATATATATAGAACTAGAAGCAGATCAGGAGCTTCGACACTGTCGAAAGGAAGACCTTTTGCTTTTTGGTGTTGTAATGGTGTTGTAATCATGGCAATTTCTCAAGCCAGTATTTACAATGGTTAATAAATATTAAGGTGGAATAAGTCACTCCAGGCTGAAATTCATACATTGAAAAGAGATTTATGTTAGACCTGGTGTAGAGACACTTGACTCTTCTCAAAGATGGAAAAGAAACTGGTGTAAAGTAGGTTTACCTCCTGCTAAATGATGTACTGCTGCTGTCAAACACAATGGACACTTGACCCTGTCTTCACAACTCCCTGTCATTTTACTTCATAAGAGGGTGGCAGAGGGGACAGTGGAACATTGAGGAAGCTCAGGCACAAAAACATGGCAAATAGATGTTGTGCTGACTATGAAATTTAAGACATCAATCTGAGGGAGCCTGAGGTAGCTGCAGGAGGAGAGAGAGAGGCCACAGCTGGAGGGAAATGATTAAGGGACCTGATGGAGACAATGATGAGGCAGAAAATTATTACAAGGCAAAATGAGTAGACCTAATGATTTTTTATTTGCCTGCAAGACAGTAATGTGGCCCAGAAACAGGATGAAATGTGTATTCTTGTGAAGGGCAATAATTGTTTAGGAATAATACGACCCACATCTTAACAGGAGAATCTGGGCTAAAAAAGAGAATGAGTAATTTTTCATCCCTCTGTCCAGCATGGATTAACATCATAAAAGAAAGCAGCCCATCTCCCAGTTTACACTGGTATGTTGTTAAGGCAATGTTGAACTGCTAGTCAATTGTATAATTGTATACTGTTTTTTTAACACAAGTGCAGTAGTAAGCTATGTTGAAGAGCTCAGATTTTTTCAGATCTTTAACTGCCTCCATGCAGGCCTAAGTTTCTCCAAATCTCAGAACAAATTTCGCCACAACAAACTTTGCATGTACTGACACCCCACAGGAGAGTGGTGTTTGAGCAGTTTTTCTTTCTCTTGTGACCCTGCAGCATCGTTAAACTAAGTACAATCATAATATTGCAATTTAAAAATTTTACTTGCTATCTAAGATAAAGCTATTACTCATAGTAATTATACTATAATCGTGATCAGGTCTGGATTCTCTTGCATGTAATGTGATTTATGGGCCTGTGGGTGCCTAATGATTTGGTTCCAGTCAGCTATATACGAGTAGAACGATACCTGCATGTTGTTAGGTTCACTGGTCAACTGATTACAACTGTATTGTGGGCGAGACAGAATGCAATGGCTCAACCATAGCATTTTCATATTGTTGGAAATGGAAAAAGGTGAGATGGCTAGCTTGTTAGCGCATATATTGTATCTAGCTAGCTATAGTATTCATGTACTTATTGCAATGGGTGGGAGCTGGTATAACTCGAAAATCTCATGAAAAATGAACAAAACAAGGAACTGAGAATTGTCATCTTGCTGACTAGCTCAGTTAAATACTGCTTAGTTTAGTAAAGCTAGGTAACAAACTACTTTGCCAGCTCTGCAACTGCTTGTTATCTAGATCCTATAAGCAGCTTTCTTATTCACTAATCAGTGGTAGTTCAATGGAAATGTTTAAAAAAAAAATGGGGGAAAAAACTTTTCATTTTGTCATCATTAGTTAAATGAAAATTTGTAATTGCAGAATATCATAACACCCGAACCATCTTACCTGGTATATGCCTGATATGTCTCTAATCCATAGGGTTGCCAAGATTGGCTTCATCAACACACTGGCTATAGCCAATTCAAAGGAACAGTTGCCATTGTTGAAAGCTTATTCAGAGGATTGTATTTGCTGCCCCCTGAGTTCCAGTGTGAGTGCATTGTTGCACTGAGACAAGCCTAATGCACAACTGGTAATGGTAAGAATTTTATAGGTGGGGACTGTCATGAGAACAGTCTTGCTGTACAACGTAAGGTCAAGAAACATAGAGGTGAGGTCTGAGAGATTATTGTCAGTTTAAAACAGAAATGTTATGAAATAAGAATACTGCAATAGTTCATCCCTTCCAAAACAGATTATGCATTTAGCAGTCAGGGTTGTGGTACCCACTAGTGTGCAGGTGCTTCAGGAGAGGAAATTGCGGAACAGGTGGGAAAGGTCTCTGCTCTTGAGTCAATTTAGTTTAGATGGCATGCCAAATAAAGTGTAAAATAAGGAACAGATTCAGCATATGTGTTTTGAGGTGTATTATCCCCTGTATATGTGCAGGTTGTTGTGACATGTGACCCACAGGGTGGGTTCAGTTATCTGCTGTGTTGCTGGATGGAATTGAAGTATTCTGAACAATCCAGTTGTCCTTGAGTTGGAGTATCTAATAAGTTATCTGACTGAATTGTTATTGACAGTCAGAGAGCACTATTTAATATGTGACTGAAAACAATTGTGAATTTGTACCAAAGGTGTTTTGTCATCTAATGAAAGGGTAAGGCCTTTGAATACAGGTCTGTATTCCCTGAACCACTGGATATACTTAGCTGAGCTTTTACTAACCTTGGTTATTATTGTTCCTTGTCAGTGTATAACATTTATAATAGTGGATGGAATGGGGGGGGGGGATGATTCCAATTCCATATTATATGGAATGAAATAAATGAATCAGAAGGATCCCTCACCAATATTTCCCTGTTGGATTCTTGGTAGGGCTGCTGCTGGCTTATGTGGGCCTGTTGCATACTACACTCCCTCTTTGGAAAACTGTGAAGAGCATATGTAATGAGGAGAAATCACTTAAGAGAAGTGTATTAAATACTTAATCAGTTGGCACAGTGTCAATGGGTCAGTCAGGGTAAGTGGTATGAGTACTTTCATTAGTCTGTCATCAAAATTCAAAATCCTCCTCTCCAGAATTTTGGATTTATAGATATTATTTAATCAATGGTTCAAGTCCTAGGGCTGAAGCCAATTTTAAAAGAATTTGCTTGTCTGTAATTGCAGATGTTTGGCAGAGGGAGTGGCTTGGGTGGTAGAAATTAAGTGGAAGCTGATGACATCTGTCACAAGAATTATGTGACCGAGTCATTTGAATTATGAAGGAGGTACTTGTGGTATGTGTTGGAATTATGTTATATTAAAATATAAGAAGAGAACAGTTGTGACACTATTCTGAATTTCTGCCATCAAAAGAATGTCATTGGACTCCCTCATTTCCATTTTTAAGATCCCTTTTCCCCTGTTGGGAATAAGAGATCCAGATTACGAAGATGGATGTTGTTCTATTGTGTGTTTTTGGGAACACTGAAAAAGATCAGATGGGACTGTGCAAGCACATACTTATGTAAACGAATCCATTGTCTTCAGGGAACACTCACCATGGCAACGTGTTTAACCACCTCTGATGGAATATTGCTTGCTGTGTACCAGATGGATACAAATCATGCTAAATGTTAGAAAAGCAGCCAACAAGGGGCTGTGGTTTCAAAAGAAAAATGTTCACGCTTTTGTCTTTAAACTTCATGATTTTTGTGAGACATTTATGTCACTTACATGAACTTGGATGATTGGGTATTCATCATTTCTGGTATGTATTAAAGTTACTTTCAACCATCTACAGTTACGGCATATTGCAGGGAAAAAAAACAAAAACAAGCCCGTGTAAATGAACTTTTCCTCTAAAATTGCAGTAAAATGTATGAATAAATATAATTGGAGGTAAAAGTAACATAAACCATTTTTCAGGCTTGTTTTTGATATGTATCATTTCAGCATCAATAATGCTGCCATTGTCATTGTCATTTTTGTCAGTAAGTGTTGGCATTGATGAAATCTTACTAAGCACCACTTAGTATACTTCACGATTATATAAGGTGCATTGTTGATTTAACAAAGGGAAATTGGTGACCTTGTGCTGCTTAGGCTTTCTGCGTAGTTCAGCTGGTGATTGTGAGTCAAGTTGAGAGTGCAGGAAGTGGGAATGTTGTGTGTTCTCTTGGCCAGTCTGTACCCCTCATACAAAATACAGCAGAGATGCAAGATACAGCAAAGGAGCGTGAAAAACCAAGCTCCAGGAAACGCCTTGTAGCTTTTACACGAGGAAACAGTAAAAAACAAGGAAAAAGGGTAGGCCTGTGTTTTTTTTAAAAATTAAAAAAAACAAAAAAAACAAAAAAAACAAAAAAAACAACAGATGTTGATAGTGTGATGAATCAGTCCACAGATGTATGGATGAAGCAGGAAATGCATATTAGGAACTGTTCTCCTAGATGGGGCATAATACCAGAATGTTGAGTTAGAATAATTATTAACCACTTGTCTGCCTTTCTGTTTTGTTACCTGAAATTTTCAGTTGTCTCATTTGAAATTAAATTAGCGTTAAATTGCCAAGAAAATCATAACGGCAGACACTGAAAGGAAGTGGGTCATGTCTGAGTCAAGGACAAGAGTGATTTTACTGGAAGAGTTGAGTTAAATTACGCATGACTTGAAGGAGGACCTGTAGGTTTGTTTGAAAGAAAAAGCTCAATCAGCCTCACATATATTTCTTTTCCTTTGGCTTACGTCCCTGTTTCTCATCAAAATATTGTGTCCTTTGATAGAAAGTGAAGTGAATCAGTGAACACTAATGAAAATATTAGCAGCGACTTTGATCACCTCACAGATGACAGTAGCTGTACATTTTTTGCACTTGGCATGCTAATGTTAATATTTTTTATTTGTAGCTGTCACATTTCATTCAGCATTATTTGCATAACATTGTCTAAAACTTCTAGAAACAATGCATTTTCCTTAAATGGTTTTGTGAGTGATGAGTTGAAGTAAGAACAAAACAAACCATTAAAACGTCAGTGGTCTTTAGGCTTCAATAAATGCCATTCTAAACCCATTTCTAATAGTTGAAACAATATATTAAAAGTACTGATCACAGAGCCTTCAGTACTGCAGAAAAAAAGGTATTTACTAATCCAGTTATCATAAGAAAATCAAATATGTAACTGGTCACCTGCCTAGCTTGCCTTTAACCTTTCTGTTCCACACTTTAATGCAGTAGGTGTTAGGATGTTCTAGCCTCCAGAGTGTTTTGTGTACAAATTGTGAAATTTTTTGTCACCACTCTTTTTACATGAGTCAGGCAACATGTAACTTTTTGTTTTAGCTAACTAGACCATTTATTAATATTTATTCAGCTATAAATATGAAACTAAATTTGTAGCTAAATCAAAATAAATAATTTGCTTTCCCTCTTCATTACAAGTGCAATGGTATGTCCCACAATGTGTCCAGTATTCTGTCACAAGTTGGTATTGGTTAAATCACCACCCTCTGTTTGGGGGAGAAGGTCGGGAATTAGCTAGCTTCCTGTCCCTCAGGTAGTTCGTTCTGTTTCCCAGGAATGTAAGGACCTCTCTTGGAGGTTCAGCCCTTGAAAGCCCACCAGCTGTCTAAAACTCAGAATGGGGTGCTTTTCCTTTTCTCTAGTCGATGTAGTAAGATAATTATGCACTGAACTTCCAGATTTTGTTTTTATTTTTCTTTCATTTTTCCATGTTGAAATGGCCTTGAGGGTAGTAAAAATTTTATAATGTATAGTCTTTTTGATATATTTTTGCAGAGTATTTTTTTATATATGAAGTTGAAATAAACTCCAGTGCTGTGCATGTTATTTTTCTGCACTTTTGCACTTCATTGCTGCTAGCATATTAATTAAACTATGCACTGGTTCTGGGGTAGGTTTTGGCAGTTCAGGCTCTGGCTCCTGTTAGGATCAACTGTGATTGCACTGAGCCTTTTGAGTCACTGAAACAATGATTGTATTTTTCACTGCAGTGTGAATCATCCCAGATTTTACTAAGCAGTCAGTCAACACATTGTTATAGGTGGTAATCCTTAAATGTAACTGCATGGCTGCAGTCGTATCACCCCTAATAAATATCAGAATAGTGAGTGTGCCCGTAGACCTGGTGGTTCTTTGCTGAAGTTGATGTGAAGCTTGGTAAACAAGCCTTCCTCCTACAGGCAGATCTTTCCCCACTTCATTAACCACATGCGGTGAAAACAAACACAGCAAAAACAGAATTTAACACAGAGTCCCAGCAACAGCCTGATCAGAAGACAAAAAGGTTCCAGTACTGAAATGCTGATGTCACACAGATTGTTTAATTTGCACTGACAATTTCTTGGCAGCCCACAAGTGTCAGTGCAGTCCCCCTCCCCCCTTTGCCATTTCTGATTTAGCTGTCCTCAACACACAAACATGGCTGAACAAGGTCGCACCCACTCATATAACATCATTCTGAAGAGAGTTTGAAGTGCGTGGAATGTCTTGTCTGAATGGTAGATGCAGAATGTTTTGGTTATGGGACTATTATGAGACATAACACCTATGTCATTGAATTCCTTTAAGAATATTTCAGCACTTCTGAGGTTCTAATGCATCAGCCATTGACTCGAGTGGAAATTTGATGGAATGCAAGTTCATGGGGAGTACCATTTAGGACAGACACATTACACCGAGTGTACGCAAAAACAGAATAAACTCCTTGGAACAGTAGGATTGATTTTTAGCTCATCAGTTTTTAGGACTTGTTTCTTTTCATTATTGAATCGTATGGAGAAGGACACATGTAAGCACTGCTAATTCCAAGGTGGTGGACTAAAATATTGTTCTTATAATTTTTGTGGCATTTTGTTTTCCATGGGGGTTTCATTCAAATTCATGAAGTTATCCTCCATCCTAATACATATCGGCATAGAGTCATACTGTGACTTAGTGAAATTAACTGCTGTGTGCTGTGTGTGTGCTGCTTTCATATGCTTCCAGTGTGGACACTATCCACCCATCAGTGACTCTTTGACATGCAGTCCTATAACAGATTATCACGATGCTGATTCCAGCGGAAAAAAAAGCTGTTAAACACTAAAACACTACTTGAAGGCTATTCTGTATGTTGATACCCTGATTTTTCATCTCAGCATTTAACCTTTATATCCCCACCTGTGTGCTTCAGAATAGCTTTGCTCATAATCTGGGAGATTTCCCACTCATGTGTCAGGAATGATAGCATAGCTGTAAGTAAGAAGGACGGTGACACTGTTTTTGGTCATGGCTCTGGTCACCCACATAAATGTATAAACAGGAAATAAACATTTATGAAGTATGTAAAGCTTTTTCCCCACTGCGTAGAAGACAGACATTACTAAAATGTCACTTGCTACTAGCCTTAATGTCCCTGCCTCTCTCTATATATCGTTCCTTACAAAGATTTTGCTTTTTGCATGACAACTAGGCCTCTGATAGGGGCACCTTTGGCTCTTGCTTTGTCAGAGTTCTCATTCTCAGGTTTTCAAATGGTGCATATGCTCCTTGCTGTTTTTATCCTCAGTTGTGAACTGCTTGATTTTATGCTAGACCTTTCTGGTATCAGAAACGGTGGCTTTCCCTGTGTTCTACTCTCTTACCATGGTGCTATGTCCTATCCCTTTCTCTAGTTTTGTAATTATTTCAGGTTTTGTATCAATTGACAGTCACTCCTTTATGTTTTTTTTTGTCATTTTGAATTGTCAATTTTCCATGTTTTTTGCATATGTGTGGTTTCAAACCTGTTTGGCTGTCTGAGTTGTTTGCAGCTCTGAGGTTTAGGTCTTCAAGGTTCTGCTGTACCTTATCTTTAAATTTAAAGATCTGTGCAGGCCTAAAACTTGAGCCCAACCCAACCTATGTACTTAAATACCTGAACCAAACCTGGCCTAAAGATAATAACTTGTTACCTGTTTCTTGACTCCACCCGACCCTGACCCCATCCTGGCTGGGGGACCCGTGTGTGAAAATTCTTGCAATTACTATAATGAAATTCAGCATTAATCAAAGCGATCTTACCAAAAGCCTGTCCTTTTTGATAAAACACAGTGCGCTCAATGAATAAAGGGCTGTACAAAAATACATAAGCCACAGTATGTAACATTCAGTAGTTTAACAAATGAACACATTGCAGTCTGTCTTTGGTGGGAAAACAGCACACTATATGGTGAAATAAAAACTTGTAATCTTACAAACTTGTAATCTTACAAGGCATTGACACAAAAAGCACAAGCAACACAATCCAATGCCACCTCAAGGCACTGACCAAGTGTCATAGGTGTAACTAAAAAGCTGTAGGAGGAGCTGTATTCAGAAATCAGATGGAATAATAATAACAAATAATGATAACAGTGAGTTGTTTTTTTTTAGATTCAGCTCAACTGTTCAACAAGCAAACAGACCTTTTTGGGAAAATGGATGGCACATAAGCGACATTAAGTTCTCCCTGTCTAAGTAAGTGAGTAAATAAATCAATCCTCCGTTCAAGTGCGATATATTTGATAGCCTTAAAGACGTTCCCTTTGTGCATATGTAATTAATTCAAAATGAGATCAGACTCTCACATCCAGAAATACTGAGCCTGACCTGACTGGAACTGAGTCTTATGGTGCAATTATAAGCCTGAAACAGTTGGGTGCAGGTCGGGTTGTAGGGCTTTTTCTGCATGGTCCATTGATGTTAGAGCTGTGCAAGTGACCCTTTGCAGTCATGTCAGTCACATTCAGCAAGCAACATGTGATACCGGATGTCTCCTTAGTACTTTTTCCTACTTCAGGAAAAGTCTGTGTTTTCCACAAAACAATCAGGAGTCTTTGCATGCTTGTAGATTTCCTGTGCAGCGGGTGGTTCATTCTGATGGGTAATGTTCTCTCCACGGCTGTGAGAAATTGATGACTAAGCGTGGACTTTAATCTGATAGTATGTGTGCTTGAATGCATCTAAAATGCCTAACAATTAAAAAAAAAAAAAACAATTTAAATTTCAAAAAAGGAAAAAAATTAAAGGAATAGAGGCTGGTAATTTTATTACCCTTGCATTCTTATTTTATGGACTTGTGTTTAAGCAAAGGAAACATCCCACATGTTTTGGTATCAGCAGCTTGTTTGAGAACCAGATTGAAAAATGCTCATGGACTTGTTTGAGACTCACGTGAAAATGCTCAGCAAGAAGGGACATACTTACTGAATTGAATTTAACAATCTGCCCAGTTGTGAAGGTTCTGAGCTGTTGTTTTTACCAGAGGAAATATGATTTACTTTGACCCTTCAGTTTACTAGATTGTCTCCATAAGAGCCCCTCCAGTCCCAATCTGCCCTTTGTCACATGACACTTCTGGGACCATGATTTCACCCTAGGGTTTATTACTTCAGGGTATACCATTCAGTGTTTTGAGGTCAGTGAGCTGAACATATTCAAAGTTCAGTATTCCACAGTCAGCTAGCAAGAATTAGAAAAAATCCTGTTATATTTTCCATCTTAACTTCAACCCTCTGTGTATATAATGCATATTTACACGCCCTTTAAAAAAAGAACTGTGTGGAAATTTGTGTGGAAACAAGTTAGATTACTCATACAGGTGTAACAAGGGCTTAAATCTAGGGTTGGGTATTCGGGTTTTTTCCAACACTGGTGCTAAAGCGATACTTTTAAAACGGTACCAGTGCCCAAACGGTGCCTGAACCGGTACTTAAAAAAAAAAGCACAAAATGACGGTTGACAACATTAAAGAACGGCTTTTTTATTGATAAGGCAAATTTGAACTTGAAAATATATTAACTGTTAACAGTTTAACCCTTTCGCACGTGACTTATTTTTATGCCATGTAGCGCGGTTGTTACGTTACATGGTTCATTATGTTTTCATTAGCATTAAGCTTCTCATAGTTTTCAGTCAGTATTTTTTAACTTTAAATCAGTTTCCTAAAAGCTAAAATTAACTAGAATTTTTCCAAACTAGTGTTCTAATCGCACCTTTTTTAGCATACGCGCAAAATGGCTAATCAGACCGGTGTGACTGTACACACGAAAAGGTTATTCCATTAGTTTTCTTTGTGCGTGCGCTTTGTATTTTAAAGGCTCATTATTACGGTTTTGTATTTCTCTGCAATGTAGTACAGTGTTAACAATGTTACTTATAGCATCCTTTTTCAGCCCTGGTACTCAAACCATTTTCTGATACCTCAAAAAATATGTATTTAGATAATGAAATTAACATCATAAACGTGCGACGACTAGTCGACTAATGGCTTGAACTAACGACTACTAGTCCACTAGGAAAATCTTTGGTCGGGGGCAGCCCTACAAACTATTAGTTATATTTTGTGCATGTACTCTGTAAGTAGTAAGTGTGAGCAGTCAATGAGCTCACATTCTTTTCATATGAAACAGTGAGCCATGCTCATGCAAAAAAGCTCTGTAACAGAACACATTGCCTGCCGCAGCGAACCTTTACTTGGCATCTCCTGACCTTGATCATCCCACCTCCTCATGCTGTTCCCAGCTGACCCAATTAAACCCGTTCTCAGTACTGTGCTGGGGCTTTTTTGGCAGGGACAGGTCTCATCCACTTCACAAGTGGACTCAAACAAAGGTGAAAATTCTGAAGCCACTCCAATCAAAAAAAAAAATTATCCCATTTTCCAATTTTCTATGCAAAGTGGCAGTGATTAACCGACAGACGAGCCTCATCTATCAAAATGTTTGTAGAAATCAGCGTATTATGTTCTTGGGAAAGTTTGTTTGAAGAAGTCTTGTCAGATTCATGAAACTTGCAGAAGCAACCAATCTTGTTCATACCCTCATTCAAATGATGGAAAATCCCAAATAGATGTCAGTTAAAAAAAAAAGCCTGTCTTGGCTTACAGTGAAATTTGTATCCAAAATATATAGAGTGTGTGGGGGGTAGACATTAGAGATCTAAGCCAGGGGTGAAAAGGCTCACAGTTAGATGTATGTATTCTAGGCAAATAGTGAATCTCAATTCTGATTTCTGAAGCGATGAGCGGGTCATTGGGCCTAGCGGCCTCCTGCTGCCATATGTCTGGCAGTGAAGGAAAACAGCATAGCAGGTGAATGTGTTTTTGCATGCCATCTCAGGTGTGTACAGAAGTGTTCTGCTTGCTTTGTCCAAACACATTCATCAGCCTTTTAGCACACTGATGGTGTGTTCCATCACTGAGCGAGTGTGCATATGTAGTTGGTTGTGTGCAGTCTCCTATGGTATCTGTCAGTTGGCCAACAGCTTCATCAGGCAAGGTTTAAGCATGTAACCCCTATCACATATAGTACAGAGAAATTCACAATAACAATTTGGCAGATATGTTTGATAAGCTGAATGGTAGCATTAGTTAACTAATATATCTTTATGTTTATATCAAACAAGATTGAACAGAATATCATTATGTTCACATACAATGTCTGAATAAGTCTGGAATAGTCATAAAATTTGTTTGGATTGAAGTAGAAGTTTGAAATAAGAACAAACAGATGAATTATAAAATGTTGGTCAAGTTGATTGTGTGCATGCTACAAGCACAGAATCATTTCTTTGCATGAATTTCGAATCTGGCTCAATTTCCTTTTTTTTAACATGAAGCTGAAGAAAAGAAGCTCCTCTAATAGCAGATGAAATGGACCCTAACTGCTGTAATGCATTGCAACATAAGAGAACTGAGAATGATCCGATTAATCCTTTTAATGTCAGGCCAGGCCCAGACCACACCAGTGCAGTTATCTTGCTCTGGCTCTCCACTACTGCTTATCATTTCATGTTCCACACCTTTTTGGAAGCATACAGCCAGCATTTCACAGTGATGTAAATAGAACGTGGGTATCTTCAACCAAAATTAATTGCAGACAAATACAGTACCTGCTGCTCCAGGGGAAGCAGGCGAAAGGTCAGTATTTCCGTCATTTATCAACAGATAAAGCAAAAAAAATCCCATTGAAAACCTAGGTTTAGGTTGTGTAGTCTGAAACTGTAGTCACTAATCCATAGGACTGAACGCTATAAGTGAAGCTGCCTGGCTACAGCCAAAATCACCTCAAATGTTGAAACTGCTCAGTCTTCAACGTGAGGTCAAATAATCCAAATTATTTTGAATTTTTCATTACCTGTAACAATATTGTTTTGATCATCTACTCAGAAAACTGTTCAGTGACACCCAAGATCAAACTCAGGGGACAAGCTTCTCGCATTATTTGAGATTTGCAATAAAAAAAAATTCTGGCTTTAACTGGCTTTCACAAGTCTTAGCACATAGCGTGATTAACTGGACACATTTGGTTGTAGGACAGCATCTTTTCAATATTTTATAGTGGGTTAAACTTGGATTATTTTGAGAGTCAGTTTATCAGCTTTGGTTGATTTTGACTATATCTCCATACAGTTCATGTCAATATCAATAATACAGTGTAGACACCACTGTTTTGACGCTGCTCAAAGGCCCTTTGATTTATTGCTAGTGCTTCTCACTGTTGTTAAGGGAGGGAAAGAAACAGTCTTGAATGCCTGGATCTCTTGAAGTTATAAACAAATTCCAGTACTGTAGTTTAAACTGCTTGACTTTCAGTGTCTACAAAACAGAGGCACTTAACTGTGTTGATGAAGTGAACAAAAGTTAGTAGAGGCTACTATAATTTGGCTTGAAGAAGGAGTTATATACTTGGTTCTTGTCATCTGTATGGGATAATAATTTTCTTTCTCCCATAATTTGTCATAATTTGAGGTCATTTTTCATGGTCTGATGTGTTTTGAGACTTATTTTTCACAGCTGAATTCATGCAACACTCACATGAATAAATTATTAATAAAGCAATATGAATAAATTCATACAGAACTAGTAACTGACAAACCTAATGAGTCCTGGTGGTCATTTTCATCAGTGTGATAAGATTTGATATACTGTCACTGAAATAATCATCTCAGTCCAAGGTGTATATATCACTGGTGAGAAGGAATTAAATTGGCAATCAGGGATGCAAAAGCAGAATGGAAAATTACTGCAGGGGTGAAATTAATTTTGCAACTTACAGATGGGACACCACAACAACAACTCTTGCTATTAATTCAGTGAGGGGGGAAAATCATGTTTTGGGTGGATTTGAATAATGATCTTCATGCAAAGGTGGAGCTTACCACATCAGAGTACTCAAGCAGCAGCAGTTACACACTGAGCGTGAATCACCCCAGGTTTCATCACCATTTATTTCCAGCTAGAGGCTGAAGCCATCTTCATAATAACATGAGGCACGGTTCAGAAGCTGCTGCACCGTCACTTCATTAGAAACAGTGAAACAGTGCTTAAAATATGGTCTCTCTTCCACAATGTGATAATGATTAAGGAAAACTTTAAGTTGGTTAATTAAATTACAGGTCTAAATTCCACATGTGCAGCATCTCTAAGGAATTCTGTCCTTTTGTCTGTCATTTAATCAATTTAGTTAGAAATACTTGAATGGATGAGTTATTAGCATTTCATGCTGGGCAGTAGAGGTGATCACTGATTACATTTTTTCCCTCCATCTTTTAGGGAAATGTCAGAATTACAGCTGCACTATAGGATGTAGATTATGTCATTAAGCCAATATCAGCACAGGACAGGACTTCTAATTTTATTTCTCCTATAACAAGCAGTATGGAAATTGTGTTGTATGAAAAAAATGTGTTGTATAAAAAAATAATCTTTCCATTCCATTGTCTTTTTGTAATGTAATGTTTTCTATAAGCCTGTTTTCTATAAGTGAAATATGACCCTGTGCAATTCTGGTGTTTGTAGAACCTTGAAAAGTGGCAAATACACAGTTCTCAGTTGTTAAGAAAGTAAGTGTGAAAGTTTCTAAAAATAATGAACTGGTGGAACAGATCCAAGGATCTGCGCAGTATTTCTGTACAGATGTACCCATGGCAACATGTCCTGTGTCATTACCATCACTTCAGTGTGTAGCTTTCAGGGACAAAATGGGGCACAGATAGTCACTGGATAGTCATGTGGTCCTCTGTGAGGTGCAAGAGTATGGCAGCAGTTGCATATTGAGTCTAACTACCTTGTTGTGTGTCTTTTTTTAAAATACTGAAGCCTCAACAACCGGTAAGAAGGTCTGCCAAATACAGCACAGCTATCAAACAATTTTCTTTACCAAAACAGTAAAAAATCCAGTTCTGTTACTGAACAGAAAAGTTCAAAATAGTTGCCTTGTTCATATGTTTACAATAAAAAAATGAATACAGTGACTGGCACAGGCACTCTGTGGTTGGGGCTAAACCAGTGAAAAGAAGTATCAGTAGTCTAAAACAGGGGTCTCCAACCTTTTTTCATCTGAGAGCTACTTTGGAAAAATGAAAGTGGCGGAGAGCTACTCATGTCTTATTACTCACACTTATTCACATAACGTATAACTCACACTTATTCACATTAACCAGCTGAATTAAGCTTCTTTTTGTATATACATGTATCAAATGTCAATATCCAAAGCTCACACTTTAGATCAAAGCATCTTAAATTCACATCAGTAGCATGTCAAATGTATGTTCTGTATCCATATGTTTCAAATTTCAATGTGTCAAGCTCCTTGCAGCGAAGGGCAAGAGCAGTCACCCAACCCGGCCTCGAACCCGGGGTCTGTGGGATACCAAACTGCAACTTTGACCGCGACGCCAAAGAGCCAGGCTCGTTGGTAGGGCAGTCAGAGCGCATACTCAACCGTAGTGACAGCACTCTGTCACACACATATCAAAACATCTTAAATTCACATCAAAGTCATAGAAAACATTACTACGTGTTTATGTCACAAATTTGGTGATCACTGGATGCTATTTTGGAACATTAAGCCACGTTAAGCCTTTTCCTTATAATGGGCATCAGTAGAGAGGAAAACGCTTGATGTAAGATAACGTCCATACTCATAGGATTTCGGTTTTGATTTTTTGACAAGTGAAAGTGTTTATGACCAGACATATCCGAGAGAAATTTGGTGATCATTGATCGCTGTTTTGGAACATTAAGCCACGTTAAGCCTTTTCACGAGCTTTAGAATGTCCCTGAAGTGGCGCTGAACATCATTTACCAACTGAAACGCTGGTACCGCAGAAGAGGCGCACACACTTGTCCTTCACATTCGTGGGAAAAAAAAAAACTCGCATTCCCATTCCGCATGGAAATAGCATGTTTTTTTTGGCCTGGCCACTTTCTTTATTCATCATAAACCTGGCTATTTTATAGGCTAAACTGGCTTGCTAACACCACCAAACTCCTTGCTTTAGCTCAGTTGCTATCTCAGTAGCTAGCCTACAGGGTAACTGACGTGACGTGTTGGAAAACTTGACAGTAGCCTAACTTATTTGATTGACAGCTGATATCATTTTGTGTTGGAGGGGGGTGGGACGTCTGTATTATTGATTGGATTGAAATGGGGAGAGGTTTACAGGGTGCATTTATTTGTTGTCAGATTTTTTTTGTACATAATCTTAGAACCTTTTGGCAAGCTACTCAAAAACAGGCAGTGAGCTACCGGTAGCTGGTGAGCGACGTGTTGGAGACCCCTGGTCTAAAGTTTCAGCCTGAGAGACCATCAGTCTTACATTCATCTGTTAATGAAATTGAACTTTGCTAGAGAGAATTTATTAATGAGAGTTTCTTCACTCTAATAAAACAGTTACCAGAATTCATGGCAGCATGTGCATAACTGTAAGCCTGCTGGTACTGTTACCACCTGTTGGTAAACGTCAACACTGGCTAACTTGAAGCTAAGCATTAGCCAGCTGCATACAACGATGATGCAGTGCATAGCAGGATTGGGGTCAATTCAGTTTCAGTTCAGTTAGTTCTGGGAATGAATTGAAATCCAATTCATGAATTGAAAGTTTGTTGAAGATAAATGTGTGGATTTTCTATTCCTGAATTGAATTACAATTGAGTTGAGTTACAATTGAAATGAAATTGAATTGACCTCAACCATGCTATACAATGCACAATCATGGTATTCAGCTGACTGGTGGCTTACTTCAAGTTAGCCAGGGATCACAGTCATTCGCATGCTTCAAGGTTAGCCAGTGTTGACAGTCTTGCACATGTTCCTTCAGATTTGTTGTCACTTTTGTTTTAGAGTGAGTAAATTATCATTGCGTCTCATACGAACAAATTAATTGACAACTTGGAGTCCTTTAGTCTCTAGTCTATACTAGTCTCTTAGATCAAAATGGGAGTCGATTACGAATAATGCTGCTGGACAGTGTTGTGGAATTTAATGAATTTCTTCACTTTATGCTCATATGCTTTACTCCAACTCCAACTTTACTCCTGCCTGGCTTGCTAGTAACAGACAATAATAATCAATAATACAATAATAGTCTGCAATAATCAATGATCCAGCTGGCTAGCTAACGGGAGCGGACTTATTCAGTGCAAAATGAACATGACACTCTATATGATTAATAGATTAAAGGCTGTTAAATGTGGGGGTAGTATTATCTTGACCTGAATGTTTTAAAGTTTTCCGATGAAGTTTACTATTTGATATACACTCTACCAGACGGATACAACACCATTCTTCCATGAGACTTCCATCCCTTGGTTTTTTTGATTGTGATGGTGCTAAACGCTGTCTCAGGTCCTAAACTGGACGAGACCACTCCCATCAAGACAGAAATACTTCACCACAGCATGAAGCTGATCACTCAGAATGGCTTTTTATATATCGGCGTCTACCTTGCGCTCTAAAGGGTTGAGTAGACATAAACCCTGCCGGGAAAATGCACCCCACAGCATAACAAAGCCACCAGAACCATTCACTGTGGGAACAAGCACTCAAGCCTGTAGGTTTCTTTTGGTGTGTGCCACACATGCAATTTTCCACTTGTTGAGAAAAGGGTGAAAGATGACTCATCTGACCATATGACTTTTTTCCACTGCTCAGGAGACCACAGCCTGTGTTCTTTGTTCCACTTTACTTGAAAACATGCATTTTTCTGTATAACAGGGGCTTTATACACTGCAGCTCAACCATAGTATCCTTCTCTGTGATGCTCTCGACATACTGTTCTTGATGAAACTGCCTGCTCTCACCATAGATATTTTCAGTCAGCTGATTCAGAGTTGCTTGTCTGTTTTGCCTTGCATCTCGAACCAATGCATGGACATCATGGTCGAGGAGTACGCTCTTTCATGTTGATGATGTCTTTCTCTCAGGCTTACAGCTACCAACATCATTTAGCTGTGTTCAGTGTGAAACATCAACAAGTTAAGCAGCCTTCATCCCTGTAGCTCCAAATGTGCCCCAAAACCCATCCTTCTCTCAGAATCACTGTGATCTCTCCTAGCCATGGTAACCAAAATATTTGAGCAACTGGGCCTGCCAAGCATTTTTATACATGACCATGTGCATAACGGGGTGTTAATTAACTCAGGAACCACACCTGTGTGGAAACACCTTCTGTTATTAATATTATTTTTTACTCAAGTGTGTCCTTTTTTGGCAGCTAACCTGTAGTTACCTTCTGCAGCAAACTATAGCTAAGTAAACATGGTAGGGCTGACCAGCCATTTGGTAGCTGGGTATAGTCATAGCTGTTTGCAGAGGTTTGCTTGATCTCAAGATAGAATTGATTTCTTGTATGTACATACCTTTTAAATGACCACCGGGTTTAATGCAGATATCAGCCTGATCACTTGGCTTGGCTGATCTGTTGGTCATCTTCTATTGCTTATACCATTAATACCCTGATCTTTTAAAAACATATTTCAACAAAACATTAGCCTATTATGTGTTTTAGGCCGTGTAAAACCAAGAGGAGAGTGTTGAACACATTACATGCAGTACACTGTATCTGAAGTAGATCCCTTTTCTTAGGCAGAACAGTCATTGTGTTTGCTGCAAAAAGTGCAGATGTGGTTAGGATTAAGTCTGGGCCAGACATAATGTGCACTTGGGATCATTTTCCTTTATGTGGGTGGGAAGGGTGGGGGGTCATCCTCACTCACCATGTTCAGGATCAAGGGGACTACATTGTGTCATTCCTGTGCCAGATTTCTTTGTGTTTTTTTTTTGTTTGTTTGTTTACAATTACAGAAAAAATGGGCATAACCACGGTTTATATTATCATTTTACCAAAGAGAGAAGACACAGTTTAGAGCCCAACGGAAGATTATTATTAAACCATACAGGAGACACTTTGTGGAACTTCAAAGTAAAGGTCAAATATTTACATGCTTGTATCCATACATGTAGCTTAGCCAAAATCAAGCCTGCTGATATAGTGGAAGTTATTTGCTTCACACCTGAAAATGGTAAATCCTGAATTCGTAGAGGCATAGCTGTCCTACTTTATCAGGAAGAGAGCTTTGATTAGGTGTCAAATCATGATTTAATTATTCTTGATTGAAAAGATCAAAAATACAATTTGGAAAAGCAAACCCACCAGAAGATTTGGACTGCTGTAGTATTGAGAGACAAGTTCTAGATTTTATATTATTATGAATAAAAGTCCCGTACATAGTATAAATTTCTTTAAAGAATCTAGATGAGAGTATGAGAGGAACCATGGAAAATCAAAAGTTGAAATGAGGGACAATATTCATTTTTGCTACAGACATCCTGTCAGGCAATGAAAGGTGTTGTGGGAACCACCTACCCAAGCCTTTTTTGAGATTATCTGACATGTCCAAGACGTTTCTTTTCCTCAGAGTTGGGTGGAATTTTCTCTCAGATTCCTAGATCTGTGAAGTCTTTCTCTGTACTGCGAAAACTGGAAAACTGGATGGCTTAAGTGGATGGCTAGCTGAATTAAGACAGATATTGTGAGCCATTAAGGTGGATTTTAAACAGTTAATTTTATAACCTGGAAATGATCTGAATTGCTTAAATAATGAGAGGATATGGGGAGCTGGGTTGTGATAGTCTGAATAATAGAGGGAGTATATTGTCTGAATATAAGGAGATGCAATACACAGTGCCATTCATGTGTATGGGTAAGATGAGGGGATTTTGTCTGACTGCCTGGGCTAGAAGATCTAGGGAGAGGGCGAACAAAAGTAGACAGCCCTGTTTTACCCCTTTTTCACTGGAAAACTGAGGACATCTTATGGCCTGTTAAGACACAGGTGGTTGGGTCATTGAAGAGGGTATCATTTGAACTAAAAGGGGCCAAAGGGTAGAGAAGGAAGCATTGGGCCCCCTTCATTTTAAGAGAGGCCAGGCACAGAGAGAATGCTTTGCAGTTAAGTTAAGGTGCTAGACTAATCAGCAAAAAGCAGCAGGCGAGACTGCTTGGTCAGAGTGCCAGGGTTTCAGTAAGGTTTAAGGATCTCTCACCTGTTGTTCCTGTGAAATTTGAAGATGAGTGTCCTCAGCTGGTTTGATGATATGTCCACATGCTGCAGGTGAAGACTCAATGAGCTCTCTTGATTTTGATCAGACCTCTCCCAATTTTAAGGTAAATTGACTAGGTGTAGCTTGTTTAGATGATTACGGCAGCTTGCTGTATGTCAGTTTGTCCAGTGAAGTGACTTGAGTTTATTGCAGAAACTTTGGTTTCAATTTTTCGTGAAGTTGGCTTTTAAAGAGTCAGTGCCTTTGAGGATAGCTCTTTGATCAAAGTGGCTCAGTCAGCGAGGTATCAGGCAGATGTATCAGGTAGCTGGCCAGCTTCCATTTGTGGGTCTAGTGAGGCATGTGCGCTGTCTGTGTGTCCCCCTTTTGAGTTAGCCCACACAATTTCTTTGATCTGTTTCATGATTAGTTGCTTTCCTTATAGCCGGTTTGGAGAAAGGAGAATAAGGAATAAAAATCCATGTCCTCCACTGTTCTATTCTTTTCTCTGCGGAATCCATTTGTTGTAAAGAGTGCTCTACAAGAACAGAATGAGAATTGCTCTAAAAAATGTAAAAAATGTTGGGTATACAATCTTTCCTGAAGCCCAACTGGAAGCCCCAGTGGTTTGTGCTTTTGTTGAATTTCCATAGGTATCCCTGACCTTTGGTTCATTTCAACACTGTATGGAGTTGAGTGTGCTTCAATCTACATGCCAGCTGTTACACAGGGCAACAGAGTAGTGCTTGCTAATCAATGTTTTTGTTGTTGTTGATAATAATAATAATAATAATAATAATAATAATAATAATAATAATTATTATTATTATTATTATTATTATTATTATTATTATTATTATTATTATTATAACTGTCATCATCGTTGTTTTCTATGTGCATTCCTCCATTTTGTAATTTTTCTCTCAGTGATAAAGCAAAAAGCAAAGACCATTATCTGTGGTCTTATTTATTAATGAAAGGCACATACGAAAAAAGTGTAGCCTAATGTGGGCTAGGATAAATGCCACAGTAGACTGTTACTGCCTACTTATTTCTCAATTCCAACTCAGAAAAGAGGGCAGCACTTGTTTTACCTCAACTGCAGACAGAGCGATGATTAACTCTTTTGCATGACAGTGCTGTGTTTCCCTGAGAAGGCTCTTACAGTGGATAGTCTAGTTGCTAGAGGCAACCTGTAACACTCTTATTTACAATGGGATTTATTGTGGCATCCAGGCATAACACAGAATCTACAGAATATTTAGCATGGGAGCAACAGAACTCTTGGATGAAAAGTGTCATTCCTCTGAATAACCTATTTGCCATGTATCCATGCCAACTATGAGCTAAGGAGTATTGCAGGCATGTTGCTGAACATGGCTTGGATTTGTACACTGAACACCCCACCCTGCCCCATCTGTCTCAGAAAAAGTCAAAGCATCCACTATGGTATGCTATCCCTGTTGAGATAGCTGAGGGATTGTCCTGTTTAAGTCTTCTGTATTTCTGGCGTTCTGTTGTTGATCCTTTAAAGCTGCGTGTAATGAAAAACAGATCTGTAACCTTTCACATGAAATTGAATAAAGCCTTCATCCATCTGTAACCTATGGATTGGTAAATAGTATTTGCTGACAGGAGTCATAATCTGGGTTCCAAGATGGTGTGGTTTATTGGCTGAAATTGAGTTGTATACATAGGTTGTTAGGCCCTTGGGGGTTAATATAAAATTGTGCCTGGGATTTGCTGTGCAGGATGTTTATTGTTGTGGTTCAGATGCACTGAGATGTGACTTTAGCCACTTTTTGTAACAACTACCTTCACTAAAAACCATTGACATTCTCATCCTTAAACTATTGGGAACTGCACTGTATGACACATTCATCACATTGCAGTGTCCTAAGATCTAAAATTTTATGGTATTCAAAAAGGAAGCAAAGGTATCATTGATAATTCTGTCAGTTTTCGATGAATTTTATCTTGAACTGCATACATTCTGTATTGGCCTTAATCTCATCTTATTTGCTGGAGGACATATCGATTGCGTATTTATGCAGGTGTGTAATGTTTTTTTTTTTTTTTTTGTCTCCCTAGACTAAAAGAAGGTACTCACTAGTACCGTGAGGCTGTCGGACCAACATCGGCTGTCGGAACAATACTCGGTCACATGGTAAGTAAATTTACATAAGGGGATAAAAACTTTACATACTGTCTGTTAATGAACTTATTTTTTCTTCTTCCCACTGCTTAATATGGTAGCACAGTGAATCATAACTGCAGTGAAAGATAAGGAATGCAGTAATTCATATAAAAGGTAATGACTTTTTTTTTTAAATGATATTTTAATGACTGTGTGGTAAAACAGCACATGCAAACCACTGCCAGAGTCCTGTCAAAAAAAAATTTCTTCATTCAGTTCAGGCATGGACAAGTTTATGTTTGGCTTCAGTACAGCCCCAAGCAACAAAGGTCTAGGGAGGACTAAACTAAAAACAACTAATATATCCCCCATTTCCATTTCAGTGGGTCAGCATATTTACCTTAATACTTACTGTCTGTAACTGATCACCCTCGACCCCCAACCTCCCAACCCTGACCCTTGCTCCATGTTCACTTAAATGCAGTCAAGAAGACATTTCTGAGGTTCTTGGAACTCAACCAGTGAGATAAATACATAACAGTGTACCTCTTCTTGAGAGACCTGAGTGTCACGGAGTCTGTTAGAGTTGGGCTGCCAGAGGCACTGATAGCAGCACTGTATTTCTGGGGTGTACTGTATGTGTGCGCATGCATGCACGACTGCGTGTTATGGGTGGATGATCGTGCAGGATTTGCATTAAGCTCCAAATGGAACCGAGCGTCAACACTGTGCTGTCAACCCGGGTGACCTGTTACAAGGAAGCAGTAATTCAGAAACATTCCTCAGTTCTGTTACTCTTCTGCCAGACAGCAGTTGGGCTGACGTGGACTGATGATTGTACATCACTGAAATGGAACAAGTGGTCTGAAAGGCCGTGGCAAATTTAAGAGCCATTCTTCACTTCCATTATTACCCAAGGGCCTTATTTTAGGCCAAGAGTAATTAGTCGTAGCTCTTTGATGTGCTTTCTACCTTAATTTCTCCAGTCTTTGTTTCTGTGATTGAGAATGATGTTGCTACAGCACGTCTTCATACTTTCCACACAAATTTTGAATCTCAGTGGCCAAATACCTATAGTTTTCTTGTAGTTTACATTGATCTGTAGAAAGGCATGATTGGGTGTAATTCTGGGGTTTGCCCACCACTTTGTTTGGGCTGTAGTGCAGGGTATCATCCCACTGCTTTCTGTGATAATATGGTAATGTATTGCTTTTTAACAAGGGAATAATGAATCCTTTTCTGCTAATACTGTATTTTAAAAAGATTGTTTTTGTGGATAATACTACTGATGAGTCTGGTGATGGGGCTGCTTATGAAATGTCTTGTGGTGTCTGTGGCTGTAACAGATTCTGTTCCTGGTAGATAAAGAATAGTTTAATTTAGAAAGCACTCTAAATAAAAAAAATATGTTTACACCAAGCATACAAATTAAAAAAGAAATACCATTGCCCATGGATAGAAGGCAGATAAAGCCAGTAAACAATAAACTTCAGCTCTTAAAATGCTGTTCTGAAACCATTTTACCAGTTTTCTGCACTTAATAATATCAGTTAATGACATCATTTTTTTAAATTATTTATGATGCTGTACTCGTGCTGTATGGTGAATCACGTACAGTATAGGTCTACATAAAACTACACAAACAGGGGACAGCAAATTAAGCACAGGCTTGCATTTGAATAAATAAATAAGGAAATAAGCAAATGAAAAGTAAGTAAAGAAAGTGAAAAGTAAAGCAAGTAAATGTTATTTTCTCACATTTTCCCTAACCAAATAACACATTCTCCTCCTTTTACCCCTACATCTGCCAGCCCAAATGACAGAGTCAAATAAAACAATTTGGATGCTGCATAGCTACCAAGCTAATGTTGTCAGAAGGCAGACGAAAGATAACATTACCAAGCCGAATAGCATGCATTCAAGTTTAGCCTAGCAGTTTTTAGTTCACTGATACTTAACCAGTCGTCTAGCTACTTAGACTAGCACGTTGGAAGCTCTCTGTTCTGAGAGAGTGGTAGCTTCTAACTTCTAAGGCTGAACCTCTTAGAAAGCATCTTCAGGTGGTAAAACTAGCCATAGCAACAACTAATAAGCATCTGTTGTAGGCAATACCATTGCAGTTTTTCTAACCAGAGCAGGGCAATCTTTCATTTTTGTGGTTTTACAGATGTTTTTAATATTATAGGTATGTAACGATTTTAATTTATTATTGTTTAAATCTAAGTTAATAGATATTTCATGCACACTACCGGGGGGACGGGGGGGGGGGGGGGCCTCACTTCCCCGCTCCATATGCAGATAAACACATACATCATTTCCGTTTGCAAAGACCAAATGCGTTGTAGTTTTTAACCCTTTGTTTAACCCTAACTTATTTTATGCTATGTAGCACGTGTGTTACGTTACATGGTTTATGTTTTCATTAGTGTTATTAAGCTTCTCATAGTTTTCAGTTAGAATTTGCTATATTTTTTAACGTTAAATCGCTGTTTCTTCAAAGCTAAAATGAGCTATAATTTTTCCAATCTTGTGTTTAAATCGCACATTTGAGCATACGCGCTAAATGGATAATCACACTGGTGTGACCGTATGCATGAAAGGGTTAATTAACCGGCAGGAGGCAGCAATGCGTACATACTCCGCTTACGCAGAGGGCGTCAGTTAAGTAGGCTGTCCTTCAATGTGGCACACAACACATTCGCGTATGCACTGCTAAAAGAATGTGGCCGTATGCGGCCCAGACCACCTCCAAATGTGGTCTGAGCAATCGGATCTCAATGTGTCCTCGGGTGCATTCACACCTGTACTTAGAGCTGTCCACTTGTGATCGGATCACCCAAGATTCATGTTGATGCAAGGTGTGAACAGGGCCTAACTGTTCTTCAGTTTGGGGCAGGCAAAGTGTAAAGATTAGCTGGTTATGCAGGTAACTAGATCGCTAGGTGATAAGTTATGCAAATGACTGGGAGATTGTTGATTAATTATGTAAATTAATAGGTGACTAGGTGATTAGTAACTGCAATAGTAGACTCTTGTGATGGCTAGACTTGTAACGCGTCTTCTTAGCAGGTACAAATGATGGTAAGTAGTGTTGATGGAAGTTAAGTTGGTACAGTTAAATTACCTCAGTGATTTTTCACCATTTTGCAAGTTCAAACCGTCAACAGGAAACATTTGAAGAGGTTTACTTTCTGAAATGAGCATGCCCAATAACTCATACGTGATTATTCACATTCGCATTTGCATTTGCATTATTCCATTTGCCCGACGCTTTTATCCAAAGTGACTTACAAGTGAGGTAGAGTACATGCAAGCAAAAAGCCGCAGTGAACAGTTTTACAAGCACAGTATGATCAAGTTTCAATAGTTGGCCAGACAAGGTACAAGCTAGCTGTTAGAGATAAAAATGCATGGAACCATAGATAGAATTTTTTTACATACATATATACATACATTTAATCATAATCTGAGAAGAATGGGGTTCCAATCTTGGTTTTGCATGACCCCTACCAAAATGTTCGCTTGTCCAAACTACCTAGCTTGCCTTCTAGAACCGTTTGTCATGACTTACAGAGCAGGTGATCTAAAGTCTGTTTAAAATGCTATTTTTGGCCAGTGTTTTTGCATTTAGACAATCACATTGCAGTCTTGTGACAAGCTGCTCTACAAAAGCAAGCAAGGTCATTTTGGGATCAGGCCTCTTTTTGTAACGTAAATTCAAGGCAGTCAAGCCCACAGCTTCCTCTTGTTTCTCAACCTTCATTAATGCATTAAGGCACAGAGTGAGCTGTCTTCTGTGAGACTGCATTATCTGACTAACCCCGGGGATCCCAACCTCTGCCTCTGACCCAGTCTGTTTATTATCTATAATGCTATGAAGCTGCTTTGTTTTCTTCCCTTTTCTCATAACAGTGCAGTCATCTTTCATCAGCTGAGCCTTTGCACCTTAAATTGCACTTTAAATCACTCTGGCCCAAATATGCTGTGATGGCACAGTTAAGGTGACGTGGGGAATCCATTGTTATAGGTCAGTTCAGACTGATAAATACGACTCTCCAGAGAGAGTAGCGTTTATTGATGTTATGTCCATAAATTTAGTAAATTGTAAGTACAACTTAGAAAATTTACCATTAGGACACAGTATGCTCCATTTACATACAAAATGGACTTGAGGGGTAGTAAGAGGCTTTCAGTCCTGAGGGTTTTCAAATTACACTCATTAGTACCGATTGACGACTGTTGCCTGAAGTTGTTGTTTTAATTCTACACCTGCGGCAGAGTATTGGTCCAGTCTTTACTCCCATGAGAATGTATTTTGGTCTTTTGTATTGTCAGATCAGATGTGAGACAGGTTAGTTATTGAGGGGAATTGTGTTATTTTTTACAAGGAGCCTGTGCCTAGCAGTGAAGATAGTCAAGTTCATGTGCAAAGACATGTGCAAAGTAAGTCTCTTTTGTGATAATAGTGCTGTTATTTTTCACTTTTGTTGTAAGCTATGATGTGGCCAAGGTCAATAAGGACCTTAGATTGTCAATAGAGGGGAAAAAAGGCTTTCAAGTAATAAAAACTCATTTTCTGTTTACTTCTTTATTTCCATTCTTTCGGTGAGACCAGTGTCATCCTGTTGATAAATTATCAGGTAAATGCTGTGAATTCTGTTGTGAACAGGGAACAGAAATGTTTCGGTGCACAAAAACAAACTGAATAGGCAAATCATTTTCCTATTAGCAGAAACAAAACAAATAAGTCTAAACAAAGATAAGATAAATTTAAAGTGTTTTATTGCTTTCCTGATCTTTTTGTTGTCCCACATTTTCCTTAGTGCAGTGTTTCTCAATCCTACTCCTGGAGCCTCCCTGTCCTGCATATCTTCTATCTATCCTTGCTCCAAACACACTTGATTGATTAAATCAGGTGTGCTCAGCTAATCAAAAGTGCCACTGATGAGTTCAGTCAGGTAGGTAGAGCAGGGAGAGATGGAAAACGTGCAGAGCAGGGGGCCCCAGGAGCAGGATTGAGAATCAGTGCCCTAGTGATACTGCACGTAACCAAATGACAGCCATTGAATTATTATTTTTGTGCTGAGCTAAAATCAGCTGCTAAGTACAAAAAATACCCAGCTAGCTACAGTTGGCTGTCTATCAGAGCTTAACTTTGCACTGACCACAGTATTTCCATTACAGTCTTGAACGTGACATCAGCCTAGCCGTTTAGCTAGCTCAATGTGAAAGCGAGCAAGAGCAATCAACGCACTTCAGTTGGTACGTTAGTAAGCTAACGAAGCAATATCTTTCTGTGTTGTGAAGAGTCACACTGCATTCATTCACCAACATTAAAAGTGTATTATGTACATCATGTAACATAATAACAATATACTGATGTAATTAAATGAAGAAGATGCACATTATTACTCAGAACTGAATTAATTTAACAGCAATGCCTAATATGAATCTAAGTTATTTTGTGTCAAAGCACTTCTCTGCACTCATGCTGTTGGTCTACTCCTGCACAAGATAGTCATCTCTTCTTCTGAAAAGCTTGGAATGGGAATGAGAGAGTCCCACTCTGCCTAAAATGTCATCCAATTTCACCCAATAAGTTTTAATGTTTAACCTGTTCTATTTTGACCAGTTTGTCAATGATTAATTTTACTGTTACATACGTACTCATGACTAATACTCGATTAAATGACAAATTGGTTATATCCCTTGCTCAGATGTAGGATTGTCATAAGTGTTTTAGTTTAATCCAAATTGCTACATTAATTATAATAAAAAATTTAAAAATAAGTGGTATGGATCAATTCTCACATGCAACATTAACATTGTATTTGTATCATTACTCCCCTAGTAGTCAGCAAGCTAAAAGAGAAATATACTCATTGGGATTACTTGTTGAAGTGGTACATGAAGTAATATTTTGGTGCACTTAAAGGGTGCACTTACCTTATAAGAACTGAATGACAAACTACAAAGGATGTCATGTATGCTTGTCACATAAGAAGTGTCCGAAAAAAAAATTGCTTACTTAATGGGGAGAAAAAAACATGCCAAAAGTGTACCCTCTCCTTGTTGCAGTGTTCAAACTTCAGTCAAACTGTGAGTAAGGGATACTGTCAGGACCCAGTTCATTTGTCAAGGTAACTGCCACCCCAGCAATATAGATAGTAACTTTTAAACATATTGCTTTTGCCATCTTTCAAGGCCCAGGCGATTAGTGTTATATTGTTGAAAGGCATAGCCTGCAGGATGTAATGAATTAGCATGCTGTGGTTTTATTGTGAACATTGTCTTTGTGGTTGGGTTGGAGGAAGTCTGATAGCAGCAGGTGTAAATACGGTTGAGGATGTCGACCTAGGAAATGCTAAAACAACAGTGGAGAGTCAAAAAAATGAGACTGATTTTGAAGTCAGTGTAAATCCATGCTTTTAAATGAACACACACAAACGTCAGTACTCTGTTCATCTTTTCCAATAATAGTTTAGTCAGCTGGTTTGTTGGTTTAGTGAACAACAGTAATTGAACAAGTTTATTTATATTATCACTGCTTCCCTTAATAGATGGCTCTTAGGCAAACTAAATAGGGAGTGGCTTTCTAACTTCAGAAAGCAGCATCAGGTGTTTGCTGTTAAATGTCCTCTGCTTTAACATATATGAAGTTGAAACAACAATTACACTAACTTGAAATACTTGAAAAAGCCTAGATTTAATAACTTTCTAGTTAGCGTCTTGCTACTCAGGATGGAAATTACACCCACCCGTGGCAATTATTTTTGGGCACCGGTTAGAAGCAGGTGTGCGTTGCTGGCTTGTCAGACGAGTGACATTTTTGTCAGCCAAGGAGTACATTACTTGGGCAAGAAGGTGGAGGAGAGACATTTGCATAGTGAATATGGTGGGTGTGCAGCAAAACATCAAAACAGTTTCAGTTTCAGATTTCTATATATGAGGGTAATGATTAATGTTCACATTTATTATGTGGGTGGATGATTAAAATAGTACTGAGTAGGATAGCAGTAAATGTAACAGGCCAGTTACAGGGTTTTTTGCATACTGAAGTATAATGGCTGCATTTTATTATCTGCCCCTACATATAAGCAATATTATATGTATTTTCTTTGCAAATGAGACTGTTAGAAAAGTATGTAAAGCTTATCAAAAAATATAAAACCAACAGAAATAACTGTTTTTTTTATCTTCAAAGAAGTCTAATAAAATACACAATCAGCCCATTAATTTTGTGGTATGCAACTTGGTAGTAATTTTCTAATATTCAAAATTAACATTCAGCTGGAGAACTAATAATAACTGATGATAACAGAGCATAAACAGAGCAAGTGAAATGTGATCTCTTACCTTGAGAATAAACATAATTTGTATGGTAACCAAATCTGTGACAGTGTCATTGTTGTCAGAACTGTTTTTTTTTTGGAAATAATAGCAGTGGCAGCAAAGGTGCATTTTGTATGCAAACACTTTAGCATTTCAGACAATGCAAAAAATATGTTTGATCAGGTTAGCTACTGTTGCAAGCTATTTTTGGCTTCTGTGCAACATGTATAAATTAGCAATCAGTTTTTCAGGTTAGTTAAGATCTGCATTGAGGGCCAAGTCAAAGCATTTTGTGTGTTGTTGAATTACTACCTTCTTTGGTGTTACTTAGCTGGCAATATATGTATTGATTTAAGGAATAATGATTCAGTACTAATTACTAACTAATTGATAATCAGGCCATGCCAGCTGTAGCTACCCTCTGGTAAGGATGCTTTCAAATCTGGTCATGCTACGACTGAATAGATGTAATACCTTAGCTAACTGTACATTTATGTGCTATGAAAGTCAAACCCAGTAGGGAAAGAGTTTTCAGATATTCAAATATACCAGATATTTCAATTGCTCGTACAGATATTCAGCCCAACTTCAGCCACTCATCTTTGTTTGGGGACCCCTGCCTCTCCTCCCATGGAAGTGGGAGCATTATACAATGGGTACGATTTGACTGTGCTCAAGGATAGTTACACAGCTCATTAGACTAGGAGGCCTTCCTGTTTGGTACTGGATAAGGGTACGATGTTGCTTGGTCAAAGTGTAATGATGGGTGGCCTTCCTGTCTGGTACTGGGTAGGGATGCAGTGTTGCGTGGTCAAAGTGCGCTGATGGGTGGCATTCGGGTTTGCCATGTACACAGGTGCAAGGCACAGCTCCAGAACACATCACCAGTTTCCCTGTGTATCCGGCCCAGAAACGTCTCAGCCAAAGACAAGATAATGCCTAAGAAAACACCTGCTGCTCTGTGTTGCAAATCACTGGAAAGAAAGCTGAGTTAATGAGCGTATTGCTATCTGAGACGGAAGCTGGTAATGACATCTACTCAGCAGGTGCAGCCCCACAAAGAGTTCTCAGATCCACAGGAGAGACTGTGCTTGTGAGCGCCACGTATGGAGGAAGTGGCAGATATCCCAGGATGTCTGTATACTTCACACTGGACAAGAGGCCACTGAAATGGGCCAATCCTCCCTGGTTTCCCTGCCAGTTTGGTTCCATTTGTTTTTGTTTCTTTGTCAATGGTCATTTGAACTTGCGGTGCTCCTGGGCCCAGCGTTGTTGAGGAAAGGAACTAATTTATCTCCATGAGTCTGGTGAAGGGAGCACATTCTTACAGAATAGCCTGCTGTCATATGTCTTGTCTTTTTTGGACGTTGGATTTTAGTGCTCATTGTGTAAAAATGAGATTTGCCATGGTCAGCTCGGCGCTGCCATTCATTTTGGAGTGACAGGGTAGTTTTGGAGAAAAATATTTTAATCGCAGGTGCCTCACTGTTGCACATGAGTCAGAAACCCTTTCTTTCAGCCAAAGCAATTGCTTTCAGTAAAAAAAGATTGCACTTCAGTGTGTGAAGTATGATTTAAAAAAAAAAAAACTTAAGAGTTTCTGTATACACATCTTGTAGAAGTAAAGAAGGAAATTCATAAAGAACATATGAATTCCATAAAGTGTGTCATTCACATAGACTGAAAGTGGCAGAATTATTTTCAAATAAGCAAAGAAGACAATACAGAATGTGTTCAATGTTGTGGTCGTTAAGCAAGTCACCAAGGCCATAGGAATACTGTACGAACTGGCGTTGTTAAAATGTAAACAGGAATTTGTTGGCACGAACATGCAGTTACCTCCCTCAGTAGCATGTACAATCCAGTTGTCTTAAATGTAAATGTGTTATAATGCAGAAAATGGTATTCAAACTTAATATATGCCATACCATATTTCATGGTGCGTATGTTGTCCTCCAGTTATTGCATTTGACAAATATATAATGGCTATGGCCAGCTCTGTTGGTTAAAATAATCTCATATTCTTTAAGTTCCATGTTTTTATGTAAACCTATAATTATTTTAATCTGACTTTCTTTGGTCTTTGCAGGTGCGCAGACTGTGGGGCAGCGCTCTTATAAAAACTTTTGTGTTGTGGAAACCTCAGAGTTAATACTGTGGTAAGTCACATGAATGCTGAACTATCAGTGGGTAAACCCGGTAGATCACAGTCGTCGTGTCTGCTGGTAATAACTCACGTGGTTGATTGTAAAGCAGACAGTGCGATAGGGTGACCTATACATGAAATAGTCCTGTCTCTTGTTTCGCAGATCAATTGAACGTGAACTGTAAAAGAAATGATAACCTAGAGTCCAGTTTAAGATCTCACTGTTGAAGAAGCATTTGGGAAAGCTGAGATTCTCTGCCGCTCTACATTGGGTCTTGTTCCGGGGTGTGGCAGTTTTGGAAGGGAGCTATGGACAGATGTTGGCAGGGGTATCCTCTGCACTGTGCATGGGCATCTCTGAGGCTGAAGTCCCAGTGGTGATGCTTGCCTTATCCTATAGGTTTGCGTGGTTGGGGTGTCTGTTGCGGAATACTTCTGCTCTGTTGCGTCCCTCCAGCTGGAACTAGGGTCATAAAGGGGGCAGCTGAGCTTCAGTAAAAGCCATGCAAAATCACAGGCGTGGCTGGCCATTTTAGCAGGCTTTGTCTCCTTCCTGCAATAAAAACCATTTGCAAAATGGAGTAGATATTTTCATTTGTTTTAGCTGAGGTTCTGCCATGACGTGCGCTTCCATGGAGCAATATTACAGTAACCTTGGGATTTGGAATTACTCTTAATCCATGTATGAAGGATAAAAAGGTTGAGTCCCAGTTATTGTTTTGATCGTTGATGGTGTGTCTGCAAACACAAGCCCTGGCTCATTCTGATGAGCTCCGACACAGCTGGAGATTAAAATAACTTTGCTATTGATTGGTCTGTCAGTACATCAGCCAGGAAGGCCTCATTACTGCCTACCCAGCCATCCCCTGTTCGTCACACAATTTTAACCTGCAGCACGAAGCTTAAATACTAAAATTTGTAACGGCAAATCTCGAATGACACCAAATCTATAGGTTTACTCTGGTCTGTTGATTCCTTCCAGGGCCTCTGTAAAGCAGTTTGCCTCAGAACTCTGTATGGACGTTTGTACTTTTCAGCAACAAGTATTTGTTGAAGTGCTGTTGATATTCAGCTGCTGAAAGTTCATCCCTCTTCAGAATGCATTAGCAACATTTTTTGTGTTCTTCTAGAGTGGATAAGGATTCAGATAGCTTTTGTCAGTCTGTGCATGCAGTTAAACCTAGCATTAATTAGTGAGTTCAAAACTCTGTGTGGTTGCCATGGAATATGGCCTAGTTTAGAGATTTATGTTTCCCCTTAATAATTGTAATGCTGGGAAATGCATTTTTGTCTGCATTTTCTTCACAGATACAGAACTGCCAGTAACTGCCATCCCTCTAAAAGCTGTTACATTCCTGAATGTATTCAGTATCTCTTTGGTGCTAAGTATTGAGTCAAAATGCTCGATGACAAAGTGCTTTGAGATAGCCACTTCTGGGAAATGTGGCTGCCTCTTATAGAACATCTGAAACAGAAAAGATTGTGCCACATTCGCTGAGGCACAGAGCTCTTTGTAAAACGCATGATAATGGGAATGAAAGACTGCTCAGTAAAGCGCACACAAGGGAAGCAGAACTGGCCTCCTCCGGTCACGAGGGGGGACAACAAATCCTGCTTTGCTGTCTTCTCTGACTGTAACTCACAGCACAGTTATAGCCTGTCATGCCTGGTACCTGTGGACTGTTTACACAGTTTGCTTGCCTGGGCTGGTGGACCTGAAGTTATCATTTCGGACACTGTGTTACGCATCTCACTGCATTATGCATCTCAGGATTAAGTGTGTTTCTAGTGCAGAAAGGGATTTTCTTACTTTAGTTCTCTGCTCCATGGTTTTGTCCCAGACATGGGTAACCTTTGCTGTAATTTTCCATACCTGTTCCTGCAAGCTGAGACTGTTGTGAAATAATCATGCCACATTCTTGCTCAGTGACTGCATAATGTAGTCAAGAGGACCATCGCAAATTTAACCAGGTTTGACCATTGCTGCAGAGCAAAATGTTTAGTGTGAGCTACAGCGTGGGAAGTGTTTTGCTGGATTTCAAGTGTCGGAACTTGGATCAATTCTGACACCACAGAGATGAGTCAGCATCTTTTGTGTTCATTCTTTCCACTTTGTCTTCAAGGAATCTGAAATTTCACACCTTTGTTGAAGAATACCTTAAAAGTCCCCTTTCTTATAGTTTGCTAACAAGCCTTGGAGTGGAACTGTGGGGCTTTGTGCCCACATTCCCCTTGATTCACTTACCCTGTGTTTGAGTGGTGTTCATCTGTGTACTCTAGTCCTTTTTATTGTCGCTAGGACCCGGAGTAGTTGTCTTTCTCTCTTTCCATTTTTCGATGTGGTCAGGCATATGCAGGACTCCATTTTGAATTGATTCATGTTCAAGATCACTATATTTTTGCATCTAAGGATAATACACTTATATTAAATTTATTGCATTTTATTTATGTTTAAAAGTATTCTAAACCTTAAGAGTTTGAAAGCTGTAGATGTAAGTATGGTGTTCATAAAGGTAAACTTTTTCTGCAGCACATGCTTGTGGCAGTTGCTCTGACATGCTTGGAAGAATTTTGAGGTGAAGAAAGGTTATATGATGCTAAAACAGTGTGTAACCAGTGATACATCTAAGGATGGGGTTTTTGTCTGTGCCCGTCTTGGAGTTGCATAATTTATGTGCATCTAAGCATTTTTGCATTGTGGGAAATTATAAAAAAGATAATTAAATTAATTACTATGACTGGTTCTCATCTCTCCACAGCAGAGAAAATGTTGCATTTAGAAATTGTGCACTCCTTCACTTCAAGGTCTTGCTTCTCCTCTTGCAGAAAGCTGTTAAGCAGCAATCAGGCACTGCTATTAAAAATACAAGACCTTGGGGTTATTTATTATAGAAGACAAGAAAGGCTTATTGCAGCTGTTAATGGTTTAACATTGTAAGAAAACATGAGAGGCACTACTGCACACACATACATTGGTAGATTCTCCGTTTGAATGTAATCCAAATGATTATAATCCGAATGTAATCCGTTTTGATGTAATCCGACACGGCAACTGTCTACCATGTTTGCATTCTGACTGCCCTGGATATTCTGAGGAGAAATCAGAACACACTGAAAAGTCAGTCAGTGGAGGTGAATTGCAGGTTAATGTTTCTGTTTAATGCAGAGCTTCACCAAGCCAGCCTGCCTCGTTTTCTCACAGAAACGTATACAGCATATGAGATTGGAAAATCCATTAACTGGAGACCAATCTAATGCCTGCTGGAAACTCCTCCGCAACATCTAAAATCAAAAGTGTGAGTGGAACACAGAAACTGAGAGTGAATTTGAACCACAGGTCTTACTCATCCCTCTCTCTCTCGTCTGAGTGTATTCCACAATGGTGGTTTATGTATGCAGAGAGCACGATGACAGCAGCCCGTGTATTTCTGGCAAATGGCAAAGCATGAGTAAATTAGCCTCAAAAGGCACAGACCGGCAGTGCCACCACCATCTGTCACTCAGACATGCAGAACACTGTCCAAAGACCAGGGCCCTTTACCTCAAAAGTAACAAACCCCTCTCCTTTATTAATGTTACATTTCAAGTATAATTTGATTTCATTGTAAATGACTGAATAGGTGTACCTGATCAGGTATGTGTACCCACGGAGCTACTTCATCTTGATAGCATATTTCTTGTTTACGTGACGTATAGTAAGAATCCAGCGATGGTTGTTCCTCGGAAAGCAGCAGTGCATCGCTGAACATAATATTCATGTGTGAGAAGAGAGTTATACATTTTTGTTGCAAATTGTACAGGGAACATATAGGGTAAAGAAAGAAACCGTTTCCAGATTCAACTTGCTGTCTGTGAGCACTCAGCTGCCACTTTACTTGTGCCTTGTATGGGGAGTTGGCAGTGACTTTGGTCTGACTTCAGGCGATGTCCAAGGAAAATGAGACGTGGAAGATCCCACTGTGAGAGCAGATGTGAGCGCTCCACGTGTACGTCGTCATTGTCAGCAACCCGCAAGGGGTTTCCAATTCCCAAATAACCACACTTTGTTCCCATGAAGATATATTAGCTGTTTTTTTTTTTTTTGTTGTGAAACCTTTTCATTGTATTCTGCCATGCACAATAATCAGCAACAGTGACGTTTTAGACATTGGCTGCTTTTGGGATCTTCTGAGTTTAGCATCTATCTAGTTTATAATTAGTGAATGTGAAACTCTTGCAGCTCTGGTAAATCACGCTGGCACCATGTTAAATATCAATTACTGTGTAAAAACTTTAATACAAGGGATTTTTTTTTTACTTGTGGTGAAATGAGTATGATTGATAGGGTTTGGAGCAGGTCACATTCAGAAGGGTACTGACATTTCCCTGATGACATTTTGGAAGTAGCACCAGAAGAGGTTGCTGCCAACACCTAAAGCTCTGGTTTACTCCCACAAGTTGTGTTTTTTGTTTGGCTTTGCTTATTTTTAATGAGCAGAGCTGGATGGTACAGTGATGGTGGTGCTGTGGGGGGGGGGGGGGGGGGGGGGGGGAATGCTTGAACACCCAATGGGTGTGCTTTATTACTAAAACTCAGTTGCCCAAAGTGGTTTGCTGGCCATAATCAGGGCTAGATCCTATAATAAATTATAATTATTTCCAGTTGCACAAAAATGGAAAATGTTGACCTGCCCAGGGCCAGTAGGATACTTGAAACCCAACAAAAGAGAGAGAGAGAGAAAAAACCCATTCATGTTCTGCCATGTAATGTTCTTTCCATGGTTAAATTGGCACTGATGGATACGAACCCGAAGTAGGTCAAGCGAGGTGACGCATTAATCTCAACAGCCCATTATTTTCCTCGGTGAGTGTGTTACATCACAAGCAGTTTACAGCTATGTCCGTCTTAATCTGTGATGACACTGTCTGCTAGCATGTGGCATGTAATAAGCAGAGCTCTTTGTTTTCACTCTGGATTGATCACCCTGCTTTGCCTCTGAACTTCATTTAATTGTCAGTTGGCCGAGATGTTATTTTTGGAGAGATGATAACCAGCTGCTGTTACTGCTCTTTTTCAGTGATAACACGTGTTATGTTGTAAATGTAGTGAATTAAATTAGATGGAGAGTGAAAAATGCAAACTTGCCTTATCTCTTTTTTCACTTTGTTGTTGTTTAGGAGAATTACAGTGTCAGGTTTTTATTTTGTAGTGTTATGTAAAGCAATGTACACACCAGGATAGGTTTACAGAAATTTAAATGGAGAAGCCATGACATTGTCAGAAACATGTCTGTCAAAGGGACAATTGAAATGAAGGGAGGATTGCACTCTCTCAGGGTTGAAGCAAACTTGTGACTCAAGTTCTTGTACAAACAGTTGTCTGAAAAGCCAAGTGTCTTATGGACAAATAAGCAGGGCACACCAAGGGCCCTATAAAACTTGGTTTTAAAATAATAATAATAAAAAAAATATTGTTGACTACGTGTCTGTGTAGCAACTGTGGAGCAGGGGAACAAAAGAATTACAAATTCCAAACTTTTTTAAATTACAGTCTTTAACTTTACTATATTTAGTTTTGATTGTTTTGTTCAGTGTTAACATCTGTCAGTTTTCCTTACGTTTTTGTATTATTTGCTGCTTACACACTCCAAGCTCTGAAATTTTGAATCTACTTGGCTAGCTCCGTAGCTACACTTCATTTGAAAATCATTGTTCAGGGCATTTACATAAAGTTTACAGCAGCATGATGTCCCTGATGTACAATGACCAGGAGACAAACAGTTTGGATCCCAAGTTTATTTTATTCATTTAAGAATAATGAGGATTTCATATGGCCCTGCACACAGGTATGATCAGTCCTGTCTCTGGTGGCCAAAGTTAAAGTTGTGTAGAGGTATCCCTGCCAGCTCTTGTTTACTTCTCAACCTTGTCACACTGTCTGTCAGTTTATTATGAAATTATGTATGCAACAGTGAAGTTTGTCAGTTGGTCCAAACTGAAAGGCAGTCTGAACATACCAGGTCAAGGACATTAAGGTTATCACCTGGCTCTCATTTTTATATTTTACCACAGGGCTCATTACAAACAGGTTAATTACTGCCAGCAGTACACTGCTTGAATATCATGTCCACTTTGTTGTCAATATCTGATTAAAACCATGCCCTGTAGGACTCCCTTTCATGATTAAATTAAAGCGGCTCCTTATACGCTACATTAGTGTTAAGCCAACTATTGCCCTGCTTAATATTATACAACTGAAGCATTCTTTGATTATACAAAGAACACTGCATTATGGTGGAAAAGTATTCACTACGATGACCTCATTGCTCCAAGAAGTGTGACAGGTAAGAGTATTAGCATTCTAACATAGGTTTGTGGGGCAAATTTGAAAAGATTGCTGTAGACATCTCATGGATTTTAATCATCTCTATAATTGTTATATGCAGATTCAGACTATTGTACATTTTCGGGATGATATGGGCCTATCCTGTAGTTTTAATAATTTACCCAATCCTTATCAGACCTAGTTGTGTGAATAAATAAATGAAGTGTATGTTATTGAGAGTAGCCTGCCCAGCAGACAGAGTACTTATTAGATATTCATGTTTCAGCATCCTGTTGTAATGTGGTCTTCATGAGCCACAGGCCAATCACTGTGGCTACAAGGAGCTTATTCACTTGGCTGCATATTGGATTGAAAACCAAGCTGTGGGGGCACCTGTTGATTCCCGGAATGCCTCCCTAGTGGCTTTCTCACCCCCGCTGTGCTCCTAAACGCATCTCAGATAATAACAGTAAATATTAAGCTTGCTGTAAATGCCTTACCTAGCAACTAGCTAGGTACTGCTAGTGATAGCTGACTAAGCAGAGAGTGCCGCTTGTTAGCCAGCTGTCTGGTTAGGTACTGGCTACACCTATTTCCTGCTGAAGGTAGCAGCTGTTACAGTACCTGCTGTGTTAGCTAGCTGTGGAATACAAGACCTTGTTACAGCAAGCTAGCTGCTATTGACTGTGGTGCTAGTGCTTCATTTGTTGTTACAGGTGTAACCACCAGTATCTATAGCATCCCACTTCACAAGTTTTGTGTGAAAAATAGTTCCAGAAATTGACTCCATAACCAGCCACACAAAAATTACCCGTTTGGTAAAATGAAAAATGAAAACTACATGGTGAGCTAGTGTAGCTTTAACTTAATGATATTGGCTTGCTCACTTGTTAGTATTGGCCACAGTCTCCGCTGTTTGAAAACTCCATGCATGTAAAACAAGTGATATGTGCACAAAGAATAACTTGATTTGATGATTTATAGCTGTTTTTTTTTTTTTTCGAAACCAGAACTACATAATATGTTCAAATTGTTGGTAAAAAGGGATCAGTATTACCAAACTAGCTGGCATATTATAGCAAACCATATAGTTATGAAAGCTAATATCCATGCATTTACTGGAATAAGTGTGTGTGTGTGTGTGTGTGTGTGTGTGTGTGTAATTTGAACATCCCAACTTATTGTTAATAAGCACAAAATATGTGCACAGCTGCCTAACTAAATGAAATGCATCTTACATTAATCAAACTAGGTAGTCGAATCTCCTAACAGTGATGAGGCAACCCTCCTACTTTGCAGTACTACTTGATAAGTAGTTTGCCCATTTGCAATACTTACTAACAGCTAGCTACATATTTTTTAAGATGATGCTTACTTGCAGAATATCATGACAGGCCAGTCATCTTGCAAGGGTGGATTGCTGAAAGTAGGGTCTAGGTGACTGGCTCCAGTTCCTGCTCCAGACATGGGGTTTCAGTAGCTAATTAGTAAGCCAGGAAAGCAATGTATTACACAACAAGGCAAAATAGTCTAAACAGTTGTTACTTCTAGGTGGTGCACTGTCTGAATGCCCAGCCGTTCATGCCCAGCATTTCACTTCAGTGGTGGCTGCTTTGTCAAGGCCCCCCTCCTGCCTAATTTTCACTTCAATTCAGTGTCACTACTAGTGTAAATAACATGTATTTCTGCCATGCCCCCTTCCTACCCCATGCCTCAGAGGCATGTGATTGTCAGGACAGTTACAATTTGGAGGCCTGGCATAGAATGGTTATTTATTTATTTCTATGTGTATTCGTTTTGTAAAATTGTTAATAAGGACTGAAATAAACTATTACTACTACTATTACTAGAATGCAGTTGCTGATTATGAAAGAATAAAATGGGCCAGCACGACCCTTTCTGGATACAAGTGGCTTGATATGTATATCTTAAGGGGGCAGTCTAAGGTAAGGAGAACTGATTTGGTGGTTACCAGTAACACAGGTGTCCTTACAGATGAGTAGGCTTACTTGGTTTACATTAATAACTTTAAAACAAATTGTTTCCAGTAGGTTTTAAAAATGCAGATTGAGTAATACAACAGACCCTGTGCTGATGGGGGGGGGGGGGGGGGGGGGATTAAAAGGAAGAGGGTTCCTTCGCATATGCCTGAAAAATAGCACAATTCAAAAGAGTGATCCACGTTCAAATATGTGTCTTAATTTCACGGTCTGTTTCTTTCTTCTCTCTCACCAAAATTACTATTAAATGCAGTTAAATCTTTAATTCCCTCTAAATGCTGACCAAGTTATGTTCTGAGATAAAAGTGTGTTTTTATTATCATTATCTTGATTAATATTATTTGGGTCAGGCTCTGGCTTATGAATCACTGTGCATCTCAGGCCATAGACCAGGATCAGGCTTGAAGTCATTTGGCTTGGGCTGGGTTGAGCTTAAATTTCAGGCCAAGCAAAACTCACCTGAGACCATTTTGTAAAATGCAGTTGGAGACTTCCTCCCATTCTTTTTCTTTCAAGTTATTTCCCTCTCGTTTGACTCAAACCAGGAAATCCAACAAGTTTCCTGATTTGATTGTGCTCTAAGGTGGTCGTCAGTGTGTAGGTTATTATTGAATGGAGCACTCTTCCTGGCCATTGATCTTGGAGTTCAATAATGTGGATGAGTACTCCACACTGTTGCAAGGATTTAATTTGGGAGCACCATGAGATGAAACACATTGATTCAAATGCTCAGGTCCTTTCAAGGAGCTAAAAGCTACTCTGTTCCAGCAACTCTGGTGTGATTGGCCATTGCAGCTCCACTCGTGTTTTGTTTGTTTGTTAGTGTAGGTTAGGTGTAGACTCTTTCTATAGCATTGCCACTCATAGTAGCGTTTGTCTGACTGATTTTGTTTGAGATGCTGCTCATTTTGGTTACAGTAATAGTTTGCACTAGTGACTCACAAGTTCATTAATGACAGTGTAATTAAAATGATATAGATGAGGGATGGTAATAGGTACAGTATCGTTGTATTTGTCAGGGTATCAGGGTGGTTTAACATTAGTGTCTGTTGAACTGGCAATGCTTAATGGTATAAGAAATAATACACATTTGAAATATATTACAGATGTTGAAGAGTAACATCCAAATCAACCCCATGAATAACTCGCCAAGGTTCCCCATTAAGGATCAGTGTTCTCTTTTTAGACACAGAATGGATGGGAGAGGGGGTGGAGGTGAGCTGTGGTTGTATAATTTTGCCAGCTAGCTAGAATGTAGCACTTAGAGTGCAGCTCTAAGAGGAGTCAATTAAAAAAAGGCCTTTTGGTACAGAACTGAATTTCAGCCGTGGCCAAAAAAAGCCACCTAAAGATGAAGAACTATGGTGTCTCAACTAACCAAGATGAAACAAACCACACTGAGGACATTTGTGCAGGCAGAGCATTTTTTAATTTTTATTTTAACTTTGCTTATTTTAACTTTAACTAAAGCTGAGTTGTAACCTCTCAGTCACATTTCCAGAGACAGAATGGTGTGGATAGTGCATACATGTTTAGTGAAGTATAGTTTAAGAAGTGAACTGGGATTATTTTTATTATTATTATAAATAGCAGTAGTAATAATAATAATAATACGAATTATCAGTAATATTTTTTTTACTAGCAACTTTTCTTCTGAATTGCCATAGTTGATGTGGGGGATCTGGGAGGTGTTTTTAATTGATGTGAAATTGACAATTTAGTACTTCACAATGTGTCAATCCCTCTAACTTTTTCCGCTGTAAATGTCAGCTAGACTGTGCCATTTCCTCTTATCTGTCTTTACTGCTACACCTGCCATTAAACTTATCTTGCAATACTCCAGACAGTAGTCATGAATTGGCAAAGTATCTTAATATTGATAATCACTTAAGCAAATTAACCAAACAGATCGCACAGGTGTTTGTTGTGGATTTGTTTACCAGTGTTTGAAATGCACTGTAAAAACAGTGTGAAATTAGGACAAGTACTTGAAGGCCTCTAATGATTTTATCCTCAAGAATTAAGAGCTGAAATAGCTCTTCCCTTCTTGAAGCAAACTGAATGCTCAAATAGCTGCAGATCTATTTTGCAGGGAAGGAAAAGGAAAATTTCCATTGCTACAGCTGTGCTCTCAAAATAGAACAAAACCTCAGCACCTGGAAATGAAAAAGAAATGAACACTTCTTTACTACAGTGGTCTATGAGAGCATCTTAGCAAATGAAAATACTGTGCAAACCACATCCTATAACATTGAACATCTAGTACATTTCACTTTTCAGAACACACATTTGTCAACACACTATCAGTGTAGGTACAGCATATGTGTTGATGCACAAGGGCTGTTTCAAGTGTTTCACAGATGCATAAGGTTGCTTTTATACCTTCTTATCTCTCCACAGCCAGTGTCCAAGACATTCCTCTGTAGTGCGGTTATGTAACATTTAGACAGCGAAATAAAAATACAACTGTGGTGCATTATTGCACTATTTTCTAGCTGCACTGTTTTCTTCCCCTTGAGCAGATTTATAGTGGGGGCTGAAAACAATGCAGCATGGTTGGCAGAAGGACTTCTGTGGGGTGGGCCTGCACAAACAGTGTGAGGTTTGGATTATATTGAAGAGAACATTAGATTGGTAAATCCTTTTCCCACAATTCATATATGAGCTATTTGCTATTTGAATGATTACGTTAGGGCTAAAACATACAGCTCTTCTACTATGAGCTAGCGAATCTAGATACAAGAAATATAAAGTGTTTTTCTTCCCCCATATGTTGACTTAGAACATGCTATACTACTTGCACATCATCTGTACTTAAAATATAAATTAGAAGCAAAGTTTTGCAGTGTGACACTGCTGAAAGATTTGTTCATAATCTTTAATCCTGCCACATGATGCTTGTGGAACACCATTACCGGATGCCAGCTGGAGCAACATTCACACCCCAAAGCGGGTGTCATTACCCATTACTGAAAATTCAGCTTCACAAGGCTGCTGAGGCAGGACATGAGCTCAAATACTGATTTTATATTTAGAGTTAGGTTATTGTCGCCGATGATAAAACATTAATTGAACAGGTACTGTTCAACACCAACAACAATTTTTCTGGCCTTCTCACCCTCTGTATGAGTGCAGTACTGAAGCTGAAGTGCTGAAGCTGCTCAGTCAGTCAGTGAGTTAGCGTCATTATTGTTTCAAGGTCTGCTTCCTCCAGCCTCAGCCAACAACAAAAATAATATGGCTGTGTTTGTCTTTAACCCTTCTGAAGTGCACTTTGTAAACAAACTTGCTGTTCCAGCATAGCTTTTTCTCACAGGCTGAAGTAATGTTATATCTTGATGATTGTGTTTTGAGAATATAACAGTAATGAAAAACTATTTTCATGTGTGTATCAAGGAGAACATGTAATGCTATGTAGTAAAATGGTGATTTATTTATTAGCCTAACATGATTTGACCATAATAATTCTCACTTTATGATTATGCCACTGTTGAAAAAAGTTGAAACAGCAGTGGTGTTTTAAAGTTAACTATTTTATGTATTCTATTATATTCTATTCTATCATATTACATTAAATATAGGGCTGTGCGATATGACGATATATATCGTGTGACGATAGAAAAACGCCTATCGTTTTCCCATTATGCTCATTATGCTCATTTCATTGTGTCGCAAATCACACACTTTACAGCAATATTTTTCGTCATTTGGACGACGCTTCACGTTCTCCCACACGGCAGGGATGCAGGCAGAAATTTTGCGTGAAGGCAACACAAACAAACATGGAGGAGACTGAATGTGACACAGAACTATAGTTGAAAAGTGTTTTCTATTCACATTTTTATATTTTATACATTAATATTTTATATTTTGTTACATGCTAAACCCTTTCACACGTAACGTATTTATACGCTATATCTAGCATGTCATTAGCGTTATTAAGCTTCTCATAGTTTTCAGTTAGCATTTGCTATATTTTTTAACATTAAATTGCCGTTTCCTCAAAACTAAAATTAGCTAGAATTTTTCCAGTCTAGTGTTTTAATCGCACCGGTTTTAGCATACACGCTAAAAGGCTAATCACACCGGTGTGACTGTATGCGCGAAAGGGTTAATTGAAAATTTGCACAAAGGTCCTAAATAAAAGGAGAAAAATAATCAAATATGAGTAAGTACTTTTTATTTGTCAAGTATATAATTTGAAATGTAATAAGAAATAGGCCTTACCATGTGGTCATTTTATATAAACTATTCATTGAATTTACAGAAAATGTGCTATATCGTGATATGTATCGTTATCAGGATATGAAATGACCTATATCGGGATATGAGATTTTCATCATATCGCACAGCCCTAATTAAATATATAATATATTTAATAATGATGGTGATATTTATAATCAATCCCATGATTCTGTGAAATATATGTAATACCAGCAAACAATTGCAAACATTTTATTGCAGTCCTGTTTGCAGTGTTGCTGGTTAGCTAAGCATAGTTGCAACTGCATTTCAATGTCTGAATGTCAGACAATGAAATGCAGAATTCAGAATTCAGAATGTCTGGTAGCTTTCTACCTCGCATATGAACTAGCAAATATGTACTGTGTCTGGAGCTAGGTGGAACCCAAATGGCCTTGCTGAATTCCGGTGTTTAAAAGTGGGTTGAGCAGTCGGAAGTTCAGCTTAATACACTAACGCTCATTCTGCTGCATTTCTGCTCTACTGGGAAGGACTTTTTATCATGGTGATAGCTTGTTAGCTACTGTCTTGTGTACATAATTTGCTACCATTATTTAAAGCTCTGTTAAGTTGCCACTCTGACTTGTGTGAATGTCCCTGGAAGTGCACTTGAGCTATTCATTTTAGCCTTATGTGCCAGTTATAATTTCTGTCAAAACACTGCCCAAGAATTACATCTATATGGTCTTTGTCTGATTTATTCTGTAGTGCTTCATAAACAGAGTAAAATGAAAGTGAGGAGGATCAGCAGCACAGAATTTTCCCTTCTGAATTCTAAGCACATTGATGTGTTTCATTGTGTTACATTTAATCAATGCACACACCAGAACTTGTGTAGTTAGACATCATTTTTGCCTGCAGCACACTAGCGTAAATATATATTTATCCCATTGGCATTGCTTGTGGAATGCATAACATTAGTTGGTATATGTGTCAGTTTGTGCTTTTTGAAGGACCCACTGTTTATTTAGTTGGTGTCCACTTTTGACAGATTTCAGATCTATACGATGGTGTGTCTGATGGCGTGTTATTTCTGTTTCAGCCTGACCCTTATTGTAGATCACTTGCGTGTAGTAATTGTTGAACTGAGCCCATAATTATGTTGCCTTTAACCAATCCATATCATGTTGTGGGGGGTCTGAAATTAATAGTCTGAGACTATTTCCATTCCAGTAAGCCAAAAATAGACTAAATAAACAAAGCTCAAAACAACTGTACCCTTCATACAGCAGACTTTCTGGTGCTCATGTTGTACACTAGGCAATTTATAATACCCAACACAAATACTGTAAGCATAGCACAAGTGTGTGTTCTCACTTTAAGGAATCTGTCAGTCTCCAGTGCTTGGGCCCATATTCCTGATTGTGCCTGTGCTAATTGAAGAAAACAAAGTTCTGTGTTGGTGGTGATTGGGTGTTGAAGCAATCTTCCATTGCTGCAAAAGGAGACAAGACAGAAGGAGCACTTCTAGTACAACACTGCTATAAGAGTACAGTGGAGGACAGAGGTACTGCAGCTTGTTTTTTTTTTAAGTGCCTTAGAAAGAGTACCACTGTTGTCCACTGTTAACCTCTGGCAGCAGGGAGCCAGTGAATGTCTCTGGAGGCAGGAGATACCGGTGCCCTGGTGTGAACTGCAGCACAGTGAGGAATGTTCTGTGCGCACAAAATGCCTTCTAGTACTTGTTCGAAATGCCTTCTAGTACTCTAACGCAATGGGCTTTTGGAATGTGTAGGGGAGGAATTTGCTTCTGTATTAGCCAAGAACTCAAACTTGTTTTTAAAGGTTGTCCTTCGAACCTTAGTGTCACAACTATGTTATTTTTCACAAGAATTTTGGGATGCTGGCATCTTCATGGACTAAAGGTGTGTGTCTGTCTTCCCCCATCCTTTCTCTCTTTCTTGCTCTGCCTGCAGGCTTGTGTCCTGTGTGCTGACCTCATGGTGTAACCAGGAGTAAAGATGAGCATAAGCAGTGATGAGGTCAACTTTCTGGTGTACAGATACCTGCAGGAGTCAGGTAGGTTTTCTTTAAACCATGCATTTGGACAATCAGTGTTAGTCAATGTGTGCTGCAGCTTCCAACATGGTATTAGGGTGTCTCAGTATGAATTTCCTTAATTTCATTTTTATTTTTAGAAACCATGCAAATTCCTGTGTTGGTAATATTTTAATATGATTTCAGATGTAACAAAGGAGACCGTTGACTGTCTACTGCATGCTGTGGACAGTGTTTCTTACACAAGTGTTACATCATCACACTGATGTGCTTGTCATGTCTCTGGCAGGGTTTTCTCACTCAGCCTTCACGTTTGGCATCGAGAGCCACATCAGCCAGTCCAATATAAATGGCGCCCTAGTGCCCCCTGCTGCTCTCATCTCCATCATCCAGAAGGGCCTGCAGTATGTGGAGGCTGAAGTCAGCATCAATGAGGTGAGGCTAGCTTTAACTGTCCATTCACACTCCTCTACGTTTACCCATCCAAGTAATTCACGTCCAGCCATGATAAATAACTATGGCTAAAGCAAATGGTTCTCAAAGGTAAAATGATGTGACCAAAGCTTGTCACTTGGGCTAAATTAAACATTTTAAGTGAGAAGTTCAAGTGGTATTTCCTGTTGCTTTTAGTCATATAGGAGCCTATTTGTACATTGCACATATGATCAGTTTGTATGATATGAGCGTCTGTCAAGTTAGTGAATTGGGAGAAGGGAGGAGCTCACAGTGGACCCCTGTCTATAGGACGGCACGCTGTTTGATGGGCGACCGATCGAGTCCCTGTCGTTGATCGATGCGGTGATGCCGGATGTGGTACAGACGCGGCAGCAGGCCTACCGAGACAAGCTGGCACAGCAGCAAGCTGCCGCCGCACCACCCGCCACCACGGCCAACCTGCAGGGCAACACCAAGAATGGCGAAAACACGGCCAACGGGGAAGAGAACGGAGCTCATGCCTTAGCTAGTAAGTCCATTCTACCAGGCCTCTGTACCTCCACAGCAAGACTAGCACTGACTGTAATCTAGATCAGCTGTTTTCTCATATTTGCTTGCATTTGAGTGGTGTGAACGCATGCAGTGATCAAAGGCAAAGCATTGCGGCTATGTTGTATGTCACAGTCTGAAGATTTGGTATAATGAACATATGTTTTGCCTGATGCAGCAGCTGTGACTGCATAAACCTGCAAAGTGTGTTTATAAGGTGTCGCTTTTGTCTCTGTGATTTAGATGCTCTGGGTTCTCATGGCTGTTTCTCCGCACTAACAGACAACCATGCAGACATGATGGAGGTTGACGGGGACGTGGAGATCCCCCAGAATAAAGCCATGGTGCTGCGCGGCCACGAGTCGGAGGTGTTCATTTGCGCATGGAACCCCGTTAGTGACCTCCTTGCCTCCGGGTTAGTGTCCCCACAGCCTCACCTGCCCACTTGACTATTTCACCACAACCCCAAATCCATTCACACAGCCAGGATGAGGGAATTTTAGGAAGAGCCTGTGAACAATATCAGTTCGGATTAAGTGATTGTGGATTTGGCGAGCGTCACTTAAATTCTTCCTGGAAATGGAATACTGCTTACTAGCTGCATGCAATTTTGCAGTTAGTGTTCTAGTGGTACTTCCAATATTCCATGCACCAAAACATTGTCTTTACTGTAGCATGGTGGCTCATCACAGCTCTGCAAGGAATTATGAATCTACGTGGAACACATGTAAATGCTATCTGTTTTCATATGCTCCACAGGAATGAAAAATAATAATTGGTGCTTGAGCTTTATTTAGAAGTGAGAGCATAGAATCACACGTCCTTGGCATCGCAAACCTTCTTTAACAGTATAAAAAGACCCACTTAGAGACGGCATGTGTTGCTATCAGCTACCAAAAGTCTGTTTACACCCATAGAGCTTGCTTCCATGAACGACTCTCTTGTCTCTGGAGCCAGTGATGGTGAACCCTAGGAGAAGTGCTGTCGGTTGATTTGGGTGTGGTGCAGTGAGTGGCCACTGAGGGCACGTGAGCCACGCTGGCAGTCCCGCTGCAGCGGTGTGACCGCATCTCTCTCCCCAGGTCCGGGGATTCCACAGCGCGCATCTGGAACCTTAGCGAAAACAGCACCAGCAGCTCCACGCAGCTCGTGCTCAGACACTGTATACGGGAAGGAGGGCAAGACGTACCAAGCAACAAAGACGTCACATCATTAGACTGGAATGTGAGTGGCGCTCCAGCTGTTCCACTGTAGGCCTCAGCCCAGGCTGTGGGCTTTATTCACAGATGTCCAGTGAACACTGACATACTCCGTTAGTGAGTGGAAGTATGCTGTCAGTTTTCTGCATGATTTTGTAATTCAAGGACAGACGTTAAATTACAGAGAGGGAGACTCGTGGCCAAATAGCAATGCAAGAAACATCATTTTTGCACGTTTGCAGCAAAAGAAAACAATGACTTGGTTCTGTAATGACTAACTGCTCTTATTAATGCGGATTACTGCAGAGTGAAGGTACGCTACTAGCAACAGGCTCCTATGATGGATTTGCAAGAATATGGACTAAAGATGGTGAGCTGCTATATTTTCTCTTACTTGTTCATGAATACAGAAGTCCATGTTGATTTTTGTTTCTGATATGAACGAATCGTGATTTGTAGGTAATCTTGCCAGTACCTTGGGGCAGCACAAAGGTCCTATTTTTGCTCTGAAATGGAATAAAAAAGGAAATTTCATCCTTAGTGCTGGTGTAGACAAGGTAAGATCATAAACGGATTCTCTTAATGTCTGTAATATCTGTATGTTACATTTACTTGACTTGACATTTTTGTTGGATGTAGGTCAAAAACCAATATGAGTGAACTTTCATTAGCAAATCCATATACCTTTCAGATTGGGATTTCATGTTTTTTTCTTCCGTGATTTACACATAAAAGCTTTATGTAAAATAGATTTTAGTGAAAATCCTCTGTATGCTTATAGGAACACAACAGATATTAATGTCAGGTCTGTTACCCTTCTACCCAGACAACAATCATATGGGATGCTCATACAGGAGAGGCCAAGCAACAGTTCCCCTTTCATTCAGGTGAGTTGCAAATGTACACAGAACAGACCCATGCATGTCAGAGTAGTGCAAAATCTGCCTCATTTTTGCTTGTGTCCAGTATTCATCGAGCACATAGAAAACAGTGTCCTTACCAGGGATGTACAGCCTCCCATACCTTCATCTTAACACTTAGCAGGTGAACTCAGCAATGTTTTTGTGTCCTCCCTTTCCCAACGGCAGCACCTGCACTGGATGTGGACTGGCAGAGCAACAACACGTTTGCCTCCTGCAGCACAGACATGTGCATCCACGTGTGCAAACTTGGCCAGGACAGACCCATCAAGACATTCCAAGGGCACACGGTAAGCCCTCGCCCTTCCGTCTATGTGTGTGTCTTTGGCGGGAATGGCCAAGGCCGGGGAACACACCCCCTCTCATCTCATCCATCCCTTTCTCTTCCAGAATGAAGTGAATGCAATCAAGTGGGATCCGACCGGTAACCTGCTGGCATCCTGTTCTGATGACATGACTCTGAAGGTCAGTCTGAGGCACCGTGTGGCCTCACGGTGTTTTCTCAAAGCAAACAGGCAGGGTCCCTAGCTGCTGAATGCCATGCCATGCCCGTGACAGATTGGTGCCACCACCAACTAAACAATAGATAAACAATTTAATCCAAGTGACAGCGACTGAAATATTAACATTAGAAAACTGAATTGGCGGATTTCTACAGTCCAATGAGGATTGCTTAAGAGAACTAAAACATACCATGTGATTTAAAAACTTGCTTGCCGTCTGAAACGTGGATACGTCAGGATGTCTACAGTAGTTTTCAGCAATCGAGGAATTTGATGAGAATGCAGCATGTCATATAGAAACATTTCTGTGCCTATTCTGTGTTTAGTTTTATTGTGGTTTTTGTATTGTTCATTGTTAATTGTCCATGGTTCCATGGCAGATCTGGAGTATGAAGCAAGACACCTGTGTTCATGATTTGCAAGCACACAGCAAAGAAATCTACACTATCAAATGGAGCCCCACTGGGCCTGGAACCAACAACCCCAACGCCAATCTCATGCTTGCCAGGTACCTCGCAACAGTCCAGTCTGTTTACCAATATTAAACTGCTTTCATTCCTTTAGTGCAACTTACCAATACTAAACTTGTTGGAGTGCATAGCAGTATTTGCATTCATTGTAATATACTGATCGTCCATTCGGTTATTTATCATGTGCATTATTCCAAGGAACACTGGGATAAACCCCATCACCGTTTCAGTGTTACTTGGCTAACGCTGACTGCTTCCTTGCAGCGCGTCCTTCGACTCCACTGTTCGGTTATGGGATGTAGACCGAGGCATCTGCATACACACGCTGACCAAACACCAGGAACCCGTGTACAGCGTAGCCTTCAGCCCAGATGGCAGGTTCTTGGCCAGCGGTTCCTTTGACAAGTGTGTCCACATCTGGAACACACAGGTACAGCTTGCTCTCGTTCTGCTCCACATCTTTGCAACCAGTTGTGCAACCAGTTCGCACAAGCGTATTTTAGTTGATTGTTTGAGCAAAGGAAGTTTTGTTACTGCAGTTTTTTTTCAGAGATTGATACCCATAACATATACATCCAGAGTCAAGAATGCTACATGACAGCCCTGCTTAAGTTCCATGGGAAATTAAATTCATCTAAAAAGCATTCTGTGGCGTGATCACTGTGGACACCCAGTGATCCTTCAGCTGATCACGATTTTTAATTTTTTTTTTTTTTTTTCTTGCTGTCAGACGGGTGCTTTAGTCCATAGCTACAGGGGAACAGGAGGCATCTTTGAAGTCTGCTGGAATGCAGCGGGCGACAAAGTGGGAGCAAGTGCATCAGATGGATCTGTAAGTTGTGCTGCAGCTTAATGGCATTTTTGATGAAGCATGCTCGCAGTGCGAATTCTTTATTTCTGTAAAGTTGTTTCATTGGTCCAGTCATGCTTTAACCAAACCCATACTCAAAATGAATTGTGTGTAATGCCTACCTTCAACATAAAACAAAAGCTGATTTGATCTTGGTCGATGAAATCTTATTATTTACAAATGAAAGCAAACACAGAAGTCTTACCTCCTAGGAACAAAGCATATTTGTTTTAAATCTGAATGTTTATAATTGTAGCACCTTTTCTTCTCATATATTAATAGCTCAAAATTCACAAAATACTCTGGTTGATTGCAGGTGTGTGTATTAGATCTGCGGAAATAACGCTGCTTGTTGGAAGCCATGGACCGACTATGAATGTGTACATAGCCAAAATGACTGTCCCTGCCCCACGTACTGCTAGTCCCTACTGAACCATGGCCAGCCACTACAGCCAAAACATTGCACCCCGACACAGCAGCCTCCGAGGACTAGGGAACGTCCTGGGCCCAGAGGATTCTACCCACAGACACGAGGGGACTTTTGTAAGTGACAGAAAAAGAAAAAAAGAAAAGAAAAAAGAAGAGGGGGAAAAAGGACCCATATATGTACCAAAATTTGAAAGCTATTTTCTGTTTTGTTCTTCAAACCAGTCTCAATAAAAAAGGATTTTTATCTTCGTTGGTAGATAAGTTTGTGTGTGCAGACATATCGGCTTTCTCCATCCTACGGCAGGCAGTTAGTTCCTTTCTCCTTTTCAAACGTTTCAGTTCTTTATGTTACAGCTGCTTGAAATGGAGGAGTCTGTCACCTTCCTCCATTTCCTTCTTACTTGGACAGAAAACAGTTATTACAAAAAATGTCTTTGGTACTGTGTGTTTTTGTGGTTCAAAAACATTGAGGGGGGACTCGGATATTGTTAAATTTTAGTTAAAACTTTTTCTTATTCAATTGTAGTTTTGATGCTATGGTTTTACTGTTCACATCTAAAAGCAGTAGGATTTTTTTTTCCAAAGGGGACATTATTTTCTGTCAAATATAAAGAAATACACAAATAAGATGGGCACAAAAATTTGAGAAGATGCATCATGGATCATTTTGCTTTAAAACCATAATTATGGTTGGATTGTGCACTATTGATAGAGCAACATAAAAAAATGTTCATACAAGATCTTTCTGGACAAAGGTTTACTGCTGTAGCTGTTATTAGAAAGCACCATTCATTAGTAAACTGCAGATGATGTTTTAGTCGGTGACAAATTAGGCTCCAGTATTAATGACTGATAACGTGTAGCTTTTTAAAAAAAGTCCACTGGACAATGTAAAAATCAATTTAACACTGCTGTCTGGCAGACTGAGGTCCCTCTGCAATGTATTACTCAAAAAGGGAAGACTTGCTTTAAGTTTCTTTTTTTGTGACAAACTGACAGCTTACAGTATTTCATACTGGTGTTGGACTTACTTTGATCTTTCATTATGTAACCTTGCTTTTGCCTCTAAAGCTGTGAGATTGACATGGTTTAGTTAATTGTGTGCAAATGAATGCTAAAAGATAATCAAGTCTCAATATTTTACTTGTGCCACCTGCATAATTGCTTCCATCTCTGCTTTGATATTTCATAACTGATTCTGTTTTTATTTTGTCAGCACAGCAGTCTAATTGTTTTGTTGTTTTGCATTTTATTAGTCATTAAAACTGGAACTTTTCCAATCTGATGTTTCATAGGATTTCCATATGATGTGTTGACAGAAGACTATTCTCAGTAATGCACTGACAAATATTTCTGTTATTAGAGTAAAAGATGAAGCTTAAAGCAAGTCTGGGTGTTGGGCAGGGAAAAGAAAATGTAATTGGTAAATATTACATGGAGCACCAATTTAACTATAGAAATATCTGTGTTATCACAGGGAATTATTTTATATACTCGTACATGTAAGGGTAGTTTTAAAATTAAATCTGTATTGCTACCTTGTTACACACTGTCAAGTGTGTTTTAAAATTATGCATCATGTGTCTTCACCATGCAGTTGCAAGTGTATGAGAGGTTCTCTGTTATAAAATACCATTAATACAGTCATAGTAAAATTAGACCATTTTGTTTTTCCTCTATGTTTTATTGTCAGCTACAGTTTGTTTTCTGAGACTTTCTGTGTACTTCAGAGTGCTACATCAGCATCCCAGTTGATTTTTAGCCTTGGCAAAAGCTCCACGGGCACATGCCGAGTCGGGCCTGCGTGGTGAATTGCTTGCCCATATTGGTCAGCAAGACAACGGGGCACAGTGGAATGTTACAGACAGTGCCAGCTGATCAAGTTCAGAGCCAGAATCATGGCAGTCCCAAGCCCTGCTGTAACCAGCACGCAAACCACGCTTCATTCTTTTTTAAGCCTTACAGTACATGCTCGTTTGGTGTGTGTAGGAAATAATTTGGCTTAATCATACATTTTATACAGAGTGTAGAACTTTGAATGCTGTATAAAGTTTGTCTACTTTAAGTAGATTGCACCATCTGGACACTATTTATTATACAGTCTATGACAGTGGAATGGTATTTTATCTTTTCTTTTTTAACAAATTTGCAGTCCTGTTTCTTCCCTCCTTCCATTGTCCTTACCTGACTTCTGATCTTATTCTTACTATCTGTATGTCCCCTTGCGGTTTTGTACTCTTTGAAAACTTTTGTAAGTCCTATTTCTTTGTAGCTGTTAAAACAAAAGGATTAAAATTGAAAAGAATTGGACATGCCATACCATCCTGAACCATGTAAATAACCAGTTTTGAGGATTTGGGTTCCACATTGCATCTTGAGTGCCCACGCCCACCCTTTTATTTCCTCACTAAATTAGTTTTTTGTTGCAGATTCCCTTTGCATTGTATTGATCTGACTGTTGTTATTTGAATCAGATCTGAAAAAAGTCCAGAATAAAATATATTTTGATATTATCACAGTGTGTTCATTATTGTCAATGTTCAGTTGAAACATCATTTTGGAACATTAATGATAGCCAGTTGGTAATGATTTCTTGTCACTACACAGTAATACACAATAATTACATGAGTTTATAGTTTTTCTCAAGCTGATGCCTTTAAGGTATGGATTAACTCTAACCGCAGTGTACTTTGTCCTTATATTTATGTTGTTTCTGCAACATGATATGACTTTGGCATTCCCTGAAATCATCAATGTAATCCTTGCTGAAGCTGTTACTAGACATAACCATTGTAGTAAATCTGGACTGTAAAGTCCTGTCCTGATAGAAGCCAGATAAGGGATGACTCTGCAGAAATAAGACTTCTGCTATATTGTGAAAATTGTCTAGGTTTTTCATGCTTTGAGTGGATGCTGTCAACAGACTGACAGAAAATTGTAATTGTTGTAATGTGCAGTATGAAGACATGCATAACAGTTCACAGATGGCACTCAGTGTCTGCACTTTGATTTGATTTGCAGGTATTACAAAGCGTTTTATTTTGCAGAAACATGAAATGCATCAAAACTGCAGTTTAGAATTCATAAACATTACATTTGATTACTCTTTAAACTGATCATCAGCAATGTATAACTAAGGAGACAAATGTGTAACAATATTTTGAGTGCATAAAGTCATTTTATATTCAACTGGCAAAGGCAAGTTATTCAGCATACATAGCTTACTTTTTTTACATTTAGCTTGATGTGCTGTAACAATCCAGGTTAAGCTCTTTGCTCTAGGGTGCGATGAAACCACACCACCTGGGAATAGCTCTGAAACCTTCAAGCCTACTTTCTTGACCTCTGCGCTACACCATCGCCCACTGTTCATTTGCTCACCAACTTTTTCCATGGTTGTTAGATCTCAAAAAACATTTTCAGTAAAACTTGAGACCCAATTGTCGGATACAAAGATCTTCAGAAGGTGGGAATTTAAGCAGCACAGTTATATACAGAAAGTTGCAGTTCTGAAAAGGAATAATCTTCCATAAACTGCATCTGAGCTGGCACACATACTGTTCTAAAGTAAGAATATCAGTCTACCAATGCAAAGATTATGCTCATATACAACATTATAAACTTGTCAGTCATACTACTGCAAGTACCGAATCTAGAGCACAAATGATATGCAGTCCTTGAAAGGGCTATAAACTCTCATGATTAGTGCCTGGAAGCACACCCAGATATTGCCCTATAAAACAGGTTAAACTGCTATGATCATGAAGTAGCTACATATTAACAAGATTGCAGGTGGTCAACTTAAAAATCAGACTACTGACAAAGTGTGATGAGTATTGCAGCATAAACCATGCAAGTGAAAATTATTTTTTCCACTGTATAAAGTGTTATCATGAGTGCTTGCATATTCAATTCAATATTCAAGAACTTCATTTTTTTTTTTTCCTCTGGGGGAATTTAGCATGTTGGACCCTTAGTCTAAATGCTCACTTTAACCTAAGTGATGTACAATATTAAAAGGGAAGCGGTAATGTTTCACATTGTACAGAAAGAGAATGTACAAATGTTGAGCAGCACCAGTGACCATACCATTATGTCAGTGAGTCCTGGGTCTCAGTGGAGGGACGAGTTGGTTGACTGGGACTGGGTTTGGATAAAGCTTTCTGCTACTTCCATCAGGCTAGTGAAGACGTCATACCCCACGGCGAAGAGGAAGTACAGAGGCAGGACCCAGTGCAGCCGGAAGAGTCTCTCCCCCATAGGCAGAGGCACAGAAAGGTGTCTGTGTGGCAAGGGGAGATGCAGTTTAACACAAAATATGGGGGACACTTTTTATCCCTGGAATTTTATTTCCCCCAAACTGAGTGCACCCACCTGAATGGCTCTGACCTGGACGTCCGCATCATTAGGAAAATGAACAAACCCATTTCGGTGTTCAGGGAGAAAGATACCACTTTATCCAGCATCACCACAAATCCCTATAGACCATACAAAAAGTTTGCTTGAGGTGTCATTTCAACCACTTCAGCTTAAAGCACTTCTTGCTGGATGGTGGCAAATTTCTCCTTTAAAATCAGACCTTTTGCAAACAAACAATACTCACTCTCACATTTCACAGCTAATTTGAGTGCACTCAATCCTCTTTGATTTTGACCTTACAAAATATGAGCATATCATATGACATATGATGGTAAGCATGATGGTAAAGACAAAATATCAGTAAGTACTCAGTGTACACACTTCCTAATGTGGAATACATTTTATTTTGTAGTTTGAATTTGAATGGTAAATATAAATCTACCATTTAAAATGTATCTGGTGGAGGCAGGATTTGTACCACTTTGATACAAATGTTAATAGCCTACTAAAGATTTTGATAATATGAAGCATAAATGAGTTTTGATGACAGCATTGTTGGCAGTCCAAACAGGATGTGAAAGAAATCAATGGCACTCTTGCTGCACAGGGAAGGGGCTTTGTAAGTGACTCACAAGGATGAAGTGATGCCTGAAAAGAACATGGAAACTTGATGTGTTAGTTTCTCCTCAAGTGGCCTACAGCAGCGATAGGGTTAAACAGACCACAGCGGCAGTAATTTATTCCTTGCGAACGAAATGAAAACCACTGTTTTCAATGTACCCTGTACAGCTGGATCTTTGCATTGTGGTCATGTATGAGCTCATCTCACTTCAGCCTGGAGTTTGAAGAAGACAGTTCTACAGCATGCAGAAAGACCAGAGGAAGAAAAGGGGGCACCTTAAAGCCTCCGTTCAGGTTTAAGAGGTTTGGGGTGAATGAGTAATTGTACAGCCATTGTTCTAATACCATTACCTCTGTCCAGGGGCACCGTGGTTTGTGGTTTGTTTCTCCATTTTTGGCAAAATTATCAGGATAGCCTTTATATTTCATCCCTCTCTCTATTCATTGCATGGTTCAGTCTTGTGTAGGCATACTTTCCAGCAATGATTACAGAGCGCACTAGAATCTTTGCTTTCCAGTAGGTGCGCTTACGAGTACAACAGATGGTGAACTGTCAGTAGATTTGACATGTCGTCATCGAAAAAGGGGATATGAAAAGCGAAAAGTGAGGCAACAGAAAGCTAAGAAGGGCCGACAGTCATCCAGTTTTTTCCAAAGAAAGGTTTATTTATTTACAAAACTTCCTTTGGTGCCCATTAACATATAGCTACCTAGCCAACATTACTATTGTGGCCTACACACTGCCTGGATGTATTCTAGCTAACTAACAAGTGCAGTGTCAGTGTCATTTCACTTAATTATTCAGTACATTAACTTTATCGCCACTGAAAATGAGATGAGTGCAATTTTGATCCAAATATAATTAACATAATTTATAGCCAGCTAGTGCACACTCTTGCTATAGCTAGCTAACTAGCATACATGCTAACTAGCTTGTTCACTATTCAGGTATGCCCTCATCATGCACAGATTCTGCTTCAGGATTACGAACCCTTCCCACAACCCACCTCCCAGTTGAAGGAGAAGGAGGTGAGCAGTATTTTGTTGATAATGTATTTACAGCGCAATCCACGAAGCTAAAGGTCTTTGGGGTTAAGGCTCATATACACTGCTTTTGAATTCACATGTCTTTTTTCTAGAAAATAACACTAATGAGAGATGCCACTCATGTACCTCTGACCATCCATACATCAATGGTGAATGACAGTAGGCTAAGTATTAGGTAATTAACACTAGACTACACTAGAGCTACCAGTCTACAAATAATTAAACTTTGGGTCGTCAAATGGGTTTTCTAGGTTGGTGGGTGGTCTAGGTTTGGGGGGCCCAATATTATACTCTTTCATAGGGCCCAAAATTTCTAGCGGCGCCCCTGCCTCTGTCTATCATAGTGCAGTGTACAGCTGTACAGAATCCTAACATGCATATTTTTTAGTGAAGACGCTTTGTATCTCTTCAATAATAATGGTTCAGATTCAAGAGTCTGTCTTTTCAAGCTGTAGGTTTAAATTAATCTCCTGTGAGATAAAATACCAACCTTTGGATCGCAGGATGCTACAAGAAAAATGAGTCCAAATGCCAGGAGAGACATGAATCCATTGACTAATCTGGAAAGGAGAAGAATTGAACTATTTAACACTATTTAACATCAATTAAGACACATAAAGAGATCAACAGTTTTCCATTTATGAAAAATGTTTGTATTTCATCAGGGGAACCCAGGAATTTAATATGCCTGTTATATGCAACAAATTTAAACACAAATGCTTTCTTACCCGTTTCAATGAAATTATGTAGTAAAAAACCAAAAAAAAATCTTACCTTCTTGAGTTACACCTCTGAAGGAAGCGAGGCAAACTCTTCCCACTGTTTCTACACATGCCCTCGGCATTCCCATCCAAGAGGGCATTCACTAAACCATCAACTACAATAGGGAAAACAGTGCATTGATACCACCACAGGGTGGTTACATGATCCTGTAAACAACCTGCACCTGCCAATGTGAAATTCAATAGCCATGTTCTACTGTTAATTTGTGCAACTGTGACTATGATAGACGCTCTTATTTGGCAGAGAAATTCACTAAATGTACACACCTCTGGACTTCAATCAAGGAGTACTTCTTTTGCTAGACCGCCGCTGCAGTAATTTTGCAATAATAACACCGTGCCTGTATGAGTCATGGCCTTCATTATGTTATGTAATAAAGCATAACAGACATTTTGATCGCTGGAGACAATTTACAAAAAAACGAAAGGGAAACCTGATGGTCACCTGATGCTCTTGTTCATTTTTTTCGACAGTTTTATTGTCCAATGAAATATGTATTTAATTGCAGATGCTTTGAAAACTTCAAATGAATATTCCAACAAAGGCAAGCAAACATTAGCATATAAAAAAGATCTATGTGCTGTTTTTCTCTGGTGATTCCATTTTCAGCCCCTCTCTAGCTCCCATCAGAAAATGGGGCCTTTAATCATCTGTATTAACATCTGATCAACAATCAGATCAAAAATAAAACAAGCTCTCAGATGTCATTACAGCCACAGTGAAGCTAAGTCCATGGTTTATGCTCTTAAAATTGGATTGCAGACCATAGGATAAGAAAAATAAATGAACTCCCATATGCTAAAAACTGAAGTAGACCAGTGTATAATGCAATGGCGTGGACAGCTTCCGTCTGACTTAAAAAAAAGACAGAGAGGGACCAAGACACAGTATTTGGTTTGATGTTGAGCACTGTACACAAAGAAAGCCAGCCTCATCCATGAGCTGCACAATGGGGCAGTTTTCACAAGGGGAAACTGGGGCCAGGCTAGCTCTAGTGATGGATGACTCAGCAGTACGGTGAGATTAGCTTTAATGGGAGCGCTACGGTTGGCAGGGGGTAGCTCTCCTCATGCTGCCAGGACCAGCGCAGACCTGCCGATGTAGCTGTGAGCCGAGGTCGGACCGTACAAGCAATAATGTCCTACAGCAAGTGGATAACTCTCTGTACACCTCTTGGCCTACTAATATATTTTATATGGGTTAGATATTTCTCAGAATGAAGATAGATTTATCAAACTGATAATTTCCTAGCTCTCTCAAACAGTATTTAAACCTGTAAAAATGCAACAGACATTCAGGAATCCCTCTTGGCCTGGAAGTCCCTCACTGGAAAACCGCCTCTTTTCTCTTCCTACAATAAAGCCTCCAAATTGCATATATATTAGAATGAGGCCTGGGAGAAAAACAACACCTTTGGGGTGAATTCTTGTTAAGAAATTCAGTTCCAAAAATGGAAATCACCCAATTGCTGGCTAGCATCCCATTCTGTGGACACAGATCCGGCCACAATAAAGCAGTGTTTAATGTGGAGCGGCTGGGCCTTTCATTAGATAGACAAGTAATAAAAGAGTTGAGTGTGCCAGAGATCAGCAGTGTGGGTGCTTTTTGTAAATCCCTTTTAAATCGCACTGGAGAAGGGTCAAAAAATGCATTTGCCCAATGTGGCACATGTGAAACCAGTGCTGCACCCCAGAGTGATGAATCCTATATAACTTGGCTGAGGGGGTTCAGGGTCCAAGTTAACTGGCATGCATTTGATATTGGGCAAGAAATACTAACATCCCCTGAGTTTGACGCTGTATGATATGAGGGATAAGTTTCTTTGCATGTATAGAGGAGACAGATAATTTGTCAAAACTGTTAAAAGAAGGAAGAGAACAACATGAAGAAGAGGAATGCCTAAGATATTTAAGGAGACCAAAGTATGTAAGGGCCGCTGGCAGTGATGCACAGAAACAGAAACAGAGCTTTTGTTGGGAATTCATGTCACGTTTCTCATGTCCTGTATCCATACTGGCATAGCTGGATTTTCCACATGTTACCTCTGAACTGGATACGGTCTTCTGTATCAGAACACATGGTATGAACGCACACGTGAAAGCACGCTTAAAACAACGCAGAGGTTTGTTCGCCTTTTCACATTTTTCTTTCAGCCTACAGGAATGGGTGTTGTGACAGCAAGAGATGTTACGCAGGGACATACTTGTATGTTTCATTGCAGATCCCATCACCAGAAAAGACACTGTTATACTGATGGCAATAAAAATCTGTATCAATTTCACCACCCAGGAGAAGTGCCTGTGCTTCTGATTAATGATCTGTGAAAAGAGAGCAAAAGACAAACACCATGTCAAAACAGGGCTGTTTTCACTAAAACAGCCTTTCAAGTCATATATGGAGTCACACTGGCACATCCACACACACACATACACTGGCGTCAAGCTGTCCTCCAGCATTACTTTCTGGCAAATGTTCTTGGGGATACCTACAAAGTGGTGCTCAGCATGTTGGAACCATTTCACTCGCAGATGTTCAGAGCATGGAGATGAAATTGAGAGAAATGACAAAAAAATGAACCCACTTTGGTAACTGGCAAGTGATCTAATATCAGTTGGCTGGTAAGGGCAATTCCATTTTCTAATGAATTGATTTAGCAAGCTTATCCTCTGTGATAGAGAGGCAGAGGTTGTTTGTGTAAGTACAACCTAATAAGAGAACAAAACCAAACAAAAAATGACTATAGAAGCATACATTGAGCATACATAGGAATAGCATGGATATTGTCAAGATAAAATAGTTCATCTGAATAGGTTGTTATGGGAGGAAAGGCTGCACAAATGAAATGATTTACTTGAGAAACATGCTCTTTGATAATATGGGCAGCAGTGTGGTGTAGCTGTAAGGAGGATGGCTGATAGACCACTACAGTTGAACCCATTGATTCAGGAAGTATTTGCAGATCATGGGGTTTGAGCCTCTACATTGCAGCAATGGGAGAGTGATGCATCATGAACCCAATGATGCAGCCATTCTGTGTCCTAAACGGCTTATTGGCTCAGCAATTACAGCAAATCAATGTGCTCTCCTGTTGAGATCCAAGTGCTTCGGTTAACATCAGTCAACAATTGTACAGCACATGGAAGTTCCACCCAGTTTGTTGTGCAAAAGCCTCTCTCCCCCTTCACTACAAAATTGTAGTTGGTAAAGAGAAATTGTAGTTTGTTAAAGTACTCGTTGGTACTAGGACAGATTCTCTATCATTCCAGCATTATTTGCTGTGGATTCTAATTTTCACCTCTGTTAAGGTCAGCATAGTGCTCGGAGACATACAGGCAAAAAAAAAAGGGTAAAACGTTAACACCCTCGACCTCATTACGGATCTACTTCAGACAAACGGAGAGTTACAATTTTGCAAATCTGACCAGAGCTTTGCCCTTGCCATGATGAATGTGTCACTGTTTAAGCAGAAATGAGACAGCTATGTTGGAGGGCATGGTGATTTCACATGGATTGACGCTGTTTTCTTGTTTAGACCAGTGGTGTCATCTGCTGCTGCTTCTCACACATTCTTGTAAGTTGCAGTCTGGCTGTCTGGTCCCAGGCAAATCCCCCATTAAAATGCCAGCATTTATTACATGTGTTAGTATTTCATGCGCTCTAGCAAAACCCAATGGGAAATTGTCCAGGAAGCAAAACTACAGAGGCAATTCATCTCCAGAGAATGAAGGGACATCTCAAATGAGTGGAAAATAATTTATGTATCTGTACCTCAAGCACTGTACATCGAACTGGAAGAGAAACATTCATATACAGCCAAAAGGAGGCACAAACAATTGCATTGTAACTAGTAGGAAGTATTATAGGGACCATGTTGGCTTGTGTGACAGCTACGTGCATGTCTGAGTGATGCAATTAGTAATAATAATAATTTAGTAGTACAAGCCTATCTTGAATCTAATTAGCATGCAGAATAAATTCAAAGAACAGGCCCTTTTTCAGCATTGCATGATTAACTCCACGCTATTATGTGTCTGATTTCCTAAAAATACAACCTATACCGAGTTGCTTAAAATTAACAATATATTATGTTTTCACGAACGACTAAAATGTTCAAAACACAAGTGCTTGATGCATGAAACCATGTGCAATGTCCATTGATAGCCACTTGATGGCACTCAAGATCTTTTCTAAGAAAATTCCCTTGCGCCCTAACTGACTCCATAGTGCAAGCGCGGTACACATGACGAATGTGGTCTTGAGCATTGATTTTCACATACTGCTAATCAGATGACAAAGTGTTTCTTTTAAATTATTTAAACAATATGTAAATATGCATTTAAAATAGCATCTCAATTACCACATCAATCAACACTTTCCCCATAAGTCCATAAATGCTCTAATGGAAACATAAAATTTGATTCAAACGTCTTCTGACAATTAAATCTGATAAGAAAGAATTCAACTGTGACCCCTGGTACAAAATGAATAGCCTCACAGCCAAATGCTACAGAGCTATATGCACAAAGGAGTGGGTACTGGCACAGTATCTTGTTCTCCTGGTTTTGTTTTCATTATGTAGGAGCCCGAGGATGTTCTTTTGCACTGTGAAGTACATCCTCAGCACTGCAGCAAAATGACAGGAACACTGCAATCTGGAGCTTTAAAACATCTAACTGTTTAGACATGCTTCTCTTTTTTCCAGCGTGCCCTTGGGTAGTCAGAAGGATGCCTGGAAGAGCCAGCTCCTCCTCGAGCACACAGCCCCCCAGAGGTGAAGCTTTAAAGGCCACTCTTGACTTTCGGGGATCAGATCGTTATGGCATTTTGGAGTAAAACAAAAATTGTGTTTTGGCGATGAAGAACAAGGGTGATCTTTAAAAGCACTCCCACTCCTAGAGAGGTTGGACACGCATTCCTGAGGCTTCATCTACAAACATCAGGGGGTTCTTCTCTCATCAAACAATTATTAAAAAAACCAGAATCTTTCCTCCCCATCACTAGGAGTTATTACAGTGTGAGTGTCTCTAGTCTATCAGATCTTTAAGCAGTTTTGGTCAGATCAGCATTGCAACACTGCACTTGGGTATGTCACATACAGCACTGCAGGCACCTAAATGTAGGTGCAGTGTCTGACTGTAACTTTGAATTATGTATGGTGCATTTTGTACTGGCTTCCAAAATGTCAACTATTAATTAAAAACTTTAAAAAGACACTTAAACCCATCAGAACATTACAGAAAAATTTGTCAAGACATTTGCAAATAACACAAAGCCCGCTGAATATTGACCTTTTATCCACTTACTTTTCTGCATGCAGCCAAAAACAAAGCTATATTTTATTAAGTCACATGCTCTTGCATGCATGTTTTTAAGCCTGAACAATCCATTTGAGAAATCAGACATAGCTTATGCACTAAACACGTGAACATTTTCTGATTATAATTCTGCCTCTGTTGTCCACGCTAATGTGCAGTGTGTCCATCTGTATAAACAACTGCTAATTTGCAGATAAGTAGCTGTTACAAATAATTAGAGAACTGCAAAAATAATTGTAATTGTTACAAAAAATGCCACAGGTCAAAACCAACAAGGCCTTTATTATCTGAACACTGTTCTATTGAGTTCTGTTGAATTTTATGAGCTTTTGTTGCTTATTCATATATTATATATTAGTTGTGAAGGGCATATCTTTGAGAAGCCATGAAACAGTGACAGTTATTATAAAAAGGATCTGGGGAAAAACAGCAGGACACTTAAGCAGGAGAAAAAAAATGACTTTGTGTGGGTGTAAAGCAAAATGTATTGAAGCCAGTTCTGGGTCTCATTAAAATGTCCTGGATAATTTATAAACATTGGTTGCAGCTGGAAGCAGGTGTCCTGGGAACGAGAAGTAACCCACACTGAGGGATACTGCCCACAGAGGCCAAGGTTCTCTCTTAGCTTTACACAATGTGGCTGCTTGCAGACAGTGGTGGCAAATAATGCAGTGAACTCTATCTATACTGTATACTTGTCCACTGTGCTACAGTCCTCATTTCTTTAAATCTTGTGGTATGCTCAAAAAAAGCAAGCTGTCTGACTGTTGACTACAATTACAGTGAAGAAAAATGAAGAAAAAAAACTTTCTAACAGTGGTTTAGTTTGCTTTCAAAATACCTCTGATATGAATTGTTTTAAGGTAATCCATTAGCATGTGCATCTTTAGGACTTATGTCATTACATGTCATATTATTAATTTATTAGAGTGTCACTATCATGTGACTTAAAAATGAATCCAGCATAATATTGCAACTGAGAAGTTGTCAATGTTAACACAACAGTGCTAGGGTAACTAGGTAGATGAGAAGTGAACAATAGCTATCTAAAATTAATACTGTGTTGAAAAAAGATCAGAATTTTATAGAAGTTCCTGCTTAATGACAAAAAGGTTTTATCTTTTTTGGATGTTTAATGATACAGAATACAAAATATACTGGGCTCGGTATAGTCACTGCAAATGGTTTAGTTTGTCTTCTATTAATAGAATACAGAGCAATCACATTACTTTGCTATCTTTAAATTCCATTTGGTAAAGCTAATGCAAGCAACAGAATTCTCTACAATACAAGTGAACAGCGAATTTCAGTATCAGCAATATTTTTTATTTTATCTATTCTTTAAACTCTTATTTGACCATGCAAATTCTTATTTACAATGACATCAGTAACAACTTAAAATGACATCAACTGTAAGAAATAATGACCCGTAGAACACTAACTAGAAATAAACAAATTTGAAGGCATGATGGGACTGTTTCAATTACCATAGAAAACTAGTAGGATTGGAGATGCTGTCAGGTAATTACAACATAGTACAGTACACACACGCAGCCCCACCACCTACCAATATCTTTTTACTATGTTACTATGTTAATAAAGATTAGCTTGCTAACATTTTCAGAGGATAACACTTCAGTGGTGCTATTTTTCTGAGAAAGTGTACAAAGTGTACGAGCAGCAATTAATGACAGGACATCACAAGGATGAAATAAATTGAATGAACTGTGAACTGAGCTGCACTAAAAACGTTAGTGTGTTTGTAAGTCAAGCAAAAACAGTGAGAAAACAAACCAGTCCCTTCCCAGCACATGATGTGTGACTCCAATGACACAGGCAGAGTATTCGTGAAAAGTGGCAAAAGCTGACTCCTCAAGTACAAAGGGAATGTAGTGGAGTGCCAAAAGCCTACAGAGAGAAGAATGAACGCCTCACTGCTCCTAAATTAGATCACAAATTTTCTGGCTCATGGCAGTGTCTCAATGCTCACCCCAAAGGCAAAGTCCTGTACAGATTACTATTTTAATATCTTGCCTTCATTCTGACCATACTGAAAAATCTACAGGAACCCAAACACACATTTAAGAAAAACAAAAATGAAACAGAACTCAAGTAATACTTGAAGTTAAAACAGACCCATAAAAACCCTGATGCTTTTTCAGGATAGGGACTGAGTTTGGACCACATCTCAATCTGGGAAATGGATTTTATTGGTCAAAACAGTAAAAGCATTACAGAGAGGCCTCAGTGGATTGCAATTTTAATGCCCATTTTAGAGGTTTCAAAATTCAAAAATCTACAATGAGCAAATTTTAACAAATGAGTTCAGAGAAAAGAAACATTATATGAGGCAGCATGATGTTATCACATATGAAAGTGAATCTGTAAAATTCAAAAGCCAGTGTGGGACCTCACAAAAGTTGTGATTGCTTTTCATCTCAAAGGAAATGCTTTGAATGGAGAATTTTCTGTAAACGATATAGGCTTTCAGACCCTCAGACCATTATATAGAATGCACATAAAATTGTCTAAAATCATTTTCGAATAAACACATACATTTCAGTAATTTTAATAGTATTCAAATGTTAGAACCTGAGCTTGTTTGCATAAATAATAAGCAGAATAACTTCACAAAAAAAAATCACAATTTACATATATATGCTTTCCTTTTAACAGTGTTCTTAAGTTACTGGCAAATTGCTTTTTATTTTAATACCCAGACATTCACACAAGCACACACTTGGGATGTTTCCAGAAATTAACATTCAGAAGCATCTGAATGCTACCCTTGAGATGAGACTGAAATTATATCCAAGACACATCAGTTTGAAAATGTCAGTTTAATGTGCACTGTTGTGCCATGTAAACCACTGGCATAGATCTGATTACAAACTCAACCATAACCCTTCACAAGAGGGAAAATAGACCAGCAAAAGATCTGACGTTTCTGATGTATTAAATGATTATACCCTTAAAAATAATATCTTTAAATATATAACCATACAAAAATTACAAATGAATGCTAATACTACATTACAGCTGGTCCCATCAAATTCTGTTGATTTCTGTTGATTCTGTTGTGGATCACTGGTGTTACTGCTGTTGAGCGGCTTCTGGGCTGCTTCCACCTTAAAGACTGCGTTACTGTATGGTCAGCATCTCCTAGATATCTCCTTTTATGCCCACGGTCTCGCACATGCTTGAGATTGATGCCTTTTATCATTATCATACCATTCTGGCATATGTCAAACTGATGAACATGCCAGTTATGCTTCCCCAGAACTAAGCCTGATATCCATAACTCTTTCCAGTCAAGCATCTATCTCAGGTGTAAAATGATAGAAAGAAGATAAAAAACAGGGAGTATGAGGACCTGAATGGCCTCTTCTATTCCAATTACTGTGCCATGTTCAAAGTATCAATCGTGGGCCTGTAGAATGGGCCTTTGCATTTAATGTCTTTGATCTCCCTGAGGGCAAAGGCCCAAGGTTGCTACAATGGATAATGCAGGCCCTCTGCGATTAATCGCATCGAAAGTAAAATGGAGAGCTCAAACCTTATCAATCTCACACACCCCAACGTAGCAGTTTCTTAAGAAGTCAAGGAGTTACAGACCTTTTTAAGCCTGTCGCACAGCTACCAGAAAAAAAGTCAGTTCAGTTTTATGTGATAGAGGAATTCTTCACTCTTTCTTTCTGACTGATCCCCTCAAGGGCTGTATAGAATACACCACTTTCCTCATCAGACTGAGATAACCTTTTGATTAAGAAAATATGAGTATACTGCCAGTCTACTTTCTTCATGAGATTATTCACCCAGTATTTTTTTTACTTTGTGTTCTGAAGCATAGATCACTTTTGATATTTTTACTCTCCAAAACTTGAGAGCGAGAGAGCAATAACCATGTGATGAAAAGGTACATGGTGCCCAATGAGTAACGAGTGGGTACTACATTAACACATAGTAGTGTTGATAACTTTATCTTTCTTTTTTCTGAAAATATTCCCTTTAGGTAAGTAGCGACCAAACTGAATGGGAGCCATATACAAAGTAGTCCTCTAATTATTTTGGAATTCAGTATAGTGTAGTGTGGTAACTAACAGGGTTGGGACGGTTACTTTTAATATTTATTCCACTACAGATTACAGAATACTTGCCCTAAAATGTAATTTGTAACATATTCTGTTAGATCACAAGGTGCGTAACTTTTAAAATTTTTAAAAGTATGTAAGTAAAACTGTGAATGTGAATCCGAAGAACGTTCTTAACGGTTTTTTAAAGAATGTTCATCCGACTAAGGTTCTGAACGGTTATTTTTAGAATGTTCACTTAGCATTTCAGCGCAGTTTCTTCAGAATTGTAAATGTTAATTCAAAAACCGCACATTACACGAAAACAGCAACAACAGAGTTAGAAAAGGCACAAGCCATCCTAAATACACTGTGAGTGAGATAGGAGTAGCTTAACAATTTAATGCAATAGTGCAAAATTGCTGGAGTAAACACAGTTTTGAACATGTGAAATTTCACTTGTTTTGTCACTGTATCTACTCCTTAGCTAGTTAGCTTTAATACTATACCTACTAGCCTATAGCTAGCTGAATAGCTAATCCAGTGCAGCCAAACTATGTAAGATAGCTAGCTAGTGATCAATATTAGCTTAAATAATGAAAAGGAGAACTTGCTTCAAGATGCTTCCTCAGGCTAGAGGTCGACTCTTTTGAAGCGGATACTAGTATGGTTGCTGGCAAACACAACTTGCATTGTACTGTTATGTTGCGACCTTTGCCAAATTTCAAAGTAAAATGATCCCAGTATTTCCATGACATAAACGCGTTGCGCTGGTTGCTTTCTGTCTCACTCTCCATTCTACTGTTTTGTGAGTCAGGCAGGCTGTGTGCTTTTTTCTTCTTCTTTTTTTTCATGAGGGGCATATGGGAGATACACCCGGGAGTTGCCTATCATTGCATAGATTTTCCAACTGAATAAACATGAAATAAATAAATGAAATTAAATGCAAAAAAATCCAATGTAATCCCTTCAGTAATCTAAATATTTTTAAAATGTAACTGTAATTTGATTACCATCAATTTAAATGGTAACTGTAACGGAATACAGTTACTCATATACTATATTTTGTATTTTAAATATGTAACGCCGTTACATGTATTCCATTACTCCCCAACCCTGGTAACTAACAACTAAGGACATATCTACATTACATAGGCACACTAAATGATAGAAATAGAAATCAAATCAGAACCACACCGAAACAACATATATACACACTGTATACATATTTTTCATGTGACTGCTTGCATTTGCCATTCAGATTTGTAGTTTGGGAAACTGGAGTTGCCATTTTTGTGGTTTGCCTTCAGAAGAGGATCCTTCCTTGCGTACCATCAATGAACGCTGATTCATGTATGCAAATCGAATGGTACTTATTGACACTATATCTTGAAGACAAGTTGGTTTGGAGATTTCCAACTGTTGCTTTTGTGTTTATGGTCACCTTTTGGATCACCTGTGTCACAATCTGTGGTGGCAAGATAAACTTGTGACCGCATCCTCACCTAGTTGCCACAACCAATGCTGGTGATTCTAAATAATAGTGGACACTCCAGTGTAAAATGGTAGATTCAGCTTTTTAAAAAATTCTTATATTGCTATCTCCCTACTTGTCATGGCCTTGCAGTTATGAAAGAGCTCTCTGACCTTAACCAAGACGATGCATGCACTAATTTCATTCCCTAGGGGAACAGGGAACCTTTGTAAGCGTCTATGAAGCTCCAGAATCTTCCAGTGAACTTGCAAAAGCTGTATGTTGATTTAGGTTTGTTTTGTCATGAATATTACATGAAAGATTACTTCAGGGTGTCCAGGAATGTGATTCATTATTTATGAATAATATGACTTTGCTCAGTGCAATGCAATTAAGATTAAAGTATAATATATGAGTGAAAATTGATCCAATTCATACATTTTTTCTGTTATGCCAAGTGGTTTTGTTCCTAATTAATGGGGAGTAAGAATAGATGTAGATACCAATGGTACATTACATTTAAGTAGACTTATTTATCTAGGTAAGGTATATCTACAACCACAACCTGTGATGATGAAAATATCATTAGCTCGGTGTGGTCTGGTGCTATACTATATAATCGGTATGGAATGTCTGTTTTCACAGTCAACCCCCATGGAATACAACCCTTAAATTAAACTCATTCTTTGCTGTGGCATTGTCAGACTGTGAAATTTCAGTGTACATTGTTCCCCTTTAATCCCAATGAAGACGAATTACTGCAGATGAGGTATGCCATAATTCCATGAGACTGGATTTAGATACAATTAATTTCTTTCTATGGAGAGAACTGAGCAGCCAATGAGACTAAATTAAGAAAGCCTGATTGTCTTTTTTTTTTTTTTTGGTCCAATCAACATATGTTTTTTCTTTAATGCTTTCAGAGGGAAACTCACTACAAACAGGAATTAACTGTCAACACAGCTATACACATAGCTATGCTGTAATATTTTATAACCAGTATTATTCATAAAATCAGCATTTATACAGAGGGGAACTTAGTCATAAAACAGAAAACCAATTAATTAATTAAACACAAACATATGACTCATAAATATGCAATTTGAGACTAAAATGTCAGTGCTGTAAGATTCAAGTACTTTCAAATGGTACCTTTCTCCTCCAAAGTCCCAAGGAACACCTGAGTGAACACTGTTGTGAAAGAGAACCTTCACCACCTCTTCCTTGGACTAAATGCTAATTGTAAATTGCCAATTGTGTGTCAATCATTTGTAATTATGTGCACATGTTGGCAATTTGCTTGGGGAGCCAGCCAATTAGGTAACAAGTCACACCTGACTAATTGAAAGGTGATTAAATACAGGTGTGGCTGGGGAGCAGGAAAAGGCTCACTTTGTCCCTGCTTTGGACTTGTACAGGATGGTTTCTTTGTTTGGATTTCAAAATAAACTTGGTTTTTAACCTTTTGTTTTTGGCTCATGTATTAGAGAAGTGGTGGCTAGCTTCTCTACAAATGTAAAGACACACAAATCAACATACTTTTATGAACTACTCCTGTTGGGTTCTCTATGGCCACCATGTTTTAAGTGCATTTCTCTTTCAAAAGTCTGTGGCAGTAAGCAAAATACTTTTGGTCCCAAAGGGATCAATTACAAACTTGTGACTAGTTATATTGTTCTTCATTTATGACAAATATCCCCTTAGATGAGATTGCTGCATGATCATGATAACATACTTGAGACCTCCTGTTTTTAAATTCTAATGTGACAACAAAGTAAACACACAACCTGTCTTCTACCTTTTTTTATTGGTGTGTTTTGATCTGAAACACTGCCAGGGTAGTGGATATTAATAGACACATTTAAGTCAGAGAGAATTGTACAATGAAAAAGTGAGAACCACACAGACAGACAGTTTGGTGGTTAATTCACTCCTCATTATTCTATGCCCAGATCTCATGAGGATTGTATTGCGAAAAAGTAAGATGCAGCTTGTGACAGAGTGACAGCAACACTGATCTCTGCATAAAGACAAAGCGTGCATTTCCTTGACTGCCAGGATAGCCTTTTCACTGGCATGTAAGCTGGAGTGAAGCGTGACCTGTTGAGCCACGTGGCAGGAATGAACTCATGCACCAAGGCCACGGGTTCCCTGCTCTTCCCTGCTATGTGCAGGTTAGGCTGGCATATGGCTGTGAGCTCTACAATGCCATAAAAAGCTCAGTTTTTTACAAACTGTTTCTGAACTGTTTTGAACGCCAATGGTAGAATCTGAAATCTATTTTCTAATGCAGTTTATTCAGAACCAGAAACTGTTTTCTGATCAAATTGGTCTTTTGTTTTGAGAAAATGTATGACATACATATTTCATTTGTTTTTGTGAGTATATTGATTATCAAAATCACAAGATTGAGTGGTTCAAATTGATTGATTGATGGGCAAATATGGTCCGGATTCAAAACAACCATATTGGTAGCTTGCCCTTAACTTTCAATAATTACCAAGTGATCTTTTTGTTATTGACATGTTTTAGATATGTTCAGAGACCACCACATTGTATACTGCAATGTGCTTTGGGCCAATTATCAAAGTCAAGTGTGGTGCACAAGTTATGAAAGCCTTGTTTTATGCTTGCGGTACACGGACATAAAAAAGTAGAGAGAACTACACTAGCTACAGACGCTACTCCACACTCAACACTCTATTCCTATTCCTCTATTCCTATGGCCCTATTCCATGCCATGTCATTTTGCTTTGAAAAAGGAAAGTGAGATGTTCTTAACTATAGTTGCTGTGAAGCATGCAATAAAAACATTTCTACTTGTGACTGTTGGCACAGGTCTCCACAGTGCAACTCTCATGTGAAGACTTTCTAGTTTTCCAGCTCTGCTATACTGACTACCTTTTGGTAATTAACATTTAAATACTGGGTATATCTAACCAAGCTAAATACAGAGCACAAGTGCACAGCCAAAATTCTGTGAATTGGAAAGAGACTGTGAACATTATAAATTCATCTTTAACTGCATGCCACACAGACGACAAGTGACTGGAGCTTACAGCCTATCACAGTGCATCAGCCTAATGGCTATCCTTCATGGTCACTTTCACTGAAATTATTTCAGAATTTCACTATTTGGTGCACCACTTACCAGTAACTAGGTAATATCAGCAATTACACGAAATCTGCAGAACACAGTTGCTATACACCACTGATCTCCCATCTGTGGAATTATGGTACCACAGCAGGCGCTACAATAACTGAGTGCATTAACCACTATATCCATGTGAAAATGTTTATTTTCCCATAAAGAAGAGCTTTGCAGGACACCCCCCCCCCCATGCATAATAGAGAGCAAGCAATTTTCAAATAATACTTTTTATAACTCAGGAGCTATTTTGGCATCATTTGAATTGGATAGCACTACACAAAATGTATTTCAAACTGCTCAAAGTTTGACAAGGGAAAGTTAACTTCTCAAGTGTCTAAATGCTGCCAAACAATCACAATTCTGAAATGGAGGAATCTGATAGAACAGCTGGCAATCTGGACAACTGAAAGTCCCCAGCATGATCCTTTCTATGCACGTTAGCATATTTCAAACATGTTACTACTCATTTTAATCACTGAGGTACATCCTATGTTATTCCCCAACTAAAACTGACATTGTTTCCATGGAAACCAACACAAGCACAGCAAGACACAAACAAAACAAAAAGGGCCTCCAAGGACAAACAAATCTCTCCAGCAACCCTAGAATCCCATTACACAGGTAATGTGCTGAAAGTATGATACAACAAGGTGGATAAAGGCAGCAGGAAAACCTTAAGGTGTAAGAACATATAGAACCGATAAGAACTCAAACCCTGCAGTAGTTTGTCTGATGTGCATGGGGGAATATGCTCAGTTAAAAATGTCTTATACAGGTTCTGTTCTTTGTGTGTCAGTAAGAATCTCTTTACATTTTTGAAGCATGCTTTCAGGGATTTGACGCAAAACTGCAAACAGTGACTTGTATAGCATATGGACAAAATACTAAGGCTGTGTATTCCACAAGTTTGGAAAATTCTGCACTGCTGGTACAAGGAAATAGCTTTTTTTAACCTTAAAGCAATTGTCACCTTAAAGCAATTGTCATCTGAATTTCTACTTTTAAAGCAGGCTGTTTATTTACTGAAATAAATCATGTAGAGTTCATACTAGGCTGAAGCCTACAAAAATCATCTGAACGATAAAACATCTAATCACATTCTGATAGTCTCATGTGAGGTTAATGGCTGGTCTTGAAACCATCATCACATTTGACATTGGTGACTTTAAGAAGGGCCTGCAAAATTGAGGTGCATCCTTTAGAGTGACCCCAACCACTGAAGGCTCTGAGCCAGAGGGCAGAGCTGGGACTACACGTGGATGACCTACAATCATGACTTTTCCTGGTGTAATTTGCTGACTCACACAGCTGATGCACAGTGCAAGGTTGCAGTGGCGGTAATATGCCTCTGTATGAGGAGAACCAAAGCACAGCTCATGAGAGTGGATGACTTCAAAGTTAGCTTAGAACCACTTTCAACTTTGAAAGAGTAGAAAAAGCCCTTTGATTACCACCAAAAAAAAAAACGGTCATATAAAAGATGTCAGGGACTTGAGGATTTGTGGGCTTTACTGGACATGTTTACTAATGAACTTGTCGAGGAAAGGCGCAGACTACAGCAAATGACCTTCAAGCAGATGGCAGGAGAGCCCTCATTTAAATTAGACTATGCATAGTATATGGCTTAGCACTAAGTTGGTTATTTCAGGCCAATGCTTTACAATAAACTTTATTACTTATGCATGCATGGCATGTCTTTTTTTTCTGGAACACAAAATTGGCAGCTTGTCTTAATTATGATTCTCTGCCACCTAATGTACACTTTGGTGAATGGGAGCCTTTAGCTGCATTGGCACAAACACAAAGTAAAGCAAATAATCTGAAATGAGCTGCATGGAATACAGAGAGCTCAGAGGCAGGAAAGCCGCACGTTTGCCAGTGTATGTCTTCGTCATTGTAGGCTGTCTGCTGCAGAGGCCAGGTTCCAAGCTGTGTTACAGTGGAAAGCCTTAAGATGACTACATTTTTCTCGGCAGGGGCAGCTGCCTCCGTATGGAAGGAACATTGCAAATGACAGGACACCCGTAATTAAAGAGACGGACCGTGCTGAGGTATGGATTCGCCCTTCAGAAATCCAGCGCTTCAGAAAACAGCACTTGCCAGTGTGATCTGACATCACTTTCCTCTCGGAAAACAGGCAGAATCAAAGCATGCAATGATTTTGCTTACAAACAATCTAGCGGGAGTTTTCTCTTGACATTTAACTGCACTATTCAGCCTTATTAAAAATGACCTTCACACTGTTTCCACTTTCAGTTTCATTTTGTAATAGACAGTCTGAAAATCTATTCTATCCCAAAGCAAAAAAAAAAAAAAAAACTTTGGAAGTCAATGCCTTGTCCTTCTCTTATGGTATAAACTCATGGTTGAAAATGTGACACATGAAATGCTAACCTTGCATTTTATAGCCATTAATCAAGTGGGCTCAAAATCTACACTGAATGAAAGCACCTTGCTTGGCTTTCTGGTTGGGTCTGTGCAAGATTTCCATCTTTATTTATGTGGTTAGCTTCACCAGCCTGAATCACACAGACGTTTGACATTTCCTTTTTTGCTGCAGAGTAATTCTTCTGTTCCCATCAATATTAGTACTGATTTTTCTCCCTGTCCATAGCCATACTTTTCTGCTTTTTCCTGTTTGCTCAAAGGTATCATTTTATTCTAGAATGCTTAAACATGGTTCAAACTTGCTTCAAAGATTTTTATTAGCTTAGCTGACTTAGAATTTTCATGGCAGGTCTATGTTCACACTTTACTCCGGAAACAACACAAGAATGAACAATTACATGAAGGGATATCAAAATTTATGCTTCATTTTTCCCCTAATACCCCTTTCCTAACATCCCCACTATCTGATAATATGTCTGGAAGCTTCTCTCAACCACACTTAGATGACTAAATTTATTTTTTTTCTCTCTCAGCTTTATACCTCAGTATTTCCCACAGCAAAACAGACAGGCTGGCCATATTTGATTGGGGAGATCACTCTGCAGCAGGATAGTTATTCCTGCTAATATTTGTGCTCCTGTTTAAGCACCGAAAGTGATTTTGAAAGACACACAAACAGTCAGCCAGACAAACACAAGCACTTAACTGCAACATCTTTGTGTGGATGTGACAGGTTGAAGAGAAGCAAATATGTATCAGGTATTGTCACTTCAAAATTTGGTTAAGGCATCGTCAAATCATCGTGACTTCATTGATAAAACAAAACTAATAAACTATTTCAGTGTGGAAAGTACAAGCATGAAATAAACAGATACTACCCCCTTATTTTCAAATAAAGTAGCTATATTGGAGCAACATTTCACTGCTGGGTTATTAATATCCTACTTAGGCCTACACAGAAAAAAATGCCTTGAAGCACAAGACAAAGGAAGCTTCATTACATTACAGAAATGGTGTTGTCTATTGTAATAATTATACTATCAATATAGGTACTTGGTTTGCTAGCATGGCAATCAAAATTAGGGAAGACAATCCTCATACTAATATTTGGACAAAACATTCTAATTAAATTTTCAAATACCAACAAGTGCACGACCATTTCAAATGCAAAACGCTCATGTTAACTGTGCAAATAATGAAAGTCATCTGTAAAGATGTTAGTGTATACATAATTCTCTTCATATTCCAACATATAAATGCATGGAGACAGAATGGAAAGAGGCTGAAATGAAAATGTTGGATGATGTCCTTGACATATGCCTATTAATTATTACTCTTATTACGCTCCTACTAAACCTACCTGGGATGCCAGAAAGGGACAATTACTAATTACTAGTTAGGGACAATTAATAGTTCAAAATGTCTAATATCGAATATGAACAGAAAATCAATAGGAAATAATAAGGATGAAATCATGTGGCTGATTTTACACAAGCATGTGTAACTGATTTTGTATCTCTCACAGTAACACGAAAAATCATTGTTCATTCCTAGCAAGAGTTTTATTACTGTTTCAGTCATTTCCTTAATTTAATCCTTTCTCTTTTTAGGACATTTATTATTAATAATAATAATAATAATAATAATAATAATAATAATGGCAGAATGAGTTACCAACAACCATCAGAACTCTCATCCTCTTGTGAGGGTTACTAAGAATACTTCTGTTCAGTCTTTATCTTTTTTTCCCACTGAGACTCTGGCAGCCTTAACCTGAAGTGCTTAACCTCACTCTGAAGCTGATTCACTGGACATTGGCTTTGGAAACATTTTTCAGATCATTATTATGCTCTAATGTGCATGTCAGCATGCTGCTTTTAAGGATGATTGTCAGGCAATATGTGCATAAACTTTTATTACTGCATGCTTATATTAAAGCACTTTTTCAGCTCCATGGTCAACCCACCATTGGTTGTTCTGTATCTATGTTCTTGCTCCAGTGATATTCACATTTGGTCCTTGGCATGATCACCTTGCATATCCTCTGGGTAACAGCAACTCAAATAAATGAATAAATAAACAAATGGCAGCTGTAGTACAAAAGCACCAACATGTATTAAAGTAATATGAACAAAGATGGAGAAAAGAAAATATGTCTTAAGATAACTCCAAATAAGAAAAAAACTTCAACAATGAAAGTAATCAATACAGACTTTTTTCATTTATTTTTCCTCCACTGAAATACAAGTAAACATGAACTCCCATTGCGATCTGGTTTAGCGAAGCAGAATATTCATCATTGCCACATGTCTTCATTCCCAGTGAATTTCTGTCTGTGTAATATTAACACACATTTCATACAGCTAGCATACAGTGTAATGTAGCCCAAGTGCAGTGGAACATATGGAAACTGATGTGATTGAGTTAGGAAAATATGTTCCAAATGAGAATCAGGCATATATATTATACAGCTGCAATGAACTGTAATGATCATTTACATTACTATTCATTTATTCCAAGTTAGGGAATGAGAAATGAATCAATCAAGTGAAACAGAAATTAGGTAAAAACAGAAAGAATCAAAGTCTTGAGTTACAGCTGGATAGGAAGGGCTGTTTAACAGTGAGAAATACAAAGCTTCTCAAACCTACTTTAGATCAAACATAGCAAGGACCAAAATCTGGGTAAAAAAAAAAGACAAAAATGAGAGCAATGTAGTTTACATCCAAAGTTGTACTCAAAAGAAGACATAATGCTAAAAACACAACTATCAACTGGTACAATAACTTTGTAGGTGAAACAAATGCAATAATAAAATGGGTTTACTTTCATATCTATGAAGAGGACACTTAATCTGTATTTAGTCTGTGTCACCGGTTAAGTCAGTGCGCTGTTTGCTTTCCAGCAAATCGGATTGGGTGAGTTGTTTTTATCTGAACATATGACAAAGTATAATATCCCCCTGTCCCTGATTGTAAAAATACAGTTGTTATGCTTCAATGACATCATTGACACTGAATTCATGTCACTGCCGCAGGGCTCCACGTCACAACAGTTGAAGCCCTGTTGCCATGAATCCAGAGCAGAGAGCTCCATTTTAATTATCTCAATGAATGCAAGGACACATTCGAGCCAGGAGATTGAACGTGGGGGCTGCCAATGTAGTGCTGTCTGTCTCTTGGCTGCTGGATCGTAACTGGGTAGGAGTGTCTGAATTGTGTAGAGGGATTTTGACAGTGTTGAGGAAACCTGTTCCCAGAAATGTAACACATCTGGACACTCCTAAAACATATGAATTAATGGACACATTGCACCCTGTGGGCAGATCAAACAAAGAGGAGTGCCTTTTATGTTGTTTTTGAGTCACATATGTTCTGTGCAGGAATTTAAAATTAACTGATGTTTAGGATTACAGCTAATATCATCCCAAAATGTGTCCCAGCATATCTCCTCTTCTGAAGTGCTCAGATCTCTATACCATACAGTCTGCTATAGGCTTATAGGAGGCTCCCAGAAGAGTAAGAAATGGACACAAGACTCACCATTAAAATCCATAAGTTTATGTAGTGGATGAATGGGTGATGAGTTTGCCATCTTAATTTGCTAGCTATCATGAGGTTTGTTGAAATTCATAGTTGTATAATAACAGTAACCAAATGTAAAGCATTGTTCCATGAATAAATTAGAGCTGATGTGCATCTATTCATATTAAGGTTCTCAACATATATTTTCAGGTAGTTAGACAAGTGGTCTTGAAACACCTGGAATTATAATAGAGCAGTGGCAGAATAGATAGGAATGTCTCTGCATAGCCCCTCTCTCTTTTGGTCAGTTCCAGCCACTGCTGACTACTCAGCAGTGTAGTCAGCAGTGTAGTCAGCAGTCTCTCACGTATGTGAACTGAATGGTGAATGGTCAGCTATGAGAAGACAGATGCATGTCAGAAAGCAACTTTCATGTGGTTTGTACACGTCTCTAAAAGCTCCTTTAATGACGGTTTCTTAGTGGACACCTGAAAGGACTGACGGGACTTACATCACTCTCTTCCTAAACCAGTCATGCCAGTGTTTGTTTGCTTCACAATGTGGAGTCACATAGAGGCTACTGAGATTGTACTGCTCTGATCAAAAATCCCTCATTCTGCTTTGTATGTAAAACCTTGATTTGGAGTGAAAGTTCATGCTGTTTCTAGCCAAGGGCTGAGCTGACTATTCTGCTCTCTTCCTTGAGCACTGCTTTCTGGATCACTGGATTTTTAACATACACACATTTTCCCCGGATGACGAAAGAGTTGCTTAAGGTAGAATGTGAAAGCGAGATGCTAGTGGCCTCTCAGCTGGACTGATGTCTATCCACATCAGTACTGTGATAACCATGAGTTCACCTGGAGTGTTTGGAGTAAGGCAGACTGTTGAAATTTTATAAATTACCTAGGAAATGTCATCTCCATCCCATCTTTCACTGCTTTGGCCTTGACAATTGTGTGACAGGTGGCAGACAATGATATATCAGATGAATATGAAGAAGTGGGGATTAAAACTAGGGTTCATACCTGAGACAACCAAACATCTGAGTTGATGAACCTCAAAATTCAAAGATAATGGAGAGCTTGTGCTGTTGGGCAGCATAAATCTTATGATTTATGTCTCAGGACAGCCAGGGACAAGGTTAGTGCCCTGTCCTTCACATCCCAAAATGTGATGAAGTGAGGTCAGTCAAAATATGACCAATTATTTACAAATGATTACACAGAACATTTGTTAATGTTAGGGAGTTTGACTGATGGGAAAACAAGGGAGTTATGAAAAATATTTGTACAAAGTATGTGCCAACAAATCTGTACCACTAGCCTAAGTTCTGCTAGCCCAATCTCATGTTTCAATTGTACAATTATTATTTTGAAAAGAGTGTTCTTCCCAATTAAAACTGAACATGTAAATGTACCTGCATAGGGACCAGTTTCTGTGCAAACCTGATTAACGATTAACTAAGCCCAGCCCAATCTATGGTGCACTCATGTAATAAATAGAAAAAAGGCTAAATGGTGATTTGTCACACAGTGCAAACATTATTAAGTTGAGACTATTTACATTTAGTCACAACTATGTGGGAAATCATCAACTAATATAAACCTGGATAATTCTATTGTCATACATACTCAGTATCCTCCAAATGTAACAATTATCCAATTAGATAAATCCTGGGTGCAGTAATTGCAGCATGTTTTCATTAGAGCCACAGGAAGTCATTACTCACTTTATCTGAGAAGTTCCTGTGTAATTGATTTGAAAGTTATCCTAAGCACATCAAACCAACATATTGCCATCATAACCTATTACCTCAGCCGTTCTGGCTCAGTGCACTTAAAGGAATGTAACAAAGCATAATCACTCCAAACAACAGGCACAGGGACCTCCATCGGTAGGAGCAAATTCATAATGCTGTCCCATTATCAATATATTGTAAGATTAAATTAGATTAATTCATTTGTAAATGGAACATGCCCAGCAGTTTGTTAATAGAGTGTAATGTGGATAACAGCATGTGTCAGAGATGTGCAAGTCTATTCGAGTTACTCACGAGATAGCACCTGGCCAATGGGTCACCTCCAGCCTGTTCTATGACACAGTCCTAACAAATTTAGGCCATGCCAGAAATATGCAAACACTTGACCCTCTGCGCTAGGCAGTGGCATGTGCAATATTACATCTCCAAGCAGAATCCCAGTATGCCCTGTGAGATGTATAGCTGTATAGCTGGCATCTATGTGCAACCCAACCTCAGACACAGCACAAGATTGCTGGATACCTGCTGGTAGCCCAGGAAATTAGAGCAGATTAAAAGATTAGTATTTAGGCCAATACAAATGATCTATCCATCCATTCAACCACCATTAATGTTAATTATTAGTTTAATTATCATTATGTCCTGTTCACACACTGTAATAATCTTCAAGTGAGTCTCACAAGGACTTCTGACATGGTAAATGGCCCATTTACATGCAGACTGTAAACCATGCTGGAGTGCGGGGGCAGGATCTCATGATACCATTTCCAACCACTTTTGGAAGCAGGCATAAACCAAGATGATGCTAAGGCTCTTTTTTGGTTCCCCCACAGGACCTCTCATTAATGTCCCAAGAATGTGCCACCACTCCACCATTCAGTCAAATATTTTCAGGGATCTGTTATTAGTCATGACCTTTGCATCATATTTTCTACAGTTTAAAAAACAGGCATTCACCTCTGTAGCTCATACTGAAACTTGGAAATATATGGGGGGCTGAAGTATAAACATTACAAATGTCGCATCAGAGACAGATATGCAAGAGTCACATAATCACTCAAATGTGCCTTCTATCTGAGTACTCAAAAGTGACTGTATCAAACACTATTTTTGCAAACTTGGGAGGACTGAATGGTGAAAAAGGCAGGGATTTCATTACAAAGACTGGAGAAGAAAGCAATGTGTAATCCAATACCATATCTGACTGCAACTAAATATGAATTATTCATTTTATCCTGAACTGGTGATCTTTGCAATGTATTGTCTGACTTTCCAGAACTTTTTTGTGTGGGCTACTGACAAAATGAAAGGTAATAATTTGGATGACAAATGCTGTGGATGACAAACAATATGACCAGAAGCCAATAAATGATGCATAGGGAGACAACAGATTATGTACATGATTGTTTACAAGATGGGGGAAAGCATTTCTTCAAAATAAAAGAATAACGATGCATGAGAATATGCGGAGCAAATTGTAACCCAGCTACAACTGCAGTGCTACCAATTTCTCTTTTGCCTACATACAGGAACTAGAATGCAAGGAAATATAAAAGGAAAGCTCCCGACACATGGATTATAAATGATTTGAATTCAAATATTGAGCATCATTAAGAGGTTGGTAAAGCTGAACGGAATTAAAGAAAAGAGGAAAGCATGCCTGGGCTTGAAATATCTGGAGTGATACATTATTCATGTATGGTTCACATCTTTTCCCCCTCTGTACTGATTTTGAGAACACAGGCCATGGGAATGATACAGAAAAAGATATTTTTCACAGCTGAATTGTCATAGCAAAGCCTGGAACTGTTCAGATGTGAAAGAGGTGTAAAAAATTGTTTTTCAGAAAGGGAAACATTTAATCTGAGTGTTAACTCATTCTGAGCCGGAAAAAATTCTCTGGCTTCTACTCGAGAGTATTGAAATTACTCCTATCCTGTGTCTTTCTGTTACTGTTACGATTCCTTGAGGTGTGTGCCTTAACAGGCTATAACACTACACGTGTCAGGACACCTGCAATTTCACAAAACGCAACTTAATTGTATGTTTAAATGAACATGTAAGCATAGGATTTCCTTTAGCCTCTGACACTGGCCTTCAGGATTCTCTCACTGAGGAGGAAGCACACAGGGGGCAAAGCAGGTGGAAACGGGGATGGAATACTGAGGGGAACACAGGCACAGCAAACATAATGCCTCTCACTGCTAGCTGGGTAAACTTATGTATGCCACATGTTACCACTGGATTCTCACTATACTTGGCTTTAGACTAGTGGAAGCGGAGCTAATCAGCTGCCAGCAACAGTGCAACTGACATCTAGCAACGCAGTATGTTTCCCTCCTGAAGTACATTTGCACATCAGGGACCTCAGTTGCCACTGATAGCTCCAGAATTGAACCAAAATAGATATCTTTCTGAGAACTTGATAATGAAAGCATTGTTTGCAGATTATCATATAAAGACTGATGGGAAAAAATGAGGGTTTAACACATGACATGAGAAATATGAAAAGCAAATGAATAAAAAAATAAACTTTTTACATGATTCCTCATTTCACAATACTTATCTGTGTGTTGTTGTTCACCTACAACTTATACACAATATGTAGCAGTAAGACGTTAATACATGGATAGCTAAAAAACTGCAAAACAAATTGAGAAAAAGAGCTACATTAATAATTGATGATGGATTAGTGGTCATCAGTAAACAAACTATACCACTTCAACACACTGTGTTAGACTAACATAATCCTAAGTGGGATAAAGCAAACTTGCCAAAATACAAACGTATCACACACAACAAAAATATAGCTTGTTAGGTAAGGATACATGTCTTACAACCACACGTTTTAAATTTTGAATAATGCAGATGAGATAAAAAAAAATGTGGAGTTACAATTAGTGTTCTGTAACTGTGTCTGTACAATGTGCTGTGAAATTGTGGAGGAAGGTACTGGCCAGAAAATGATGCAAGAAGTTATTTTTCAGATGTGTGAAAACTGTCACATAATCAAACAGATTAAATGTTTGTGAGAAAAATTCAATGCCCTTCATTGGAAAGAGAAAAAGTAGGAGTGTTCAGGCCAAAATGTCAAATGAGAACTGACTAGTTAGGGATGATGAACTTTGTCAAATTCAAGGTGTCATTTCATTTTTCACATGTCAGTTATTAGCTATCATACATATATCAAACTGCTATTTTAGCACCAGTATTTAAGCAGAAATTTGGGTGAATGCAGAACCCTGAAGAACTGACTGAATATCAGATGAGGGGTGTTAAATGAGGACTGAGGTGGTAGGATGCCCTAAAATGTATTCTGTACCCTTGATTAATCCACTGAACACTTAAGATGCGGTGGTCCTGAACCAGATCTGAAAACATTGGGAAATGCCTCATCTCTATACACCTTGATTTAATGTGTCTTTTCACAAATTTATCAATAAAGTTGTGTCTGCTGGCTGTGAGACCTCTCAACGGACCAGTTTACCCAATACATGAATCACTGGGTAAGTCATTATCCTTACTCCCTGTGATAAGGCTTACAAATGACCCAGCCATGTTGGGCTGTTCAGACAAGGCGGAAGTTACACTGAGTGGTGCAAATATAGGACAGCAGGACAGGATTTTTTTCAAGCAGAGCTGCAAGTGTTTGATTTGCAGATCCTTTTGCTATTCATGAGAAGCACCAGGTATACAGTAACCAATCCTGCACACCAAACGGGTCCTCAGTTTCTCAGTGTATGGACCAGTAAAGCTGTGACATGTCTGTACCAAAAAGCTAATGACAGAAATCAACTTCAGCCTTTTTTCCTCATTCTTCACGTACTGTATGCAAATACTGTATAATGTTACTGTGATGTATATATGAATGTCATGTGGACATTTCATGTCTTTCCATGATTTCTCTTATGTCTGTGCTCACTGCCCAAATTTCTACAAAGTTCTAATAGATCTGTTCAAAGAGTCTCTGAGTACATGCAGTTACTATAACTTTGAGGGTAATACGATAGTGTACCGAACTTCCCCATGTCTAGTACTTCACAAAAGAGCTCTACTGGAGAGGGAGAAAGGGGGTGTATAAAATCACTTGTGAGATCATGTAAAAACACATTATTATTTATCCGACAGTGTCAGCTTGAATAGTGCACTCAGGGAACCTGCCACGTGCCAGCTCCACTCTCTGAGAACGTTTCCCACTAAAAACTGCACTCAATGAGCAATGAGCGCAAACTGATTTAGATCACAGGAACTGTAAATAAAATAATTATTCTGTAGGAGGGAAGCTTGCCGTGAGGCCTGCTGGCCTCTGAATGGCAGAGGAGGATTCAGGAGAGAATGGCTTTTTGACATGAAATTCAGCCAGCCCCCTCATATTGAAAATGAAACCTCCAGTTCTGCTCCTTCCAACTTCACAGCTAAATGTGTGATTGTTCTCTGATCCCCCTCACTTTTTCACTTAAGGCTGCTGTAATTATCCACAATGATGCACTTCCTTGAATAAGAACAGGAAGAACAAAGAATGGCTGATTAGAGAGTGGTGAAAAAAATGTGTTCCTTGTTGGGTATATTCAACCTGCTGGAAAAATGAACAATATAAAAGCACTCCAAGTCACATTACAGCAAATGGCAGCTATTTATTGCTGCATCTCTGTGGGTGTGTTCCTGGTGCACCTCACCTGAGAGAGACCCTCTTGATATCTAAAGTGTATTTGTTTGCTGAGCTACTTCGCCTGCCTCGAGCACGTTTATCTGGGAAGTGGTACAAAATGATGGTGCACGAGCAGCCGAATCCCACAATAAATAACGTCAAGCCTTGTTCAGTGGCAGGGAGCCGATAAGAACATCTGTCTTGCCAGGCAACGCCCGAACCAAAACAAAACATCCAGGCGACATGCATGAGCCATGGTGATTCTTCATCACAATGGCCCCAGGCGGGGTTTCGACTGTGGTAAATGCCAGCACACCAGTGTGCTGCACATCAGCAGAGCAGGGAAACAGCTGCCATTCTTATTTCTATATTTCTCCAATAATAATCAAGAAATATATACCAGATCCCATTCTGATAACCCACCTGTAGTAAACTGCATTCATTTGTGCAGGCAAACATGCCGGTTGAGCATCAAGCCTTTCACCACGTTTGTGCACAGGTCACACTTCACATAGGTCACAAGGTTCAAAATGAGAGCTTACCTTTGTAAGTGGGATAGTTGCTATCTCTCCCACTCTCTCTGACCTGGGAAAAAACAGAAACACTTATTTGACCAAAAGAAAAAGGTGGAAGCTGGCCAACAGCAACACAACTTCACCATAACAAAACTAGCCCCGCTTTTCATGACTGACAGGGTAAACACAACAAATTGCTACTGAATCACATCAGAGTGAGTGTCCCATTGTAAAACTATCCAGGGATGCACTGCAGAAACAAGATAAGGCAAAGAGAGTTTGTGAAGCTCTAGCTAACTGAGGGCTATGAAGAGCATAGGTCAAAGTTTTAGCTTTACAGGTAAGTAATGGAGCAAGAACAACAAATCTCAAAATGGGGTACACATAAAAATAGATATTACTGTGGGTAATCAAGTTTTCCCCAGTACACTTTTCAGTTATGAGAGAAAAAAAAACATAAAAAAAGCTGCAGCACTTCCTCAGACAACAAATCGAATGTTTACATATTTTTTCTTCTTGTTTCAAACCACTTTATACATTCAATTAACTCTCATGCCTTTATTGTGCCCCTTTTGACTACATGCTTACTGCTCAAACTACATATGCAACACTGACTAGCAAACATAACTTTCTCCAGCACAACAGACACAACGCAATACACATGACAGAAACCTCATTTCATGATTTTTTCATTTCTCATTTGTAATGAGTTTTGCTTAAACAGCCAGGATGACATAACCACATTTCTTGCATTGTGTGGACTGTGACTGTCATGTTCAAAACAGGTCTAACGAATTCAATGGGAGTACATGCAACACATGAATTGGTCTTAAAACTGCTATTTTAAACAAGAAAGAGAGGCATAACCAGGGGCCTTGGTGACTGGAGTAAAGAAAAAAAAAAACATCCACAGCACTTCTTTTATCCTCTTCTTCCTCAGCAGACAACTCATGTCACCATGGAGCCCGTATTTGCACATTTAGTTCCCAAGATGACAAGAAGCAGTCGTCAGGATGCACTCAAAGCCTCTAAAATAAGCAACTCCTGTTGCAGAGCTCATGCCAAACTGTCCATTTTAGGGGGGGATTTAAAATAAAGCAGCTTTGCTTTAAAGAATTATTTGGAAATTAAAAGCCATTAAAAAAATTGAAGGTCATGCTTATGGTCAGATCATAGACAGTTTTTTGTACTTTCCATTCTCATGCATTTTTGTGGATTTTGTGGATTTGCTGTAAGACTCGTGGAGGTTTCTTGTTGTTTGCTGTTTTGTTTTGTGGAAATTAGATGAGATGGTGTTGCCCTGACTTGCAAGGTGTGACAATGAGAATGACTATAACGCAAAACATATTAGTCTGCTTGCTTTTTCTCTTGCAAAAGAACAAAATGTTAAAAGAACACCAAGCTTGGCCAGTGATCTTGTATCTTATGTAGACAGATTGCTCAAACACACAAGGATTTAGTCAAATTGAGAAAAAAACCATAATGCACCAAACATGTGAACATATACATATATTATACACGCTGATAACATTCAAGGTTAAGTGACCAAGTTAAGACTACCTCATCTGTAAATTCACCCTCAAAGGAGTTTGTGTCATCAGTGCAGACTAAATAAAAGACATTTAATGTGCTATTGTGTGCATCTGAAATGGCATTTTCTAGGCATGCATAAAATAGTGAAGGCACCCATAAGGTTTCTGAGGGCTGCTTTGTAAAACTTTTACTAGTGTTGCATTTCATAAAGGCTTTAGCTTTTGGCTATCCCCTTTGTCTCTTTGAAATTTAAATAGCTTTTCTTTATAGCCAGAGGGACATTTATCAAGTTTTTTTTAAATATTCCTATGCTTTTGGGTACAAATGCAGAGTATTTCAGGGACTTGGGTACAAACTGGTTCTAAGCCATTTGGGACACTATATGCAGGGGAGAAAGAAATCCAAAACGTTTGTCTACACATAAAGGAGGATAAAGTAGAATGAAAAATATGGTAAGACTTAAGAATTACATTTCAAATGGAGCTCATTTTTAATGGAAGCGCACTGTTCCTCTTCCTTGGCAAGCTTTGCGACCCATTTGTCATAGGTTACTCTTAAGGCAAGCAAAATGATGAGAGCCTGACTGCTACTTTGCAAGATGGGTGTTGAAGCTTTCACCTCAGCACCTCATTAATGTGTTTCTATCTGATCTCCTTGAATGTCAATTGAAGTTAAAAGCCTGATGCATCACTTCCTGCTGCCATGTCACACTACCATTATCCTCAGCTAAACTTAATTTGATTGGTGACGCTGAGCCCTTCCAATGACAGACTGCTTCACTAATACATCTCACCTTTCATATGAGCAAAGTATGGTTTTGCTAAAAACAAAAGGCAAACCTGTCCATAATGTACAAACGAAAAGATAATCATTTTCAAATCAAAATGACTTGGCTCACAAATGCTTTTGACCATCTTAAAATACTTAGTTCAGTCTGTTATAATAAAAGATGTACAATTTCAGTGTGTTACTACAGGCTTTTGAATATAGTCAACATTTAACATTCAACCTTCAACACTCTGACACAATTGAGCTTTGATCCAGAACACCATGGCTTGTAAACATTTCTAATACTACACAGGGCAAAGGCCCAAAGAAATTTATCTGCAAGAGCATGGTCATATAAAGCCATTAGAATGAGGTAATATTCCTTTACAGCTGAGAAGAGAACACCTCCTCAAGCTACTAAATAATGTGAGAGTTCAAACTCCTTTTGAGATTGAGATTGCTGTCTAACAGAAGTACTTCTCTTTCAGATATGAGCCCTAACACTAAACTCTCACCCCTGTTTTCGGTCAGCTCTTTAAAATATTTAACCAAGGCTGTTGTAAGTGAGACAGGTAGCACTGTGGGAAAGACGTTCTCAATGACTTTTTGTGACTTCAGAGCAAATGAATTTCTCCAGGCTTTAATTATTTCTTTCTGAGAGTGCCCCTGGAGCCTTCCTCTCGGTTGCCATGGATTGTGTGCAGCGTTCCGCGTCTGACCTCCAATTTCCAGAATGTTCCACAGCTTTGCTGAGAAATTGGATGCTCTGCATTTTTATCAAGCGCCGCCGCCCTCATGGCTTCATCCACACCCTTTTGTCTTATATCTGTGGCACATGCAAACAGGCACATAGCTGGGGTGATGGCACACCAAATCAACAAAAGCCCCCCCCCCCCCCCCCCACAAATCTGCCAACCACAAATCACCCTACGACCTTGACAAAACAATTTGGTCTTTGGATGCATCCTCATAATCCCCGTAAATCCCTTTGAACAGGTAACTAAATTCTGCCACTAATTTTGTTTTCCATCTTTTTTTCTTTTTTTTTACTTCATCAGTTTCTCTGAAGGAGCATGTAGTGAGATGAAGTTTGGGACATGGGTACTGTAAGCCAAATCATGTCAAAAATACAGCACTAGGTTCAAAGAAATAAAACCAAAAAACTCACTTTTTTTAATCCACACATAAAATGTATCACATGAAAGCTCAATGCACAGTGCTGCATTATAATTTGCACTGAATTCTCATTTGAACACCATAAAACTGAATAACATCAATTTGCCAATGAGGACCAGTGCCATACAGAGGTAAAGAAAATGACAAAATTCTGATAAATGCAACCTCAGACAACGAATTCAGATGTATTGCATATTAGATCAGAACCAGCATAAGAACAAAGTAAATCTATTTGCATTACAGAACAAAATAATGAGGCTGAATTAATTGTTACCTCTTACAGTGTGGTTCCTTGTTGTGGCAGGTGTTTGCCTGTAGGTGACAGCATTGCTCTGCAGAAGCAGACAGGACCAAACGTAGTAATTTTTGTACCTTAATTATTTTAATAACACAAGACACCTGTCACCGTCACTTTCCACTTTTCCCTGCAAACTGAACATTCCCAAACCGACTATAACACAAAGTTGAAGCAAAAACTGTGATACCCCCAGTCTAACTATTCAAAAACAATGAAAATGTGTACAACTGGTGAATTGGATCAAACAAAAGTAGCTCTTTGCTCCAATTTTGCATGTAGTTGAAAGAACAAAACACAATGTTTATTCACTGATGATGCATAATCGTGTAAAGATGAGAGAATTCTAATTTTAATTGAAATATAAATTACAAATTAATACATTTTAAAACAACACAAAACGTGGAACTCTGAATGAACTCTTTTGTGACATTCAATGGAATATAAACTTTTATCCAGGCAAATACAGTATACTGTATACTGTTAATGTATACTATAAAATATACTGTTCATGACAAGCAGGACAAAAAGCAGTGCTCATGAAACATATTTCACACAAATGACTGTTCTTTGGTTTATAAATAATGGCATTGCTACAAATTATAATTGGTATTATTACAATACTGCATGTGTAGCAACCCTGTTGATGCTAGTCACAATCAGCATACGATGAATAAACAGGAAGCATCTTTAGTCCTGTACCAATGTAGCCCTACCTTACAGATTTTAATTCATAATAGAAAAATTTAAAAGGACGAACAAAACTGGGAGCGTGTAGTGCTCTATTAGAAGGCAATTTCTCTTTCTGTGCTCACGAAGTATTTGCACTTGAAGCAGAATGTTGAATTCAGAAGGTCAAGTGTTTCCTTTAGAAATACTGAAGACTGGATTTAGAATCTTAGACTCTCTCTTCTTCAACAGAAACTGTCCTTGACAGATATCAATATTGTACCCCTTGTACTGTTTCCAAGCACAACACAGCCTAAAACAGATGTCTGCACATCCAAGGTATTCAAGTACAGAAAGAGGATTTCTCTTTACTGGAACACATTTAGCTAGCTAATCTCGGGTGACTTTGTGGAAAACTCAGACGGACAACTTGGAGTGACTTACAGCTGCATTGGTTATTGGTGATTTTCAGGTTATTTAAAAAGGTTATTCTTGAATAGCTCTATAAAAAATACCAGGGAGTCTGTGAGCCAGAGTCACAAATGCTAACTTCCCACAGATCCTAATTTTGGATTTCTGTTAATTTGTTGTTTCATAATTACATCCCTGTGCAATGCAAACTTTTTTTCCTGGAAATGGCTGTTGTAAGACACAGCCGTGTGGATTGTTTGGACCATCGCCAGCTCTTGACGAACGCTCAGAGCAGCTCTGAGACGCACTCCAACACATTTCCACAGAGCTGTGACAGCGCCGATCAAGCGGATCAGGCGAGAGGATGAGAGAGCCTACTTCTGTGTCTGCTCTCTCTGAAGATGCGGAGCCCCGTCACGTCTTCCCCAACACCAGGGTCTCATAATTCCAGGCCTTATTCAGGCAACACTAAATCATTCATCCTAAAATCTACACTCATGTATAATACATACAAACCACTCAAATGCTCTCATTTATAAATTAATCTGGGATGAACAAATACACAATGCTGCGCGGTCTACCTTTTAAGAAGACGCGCTCATCTGGGTGCTAGCTGGATCAAAAAAAAAAAAAAAACTCCTCTCCATTGGTGGGCCCCATAGGAACGAACAAACCTAACACCCAGCTCTGTTATGAGGGGAATCGGAGGGAGGAGAGTCAAGAGTGTTTCTTCTTTCGCTCCCTTTCAGCATGAGTTGCTTTCATTGCCTAATTAATGCCGGGAACAAGCTGCCGCAAACCTGCCGTTCATCTGTTGCTGAAATGGAGAGCCGTGGTGAGCAGTCTGAGCATTTGTGCTCTGCATATATGCAGCAAAGGATGTGTGCTGAGATGCTGCTTTGTAGCATTGCGTTATTAGTGGCTCATTAAATGAGAATGGCTTTATTTAAACAATCTACTCCCATCCCTGAGAGGCACCATAGAAGTGTCCTGTTTTTTTTATTGCTTTCTCTTTTTTCCCCTTTGTTGCTCCGCTTTTGAAACGCCCACAGAGGCACCCATCAAACACCACCTACAACCACACATGTGTAAGAGACCAGGTGACGCCTTTGAAAGTTGTCAGCTCTGCTTCGGAGCTGGAATTACTTTTCAATTAGCAGCGCTGTCCTGTATGAGCTTGAAACGGGGTGCTTTAATTCATTGCTCGCCACATGCGGAGGAGCCTCTGGGTGTGAATTTTGGAGGTCATGGCTGCCTTTCAGGAAGGAAGTTGAAAAGCTCTGTGTACTTACTCCTCCAGGGAGATGTTGGAGTAGACAAATGTGTATGCCGGCGGAGAGGTCTCTGTGAAGATGCCGCTGTTATTTGAGATTCCATCTTCTAAGACTTTTTTAACGGACATCTGGGGAACGATTTCCAGCACTGCCCAGCACCTGGGTGAAGGAAAAAAGACAGATGAATTATCTACTTCCATTATTCTATCCATTAGTTCACCTCTAGCCACTTTTGCTGTTGATTCACAACATTTCCCAACATTCCCAACTTAGAAAGTAAACACAAACAGATTCCAAATGCTCTCCTTCAGAAAAAGAATGGTTCTTAGGAAAGCAAGAGACCACATTTAAATAGTTCTGATATCTTAATATAGCTATTCAATTTAGACAAATTAGACTCACATGGGGTTGGGGGGGGCAATATATGAGGACTACAACATAATTCAGTATGCTGTTGTACTGTACTAAATGAAAACAAGACACTTAAAGCTGAAGAGTGAGTTTAAACACCAGCAGAATGTTTTCTTATACTTATACTTCTTATACCATGAATCATTAAAGAAATCATTAAAGAAATAAAAAAAAACATATACCAACTTATATTTACATTGTATTAACATTTACTGGAATATAGTACATCTCATCATTTACACATCTGCTCAGTCAGCTTTGTAAAACTGTACATCATTGTGGTGTAACCTTGTAAAAATTCTGGCAAATACTGTACAATTGTGTTTCATTTGAAGTTATATTGAAACAAAAAAATATACGTTTCTTCAGCCACTGATTTTATGTTGGGTATTTCCACCTATTAAACATTTTTGGATTATTTGCCATGAGCTCTCACCCTGTAATGTAATTCTTCTAAATACTGTAGAGAGGGTCAAGTCAATATGTTTGTGGAGGAAGATGCTGGCTGTCAATGAAAGAATATTGTACCATCCTGGAGAATAGTCGCAACTGAACCAATGTATGTGTTAAATTAAGTCCACATTTCAGGGATTATTATATGATAGATTATTGGTTACAATGTGCTTTAATTCTTGTCACCACATCACAGGAGTCTGGCTAAGAGTGATTCAGGAAGTAAAATATGGTGAATAAATTAAAGTTCACCTCATTTCACTGACTCCATTCATTATTTTTTTAGAAACACTGTCAGTAAATTTGGCATGCTCTGGCATCTTACATAATCACAGCCTAACTGTCAAAGAAATGCCGGTGAAACAGAACATTCCTATTTCCATTCCACATACCATGACAACACATAGTGAGGGACTTTTTACCTCCCATACCTGGGCATTACGTGCAAAGAGGATTATCTTCAGATCTCAATATCTAATTCTCAAATTTAAAGGAGAAAATAGGTCAACGCTGAGCGCTAGCGTGCAGCTGTGGCATATTAATTCCGATGCCTGCCTGTGACAGATGAGAACACCAAAGAAGGACACACACTCTCTCTCTCTCTATCTCTCTCTCTCTCTCTCTCTCTTTCTCCCTCTCTCTCTCTCTCTCTTTCTCTCTCTCTCTCTCTCTCTCTCTCTCTGTCTCTCTGATAGTTGCTCTTACTAAAACCCGTGGAAAAAGGTGGATAGAGCCATTCAGAAGGGAGGCAGACAAGCCCACGCTGAGAGCCTGGGAGAAAACCACCAGACTGCATAAGCAGCGGTGAACAAAGCGTTTTTGCTGGGGCCGTGATCCCACCTCTCTTACAGAAATGATTATGAGGAGGATGGGGTCAGGAACAGAGTCAGCCGCTTCAACTAGTTTCTGTATGCAAGACCTCTGATATACCGCAGCCATAACTGGAAGCAGGCCTGTGTGTATAGGTGGAGGCTTCGAAATGTGGCTGACCATCTGCGCATTGCACCATTTGACAAAGCAGCCCTCAAAAGAGTCCCTTTTCCATCTGTGGGATTTTTATGCTCTGGAAAAAGCACACAACTTTGTTTAAATTATCACATCCAAGATCAATTTGCTACAAGTAAAAATGGCACATTGCAACACTAGTAACAGAATATTTCAATAAAGTGGCAGGGAGACTGATTTATAAAAAGTCCAGCGTTAACCTGAGAGATGTAGCGTGCCGCTGTTCTGTTATGATACAATGAAAAATGGTATCTGATTAGAACTGTATCTAAAAATACTGTATCCCTTCAGAAACATTTCCACTTCACCACCTTTATCAATCTCCAGAAAATGTTTGATTTACGATGCAATTATGCAGGGCCTTCCGTAAAACAGACAATCGGGAATGTGTAATTTATTTTAATACATTTCCAATCTGTCACATTTGTAACATGCATTGAATCAGGTCTTGGAGTCTGCTGTAGTGTATTGGTTTGGTATATTGGATGGAAAGAGATGAATTGCAAGGCAATGTGAAGAGGGACGCTTGGGTGTCCTATGGCTTTCGCTGGCTGTCTGCATCCTCATGTGCTCAATATTTATGCTGTTGCTTCTAGGGCACTGGACATGTGATGTCTGTGGACACATCAGAACTAACCTGGATCAATGAGTATGAAACAGATTTCTCCTGATTACTCCATCATTGTGGACTATTTGATACAAGAACAAAAAGATCAAGGTGAGCATGAAAAAAGCAAATTATTGCATTAAAATACAAGTCCGGCCTTCAAATACAGATGTAGATGACAGAAAAAACACAGGACTCAAAAAAGAGCACAATGTTCTAACTCACCCAAGAATACTAGGGAGAAGAGGTTAAATTCTGTAACAAGTTTCAGAATGACAAAGCTTTTAAAAGCTGTCCAAATAACAAACCCAAACCTGTGACAGCAGTCTTTAAAAAATGTCTTGAGTCTTGAAACTGTGTCAGACACTCCTCTGACAACCAGGGTCAATGACATCCAACCTTTGGATAGAATGTTCACAAGCAAATGCTTTTCTCCATGTGCTGTCATCAGAAATGATTACAGGACCAATATATTCTAATTACCACTTCCGTGTCATTTACTAGTCTGGTTTATATATGTTGCAATGCTTTCTCATAAACTGCCATTTTCAAACCGCTATCAGGGTGTCACTTTTCAAATACCCCTCGATTTATGGACACGTTCAATGGATTATGGGTCCCACTTTGCTGGCTTTGAGACTATTTATCAAAGTTTATCACTTGATAAACAGTACGAGCACTCGTGCTGACATAAACTGGGTGAAAAAGGGCCCCCCATTCTCATTTTTGTGACAAATTCCAGATCACACCGGTTGACTGCAATAGCTCATCAGCAGTAGTCATCGCAGTCGGAGTTCCCCCATGATCAATGCTCAGTTCACTCTCCCCTCTGCGTCCATTAATGATGCGCCACCAGCGCCGCCTCACGCAGGGACCTGCTCACCGATGACTCAATTATTTGGCATGCAGACGGCACCAACTGAATCAAGACCACGGGGAGTGCCCCGTCACTGGGATTCGTATAGAAACAAGAAACAGGCTGAGTTTCTTTGCATCCAGACAATGTGAGGCCCGGGGAAGTGGTGCAGTGAAAAACTGCTCCTGCACCGCGTGGCTCGGGCACCATTTTTATTGCCCTTTGACGGAAGTGGCTCTGAAGCGGGCGAGCACACTGGAAATACAGATTGATATCACAAACCATAAATACATGTACGGGTCCTGCTGCACAGCAGACGGCTGCTGTATCAGCCAACTCCCACCCTGAGTTAACAAGCAAACCCAGTGCCGCCAATTCAATTTGCCTGGGGAAAAAAATAATAATAAATAAGCCTGCAAACACACTGTGGGAGGTGAGCTGAAGGAGATATTCATGAACTGGATTTGAGCTGATTTTTGTTGTGCTGCAAAAGCAGGTTAATACCTGCAAATCCCTTATAAAAGTTAAAACTAAACTGATTACTTTATGCATACAATATGAAAACAATGTCAATAAAGTCTTTTCACAAAAGGGGACAGATCTAATGGATGAAGTACTGACTTAAAATATAATTACAGATAGCAATTTCCACAATAATAAAAAGGAACTCAAAGAAGGGTTTTAAAAATGTATACCATAAGCATTTTGGACAAAAAGATGACTAACATGACTGATACTTAATCCATTACACAACATGAACATACTACATGATGAGAGCTACTTTCCCCACCCAAAAGTGGTGTGGCTGGGCTCTGACAGTCAATGAGGAGCCTGTGAAGCGTGAGTGAGCTGACACGAGGTCTGCAGATGGTGTGCTCGGCCTGAATGAGACAGGCAGCCAGGCCACACTCAGACTGCGGACAGAGCCTGCACATCTCTTCAGCATGGCTCACACATACACTCGGGTATCACTGCAGCAAGCCTTCATAATCACTCAGTGTCACACACATGCACCAACACAGACTCAAACATATACACAAGCACACACACACACACACACCTGCATGAACATAGATACAGACACATCCTTAGGCCCACATGAAATGACACTTAAACAAGCCTAACTAGGTAAATCACTTTGGCCCCTGGGGAGGCCAAAACACCACATTTGCTGTAATAATACTGCGGATTAGAAGAATGAACTCCAAAGGCAAAAACTGTTCTCTGAGATGAATGTATTTCCTGGAAAGATTATAAAACAGTGAGAGAAATGAAGTAAGAAAAAAAGCTGGTGAAAAAAGAAAGAGAATAGGAAATTGACGTGATAATGGATGATTCCTATTATTTTCTTTCTTTTCAATGCACGCCCTCCTGCGTAACATGATTATTGTCTAGTCACACTGGGAAAAATTCAGAGGTGAGAAAGTAATGAACAACTTTATATACTGCAGGTTTTCAGGTGCCTGGCCTAGGACAGTGAAGATTTATCTGTTAATTTGTTGTGGCTATGCTTGAGCAGGTTTCAACGCCAGATCATTTTTATTTTATTCTGCTGTTCTTTAGTATGAGAAGGGTGTGCGAGTATGTATGTTGGGGGTATCTCGTATTAGAATTCAGGATATATATATATATATATATGAGGAGGAAAATAAACGGTCTGGGAATTACTTCTCGCAATGTCAGACTGGGCTCAGAACCTCCAGGTAGGAAGTCAGTAAATAGGCTCTAAATTATCGCATGATATGCCTTTGATCGCCAATGCACTTCCCAGGAGGGACTGTGTGTGTATGCCTACCTCCCTCTGATATCTGTTCTGCATGGTCTCCCTCTCATCGGCAGAGCTTTTGTGGGGAAACTGTGTGTCACCTGCCTTTTCGTCAGACATCTTGTATTTCAGGCAAGGCTGCTAGAGCATATGACAACAGAATGCAGCCAAGCTCACAGTCCAACTGCTTCTGTGGTATTCAGTTTCACTTGTCTTCCTGCATGGCTCCTTTCTGCACTTTCTCTGATTCAGAGCTCAGTACTTCACTGATTTTGTACAAGAGGCCGAGGCATAAATGACAACATATTTTTCCTCATCTCCTTTGTAGGTGCATCCCTAAACATGTCACATATCCACCATAAGCAGATTTTTACATTTTATTTTGTCTCAAAGACAACATGCTGGACCTTGCATATCCTAGCTTTGCATGTTCTCAAGTCAAAGGCCATATAGCAGTCTGTCAATCTACCAGTCTACAGTTTTCTTTCTTTTTTTGTTTGCTAGTATGTACAGAGCACTCTAACAAATCACACTATCCTTGAGTAAGCAGTCAGGTCCTCCATGGATCAGCTATCATCCCTTTCCCTTCTAATATTTCACTAAATCAATATGAAACAGGCTTCCAGTGTGTTTACAAAGTCCTTCCCAATTACTGCGTAAGGGGTTTTCATTAAACTTTTGCCTGTTGTAATTTTCCTCCGAAGGCAACAGATACAGCATTTTAATGACCGTCAATAAACCCTCAGCAATGAGGTCTGAAATATTCATCACATATTAAAATGAGCGTTTTTTTCACCCTAAAACCACAAAACACTTCAAATATAGTTCAAAATGCTATATGTACAGTCTGGCACAGCTACCCCTGTAAAATGCTCTTACTAATCTCCAAGCTAAATACACATAACAAATTCCTGCAATAAAATTCTATAACAAATTACACCAATCCAACGCTGTTTTTAATCAGTGCAGAAAGCACTGTAAGCACACTACTGGGGTTATATGTAGGCCTCTCAATCAAATGACACTGGATGTGAGACTGAGTACCACAATTGTAGTAATGGATAATGTACATAAATTCCCTCAAAGATCAAATTAATTGAGCCATTGTGAACAGAGAACAGCTTAAATCATGTATGTTTTTAGAAAAATACATTTTGGAAATTTTGGATTTTGTAAATTGATCCACTGATGGAAGGGATGCTGTGCTGCATTAATAATCACAGCACACTGTTCCCTTTCTGAGATTTTCTTTTCACAATGTTCTTTTGTTATTTTCATCAGGAATGATACTCAACCACCTCATCACCTGTAACTAACAAGGCCTCTATCATTTGAGTTGGTGCAGTGCTCCTGACATGGTCAAAGGCATTGGAACGGATCATGGTCAACCATGAATGGTCAACTATTTGAAACTGATGGGAAAAAATGTAATCCCCATCCAAAATCATCATTCTTTCCATTTGTGAAAACATCTTTGCATTAACAGAGAGATGACTTTCTTCTGAACCACAGTATAAAATGAGCCCTGTGCAACCCAGTCAGGCTGAAGCAAACACCAAATGTGTTGATACAATCTTATGGAGATTCCCAATGATCATCCTCTCTTTGTCACCCAAAGGCCAGACAAAGCCAGACTGCGAGATGCAAATGAAGAGTGAAATGGTGTGTCCTGATGGTACTGTGTGGAGTCTGTGATGAGGACAAATGAACAGTAATTAAGCTGAAATGCTTGTGCAGGACACTTGGCGACAGGTTCTCAAATGAAGTCCAATCAAATGGTGATTGCCCAGGCAAAATCTGAACTGGAAATGAACAAACAAAACATCAAATATACTTCTATAAAGAACAGCTGGTTTCAGAAGTGCAGATGACTTCTTAACCCAACACTAATTGCGCTAATTGAGGACAAATCCATGTCACACACAGCCATGGTTTTTTCATATAACACACGTGCACACTCTTGACTTATCTAAAAAGCTAAAATTAAGTGTTTGATGCACTTCTGTGTGCTATTTCAAAAGTGATTCTTCTACATGAACAATATTCAACTGAAAAACACTGTGGAAAAAACACTTTGTTATTTTCATGATGAGGGATTCCAATCAACGCAATTATGTTCATTTCGAATAAGGAGGATGGTCACAGACGCTGCAGTCGTCGTGAATGTTAAACACTGGAGGAAACATTAACAGCTGCCAGAGCTGCAGTTCAGTTACAGACGATGATAAATGGCGCCTCAAAAGTGAAAAGTCAACTGGCTGCACTCAGGAGTATCAACATACATCTTCACTGGGGCTGATGGGTGATTTCATCTCTTGGATCAAACCCCTTTCATCTGCTCCAACATAATTGCTTTCGCTCTCTTGAGTAACAAAGTGCTGATTGCCAACTCAATAGGTTCTTTACAGATGATTAGATACAATGCGGGCTGTGGAAAACTTTGTTGCACTTTAGTGAGCGAGACTCCAAAAACAAACAGACTGGGAGCTACAGCAGGATCATTGGCGTTCTGAAAAACCTGAAAAATTTCCTGCCTTGTTCATTTTAATGCTGGATTTAGGATCTATGTTTTTTAAAATCTGCAGGTGACTTTCACCTATGCTACCCGGATGCAAAGCCACCATTGTCACCACTAGAGCTCTTACTGGGACTGTATCTTACTGAAAAGTCCCTTTCACAAAATTCGTGGAGGAATTATTTCAGGAACAGGGGACTGTTGACAAGATGGCACCACTTACAGGATGCAGTGACTTTGGAGTGTGAGAGTAATCTGCGGCACAGTCACACACCCCATTCTCCTGCCACCTTGGAAACCTGATACTTGGGACCGGTGAGCACGCTTGAGTTAGCTGCGCTCCATTTCCCAATATATTTCCTGATTGTTTAGCTAGGCTAAAAATTCTGTTTGGTTGTTTCTGCTACTTAAGGAGCAATCATCAGTTAATTTTAAATTTTGCACATATTATGTCCTGTTCTTAATGTGAATGGGGTATAATCTATAAGGCATCAAAACTTACCATAAAATATTTAAAACAGTGCATGTGACAAGTCCTCCCAGTACAACTCTTCTGAACCACATGATCTGAAACCAGACATTTATCAATAAATGAGACATTCACTCATAAAACTAGCTGCTGCACAAGTCTACTAAACAAGTTCAATTTCACAGCAGTGAGAGAAAAGGTACAGTAACCTGAAAAAATATGGATAACATTAGCTATTGACAACATATTTGCAACTGACAGACTATTCACAAATTCACTGTTATACAACCTACACATGCAAATTTAGTGATCTGAAATGCTATATGACATTTCAGAACATAAATGGTATATGATATCCAATACAGACTCAGTAGATGCCCACAGTTGATGCTAATGTGGCTTTCCCATTCACAGACAGGATGCAGTGCCTTGAAGCGCAGCCACCGGGAGACAGTATTTAAGGTATGTTTCCCAAGCCATTACCCACTGGGCTGCTCCAGTGGCCTGCCTGCTGTGCTGGGAGAAACAGTCCTAATGGATGCTACTGCCTCCACCTCACAGCTGGCTGCACTCAATAGAGCACGGCCATTCTTGCCTTTGCATGTGTGTGTGCGTGTAAGTGTGACTGTGTGTGTGTGTGTGTGTGTGTGTGATTGTGTGCGTGTGATTGTTCATGCAATCGCCAGAGTGGACAGGTCAGCACAGCTACCCCGCTTCCTCTGGATCTGTCAATGCGTGTGTGTGTGTCTGTGTGTGCATGTGCACGCGTATGTACACATCCTGTGCACAAGGTTCTTTTGCCATCAGGCTGGGCTATTGCTGACAGATGTTTCCCTCCCCTTGAGCTTTCGCTGAGGCTCTGGTGTCCCTTTAGGCTGCCAGCTGCCAGTAAAATGTTCTCTGCCCATGTTGTCGAACACCATGTTGGAGCTCTATGTCCCCAAGCACATCATTCACTGGGACCATGCACGTCATCAGTCAAACTTCAGTTCATTCATTACGTACTAGTTTGGACGTTAAAACTGAGATTTTAGATATTAAAATAAAGATGAGTTCACTCCTACAGCACAGTAGATATGAATAATAAATATGTTTCATCAGCAATATTGTAACATTTTTACCTGTGATTTGTTATGGGAGATTTCAGAGAAGAGGAACGGCATCACATTGACAATCCCACCTATAAAAACAAGATTGCACCAGTGAATAAAACATGCTGATAACCCTTCGGCATCTCAGGAAAGATTATTTTAAAAATACTGACACATTTTCATTTGAAATAGATTCGACTGGCAGAGTTAACTTTGATGTGTGTTTCTGTGGATGGGCCTCCTTTTTCCCAGCACATTCCATGTATAATGTTTAAGTTTTTGCAGGTGTAAACCCTTACATATTTAGCACACTGGAAAGTGACTACAGTGTGCATTTAAGGAAACAATGGTGATTTAGCTGTTAAACTACGGCATTTATTTGCCAAACCTTTGGATCATTACAAATACATAAGTAGCTGTAAATGAAAACAGGTATGCTACACCAGATGGCAATCAGAGGGGTAAGGACCCCAATAATTTGTGGTTTATTCCCTGAGGCACAATCCAGGATGTTCTAGATAAGCAAATAAAAAACACACATTTAAATACTCTTTAGCAATTTGCTACACATTTCTCAGATATCACATTTCTGAGAATTTTCCATTTATAATCATTCATACTATAACCAGAGCATTAAAAGGGTAAAGCACAGTTTTCCTTGAGTGACAGATAATAACCCCATAGATTTTCTTGTTTTCTCTAAATGGAGAAAAATGTAGTGCCTGGACCACAGTAAGATATGCAGGGATTCAGCCTGCATCTAACAAAGTGATTGTCTGATCTAACAAACTAAGTACGGTTATGAATGTAATAAAGGTTATGTATATTCCACTATGAATGTAACAGAAATCTGAATGTAATGACCCATAACCTATAAGGAACAACACATGTGACTTTGCAACTTTACCTCAGTCTTGGGCTTGTCAACATAATGACCTCATTCACCCTCTATCACTACAAGTATAACCTGCTTCCTGGCTCCCTTAAAAACACCATCCCAGGACACCAAGTCTCCCGACGCAGGGATCATAAACTCTTTGAGACAGACAGGGGCACGACAGCACTCCCTCTTAATTCAACACTCTGAGCCTAAATGTCTTTAAATGAGTTCAGGGGACTATGCGAGACACTTTCCAACTAGCGGGTCCTGTTTGCTGTTTAGTGGTGGGTCCCCAGTGGCTGGAGCTGACAGCTTGTTGCCCTCGCAGCTCCAAACCTGCAGTAACCAATTAAGAGAAGACAGGAAGCAAGTTCCCTGCTCACACCTGCGTTTTCTGAGTGCCGGGGTTATCAAAGCACCTCCTTCAGCCACTCCTCTGGGCACACGCAGCACTGTTCCTGATTAGCACATCGGGGACAGCTTCCATCCCCACACGCATCACCAAAACACATTCTGCGCACAACAACTCTTTCTTCCCCCTCCAGACCTGTGTCAAAGGGTGCAGCGGATCTCTTTCAACGGTGGCCTTTCTTTTTTGCTTTAATCCGCACACACGACCATAGGTGTCATTTACGCTGGGGATGCTGGGGACATGTCCCCACCACTTTTTGTCGTGGCCCATTTCGTCCCCACCACTTTAAAAAAGGTGTGAACATGTCGGACACGTCGCTGTTCCCACCACTTTTCAAAACAAACTGACGCCCATGCACACAACCATGTGTTTTTCTTATGCTGTGCTACATACACTGACTCAGAATACTTACCCAGCGCTACGGTGCCCATCAGAAAAGGTTTTCCTATTTGAGAGAAGTCATTTGTCATCTCTTGGTGAACTTCTGAACCCACGGTGAATGTCACAGCCACCTTGAGGACACAAAATGTGATGAAGTTAAAACAGAGTTTTAGGATTACTCCCTCTTCCCCCAAATGCACAAAAATGATAATTCATGACCCTCCATACATCGTGTCAGTTCTCACGATATATGCCACTGTATCTCAAAAGGAAGCTAAGAAGATGAAATGCGCAGTAAAAACAATCATAAAAGTATTTCCTTGTGGGATTTCATAATGAGAAATCACTGCAGAATAAAATGAACGGGTAATGATCGAAGATAATCACTATCAACGATTGACGAAAGACTGAACTGTTGACTGAGCTTTTCAGACCAAGCTACTAACAAAAGTGCAAAACAAAATTATGCTATTCTCTGAAAATGTTTTTTTATTTACAGCATATTGTCATGTTCAACTACTGTGTATATCTATTTAGAGCTGAACTTTTTGACCTGAAAATTTTATTTAAATTGCTTGAAAGGTAACCACTGGCCATTGGGATACTGGCCATGATGAGGTTGATTTGTAATGCTGGGATATCTAACTACATTTACAAAACAATTTCTCTGTGTCATATGTCCTTGTGTTAAAATCTGTGCCTTTCGATCAAACCAAGGCATAAGTAATCACACAATACAGCTTTTCCATGAGTGCCACTACTGAGGAGAAACCATGCAGTTCACATATAGCTAATCATTTTCTGCTCAGAGACCACAAGCATATTCAGTTATAAAGATTAGTATGATACACTGTTTGAGATGCAATTACCTGGCATGAATTGCAGATATCTACCCTTTTGTCTTACTCTGTTGAGCTTATCAAGAAGAGGATAGCAGTGTTAGATATGCCCAAGCTAGCAGAAAATCCAATCCATCTAATTAGGCCAAGCTTCAGAAAAGATGGCCTGCCTTATCTGACAGTATATCATAATAGTTACCTCCTGTTATCTGCGATAACATGAATAAATGGGTAGATTTGTTTTTTATGTTATGTTTTTTCCCACATATTTCCTCATAAATCCCATGCAACTCAGCGAGTAAAAATCCACTAAAAGTAATAAATTATATGATGACTCATGAGACATTTAAAGGCATCACACAAAAGATCTTCCCACCACAAGAGCAAATTAAGCATATTGAACAATAAGTGTATGTCTTTATTAGACCGCCACTATTATGCCAGGCCTAAATCCATTATTTTTGGAGGGGGACTCTCATTTTGTATTACCCCAGTTCTTTTCAGTGTGACTGCATGTGATGACATATAGGCAAAAGAAGTCGCATTAGAAACACTGGACTGGGTCTTCATTTCCAGAATGACAGCTCACCTGAGAAGACTGAATGTACTGAGGCTGGAGTTGAGAAGCTGTTAATGGAATTTCTCTAAACTGCAAGCACTCAAGAGGGCCTGCCCCAGTGAGAGAATCACAGCCCCTCTGTACACATAGGATGTTACACAATGCTGAGCTGCCCTGTGATATTTCTCAAATTACAGCATGAACATCACATTCTTTCTGCTGCTCAAACAGCTTTTAATTAGCAATATCAACAAGGGACACTGATAGAAAATTAGCAAATTAACACGTTAAACCTTGGCAGAAACAAGAACAATGTACCACTCTCCTCATTCCCCTATGTTCTGATTCAAATAACACTTTTTTTGGCAACCAGTCAGTCAAAAAAAAGCTAATCATTGTTGTCTCCTATTAGTATATTTGTTGGGTTGTTTCTTTCTGTTGTTTTTGTTGCTGTCTGTGTTCCTTCATATTTAGCAGGAGAGATTAAAAGAGTGTATGTACACATTCCTAATTCCAAATTCCTTTATGTCTTCACCAGAAAGAAATGGTTGACTAATTGATGCAACCTACACAGCAACATAGTCACAGTTTCTTGTTTTTTGGCTGGGTAGCTAAAACTGTAGCTAAAAAAAATAAAAGCTAGCTAAAACTAGCTAACAAAAGTATAAGTTGATAGCCATCATAATATTACAGTTATTATAATGTATAGCATTTTCAAAAGCTGAGTTTTTGGTCCATGCTATTTCATGACATCTTAGCCTGCTACCAAATGCTATGCACCCTCTTGTCTGGTTAATGCTTGGGATGAACTTGTTAAATTTATGTACAAAAAACTTTACTCAGGAAATAAGCAGAATGGTTTATCATGGAAGTAAGTGGCTTTTTAGCCAAGTCCTTAGACTGTATGTAGATTATTACAAGCAAATCAAATGACAATAAATGTCCACCCTCACAATACATTTGCCTCTTGGTTGTGGAAATCAGCTGAGGGACACAATGGAAAGCTGAGCAAAGTCCTCACTAATTTACATAGCCAGCTACTCTATTTCACAGAAAAAAAACACAAGCAGTTAGTGACTTGAGAATAAAACATAGGCAATGAAAGAAAGTTTTTCAACTGCATAACTGCACATTATAAGATACAAAATAAAAATAGAAATTATAAAAATACTCCCATAGTCCCAGCTTTGTTTTTTTTTATAATTTCACGTCACTGGGTTATTATACAATCAGTTTTCATCAAAGAATTAGTTGTCAACTAAAGTTTTGGATGTTTAATTGGTCCTTTAATCAATGTGATTATAAACACAATTTATTGCAGGTCCCCATTTTTAATATCCAGAGTTAATATCAACCACTGTTTTGCTGGCAGTATAGTGCTAAATGACATATTACATAATTTCACTTTATGAAGATGAGCAAATACTGGTCAAGGAGAAAAATACAGAACACTACTGTTGCTTTGAACAGGATGTCTCACGTTAATATAATGGGCATCTACTGCTGAAAATCAAACTGCTGGCAATTCCTTTTTTTTTCTCTCCAACAAAAGTGGTCAGTTTAACACTTACATTTTAGTGCTACTATGATTTGTTGAATGGAGCGCAAGCCCATGAATCCAATGGCAATCGACAATCAAACAGCACGTCAAATCAGGGCTACTTACTACAGGCCACTCAACACTGAACACAATTCATCAGAAGCACCACAGTGCCACATGAACCACCTTTCTCGCATATTGTCCAAGATCAAATATTACAAAGCAAGCTTGTCTCAGCACTGGCTCAGTAGAAATAAACTGAATGATAGATTGTATTTTTAGACTCAATGTTTGTATTTACTTCTTGACAGCAGCCAGGAATAGGAAGCATACCACTTCACATGAAAAAGCTTTACTTCTTTGTGAACATTTTCTGTGAAAATCATTTTGCTAGTTGAATGGCAGATCTTACTACATTTTGTTGTGTTACATCCTGAAGGTTGTATGCATTTGAATGGATTTCTTTTCTTACAATAAGCAAAACATACTAATCATTTTAAAATTTATTTTTTAAAATGATTTTAAAAATAAATTTGAATTAAAAATAGCAAACAAAAAAATCCAGCTTGGATAAGTATTCACCCCCCTGAGATATTTTGCATTTAGTACTTAGTTGCATCCCTTTTGCATCAATTACAGCCTCAAGTCTTTTGGGGCTTTTGCAAGCTTTTGCCCACTCTTCCATGCAAAACTACATTTTTTAAAAGTGTGGCTTCCTCCTTGCTGCACTACCATACAGCCCAGATTTGTGAGGTACCTGAGCAATTGTTGTATTATTCACAGTTTCTCAGTAAGGAAACACTGTACGTCTTTCAGTGTTATCCTTGGCCTCTTGGTTACTGCTCTGACTAATGCTGCTCCTTCCCTGGCTGCTCAGTTTTAAAGGACGACCTGGTCGACAAAGATTGTGTCTTTCAAGATTTAAGATTCAACTTCTTGACAAGTGATTTCACCCTGCTTTGTAGGATACCCAAAGCTTTGGAAATCTTTTTTGTATCCCTCCCCTGACTTGTGTCTGTCTGCAACTCTATCCCGGAGTTGTTGACTTTTTTTTGTCCTATGGTGGGACCCCACATAGACAGGTGTATTTAACCTTACAAAGACAGATGTATTCAATCAAAACTGTTAATCACCTTCGGCTACACACAGATGGATACCACCCAACAGACTATTTGAATTCTGACGGTAACTGGCTGCACCAGTTTTTCTTTTTTTAGGAAATTTAAAGTGTAGAGTAGATTGTGTAGATCAGAAGGAAAAAAACCATCTAAATTGATCAAGGTTTCAGGCTGTAACACAACACGATGTGGTAAAAGTCCAGGGGTGAATACTTTTTCAGGCCACTATATATCATGTTAGAGCATCAATGCCAAAAATGAATAAAACTCCTTTCTATAAGGAAATGATATTCTTTACCAAAAATGTATGTCCAGTGCCAAAACGGAACCAGACATCAATGGGCAGATTCAGTCATTAATTACATACTATCCAAAAAATGAGTCATAAAAATGACTGTGAGCAAAAGACATCTCTGAAGCTGTGTATATTTCCATGAAGTAGAGCTATGGTGAAGAAGACACTGATTGTAATACATATCCTGTTGATATTCTGTAGGAGGTAATGACAATTCCTTAAACGCTGAATAATCTACATCAATTTATGTTGAACCAACCACACCGCTTAATTTATTCACCTTCTTTTCCAACACATTTTTCTGTACAGAACTGAAACATCTTACGTTACTCAATGTCTTGTAAGGGTTACAAATTGTGAGAAATCTGGCATTTTGAAAAGAAGTGGAGGGTCAGTGCTCAGCAAAAGGGAAAATGGAGCTATGTGGGCAAATTCGTCCCAATTCCAATGTATTCCCAGAAAGCAATGTTGCACTTTAAAGGGATGAACATTTCCCAAACTTGATAAAGCAATGGGAAAGGTCATTTGTTTGATGAAACACAGGCTTAGCCTTTTACTTTTGGAAACATTTTCCAGTGGGTAGTTTCCTGTGCACTATATTGATAGAAGGACATTGTACTGGCTCAGAGAAAGCTAGTACTTTTAAACTAGAGCAGAAATTGTCCACAGGTAAACATTCTGCTTTTAAGCACCTCGGAAAAAATGACCTGGATTAGAAGGTAGAAGATTCCATTAGCTGCACAGGTCTCTTTAAGCTCTAGAGAAAAGGCTAAGTGACTTTCCATCTCCTAGCAAAAAGCTTCAGTGGATTGTGTGATGGTGGTGATATTAACCAAAAGCTGTGATTAGCTTGTACCTGACTTGACGTTGTCAGAAATCCAAAGTGAGGGGGGAGAAGGGGTTGAACTGCAAAAGCACACATTACTGAACAATGGTGAGTGAGTCCCTCAGTGGCTGGTGTCTGTCTAAATATACCTCCCACACACTCCCTCTCACCACAAAAGCGGCAGTGGGCTGGGGCGGGCACGCACACTGCACTCGCCAGCCTGGCCTCTGCCACTTAACCCCTACAGTAACCCACGGATAAGGTAGGATGAAAGCCTCAAGGAGAAGGCAATACCCTGCAATTCTGAGTTGTTGGGGGGGGGGGGGGGGGGGATAAACAACATTCAAGCCAGCAACCCGCTTTCTAAAGCTAAGCCCTTCAAAAAGCACAACAACCAAGCCGCACTCTAATATCTCCTAATGCACACAGCAGAACTGCGGACGAGCTTGCCGAATCCATTTCACAGGATATCAGACCGGGGCCAGGAGGCCGGCAGCAACTGAGGCAGCAGAATGATAGGAGGGCTAAAGAGCTGACATGTGAAGGTAGCACATTCCTCACAAACAGCCTCTTGGTCCTCCTCCATTTCTCGCACGACTCGTTATCAAATAAGCCACACCGATCAACCTGCACCCCCATGTAAGTCAAGCGAGAACATGACAGAGGAGCTGCTCAAGCTCCTAAGCTCCTAATGCACAGAGAAGCAGCAGATGGCGGCAAGTATTTCAGTCAGAGGCTACTGAAATGCGTGCGTTGTTCCGAATGAAAGCAGTGGTTTTTTTTTTCACCTCACTTTGTAAATATCAAAACTATTTAACCTGGTGAGAGTCCAAATTGTTACAAGATATGGCTACATAGTAATATTGTGTAAAACTGAGACTAGCTCCATCATTCCTGTTTTTTGTGATAAAAAAAAAAACACCCACCCCCATACAAGGGATTTCATACATTTATCCTGGACACATAGGAGCATGCACTGAACACATCACCTTGAAAAGAGATAAAGCACTGAACACTCCTGCAGAGGTTTCTCCTTCATGCATCATGTCATCTTCCTCATTGGCACATGAGCAAGAACCACTTGAACCACTCAATGAAAGTGATGCTTTAGATGTGCATTTTTAACAATTTTAACAATGAAGCATATTTCAATAAATCTAATCTTAGCTTATACTCTAAGCATTCAAAGATACTTTTTTAGACTTGGCTTCCCCTAAGACGTAATCTGGCAATCTAGGGACTCTAGATTGCTAGGACTCTAGTTTGACAGCCATTTGGGTAGATCAGAACATAATTACTTTATAAATTACTTCATAATTTACCCACATATGTTATTTTATAATTAAAAAAAAAAACCTTTTAATTTACTATTTTATCCTGTATAATGCATAATACACAATAAAAGACAGATTTCCAACTTCTGCCACCTTTTGCCTGGATAACCTAAGACTTGATTTATCATCTCTGACTAATTCTACAATGATTTCTATTTGTATAGTGTGCCTACACATAAAAGATTTTTACAAAGATTGAGAGAAAACAAATGAGCTTTTTGTGAGAATGTCACACGATGTTCTAATATTTCCCAGTATCTGCATACCAATGTAGTTTATTAATGGTCTGATCTTGTGATGTACTTTGATGCTTTGGCTGGCTCGCTTGTCACAGAAAAGGAGCTGTCAGGCAATGTCCCTGTTAATTTCTGTCTTTTGTAAAGTAATGTTTTGCTTCCATAAAACCTTTGTACAGGTTAAACCAACTTCAAGGATTTTGGTGCTTTCATGTTTGACAGCTTCCGTTTGACTGGATTCATCTCTCAACCTAGAGCAAATTATGATTTTCAAAAAATTTCCGGTGCTGCTGGTGCCCCCCCAAACTCATCAGGTACTACTGATGAGGAGAAAAGTTAAAAATGGAAGAAAATCGTTTTCTTTAAAGTCTGAGAAGCACAAAGATTATCCCCATGAGCTGTGAATACTTCATGTGATCACAGGCTAATTTAAGGTATGACTGAAAATGTATTTTATTTTTTGTGAATATACATTAGTTACTTAGCTCTTAAGCTACATTCAGGCTGCAGCTAAATGTGTCTGATTTTTTTTCCCTCATATGTGGCTCAGTTTGGATGTTTTTAGAGCAGTATGAACAACAAAAAACACATGAAGTCCCATCTTTTCAGTTTTGATTTGGCCCACATGAATGTGTGGAAATAAATAAAATATCTAGCCATGCAGCTTGCATACATCCTGTGTATAAACGCTCGAAAGGGAACGTGAAGGGAATGTTATTTTATGATACCCTGCATGTGACAGGTTACCCTTATCATTATAATTCTGTGTAATTAGGCATACGTGATGACTTTTGTTGTTTATATCCGCATGTGGGACATTTCGTGACAGAGGTCCATTCACACAGACATGGGATATGAATCACTTTCAAAAATGGATATGGATAGTCAAAAAAAATGGATATGAGCAACAATGTGAAATAGAGCATTAAAGCCTCAAGTCTGAACACAGCATTAATGACTTACATAGTGCACAATTTTACATAGCTACTTAAACAATGAATGAATGACTTACAAGTTGATTTTGCAGAAATGGCAGAATGGACATTCTGATACTATTTAATATACTTGGAATTTTTAGACAGTTGCAATGACAATTGCAATGGTACAGAACCATACAGTATATTGTTATTATGATTATGACTATTAATATTATATGATAATATTATGAAATCTCTCATACAGTACCACAGACGTTATCTCTCTGTTATAAGAGTCATGAAATATTTCACAACAGTAAATTAATATAGTCTGTAAAAGCATTTGTTTTTGAAACTTTTTTCCAAAGATCCAAATCAAAAAGATTTCCAAAGCTTTGGGTATCCCACAAAGCTGTGTGAAATCACTTATCAAGAAGTGAAAGGAACACAAAACTACCCAGAATCTTTGTTGACCAGGTCATCCTTTAAAACTGAGCAGCCAGGGAAGAAGGCCATTGGTCAGAGCAGCAACTAAGAGGCTGTGGATAACACTGAAATACGTACAGTGTTTCCTGACTGATATGGGAGAAACTGCAAATGAGACAATTGCTCAGGTACCTCACAAATCTGGGCTGTATGGTAGTGTGGCGAGGAGGAACTTTAAAAAATGTCATATTAAGTCCCATTTGGAGTATGCAAAAAGGCATGTGGTAGCCTCTGAGACAATTAGGAAGAAAATTTTGTGGTCTGATTAAATAATGCTAAAAGCTATGTCTGGGGAATGAAGGGCACTGCTTATCACTCCGACAACATCATCTTCACTGTTGTGTATGCACGTTATGGGGTTGCTTTTCATCGGCATGGACTGGAAAAAAGAATTCATGGTGAAAAATACAGGCAGATCCTTCAGCAAAACCTAGAAAAGTCTGCATAAAACTGCATGAAACTAAGATGGTGATTCATCTTTCAACATATCAATGATCCCAAACACAGAGCCAAAGTAACCTTACAGCGGCATAAAAACAAGAAAGTGAACATCCTAGAGTGGCCATGTTAAAGTCCAGAGTTAAACCCAATATAAAATTTGTGGTAGAAACAGAAGACTGCTGTACACTGCCAGTTTCCACATAATGTGCAACAACTAGAGCAGTTTTGCATGGAAGAGTAGGCAACATGTGAAAAGCTTGTGGAAGCTTACCACAGAAGAACTGAGGCTATAGAATTGCTACAAAAGAGGAAGTAACTAAGTATTAAATTCTGAATTATTCAGGGGGTGAATACTTATCCAAGCTGGATTTTTCTGTTTTCTATTTTCCAATCAATTTTATTTTTCAAATTATTTTGTTCCATTAAAATGCACTAAACTTTCAGGTTGTAACACAACCAAATGTAGTAAAACTCCAAGTGTTGGCCAGTTGTCTTCTCAACATTTTTCCATTTCATAAATACATGATTTCTGAGTGTGCCTCAAATTAGTTCACCTAATCCATGAACAATCACACACATACTCATACACACACACACACACACACACACACACACACACACACACACACACAAACAAAACAACTCTCACACCTTGTGTTAAGAAAATATTGTGCTGTTTTGAATTACTCATTTACGATCTGTATGGGGTGCACATTTTGGACCAACCTGTATATTGTTTGTGTTGTTTTAGTTAAATAATGCATCACAGTTATGTCTTTGCAGTGCAATTGTGGATTGTAAAAGGAAGAAAGAAAATCATTGGAATGATTATTTTATCCTAATAGCACAGTCTATGAATGTGAGCTACATCAGTAAAAAACGTGCTTGAAAAACATGCACTTCAAAAGCGTGGCGTAGGTGGATTCAATTGCAATCTTCAAGGGAGCTGCTTACATTTTATCTACATAGGTTCACCAAAAGTATGTCTAAAGACTAATATAGAGTATTGAAGCCAATTAAATGTTAAATCAATTACCTTTTGAAACCATACATTTGTACTAGATTTCCCTGACATTATCATTTGCCTTCCATGTCATATAAACTAACACTGAGATCAAAGATAAGTAATGTGTGGGAGAAAGGGTCCATTTGAATTAGGGTTGATAACTCCATTAAACAAACATTTCAGGACAAACATTTTAATTGGCAACTTATTAAATTACAAAACATATTACTTTGAGAGTACCATGAATGATTCAGTTTTACTGAAAGAAAAAAAAAAAAACTAGTCACTACTAATACATTAAGTCTGCTACTTGCATAGAATTGCTTTTCATGGATATTAATTAATTTACGGCATGTTGCTGAAATAGCAGTTGGTTCAATTTTTCATTTAAATGAAATTTAATGCGAGCATCTCCTTAGTGATTCATTGATTCACTGTGCCAGTCGGGAACTGCACATTGTAGGTGGTATATTTTGATTGATCCATAATGTCACAACAGGCTATTTATGGGTAATAAGTGCAATTAGCCAGAAAACAGACTTGTATTACAGAAAACTATTCAATAACTTATCATTTTATTGCCTATGTATCGGTGGGCTCATTCGTCATGTGGGTGCTGAGCATGAATAATATTGCATTATATATGGGCTGGATATGAAATTGTAAAATATATTGCATGCATATTCTGTGAAGAATGGCACACTTTTAAAGATGAATAGAACGGTCATTGCACATTCTATCTCGTGAATGTCTAATGTATCCCTTTCAAATTGCATCTCTACGAAGCCATATTCCACTCTCACATTTCATGAAGAGGCTTGGCAGTTTTTTTCTCCTCTTTCCTTTTTTTACATCAAGAAAAGGGAATGCATTTGTTACAGTTGCCGGGTTCATTTAGGAGAAGAGCATTTCCCCTTCAATGTATTCCAAATGTTGATATTTTATTAATAAAGCTACACAGAAAGTGTCAATCAGACCTCCCGGTTTCTAGTCTTTGGGGGGTTTGCTAGAAGGCAAAAAAAAGACCAGCAGAAACCTTGGTCTCAAAGCATTGATCTGTTTGGAGTAGGTAGCACTCTCAGCAGGAACCATATCAAGGGAGAGAGCTGATGCCATGCCAGCTTCTAAAAGAGTGCAAATCAATGGGAAATAAATGTAATACCACTGAGAGGTACACAGCTCTATCACTACCCCCACCGCCTCCACCCCACCCCTGCAACACATACAGACAGACAGAGAGACAGACACACACACACACATACACACACACACACAGCCACACACAGCCACATTCTCTGATGACTATAATCCTAACCCATCGGAACCTGAGTGCTTCCTTAAGTTTTTCAAGAATCCAAATATCACTGGAGTCTCCAGTCAAGGAACCTCCTAGGTTTGAGTTGCACTGGGACTGCCTTGGTGGGCTACAGAATGGGTTGCATTAATTTAAGAGGAAATCAAGTTTGTGTGCATGTGTGTGTGTGTGTTTTAATATCCTCTGACAAGAAGAGATGACTAAAAGGGTCTCAGTCTTAATTCTAAATGTGTCCAGCCTGCTAAAGCCCATGATACTGTATTACATAGTCTGTCCCTTTTGCTATTTATTTTGCAAACATTGCTCTTTGTCTTTAAATTTTAACCAGCAATTTAATTCTTGAGAACACATTTCAAAACCTTTCACAGCTGATGTTCATGTAGCAAGTTCATTCATTTTGATGAAAACTAAAATTAGCACTAATGTGAACTTGCATGTGTGGATTTTTAGGTATGATAAAAAGAATCATCACACTGCATAGCATGGTGGTTTTGGGGAAATGACTTAACAGATTATTGATCTGATCAGTTGTTTATCATTTTTCATTGCAAAGCCAAATTGTTATTAATTACCTTATTCATAAAATCTTATGAATAATGATTAACACATTAATAAAATCCTTTTAAAATGGTTTGGCTCCATATATTTTTTCTTAGACAGGAAAGACTATACTGGCATTGCTGCTGGCAATGCTAGTGCCTAACATGGCACTGACATTATGACAGCATTTATTTCTCTCTGGGAAATCATATCTGCAAAACGCACTGCACTGATCTTAAAACACATCAATTCAGAATATTCCAGAGGTGCTCTATTGGGTTCACGTCAAGGGTGACCAGTCCATCACACATATGTTACTCTGTACCAGGAAAGTCTTGACTCAATTAGTGGGGAGAGAACATCAATAAGTGCTAACTGTGATTTTGACCCATGCTTTATCACAGCCCACACCATTGCACTGCCACCTCTGACCTGGATTAAACTATGTACTATACTGTACCTCTCTCCTGAGTACATGGAGACTGAGGAAGCAATATTGCCAACTAGCGGCCAAGAACATGAGTGGCCTTGCATATTTACATCCCTGCTCTCAACAGTTGAAAAGCTTATTCCATTCTACCTAATGGCATCAGCTATATTTAATTTTGCCCTGACATTCTGTACCCAAGGTCAAAGATGCAGAATAAGGGGAATATCACCTTGGGCATATAATTTGAATAAACTTCTGTTCACTTCTGTCTGGATAAGAACTAAGTACACGCTAAATACATGTACTGTAATATAATGTAGTGTAATGTAATGACGTTTTCATCAAATTTGGTTCATTTATTTACAAAAAATAAAATGAATAAAATTATTTTCATTGATAATTTCTAAATATATACATCCCTGGATATACTGGACCTAAAAGCTTTACTGCGGAACTAATGATTCAGTGTATGGTACAAATGATCCCTAACTTTACTGTATGCACTTTTTGTCATTCTGGATAAGAGCATCTACAAAATCAGTACATATACACTGCTCCTGGAGATGGCTCAAGATAAAGGTTCTGAAATATGATTTGTACCATTGGAAATGCAAAAAAAAAAGAGATCTCGATAATCTCCAAACAATACTAATGCAAATAAACATAGAACTAAAGCAGAAAGCCTCTGTCCTTCCACAATGGATCAATGTGTGCATGGAGCTGTAGTTATTTCAGCACCTCCAGACAATTATTCCAGATTTATTTGGTTCCTTGTTTTGATCATTTGCTAGCACTTTATTTCATTTAAGACAGAGTCATCTCTTCCCTGTTGTACCATGGATTTGCGGTTTGCTACCAGATTGCCTCCCACAACAATCTCACCACCCTTGCCTTTCTGTGTTTCATTACCGGTCATCCACATTTACATTTGGCTTTACAAGGTTACAAGGCCTTGCCAACTTACAGACACGCTTATGTGTTCCATCACTCTCAGCGGAGGAATGAAAGTATGTGAAACTGTGAGCTTGTAAATCCATGCAAAAGGAATTTCATCTAATGCAACAGCATTACCAACATCCATCTACCCTTGTAAGAAAGCAATAAAATCATTACCAGTCTTTGCACAACGCCATACTGAAAGAATGAGTGAGAACACGGGCAAAGAAGATTCAAACATGATGGCTGCATAATCTCTTCTATATTCAGATATTCCATTTAAAGGGACACATTTCAACTGTGTGATTGTGCCTATCGCCTTTAATCACTTTAGCACATGCTCATCGGAGTAAATGTTCCATTTTACAGAGAGGCCCCCGCAGATTCAGTGCTGCAATTACCTGATCACATGCAAAGTTTTGGCCAAAATCAAATCAAATTTATTTGTTACAGCACATTTTTACAAATTAGATTGTCACAAAGTGCTGTACAAATACCATAGTGGATTTCCCAAGAAGCATAGTGGAGGGAATAAAAAAAAACATAATGGTAATGTAAAAAAGAGTAATGTGATATACTGTTAATTGTAATGTACCTGTTACTTTAAGGTGATTAACCTTTTCTAATTATATACAGACTTTTACTCTTTTATTCTTTCTTTTAAATGTCATGTACATATCTACACACAGATATGTACACGACATACTGTACTTGGTTAGACAGTAAGCATTTACAATGTAAATAATCTTGCTTACAAAAGGGTGTTTCTTGGATACAAAGTATGGTATTGGAGTTTTTAAGACTTTTTAATGTTTCCGTGAATTAACGTACAGCTATTGACAATTGCCTAAGTGTTCATTCACGAAAGCTCTTTTTTGTTTTCTTTTTTAAACACCCCCTATGCTGTCTAAAAGTGGTGTCCAGAGCTTTGCTCTGTGTTTTCTGGCTGTGTGCCATGATATGAGTAAGGAGGTTTATTGATGAGGAAAGCACAGCGTTAACCCCTCCCCACGCTGCTCTGTTACCGTCCGCTGCGTCTCATCGTTTCCAGAGTACAATAGCCCGTCTTTGATTGCTGAACTTAGTTCAGACATTCCTGTGACTCTCAAATGCTCCCATTCATATAACAAAGATATTCTGGGACCTCTGGAGATGTCCTCAGACCTCCTCTTTTGTTGTATCAACTTTTGTGAGGGAACAATTCACCCACACCTGTGCAGTGAGGGTGAGGTGAACATAACTGTTTTCCCTCTCCTGTAAGTCTCTTAGCTGTAAGACTGACATTTAAAAGCAGAAAAACACAGCAGACAGTAAAAGAGGACGCTATGTAGAGGCATGACGTGTTCTACAATTTGCAGGTAGAAAGCAAGAAGGATTAACCATTAAATACATACAAATGTACACTCACACACATTCAAATGTAAATGCATCAGACTTATTTATCTCAGAAATATGAAATATTAATAATAATAAAATAGTAATATTGATATGTTCAGCTAAATTAAAGTCAGTGGAAACACTTGGTCTGTAGGTAACCAACACTGAAATTCAGAGTATCTGGACACTAATGAAAGCCAACCCAGTCATCCTAAGAATGGACAGAAGAATCTATCATGGCTGCTGCCTTCAAGTAGTTTTTTTTTTCTTAAAATCCTGCTGCTAACCATTGATGATTTAATATTAACTTAATATTAATATTACTTAAAGGTAAGCAAATAAAAGATTAATTTGTGTACAAAACTACCAGGAACCATATGTCTCTTCCTTCTGTCAGTAGGTAGCACAGTGAGTTTTTTCCCAGCTGGAGAAATACTGATAAAACCGAAGCAATGCGTGAACTACAAGTAAAATGGTGAACATCCTTCTGTGTTGTTCCCAGTCTCAGCTCAGCCTCAGCTGAGTTTGAACATTGTTCAGATACAAACAACATAAGATAAGAAGGGCTATCTTCAGCAGCCATTTCTGCAACAACGTCCACACTTCACTTATTTCTGCTTTCAGACAGAGTACAAATAAGTGGAGATGTCATCAATTCTTCAGACTTTGCAGGTCTCAGTACACTTTCAGCAACAAAGAAGCCATAACCAGGACACAACAGACCACAATAATGAGCAAGACTTAAAATCTTTGGAATAAAACATGGGCAAAATGCGAGCAACTACACAGAACTACAGCATAATACAGCATAGCATTCTGTTCTTATCTGTGTAACCCACTTAATATCCCCTCTGCTACACAGAACAAATGCATGAAATGAAAATAATGACTACAAAGGTAACCACAGGTGGGTGAGCACGCGCTTGTACACGAGAAGTCTTCATTATTTGTGAAAGGTCATGAGTTCTTAGGTTATCACTTGCAACAAACCTAAAATGTGAAAAGTGTTTTGCAGCTCCAATAAGCCTGCGTGTAATCACCTGATTTAGTAGCAACAAAACAATTTTCGCTACTTGATTATCCATGGTGATTGAGGTTTTGTGCTCTGCTAAACCTTTCACTGAGGAAAAAAATGCAACATATTGAGAACACCTGAAGGGCAGCATGGGCAATTCCAGGCTTGACTGCATCAGACCTCACTCTTAAGTAGTTTCACGAAACCTCTGGAAACAAAAACTCTCAGATACAGTGTTCAGGCCTATCTCCCCATAGCTGTTCCTAAAGCTAATCATACATGATCACACTTCCTGTATGACATGAATAATCACTTGCAGTGGGAACAATCTGCACAACACACAGATCCGGGCTATGTAACGTTGGTTTTAAACACAATGTTGGTTTTCCATTGCTTGTCAATGTTTCTTTTTATTTTTTGAAGGAATGGAACAGAGCTTGCCATTCATGTGTCAAACTGTTACTTTGTTAATGAAACGTAGCACAAAATAATACTCTTGCAAAGTTTACTTGTCAATCCTCCTCTGTGGGCCCACTAATAATAAAAATAGTAATAAAAAAGGAAAACACAAGTGTACGCATGTTAAAAGGCAAACAATCAAACATGATGACCTCAGCAAACTGACTTGAGCCACCAGAGTCAGTCTGAGCCTTTAATGCATTTCTTGAAGCAATCATTGCTCTTGGCATATAGTGGGAAGCATCTTAGCATGATTAACAGTGCTGAAATGTAGGTGCCAGCTCCTCCTACCCAATGAATGCAAGTTCAATTTTCCCCAGCCGCACCACCACTGTGGTAATGCATTTGTCACGCAGCGTGTATGCAAAATTCAAAAACGCTGCTACAATGACATCTGACTCACTTTGTTCTCTGTGAAGGGCATTCCAACAGGGAGGCAGAATTGTGACTACAGATCCTATTTTCTCCAGTAAAATCAATATTGTGTTTTCATCATGCCAATTTTTGGTCTATAGGTGGTCACCTTTGCCATCTGCATCATGTCTTGAATGAGGTAATGATGTTTGATGTAAAATGGCAGTTGAACGGCTTTCCTACAAGATGTGGTTTTGTTGTTTGATGCATTCCCACTGCAGTTTCATACTTTTCCCCTTGTTTTGATAGTGTGGCCAGTATCTTTGGCATAAAGCAGTAGTCTTTCACTGAGTCAAAGGGAGTTACCTACGTTCTTCTATGGCCATCTGACTGCAGAAGTTTCTACTTTTGTTTTTCTTCAGCCTGTTCAGAGATCCACCTCCTGTTAGGTCACCTGTCCTCTCTGCCCCCACTTCCTGTGATCTCTCGGCATCAGTGCCCATTCCCCTGTTGTGATTAGTGCTCCTCTATTCCATCACACATTCATGAATTACAAAATAAATCACCTAACTAATTGGAATATTGTAGCTTCAGGCAACTTATGCTGTCTGCAAAAATCTACAGTAACAATAAGGAGTGCAAGGCAACATCTGGAAAGTGATATTTGTGAGGTTTTCATCTGCTGCATAGATGGAGGTACTGTCATTAATTTTGACGGGGATGAAATGCATACCAAACAACACTGAAAAAATAAAAACAGAAGGAACTAATTAAGACAACCGCTCAGCCACTGCTCATTCTCCATACACAATGCATTCCATCACAAAGACGTTGAAACATTAGACACTTGTTACTGGTGCAAGCTCCAACTCAGCAGGATTGATTAAGGCACAAACTACAGCATGAATGCCAAGTTATTTTCAGACTGGCTTTTGAGAAGGACTTCAGATTTTCAATTTAAATTCGCAATGAGGTCAGAACTCAGGCTGCATAAATTTCCAACGTCAGCCAACAGCATCAGGTAATTGTTCATAACCGGTGTGTCAGCAGAAGACTGCAATTTCTTTTCAGTTGCTTAAAAGCCCAGGTATAGTGTGTTTGAGGAAGGCCTTTTTTCCACTTTGAAGGCCCACTGAAAGATTACATGCAAGAATGATGAGATACTAATAATACATCATGGCAAAGCTTTTACCCAATAGACTGCAGAGACAGGGCAGGATGACTCTGAGAGCCACACACTATCCTATTACAGGTGTGATTTACTGTGCTACATATAAAGTGAAGAAGCAGTGTGGTTTAGGGAGTGATGGTCTTCTGGGTGGCTTTAGTACATTACAGAAGCAGCCACCAGCTTGCTACCACCAACTGAGCATAAAACAGTGAAGGTAGACATGATGTTGCATGAATCCTGATCATCGCACAATCCCAATATAACACAACATTTTTTCAGTTCCTCCAATGAGATGAAAACAACATGATTAGCCCTCTAACTGGAAAAACAAATCTTTTGGCGTTCATTTTCAGAGATACAGCTGCCCTTGGGGTTCTGCTCCAACAGCATACAACAAAATTCTAAAATTACAAGGTTACCCATTTTTACTATCTGCTTTTTGTACACTGTACATGTGAGAGCTGAAAGTGAATTATTGATGCAAATCATACTAATACGCTGGGGGATTGTGCTAGTGTGACGTGATCTGGAGATGTGCTGCAGTGCTGGCGTGTGATCTCTTTGATCAAGTGGTGGGATCACGTCATTTCCTACAAGTCCCTGACCCCCCGTACTATGTGAGCAGAAGCTGAATTTTAATAAACTCTGGACACAGCTAACTATAGGAGGAAGTGCAACTAGGAACACATCTGAACTCCACAAAGCACATAACCACCGGGGTAAACACTCAATCATGGATAATTGCTACTACTTAAAAAAAAAAAAAAAACTTTCAAAGCAGTGCTGAAATCTTTCGTAATTGTTCCACAAAGTCTATCACTAATAAACCAAAGTTCAGAGTTTTTGTATTTTATTGTACTGCAACCTCATGTTTCACCCTCCCTGTGACATTTTTAAAAATTTAAAACTTGAACATTAAGTTTTCATGCGCTGCTTCTGGTAAAATGAACCTTCAGTCAAATGCTTCATACCAGTTAAGCAATATCAAAAAGCATTCCCCAGAGACGTTTAAGATTGCTATACCACATCTCATCAGAGATTAAGAAAGTTATGCTGTTGTTCTGCTGTTGTTACTCTTCTTAGTTTTGGGGCTTATTGGTGGCATTATAACAAAATATTTTCTTATCCAGTAAAATGCACATTCTTTTTTAACAAATTATGTTTCATGCAACATGACACCAAGAAAAATATTTATTGAGAGAAAGGAACACACTCACTTCAATGGATACCTTGCTATAATGTCTACTTTTCTTCATCAACTACCAAACTGTATTCCTTGTCAGTTAAATACATATAAACCAGATACATGTTTTCAGCCTGCTTTGAACTACTACAATCTTTTACATATTCTTAATGCCACTGAATTCAGACACCAATCAAAAAAACACACTTACCAATGTACATTTACTTTTTACGTGTTATGTCACAAGTTATTACTGGCACTTTGTCAGACATACTAAGCAATTAGACAGGTGGTGATATAGATGATATGCAAACAAAATACATACATGAACATAAACTGTCATGAACTGATTGGCTAAGGTTAATGTACAATACCATGGAAGTGTTCTTTTGAATAACAATGTCTTCAATAAACCTCATTGCAACTTTCATTCACTTTTTTATTGAATCCTTTGGGTCATTTGTCCTTGAAGAAGAACTGAGAAAAAAGACGAGATCGATTTTAGATTGCTTTGATAACATACAGAGACAGCTGTCCTGGAGCTACAAATCCAAAAGAGGTTAAGATTTAGCAGTTTTGTATATCAGCAAGGTTAAGGTACAAAAACACTCTGTCAATGGACTGGAGAAAGTACAAGGTCAACACCAAGACAAAAAAAGATGTATTCCTGTACTGCCTACTGAGCATAGAATGGAGTTTTCTACAGAAAATATAAGCCTTTTTCTTGTACACTACAAAATAGAAAGCATTCTTCTCAAGAATACAGGCAGAGATACCACTGACAACAAGTAATGACAGTTTACCACTGGAGTTTAGTTCCTTAAATCTAAGGCTTCACAGTGACTGATACACAAGGTAGCAGTGCTTAATTACCATTGCTTACGGCAATCTGCATGTAGTCAACAGAATGATATTCACGCTTTGCAATACTTCTTTAATTCAATTTTTAGTGAACATGTGATATGATGGCATTATATTCTGTCAGCTGCACTGTGTGACACTCGATGAATAATTCTCCCTGATTATAGGGATCCTGCAGTTCTAAAGACCCATGATTTACCAGTTTGCCAGTGAATTGTTATGATGGGGTTACAACCTTATGGATTCCTGGTATATGTATGTGAGTGAGTGTGTGTGTGTGTGTGTGTGTGTGTGTGTGTGTGTGTGTGTGTGTGTGTGTGTGTGTGTGCGTGTGTGTGTGTGTGTGTGCGTGTGTGCGCGCGTGTGTGTGAGTGAGTGCATGTGTGCTACAGCAGACAGAATGAATAAATCAGAAGAGAGAAATTGATTTTCTCAGGCATTGTGGAATCACAATCTTTCATGACATGGTGAGAAAGATTATAAATTCACGCTCCTGGCTATCCAACAGAAGTCCCTTACTGAGCAAAAAATATTGAAATTTTAAAGCAAAACATCCTTTGTGATAACATCTGAAACTTAAGACATTTTTTTTCTCATGTTCACCTTAATTAGCATTAAGAAAGGCTCTTTATGAGGTTGCTCATGTGCTTCTAGAGAAACATGATGTTCAGCATGCACAGTGTTTGTAATTACCCTTTAGTTTTCCTTCAGTATGATTTTAATTGGTATAAATTCAGATAAACACACACACTAAAGATGTGAGCTTAATGCAGTCCAGTCAGAGGACATGGCAAAAATATTTATTGTCTGCCTTAAATCTCCAAAACGCATGGGCTTGAATGAAAAATCACATGAAAATCTTGTTTCCAAAGAATAAATGACCACCCAAATGCAGCCCGTTTTTGACTTAATTATTAACAACTGATACGGAGCTCAAGATTCTATCACCGCAATGGCACTAAATTAAAGCTCCAAATTGTTCTAATCAGTGTCATTGAACTATGTGGCAACTATATTTTATTGCTGCAGTATTTTAAAATGTTTACAAACAAATTTAAGAAATTCACCATACCCTTACTCATGTACAATATTATACCAGAAGTATATAATATAGTGTACCAACTAACATGATAGCCAGACAAAATAGATAATAAACAAATGAAACTTACTTGCATTGCTCTAGTGGGGGATTTGAAAGTGTTAAAGTGAGCCTACATTAAATGTCGCAAATAAACGGAAGCTCAGTCAAACAATTAACTTACTCCTCTTTCATTGTACACTAGTGCACTTTGTGAGAATAATATTTATTTGGTAATCTACTGAACTGAAAGCCAACAGATAATTTGGTTTACTTTTTCGATAAACTAGGATGCAATTTGTGACTTAATACAAAATACTTAGTCCCTCTTTTTGCAAAAGTTCAGTTCTGGCCTCATTGAACTTCAGTTTCTAAAATGGCATGTGGTGCGAGAGCTTCTGAACCCAAAAATGCAGCCATGGACTAGTCTATTACTGCTATATGCATGTCAAAGATGGTATAAGTAACATATTCTTTTTATTGAAATATGCAAACCTAAGGTCTTACTATGTATTCTTCACTGATATGCTAGACCGTATCAACACCCTTGAAGTATATGTTCCTTCAAAGGAATTATCATTTTTAAAAGTCTGACACTATCACAATCTGTTCTTGTCGATGCAGACTGCCAGCCGTTCTTTATTAAGTCTTAGATGTTTGTCCTGCTTGCTTCTCATTTCCAGTGAAAACAAAAATAAACAAAACTTACTGTGAACACATTCTGAGAGACTATCTGGCTAAACATCTGCAGTATGGAGGCAGCAGATGCTTGGTGCTACAATGGCTGCATGCATGGACTGCAAAAAAGGTCAAGCAAGGCTCATGACTCTAATCAAGACAGAAGGTCATGGCCAATTATGATATGAATGACAAATAGGAGATCCTATGAAAACAGACCACAGTGTTTATTGATGTTTATGTAATGTCCATGAAGTTATCATTAGGTGTTTCATATTAAGGAACCTTTACTAAAGCTCCTAAAAACTATGTTCTACAACACAAGTACAACTACAAGAGACAGAAATACTTCTGGAGGAGTATCCTTAAGTCAACACAAAGGTATTTCTCAGGGGAAAAGGGGAGGTACAAGGCACCATGCGATCAAATTCACTGAAATGCATACCTACCACAACATTTTGCATTCTTCATGGATGACCAATTACAATATTCAGAGAAAGCTTAAGACTGATACTCTTACAGAATGTGACATTCTTCTTAAAAATTCTATAAACACTGCTTCTTACAGATTTAAATATTTTACCAAAACTCTTGACACCACATTTGACACACAGAGCTGACAAAATCACAGAGCTGAAAAAATGAAACGTGACGTAACTCTTGGGTTCCTTCTCTGCACAGCAGCAGGTTCCAGCTCTCCACAGGGAAAGTGAGGGTGCCTGGAAATGAGGCTCAGGAGGTGTAACACTGCCATCTACCATGGTGAGCACTCAGTTTTGGCAGCCTTAGTGTGAAGAAGTCACACGATAGAGACAATGCACTGATCAAGAGTTCTGAAGTTGCTGCACTGTCATTGGTATTCATAGCGGTCACAGCAATACTAGCCGCTGCAGTTGAATCAATCTGCAAGTCCTCGATTCAGTCTATGATTGATCAAAATACTTTTACAGAAGTCCACTGATATGAGACAAACTGATATGAAGCGTATAACTTTCAAATGCTTTTTTTCTTACAGCTAAGCCAAAAATGGTCTTTCATCTGAAATACACCATGAATATTGATTTAAAACTGATGCAGTGTGCAAGAAAGAAACCATATGCATTTTTAATGGTTTATATTTAATGTTCTTTTATGAATTAAAGGAGACAGAGCCAACCTTAACAATAAATCCCTGACTCACAGCAATTACCAGACCAACATCTGACACACTTCCTGCTCAGCTCTCCTCTTAATAATTTCCAGGCAGCCATTTAACTCATTTACATTTTCAATTGGAATCTTGGCAGAAACGTCTTCAAAAATGTCTCACATTACTGTTGACCTATCCAAAATGAAACTAGCAGAAGGTAAGGGGAGACAGCCAGAATTTACTTCTTTGGGGGAAGGGAGTACATACACAAAATTACCATGGATTTTTGAGAAATTACCACTCCATTCTATATAGCAGAGTTAGAAATGTATTTCAATGGCTATGTCATACGTGTGAGAAATGTTACATTGGCATAAACATGGTCTGAAATAAAGGACATCGCTGGGGGTTGGCAGGACAACAGAAAGAAAGGAAATAACCAATAAATTTCCAGTTAGAACAATACAAAATAGGCATGGATGAGAACCATATAAATGGGGCTGCAAATATTCTTGTACAATTTAAAATACATTACACAACTGGTTAAAAGGGTTTACACACAATGCAATTTACAATGCATAATCACAATAAAATCTGACCTATTAGGGTATCATTTATTTATTCTCACTGGCACTATATTTACTTTGCATACAGAACTAATAAGCCTACAAAGTCCACTTAGACTGTATCACCTAAAATCAGATAAAAGAAATGAAAAAAACATCATACACAATGTGTGCACATTCAGTTAATGATAATAATTTTGGCTGTAAGTAATATTGGACAGCTAACATTTTCCATAATTTCATCAAATTACCATTAAGCAACTGGTGTTGGATGTATTACAGTCATTATAGAAGTACAGTTTTGTTTCGAAATAATGTCAACTTGCACTGATTGACTGAAGGAGTTGTGGGTAATGTAACAAGTAGATTTTTAATCTAAAAAGCCTCTGTGTCAGAGCGGCATGCTTGACTGCATGATACATGATGTATGAACCAATGGCTCACCTACATAAATAATAACCACCCACAGTATGACATAAAAATAGACACTACTAACAAGAGTAAAATGAATATGAACAGTGAAAATGAATGATGAAAACGATTTGTTCACTGATAAAACATATGAAAATAAGCTCAGTATCGGGATGGCTGCCTTTTTATGTGACAAACAGCTGATCAAGATTATTCATAGCTGATTAATGAACAATGCCGACATGAAGAGCACTATGCAAAAAATTCCTACTGTATGTGGATATTATGAACACGGTGAAAGCGATGACATAAATGTCATCCTCCTTCAAGGGTAAGTGACACCCCTCTACATTCCATTTCAATTGGCATTCTGTAAACAAGGGCTATTAACTGTGTAAAAACATGAAGTTTAATGGTGGGATCAGACAATTCAGACCATGTAGGTTTGTCTATTAGGTGAAGTGTATCTACCACTGTGGCAAGCCTGGTTTTGAACACTCCAAATACCTCTGCTTCCACTATGATTCCTTGTGAGCTATTCCATTTATCAATAAGTTTCAGTTGTGTGAGAACATACTTCCTAGTTTCAGTGTGAAATTTCCCTTTAACTAATTTAATCCTATGCCCTCTTGTTCTGTGAACAAAACCTCAACTTCAAATAGCTTTTCTAATCCTCTTTATTAATCCCTTTTAAACATGTGAAAACTGAGTCTTCTTTCACTGAGACTAAAAAGATTAATTGCCTGGTTTTAAGGGCGTAAATGCAAGGTCAGGGCAAGTGCAAAGTTGTGCGGCCAGGACAACTATTTTATAGCGACTGAGTAAAAAAAACCCAGCGTGGCCCATGTGACAAGTGAGCCAGGGAGTAGTGCTTAATGAGCTGTATGTATGATGAACGCATGGACATGTACTGGCCAATCAGGCCTTATCAACTGTGCTTCAAACATGCATTTGCCAAAGCTTTGTGGCACACTGGCATTCTGGCAACAATGTACTTCAACCAAGTGCTAAAGTAGGGAGATGAGTAGTTATTAATTGTTGACATTTCAGTTGTTGATTTTTTTCTTATCCCATTCTCATTTTATTCTTATCTCATTTATAACTTTATTTCTTTTTTGGGCTGCACTGTTGCAGAGTTGAGTGATTTACAAATAAAGAAAATCTCAGTCTAATTAGGTACATTATCTATATATCTATCTATATATATATATATATATATATATATATATATATATATATATATACAGACATTTACATTTATTAATTTAGCAGACGCTTTTATCCAAAGTGATGTACAAAAGTGCTTATAGTGGGCAAACAGGCACAAGGGCAAGATGTGTACAGGTAATACAATGCATATAGTGCTGAAGCAGAGCACAAGGTTGGTGTAGCGAGCCAGAGCTAATCTGATCTAAGGTTACATGTATCAAATACAGTCACTGGGACAATAAATTGCCGCTATACTACTTAGGCAAAAAATATGCTATATACTGTATATATATATAATTGTGTGTATATATATATACACACACACACACACACATATATATATATATACACACACACACACACACAAATCTACATACAGAAGGGAAAGCTTTTGCTACCTATCCAACTATGCCTGTATGTCATGTATCTGACAGTGGGCAGATCAGAAAATAATCACAGCCTGCTAAATACACAACAATTGATGCTGAGGACATACTGAACAACTAACAGTATCAAAAGCATTGCATACCTGTGATTTCATGCTTGCTGTATACATTAATTGCAACACATTAAGTCACTACTATTACACTTTGTAGTGAGGCAAACAGTACTGATACAGCAGACAGCAAACTTCTTTTGTTTGGTTAGAAGATAAGGATAACAAAAACAAACAAAGAATGGCATCTCAAAGTAGAAGCCTTCACATGAAATCATAATAGTATAAACAGTTTTACATCCTTCTCTGTCATTTCAAGCTTGATTGAGAGTGGGTTTTGTTTCATTTAGGGCCCATTAAAACAGCAATACATGAAGAAATGTCTAGTTAATTTTGTGAGAGACTGCAATGACCACATTTAACAATGGTCAAATGAAGAGATACTATGACAATTTTCCATTACTATATCCATCGTGTTATATCACAGTAGGACTCAGATTTAGGTTTATTACATTTAAGTACTTTTCCAGGTATGAGACCGTGTTACTATGGCATTTTCATCTGGCGAAGTTGTATGTGTAGTGACTTTAACCATAGGGGGTGAGAGCAATGGGAATGCTAATATAACACATTCCTTTAGCCTCATAAATCATGTGTCAGAATCCATTATTACTTCTTAATTGTAGTTCATTAACTTTGCAGTGTCATATCCTTGCCTTCAGTCCTATTTATTAATTTCCATCCAACTTCACAGTAGTTGGATTAATGAATCATAGACATGATGAACATCATTCATGCTGCAATACAGACAGAGCACACTAAGTGGAAATACAGAATATGTGCTACATTCTACACCCCTTGGCCCTAGGATTATACAATTTGAGCTGATTCTGAATTGTGTCCTTCTTTGGAGTAATATTCTCTATCAAGAATTACTCAGTGGCCCATTGCATCCCTTTTATAGTTTACTGTAATTAGGAATGCTGAAAAAAATGAAGGAAATGGAGACATTGAAACATATCTAAACATCCAAAAAATGTATTTAATAATAGTTGCAATGGAATAACCGGAATAATTTATAGAAAGTCGGTGAAAAAATGTATTTAGCTTGTCACATACAATATAAATGAACCCTGGTCCACTAACAAGTCAAATGTTTTAAAAGCAACTTAGCTATGCTTTGCTTATCTCTTAAGGAAGCAAAGACTGTCACTTTTTAAGAATATGGTGAATATTAAGTAATCAAGAATAATCAAGATTCACAAAAAGCCTCAAGCAAGATGATGACTGCAGATTCACATTATTATTATTGTGGTTATTGCTCTCCTGCAATAATAATAATAATAATAATAATAATAATAATAATAATAATAATAACACATATGTAAAACAGTTCATTTGCTCAATATGTCTGCGGTCTTTAATCTGCACTGACGCAGATTTCCAGCATCAGCAGTTTCAGGTGTGACAGAGGTTGTTTAAAAACAGGTTTAAATTCAATTCTTTGCTTACCGTGACAATTAGCAGAGTCCCTTTGAGGAGGGTCAGCAATGATGTGATTGGCTGAATCACAATCTGAGCCAGGAGAATTCCCAGAGAAAGTATCCAGGTGAACACAGGAATAACATAAATATGCCTGCAAATAAGACAAATAGTTACAACACACATTATTCATCTAAACTGTCCCATAAAAATAAATCCTGACAGAAAACAACGGCATGCCTGCTTTAATACATGTCACACATGGTGACAACTCAAATTTGCTTTTATTTCTTTCAAAGCAACAATTACAATTCATGTGCAAAAGTAAGATGTCCTTAATCTCTTCTTAATTCTCAAATTTTATAATTAGTACACAAGAATCAACCAAGAATTAAAACTAATACTACTTACTACTTGCTAATTACCACTGATGCAAGTATGCACAAACAGTCGTTCAATAAAAACTGACAATATGTCAATGTATTGGGCATCATAACATTTTAAATAATAATAAAAAGAATCCCACGGTCCACACAATGAAACACTTATACACACTAAATAGCCATGAGTTCCAGATTTTGTGTCTAATATAGGAACACTCACATGTTCCTATATTAGATGGGTGCTCTGACACCCTTCACAATGAAATATCACCTTTTCTCTAACTACTTAGTTACGATATGCTTTTTTTGCTAACACATTCCACAAAGTGTCTCACATAGCACTACTTATAGCTATCTAAGCACATAAACCATAAACATTCATAAAAATGTCTGACATTTGACAAAGGCTGTTTTAAGTTATGCTGTTCACCATCCATATTATAAGTGGCATTCCCATAAAATTCTAATTTAGTGGCATAGTATATCCAACAACAGTTTAAATCAGCTGAAATAAGTGTTAATGAAGGTTAATGTAATACTTATGGTGTTTTACACACTTCTTATGTAGGAATACTTACGTATATCTATTAATATCACTAATATTTAACACACTAACACCACACAAACTCTGCACACATACTGTGCTCTACAAGAAAAGCTACCATTTTTACCATTTTCTTAAAATTGTAAAACAGATTTTAAATATAAACTGCAACATTTCTTAAGAAACTAACAGTTTTCAGACTCTGTGAATTCTTTAATCATAACCATTTTTAAAAGAAAAAAAAAAATCCATTTAACAATATTATTCGGTAGATAAGCCTTGAAAGGAGATCAAACAGGTGAAGACGGTTAAGCACCAGAGATATTTCAGTAACCACATTGCTTGGAAAGGCCACCATATTAAAACATGATTTTGTCATATTGGAACATCACAACTGTACTCCATGACACCTTCCTATCTAAGGTAGAGTGAAATGTGAAACTTTTTAAAAATGGAAGGTATTTTTCCAACACATTGATCACCCGAGAAATCCTTCCAACTGATGGCACAACACTGGAGCAAATGAGAGAAAAAATACAATTGTCTTTGTATATGTAACCTCATCTAACCTTAGATCAGATATGTAACCTTCCTTATGTAACCACTACCTGCATTGTATGACCTGTACACATCTTACCCTTGTGCCTGTTGCTCGCCCACTATTTGCACTTTTGTACGTCGCTTGGATAAAAGCGTCTGCTAAATGAATAAATGTAAATGTGAATGTAAATGTCTTACTGTACAGGAGTAGGTGTGTGTGTGTGCGCGTGTGTGCGTGTTTGCATACGGTGGGAGAAAGTTGTGAAAATGCCAGCTTATAGCACAAAGTTTATATGGGCTCAATAACTATGGTTCATCTCCAGGTAACGACTTCATACTGCTATTAAAGCTAGATGATTAAAGTGCCACAGGGATTCAGACTAATAAATCTAAAAGAACATCTCTTAATCATATATTGTAAGGACATGATGCTCATAAACTCTATATGATAGTGCTTTCAAAGGGGCCTTTCTGCATGTTAATGCATTTTAGTGAACACAACATCAATAGGATTAACTTCCTGATGCTAGAATGCAGTGTAATTTATCTGAATCACACTTTGGAAGGTGAAATAACCTATTGATTTGTACTTCAAGGGTATTGCTTTAAAGTCGACGTTTTCCTCCAATGCACTGCCCTGCTTTTTCTGAATATGTAACCAAGCAGATGCATCAGCCTATAATGTGTTCTTAATGAACCATTCAAGCATTTGCGTGGGTACGGCCTGCAGAAATGGAAAAATGCTGTGAATAATATTAAGGTTAAATATTTACTGGAGTGTAACAAAATAAATTACCTTTCCAAAGTGATAAACGCAATTACAGGAAAAGACCATGGGGGCGAAAACTGAGATAGGGGTTCACATTAAATTAACACTTGGAATCATCGTGCCACAGCTGCTACATTGAAACTGAAATGTTAAGATTGCCTGCTAGAATTTCATCTCCAATCCAGTGACACCCCTCTGGTACCACTCTGATACAGTAGTTATTTATGCTTTGGTACATGGCGTTAACAACAACAACAACACATAGTATACAACTTTTGAAAGTCGCTTTGGATAAAAGCGTCTGCTAAATAAATAAATGTAAATGTAAATGTAAACTTTCTGTGTATATTGTGTATAACTTGTCGTCTGCCTCACTTGTAAGTTGTTTTGGATAAAAGCATCTCCCAAATGAATAAATGTAAATGTAAATGTCATATTTTTACAATAACTGCTTTTAAGGTTGTGTAGATTAATATATTTCCTGTAATCTTTGAACCAGATACATAGAGTTTTCATTTAAACAAGTGTGCATGTCAAAGTTATGCATTATCCCATTTCAAGGACACAGGAGCAGAGAACACCAGGCTTATAACTTATCTATGATCTTATATAAGATTACTGGATTTCTCCGTGTAATGCTTAGATACTTAGAACAGCTGGCTTTGATTCCAATTTGTGAGCGGTACACAACAGTGATGACAAGTAAGATAATGAGTCAATGGTGACATGTTCAGTGCTGGGTTAGATTAAGCACCATATACAAGAGGCAGACAGAAACAGACAGAAACAACACTGAAGATTACTATAAATGATCCTCCCCACTTTCCAATTACTGACAGTGCCACAGCCAAACACATATGTGATGGTCTCATGAGTCAATGATATTATCATTTACTGCACGAGACCTTTAGCAATTCCCAATTCCAGTAGAGATGAAGAGGGACCAAATGCAGCCATATTATTCAGATTAACAGTCATGATCGAAAGAGTTTTATATCTCATTAAGTCCGTTTTCTGTTTTGCTGAGGGGTTTGAAAACTCAATAACTTCAAGAAGACCCCAGATTACATGTTACAATTCATTAGTCTCTGAGTGTTTTCACTCAATGGTACACCTGAAGGAATAGCATAGATTGATTTATTCTGCTCTTGAATATTGAATCTTCCTACATAAACACCAAACCATCACCTTCACTGTTAAAGTGGAACTTCAAAAAGAAAAATAATGAAAGAAACAAACTAAAGTGTTATGGTCATAAAATTATACATGCCAAAACAGGCTATATCAGTGAATATTTTTGTTTATTATTAGTAGGTATCATCCTCCTACTTGACATGAATACTTAATGTCTGAAGTTCAAACATATATTGATTCCAATGTGAGCTGTTTATGTCAAGATTTCCTGCTTACAACACTCATTTCCTGTCCAAATTTGTATCATAAACTCACCTCACTGATCTGTGACTTTCTGAATTATTCAGAGAGGAGCTGACAGCTAATCGATAAGCTCATCTTTATACTTTCACATCTTTTATTACTTCATTAGTGTATTTGTTTTAGCAGTCAAGGCTGTCATGACCTCAAACAGAATACTGAGTAGGTTTTTTTTTTTTTCTGTGTGTTTTTAGGACCACACTGCACCCAAGGAGAATGACACACAACGGCAGAAGCAAGGGGAGAGTGGCAGTGTGAAATGACAAAGCCCTGGCCCAGATGGGACTTCTGACAGCACACATTTGTCTGTGACATGCTCGTCCCCACCCGTCCGCTCTGACACCATGCCAAACCAACATCACAAGTGAAGGAGACCAACTTTTCATCAGACAAATACAGCCACCTGCACATGCACCCTTGTGTGTATAGAAGTGTGTGTATATACAAAAATGCGTAAGTAAATACTGTCTATAGTACAATTATTAATGGATGTATCCAGGATAAGGGAATTAGCTGTTACATTAATTTACTTCATTGAAAGGAAAATATGATTTTAATCAGACTGTAGCTTGTTTTCTCACTATATATGTATGGCCTAAAGCCTATAAACAACTCAAGCTGAGGAAGGAGGCCATGCTTCAATATGCTTAAACAGTCATGGGTCATGCTTGCTGATGTCATACTGGGTCATGCTCAGCATTCGATCTATTTTGTTCTCTATGGAGAATACTCCTCAGAGGGAATCTATTTGTGAGGTTGACCAAGAGGGCTGGAACAAATAACAATATAGTTGCCAATAATCTGAGCAATACAAATATATAAGCAGTTGTTAGCTAGCTTCCTGGAATAGGAAACATCTCATTATTGCAGTTATGTGCAACTACAACCTGTTTCTAGAAATAACTTCAAATACATACAGCAGCAGTCAATACTGACACATTTCAGCTACCTCAACATTTAAAAATTAACTAAACAATTTCTTCAAATTACTTTTGCAAGTGAAAGGACATCACTAATGTTCAAATCCTATACAAAGCAAACAGACTACAACTACCTTGCTTTTGATTTAGTCAAAATCTTGAGAAAAATGGCTTTGGTGTGGAGGCGTAGCTCACCTCCATTTTTGCTTGACTCTTGTTTTTGCATTTGAGAAGTGAGATGGTATTTTTGCTTTAGAAATGCTCAACTACAAGTTACACAGGTATATTATTAACATGACTATTCTCTTGGTTATTATTAGATTACTAAGACAGCTTCCATACACAATCATCACTGCCAGGTAGGTTTTTAACACCTGTTATTTGCTTAAACAGCATCACATGTGTACATCCTTACACTACGTAATTGGGCTTTGTTTTGTAATTAGCCGTATAGACAGATGTCTCTGTAAATTTACATTTACATTTATTTATTTAGCAGACGCTTTTATGCAAAGCAACTTACAAAAGTGCATACAGTAAATTATAGCGACAGTACGGGGACAGGATGTGTACAGTTCCACAATGAGACAGATAAAGAATAATGATAGAAACATCATTGTAAGACATATATGCATTTAAATTAGGTTAAATTGCCAAAAATAGATGTTTTTAGGAATTTATACTTCTGGGTCACTGCAGTTATTTCTGTGGGAAACTAAAAAAATCTCAATGCTGCCAACCTGTATTTGGCTGGCTAACATATCTGGCATGCCATTTTTGATGAATAAAACAAATAAATACTTACACTTAAAAAGGTCTTACTTTCTCATCATTTTTAAATAAATTGCCCTCTGAGAATTATTTCTCCCGCAGCATTTGTCAGAAATATGTGTTTTGTTAATATACATATAGGGGAACCTGAGCGTCATTCAACTAAAATGGAATAAAATAATAATGAAATAAATAATAAACATGTTAAAAGGAACTCAAGGGCACAGAAGCACCAGAGCATTTGTAAATAAGTACCTTCAAGAAATGAGGGTGTTACAATCAAAAGTAATAAAAAAAAGATTACCTTTATCACATGTGAAATAAATCTAAAGGCAACTTTTTATTATTTATTTTTTGAAGCACCACTAAACCACACCACTAAAATATATCCATTTCAAAGGAATACAAATGTGCAAGACTGCTCCCCTCAAAACTTAAGTGAAAGCTTTATTCAAAGTTTAGGTCAGTCAAAAGTTATGGCAACTTTAGACACTAATTGCACTTGACAAGTATATCAAGTGCCTTTCAATACCTCACAGAAGGGTTTCTCCAAGCTTCTACTCTATACCTGATCCACCACCTAGACCCAATCCCCTACCATCTCCTACAGGCTCTCTCTCCCACACTCTTACCTGCACTCACACACATCATCAACACATCGCTCACCACTGGCACCTTCCCTGCCGCGTTTAAGCAGGCTCGGGTAACACCACTGCTCAAAAAGTCTACACTTAGCTAGTTTGAGTCCTACCTCACAGGCAGATCCTTCAAGGTATCTTGGAGGGGTGGGAAGTCTAAGTCCCATTGGTTAACCACTGGGGTACCTCAGAGGTCAGTGCTTGGTCCCCTCCTCTTCTCACTACACACAACCACACTAGGCCCAATCATTCAGGCGCATGGCTTCTCCTACCACTGCTATGCCGATGACACCCAGCTCTACCCCTCGTTCCAATCTGATGACCCCATGGTCTCAGCACAGATCTCTGCCTGTCTCTCATACATCTCTGCCTGGATGAAGGAGTGCCACCTTCAACTCAACATATCCAAGACTGAGCTCCCAGTCATCCCAGGCAGCCTGTTGATCCAGCACAACATCACCGTACAGCTCGGCTCAACGACACTAACTCCATCCAGGTCTGCAATGAACCTGGAGGTAGTGATTGATGACCAACTAAAATTTACCGACCACACTGCAAAAACTGCCAGATCATGCAGATTTGTGCTATACAACATCAGGAAAATCAGGTCCTACATATCTGAGTATGCTGCGCAGCTCCTTGTCCAGGCTCTGGTCATGGTCAATGTTCTCTTGGCTGGCCTACCTGCATGCACTATTAAGCGTCTGCAGCTGACACAGAATGCAGCTGCACATCTGGTTTTCAACCAACCAAAAAAGGACTAACGTTAGACCTCTCTTGGTCTCGCTCCACTAGCTCCCTGTAGCTGCCCGTACCATGTTCAAGGACTTGATGCTTGTGTACAGGGCAACCAACAAAACTGCATCAATCTACCTGAACTCACACTGCAAGCCTATGTTCTGTCCCGACTGCTATGCTTTGCTACCGGACGGTGTCTGGTGGTGCAGTCACTTCATGGCACAAAATTACTGTCCAGAACTTTCTATTTTTTATTCTTTATTTTTATTTTTTATTCTACTTTTCTCTGCTGTTGTCCCCCAATGGTGGAATCAACTTCCACTCTTCATCTGTTCTACAGAGTCCCTGTCTGTCTTCAAGAAACATTTGAAGACACCGCTCTTCCCCTCTCATCTGAAACACTACCCCCTAAAGGAATTTCTCCTCTCTCAAAATGGTGTCCTACTAAACTATAAAAAACTAATCTAATGGTTTAATGCACTCCTTAGCTGCACCAGGTAGTTTGTACCTTGTTTGGCCAACTATTGAAAACCTGGTCATGCAATGCTTCTAATATTGTTGACTCCTTATGGTGATGTTCTCTACCTCACTTGTAAGTCTCTTTGGATAAAAGTGTCTGCCAAATGAATAAATGTAAATTTAAAATATAAATGTAAATGCTGACCCAATATTTCACTGTGTGTCAAGCTGTCTTGGAAAATCAGACTAACTACTAGAATGGCTATATCCTGCCAGTGAAGGACAGACTCATATAAATAAGGTAATACCAGCACCAGGTTGCAATTAGAGCCCTACTATAATTGAATTACAGTACCGTATGCTGTTCTTGGAGAGACTATTAGAGTGTGTTTGAACGATTGTCCTTTTTCGCCAGGTATTTTAATGCAGAACAATGATGGGGTGCTTCAAAATGTAGAGAAAAAAGTCTGATGTTTCCAATTTTTGGTACATCTGTGGTCTCTTTGAGGACACATTTAATCATGGTATTAAACAGAAAACACATTTGCTCTTTTACAGCTTGCTGATACATCACAGAAATGCCATCTCTTATGGTTCAGTAATGATGACAGTGAAGCAAGTAATTTCTGATTCGAAACAAAAGTCACTCTGAAAAAAAAGGAAAAGAAAAACATTTCTCAACAGTAACCTCCAGTACATTATCATCAAGAAGTGCTCTTTATGAATTAAAAAACTACAATAACAATAAAACTGAAGAGTGCTTATGAAATTTGCAACTCTAGATATCAAAGACTGTTTCTGTCTTGTTGTTTAGAAATGTAAAAGTAGAATTTGTGTGTTATATGTTGAAGCTTTGAAGAAAGAAAAAATCACCAGATAACATACCCTATAGGCAAGTTATAATGAGTGAATTTCCAGTTGTTATGAAAAGGAAATGTTTCCTCATCTGTGCAACATTCAGGGCCAGAGTCCTTCAGGATACACAGGAGGGGTTAAAAGGCAAACTTAAGTATGTGTTTAAATGCAAACTTTCAGAGCATGATAAAAGGGAATGATTTCCTCAAAGTAAAGCTTTTTGAAATTTAAACATTAAAGGGATAAACATTCCCTCAATATTACAGAAACATGAAGACTGATATCCACAAATTAGCCCAAACCACAGAAATGCGTAAATGAAAACACAGTTCACAAGCTTGAATGTTCCCTACCAAACATGGTATTATACAGCTGTGTATTCTCTTTCAACTACATTTTATGCTAAATAAAAGATGAACTTAATATTCAAAATTTAAAGACACACTGATTAGATATGTTGAAATACTCTGTTGTTTTCCACATTGTGTCTGTTGGCTACATCATGCTATTAAGTTTTGTTTTTTTCTCCATTAGTTAAGTAGATCATGCAATATTAATAAGCAGCATGCACAGACTTGAGGCTGGTCAGGCAAGCACTCTGCATGGTTCCATCTTTACAGTATACTGCCTCCGTATACCCTGCCCATGCTCAGACTCTAAGAACTTCACCTGGCTGAGAATACTGCTGAAGAACATATACAATATCAAATACACTCAGAAGACTACAATATTTTCCTGTTAAATTACAAAGCTTATAGTTAACACTTCCTATTCATTGATTTTAGCTGACACAAAACTGCAAATATGATGGTTTCTTCCATACGAAAGCACCCATTTTGTGTAGCTGAATTAATTACATGTACTGCTGCCTAAAACAGAACGATTTGTTTCAACAGAATAGAAGAACTGCATAACACAGATCAAAATGTAGAAACCCCAACTTAAGTAACTGCCCACAAAGAAAAAATACCTGCCAGAATGACAGGAATATTGGAATATGATTATATGCATTGTTGCATTGTTGCATTATTGATCCATAAAACATTCATGAAATAGCTGACACATTTAGGGTGATGCACCTACTTTACATGCTTAAATACGCATCTGAGTTTGTAAGTGACCTTTTTTTGGTTTGCTTGATTTTACAACTAAGAGGAAGATGTAATACTGTGGATGTTTTTGTATGTAAGCAACGAAAAACTCATTCAAGGATGGCTAGGCCACTAGCCTTTAGGTGTATGAATGTGGGCAGCCAACTGGTGCCATACAGTAGCTATCAAACACACACAATGGAGAATCTTTTCATAGATTGTCAGCGTCACTTTTTTGTTGATTTGATGCTGCTTCCAAATCACCTTTGACAAAACCAGACACAACAAACAAGTTGTGAACACAATTTTTCCAAACGTTACTGATCAGCTGTGCAGTGTCAGCCATACCAGGTTTAGAAGACGGCAAACAGTGATGGTACGTGCGTCATTCTGTCACAGACACCCATCAGTTAGATAGCATTGTATAATTTCTAGTTATAAGTCTAGCACAAATAACAGTTGGTATGAATTTACATGGCAGACTGAAAATAAAACACCCAGAGGCGCAAAAAGGGGGTATGCAACATATGCACTGCATGGGGGCACCGAAGACTGGGGGTGCCATGGCCAAAGAAAAGTTAAATTAATAAGCTTAAAATACAACCATTGTAACACTTGCATAATGTTCAGCGGGCTCGGAAAGACCTTTTTGATGAAAATCAGTTAGATAACATATACTATTTGATTGGTAAATTACCAGCACAGAGTGACATCGGTTGCGGGGAAAGACCTGTTAAGGAGCGTGAGTGGTCATGAGTAGTGTGGGTGACCCAGCGACCAAAGGAGAATTCCATTATTGCCAAAGATTTCTCATCTACAGTGTAGTAGTGTATTCACACAGGAGAAATAAACGCAAAATGGAGAACAAAAGAAGGTCTGGTGCCCAACACAAAAAAAGAAAGTGACAGCAGGAACAGAGAAAATTGAAATGCAGCAAACATTTAATAGCTGGCTTCCCCAAAATGAGACAACTGAAAAGAGGTAGGCAACATTTAGAATTCTCACGAGGACAGGACATAGATTTACCTAGCTAGCTATTATTTCCCAACCTGTCTTCCTCTAGGAGAAACAGACACTTTAATTCTTCTGTTTTAGCAGATGAGGACTTAATTAAATTTATATATGAACAGATACCTTTGTTTTTAAGTGCTAACAAATCTGTGGATGTTTCACCCTCAAATGTGTGGGAGGCCCTTAAAGCTTATCTAAGGGACAAATTATTTCATATGCAGTTAATAAAAGAAAGTGCTCAAAAGAGAAGCAAATACTCCTTGCTAATGAGATTTTGCAGTTAGATAGGCAGTATGTCAGCTGTCCCACACCAGACCTGTATAAAGATTGTTTAAAACTTAAAACAGAATCTCAACCCAAGAAACAGAGAATCTTTTGCAGAAGACCAGAACCAACTTTTATGAACATAGTGAGAAGGCAGGGAAGCTGGTAGCTAATCAGCTACTTGGGATCTGAGCCAAACAGATTATTAGCGGGCTGAATATGGATAATGGGGAGATCACGTCTGATCATAACAATACATTCAGAGACTTTTATTCCACACTGTACACTTCAGATTCTGTTTCCAGAAAGGATGTTATGGAATTCTTCAGTAGTTCAACAGTACCCACTTTGTCCTTAGACCTTAAAACACGCTTGGAAGAGCGAGCCACTCAGGAAGAAGTGGCAGCAGCCACATTTTGCAGCCAGAGAAATCCCCAGGACTACAAGAAATTCTCTATGCAATTCACTCCTCACCTGGTTTCAGTCTTTTCTGAATCTCTTGAGGAAGATGACTCTCCCACCAACACTGAACCAAGCCTGTATTTCTTTATTAGCTAAAAAAGGTAAAGATCCTTTGGACTGTGCCTACTACAGCCCTATTTCATTGCTAAACTGCAATGTTAAAGTTTTAGCTAAGGTGCTGGCTTCAAGGCCTGAGGATGTCCTCCCCACTGTTGTTTCCCCTGACCAAACTGGGTTTATTAAGAATCACCACTCATTCTTCACTATTCATTGCTAATATTTTATATTACCCATCACAGGCCATTCCACAATGAATACAGAAAAAGCATCTGACAGGGTGGAGCGGAACAACTTTTTTTGTTTTAGAAAAGTTTGGATTTGGACCAGTTGTCCTCTCTTGAATTAAATTATTACACTGCTCTCCTTCTTCAACATTCCAACCAATATTCAGCACTCAAAACCATTTAATTTGCATTGTGGCGCCTGATGGGGCTGTCCTCTGAATCTGTTTTTTCACTCTACTTTTTACGTTAGCCATTGAACCATTGGCAGTTGCTCTGTGCAACTGCCGGCAGGTATGTGGTGTGGTGAGGGGAGGCATTGAGCACTAGTATGCAGATGATCTGCTACTTCGTTTCCAAACCGGAGGCTCTTCTGCCTTCAGTCTCTCCCTACTTGAATGCTTTGGTCAGTTTTCTGGATATAAATTAAATTTGCACAAGAGTGATTAATAATGAAGCTCTGCAATTACAACACCTAAATGTACCACTCAACATGGTGAAAGATAAAATCACATATCTCAGAGTCTATGTTACACAAAGCTGTAAAATCTTTTGAAATAATTTTGCTAAATTACTTGGTCAAACTAAACAGGATCTCACCACGTGGTTCATTCTCAACACTGCTCTCACTAGATGGATTAATTCAATTAAAATTGTTGTGCTTCCCAAATTCCTTAGTCTTTTTCAGTGTTTACCTGTATTTATTCCTCTGTCATTCTTTAAATCCTTAGATCCATAACTTCTTTATACATATGGAATTGCAAGGGAAAATGTGCAAAATTTTTCTTCAGAGGTCCAAGCACAGTGGCGGAATGGCTTTATTACTGGGAAGCCAGCAAAAGTGCATGTTATACTGGTGGCATTACCATCAGCTACCTAACTATCCATCCTGGGTTGGCATGGAAATGCAGGCTTGTAAGCAAATATCCCTCCCAGCACTTCTCAGAGCCATGCTCCCAATGATCCCTAACACGCCTATTAACAGTCCAATTGTGAAGCATTCACTGAGGGTATGGGTTCAGTTTAGGAAAACATCCAAGACTCCTCCCCTTTGAGTACCATAGCTCTTAATCACCTTTTCAGGCCATCAATGCAGGATGTAACTTTTCAGAGCTGGCATGGGGAAGGTTTAAAATGGTTCGAAGACCTATTTATAGATTATATTTATTTATTAATTCGTTCATTCATTCATTAATTTCCTTAAATGATATTTAATAGTCAGCAGGGAAGGGATGATGGGGGTTTGATGGATATGAAAGGGGGGATGGAGGGAATTTTTAGATGTGCTTGTCTTGTGTGTAACATGGAGATAAAATCAATAAAAAGAACTTTGAGGAGGAGAGGAAGAGAAATGCTTTCAAATTAGCTATAGGTAGCTATGCTTTCTCTCATTCTTTGACTTCCTTTGCATGTAATTATATTACCTTAGAAGTACTGCCTACGAACCTATGAACTGAGCCTCCATTTTAACCTCAGAATAACATGCCCCCTTTCTACTTGTGATTCCCCAGTAGCTGGGTTTAAGACGTTGTGTCCACTAAAACTCCTTGCCAGTATCACACTACCTGAAAGTAATGTGACAGTGCCATACTCAGTCTAGGTGGTAGCAACATCACCGTGTCACTGTGCCCTGCCAGGCGCTAGCTCACCTCACATGGAGAAGCTCAGCATAGGCCTCGCTGCCTGCCAGGGCGTAGCTGATCCCGACAGATATGCTGGAAGGAAAGACAAACTCGTTACTTCTCAGCTTTTCCATCATTATGCCAATTTGCACCACTGTTACTCACATCTCTGCTAATGATTGCTCTGCTCTGATTCTGTGAAGCTGTAAAAATTCAGCAGGGAACCTGACTGCATATAGTCTGCATGCACTTTAAACATGGAAAAGTTAACAGAAGAAAAAAAAGGTGCAGACTTCAAAACTGAAATCTGTTAATATGCACAACACTGATGAATCGGATGCAAAAAACAAGTCTGCCAGACTGTTTTTCCCCCTAATACATAGATCCAATTTTCTTTGAGGGTGATTGAATGCAACAAAGTGACATTTCAGAATAGTTCAGCCATGAGCATCATATTTGTTTTACAAAACTGCAATATTATTGTCTTTGTTGATACTGTCGGTGCTATGAATCTTAATCAAAAACCATGATGAAACCAAATATAATGAAGTTAGTTGTGCCGCTTTCAAACAAACCCAACAAAGTAATTTACTCATTAGGGCATGAACACAGTGAGTACAACGATATCCCATGATCCCTCACAAAAAGCTGTGGGAGGGCCTGACTCAGGGTTTACAGCAGTGCAGAGTTTCACCATTAATCTATCTGAGGAATCTGTGGGTGTCCACACAGATGACAGGACAATATTAGTAGATCCGTTGTGAGCTGTGCAGTGCTGTTGTAGAAGAGAAGGATGTCATGGTGGGGCATTGATCGAGTCCTAAGCCCCTTGAACACAATGAAGAGGGTATTGATCGAAGAGGTGTTACTGAAACCTGTCTAAATGCTGATAACAAGGACCATTCCATCAGCCCAGCAGGCCACTTCTTCAGTGCAATACACCTGACATTACCCCACAGATCATTACAGGTCCATTAGTAAATGCTTTCAGATGTCCTTTGCCACTCTGTCCTCGAGTATCCCTAAGCATCCAGTGTGATCCGTCTAAAATCCTGGTTATTCATATATAAATTTGCTCTCAAACCCATGAAATAAACTAAAGCATCAACAGGGAGGAAAATGTCACTATATATCAAATCAATTTTTGTTTTTCTTTTGAGTTATGCAGTTCTGTTGTACTTCTGTAATTTATCCTTATCCATATATTTTCAAAAACTAAAACAAAATTGTACTTTACAACTCAGAAGCAGACTGTATTATCTTGGAAAAATAACTGAATACTTCAAAACACAACACAAACAACCTCTGAACAAGTTGAATTGAAGGCAACCTTGCTTGAACGAAAAAATAAAGAAGGAATAGTTCATTATGTATATTCATGTTATAAATACTGCCACCTCCAAAATGAAGTCAGCTGATAAATGCTGAACATAATACATCTGACTGGACAGGCTATTATTCTGAAGGAAAAAAAATATATTGTTCATTACGATGGTAGTGACATTTCACACAAATAATATTTCACACTGAAAGTGTGGATGGCAATGAATGGATTAAAAAGCATGCTTAGTGTTCACGTCCTGCAAGACCATGTTCTGCTTCCTCAGGAGACAACAGTGGAAAAGGCTTGCCCAGATAATGCGCTCTCTCTTTGCCTTCATTAACCTTTTTGTCTTTATTAAAAAGTCCAAGGCAGCAGCTCTTCTGCAGCTCTCTTCTGAGCCCAGCGGGAGTGGCCAGTGGTGACATTTCAGGAGCTTGCATGTCACCTCCCCATGTGTCACTTGAGTCTTACTCATTCACAGCATGTGAGTCCTTCCCATAATCCCTCTGGCCTTTACCGGGGCAGAGTGATGGGGTGATGCACACCCCCGCATTGTGTACTCTTCAATAAAAGATTCACCATTTACAGAGCCATACAGTAAATCAACAAAACAAGTTTATAATGAATTTGTTTGCAAGCTTTGCAGGTTTAATTCCAGACAGCCTCACAAATTGTAGGAAATAGCTAACACATTTTCTAAATGATATATCTCGGAACAGTTTGCAAAGCAAGAAACAAAATAAGAACATAATATATTTCCATTTCCAGTTAAGTGGTTTGACATTTTTAGATTACTTTGCCAATAACAAATGAAAAATGTTATTTTGTAAAGAAATTTATTTATAAGGTACTGTGTTTTCAAATTGCCACCAAAAGGCTCAGCAAGGATTACCCATTCATTAGTCAATAACAACTTAATTTCGCAGTGGATATGAAATTGCATGTCCTCTGCTTTTTATAAGTGGCAGCAGCATTTGGTGGGGTTTAGTTATTTGTAGTATTCCTCTGCTGAAAGGTTTTATCTTGAAAAAATCCATCTAAATATAAGAGCACGCAGGACGAGGTCACATCTAGCTCTATAGTGCCATTAAAACTACATCAAAAACAGGACATCAAATGGTCAAAACTGCATTATGGGTAATTTAGCATCTATTACTAGGTATTTATGACTTTATGGCTAAAGAGTTGGTATTGGTCAGACACTGCCAAGGGACAGCCCACCAATCAATGCTAAATCACACTTTCAATTCAAAAATCCTCAGCACATCAGGTCTGGAGAACGTGTTTCTGGTTGTGATGATGTGGCCAGAGCCCTCCATCATTACAGCATAATAATACAATGGCAGGGATGGACTGTTACTCTTATGCTGTTTACAGTACGGTGTGTTTGTTTCTATGTGAACATTTTCCAGTCATGCAGACCATTTGTTGATTTTTTCTCTATTTTAAATATGTGATTTTGGGTGGAAGAGGGGAATAGTATTGGTTTTCACATCCATGAGAAATTCTTTTGATTACATTCAGTTGCTGTAGTGTCTTAACACAGGTATCCTGTGGTGGCCACAATTGTTTGGTATCCGATTCAACAGTTCTGTTGTTCTGTTGTCTTTCTCTCCCATTTGAGTCAGACAGCAAAAACTCCACCATGTCTGTCTCTACAAACAGGCCTACAAACAGCAAAAAGTTTAGGAATTTAAATGGATTGTTTATCATTTTATTAGTCACTTATAAGTCCCCCCTTACCACATACAGTGTCTTGAAAAAGTATTCAGCCCCAAATACTGTTTTCACAATTTATTGTCTCAGTTTGCAAATTTAACATATTTTGAAGTAAGATTTTTCCAGCTGGTCTACACAGTATTGTACATCATGACAAATCAAAAGAAACATCCAAAAACTTAAAAAAAAACTTTAAACTTAAAAAAAAATTAAACTTTGAGATTTAAAAAGTATTCATACCCTTCATACCTCTAATTAAAAGGCTATTCTTGCTCAGGTGCATTGTCTTACAAACTCATCCAATCTGTTGATGGTCTCCACCTGTGTAGGGTATTAGTAGATCACCTGTTTTGAATTACTTCATGAGAATAAATACCTTCCCTCTTTATGAGGTCAAACAGTATGGTTGGATCTACCATTGAACAAACCAAAATGAAGAGAAAAGAGCATTCGTAACAAGTGAGGGATATAACTGTGGAGAAGCACAAATCTGGGGAAGGGTACAAGAACATTTCAAAGGCACTGAACATACCTCGGAGCTCAGTGCAGTCCATCATACAGAAGTGGAAGAAATATGGAACTACAGCCACACGGCCGCCCCCCTAAACTTAGTTGCCAAACAAGAGTGGCACTTGTCAGAGAGGCTACTGTGATGCCAACTGTCACTCTAGCCAAGCTACAGAAGTCAGCAGGAAGATACTACAAACATATGGCAGAAGGTCTTGCGGTCTTATGAGACTAAAGTGGAACTTTTTGGCTCAAACACTAAGCAGTATGTGTGGTGTAAAGCTAACACAGCACATCAGCCAGGAAACACCATCCCCACAGTGAAATACGCTGGTGGTAGCATCATGTTACGGGGGTACTTTTCAGCACCAGGGACTAGCAATCTGGACTAAATTGATGGGAAGATGAATGCTGCACAATACATGGATCTTCTGGATGCAAATTTACTCCCCTCTGCCAGAAAGTGTAAACAAGGGAGGAAGTTTTGTGTTTGCTATTGAACATCTATGGGAGGAGAGGGCACAAGCTATTCAGAGTAGCGGTCCACCACCAGATAAGTTACAACAGCCATGAGAAGCATTGGAGATGACATGGGCCTGCATCCCTGTGCTGCACTTTTGACACCTTGTGGAGTCCATGCCCAGCACTGCACAGAATAGAACACATACAATGGAATCCAAGCACAGTTGAAAAGACCAAAGAGATGGTTTACAAAAGCGGCCTCTGTAAGGTTAACAGATATACACAGTGGAGATAGAAGATATACACAGATATATACATGTAAGATGCTTTAATCGTATTTCATAACTAAACTGTATTTCCTGGTTTATGTTTAGCTGATGACAATGATTTATTTGTCTTGCAAATATGGAGGGCCCAGACCAGACCACCCACAGTTCACTACAGTACAGCACCATATGTTCAAAACAAAAACGCCACCTTGGTCTGTTGCTGGGAATCATTCTCCGAGTTGAATCACTGGGCTCCAGCCAGGGCACCTTTAATTAACAACTTAAGTGAATGACCCTCCCCACCACCATTGAAGTAATGCCAGCTCAGGGAGGGGACTTATCTTGGCATCACACCAATGGTGTGAGGCTGTGAGGCATAGTGCCAGATTGCAAAGACGCCCTCCACACTCAGATGCTCTTTCTGTGGTTTGGATATTGCTGCTCATGGGGGGCTGTGCCCTAGTTTTGGGTTCAGTCATCTCTGAGTTTTTAGAGTGCTTTCAAGCAAAACAATATTTAATAAAAAAAAAAAAAAGTATTCTCAAATTAACTATCAGGCAAAACAATTGTCATCTGCCTTCATTTTATGCCAATATCTGGATTTAAGTAATCATTGAATCTTCTCTCTTACTGCTGGCTACAGGAAGTGTGTCATATGTGACCCCCCTCAATGTGAGTCTTGCCACCCTGGGCAAACACAGCTGCAGGATGTAAATCATTAAATAATAATCATCAAATCACCTGAAAATACTTTATAGCATGCCCCAAATCAAATGGAGCAACATGCAAGTGCCTCAGGCATTTAACTCAAGGATGAAACACAAACATGACAAACACACAAAAGTCAAGTCATTGGCCCTAAGACAGCTATACAAATCTGAAAGTGAGGAAAAAATTATAAATTACAAAAACAGGATGATTATTTCTGTATTGGAAATATGTATTAAGAGAATATATAAAATAATGTATATATTTTTTGGAAAACAAATCAGGTAAACATAGACGCATATCTGTGTGAACACATTTTCGAATGTAGATACGCAAATGTAAATGCTAAACAATTTTCAAATAAAATTCATATTTCTAAGACTTACACACAACTTTTTTAAAAAAACAAGAAGAGAAAAAAATGACTATTTAATGGTATATTAAATGAAAAAAGAAGGGTTTTCATAATATGATTTCAAAAATAAATTCCATACAAAGCAACATTTACCTTTATGCTTCTGTTTCCAGTTTTAAAATGCATCCAATAATAGAGAGCACCTCATTTTCATAAGGTCCCAGGTTGGTCATGGAATGCTGAGAGCTAAAAGCCCACCCCCACAGATGAGTAGGTTGTGTACTTCATAAATATGCAGGTACACACAGGCAACAGAATAATATGGAAGACTGTGCAGGCCAAATCATGATCTTATGATGGCGTCTGAGGATAAAATTAATGGACCCTATGACTCTCAGATGAGGGTAATGAATTCATCACTCAGTTTGGGAATAGGATTATGTTGATCTAGATGGAGAATTCTCTTGTCCACTCTGAGTATCATTTTATAAAATGTGCACTTATTTGACTTACTCTGCAAAATTAACACAATTGTTTTTGAGGCATCTAATTGTGTCATTTAAAAAAGCAATTAGAGCGTATCTACCCCTAGAGAGAGCACCCACATTCCTGACCTCAAAACTTGCCATCAGGTTTTCCATACAAAAAGAGACAAACACTATTACCATTGCAGCATTATGAAGTCTGCGTAAATCTGGCCTTATCTTAAAAACAGCAAATATAAAGATTGTTTATTTGGCCTTATTAGCATAGCATGCAGATTAATAAAACACAACTAGGATGGTTTATTTTAATAAAAAATTTAAAAAGTCATGCATGCATTCATTGCAAAATGAAATGTTGCTAACTGGGAAAAGAGGGGAATGGATCTTTGGAGGCTTTACTTTGAATGAATCAAAACGTTTCCCTCTTCCTTTCAATGATTTGCATTGCTCCCAGTCACGAGATCCTGTTTCTGTGTCAAGGTATTGACTAATGTCAGAACTGAATGCAGGGCTTTCAATTCAGTTTATTATTATTATGTAAACATATACAAGTATCAATGGATCAGCATTTCTTTTACTCAAAAAAGACCCCACATAAATGACACTAACTAAGGGGTGATTAAGTGCTGTTGCTATGATTTCTAAAATAGAATATCAAGTTCATGTGTGACAATGGATGGACGACAATTAGAACGACGTGTTTTATTAATGTTTCAATCCAAATGCTGTGATGGAGAATTAAGATGAAATATGAAAAGGGAGGTTCTTTGTACAAAAGAACGTTGTCAACTGTGGCTCTTTCTGCAGAGCCCTTGATTTTCTTATTGATGCAAAACATGGAGTGTGATAAATGGAATTGCTGTTGACACAGAAGTGAGCTGATGACAAATGACAATAATTGGAATGATATGTGGTAAAATGCCACAGGATATGGCCGATTCAGTGAAGAGAAGGGGGGAGGTGTCTTGCTGTGAGAGGGGAAATAATGTCCATTTATTAATGCAGAGATATTTCACTGCCAAGTTGGAATCATGGAGCTGTTTGAAATGTAAAGAAAAAATGGCATGAACAAACCCTTCTGTAAAAGAGAGATATCAGCATTTCCATGTACAGCGGTAATCATCATTTCCTTTCCTTCAGTCTGCTCCTGTACTGATGCTGGATTTGTTCAAATGGCTGTTGACAATTCTCTCCATCCTTGCCATAGCAAAAGGGACAGGTAAAACATGTTGATTTCCTGCTGGTTTCCAGGTGGAGACAAATTTTGGTCTAACAGTATCCCTTGTTTTTCTGATATTTTCCTCTCTGCCAAACGCATGTTCCCTGCTCCAGGCCCATCTCCAGTATCTCTTCTGCCCCTAGGGCAAAGTCTGATAAGCTAAGTTAAATTTAAATATACAAATAGTAGAAAAAAGCTTGGAGACAAACCACCACAGTGTAACTGAAATACAGTTACTTGCTGATCAGGGTAGCTCCATTCTGCAGGTTGTTCACTATAATATAAGGCACAGGTTGGATCTGAAATGTGCATTTCCCTTAACTTTGAGTATCCTTTTACTCAAATTTATGGACAAATAGGGGGTCATGTCTGGCATGCAGTCGAAACATGAAGCAAATAGCTGTTCCTCATAAGACAAAAGAGGTTCACCCTAACCATAGATTAAATCTTGTTAAAATCTGTGAAAGTTCCAATAATGTGACTCTGCATCTCCTGTTTGGCACATAAGTCTTAAAAAACACAGCAAACTTGCATTAAAAAATACAGCACTATGTCTGGGGTATAATTCTGGGTGAATTAATGCAACACTTACAGTATCAAGCTTAACACTATTTAACTTTCTCTTTCCATGTCCCCATTAGTTCGGAGCTAGAGAGGCCAACATAGCTAAAAGAAACAGTCACAATCAGTCGTCTGTCTTGGGAGGTTTTTGGAAACTGCCAGTATACTGATGTATTGATGGTAATGGCACTACCATCAATGGTAGTGCTATTATTTTTGTATATTACTTTCCATAGATATTATCTATTTATATGATTCTTTAAGCTTTGCATCTGACCAGTATCTCTATCCGATCAGTATGGTTCCCATGAAACTGTACCAAAGCATGTGTGGAGTCTGATGAAATAAACCAGTACCACTAAAGCTGGGTTAGACTGGGTTGAAACTAGGCCCAAGTCTGTTCTTACTTGGCAACAAGCAATTGGCATGAAATCAAGTCAGCACAAAAAAAAACAAAAAAAAACAATACACCATGGCACAGGACAGCCTATTTCATGCTTTTCGGCCCGTCTTGGGCAATCTATACATTTTGGGGGCTAGGCTAATCCACTAACAAAAGGACAGACTTGACTGAAAATTTACATAAAGTATTGGGCAATGTATAACTTGCAATAGGGGATATGTCAGCGTTACATCCCTGATGCAAAACAGATCGGTTATTCCATCACAATAGTGTTGATTCTAGAAGCACTCTAATCTTAATTGCAAGACTGGGGATTATTTGTCATAGGCCGGTCCCAGAGAGGTGACAGGCTGTTGTCCTGCTCAGAATGGATGAGTGCCGCACTCCATCAGGAGGCTCCTGCTGAAACACACCTCATCACACTGACCTTCACATCATTCTACACTCTTTAACTATGCAGAGGTAAATTCAAACAATTGTGAAACAAATAGCACTGCTCTCCCCATCAAGATGATTCACTCTGAAGATTCACTCTTTAAGTTTAGGGTGTTTCTTGGTGCCATTTCTGTTATTGGTGTCCAAGCAAATTACAGTTCATATTACAGTTCATACAACTCAAGTGAAGAGAAAATAGCTGAGCCATTTTAATTTCATACAACTGCTAACATGTTGTATGTGTTTCAGGGCTCAGGGAATTGAGACTGAACACCAAAGGATGCAAGTTCACACCCCAGGTGGCCACTACTATTGTGAGCCTTGAACAAGTCACTTTATTAGAGTTGCTACAATAAAACATCTAGCTGAATAAGTGGACACTGTACAAAGTAACCCACCAATTTCTTTGGACACTAGAGTTCACTAAGAGAAGGGCTGTGACGGTAATGATTTTTTCTCCCTGCGGTAATAAAGCAACAACTTACCACAATTTAGTGGTTTACTGGTGCCATTAGAACACTAGATTGAAGAAATTCTAGCTAATTTTAGCTTTGAGGAAACAGCGATTTAACTCTAGAAATATAGCAAATGCTGAAATCTATAAGAAACTTAATAATGTAAATGAAAACATAACGAACCATATAAGGTAACACATGCGCTACATACCATAACAAATAAATTACATGCCAAAGGGTTAAAACGAAATTTGCAGTTCAGCACATCTACGTTTGCCACGCCTTTCAGTAATTCAGACAGGTAAATATCTGCGCTGGAATTACGGAAGGGAGTTGCAGTCAAACTTGATTAATTTGCGTTAAAACACTAACACGTTAAAGTTTCCAGATTAATTGTGAACGAGCGTTACCGCGTTAACGTTGCCAGCCCTATAATAAATAAATAATTGCGGTGATGCGGTAATGAGCTCAACCCCGCGGTAGGCGTCTCATGACTGCGGTATTGTGGTGATGCAGTTATCGTCACAGCCCTACTGTCCACATAAATAAAACCTACACTGGAGGCTTGATCACTGCAGCTTAACATGCCAATCCTTAGCTGAAAGCAAATGAGAAACATAATGGACTATAAAAGAGATATTGGGAAACCGCTACTTACAACTGAAAGAGCAGGATGAAGTTGAAGGCATGACTCATATACTTGTTGAGGAAGAGAACTCCCAAGCTGTGAAGACTGGGTCCTAACAACCCCTCCAGGTTGCTTACAGATGTGTCCCTCTGAAGAAGATCCCTGTCTGAAAAAGAAGTAGGCTGGACATCACATACTGAGGTATAATGATCCTGACACCGGCCCCCACCTCTACCCCCAAATGCCATCTGTATACTGCCCTTAGACAGGGATACTTCAGAAAGCAAGCAGCTCAGATAAATGGTTTCAGTAACGAGACCAATCAGTCAACACCATGTGTAACAGATGCACGGTGCAACCCTTCAGCGCCGAGGTGGACCATAGTACATTACTCCATAACAAATAGAGAAGTATGCATGTTTCACATCAGATGTACCTTTATTTGACCTTTACATAATAAATAATGAATTAGCAGAGAAGTGAACATAGAGAAATAGAAAATGGATCTCAGAGTGAAGAGGTGAGAACAAGCAGTAAATCATCGCAGGGAAAAATCCTGTCTCTGAAGCAGTTAACAAGGCAAGTACGGCAGGTGCTACCTTTCCAATCAGCATAATTCATTCATACCAAAACCTGTCACTGGCACAGGGGTCCCAAACCAGATAAAATTCACAATGTGAGAAAGGTGGATCCTATGTGAATTCCCAACGAGACTGATTTGGTTGGGCTGTAGATTTCATGCGATGGTATTGATCACGGGTTGTGAAGTGTAAATGTTAGTCTTTTTCCCTGACATTCCTTACAACAGGGCTCAGCAGTGTTCCTCCTCCTCTGATAATGCTCTAGGCTCAACTCTGCCTTTAGTTATACACTGTACCATCACAGCAAACTGAAAAAGACAGAAAGACAATCCTGAAATCTACAGCTGGGCTGCAGTTGAGCTGTTGAAATTATAAAGAAGACCTATTTGATTGACATTTATACATGTTATATATGACACAGTACATCATCCACAACTCATGAAAGCTTGAGCTATCGCTGCTTTGTGATAGAAAAATAACTGGCAAACCTTCTCTATGACTTACAGATTTACAAGCAGTATACAGATATGTAGGAATATCCATTACCTCTGAATGCATTAGATGTAAACCAGTGTCACTTGTTCTTCTCCTCACAAGTCTGTCTGCACATCTTACCTACTCTTACTTGTTTAAGGAATTCTGAAGTACCAAAAAGTACATCTTAATTCCCTGTGGTACTCAGGTGTATGCTACTGAAATGAACTTTCTAAATCAGTTGTGTTAGTCAGCCAGGGATCTCTGTAATCAAGCTTCTGCACAGAGAGCAGCTTAAAATTTGCACTGAGTTAAAACTACTGTACATCTAATGTAAGAATGACAGGGGAATATGCTAGTGGATGTGGAAGGCAATATCATTAATTTCTCAGAAGCACCCATCTGCTGTGCAGGAGACAGCCAAGTAATTAAGATGGAAAGATGCTAGATCCACACACCTGTCACAGATACATTTTGCTCGAGCTTTGATAGAGATAAGCCGCCAGAAGTGAGATCAACACAAAGATGACATTACACCATTCAGTATGTGGCTTTTAATCAGCACTGAATGGAGAAGTCAAGTAAGCAATATTACAGTCCTAAGAGCTGCGGCAGATATGGTGTATCCGACCATTTAGTAACAATTCAAATGGCAGCTCTCGAGATATCATTACATCGGACACAGTTAAGAATGTCACAGTATGAGATGAGATGGTATGATAACCTTCTCAAAATATATTGCAGTTATTACATCATTTCATTGTATGACACGTTTTCAAATCCAATTTTGCAGACACCATGTTAAAGAGACTTGCAAGAAATGTTTTGCATTGAATATTTTTCCTTGTCAACAGTTCTACAACCAATAAATAAAACTTTTATCCATTCTGACCAGAAAAGATTATAGAGTTTGAATGACTAAAACACCCCGAAAGGGGCAGTCAACTATCAGACCTGTTTAGGCACAGAGTGCAAAAACCAGCATCCTCTGCCATCTCATAAATGGCATACATTTTTGTGAACATTTCATTACAAAATGGCATTCAAAAAAGAAGCATATACACTTGTAGATACAATTCAAAAGTAATTGACGGTAATATATCTTACTTCTCTTCTCAATATATGTATTTTCTAATATTACAGATCACAGTTTGAAGCTTAGTTCCATGCCATTTTCAGTAGATCTTTCCAGCATAATTGTGGACTGTAAATAGTGTGACCAGGTATGAATTAAAGGAATACTGGCAGTAAATGTAGATGGTGTAACTGCCAATGAGAGACATTTGTGTATAACAGAGTAAAAATTGATGTAAAACACTGCTTTACTGTTTTGTCCAAACAAATTTTACTGTTTTGTTAATTTTCAATACCATGACACATGTTTAACATGTTAAACAAACATGTCACTATTATTATTATTATTAAAAGTAATATTATAAAGGGAAAATAAAAAACACACAGTTCTGAAGTTACTTCAATAGGAACTAACTTTGACCACTGAGAATTTTTTTGGTGCCAACCATCTAATGGAATAATTCATTACTGACAACAACATGTACTGTGAAGAACGTCACTGTAAAACTTATAAAGGGTATAAGACACGGCTGCAGTTTCCATTTGGGGAAATAACTGAATCAGTCTGACAGAGCCTGTCATATGGATTGGTATCTAGGTACTGAGTCCTTAACTAGGTACTATGGTAATTAATGCAGGGCCATTATTTTCTGTATTCAAATTGTAAACAAAAAGTTTTTTTCACTAATTATGTACTCATCTGAGTACAGTATTACATGTGAGTGAGCCCAAATTGATTCTTATAAGGCCACTGCTGTTGATTCCTTTATTAGTAATCCTTACCAGTGGAGCTCTCTCTGCTTTATTAGTATCCAGTATGCTACCCAGTATGGTGTTGCTGAAGGAAGACAATTTGCTGTGTGTATAGTTCACAGGTAACACTTCCCCTTCAAGGCCATGGAAATCTTCCACTACAGGCAACTGACTTCCCTCTCTAAATGCCAAGGGTCAGAGGTCCCCTAGCCTGTTTTCTATATGTCTTCACTCGTAAAACATTATCAGTATGCATTTCTCAAGAGTTACAAACATGCCCACTCTGTGAAGTCTTACAACACATTAGACTCTATTTAGCTAAATATTGTCAGACACACCGCTTTATTTACACTGTCTCCATTTCCTCTTACTTCAAGGCCTACCTTTTCTTAAGTGAAGTCTTTTTGACATATCAGGTGTGAAATGAGGAAGATGCAGTTTTGAAAAAATAACTGGTGAAAAAAAATCTTTCAAATCGGTGCGAAGTCAGACATTTCACATTTTTATGCTCAGATGCACTAGTACACTAAAACAGTGTGCATGTTTGACCTTTCAGTTTGATCTCCTTTCTTAATAGAGGTGTTCTTACTGAAACACTTCCTTACAGTTATGGGTTGGGGAATGACGTCTGAACCGTTTCCTAGCTTTCTTCTCATCCTGCTGTTAATTCAGTCCTTGCCTTCTTTCTATTGCTCAGGAATATTTCAAACTTCAAACTAACTGACTTCTTAAACTGCTTTTTGGACTTCTTTGTTCTGTTGGAGGATGATATTTATTTGTACTTGCTGATTTTCAGGTTTGGGAGGGTTACTTTTAATATGTATTCCACTACAGATTACAGAGTACTTGTCCTAAAATGTAATTCGTAACGTATTCTGTTAGATTACTCAAGGTAAGTAATGTAAAAACTAAATACTTTGGATTACTTTCTGAACACTGTTTTTAATTTTTAACTTTTTTTTTTTCATCCGACTAAGGTTCTGAACGGTTATTTTTAGAATGTTCACTTAGCATTGTTGTGGCTAACATTTTGGCACCCCCATGTTAAGTCTGTTGGCATTTCATCGCAGTTTCTTCAGAATTGTAAATGTTAATTCAAAAACTGTACATTACATGAAAACATGAGTTAGAAAAGGCACAAGCCACCCTAAATACATTGTGAGTGAGAAAGGAGTATCTTAACAATTTAATGTATAACATGCGTAGTGTAAAATTGTTGGAGTAATCCCAGTTTTGAACATGTGACATATTGTTTTGTCACTGTATCTACTCATTAGCTAGTTAGCTTTAATACTATACCTACTAGCCTACTAGCTAGCTGAATAGCTAATCCAGTGCAGCCAAACTATGGTAAGATAGCTAGCTAGCGACCAATATTATCTTAAATAATGAAAAAGAGAACTTACTTCAAGATGCTTCTTCAGGTTAGAGGTTGACTCTTTCGAAGCGGATAGCAGTTTGGTTGCTGGCAATTATAGCTTGCATTGTACTGTAATGTTGCGACCCTATTTGAAATTTGAAAGTGAAATGGTCCCAGTATTTCCATGACATAAAACGCGTTGCGCTGGTTGCTTTCTGTCTCACTCTCCATTCTACTGTCTTTTGAGTCAAGCAGGCTGCACGCTTTTTTCTTCTTTTTTTTTGTGAGGGGCACATGGGAGATACACCTCAGAGATATCATTGGATAGATTTTCCAACTGAATAGAATTAAATGAAAATATAAATGCAATTAAATGAAAAAAATCCAATGTAATCCCTTCAGTAATCTAAATATTTTTAAAAAGTAACTGTAATTTGATTACCATCAATTTAAATGGGAACTGTAATGGGATACAGTTACTCATATATTGTATTTTAAATACGTAACGTCAATACATGTATTCCGTTACTCCCCAACCCTGCTGATTTTGCTTCAGATGCCACTCAGATTTGAGTGATGCAAACTTGACTCAATGTTTTTTGCTTGTTTATACAGGAATACAATTTTATATCTTCTCATCCATGTCTTGTAAATCCTGATTATGCCCAAGACTTATCCACAGCAATGTATGTCTATTCCACAAAACCCTTGCAAATTCAAAAATAAGTCTGAAATGCATTCTAAAAGTCAATGAATCTCTGCAGTGATATAATTTAGTCTTTCACAGCTATAAACAAGACAGAATGTCTACATATATAGCAACATAAATCAATATGCATGCATCCCTGACAAATTTTTCATACATGTGCTCAGCCTAACCTAGCTTGTTTGGATGCAATATAAAGTATGGATATTTATCATTTAGCTTGAGGTGTGAAGATATTTCAAAACTTTTCCAGACATTCTCCAAAAGAAATGCTTCAATCAACTAGCTGCTCTTACAGTTCAGTCACATATGAGTTGAGACCACTGAAGGTTCACAGCAGATATTCCCTGTGTAGTTTCCTGCCAACCAACATTTCTTTAAAGTGACAATTCACCCTCTTAGGTTTTAAAATTCTATTTACTGTGCTGGCCAAAGTCACTACAAAGTAAACTGTCAGCACAAGCAAAGAATGGTCTGAATGTTGTCTGGCTCCTTCATATTTAGGTTAAACAGACATGCATTGAAACCCTTCCAGTGTTATAAGATCAACAATTTTGTACTGCATATAATACTATATAAGGTATTTTTGGTTCATGGAAAAATCAAAACAAGATACGTTTACTGCATTATCAAGCAGCTGAACAAGAGGCATCAATCTGTGTTTTTTGTTTCAAGGTGCCTCTCAGGTCAGCTGCTAATGCTCCTTTGAGGGAATGCTGGGGAATTTTCTCTATTAAAAAGCCAACAACATACATGTGGGCCACCTAGCTAACTAGGTCAAATCAGAATAAATGATGTTAGAAGTAATACTAGCTAGAAGGCTACCCTCAATCTCATAAACTCACTGTAAACAACTTCATTTAAAACAAAAAAAACTTGGATGTTATGATGTGTAAGTTTGTTTTTGCACCAGTAAAAGTGTAAAATACAAAGCTAAGAAGCTCCTTGCTATTGTGGAGTGTACACTGTCTGATATGAAGTCACTTTTAACAAATCAGGGTGTGCTGGAAAGCATTGTCATATCTTAGATCACATATTGCATACACACAACTTTTGGGTCAATCCTGCATTAAGTATTCATATTTACTCCAATGTTGGTACACACTCACACACAATGCTGTATTAAGGAGCAAAGAGCTGTGAAAAGCCACATTAGAGCCAACAAAAATGTGTACAAGGCCTAAGGGTGCTGTGATGTTCTCATTTGGACTTTCCAACTTTTTTAATTCATCAGCTTGCTTAAAACTTTTTTTGTGGAAAAAAGTTTTTTTTTTAATTTTAGTGAACATATATTAATTCTAACTCAAAAAGCTGATTCAAGCTTATTTTTATTATAAAGCAGATTAATAACAGAGGACATGCACACTGAATATAGTCACCAGGAGTGATTATGCTGTTCTGATGTTCTTGTGTAGTGATTTTCAGGCTGATTTTTAAAATGCCAGCTACATGTCATGACAAAGTCAAGACACTTAAATGTACTCCTTTATTTAACTATGGTATGGTATAAATAGTTAATACAGATCTTTACAAGGCAGTTCACGTTTGTATCCTGCTACTGTCCTTTACAGATGTTCACACAGCAAGCACATGCAACATACCATAGTGTCACCAGACAGGCTATCCCATCGTCCTACAATACATTAAGATATCTATAAAAGCATAAAGTACCTTTCAAGACATTTGGTTATCAGATATTATCCTTCTTTTGCACTAAGTTTTTATAATCAGAATTTGATTTGTTTTGTTTTGTTTTGTTTTAAATACCATGATGAATGGCCTACCTATATCCTGATTACTACAGTCCTCACTTAAGGACACTGAACTGGACAAGTAGCAGCTGCACATTTTCAGCTTAGAGAAATCCATCTTTTTAATAGCCTTCTTATCAAATCCCAGCCAGCCAGCCTGTATACAGAGACCGTGAAGGTGTAATTGAATCATGGAATATCAGGCCACTGCAAAAGCTATCAGATGACACTGTCAACCTGGCCTATAAATTAAGCAGTATCTAACCACTGATAATAGAGGTCTGCGCACGAAACTGTCAGTAATAAACCAATTTTTTAGCATTAACGTTTTATTTAAAACTGCATTAACGATGATAGGTGATCAATTTCAAGCATTTTATGGATCTAATAGGCTGGCTGGCATGAAAGGCACCTTGTTCATGTGTTAAATCCATAAACCATGCCAGGAAAAACTGGGCCTGGACGTGTAAGGGGAGACCAGTTTCACAATGGATGGGACTTCTTGAGATTTCACTCAGCAAAATGGACTTTGATACTTATGCCTTCAGTGCAGTTGTAATATTGTGCAGGTATGTCAGTGCATGATGATGATTATAAATCATATACTGCCATGCACATTTAATGGAGCATATTTTTATCTCCACAAAAAAGTTTCCATACCATCTTGCAGTGTCAAAAGTGTCAAAACAAAGCATTTTGATGATATTGGAATCTGAGCAAAATCTCAAATTTATTTTTATGCAAAAACACCAATGTGTCAAGACAGACTCACAAGACACTGAAAATCACCTTATAAACTACACCATACAGTAATGAATGTGCCATATTAAGGACAGCATACTTAAACCTCCATGACCCAATATCTATTGCATTTGAAGTAACCCAAAAAAAGGGACTTCAGATCTCTTAACCAGTCAACCCAGCCACATCTTCTTCATAAAAAACATAATGTAAATTACTCATTTTAAATGGTCAGTTACTCGGGTTAGAAAATGCCAACCTATCAAATCTGATATTCGTGATGGAAAGTTGAAATCCTTTCTCATGCTTGAAGTTATTCATTTTGCATATAGGGGAGAAAATGCTATGTATCACCACATCTCATCACATTTTTTTGCACTGAATTTTGAATGGAACTTTATTTAATTTAATCAGACTATCCCCTTTGCCTATAAACCATATATACAAAATAAAGCAGCTTCAGGTAATTCAAATGAACTGATTTGAAGTTACTCTTATTTATAATATAAAATGAACTCTCCTGGTAGGAATTTAACACTAACAGCAAAATATCACTTACCTGTTTTACCTATTCTTGTGAATGACCTGCAGTATATTTCCTAGCCATCAATGTTTTACAGTTTGACAGACACAAAGAATAAGGATAAGCTAGGGTAGCAGGATCAATAAAATAATGCATAATATGTTATCTATGTTTATAGGGAACGTTCACCTTGTCATTTTTTTTAAATTCCAAGTTCTTCCATGTGTTATGATATTGCTAACTGAGTGGCACTGGCCAGCACAAGTCTTTATGAACAAGGCCTGCTTAAAAGACTGATGAAAATGTTTAATACTACCAAATTCAAAATTATGACAAAATGGATGTCTGTAATTATATAGATAAAAGCCCAACCATTAGGCAGTATTCAGCAGTTATTTATAACTATTATGTACCACTGCATTCAATTAACACATCCAGACATTTTAGACTTTAAATATGGATTGTCAATCAATGGATGGCTGGGAAGGCTATACAGCTGACAGTGCTAATTATCTGTCTTTTTGGTCACAGGCCATTTCAGTTTGAACACAAAGAAATGGAAAGTCATTTATGCTGAATCATTACAATAAGTCAATGATAATTGTAATGTTAGTAATTGATGCTAGTTATTCTATAAAGAAAATTTTATCAAAAAACAAAAGCTCACAAACAGCTGAGCTCAAACTCATATAATCCAAATAACCCCAATAACACAAGTATGCACATTAAAGTATGCCCATTTAATAATAATAAATGATACTGCTCAAATGACTATTTAAGAAAAGTCAATCCATACTGGATATTCATAGCTACCTCATAAACAGATTACGTATTATTTAATTACTTAATTTCAGATAACCTAGTTAAAAGGATTGAATTTTTTTCAGTCTAACTTCAGAATCCTTATACAGCCTCAATCAACAGTAAATATGAGCATAGGAATTGTCTTAATTTATTCTTCACATTCCTCTAATGGAAAATGGAAGAGTAAGGGCAGGAAACAAAGATTTCTGATGTGTTCCATGAACCAGCCTCTTGCTCCTTACTCTTTTCGTCGACAGGACAGCCCTTTTCTCTGGATCATTCATCTTCATTAGCTGACTATTCCCTCCATCTCTTGTCAAAAATAGTTAATGCTTCTCCTCTGTAGGCCCAGCCGACCCTGATTAGTTAGCGCTGATGCTGGCTGATTTCAGTGCAGCTCCTGCATTTCAATCCCTCCTGTTAATGTTCCCTGTGGTACTCTTAATAAAAAACAATACAGCAACCATCTGCTTTGGAGTCAGATATCCAACTGTTTCACATGGCAAACCATATCTTTGCCTGTAGAACAGCAGGGGAAACAACCAGCATGCAGGCAAAATAAACTGGAATACAAATATGTTTTCCATCAATTAGGTTGTAGTTCGGTTTACTACTGAATTGAGTAATCCTAGGCAGAATAATAGTTACAGAAGTAAAATTACAGTGGAGATTGTAGCTAATGCAAATTCTCATCCAAGAAAAATCCAAAGAAAATCCACATTAAGGTATTCTTACAATAGTATCAAACGGAGACAGTAGTGTTTCATTGTGCAGTGTGCCAGACAGTCTCAATTTCAAGAAAACTAGCCAGTTTGAACTAACACCTGACAGTCCTATTCATGAAATGCCATTTACACTAATAGTCTTTGGGCTTTAACTCAGAAAAGCCCTCCCAAAGAGTGCTGCATTAAACCATCTGGATAAGCACCAACCTTCACCAGCTGGACACTATTAGGGGATGTTTAGGGTGACATTTGAAATGAGAGGATCTGGAAACTCGTCAAGCCAAGCTCATGTCTGACCGCACCAAAACTTTGAAATGCTTCAGTGCTTCACAATGCAGGCACAATTCCCAATTGATTCAAGAGACCTCTTCCAGCCTGAAATAAATGAGATTCTACCTATCTAAAGAGCACTTCCACTCGGTCCAATAACCACTCATTAACAGGCTCCCTGAGCCCCTTATCATTCTCAACCCCGTGGCTCCCACAGGTGTTGCTTCCTCACTCACAGAAATGACTATTACGTGAATTCAGGGTTTATACTGAAGGTGGCAGAAGTGTAGAACTGTAGTTCCCAAGTGGTGGGCTCTTTTCAGGTGGCTCACAGACCTGAATCATCGCTATGGTTGGAACTAAGTGTTGGCAAGGATGTCAATCACAAGAAGTTCCACAGACATCCATCTGCCCAAATCTCTTGGGGCTAGAGAGAGTTAATGTTGAGCATAGAATCCATCAAAGTACCACACTGCAGATGTTATGTGTTCAGAGTCAGTGATCTGAAAATCAAATGTTTCAATATTTTAAAATATTTTTTTACCCACGGTTCATCTTTGGACAGGTTTGGATTGGCAAAAGGCAGCAGCATTCAAACAAATAAGTAATGCTCTACAGACATGAATGTTTCCAGATCATTTAAGGTGATTTACCTGGTTCTTCCCCATCTTCCTCATCCTCCTCCATCTCTATATTAGTGGGAGCAGGCTCCTCCAACCCAACATCCTGCATTAGAATTCTCTCCGTCTCTGAGGACTAGAAGCCAGACCAGTTCATGTTACATATACCTGTCATATATGCTTATGTAAAGTAAAGCAGTTTGATTACTTAACTAAGTAATAAATGACTAAGTAAAATATGCTCACTCCAACTGAATTTCTGCACCTTAACAAAAAGTATCGCTAATTAAGTCACCAGCAGTGACATGCAATTAATAAAAACCCTCAACTGGAGCTGCAGACTTAATAATTGATATTAATGATACGTTATGAGTTTCCCATACAAATATAAATATGCAAAAATATGCAAGAATATTATTTTTCTAATAGTCACAGTCATATAGTACTAATATTATACTTTGTATACAACAACATTCTTATAATACACTACATTAGTATAATTCAGTAGTCGTTAATACAGAAGAGCTGGGAAAAAAAAGATGGTCAACACTTCAACGAGTGTACCACTGTTTAAAAAGTAAAGGCAAGCATTTTATACTTTCAAACAACTTAAGTTTGGCAGAACTGAGTGCGTGCAAAGTGTGTCAGTATGTAAAAGCTATAAAAATACAGTAGATCAGTTTTTACCAAAATCAACCAAACATCCATTAAAAGGTCACCAGGAGCTACATAAATGTGCTTAATAATTCAAGTATGCACCAACCATTAAAATCAAACTCCCTACTCAAGTTTAGCCCAAGTAAGGCAGACCCAATGAAGTGAATAACATTGAAAAATAACTTCTGCATGATCCCTTGTTTAAAAAAGTCATTAAATGTCTAGACACATGTCCTACATAACACCAGCTGTACATAGCGGTGTTCAAGGCTCTGGAGCCGTGGCTCAAAGGCCACAGGATCAAGTCCCAGATGGGACAACTGCTGCATTAGCTTTAAAAATAATTCCAAAAATACAAGCTGCTCTTGATAAAAGCATCAACCAAGTAAATAAATAATGACAGTGATAAAATAAGAATGACTAAAGCTAAGATTTGTTTGCCACTACTGGGGACTCAAAGTAGCTCTGACAAGTGGAGCTAAATATTGGTGCCAAATTTAGCAGAGCACTCAAAGCCTTCAAATTTTAAGACAGTGTCATTATAGAGGTTCGGCTATTTTCATCATTTTTTTAGTTATGTCAAAAATGTAATAGTTAATTTCCCTTGTGACATACGTCTGACTCACATAAACTTCCACCAATACATGTATTGGCTGCACGCAATCATAAATGTCAAGACAGACCATACTACAAATATGCCGTCTTTAAAATTTTCCTGCACCAAAAAAAGAAAAAGGCCAATGAAATTCAGAAGAAATGTCAATTTATTATTATTATAACACTCCAAGATAAGCTCCATTAGACGAAAATGTGTTCTGACTTCAACCAAAAATTAAACATTCACTCTTCATTGTATGTAATCAATTACTCATTGAATAAATCTTAACAGACCTAATGTAACTGTGAAATGCCAAAGTGTTTGATAGCAATCTAACACAAATTCCAAACCAAGATACCAATCTTTAATCCATCAAATAACCCCCCCCCCCCCCAATTCTAAGTCAATGACTGCAAAATGTACCTGACAACCTTAGAAAAGTGTGAATCACATTAGAGTAATAAAAATGTAGTGACTGTAGTGGGTCTGCAGCCAATAGACTCCGGCAGTCAATCTTTGTCAGAGATTGAATTTAAATTTGTTGCGTCTTTCAGGCACCTTTCACTAGCTGCCCAAAACTCACCTACTGAGAACTGGACCTAGTAAGGTCTTTACTAAATCTTAAGTGAAGTGCCACTAACAGCTCAGGATCAGTACATCACAGCTGAAATGTGAAATGTACTTGAACTGAGTTCAAACAATCTCTAGAACAAAGAAAAAGTGAGAATCACTTTGTATTTTTGTATGAAAAACAACCCTTTAGAGAAGCAGAGATAATAATCATCTGATTTGAAACAGAAAATGGTATTTGTAAGACTGATTATCAATTCTGATAATATTATTCTATTCTATATTATTCTGAAATGTAGTCCCAAATTTAATTGTAGAAATGCAATTTTGTCAATTGTCAGTTCTGACTATTATTGTATTCTACAGTTATGTGAACACATTAAGTCATTTTATATTAAGGCATGTTACATTTTCTGGACATCCCAGAATATTATAATATCTCAGCCTTACACTATCAGGCTGCACTATAAATTATGAAAGAAAATCCAAAAGAAAAAAAATCCACTGGGCGCTGCATGTATTCAAAGCAATTATTTCACACAGGCTTATGCCAGTGTACCATATGGAATTACAAAATATAGTTTTGAAATACAGACAACAGCTTTCATAAATAATTCATAAATTCTGCTAAATAAACACTTCAGAAGCAGTAATATGAATCCATTGTCATCAAGTGTCATTTATTATCAAATGCAGATGAAAGAGGAATGAATTTTTATTTTGTTTACTTAATCTGCATTGCTCACAGGGGCTAGCTAATGATAACACATGTGGTGGGAGAAAGGTAGCGCATGGCTATGGTGCTATTCTAGTGCAGAGTTACCAGGACACAGACAGAGAAGATCTAAGTGCCTACAGCAGAGGGAGATAACAGCCTGCTTACTTCTAGTGGCATGGGATTGGTAGCAAAATAAGTGATGTTTATTTCCCTCATGGGGGAATTCAGGCATAGAGAAGAAACTGAGAGAGCCATACTGTCTATCATTTTACTACATGCAGTAATGTGTAAACATGTTGGCCCAATGAAGTGTGGTTCTTGAGGAATCTACATAAGTAATATATTATCTCACAGTTCAGCTGTGGCTGCAGATCTTCACTATTTTTCTCAGGAAACAGAGAAACTAGACACAAAACCCACGTCATTCCACTGGCACAAATATGTAAAAGTAATGGATTAAAATATGAAAATATGGAAATATTAAACAAAAATATTCATGAATATCATCTCATTGATACAGAAGGTTTCTACATTCATAATATGTGTATGTATTGTGGGGCTGTGTGGTAAGGAGCAGGGCTTGTAAACAAACGTGTTGGGACACTGCTGTTGTAACCTTGAGCAAGGTACTTAACCCAAAATGTTGGTACATATCCAGCTGCATAAAAGGATACAATTGTAAGTGGCTCTGGAGAAGAGCATCTGCTAAATGATAATAATGTAATGTAATGCGGTACATTAAAATACACCAAAGTGGAACAATACAAACTTTTTTGAAACATAAATGGCTTCAAGACTTGATGCTAGCTCAAGTCTACACAATTCCCATGTACCTTTAAAGACTCCATTTGTACAACTCTGCATCTCTGAAGCAAGTCAACAAACAGGTATATAAGCAGGCCCTGGAACAAAGAAAGGTAGAATACATGTAACTTGAAAAATCTAAAAAAATCACATTTTTGCTCCTCTTTTATATAGCAAAACTACCTCTATTTCCTTAACATTGTTGTCCTTCCTGAATATTTAATTTTATTCAGAGGCTCAGCCTTGTCAGTATAGCTCTAGGACTGAGCATATGATGTGAACTTTGCAGCAACTTTAAGGTCTGTCAATGGCATAATTAAGAGGAGACCAGCAGAACACCAAGTTTCATGCAGGGAGTACTGTCAACAGAGTAACCTTTATCTGGTCTGAGCCAAGTACCCACTCCACTTTCAAAAAGGTGTCCTCCAAATTACTTCACATCATGTCAAATTAATTTAATCATGTCCTTAAGTTACAAACCATTTTATCACAGCAGAGCTTTCAAAAGTGTGGAAATGCTTCATTAACCGAACACATCCTTAAGCACAAAGTACAACACTGCAGATAATTAGATGTTAAATGATGCACAATGATCAGGCTAATTTCAAATTGTCTGACATACCTTAACATAATCCGTTACAAAGCAGCTGTGCTATGGGGTTAGATATGGGTAATGTTACCCTAGCAAATGGACTGGCAAGAAGGGTGAAACAGTAATTACTTTGGGTGTTATTATTCAACTCCATTTAACACACATGCATGCACACACACATACACACACACACAAAATAACTACAATACACAATGACAATGTCTTCAATGTTACTGGTTAATAATGTTGCCAATACTGATTAAGTTATTATATTATTTTACAAAAGTAATTCAAGCCTAATCTGATCTCATTTACATACAAAAAACAAATGTCATTTCAACTTTCTAACACAATTCTTTTGATACAGCTCTTTCGCTAGATTTTGCGATGAAACCATGATTAAGTATCATGATCACAGACAAGTAGTATTAGCACTCACTGTGAGGACAACTTGCCTTGTTTTCAGATTATGATATGGAGATACTGCAGTTTTCTTTACCAGCTAGTACTGCACATAGCTAGCTCTGTCACAAAGAGCAATAAATCTTTCCTCAACGTATTTTTTATTTAAATCTAGGCCCATTAGCGATGGGTCAAGAAGAGAATGTATGAGATCACTGAAATATGCAATCTCCACTTTATGATGCAGCATCAGGTTTACCTCAAGGTTGATTTGGGCTGTTTTTTGTAGGGGAGTGCTCACTCAGGTATGGAGCAGTGCAATGCATTGACACAACCACTAATAGCTAGAGATTTATTTGCAGTGAAAACGGAGCTTATGACTTTCTGAATGCTACCCCAGCTGTTAAAAATAGACTCACTTGCGTTTAGTCAGTGAATCCTTACACGTTTCAGTCATTGAGGGGAGTTCAAGTGAAAAATGAATTTACATCATGGAAAAAAAGCCATTTGAAGGATGATAAGCTAGGGATGAAGTAATCCTTTTTACCGGTAGCCAGGTGTTTTCCAGTATAATAATTCAGATGAAAAGTGTAGCTCAATCTACGCTGGGCAGACTTACACATAAATGTAATATCCTTGATTGCGTGATAAATGACTTGAAAACACTCTTGAAAGAATATTATGCATCTGTTACCCTGATACCTCAACTTCTGCAACAGCTAATGGCCCATTTATAATCAAACTGCTTTTAATAAAACATTTTTTCTGTACTGTCACTTGAAAGAGCATGATGAATATCAGGCTATTGGAAGGCGAGCAGCATACCTTTTTTGGTGAAATGTCTGACATTTTATAGAATTAATGTGACGTGTTTTCAAATTTGAAACAACAGTCCAAAAATTAGTCATGTAATGTTTGGAATGAATTTGCATGCATTTAAAAGGCAGGACAGTCAGCAGCAACAGCAGGGATACTTCTGCGTGGGCCCTTTTCCCCGTGCTAATGAAATGTACAGTAAAATGACAATAGGTCTCTGCAGCACACTCACCTGTATGAAGAAACCAATGACAAAGGAGACCAGGAAAGGGAGCAACCCAGCTTGTGCAATTGTGACTGGGAGACCTGAAGTAACAAACATCCACATCACAACCTTCAGTCACAAAAAGGAGTTATATTTGTACAGTACAACTTGTACAATACAGTACCTGTATGATGTGATACAATGAAAGAAAAGAGGCAATCATTTCCAGTGACGTTTATATGGTGTCCATGTACGATATATTGTCTTACAACAATTAACGGTGTCTAATCTCTTTTATTTAGCATACACAGTCCTGAAATCCTTTTACTATTTTAGCCTTAGTCAGAAAAAGAAACATTAACTGCTAGAAGTAGTGGATTTCTGTTATTCCAATGTAATGGAAATATGAATGCATAAAAGTGATAGAGCTGAGATTTTAAGCAGTTTGGGTACTACATTTTAAGAACTATTAAATCAGCACCAGACAGAAATGTAAAATTTAATGCACCATGTTATTGCTGTCTTTTACAAAAAAGAATATGCATTACTCTACAGCTCATAAACCCCAGAATAAATCATTTTTAAGATAATACATTCTGAGCAAATTCATTCCTTATTAATTTTCCTCCCTGACGTCCACCCCCTCCATAATTTACCTGTGCATACACTGTAGTGGCCACTTTGTTTTCTGCTGCCATGTAAATTGTCGTTTTTGCAAAGCGGTTGATTAGGACAGCTACTGACTCAATTGGTGCAATGATGCAGCATCAAATTGCTCACCACTGCAAAGCGATGTTTCATCTGCATGATTCAGGTGCAAAGATTCACAGTCCATTTCATCCTTTCATACTTGACGAAGCACTATGACTTGCTTATTTTAATACTTCCGATTCATAATACTGCCCAAGTTTCCATGGTGCAGGAGGGGAGGGAAGAGGAAAGGAGGAGCCAAACCCCAAATCTCTGCTGTGATGCCGAATCTTTGAAAATTCTTGACGCTTTCACATTTATTTGTTGAATTAATTATAACCACGCAATATTTGCTGAAAATACTGCTGTTGCCCCACTGAACATCTAAAGAACAACAGCACAATGAGTCAGAGGGGAAGGAGATGTGAGCTACACACCACATCCAGGCCATAACAAATATCCTGACCTGGATTTTTGCCTTCCTCAACACAAACTATGTGAAAGCGGGTGTAATTAACATAAGGTTGTCAACTGAAATAATAATTTATTTTCACCCCAGGCTGGAATTTCAATGGCATGTTCTTCATGGAATTTCCTTTTCTTCAAATTGGGCAAGTAAGAATTGAGCAGTCTTTGTAAGACATGGTATTGAAGCCATGGTAAACATAGCAAAAATAAAAAAAGGAACATGATAATATCTAATTCAACTCACCTAAAATCCCAGTTCCCAGAATAGTTGCAACTGATATGAAATCTAAAACAAAAACAGTTTGTAGTCAAAATTAGGAGTACAATATGCATACAGACTTTATACAGAGTTAACTCTACAATTGTTTAAGGCACCTGGCACAGTGTACAAGACACACTATAACCATCAAAATATGAGATGGAATGGCTGCAGGAATGGGGAGTGGGATGTGTACTATTATGTCTTCAAAAGTATGAATGACAACTGTAAACATCACGTCTACACAGATGTACTTTTGACTGAGTTCCATAAATTAAATGCCAAAGAACTGACAATGAACACAACATACAGGGCCTGGTCTAGAGACAGAGCCACAGCAAAGAAGCGGAAAGGCAGAGTCATAGTTTAGGGTACCCTTTGAGCTGGATATACAAAACGTATTAATCACACAGACAACCTAAATTCCCACAAAGATTCCCACTACCAGACAAAGGTCTAAAGCTCTATATGAAATTTAGTTTGACAGCATGGATTACACTGATTATGACATTTAATAAGTAAGATCACGGCACAAAGCAGGACATTTACTCCCTGTTCCTCGGTGGTTTCAGAATAAGATCTACAGCATAGAACAGACATTGAATTTTGCCACAGACTACAACATAAAAATCTGACTAAAAAACATCATCTGACAAAAAAAAAAGCTTTAAATGCAGTTAATACTACCAGTTTTATGAAAAAACAATGATGACGATGAGAATTCATAATCTCTCTGATGAAACAACATAAAACAAGTGAGACAACATGACACATAAATTTCAAATTGCCCTTATTACATTTTGAACCTGTGCCCTTAAAAGGTTAATTATCATAAATGGTTTGTTTAATGAAATATTGAAAATTCACAAAATTCTTCAAAAATGTTTGGGGTGAGCCACAATAACCCCAAGGCCATTTGTACATGTAATGTATAGTTAAGTATCTGTGGTCAACCTGCTTAGAAGTTAACAAAAATAATGATCACGATGATCTGATAAATATCAGGTGGTCAACACTTCCAGGTTCTTATCTAAATATCTATATCTAAATCTATATCTAAACCAAGTTATTTACTCAGTAATACCACAAAATCATTTTTATAGCTTACTATCTGAAATTAGCATAAAAATTAGTTTTACATAAAATTTGGCTGAGATAATAATTCAGTTAATCAATTCAGTTATCAATTCAGTTAATCAATTCAGTTAACCAATCCTTACTTGGCAGCTTCAGGCTTTTCATTGATTAGCTCTTCACTGATTAGCTTCACAGTGCTAACTGGTAAAGTCAGCAGCATTGAGCAAGTCAGTCAGCAAGTCAGCAAGTTTTTTTTTGTTATTGTTGTTTCTGTAATAGCATTTCTCAAGGGTTTACAGCTTTAGCAGTTTCCAATCAAAATATTTTCTGGGGAACAGAAGGTTATAAGCCATTGGGAGCACCTTCAATATAACACTAAAGAGGAAACACTTAATTGCCTTCCATGCTTATGCAATTTACACTTTGGATCTGTACATTATGACACATTATGTCCACCTGCATCCAGCTGAGGGCTGGCAACGTTGCCGTGTACTAATTTTACACACTAGCTACTTATCAAAGTAAATGCCCACACTTCTCACCCTTTGTTGGCCATAAGGAATATGTGATGGGAAGAAAGGCGTGGTCTCAACAGGCCTGGTGAGGAACGAACCCACACCTCCAGAGGAACACTTTCCTTGCCGCTGCCATTTCTGACCTAATTAGAAGGACAACGTTGCGTGGCTTCAATGAATATTAATAAGATGCTCCTGATTAACTTCTTGTATGGAAATAAGGAACATCAGTTACAAGTGAAAGATGAGGCTAAAATGGAAAAAAAAAAAAATATGTTCTTTAAGCCATTTGCAAATTATGTCTCATTTCCATAACAGCAGAGAAATGTTTGATGGGATTAGTTATGGATGCATGAAAAACATTAGGAAGCTAAATTTTTCAGAATGAAGAACAAAACAATGTGCATAAACAGTACATCATAAATCACTGTAACCTCAAATAAAAAAAAAATATATACACTTCAAGGACCAGATTATAAATTACAGGCACATAGTCCAGCAACAACATCATTTATACAATGCCTGTCACTTAATATGTAACACAACCTACTACCCTCCAAATCAAAAGCATTCACATTTGGAAGAAAAGATAAAACACTAAGATTTGCACACATCAAATAAACACTGGTCCGGGTTTTAAGTTAAGAGGGTCAAAATGGACACGCTTGGCTGGACACAGTGTCGCGCATATCTAAGTTTGTCTGACTCTGCAGTGTGCAAATCTTCATAGTGAGGGGTAAATTAAAATTATACAAATTGAGGTATGTGTCAAAATAAGCATTGTAGAGAGACATATATTACCTCCAGGTATGATGCATAATATCTGGCCTTGTGTCACTAACAGTGAGCCTAATATGGATCTAAGTGACAGAAACTGGTTTATGATATGAGGAATGAGAGCAAAATAAAAATGACATTCTGGGCATCTGTGAGAAATGTCCGTTTCTGCCACCTGATACACTTCTGCTCTGTGAGCTGCTTACATATAAATTGGTGGGATAAGGTGGGCAGGGAAAAGCAGAAAGTTAGAGATAATGAACATGTCTATAAAGTCCAAGGGGCAGAACTTCAAATTGGATTACAGTCGCTCAACACAAATAGAGCAGACCTTTACAACAAGCATGTCAGGTTTATCCAGCTCCAACCTCCCCAGGCTATGACCTGAAAATTAGAGCTTTCAGAATTATGAATGATGTGGGGTATGGTGCATATGGTGCCTAATACTGAATGATGATGAGAGCTGTACATGGCACTGAGGGCTTATGTGCAGAATTAGAAAAAAGAAGCACATCTTTAGCACAATCAGGAGAAATGCATCATTGATATGCTGTACAATACAGATGAAATTCACATTCTCATGTTTGTGCTATATGGAATAACTTTTTGTTCCCTCATTAAATTGTTTCCTGGAAATAAATGAGTAGACACAGAATATCAATTTGAAAAATGTTCAGACTCGTTCATAAATATTTCAGACGGTTTTGCCTTCTGGTTTGGGCCCGGTGTATTCATTTGCATTGAGCTGCGCCACTGAGCTGGTACGCCTCTGAACAATGCAATCCCCAGGTGGGCTTTGGGAGGCCTCGAGTAAGGAGCTAATAAGTTGCCAACCAGGGCTGGTTGAATAAGTTTAGTCTACCAAGGTTTACGTTGTTTATTTTAGTATGAAAATACTGCCCTCCTATTCTGTGAATTATTTTAGCTGGCTTCCAGACACAGTTAAAAACTAAAGACACAGAGTGCAACGTTGGTTACTATTGTTACATAACTGATTAAAAGCTTTATATAAAGTATTAAAATTAAACGTTTCAGACATTGCATATGCTATGCAACTGCTGTGCTGGAGATCAGTTTTCAACAATAGCTTTCCCAACCACAATGATTAATGAATTATTGACTAAATTACAGTAACTGTAAGTAAGCATTTTGAAATCCACAAAAGTACAATGTTAACACTGGAAAGCCTCAATATCTGATGAAAATATTCAGTGACATTTTGTTTTCTACATACAATCCATTCTGCCTGCTCGACCTTGTTTTCGATAGCCGTCTATTTCAATATGAAACTATGGATTTTAAATAGCGACCCATTTCCTTCATCTGTTTACATTCTGAAGATATTGGAAAAAAAGTGATCCACCAAATTCTTCCTGGAGCTGAACTGGAAATGAAATAAATCTGCAGATTAGGCCTGTGCGATATGACCAAAATCTCATACCCCGATACAGATCATTTCATATCCCAACAACAATACATATCACGATATAGCACATTTTCTGTAAATTCAATGAATAAATAGTTTATATAAAATGAGCACATGGAAAGGCCTATTTCTTATTACATTTTGAATTATATACTCGACAAATAAAAGGCAATTAGTCATATTTGATTATTTTTCTCCTTTTATTTACAACCTTTGTGCAAATTTTCAATTAACCCTTCCGCCTGTACGGTCACACCGGTGTGATTAGCCGTTTAGCGCGTATGCTAAATCCAGTGCCATTAAAACACTAGATTGGAAAAATTCTAGCTAATTTTAGCTTTGAGGAAACAGCGATTTAACGTTAAAAAAAATATAGCAAATGCTAACTGAAAACTATGAGAAACTTTAATATCGCTAATGAAAACACAACAAACCATGTAATGTAACATGCGCACTACATAGCATGAAAATAAGCATGTAACAAAATATAAAATATTAATGTATAAAATATAAAAAGGTGAATAGAAAACACTTTTCAACTATAGCTCTGTGTCACATTCAGTCTCCTCCATGTTTGTGTTGCCTTCATGCAAAATTCCTGCCTGCATCCCTGCCTTGTGGAAGAACGCAAAGCCTCGTCTAAATGAGAAAAAATATTGCCCTAAAGTGTGTGATTTGCGACACAATGAAATAAACGATAGAGCATAATATAAAACGACAGACATTTTTCTATCGTTACACAATATATATCATCATATTGCACAGCTGTTACGAGGGGGTAGTGTCTCACTCACACACCTACACACGTATTCTTTTGTTTTGGGTTTTTCTTTTGGCACCTGCTGCTACGTCATCACACAGCTGACGGTCCCTCGAGGGGTGGGGCTACCACTGGTTGCCTTCATAGGAGCTCCAGGTGATCAGAGGTGGTGGAGTTTGGCATGGGAATGGCGGCAAGTTTGAAACGAGCATGTGGTTTGCCTCCAAAGAAAAGGAGGGTCCAAGCTTGATCAACTCGTGGGCACGAAGCCGAATCAGTGTGTGAGCTAGCCATGAAAGTAATTTAAGTTATGCGCATCTTGGTTGGTAAAATAAAAAAATAATGACGGCACGCCAGTGAACCACACCGCGACAGACGCCAACGCCATCCACGTCCTCCCACGGGTTGAGGGATTTCTTTTTGCATTCTGCACGGTGGGTGCTAACCCTTTTAGGAAAAAAAAGAAAACTAAAAATAAATAAATAAAAAATAATAAAAACAAAACCTGAACGCCTACAATGGCCGCGGAGCTGGCCGCCACTGCGGGGCAAGACCGAGCTGGCCCAGACTGACACCGAGAACACGGATCCGAAGGCAACAGGTAGGCTCCATCCCTTCCGAGGGCCAGCCGGTGCCAGTTTTATTTTGAATTTTTTTTTTTTTTTGGTGTACATTTACACTCATGTCAGGTTGCAGCCCTACTTCCCGTACACACTACATAACCACGAGCCAGGGAAATAGTGAGTTTGTAACACAGCCCTACTGCAGATTTAATTCTAAAAATGCCCAAAATATTAAGAGTTCATTATTCCCCTTAGCTTCTTAATAAGAGGCCTTTTGCTGTTCTACAGTATATGCTATGGTCTACAGGCACCAAGTCTGTTCTATATATATTCTAATTCATAGGTTCCCCGTCTCTCTTTACCACAGCAACATACATAGCTCAGTATAGCTAGGTATTTACTGGAAGCAATCTAGGTTAATTACCTCGCCCAAGAGCACAACAGCAATACCCCAATGGGGAATTCAACTGTCAACCTTTGGGTTACAAGCCCTGCTCTTTACCACTAAATGTTCTAATTGAACATTATTTTTCAGGTCCAGCATCCCAGCCACTATCTGGAGCATATAAATGCAGGGGCATGCACAGACTTTATGGAAGGCAAGGGCTCAAAATTAAAAAGGGCATTGACTTAGCAAGGGTTGATCTGGCAGGGAAGGGCACTTCTTACTTGAAGACCAACAAGACATTGCCCCTAGCTCCGCCCTCTGCACGTACCTCTATGAACAACTTTTACACAGGTTAAAAATACAACTAATAATATGACAGTATTATACTGAAATGAAAGCACAAACACCTCTTTGGTGATTTATTTTATAAAGAACAACAATGTAAGGACCCCAGCAACACTCAGAGCTGTGCCAGTATTCTGTATTACTTGGAAATGCAAAATACTTTTTGATTCCATTGTTCATGAACACTAAAAGGTATATATTTTTGTATTTCAAATAACAATGTTACCAAAACGCTATCATCTAATATAAAAGCTGAAGAATTAAGGTGAAAAATTATGTTCCATTTTTATACCATATCAATCCATTTAAGGGAGTGCATAAAAGGAGAGCAAAGAGGAAATCAGAGTTTTTAGCAATTATAGTACTGTGACAAAAGCACCTGTGACAAAATTAAATTTATCTGTGACTTTATCCCTTCAGTGTCTGGTGGTAAAGTTACCAGAATTATGTAATATTTTCTATAATATGCATATAAAGAATGAAAGGCCATTTTATGACAAATTAATGAAAAACAGCATTACTGGACAATCAAACTAACTAATGTAAATTAAATTTTTTGGATATACCACCATCTTATAAAGCAATACAAATTTAGTGCTGTTTAGATGGCCTCCCTGCAGGAGCAAATAAAATGCTCACCACAGTCTCCTAGTTTCTGTTGATTACTCTCCCTTATTTATTGTCCTGTGACTCTTAACATCTCATGCCCTGATAAAAAGGGGAAACATCAGTCACAAACCCATAGCACAACTGCAGACTGTTTTCAAGCAAAAAACAAATACCAGATGCTATACAAACAGGAAAAAAGTACAGCAGAGTTTTGGGCCACAAGTAATCCACATATCCATCAATCAATATTTTCAAAATACTAACCCAGACATAGTCTGATCAAAATGTGTGTTCATCTGTTACATCTGTTACACCTTGCCACATGCAAGGGGTGTTTTCAGAAAACTGCACAGAATGTCAAAGGCCTCTATGACACTGCAGTGATTACAAGCCTCACTGCTTTAAATATGCTCATCGACATATTAGTACTAAAGAAATAATGACATCCTTTCACGTATAAATAGTATTTAGTCATTGCTGTGTCTGATTTGTTGGGTTAAAATGAGAAATGATCATTTTGTTTCTAAAAGGGATGGCTGTTTCATTGATGAGGTTTTTGTTAATCACGTTACTGGCTGTGAGCAGTCAGTCACTAGTTCAAATGTTTGGTTTCTTTGAAGGTAAAATCATATTCATTTACGGTTTTGGCTGATTAAATATGAATAAATGGATCTTCAGTTACATGTGTCTTCAGTATAATTTAAAACAACTTCATATAAATTTAGACAATTACGTCTTGCAGTTAATTTGCAGTTAAGTTAACAGTTAATGTCTGTAGACATGCAATGTCACAACAAGCACAGAAGTAATGTAATAACATAGATTTTAAACAACATTTTAGATTTTAAGATTTTAAACAGTCACCCAACATGAGTCATTGTCACTTGCTTTTAACAATTTCTGGCTCAATCCTGGGTTAACTATTGAGGAATCTAATCACTATTTGACTTCCACTGTAATTAAAGTTACAGATATAACACAGAAAAAGACAAAATTGGTAACTGTCCTTGTTTTAGGGCTTTATTAATATGCAGGAGCTGATGATATTTAGAAACTTAAAGGAAACTACTTTCTTTTTCAAATAAATGGATGTGCCTGTGACAACACACACTTTAATAAAACAATTCAAGTCGTTCTGTAGGGTTGCTGTGGGCTATTTATGAACTGTGTACAGATAGGAATCTTTCATAATGCTGTTTATAACAGTGCAAGGTTATTTCTGATCTGGAAAGATGAAAACACTGAAGCTGACAAATCTCTCAACATTTCACAGTTCTGAGAACTTACCCTGAAGAACTGCGAAAAATGTTCAGATTATGACTGATGTGGTACAAAACAATCTGAGAGAATTATTTATTGGCTCATGTTCAAATTTAGCTTTGTGGTGAGGTCTGCCGACCACAGAGCTTGAAACTGTAAGAACTTCATTCTAGTGTTCTCGACACAATACTTGAAACTCAATAAAACATGGCAAGGGTGTGGGAGGTGAGACACACATGGTACCACTATTTCATTTATATGATTTATATTCACATTATTGTTTAAAACATAGGAAACAGGACTGAAGATGGGAGTATACCTCTTGACCTTTGCAATGTGATGATGAAGATGAAGATGATGGCACATACTACTGAAATGAGAACAAAATGCTTACTGAATTATAAAATTCAGTTTGAACTATTTTCGCCAAATACTTGATCAACTCAGCTAACATCTTATCCAACCTCTCAATGATACATTTTTTGCAAATCACTTAAATTACCATACGCATCTAGCAGACCTACATTTTGTTTTTGGGAAAGCACAGATTAAAGTCTGGGCTGTAGGATGGCTAAAATGTTTGCTTTCTTGTGTACTGTACTGTATAAAATAATGACTGTTCTGTCTTGTTAAATTTATATTTAAATTGACAGCAGACGTTTGATTCTCAATATAACCAAATAGTGTACCTCCAGTGAATGTATGCTTCACACTATAATCTCTCTTTCAGACCTATGATTAGCCTAATGATTGGGACAAAGCCTTTCTCTGCAGTTTTTTTTTTTTTTTTTTTTTTTTTTGAACAAACAAACGAAACCAGTTGTTTTACAATGCACTTTTGAAGTAACTGATTTTCGTGAAACACTCTTGGCTACCCTGGTGACATTACCATTCCCATTCAGTCAATATTCACCAAACAGCTATAACGCAGACATTTCCAACCTTCCAGTCTGTTCCACTGACATGTTCTACTTACAGAGAAAACAGAACATGCACTAGTACAATTAACAGCTTGAAATTTAGAACTCCGTCGGGGATCACATGCTTTAATTTGACAGGATGTGTGCCACCTGCAGGTATCGCATTAAAAGGAGTTTTTGTTTAAAAATGGTTGGATTATCCTCTTGAGCTTTGTGCTACATATTGCATTACATGACTGATTATGCTTATTACAACTTCAGATCAATGTTGTATTCTCCCTAAAAGGTGAAGCGTTATTTATATTTGGCGAATTTGAAACAATTATATCAGTGCATTACTCGACTTGGGTGAAGAGAGTGAAAAGATACAAACACAGAGCTATTTCCTGCAATGTTTTTGAGCTAACGGGGGGTGAATTGGTGTATTTCAACAACACAAACCAGTATTTTGGCTTTTCGTGGGATAACAATTTAAAACCGCTGATATATATGCGCTGATGCAAATGTGTAAATATCACAGCCAGCAGTTAAAATGAAAACGTCGCTGTGGCTGAAACATATACCCGTAAAATAATGCGCTATCTCTTGATACTCACAGCACTGCAGGTAAATAAACCTCAATGTCCAGGGTCTGTCCTGGTTTTTCCTTGTGATTTTAAAAGATACTGACGTGATGTAATTTTCAGAATTGGGACTGCTGTGGCAAATTTCCTCCGCGGCGGTCGCCATCATTGCGTTCTCCGTCTTTCCATTAGTTTACGCCTGGGATGCAAGCATACTCAGTCGGTAAGCGCGTGCATAGGAGGGAAATAAGCGACTGCGCTTTTGAAAGAGACAGTGAACGCGCTTCAAAAGGAATTGCAATCGGAGTTTGAAAGTGCCTGAAGGCTGATACGAGCAAGAAAGAGGCAGCACAAAACCCTACACAGTCACAACCGCTCATTTGCAGTGCGTATCAGTATGACTAAAATTACACTTATCTTCATGTCATATTTTGAAGCAGTTTGTTCAAGTCGCCACTGCAGATATGTAATCGAAGGTTTACGCTAGCGTTACGCTACAGTCCAGCGCTGAATTGTAGCATCCCCTTCTTATGGTGAACCTACCCAAATACACGATGAATAGCTGTACACGTTGTACAGCATACCACGTTATACAACGCAGCACTACAGCACATTGAACACATTCTGCTTACTGTTCAAATTAGTAGGATGAAAACATTTAATTGCGTGCAGTGAATTGACACTGAATAGTGCACCTACAGGGTGTTACAAAGGAAATTAGGAAATCAGGCATGGATCAGATCCATTTGGGCCATATTTAACTTATTTTATACTTCTACTTACTCACTTCTAAGCACTTTAAGTATGTCCATCTTAAACATCATGACTCACCCCTAAATATACAAAATTACACACCAGTATTCCCTCATGGAACTTTTAAATTTATCAAAGTTTGAACAGTCTTAGAAAAGCTAATTCATAGAGCAAAGCACACACAACAAAGGGACATTTCATCATAAAGAAGACACTGTTTAAATCATTTTATAGGCCTCAAAAAGTGAATATAAATGGAAAATAGCAAAGGATTAACAAATCTTTACTAGATACCATTAAAATTTTAAAGTCCACCCAGGGGGCGTTGTCATGAGAAGCAAGGGACCTTGTTCAATAAAGTCCATTTTGTTTGCATGAATTAGTGACTGCTTATGCACAAGCCAGTAATTATGTTTTTTACTGACAATGGGATTGCATCAACAGAGGCCTAACCAGAGAGGATAAATGCAATTTAAATCAACTGAAAAGTATTCTGTCTGAAGAACATGAGGCCTTTTTACACCACATGAAAAAAGCAAATTGAGTCACTTTTTCTGCCAGTGTGAAAGTGAGAACAAAACATAAACACACAAGGAAGGCAAAGTAGGTGACTTAGGTGTGGACCACCTCCCTAGGTTGTCTGAGGTGAATCCCCCTGCTATGCTCAGAAGGTAGTAGATATGAGGGATCTGACGTCACATACAGGGGGAAACTCGGACGATAAGTACCTTTCATTGAGGTTCTATGCCACTGTGCTGATGTGTGGAAAATTGCAAGAGAGAAGTGGAAAATTGCTAGAGAGAAGAATAATAAAGTGACTGGGGATGGATTTAAATTAAATGACAACTCTGAGACTTTAGAAATTGCAGCATTTGCATATATTTGCTGTCATCATATATTTGCTATGCATTGTCAATGTCAAAGGCCAGAATTATGGGATATAACTCATATTGTTAAATATGATTCATATACATACATAAAATAATAAAATTTTATCTATGTTGTTTGCAGTGGTATTTGCCATAATCTGTGATACCAGCAACAATACCATGTGAGCATCTGTATACAGACATAGGCTTCATTCCAGTTCTCTGATCTCATTCCCTGCCCTCTGCTTTCTCAAGTCCTCAGTGAAGATCCCTCTGCACTGTGACCTCACTTACACGCCCTCATCACTCACTGCTGTCTGTGGGATTGAGTAATACACTTTCATCATTCCACCAATGCTGGGGTTTTGCTGTAACTGCTCATCAGAGAGATTCTCTGTCCCTCTCCCACTTGCTTGAAATGTACAGGGCCTATGCACCGAGAGATGAACTCCTGATCCTTGAAATGAACCATGAGGTCATGTAAAAACTGTGCTGAACAGAAGTGTATGTCTGCAACTGGACCATTATTTCTATCCCCACACGGATCCCTACACTTTGTTTTGAAGAACAAAATTTGAAATTCATTTTGGTGTACCATGTCAAAGCCCAGAGGAGCAGAGCCATATTTCCCTGGTGCTTTGTGCACTGAGAAAGAGAAAAGCACCTTGGCTACTTTTACTGGTGGCTGGGGTTCTAATTCAAAAGAATAAGCAGTTCACTGTTAAACTATGAAAGACTGAATGTTGGTATTTTTTAATTAAGTCATCAGTGACAACATACTGAATTGGTTGCAGACAGGTCAACAGACAACAGTGATGTAGCACAGTTAAATCAAACATTCTGATGGAATATACCCTCATGAGTTAATCTTTTCTAAACTTTTCAAAAGACTATGGGCTAGATTTAAATTAGTGATTAGTGATTGACATGACACAGGAACAAGCAGATTCAACAAAGACTAGTTATAGAAAGCAGATAATAAAAGTCACTGCAGCTAAACAATACGCAGCTGTATTTTAGTAGCACACATCCAATGAAAGCATGTTACTGGAAAACAGAATAAAACAAGTTTTCTGAAGATAAGACAAACCATGCTTGTTCTTCAAATTGTCTGTAGTAAATTCAATGTAATTTTTAATAGACTGAATTGCAAAATACTGTTTTACTTGCCACATATTCATATTCATCTCATTGATGCATAAGCATCAAAGCCAAACAAGAATTGTGATGCTGTCCTCAAGAAACATCTATTATAACTGCTCAATAAATCCTGTACACATTTTGTACAGTTTTACCAATGACAATGTAATTTCAGTACTTTAGGCTCTGGTCCTGTGATTCTTTTGTGAGAAGACAGGCTGCACAGCACAGACAGTGCTTCCTCCATAAAAGGCAGAGGTCAGGGTTACAGCAGCTGTATACTATTGCACTACAGATGCAATTCTGAGACACCATTCTACCTCAGACTGTGTGTTGCCCTAAGCACTTAGCAAAAACTTGAAAGCAGTGATGGATATTATGAACATCATCTGATCCACGTCCAGTCTACACACTTGTTTCAGTAGCTGCCTACCAGTATGCTTGATAAACTTGTTGATTAGCATTTAATTGATGACAAAAGGTGCTTAGTTGCTTCTGTAGAGATTGTTACATTTCTACAAACCTGTAAGAAAAGGCTGATAAATTCATGATCAAGATGATGCATGAGCGTTTATTTTAGAACTATGCTTTTTAAATTAGCGTATTATTATTTTTTTTTTCCTTGATTAAATTAAACAACAAAAAGAAACAAAGTACATATTTATAAACTGAAAATGCACTGGATGAATGATTCCTAAACATTATACAAGAATTATTCATTTATACACATTAAGCCATATAACCATTGTCAGCAACAAATGTAGGGCAGATCAGATATTTAACGTCTCGTATACATGAAATTTTTTTTTTAAGTCTAAAAATCTTAATCTTGTTCACAATTAGTACAGAGCCAACACTTTTTACTTTTCAGGATGAAATACCATGCAGGCAGAAAGTAAAAAAAATAAACACATATATTTAGGTTTTTAGTTTTTAGTTTAATTCCTTGGCTTTTTCAAAATTGTCTTGTAAAGAATAACCAAAACAGCGCAATTTTGCTCCTCACCTAAATGGTTATATTAATTAAAATAATTAGACAAAGAACGCCTTACACCTTTATGTGTTGGAGTGACCACATATATTCAACCATAATTAACTAAAATTATAGAGATTATATAAAATGTGTTGAATTTGAGTGAGATTTTTCCATGTATATTCATCCTATTAACAACAACGTTTGATTTTTTTTTTTATGGCTTACGTGTCTTTGCATGAAGGTTATTTGTTGTTTTTTTAGATGTACTAATTTAATATGTACATTTATGTTTATGCTTATCCTGGATTGTCTGGGTGTGGGTGATTATCTTCTAGGCTGTATGTTACAACTCCTGAAGTTTACTCCTACAAATTTATTAGATGCACTTTGAACTCCTATTTTGTAAGTTGCTCTGGTTAAGAGTGTAATTAATGAATGAAGAGTGTATCTGCGCAATGAAATTAATACATTTAAATGTAAATGTGTATTGTTTAACTGCTCCCTTAATGTAGCAGGATCTTATCGTTTTTAAGTTCAACTATTTATTTCTCAACCATAAACATTTGATTCCAACCACTGAGAAAAACAATCAATCCAAACCAAAAGCCAGCAATTCTGCATTTATTGCTTCACCAGATCATATAAATATCCAATAACATCAATAACACACATATACACACACATTGTACGAATTCTTGTGAATCTCATGATTTGTTGCATTACAGCTGAAAATGTACAGCTACAATCACCATAATATGAAACCAATTACATTTTTGCAGAGAAAAAAGCTGAAAAGAGATTTTTACATTAGAAACCACACAAACATTCTGTATCGTAACCTTGCTAATATTTACAAACATAGGCACACAGCAGATGTATCCTTCTTCATTGAAGGAGGACTCTCCTTGTTACCCTGGAATACTACAACATTTTTAGCACTTTATTCTGTGTCTTGCATATTATGTACATCTGCCATACGTTTTTAAATAGTGAAATCTGAGTTCCAAAACATTGCAGAAGATCAAAGGAGAAAGCAAGGCCTTACATGCAGAAAACTGTAGCATTTTGTGACTATGGTTGTACTGATACTCAGTTTCATACATTTTTATAGTATCATCAAAACAGTCCATATGGGAAATCTAATAATCAGATCACCAGCAACAAATGGGAACATCCCTGACCCACGAGGTTACATTTTAAAGTTTAATACAAGTATTTGGTAACTCTTTATGATAAGCAGTCAATTTATTATTGGAACTATACTGTAACAATTGTCATTTGTGCTACTATTTTTTCATCTAACTGTAGTTACACAGTGATGATGGAACACAAGTTTAAGGTCTTTGTAGTAACATACATTATCCAAATAGCCACTGACAAATCTTCAACCCTCATTTACACTCTTAACCCAACTCCAAACCAACATTAAACCTTTATGTAATTATATGTCAAATAATAGTGTGTATTTGCATAGCATGTGTACATTGCTTGTTTACTTACACTTACATTTCAGCAAAGGGTTATTACACAGGTAAAATGTCTAAATAATATAAGGTGTGACCACATATTCTGAAGTTACCATTCAATATTTATCCATATTAAGAGCATGAGAAACATAAAAATCATTTTGTGAGCTGATACATGCACAAGAAAAGTTGACTCAGTTCTTACCCACAAATTGATATAGTGTTTATATATATATATAATATTGTCATTCGCTTCAATTTCATTTCTGTAAGACGCTTCATCAAATTATGTCTAACCAGAGATGTGTTCTCAAATAAGTGCAATGAAATTTTCCAGTAAAATGCACATTTTAAAATACATGAACAACAGACATAAACGGTAAAAAGTCATAAATGTCTGACAGATAGAACAAGTATTCCATAGAAATAGTCTCAACTCTCATTTTGATAATACCCTACAGCCACAAAAATCAGTGAAATTAGTGCTGGTGTTAGGAATAAAAGAACACTTAAGGACACACCTTGAATTCCAACAAATCTATCAATATATAGCTAAGATTTTACAAACCAAATATTCTTACAAAGCAAACATTAAGCACTTTAACCACATCTGATAACATTCGATTATCACAGGAAACAGGCAATTAGCCATCAGTTAATACTTTACAAATTGGAAATTCATTAAGTCAGAAAGTCTCATTAAGTATTTCACATCTAGTCTAGAATTCAGCCAAACTGCTAATCAGCAATTATAAACCTGGTGCAGAAGTTGTACATTTTAACAGGCAAACCAAGCAAAAATAAAATCACATATGGCATTAGGTTTACAATATCTGATTAGCAATGGGTTTAAGTTTAGATTAGTCTGGCCATTAGTGCAAATTCCAAGAAGATTCATGCAGTAAATAATAGACAAAACAATTCAGATAACCTTGTTTCTTATTTGAGTAATATTTCTTCTTTACTTGATTGTACAAAGCATAACATATAAATACTGTACAATTTCAAGAAACAAATCTATGTACTTAACCACTCCAGTCAATTACAAAAACATTGAAGAGTGCAACAACATCCAAGATGAAAGTATGCACAGTATTGGCACAGTAATATTTTATTGTCTAAAGGTACAGTGCAAAAGAAGAGATTATTCATCTCTGAATGTAATACAATTTAGAATCAGGGTCTTACAAAGCCATGTTGTTGCTTGTACTGACATTAAGACCTTTGGTTTAGTACCTTTAAGTGTTATTTGTGACAAACGTATGCTTTGGTGTGACTGTACTTCATTTTGCTGATATTGATTTATCTCTGATTATAGCATTGTACAATAATGGGCACATAGAACTCCAACTAGATCTGTGTACACAATAAATTAGGTAATTACATCTCACACACAAGTGCTGTGTCACCAAAGCTGCCTAACATTGGTTGCTTTCACACTGAGACAAGAAATAGCAACTCCCAGTTTGGGGCAAACAGCTACGAAGAAGACATATTCTTCTTGTCATGTTGGATATTTTACCCTAGGGAGTCAACTCCAGCATAGATAAAATAGTGGAAAAAAACCCATGAGTAATAAAGTTAGCATTGACCCGGTGATGCAGAAATCACAAATGTCTTACTTTAATCATCTGGCTATATCTTGTTCACATGCCTGTAGTGTGCAATGGAAAAAAAAATCTTGTGCATTTTCATCACTGGTCTAGCACAACCAAGATTAGAGGTTTTTCCAGGCTGCTTTGAATGTCACCTCAAAATACAATTTGAATGCACAATCTTGGAACATGGAAGCAAAAATGTGATTTGCTGTTCCAACATACTGTACAATTCTAAGCATACCATCTAATAATTTGATACCAAATGTTATATATACATAAGTAATAATTATCCAATAATATATTACAAATCTCTATTATGTTATTGTATAATATATTATCGCATATTCCACTGTGAAATGGTATAATAAAAAGCATCAGATGAAACATGGAATGTTACAGTGGAGCAGTGAATACTGTAGTGTTGCATCAAAATTCAGATATTGTGTTCAAATTTACATTTTCATGGGATATCAAATATTGACTTATGAAATGACCTACACTTTGCTTTTTGCACACATATGGTTTGCATACATTCTGCATTTTGATGTTTGACACAAGATCGTCATCATAATTCATTGTTCATTACCAGCAGCATAGTCAGCCAAAAAAATTATATGACACATTAAAATTACTTGTATTCACTGCACTCATTGCAACTCCCATTGCAAATTATTTAGATGGATATGATGATTTGTTACTAAGCAGCTGTCACTGAATCTAGTAAGCTACACTAGACATTGATGCTATGGATAATGTCTTTATGTAAAAGAGACACATTTGTAATATTTCTGTTTTGCTCATGTAAAATCAAATATTTTGCTGCTTGTGGTTCCTGTAAAACCTAGCATAGGAACCCACTTACTTCCAAACATGTTAGTTAGATAGGCACAGGTAACAAATAAGCTAGCTAATGTTAGTGAGTATGCTATGGCAGAACTTGTGATACTGTGCTGGAATCCAGCATTCAGAATCCTGTTCAGATCTCTTTCTTTTTTTTTTTTGTAAATTTCCCCATTTTCCACTGAACAGTAGTCACCAATTCCACACTTAAACACAGTCATGCGACAACTGCCGAATGCACAATACAAGACCCACCGTTCTGGGGGATAGGCACATCCTCCTGATGCTGTCTGACTAACACACAGGCAACCATGCGAGCCCCATGATGTTGACAGCAGAGTGATGAAGGGAGCCTCACTGATCTACCCACCCCCATAAACTGTTTCTGAGCATAGTACTGTTCTGGGTATTGTAATTTCATGAAGTCTATGTCTATGAAGTCAATGAAGTCTACACATCATTGGAAATGGTGCATACACCTGTGCTTACTGTACCACAACTGAAAACAAGACATGTTGAACATCTTTCACTTTGGTACTCTTTTTGGTGGAAATTCATACAGTGACCACAACCTTTCAGCATGAAAATTCAAGACTTTAAAGCATGTATCTTTTTCAATTAAAGGCACATTTATATTTTAAAGCTTTTTGTAAATTGGTTTTCCCTGAAATGCAGTGTTCTTAATGGCATTTTCTATCAGTTTTGAATAGCGCACCAAGTAGAACAACCTTCTTTCTTAGTAACAAAATGCCACTTGCAAAACTTTCAATTTTCAGTGAGTCCTCACGTAGCACCAGTGACTCAAACAAGACAAGGATTTAGATTGCTATTAAGAATATTGTCTGTTTTTTTCTTAAGAAAAACAAGTTCATTTCAAGTTGTACAGCATAACTAAGTGAATGTACCCAATTATTGTTCATTTGTTTTGTCATGTCCTTAATTATTATTTGTTTTTCTGACAGTTTCTGTGACACCAGAATATATGTATTCCTGTCAATAATGTAATATAGAAACCTAACATGCATTAAAGAAGATTGGATTCTTGTATCTGTATTCTCCCCTCAAATTAGTTCAGGATCTGCTAAGCATGCCACCTGATGATCGATCATAACAAACATGTTGAGGTAAACACCCCCTAATTTTTTGCATTTCCTTCCGGGCACTACAGTGCATGCTACACCACTAGCCAAAACACAGTACTAGTGTTATACATGGAAAAGGTAAGAGCAAAGGAAAGCCAGGGTACAAGTAAAAAAGTGTCCTTGATTTAGTTCATTCCACAGATCAGGGGAGAAAAAAAGATTTATGTACAGTGGAGTCAGGGAGATTTTTTTAAAGCCTGTACATCTCTTCAGTCCACAGCACCCAGATAGCTGTGATGAATAGCTTGGTTTCCTCCCTGTTCGCCACATCATGGAACGGTCTGCATGCTGCACGTCCCCACACATGTGCTGAACCCTACACTGCTACTACCTGCTGCTCAGAGGAAGCTCACCTGTCCTGTCTCTATTACAAACATACCTCAGTCTGTCTGTGGTAAAAGGTCCTGTACCACAGTGAGTTATAGTAAGGCACACCGAAACCTGGGGTTTGTGCTTTGAGAAAACAATCCAATCCCAATCTGAAGAGCACTGCAAGTGATCTAATCTTAAATTTACATCATAGGAGGGAAAAAAATCCAAAACAGAGTTACTTCTACATTAATTTTAGTTAAATCGCTGAGCAAGCCATTACAATTAGACTTTCAATCCCATCAATGCCTTTAACATTTTTCACAGAATCGTACTTAAATGGATTTTTTACAGATCTAGCCCACAAACACAATAGTGTTTAAACATGACATGTTTCATTCCAAAGATATTAACTTGATGTTGTGGGTTTCTGTCATAGGGCGGTGTTGAAAACTGACAATGCTCTCATTCCAAAGCGTGCCAACAGACTGTGCTCAGTGCTGGCAAACAACAATCTGTTTCATCCTCCAAGGCTTCTGTCAAGTAGATTTACTTGGTTGTTGCGCTCCACATGTTCCTCTGTTGCAGCATGTTTATTTTTCAGCTGCGACCTTCAGGTTATTAAGCGTGGCTCCCTGGCATTACTGTCATTACTCTTGGAAGGGAACCGCTAAGACAAATAAACAGAGCTCAACGATTTCGGTGATAGCAAAAGAAAGCAAGCTGAAGCAACGGCTTCTGTTAAAAGATGGACTTATTAAGTCCCTAAGCCCTGAATTCTTTAGATACTCGACATGGGCAGTTCAATCAGAATAGGAAATGCATTCTGGTTTCTTCGTATTGCTTTTGTCCCATTGCTTTCATTTTGACATACTTGCATGTCAGTACATAAAGGGATCTTAGTCGTGCTGTCTCGAATAAGTTATTTGGAGGGGCAGGGTTCATGCTGAGCACTGGTATGCTCTAACAGGTGAGGCTGGGCTCATTGTGTCAGTTTGTTCGATTGGGGTCATTCTCGAAGAGGTCAAGCCCACTCCTGATGAGCCTCTCAGCTGAGTTTATGGCATTCAAAACCAGTGACAAGGACACATTCACGCTGTCCCGGCTTTGCACTTCTTGGGCGTCCTTCAGTATGGAGAACTGGGCTGCTTGTGCATTCAGACTGTACAACAGGTTCCTAGACAAGAGGGAAATAATTCAACAGATTAAAGGCACATTCATATTCTACTACTAACTACTATTTCATAATAATTTAGAGCTGTTTAGTAATGTCAGCCAAGCTCCACTGTCAGTTAAGCTCAAAACTAACTGTCAGTCAAGATTTTCTTTGATCTTGAAATAATTAACATTTCTCTCTCTTGCTATTGTTACTGCCATCCTTATGATACTTTTATAACATAATTTAAAAGATAGCAAACACTTATTCAGGCATAACAGTAAATGTGATATGTCTTGTCAACACCATTCTCCAACATTATTTCCACATTCAAATTCCAGATCCTTGTCTTCTGTGTACTACTATTCAAATATCATCTGAGTCATGGAATGTTACATTAAGCTTATTTAAAGAATTAAATAACTACAAGGTATTGTAAGGAATAAAACAGGGTACATATTATTTACAGTGATAAGACGATGAGGAACAGAGGCACGGAGAGTGTTCTTGACATCACATATGAGTGAGTGAATCCATAACTCACTTTTACATTACATTAGTTAACATCAGTCATGTTAATCAACAATTCAGTATTCTGTAATATTTTGCATGACAATACAGTACAGTACTTTTACAGAATAAGATTAGGTAAGGCAGAACAGCTTTTGTCCTCTAAAATTGTAGATTCTGAGGTGTTAAAAACAATTCATAAGAGCTTTGGACTATGGACTTCAAAGTTGAAATCATATTATACATAGTTGGTCTTGTTTACTTCTAAACACGGAACTGCAGTTTAACAAAATCTTTATTTGAAATCTAATGCCTGTATACAGATAGCAAATACACCCCCACTAAAGTAGTGAAGTATTCAACAATGTGGAGGTGTTACTAATAACTGAAATCTGTAGCACTTATTTTTAGATAATTACAAACATGTAAATACTGTACTGATCAAAAATTGCTTAGTGGCACACTGGCTTTCCTCGAAAAATGAAAATATCAAAATAAAATGCATTTTTTGCCTATATGTAAAAGGAGACATTTTTCTTATCTTTCATTTTGCATTTACAATGTGCCAAATGGTACTGAACAATGTCTTATTATCAGGGACTGCAAAGCTAACAGAAATGAAATGAGTGGGTAAATAGATGTCTCAGGCTAACCTGTCCAAGGCTGTTGAATGGGCCATAAATAGCTCTGATAATAGTCTCACTCAGCAGGTCTTAAAACATACTCAAAAAATGAAACATTTTCTATACATCACTTTTGATGAATGGTTCTTGTGTCTGAGGAATTGATTTCCGGCTGCATTTTATACATTCATTATCATATTAAAAGACAAGAGGGGGTTGTAGGCCCACCACACACATTCACACACACACACACATACATACACACACACACACACACACACACACACACATACAAACTGACATACACACATAGGCACAATGGCCAAAGAAATCAATCTCAATGACTCGGGGAGTATCCCACAACAGAGCAGCACTCAGACATATTTGGTGCAAACCACTATGGTGCAGTCATTTGTGGTGTAAAAATGAGGAGCTTTTGGGACATTTTTCTTCATGCTTCTTCGTTGTGTATTGATTTTTTTTTTTTTTAAATCACCTGCACAGACCAAAATGGAATAAATAAGGCAATTCTTCATCTATAAACAGGCTAGCTTAGGTTTAGGCTGAAGCCATGACCTTGAGACTTCAAACTGTGTTTATATCATTAAGGATGCATTTCTAACTTATGGGCTGTCTCTTCTGGGGATAAACTGGCTCTTTAAATTTCAGGTCTTGCTCAGGACTGATTTCAAATGTTAATGGACAATTCGCTATTAATTACAGCCATTTTGAGAAGAAATTCTGTGAAGGAGGCACAAAAAAACTGCCGCCTTTGCTTTGTTCACCTAAGAAAGATGGTTTAGGCCCAGCCAGCCACTTTTACAATATTTGGTGGTGGTGATCCTTTGGCAGATCTGGTCACTTCAGAGCAAGATTCCTTGCTAGGCCCGCTTCTGCATTGTGTGCTACCTAACACTGCTATTGTACAGCTGTGCAAGGAGCTTCAAGGTCTGCCTGTCATTTCTGCCCGCTGGGACCAGTATCACTCCCTCTGATGTGCACGTTCGAGCACAACACCATCATTAATGGGAACAGTTATTAATATGCAGACATTTTGTTCCATAATGTTCTCCCATGTGACATTTCTCTACATACAGTCTGTCAAGAGGTCCTTAATTCTCCAGGGGTTGCTCGTTTTCTCCTTCACACACAGGTAAAGCGAGTGGAGCAGTTCCTTTTCACATGCATTCTTGATGTGAACATTTTTGTGATTCTTTTCGTCAGCGCAGTAATAATTAACATGATAAACACTTGCCCCAGTCTAAAAAGAAATCATACATCTGGATAAAGTGATTTGCGAAATGTGTGGCTTGGTCCCAGATGGGGGCCAAATAGGTCTTGTGACATAACCCCCCTTTGATAAAACATGATTCTTGCAGCTTAACTGGAGGCAGAAGTTTTCAGAAAGTTCTGTTTTCCCTCTTTTAACAATGAAATTGTCTAGTTTTTACTGTCCTACTGCTCCTTGGCAAAGTTTCTTTGCACACTACATCTAAACATGGTCCAAGTCTTCTCACATTAAGTGAAGTTCAGTGTAGATTTACTGTAGCAAGAAAACAAATAAACCCCTCTGGAATGTCTCCAGAAAGTAAGGATATTTCACATACGGTCCCCCCAACTACACACTCTTTTTTTTTGGGACAAAGACTTTTCCAGCTCAACAGTACAAATTGGGTTTAACATTAGAAGCTTCCTCCCCAGTGTCTGACAGAAAACATCAATTCCTCGCTGACAGCATAAAGACGTTTGTTTTATCCGCCGTCTCAGACCATACCAAGTGCTTTTTCATGCCATCCATCTCCTCTGTCTGAGCTAGGTCAAATACTTCACAGCTGTCTCCATGGTTTCTCACTTCTTCAGCTCCCCCCTTTTTGTCAGTGAAAGACTGACAGCATATTTAATACTCCCAGTATGCTGTTATCTGTGTTACCTGCTAATCAGGTGATCGCTCTGGAGCACATTAATGCCCCCTGTGACAGTGACATAAATAAGGACTCTCCACAAATATGTGAAAAGAAATGAAGACAATCCAACTATGTCTTTTTTTGACAGTTATGCAGTCATGTGATCCCTCTCTGTAATTTTTCGCTGGTCAAAAAGTACATTTTTGCATAGAGGTTTCCCTGTTATGTTGCTCTGAGATGTGGAGTTGGGTTTCTGGTAGGTTAGGTAACAAGTGCACTGAATACACAACAGGAGAACGTAAAGGTCAGTGTGACTGGACTGATTCCCAGCTGTAAGAAACAGAGAGCAGAGTAAGATAACGAGACACTCGCACTGACAAAGCTCCAACACTTAATCTTTTTCATTCACCTTCAGTTCATTTAATCAGACCCAGCCAGGAAATGCTGATTACTATCTGATTAGAATCATGTGTCACTTTGACAAAACTAGGTCTTTCTTCATGGGAATAATAGAGTGGCACACCCAACGGTGTAACACAGAATAAAGCCCTGGAACCAGGGAGTCTGGCTGCTCCAAAAGGTCAGATCCCCCTTCACCCTGAAAGCCAGATGATCTCTGTGCTCATCTTTTAAAGAGGTACGTACAGGGTAACTTCTTAATGTCACAACAGTCTTATCTTAACCATCAAATTCATCAAGGACCTGATGTATGTGAAACATGGACAATTCTGCAGTAATGAGGCTGAGACCTAACTCCTTTCACAAGGCTACAGTAAAGAATGATTCAATGGGATGTTCCATTAATGTCACTTGACTGTTACTGTCCCCTGCTCACAGACTTTCAGAACGGGAGCTATATGTCCATAGCACAAGCCAGAGGGTGCTGTGAAATTGAAGTAGGGTGAGTCACTGAGATAGCAGAAAGGCTCTGGGATTACACTGTTTACGAGTAACATGTAGCCCACCAGGATGTTATTTGTACCTCTTTACAACCCCAGAGACAGTGGGATTGCTATAATTATTAGAAATGGCAGGAGATTAGACTAGGTATCCCTCCAATAGAAGACTGGTGACAGATAATCTCCATGGGTCCCCACTACTTGATACCCCCTTTTTACTCTGATAGAGTGATACATTTACCATACGATTTCACCACAATGCAATTGCAATGCCATTATTGTGCATCAACAGTTAATAAAACCCAGCATCCATTTATTTCATGTACTTAACAATGGAGATGGAGACCGCAGAATGATCGAAAGGAGATGGTTTTAAAAATGTAGACATTTGAGAGTGGATAGCGGCTTTTTTATTAGTGAGACCATTAAGCTTTAATGTTCGGTGAGGATGATTGAACAGCTTAATTTTCTCACTTTAACACTAATGGCAGTTCAGTACAATTAGATATGCAGTCACGATATAACAATAAACATTACACCACACAAGTCTGCAGTCTCAAAGTGCATTTCCACATTTTAATTATAAACTAGTTAGATAGAGATAATTGCTTACAGATTGACAATAATGTGCACTGCCATTTTGTGTACCATTTCACAATGGGTCTCAATCCAAAAGACATTAATGAAATCCACTTTCATTGAACACAATAAATTTGTGTTTCAAATGGACTGTAGTTGAAAGGATACATTGTATGTATAAAATTATAGATGTAATGTGGGTGAATGAACATGGGAACACAACAGGACACATTTTTACAAAAGCCACAGGAGGGCCTTTATTATTTGAGTGTTGAGTATTATGTTCAGCATCTGCAATATGCCTTCAATGAATAGAATGAATTGGTTTTGATGAGACGACTGTGAAGACCCCTCCAATATCCAATCACAGTGACCACACTGACATAGAACCTAAGATGCCCCTGTGGGACATTTAGAGTGGTGTTTCCCCAAAACAAAGGTGTGTCTTATTTATTGCCAATATAATTCTGACAAAGACTTAAGTCATGTTTTTTTTTTCACTGCAGCCCGCAATTGTCAGTAAAATTGTTAACATTTACTTCCTTTAAACATGGTATCATATTCTTTCTGACAGACAGAAGATGGAATGTGTGAAGGAGATAAATGAACCATTCATAAATAACTGACCTGAGTAATCATTTACTGCTAATGGCTACCACCATGCTCATTGGTCTTATGGACTATCATATATGGCGCATCTAGAAAGTCTACCCACCGCATTAACAAACCCATTAAATCGCATTTTAAACTGCTTTCATTTAGACATGGTAACCCACAAAACCACAGTAAAAACACACACAATTTAAAATATAATCTAAAACACATTGGTTGCACAAGTTTACACACCCTTTATAATGGGAGTTGTAATTGTGCTCAGGTCTAACAATTCACCATCCAAAGCATGCCCGAAGCTAACTGACTTCATCTGTGATGAACTGAATCAGCAGCTCTAGTAGGTTTTCTCAGCAGGTTTCCTTGTTTCTTACTGCATGCCAGTGTAAGCAAACAACTATGGGCAACAGGGAGCTAAAAACACATCTTCAGGATCAAATTGTTGAAAGTTATAGATCAGGAGAGGGTTATAAAAAGATACCACAGGCCTTAAGTATATAACAGTAAAAACCATAGTCAAGAACTTTATTAAATGTGGCACTACCAGGACCTTGCCTTGATCAAGCCATCCCTCCAAGATGGATGACCGTGCAAGGAAGAAACCGAGAGGCCAACAACAACATTAAAAGAGCTGCAGGACTTCATGGCAAGGGCTGGACACCATATGCACATAGTAACAATTCCATGTGTTCTCCACATTTTTGAGTTGGGTGGCACGGTAGAAGCCACTTCTCACAAAGAAGAACATGCAGTCTTATCTAAATTATACAAAAAAAAAAAAAAAATGACAAGACTAAGGTAGAACTTTCTGGTCTGCAAAGCCAAAACAGCCAATCAGCCTAAGAGCACAGTCCCTACTGTTAAGCATGGTGGCAGCATCATGCTATGGGCCTGTTTCTCTTCAGCACAGCTCTGGTGAGGATGGAGGAGAAAATGAATAGTGCAAAATAAAAGGTTTTTAAAAACCCGCTACCCTCTGGAAAAAAGCTCAGGATTGAGAAGAATTTTACCTTTCAGCATGGCAATGGCCCAACACACATAGCCAAATCCACAGCTGAATGACTGAAAAAAAGGAAGATCAATGTCCTGGAATGGCCCAGTCAGAGCTCTGACCTCAGCCCCACTTAAAATATCTGGGCTGACCTTCGCAATTTATTTGAACTCTAACTCTACTCGAAATTAAAATGGGAGAAAATTGTAAAATCTAAATGTGAAAAGTTGCAGTTATCAAAACTGAAGGCACTTCCAACAAGTACTAATTTAAGCGTGTGCAGGTTTATGCAACCAAGACATTCAAAGTTTTTCATTTTTAATCCTTTTTAAATGGAGAAATTAGATTTTCACATAGATATTGTGGTTGCAATGTGTAAAAAAAGCTGTAAGAGTCTGACATCACTTGTCTTGATTTTTTTTTTGAAAGCTGCATAAATCAACCCTGTTTATTCTGAAAATAGAACCTGTGCAACTTTGGTCCTGCCCACAGGATCATACCAGTAAGCGCCAAGAGACGTGTATATATCTAACAACCAAAAGTGCTGAAGATGTGGTACAATTTTGTGGTTACTTAGCAAGCTAATGTTCCGAACCATTAGTGACCACGTGCTAAAGCCACTTCCTATGTAAGATGCACTGGCACACAGATGTCTTCCTAATATTCCTCTACAATAAATTCTAAGGTGAGCCTTTCACATAAAGAATCAACAATACATTCAAATATTGTAGTTCACATGGCTGTGTATTACTTTCACTGTGTTAATTATTTACCAAATAGCTAATGTGAGAGGAAAACTTGACCAGGTACGCTGTTGTGGTTTTCTTTTTTAAGTAAAAATATTTGATATTAAGACTGTACCATATTATGCAAACACATTGAAATGCACATCTCGTTTCCAAGAACTCTATCTATTGGAGAACATGTTGCAGCTAGATTCTGTAACAAGGACAAATGGCCATAATAAAACTCTGCAAGTATATATATCAGCCACCAGGCTCTCAGATGGGGTTTTCCATAGTTAAATAAATATGTATGTTTTCTGACTATGTTATCTTGTACCTTCTATTTTAAGAGATACACACGTGTGTAAGTTAGGTCTGAATATCTGAATAACTGAAATCTGTACTGTGAGATGCACAAGAAAACTGTTCAACACTCTTCTGAAGTCTGAATCATCTTGACTTGAATAACCAGTACCAAAGAATATCATAATTGTAAGGATGTAGAAAAAAATGCATGCCAATGCTTGCACAAAAGCATTTTGTTTCATTATGGAAAATAATAGATTTGCCCTTCCAGGGGTATAGACTTTAACTTGCAACATGATTTAAAAAATCTGGGCAAGAAACAACATAAGAAAGTAATAACAAGTAAGTGAAAAATTTATATTAAGTTTTTTGTAAGATATAATGGTTATAGTAATATGCACATCTCTTGTGGGACATGTTATTTCACAAACATGTACCATTTTTAATGAACAGCTCTGTATCATTAAAACACCCTATTTAAAAAAGTTTCCCAAAAATGGACTTCCAGCAAATAAAGGTTATTTAAAAGTATTGTAGCTGTCAACAGAGGCCAGATCTGTTTAATCAAATGATATGTAACTCCTTACACAATTTAAAGACAGGTGTAAATCATGGAAGAAGGCTACATTAACACAATTCTACTGAAATACTGCAGCCAACACCCAAACTCAAAAATCTCAGATTAAAAGTAGAAAAGCACAAAACAAGACTTTCTTTCTGCTTGTCTGCCTTTGTGTCATATGCAAATGCATTTGACAGAAATGCAAATCGTTACCTCTGTCAGTTCTGCCAAGAATAGTCACTCAGTACAGACCATGGGGGAGTACTGTCATCATTCATTAATTAATTGCATTAAGAACCAATCCGTCTCAGCTCAAAGTTTTGTTGCAGCCGTTCAAGATGTCAGAAGGAGAAAGCACATTTGGCACAGAAGCTTGAGCTGAATGATTCAACGAAAAAATTTGTTTCACTGAAACTGACACATACAGTACCCTAAAAGATTCAGCAACAAGCCCACTGCTGAGATTTGGGGTGAAAGGACATTGGTGGCCTTTGGCTGCACCTTTAATAAGTCATCACTGGAACTTTACTGCACAATGTCACCTCTCAGTTTCAATCAAATCTCAGTGTAAAACCTTGAGAATGAATTCAGCCCAGCCCTTAATTTACATTTTCCTTAATGTTATAGGCCAGATTTTTTTAAATGATTGCCTGTGCATTGTGTGTGTGTGTGTGTGTGTGTGTGTGTGTGTGTGTATGTTGGGGAGGGGGGTATGGGAGTGATTTGGGGAGTTCACGGAAACAAAACATCAAGTAAGTAATGGAGACACGTAAAGTTTTCTGAAGTTTCAATATTCAAAGGTTAAGAGCAAATATCACAGCCAAAAAATCAACACCAGATGCTGGCACAGGAAATTTGTGACAGTAATACTATGCATTTTACAAAGCACATGCATTTAAGGTACAGTTCTTATGCCACTCAAGGTGTGAACTGACAGCCATAACGAATTAAATTCATGGATGCACCCCATCTGACTCAGGGGATGTCTCCATAGAATGCATTGTCTTTTTGTATTCTATTATGTTATCCTAATCTCACTTTCACATCCTCTTAAAGATTTTAGTTTTAAATTCAACAGGCCTGTTGATGTCCACTTGCACAGGAAACAGTAGGGTACTTTTCTAATGAGATGCACTGTTAAATAATGGGCTCCTCAGAAGTTTGACAGAGGCTCTTCACAGACCCAATTTTTACTAAAAATGCTTTTGTACATGTTTTACAAGTTCTCCCAGAATAGGTCATACACCTGTTCTCTAGTTGTTCTTAATAATTTACCTCTTTACCAAGAATATCAAGTCTTTGTTCTGAATGTTCTCCACTTTCTATTTCTGTGCCAGGTGAGAACACTTTCTTAAACATCTTTAACCTCTTAATTCATGTGAGCTCACCCATGACCTGTTCATTCAAGGACCCATTATCTAGCTATTTTGAACTACAGATCACATTCTGCAATTTACAACTTTATTGTGCATAATATTGTTTCCTTTCATCATTTCTAAAAGTTGTCTACAGTCTACAGTCATTGTCCCTACAAGGAATTTGTCTGGATTTGTCTCAAGAACACATTGTAAATTAGATTAAATGATAAGAAAAAAAAAAACTAAAACTGTTAAATTGCACAAAGGGACTGCAAGAGACAGCAGTGTGTTCTGAGTGAGGTTTAGACCCCATGAAAGTTAATGCTGAGCTTTAGGGCTGTACTCTGCAGTTGGTGGAAGCATGACAGAGGTGTCTCTGTCTTATTTGACTTTGCCTAGGCAGTTCTTACCTATAAAGTCCTGGAGGCGGACGCGGAGCGATGAAATTCCTCTCAAGGTCCCGCAGAACGTCGTTCAGCATGCGCACGTGGGGAGGGTCCCGCTCCTTGGGGTCATTAGCTGGGCGCATCATCTCAGACTGGAAGAATGTGGAGCTCTCCCTCAGAGAAGCCGCCGCCGCCAGCAGCCCATTTGTGCTCAATTTGTCATCTGCCACAACCAAAAGCAGAGAGGACACAGGCATTGTAACAAGCATCAGGTGTGACATTGACATAATTAGGGGACAGGGGGACGGCGTGTTGCTCTCTGCTCGTCTCTACTCCTGTGTTCCAAAAAGCTGATATACTGTACTAGTGTAATCCTTGTTGCATGCAATCATTTTGCCTCCTGCACAAGCCATTAGGATATTTATGAGTTTTTTTCTTGGACAGACATACACATTGTCAACATCCTCTTTTGGTAAATACTGAGTGAAACAAAGAAGCATATGTATATTTATTCTGAGTGACAATCATATCAGGAAATCACACTGTATTTTAATGATTATGTTAAATCCAAATGTAGACAAATCAAACCTCCACTGAATTGTTTTTTATCAAGCCAATTATTTATTTTCATAAAAGACCACTGATACATAAACTGGTCTGTGGAAATGTGATTATGCTGTGTGAACATACTGCAATCAAGCTAGTAAATAAGAGACAAAATAATTTTCAGACCAAGGGGACAAAACAATAACAACACATCACTGAATGAAATAAGCAGCGACTAGCGAGAACACTGGCTAAGACCCCATATTGTGTTGACAAAGCCATGAAGGCAGGGTTATACCACAGGAACCAAACCAAGGCAAATTCCCATATTAAATCTGTCAGTGCTATACAATTAGCATTGCTATTTGAAAGATCGTAGATGTATGTGTGTGCGCATGTTTGCATGTACACTGCCTGGCCAAAAAAGAAGTCGCCGTTTGGATTTAAATAAGCAAATGATCTGGGGTTGCTTCAGTTGGTCAGGTCTAGGCTCAGCAATGTTATGTGGCAATAAAATGAAGTCAGCTGAGTAACTGAATGTACTGAATGACCAGATTATCCCATCAATGGATTTTTTCTTCCCTGATGGCACGGGCATATTCCAGGACGACAATGCCAAGATTCATCGGGCTCAGATTGTGAAAGAGTGGTTCAGGGAGCATGAGGAATCATTTTCTCACATGAATTGGCCACCACAGAGTCCTGACCTTAACCCTATTGAAAGTCTTTGGGATGTGCTGGAGAAGACTTTAAGGAGTGGTTTGACTCTCCCGTCGTCAATACAAGATCTTGGCCAAAAATTAATGCAATTCTGGAAATAAATGTTGTGATGTTGCAAAAGGTTGTCGAAACAATGCCACGGCGAATGCGCACTGTAATCAAAGCTAAACGTGGTCCAACAAAATATTAGAGTGCAACTTTTTTTGGCCAGGCAGTGTATGTATGTGCATGAGTTTAAAAAAGTCACTAAAGCTCCAGCCCAACAATACCCCTCTGTTGTGTGGTCCACCGATAATGTAGTGTCCTCAAAACCCAGGACTCCGAACTCAAAAGACTACTATTACCAACCCCTCATCACCCAGGCAGTGGGTGATGATTCTGAATACCTCTTGCTGGGATTCAAATTCTGAGTTTGGGAACATCAAGGTTTTCCACTTATAACCACTCCCTCAAGGACAATAAAGCAAACTACCCCGGAGCTCCAATTCATAGCTTCAATTTAATTGCTGTCTTAATTACATTAAAGCTAAATGTCAGCTTTTAAAAGGCCTCTGTATAAACCCAAACATTTCACTCTGTATTTGTAAAAATAAAGGGCTCCCTAGAGCTCTTTACAATGCTGAAGAAATAAATGCTGGTTGCTTCTTAAACATTTCAAAGCAGGAAGGCCACAGCCCTGTAAAAATTAAACAATGATCCTACAACACATTAACAATGCGCACAATTGTACGTAACAAACAGCCACATGTGGTTTTTGGATTAGAGAATTTAAAGGCTAAACATTAACGGGGAATTCTTTAACAGAAACTTTTCAGAATGAGCCACACCACTCCCCTGCAATTACTTTTGCAGCAGCTATGCAAATAAACCAAGGCATTGATGTGAATTTGATGCTGGATGAATTAGCAAAGGAGGAAACTGACGACAATATTATTCATGTGTCTCTGTAATTACCTGAGCAAACAGTGCACATGTTCTGTCAGCGATTTCAGAGGATATTCAGGTATACACATAAAAGTTTATTGTGACCCTAAATCTGACAGAAATGCACACCATTATTTAGTGATACATAAAAGTGTATACCCAGAGTTTTTTGTGTGGCCAGCAGCCATGCAATAACTTTTTACTGTCTGATGGCAGAAGCTAAGCAGGACTGCACTTGTTAACCACACCTTCTGGGAAGTCGTGGTTACTACAAAAAGTGGTGATGGTGGGCCAGTGGTGGGCAGTCATCCTTCTGAATCAAACAGAGCAGTCCAGTGCTCCAGTGCAGTGGCAGGGACACTGTTGTTGGACACACAATCTTTTGGATCAGACATTAAACCAAGGTCCTAACCCATCATGATCATTAAAGATACCGTGACACTTATTGCAAAGAGGTGGATCTTCTGGACCTCTGTCTCTCTCAATTTGGCCAACAAATCATCCCTGTGTTTAACGGGCTAGATAAATCCCTCACTTTCCACCACAGTTGACGGTGAGGTGAGACTTGGTGGAAAATGGCCACCATCCAAGTCAGTAACACATTTCTTATCCCCCATCACTGTAATATCTGTAACAGTGCTTTCTGATCCATGAGAGGTGCTGCTTACAAACAACCTATCATCATTATCATTCATATTTTGTTATCATTTTGGCATTTTCAAACCAGTGCAGCAAAAAAGACAAAAATGGCAATATTACTGATGGCATTAAGATGAAAATGAGAGAGAAGTTGGCATATCACAATGTACTATACCTGTACACAGGCATATATTTTCAAGATGACTGGACAGAACAGCATATGCAACAATAAAGCAGCAATAAAGAGTCATCATATTGTTTTGCTTTCTCAAAATAATAGTTATTTTTAACCAGATAATTTATTGTGTTGATCTCCAATGATCTGTAGACCACCCACAGCTCTTCATACAGGAGTTTAGACTTCCCTTGACTCCTCATCTTGCCTTATTTTTAGTTGACCAAATGAACAGCTAGCTAGCTAGCTAAGCACCAGGCAGTTTTATACCTGAATGCGTCACAGCATCTGTAAGCCTAGATGCAATTTGTTTGTGTTCTTTTTTCTCAAGCAATTAAAGTTATATTGCAGACACGATTTACCACATGTCAAATATGAGCACATAACAAAAGAGTGTCTGGTTTTATATTCAGCTCTACTTTCACTTAGAATGGAAATTAGGGCACCATCAATGCTTTGAGTCTGAATTACAATTATACTTTACTCAATTATGCGAGAGTGATTATAGCTCTATAAAGGAGTAAAAATAACAGCATAACAGCAAAGTAAACAGGGATATTCTAATTGACACCCTCATTAATTACAATGCTTCTTCAGTGGATGATATGATCATTAACAAGCAGAGTGCGAAATATGACAGCTACAGCCACATCATCATGAATCAATTACATCATGAATCAATTACATTTGCAAATTGCACAATTGTAATTGACCCCAGGTCAGTTCAAAACATATTTCACCCATGACTTATGCCTCTAAATATGGGATAATAGGGCATGGCCTCTTTTTTGCATCGTGTTTGAATTATGGGCCCCCAGAATGCATTGTCCTTGGCTGTCACCTGCAGTGGCATTTCTCTCGCACCCCGGGCGTTGATTCATGCCGTCACCGAGACGCCTGTGAAATATGGAGGCTCTGAACAGAACATTTAGATGAAGTGGAATGAGATCCTTTTTTCTGGCACAGACATGGCTGTAATGGATTTTTAAAAATGAGGCTCCAATAAATATAATAAAATATCTGTCTGTGCCATGGGTAATTTTTAAAAAGTTGCCTCTGCTGTCCCTCATTCATGAGGTAGCAAAACGACATTTTTGAAAACCATGTAGAGCTCTTGTTACACTGAGCCTTTTTCTTTCAATATCTTTTGAATGTGACATTTCTTACTCAAAGATTACACACAGCCACCAAAACGTGAATCCTGTGATGCTTGTCGTAACACTGCTGACAGAGAAATATCTTGAGGGCGAGTGGACGTGGCAAAATATTTATTCATTTTATTTATTACAATGGACTGTGTAACGGTAGAAACCAAATGAAAGCATCACTGCTCCCCCCCTGCATGCGACTGCCATTTCAGTGGATCTCATCTCAATAGACTTCAGATCTGTATCAATGGCTTTTTCGTATATCCTCATCCATCATTACAAACCTATTTATCATGGATAAATTTCCACTTGGACAGCACAGCAATACATTTTTTTTGGAAGGCTGCACTCTTTGACTCTGTTGTCATCATCACCAAAGATTTGGTTTATTCCATAGTGATCCATTATTTCAGTGCTCATGTCCTATTTGGAATTTGGATATTCTATTGGAATGTACCAGAGCCTGGAGGCCCACGTGTCAAAAAAAGTAGGGAAGAAAAAAAAAGAGGATCAGAGATGCCTGCTCAAACTGGTCATTATTAATGTGATGTTTTCACTCTTATATTATCTCCTGTTTTGGCTATGAGGCTGTTTGCATCATTGAGGCATTTTGATGTATACAACACCACATTTTTAATAAGATCTGTCATGGCATGACATATTTTTAAGACTTTTCATTAGACTTTTCAGTTTACTACCCTGCTCCTAGATTAAGAATGCCTGAAAGGTTATCATTCTGCTCAATACCAAAATACAACAGTCCTGGAATATATAAGCGGGAAATTGTCAGTAAACAGGGATGAGAAATAGAATAAAAAGGAATCTGAATCTGTGCAATCTATACAGGATTATTCAGCTTTGGCTATCAGGCAGCAGTTAAATTGTTTTGACATTGAATGATACTGTTAATTACAGTAATTGCTGTCATTACTTTGTTTAATTGCTATTTTAATTATATTTAATAATTAGTGTAGACTTCTTGTAATGTTCTCCATGCTGTCTAGAATGACCTCATATGGTAAATCCTACTATACCTCATACTACAGTACCAATTCCACTACCACTACCAGTAACAACATGAACATTTGAACTATAAGTGAATATATCTAGAATATCCCAAACAGAATATCCATTCAAATACAGTTTACAGTATCTGAAATTCAAAATATTATATAGTATATAATATTATATAATTCAAGAATTATATTTTCATATTTTAAATTCCAAAGTAGAAACAATACAGATGATAAAATTACATCTGATATATCTGATAGCAGCATTATAGCAAACGTAGCATGTGTGCCCCAGTACAATAAAACTTGATTGAATAACAGACAGACATATCAACATGACATAATGTGTGCACTGTTTACAAGCATGTACTATACAAAACACAGGAATATACCTACACTACCATGTATCTATATAATTAACCTTGACCGCGGCTTTGTGCTGTGTGTTCACTTGTGGTGTTGAAGATGCTGGCGTTCCACCCCAGCTCTCAGTACATATGAAAGGGTAACAGCGTAGAGGCTTGGCAGAGAGCATGAGCGAAAGTCACAGGAGAATATGCACAGTATGACTACTTGGAGAGGAGAGTGAAAAGATAAATTTAGCACAAGAAGCTGTTCCCTTCAAAAAATTTAAATGTCTTTCTCTCTACAGGGGGAATATGAGTTATGAAATATGCGGGAGCACTGCAGTAATCTATCATGCATCCTGACACAGAGGAACAAGGAGGGACAGCACTGTTGGTATAGGCTCGGTGATGATCCATTCTTAACGACTAAAGGAAGATAACAGATGTAGCACAAAACCACTGTGTGATGGTGAGGTTAGGAAAAACAAGAACAACATGAAATGCCACACCTTGAACAGCATGTGCATGTATGCATGTAAATAAAAACTGAGACAAACACACTTACTGATAAAAGATAAACATGTCAGGGAATGTTTGGGACTGACAACCTTTGAATAACTGAAAATTTTAAGTAAAGCAAGCATCCAAATCAGTTTCATAAAAAAGCAAACAAAGTATCTCAACAGTTTCAGTTAGCTATGCCTGTTTGATCTCAGACAATCCATTACGGCAGTCATGAATACTGCAATTTTATGTGGTGTCTGTGAAATTCCATTTACTTTTCCAATCCAAAAGCAGCATGGGGGAGACTTAAAAAAAAAAAGAGATCAACCTTGCCACCAAAAATTATTTATAGCTCTCCTGTCTTCCGTTTTATTTTTAACTGCAGTGATAAAAGCATACTGTATTTGATTCAACCTGTTTGTAGCCCTGTAGTTAAAAGCATTGATCTGTTGACCCTGCAATATGAGAAACCATAGGCAAGTAATCATGTAGTTTTGATGGCAGGGCAGGTTAGTCAGTGTAGTTTAGTAGTTTTTTTTTGTGCATTTTTATGCGGTAAAGCACAGATACTTTTAACCGTCTTTCTTGCCATATGGACAGCATAGCTGGGAGTAATCAGAAAGCAGAAGTCAATGTTTCCTTTCCAGAAAGCAGAAGACAATTTTTATAAAAACATAATGGGGAATTTCTTGATATAGAAAATATCATAACAAGCCTAATAAATCACCTCAGAAATTTCACTAATTACAATTGTTTAGGTCACACTATGATGTTGTGGTACATTCAGTGACCACAGGGATGACATGTCAGCATGGTTTCTCCTCTCGAATGAAGAGCTTCTGACAGCTAGATTTCCAGAGTAGCGCAAAATGTAGCTTCTGTTTACCTGTAAGGGACCATGTGTGAAGTTGAACAAAAATAATGACATAAATAAATAAAGCATAATTAATTATTTAACAGCTCTGCACACTCTAGGATGGTCATACCAATGATCACTGTATCATTTATATCTACTGGTCTACCTGTCTGTATGTATGTATGTATGTATGCATGTTTGTATGTATCCATCCAAGAATTTGCTGTGTATGATACCATATTTACCACTTAATTTCATGGAGGAAAAGCTTTCCCAAACAGCACATGTGCCATCAGTTTCCTGCTACTGCCAGGCAAATATAAAAAAACCACTCTTGTTCAATGTCAGACTGCAAGAAGGTCCTACAGCTTCCCTCTGTGCAGGTACAAGGTTAGAGTGTATGGTGACCTTCTGGTGATTTAGTCCAGCATTGCCAAAACCTGCTAATTCCCTATTGGATGGAAGGGAAACAGAGACGCCCACATCAGAATTTTACAAATGCAAACATCAAGGTCACTTGTCTGCAGACCTCAGGCCATGATGAGGCAATCAATATGTCCACCCAAACAGATGATCTTCCACTAAATCATCCCTGAGGGGGTGGCCTCCAGATATGGAGGGGGGAAGACAGGCACTGCAGTCTACCTGAACTGCAGCAGTAAATCACCACACTGAATTTACCTATGTCTCCGCTGTGTGCAATTGCTGCTTGGGATGTAGGGAAGGGGCCATTACAAACCTCTCTGCGCTGTATGTGAAGTGAGCTCAGAATATTTGTTTCTATTGGTTTTGCTGTCATGGCTACTTGATTTTCCTTTTAACCTTAATATAAAGCCTTTCTAGAGAATCTTTTTGTTTTTCCCATTGTCAGGGAATTCTGTACTTCAGTGTTTTCAGTTAGCATTATCTGTGAACAATGACATAACAAAATTATTTGAACCAGTTATGAAAAAAAGATTTTTATCATACTTTACCTTACAACAAAAACAACTGAAACATATGATTGCTTTGTTATCATTGTTTTTAGCCAATTGTGAAACATTTTTCTCCATGAAACTATGTTACCTTTGGCAGGTGCACATGGGAAATGAAGACAAAAGTATGCAAAATACCTTTGAGTTTATTCTGAACATCCAGAGCAATATCCAAAGGGTAAAATGGAAGAACCGGATCAGTGGCCAATCGCAGAATGGCTTCCCCCGTCATCTAAAGGAAATAAAAAGCTTCAGTCAATCTCAATACAAGGGCATGTACACACTCTTCAAACATAAAATCTATGTTTTACAGTGCTTCAGTATACTGAAATGTCTGCTCCCTATTACCTGCAAGACAGTATTTTGCTCTTCACTCAAGGAGAAGAGTTTGTTGGTATTCACTGAACCAGGACTGTTGCTGGCTTTCAATCTGTAGCAGCTGGCATTTGTTCTTTCTCCAAATCCATGTATTGATTTTTTTTCTATTTTTAGTGATATACTTAAGCTTTTTCTCTCTGCCTTGGGTCAGCTCAAGGCTGTTTCACTGCCCTCTGGGTAGATCTTTCCCTCCGCAATCTGGACACGTGTAAGAGGCCTGCGAGCCCTTGGGCACACTACATGAATGTCACAGGCCCAGATCTCTCCACCAGGGCAGGAGGTACCCTGTGATGCTTCTCATAACTCCCTGGCCCAGCTGAATGGGAACCCATGCCAGACACCAGCTCTTCACATCCTGCTGACTCCTTCATGGATGCTGAGGCTGCAACTCCACCAAGCCCTTGCCACACAACACAGCCTTTTCGGGGGTTGGATATTCCACTCAGACATCACAGTCATGGCCCTAATATAGGGGCAGGGCAATGTCTGACTCATCCAGCATTGCTCTTCTCCTGACCCCCTTCTGGCTTTAATAAAGAGGGGCTATGTGCCACCTGGGTATAAAGCAGTTACCAAGTGGAGCCCTCTCTCCCTCACCCTGAGACCCTCTGACCTAGGACAGGTGCTTTCCCAGGCACCCCACTGGCATCTCAGACTTCACTCAGCAGATACAGTGAACTGCTCAATGTGAGCTCTGAGCCCCATGACCTGTGTGAAGAGCCTGGAGTCCATGCAGTTTGCAGGGAAAAGTGAGCTGGCTCCATTCCCAGCAACACACTGGGCCATTGTGGCCATAATTAAGGCCTGTACCAGTCGTGTACGCTTAAGCAGCACAGCACTCAATATGTACACAGCTTATGGAGGCAAAAAGTGTCCATGGCACACACGAAGGACACGACCCTGACTGTGTCGTGAGACACAACTGATAAAGATCGTTTCAGGAGTTTTTTGGGATCATTTATGCGTCTCTCTTTCTCTCTCACACACATACACATATTTGCATGTTGAGCTCTCAGCAGAGCAGTGTCTATGAGTGAGCCGTTGTCTAGACAAGACAATGCAACTCCCAAGATGAGTCTGTGCCATAATGCAAACCCCACAGCACGGGGTGCTGGGCAAGTCCTGTACAACACGGTGTCAGGCACTGTGCTCTTTTTTTTACACTGCACTGCAAGATTTCCAATGGCACAGTTCTGGTATTTATTAAATCACCTACAATGTAAGTTCAGCAGCTGGGAATCAATCACAGAGGGAAAAGATTAAAGCATTGATTTGAGCAGTGTGAGTAATAATACTGCAGGAACATACATCATGCTTGTGTAATGCATCAAGACAGAGAAGGCCAGTGACTTCTAATCTATAGCCTTATTTTGGAATGTTTGCTCCACTGGAAAGATGGCAGAAATATACATGTGATATAAAAGAGGAAAAAAAAGATGAAAATATGACCAAGAGAACTGGATGGAAAAATACAAAACTTGCTAGTCATTTTGCCAATGTGTTTTCTTAATAAAACAAAGTACAAAGATGTGAAGTACTCACTGATGAATACCTGATGTTTTTTTATTGCTAAACATGATATTCTGGTGTTTGCAATTTTGTATAGTATGTACAGTATTTTCTATGACCCACAAATAACCCTTTTGCTAGGTTTAGTGTGCATTTATTGTAGATGTTTCATGTTATGAGAAGCTAAAAAACATCTTAACATTTTCAGATTATTTACACTGATACAGTACTGCTCAAATCCTAGTATGTCAGCTGTTAATTCAACCTTGATGGGTGTTGTGTGCTGTTATTGACAAGTGCCCAGTGAAACTATAACTGTAGTTACAGTAGATTTTTTTTTCCATTCATCCTGTCTCTGGGCTCATGAGGTACTACAGTCAACTAACAAGCAACAAATATCTGCAGAACTGGACCAAACAAATAAGGTGCCATCCATCTTTGCTATGACCAGCTGCCTTCTCCCATTTTTAGCTAGTTCTGAAACCAGAGTCTTTACATGATGTCTTACATTCTGCAGTTCTCTTGAGACAATGCAAAGTATGGTTTGAGTTGATAGTAGTTTCCTTTGTAGCTGTATGGTACACAGCTGAGAAGCACACTAAAACAGCATTGCAGTTTGCCAAAATTTAAAGAGCATTTAAAGAAGGTCATCCTCTTTTTTACACACAATGGCCTTAAACTACATGTTCTCTCTCTCCCTCTCTCTCTCTCTCTCTCTCTCTCTCTCTCTCTCTCTCTCTCTCTCTCTCTTTCTATCAACATGATTGGTCTTGTTCACTTTGAGATTTGCAAAACAGCATGACAGGTTTTTCATTTCGTTTCTGCATTTACAGCAGTGATCGCCAGTGCATGCATATGGAGTACCCTAGGATAGGGATTTGCCAAGTCATCCTTTACTTAATATTTTAATTAAGCTACTGAAATCAAAGGAGCTTGTCTCTGCTTTTATGATGTTTTTCCTTCTAAAGTTTCATACCAAGTTGAAATAAAGGCCTGCCCCAAATAAATAAAGATGCAAACTGGCTTGCTGCCTGGAACAGTAATGTCACTTTATATCACAGTCCAAACCACCACATGATCCACTCTAATGTTTTGCATAGATTTCAAATGACACGTCACAGAAAACATCAGACGAAATTTGCGTCTAGCCCTCTATGCACTTTTTACTCTCAAGAAACAACCAGACCCATCATGATTTTGGAATGTTCTTAAGTTTTTAATTTTACTAATCTACTCCTCTCATTAACTTGATTATAATCAATATCTCCTCTACCCAATTACCACATTATTAACTAATAACCCATCTCTTGTATGTGTTTACATGGGCCATAATGTGGCTATAGACTATATCAGTTTTAAACATAATTTAAAAAAGAAATAACACCACACTGATCTCAGTGAATGGAAAAAAATCAATGTACATCCTGCCCTTCCCCTTCCCCTTTTTTCATATTCAGGCTTGTTGTGTGCAGGGTGCTAACAACTGTAAAATCACAAACCTTACATTCTGAATAAATGCTTCCACCTACAGTTTTGCCCTGTCCAATATTTCCAATAAGTAGCAATTAGTGTAATAAATGTTTCATAGCCACTGGCACTACAAGGGCTCTGATGTTGAAGCATACACCAAATTTTCCTTAAATAAAATTATTCTTTTCTTTTGGACATGAGCAATCTGGTGCCAGACTAGAAAAGTACATTAAATAACACATCCATTATACTGGAGACTATCTTTGAAAATCATATTGCCAAGTACAATGAAATTATACAAGACCATAGATACTGCTAACCAGATTTTTCAAGCACTGCATATCCTTTGGGAAGAGATTGTCTTGACTCCTGTCCTGTCCTTCAGTAAACAATGACATTGAGCCTAGTGTGGTAGCAGGAAGGGTTGAAGATTAAGTGTTTTTGAAAATTTACAGTTTTGAACTACAAATATGCCAGCAAAACCATGTAACCAAATGAGCCTGTTTTACCAAAGTCATACACTGACAAACAGTAAGATGCTAAAAACAGTTAAAGTCTCATGTATTTAGTATTTAGAATAGAATTTAGAATTTATTACATAATTCCCATGGGAACCTATTTGTTTTACTTTTTTAACACATTCTTATTAATTTGGTAATGCATTACAACATCTTGCTCATGATAATTTTAATGCCTCAGATGTGAGGTCACAGCTAATAAAATAATGCTAACATCCTATCTCCAAATGTGTGACACATTCCAGAATTTCATGGATCTGTATTTTTAGGATGGTAAAACAATGGCAGACACAGCAACAGGAGACTGAAAAAGCCTGACAAAATAGGCCATTTGATTATAAACCAAACCTCAAAAATGTTGGTCACCTGTAATGTATTATGTGAAATGGCCACAGCATCACACTCTGGAAGAAATACCATGTGTGTATAATATAAGAATGAGCACATTTTTCTCTATTGTATGCAGATATAACATCCATTCTAAACCTGGTCTTATTTACAGGTTGTGCATAGCATACCAAGTCAACTTGTCCTCTGCAAACTCCTACCTTTATTTTCTCCCTTCAGCTTTGAATGTGATAGCTTGCCTGCCCCTGAGAGCCTGTCAGTCTGTGTGTACTCCAGGTTTTAAATCTTGGTTGCTTTCCTTTCCAAGACATGCTAAAGTACCGCAGGGGTTTGCAGGGAATATATTTGTGTATATTAGAGACCTGGAGGAGAGGTGGAGTGAAGGCATCTAGTATTTATTGACAGCAGAGGGCTCCCTTGGAGAAGCTTAGCCTGGTGATGGAGTGGCGTATACTAATTCGCAGCAGACAGCCTCCCTCCCAGTGCAGATGTGAAAAAAATCCCTCTCGCCTATGCGACATCATGTTCAAGTGATTCATTTCTCATGTTGTGTTATTCCACTCGGCCTTATCTGAGGTCATCACTGGGGCTGTGGTCAGCGGCAGCGGAGGTGTTTGCAGTGCTGTTTGTCAGATTTGTTTATGCGAGATTTCACCATCTATTCATTTAATTGGTGTTTTCCTTTGGCGCTGTTGCGCCACAACTTTTGTTGAGCAGCCAGCAGACAGATAACGACGTGTACACCTGCACCTGAAAAAACAGGAAACTGCTGCAAATGTTGCTGTTCTGAAGACCTATCCTGTTCCTTCTGGGAGAAAACCAGCTTTGTGGGATTGCATAGTGGTCAGAAGATTTGGGCTTTCTACTTCTTTCAAAATATGGAAGCATTACAATAGTTGTTCTAAGTGGGTTCTTGTGTACAGCCCTCAAATAGCTCAAATAGAAGTATGAATGTCCTTCTATAACCCCCCATACACTTTTTCAGAACACTCCCACTCTCTGAATCAAAAATGACACATACACATGCGCTGCACACAAAGACCAAGTCTCCTGCCATCACCTCACAAAGAGCATCCTGGGGAAGTTAGTTGAAAAACAAAAACACAGCACCTGAGGTAATGCTCACACCCAAAATACTTCCTTTCAGAAAAATGAACAGCCAAGTGCATGTTACTCAGTGGCGGCTGGTGAGCTGGAAACGGGGGAGACTGAAACATTACCTTTAACTATCATTACTTTCAACCTGTTCCCCTTTATCTTCCTTGATTAACAATAAAACAAATAATTCACAGAATAATTGACACCAATCGCATAAATGGAGTAAATGATTATGCTCGTGAAACAGTGCAGATTGTCTGTAGTTTGTGTGCTTACGAAAGCTACAATGTGAGATTGTTTAACAAGGATGGCATTTATTTATTTAAATTACATTAAATGCTCATGACATATCATAGCTTTGGTAAGGTCTGTGTTCTAAACATTATTGTTCATTGCACTCAACCTAACCTAAAAGTTTATTCTCAGCAATTTACATCGATCTAACTAAATTTAGCTCCGTTTTGTAATTTGAATTTTGTAACACAAGAAAGCTATAATGTGAAACATTTAAGAGTAAGCTCTGGGATTACTTACCAACTTAATTGTTCAAATTGCCATCCTTGTTAATTAAACAACCTCATGCTGTAGCTTTTGCAATAGCGCACAAACTACAGACAATCTGCGCTGTTTCTGAAGCATAATCATTTACTCTATTTACACACTGGTGTCAATTACTCTGTGAATTATTTCTTTTAATTGTTAATCAAGGAGGATAAAGGGGAACAGGTTGAAAGTAATGATAGTTAAAGGTAATGTTTCAGTCTCTCCTGTTTCCAGCTCACCAACCGCCACTGATGTTACTCCCCACACCTGAAGAGGTTCTGAGGAGATTCCACTCGAAACGTAGGCCTCATTTGGAACTGAAATGGAAAGCAAAACTGGGGGCAGGGCGCCCCATATATTATGGAATTGGAGGGGTCGTGTAACTACCAAAGCATATGAAAAGTGATCGTTGGGGCCCTTCCTCAGAATGCACAAATTATATTTCATGATTTCAGACCAATTTCCATCACTGGAGAGAAAATAACAAAATAAAACCCTCACTGTTGTCGCAACCTAATTTCAGAATCTCTCCAGCCCTGAACAAATAGGTGGGGGCCTCCTGCAATAGCATGTTCCAGAGGGGAGGTCCATTGTTGAAGGGGACCCCTGCAGTGTTTCAACCTAATATCATAAGCACTCAACAGGAACACTGGTCAAGTGCCCCCTAACCTCCATTGGTTCATTCCTCTGCAATGAAACCCACTTTTATAGCCTCTTTTGAAAATGATCTTTACTCCAGTGACTTAAATGGGGCAGTGTGCCCTTGTAAATACACTTGGCATTCATCTGCATTCTTTTGAGGCTTTAAATGTTTTATTTGACATTTATTCTTTGCCTTTAGTCTCTGATAGCACTACACAATTAAGCCAGAGACAATGCGACCATGCACAGGTTACTCAGCCTTGGCATTGCAATTCTAATATTTAGTTGTTTGCATGTTTAGGTTTTAATTTTGACGTTTCCAGATTAGTAAAACATTTCCAGCATGTGCAAAAAGTGTGCTGTCACCACCTCTGCCTATTTTTATCATTGTCATTGGAGAAATGGGAAAAGGGAATAGGAATATGAAAAAAAACATTTGATTGTTCCATGTATTTTAAACATTTCTTGCTTGATTAAGCAAATGCCAATCAATTTCAAGAACATGTAAGAGACTTGCTTAAAATTAATTGCAATGTTAAGGTCAGTGTGCTTTTTACTGGATTAAATATGGGCCACAACACTTCCAAAAAAAGTTTCTAGAGAATGTACAGAGAGAGAGAGAGAGAGAATCTTTGTAATCCTCATGCAATCCTGATTAGATCCTGCAGCACTCAAACAAAATTTGATTGACATATTCAACCAAAGAGTCTTAAAATAAAGTAATAATACTTCTACCAGAGACTGGTGCAAGCCCTTTAATTATATGGAAGGTCATCTCACTAGGAACAGAAGGGCCTTGGTAAATAAATGAATCCCGTAGGCTCTCAACTATATTTGCGGGGTCATGGCAATAAACGGGTGCAATTATTGAGAGCACTATCACTAATCATTCCTAGATATAATGTAGATGACATTTTATGTCGTGTAGAGTAAAATATGAAATGCAAGCTACAACTAAGGCAAAGAACACACTCTTCTTGACAAAGGTTATTGGTGAATGTCGGTTTAAATGTCTGCAAATGTTTATGACCATAATAAAGAAACAGAGCAGTTTTGCTGGAAAGGAAAACATCTAAAATGAGTTTAATGACTGGCAAATATAATCAAGGCAATCTGCCTTATAAATAAGTTACCTAATCTAACCTAAAACTTAACAAAAGCTAAATAAGCTATCACAACCTAAATAAGCTCTCATTCAAACACATAAATAGCACCAGCACATTAAGCAATGCAATGCACTTTCCATCACAAACACATTTCCCACCAGCAAGGAACAAGAACTGGACAGTCAAAGAGTCATTTCTTTCATCTTCCTCCATTATGTTGACTGCTAAGATGAGGGCAAAAACCTCTATAATACTTATACTTTAGTAAAGGGTTGAGAGCAGACACTGCATATTGCTTACATGTAACAATTCAACGCACATAATGTTATCTTCTGGAACAGCATCAGGACACAATCTGGGCCTATTTGATGAAATGAGAAATGATCTTATGCCTGTCTACCTTATGATTTAGGATCTATCTATCCACTACCACATACTATTTGTGTCTGCAGAGGATAGCTGTATTCTCTGCATATCTGCTGTATTTTCTGTGTACATACACACACACACACACAATTGAGGCACACAAACACACATTTATACAAATGATGCCTTTACAAATATAGCTGTGAAAGGATGCAAAGTACATAAAGTTACTTCCTTAGTAGTTTCTTTTTAAGGCGTTTTGCTTTGGAGTAGCCTAAGAAAAAATCTCTCGACACAACACATGAAAGTTCTATCTCCCAATAAAGCATTTCATTAATTAACACATTGATGACCATTGGGGCACATCTTTATTGTTGCAATATGTCTTGGAAGATTGAATACTTGCCTTGAAGCCTTCTGCTCTGTTTCTTAAGATGCCAGATGGCAGCATGTACCAGAAGTTAAAAACAAACAAATACTAAAGAAGACAGATTGCCAGTGACGCCAGCTCATGCCACTGTACAGTGTGTTAGCCTGAACACAAGAGCTCCTTGCTGCTCTGTTCCAGACAAAGATCCATGTTCAATCTAACTGCAAAGTGCTTTTGTCTGTTACTTTCAGTGATGAATGTGGCCATTATATTTTTCCTTTTTCCGCTGTATTTTTGTTCCTGCTCTGTAATGATTGAAAAAAAGCACGGCTGTGTCAGTTGTGTTTTCAATGAGATGTGTATGACACAAAGCTGTTTTCTTGGACGTTTTCCTGTCTATGTTGATGCTTTCACTAGCGACGTTGCACAATGAAGCCGCTATCGCTTTTCATGCTTCTAATTACTACTTTACAACAGCTCAGCCTTGGTGGAAACAGTCTCAAATCCAGCATCAGTGAATAATGCCATTCTCTGATGAAAAGGCTAATTGGTGGTTACAGCAGGCTTGTTACAGAGCACTCTGCTGCTGTGTTATTTGTGCTATCATCACTTTAAACAATACAAGCAGACTCACAGCAACATAAACAAGGGCAGGGTTCACCAACCTGTCTCCCAAGACTATGGATGAAAATAAATTTGTCCAAATCACATTACTCCGCACCGCCTCTCTGGCAAATTATTCATTTCTCAAACATCTTTTGGTGAAACAATTTGCACAGACACAGTCCAGTTTCTTTCTTTAAATGCCAGACCAGAATCCAAACCCTGGAAATATTATAAACCCTAGAGATATAGTTTAATAATGTTTTTGACTTGCATGTTTTGCTGTTGATCATCTGGATATTCAGAGTCATCAGAACTGTGTAAAAGATAAAAGTTTTTTCCAAACTATTGGGGAACAGGAATGAAGGAACAGCATTTAATGACAAGCATCTGGCAATTCCAGGGAGCAATTAACCATTAGTTTCACAAAAAAGCTTCCCTTAGAACAACAAAACACAAAAAAAATTTCTGTGATGCATGCATATGTTTATTTCAGTAATTAAAACCTAATTAAGAAATTGCAGCCATTTTCTAACAGCACAGGTGTTTAAATTGAATTTGTTGAAGACAACATATTTCCAAGTTGTTTGATCAATTATGACAATATGCTGCCCAATAGATGATAATGTTGTACACATCAGACTTGTCACTACTAAATCTGAATTGTTTAGGATAAAACTCAAAAAGCAGGAGGGGAAATGAATTCTATAGGGCAGCAGAATGGCACTGTGATACAAAGGTTGTCGGGTTAATTCCCAAGGAAAGCATTGCCGTTGTACCCTTAGGCAAGGTAAGTAACTTGGATTGCCTCAGGAAAATACTCAGCTGTATAAATGGATAACTTTTAAAAATTGTAAGCATATAAGTCATTCAGGATAAGAGCACCTGGTAAGCAAATGTAATGTAATGAATTTTGCGCAAGGGCCACAGAATGCAGCGACTATACATTGGGAAACCATCCATCATTCGATACATGCTGTATATTAAACACACTGTGTGCAGATACTCCATTTTGTCTTATTAAGACATTCTCAGATCTTCTGGAAAACAATCATGATAATTCAATTTTTGAGAAAGTGAAAAAAGGCATACCTCCAGGACAAAATGATCTTTTTCAATATTTTGCTGGCAGATTGAACACACATTAACCCACATTATGTTAAAAGGTAGGTAACATTAGTTATGTTAATATTAGGTAACATATCACAATATCCAATAAAGAGTTTGACCATATATATAATATATATATATATATATATATATATATATATATATGGTCCTTTTTACTCACTATACTATGGGTTCAAAACTGAAATATCATCATTATCAAGCTTACTCATTTCTCTTACATTTTAAGCTTCATTTACACCTTGAAAATCCAAAGGGTATTCAGGACAGATGAGTGTGGTTTGAAAATTAAGTCTTAGATTATCCTGTTCAAATGACATTGAGAATTTGGAGCATCTGGTGGAAAAAAAGGGAAGGGCAATCTTTATAGTGCAGGGAACATAGGAATTGGTTTGGTGCCAGAAATGTAATCTAACTTCTTTTTACCTTCTACATCTGAAAGAAGGTTGGTATTAAAGGGATCAAATGCACTTTGTGGTTCCAAGAACCATATGGTCCACCAGCAAACTGGAAACGTGTCACAGACACGAGCAGGATATTTCAAAGGCGTGTTGATGCCATTGTCACTGGTTGCCAGGTCCTCCCATGTGCTTGGTGCTAGTACCCTTAAACCTAAAGGGGAGTGGATGAAGGGCAAAAACTGCTAAAGTGGTATTTTTTTGCAGTCACGTGAGGGGGAAAAACTGTATGTGTGAAGCATTTTAGTAACACATAAAAGTGTGCTTTATTGGCCAGGCATTCAGGACATTGTGTGAACGTGCCTTCTGGGGGTGGGGGTGGGTGTCAGGCATTCCCGAACTCCTGCGGTGGGCTGTGAGGAAACGTGGAGAAAGCGTGTGAGATGACGGAACTATTTAATAAACATTACTGACAGGTCCCTGAGGAGCTGTGGACCCAGGCCTCATATGTAATTTCCTAAAACCACAATAAAATGGCAGCTCTCTGGCTGCTGCCAATCATCCCCTGCTTGATTGCCTTGCCTTTGATTTTTTTTGAATTCCAGGCACATCCCCAAACCCCGGAGCAGCCTCATCCACAATTGTGATGGATGAGCCAATCAAGTTTTGCCAGGGTTCCTTTTGACTAACCACTCTGCCAAGTCAGCTGCAGAGGTGGCATACTTACATAAACAAGGCTCTCGTTACCTGCTGCTGGAGATGGCGGGAAGAGAAAAAAACAAAAAAGCGAAAGAGGAGGCTGGCGGGGTTGAAGTGCCCGATTCTGTCATAATGTGACTGCCACTTGGTTCTGTGACTGAGTAAGGCAGAGACCTCAGCTCTGCATGTTATCTTTACATTTACACTTGATGATAATGCTGTCTGTCTCAGCTCATCTCTAAAGCGCAAATGGAAAAACACTTGATATGCCTTTCAGATGACAACAGAAGTGAGCCTTAACCAGCAAGAAAGCATAAAATGCATTAATATGGTAACATAACTGAAGTGATGATAAATGTAAATTATCCACTTTAAAGGGCTTAGAATGCAGTTAAGATGTTAAGATGATGTTAAGTCACCATCGCGTCCTTTGTTTTGCTCCGGACGGCCTTTTGATCTTTTACTAATTCCTTCATTAAACAAAATGTGTATGATACAGTATATCCTGTAATAAAGCTAATTGGTGGCAATGTGGTTGTGGGATTAGGAAACTTTGCTTGTAATCAGAGAGATGGACATTTAATACCCATTCAAGACACTATCACATTACTCTTGAGCAAGGATGTTGCTTCAGTAACATAATCACATTCAGTAACACATTGTATATGCCAAAATGAATAATACATAAACCTCTGCAGGATGCCCTGGATGAGGATGTTTTCCAAACAAATTATTACCAAATTAATACTATTAAAAGAAGAAGAAGAAGAAGAAAAGGAAGAGAAGGACAACTACAACATTATGCACAGCTCCAGAACTCTTTCCCTATGCAAAGATGGAGCCAATGAGCCAATGGCCAAAATGATTCCTTTCAGGCATGCAACAGGTGGCTGCTGTTGTCTACACATTACAAAAGGTTAACATGACTTCTGACACCATACGGCACTTTGCACATCCAACCTTGTTTTTATCAAGGACTCTACTAATGAAATTAAAAGCAAATCCAGTGCATGCAAAGCCCACACAGGGGATTTAGGAGCATAAAGCATTAAAATCACAGCAGATATTGATCATTAGTGTCCCAAGAGAGGTCTTATATGAAAGTCTCTTTTACAGAAATTAAAAGAGAAATGCTACTGTTATTACTCTCCCAATTAAATATCAGATATTCATGCCTAATATAGAGAGTCAAATATTCTTACAAACATTTGTTCAGGTGGTGGCACAGGTGGGCCATTGAAGTTAAAAATTGAAATATATCATTCTGTTAATGCTGTACAAACATAATTTTGAGCACCTATATTACGGTCCCAAGCTATTTTTTCCAATACGCTGAATACACCGCAGCTGCATACACTGAAATGCTTCTCCTAGAGGAAGACAGAAAATAAAATGATGTAATGACTAGGATTTAGGTCTGCACATATCTTTTAATTTTTGTTTCATTTTAGGCAATTTTGCCTAATTATAGATGCTGTTCAGACTGTTAATTGTCTTTTATCCTAAAACGTGTTTTTCCTTTCCAAAAAAGTGTTTTAGTCTTACAACACTGTAGGGTCGTCCACTACTGATTTGACTAATGTATTTAGAGGAAAAGCTACAAACACCTTCAAGGAGAGGTTATAATAATAAAAAACACAGAAGACACCATCAACATTGATTGGATGAAAGAATAATTCCTTTCCATTTCTCATAAAACTGAATAAAAAACATTTATAATAAGGAGTATGTCAGAAAACATACATATATATATATATATATATATATATATATATATACACACTGATATCCACACCAGTCAAAATGGAACCTGGAGGATGCATCAAAAGCCTTCAAGACCAGCCATTCTATATAAAAGTATGACTATTAGTGTTGGTAAAGCAGGGCCTCAAGAAGCTGGTGTAATTGTTGGAGAAGGTGAATGCCAGCCTATTACAAATAATAATAATCTCATAAACATATGAGAGCAGTTTTATTTTTCATTTCAAAGGGTGAAAGACAATTTTTTAAATGAACTGAATGTAGTCCAAACAGAGCCCCAGACACAACTGAGGAATGCACCCTTTAATCAGCTTGATTTTTGCATTTCCAATCTTTTGTTGAACAGAGGATTCCACACTCTGCAGGCATCTAATCATAAACTGTGATGGATGAGGACCAGCTGCGCTGGGAACTGACGAGACAGATACCCGAACAGGCACGGATCTGCGGACAAATTACGCTCTGTTACAATGTATGTCAATCGGCTGGTGTCAGCTCTCATACACTGAGATGGCCGTTGTGTTACCCAGGTGATAGCAGAGCAGGTTCAAAGACTGTCATCAGAGGACAGAGTAAAACCCCAGTGTGTCAGAGAAAATCACTGCGAGACACCTCGTCATGTGACATTTTAGAGTATGATAAACTCTGGCATTACAGTAGTATCGTGGATGGCAAGGAAGGAGATCGGAAAGAGTCCTGACCAACAAACCACCAGAGCTAAAAAAATAAAACCTCCTGCATTTCTCAGGGTTCTGCCCATTTCTATGAGCTAAACAGTAGTGCCATGGCGTCCTGCTGCAAACAGCATATTTGGAAACTCCAGGGAAATTATCTCATTTAAATTAATGAGAGGGTAAAGGAGACATTTGCATTTTTAAGTTGAGAACTGCATATTCAGCTGACTTGAATATGTGTAAAACATGATGACATGTCAAAGGCATACATGCAGCTGCATGTAAAAAAGCACATCATTTTGATTAGTGTGTCTGACTATACGTCTAAAATTTGATGATTTTAAAAATGATCTCAGACACGGTTTGCTTAAAGCAGGATGATGCATAAAAGCAGCACTAAAACATGTTTTGCCCCTCCCTTCAATTAATAGCTCAACATTTCTTTTGACTACTTGTGGAGGAAAGCCTCAACTCATCCGAGTGTTAAATCCACACATGAAGTCTTCTCTGTGATTCTTCTTTGCAGCCAAATGATTATCTTGGTGAGTTACACATGACGGATTTCGCAAGGAAACCAATCAATGACAATTAGGAGAAGCGAGTCTGACAGAGCTCCTCTGACGCATATGAATAGTCACTTCAAATTAACAAGACAGGCTGGTTTCCTCCTTCACTTTTCCATTTTTTGAACACTTCTCAATAAATGGTGTGCTGAATGCAGTACATATGCTGCTTCTGTCAGAAAACCCAGTCTCATGGTCTCAAAGTACAGCACAGTACTTAGTCAAAGATGGTAAAATCCCACTACTTCACTAACAATTTTCATTCAAACAACACCTAAAATGAAGCCAGCGATAAAATTCAGCATCAAATCAGACATACCCGGGCTCACTGGGAGACAAAAACCCTTTTTATAACTGCTGTATTTAGTTCTCAAAGAGATGTCATTGTCATTGCAGTGTGGTTTGGTGATGAACTTTGATTCAGTAACCAGGATTTATTTGTGACATAGGAATTTTGAGCACACTGTTGACTGTCTTATGTGTAAGCGTTTGTTCAAAATATGTTCCATTCAGCACCAATCTGTGTCAAATCTTCTCTGGTCTTATGGGGCCATTTGTGTGCCTTGACATTGAGGGGAGTTCCTGAACATTCTCAGGTAATTATGTAACAAGGGTGTAGTCTCTCAGTGGCACTCAGCATCAGCGTAAAACTCACACCTCCACATGAAATCAGTTGATGGTCCTATCACATTCAACCATGGTCAGCAGGATACCCGCCTCCCCCTTCCACACAACACCCCCTCCCTCATCCCTGTGGAGCCCATTGCACCTGTGCCATGCTGTATGCAAAAATGTACAAGCTTTTTGCCAACCCTGACCTGATCCTTCTGTCCTGTCTCAAGATCAAGTTGGCACTTTGATTACATCACCTCCGCTGTACTTGCCAACTCACACTATCTCCATCCATTCTGCGCTGAAGAACTTTTAGGCATTTAACACAAATCTCTGCATTGCATGTTCATTTAGCTTCTTCATTTTATTACGTGTTTTTAAAAAAAAAAAAAAAAAAACTTGACCATTTAATGCTATGGGGACAATATCTGATTGGAGGAAGAAAAAAGTCCATGAGGATTTTCTTCACTCTTCTGTTATGTGTTTAATAAGTACAATTATAAAATCACTTGGTGAGTATCATTGTCCGACAGAGGGGGGAATGCTATATGCATATGGTTTTATTTGGATAATTACAGAATTTTGTTCATCGATAATGCTGCTAAATTAAATTGGAGTTTAGCCATTTTCACACCACATTACATCTTCGCTGGTCACTAATGCAAAAGAGGCAGCAGGGGAAATTTACAAAATGTGTATTATGTTCAGCCCAGGCTGCATGCTCCTGCCAACCTCCATTAGGATCACTCAGGATGTTAGGCCTGAGTGTGTGTCTGGAGGCTGTTAAGGCTGAGCACGAAGATACAGCTGTTGGCCTAATCTCCATATACCTTTTCAAGGAAGGCAATCTAACTAATGACACAATGAGCTCAATTAAAGTGTTCTTGTGTAGTGTGTGATTTAAGACCCATTGTACTACTTGGGCCAAAATAGGTTTAAATAACATCACAGGCTCTTTTGACTTTGAAACTGGGAATGGATGATTGAGATGTTTCTACAAGTCCCATGGTGGTACTAGCCACCACCTTCCCCCTCCAACCATCATGTTAGTGTTGTTTCGACTCCAAGACACCCACCCCAAATTCCCTCCCCAGTCACTCAGCCTGTCTAAATACAATGTAGTGGCTTCACTTTTAGCTGGCTATTTTCATTTCCTTCCGACACATTACAAAGCCCGCCTTGGGTTCCGCCTGACACATATTCTCCTTGGCGACATCCATCCTGATTTACCTCGCACAGAGATCCCATGAAAATGAAGCCCTTTGTTCAATGGCAGCTTCATTTAAAACCATCTCTTCCCCCTGACAACTGCGCCTCTGTCCTCACATCCGCCCCATCTGCCTTTCTCTGCCCCCCCACCCCCCCACCCCCCCATCGCTTGCTCCACTACAGGTTAATGGGGTCTTTACACAGCGTGGCTGGGTCGATCAGTATACCTGTCCTATTCGTTTTGAGCAGCCAGGCACTTATTTGCAGGGTATTTTATGAGGGACACATAAATAAATGATTTTGTTTGCTCCTGTGACGACAGGCAATGGCATGGGATCCATGGCAGTCCAGCTAATTGAAAAGGAGGACACTCAGCTCACTCCACCTCCCTAATGGCTCTCAGTGTATGTTTAAGAGCCGAGCTGAGGGCTGCCAGTTTCATTACATGCACCTCAGCGGGGTGGTTGAACATGCGTTGTCAGACAGTCACCGCTGCATTATGTCAGGGAGGTATGCAACTTTGACAATTGTCAGGGACAGTCTACAGAGCCCACCAATCTCCCTCCCGGGGAGCAAACACAATCTCACTGGGGGACCACCCTTCTCCTTCAAACCAGCTTATTCTTATTGGTCAAACATTGGTATGTGGCATGGTTGTCCTTCTCTGCATGAAATATGATATGTTTGATAAAATTCTGTTTTTCACTTTCTTCTCTATTGCAGTGATGATCCTCTTTGTATCAAAATGACAAAACATAGTTGCGAATATTCTATATTATCACAGATGTTGGTCTCCTGCATGAATTACCTCCTTTATACTTCCTTATCTTAGATGTTATAACTGGAAACAACAGTTGCCAGTGCTGTCTGTGTTTCTATGTTAGCAATGGATGTTCACTTTCAGGCTACATCTTTAAGAGTTTTGACAGAGAGTTAGAACACATGACGCATCAATAATTGCAGAGAAAGTTGCATCTTTTAATATGAAGCACAGGGAGCTGACTACCTGGTCAATATACAAAATATCTGTGATATAGTCTACACAAGATAGCTGAACATAGTACAGTAACTGGCCATAAAGAGGAGTAGGTCAAAAGGTTTTCTCTGAATAATTACTAACATATCACTCATTTTTAATTAAAAAATAAGCAAGGCAAAAGCCTTTACTTTAAACCCGACTCCAGTTTCTACTGGGGAAATAACAGAGGTATGACTTAACTAGAAGGGCTAATCAAAGGTACAGAGTCTGTTGAATTCTGGGATTGTACTCAGCTGAGCTAGACAGTACGTGTACTGTATGTTCCTCCTTAAAGAACACACTAAGGAATGGCTGCTGAGCCATGCCTCAGAATTGTTCCTATGACCGTACGCTGCCTTTCAGAGAGAGATTTGCTGGGTTACACGACACAGAGTCTGCTGTGAGGAGCTGCATGGGGGACAGTATGCCTGCGTGTATGGGGCTCTCCACTATCCACGCCAGCTTTGGATGCCAACTCAAGGAGAGCCAACACAAACGTGGCTCATACTTTAAAAATTAGCTGCGTGGAGTCGACTGCCCCCAGCTGCGGCCAAAAACCTCCCTTGAAAAATGAACGTGGGGAGGCAGCACCCAGTGAGAGATCCCCTGGCTCCCCCATAACAAAGGAGAGAATGCGGCCAGCAATGTCCGTCCTGGGAGACTGTGAGGTAAAAAAGAGGAAAAGCCTCGTGCTTGCAGTGGTGCAGTGGCCCCTCTCAGCACCAGGGATTTTATCTGTGTCTGCTGGAAACAATCACTGAATAAACATAATGGCTTTTCCCCCACAACCCCACTGAAACGCTATTGCACCCATTTTAAAGCTATTTTAAGGTAGCAGGAAAATGAATTGAATAAATTTAATTTAGTTAAATTTTGCCCAACAGTCACTATGTGGAAATAGCTGCTATGTATGGAAGAGAAAAAAAAAACATGAGGAGCTGCTCACTGTCCTTCTGAAGAACAAGCATAATTAGGACAATGAGGAGGTAAAGTGGCCCCCGTTATCAACTGAGTTAACAGACACTTGCAAAGGTTGGACATTTGTGTAGCTGTCTTGCCTGGAAATAATTAGTAGGGCTGTGTATTAGAAAGACAGACATTTAATACTATTTTATTAATATTTTTAGAAGAAAAAGATAATGTACAGTAAACAGTACCGTTTTAATCAGGAAAACTGAGTTGAAGGAACACGTTAGATATGATCTTTTTCCAAAGATAATAGAGGAGACTTTAAATATGTCTAAATATTTTGATTTTTAAGTTGTGTTTGTAAAATAACTTTTAAACCAGACATCATATTAAATCCTTTCTTCATTTTACCAGCTCTGAATCTGTCAAACCATCTCTAATCAAGTACAGATCTGATTATAAAAGAAGCAGAATAAGCTTCTGTCAGAAAAAGGAGGCAAGGCTTAAATGCATTAATGACTGTAATTTTTCCACTTTGCAGTTCACTATTGCATTTGTAACCTTACAATGACAAAGCCCTCTTCAAATGACTTTTTTGTGTTGCAGACTAAAAATGTTGTCCTATCTCCTCATGCTATCAAATACCTACTTCATACTGTGGGTTAATTATACTGTATATTTACTGTTTCACAAACATTGGAGATATGTAGCTGGATGAGTCTCACTGTTGCGGGATTTTTATAATAACAACAATGAGGAAATATTATGGGATTTCAGTGACCTACAGCGTTGAGCTTTTCTATAATATTATTCTAGAAGCAGAGCAACAAGATGCCTCTCAGGGTTCATTATGGTGATTTGAAGTTGTGAAAGGTGAATACGGGCAATATATACTGTAGCCTGTGTCAATAATAAAAAATGTTTTTGTTTTGTTTCAGAAGGTGTTCTGGCAGAGTTAAAGTGATTCTTATTCTCTCTGCTGCTCTGGATGTAGCAGATGTGTATCCTATTCTGCACAATCCCAAGAGATCCAGAAGGGTCCCTAGATAAGACAATCTTGGCTCTTCAAAGTGTTTCTGACAACACTGTCAATGTACATACTGTCTCTGTGTGTGTGTGTGTGTGTGTGTGTGTGTGTGTGTGTGTGTGTGTGTGTGTGCGTGTGTGTGTGTGCGTGTTTTTGTGTATGTGTGTGTGTGTGTGCGTGCGTGCGTGTTTGTGTGTGTGCGTGTGTGTGTGTGAGACTTTGAAAAAGGACACACAATGGTCTGAAAGAGAATTTTCCTTTTGCTATTCAATAAGTTTCTCAACCCTCTGCCCACTGTTCTGAGAAGTGTGATATTTTGACATTTCCAATTCTGTTCTTTGAATTCTAAGTTTATCCACCCCCTTCTCTAAAACTTGGGTGGACTCAAAACTTGCACTCAAAAAATGTAACATTCTGACTTCCAAATCATGATTTCAAGTTCAAAAATGTGTCCATTGCATTTTCTTTGATTGGCACATCCTTTCCAGTAGTCCGGTGTTATGTTTTTCTCACTTGCTGTCAGGTTATGAAGTCTCTTCTTTCTTATTAACATTCAGTGAAAATTATTTGTGGCACAAAACATTATTCCGATAGCTGTGATAAGATGGTTTTAATGACAGTCATATTTTCCTTCCACATGCTTCCTGATGAGTAGAGCAAAAAATGTTTTTACAAGTTTTTTTCTGTGCTTACAAAAACATGCAACCTGTCCTTCTAAAGACAAAGAGAAGGTAGCGTGAAAAATGAGCTGTCAGGGCTGAGCCTTTAGCCAAGCAATCAGTGTCGGGGAGAGATGGGAGGAGTGACTGTTTGCTTTTAATAAAGTGACATGTCAGTGCTCCGGCCAGCACACACTGGGGCCTCCACTCACGGACACATGGACAGCCCTCGGGTAGTGGGTTGGTAGGGGGTTTAGGGGGGTGGGGAGTTGAAAGGCGCTGCTGCCCACCAGAAGTGGGTCTGCTTCCTATGGTGCAGGCCACAGCAACCAGTCAGCAAATTAGCATTCAGTGAGAATCCGCACAAGACGGCTGTCAGTCTCATCCCAACTGCTCAGAAGCGGGGAGCAAGGGGGAATCACTTCCCTCCACGGGAGAGGAGAGAGGAGAGACTCTGACATGGCAGAGAAGGAACAAAACAGCAAAAAAAAAAAATACAATAAAATAAAACAGCACAGAGCAGGGGTTCTGATTCCATCATAGGTGAGGCGTTTGCCTTGATTTTTTTTTTTTTGCTGCCTACAGCGCTTTCCCCTGAGTAAGAATACTGGTTGTTAAGGAGAGGTGGTGTTTTGGATTTCTAGTGAAACAGAACACATCCCCAAACTGTCTTTTATATTGTCTGGTGTTTTTTCTTCTATTTCTGGGGTGTAGGCGTCTTGTCTTTACAAATATGACATGTGTTCCAGAGAAAAATAGAGGAGGAAGAAAGGAACGCCTTTCATAAATTGCTATATTATTGAACCATACACTAACCGTGTGTCAGACTGATGCGTTTGATCCAAAAATATGTGCACATTTCCAGTGATGAATGGGAGTGTGTGAGGTTGACTGAATCCTCTGAGTGGAATTCAGGCTAAAGCCTGATATCGTCTTTGAAAATGGAAATGGAAAGCACTGCAATGTGGAGAAATGGAAATGTGAGCAAAATGTTAGTGGTATTCATGATTTAAAATGAGAACAAACACCTTCCCTGTCAGACCCAGTGAAGAATCTGTCCATGAATTAGTTCACAAAGTACAGGAGTTAACCGCTTCCCAGCCGCAGTAACCTTTGATTCAATGTGTGTGGAAGGACTGTCTTACCTTTGCAGCGATCTCATGGAAGTTGAAGGAGGGATCTAAGTTTTCTATTGCTGATGAATTGGTGGGGAAAATGGCTTCAGAAAGAAAGCTTGTTTTCTGCCAGAGAGAAAGAGAGAGAGAGAGAGAGAGAGAGAACCCTTAAGAGTCAGAGATTGATTTTATTCATACAATACATTGGCTTGGGTTTAAACATTCAGATGAATTTCAGATTGTTTAAAGTTCGCTTGTTGATTGTTCTTGTTGGTCTTTTTTCCCTCCCTCACTGGTGATGTGAGATAGTGGAGGAACTGCAAACCTTTCCATTCTAAGAGAGCACATCAGAGATTGTCCCATGCAGTTTATGCTGTGCCAGTTTAAAAAGCTGAATCACCAGTGTCTTTGTGTTCACCATCTCATCTAATCACATATAATGATAGCAATGAGGACACTAACAGTGCAGTACATCAATGCCAGATAGTTCCACTGGCTTTGTGTTTGTTTCATTTTTAAGTCCTCTCTAAATCCTTTATTCAATTGCATGTATCCATCTTTGTCCCAAAATCTATAAAGAGAAATCTTGCTTCTGCTTACAGTCAATATGAGGTGGTGAACATATCACGTTTCTATGACCATAATGGCCCCTGCCTTGAAATTAAGGCCCTCTCATTTTAGCATAAATCTTTTTGCTAACACCATATCTGGGCTGTGATATTATGAGTTATTAGACCCATCGTTTTGAGCCAACACATCACGTCCTCTCACGTACCGTATTTTCCAGGCATGTGCGTGAACCTCATGAAGCTTTTCAGGCAGCCTGCTGGTTTTAGGCAGGAAGAAATCACACACCAATATATGTTTGTCCTAACAACAATCATCATCTCTAAGATGTGGCAACCCTTCCATGCTGTCATCCGTCTAATTTAAAAGTAAAATTGATTTAAACTGGCGGAGAGGGAATGAACAGAGCAACAGGATTCTACCACCATCTCAATATTAATATCTGAGTTGAGAGACAATAGCATGAGTCACTGTGACCCTGAATCACTGGCTGGGCTATGGACAGAAGTGTTTTATTTATGAAAGCCTGTACTGAACACTGAACGAACAAAAAAATTGTTCCCCACTGGTATGAAAAAAAGCCAAGGAGTCTGCTTGACAGCGGAGACCCCACATTTTGGGACCAAACAGACAAAAATAGGATTTAATCACTGCAAGAGGACAAGAGGAGGTTTAAAGCAGAGAAGACATGACCCTGAAGCAAGAAAAGTAAATGGACTGGCCAAATGTGCTAAAGGAACAAGTACTAGAGACATACTTTGCTGCGGTTGTGCTTTTAAATGCCTTTGTGGTGGAACCTGAATACAGCTTAACGGTGGGAGCCAAGATGGTCTCATTAGAAAGCAAGCAAGATTGCAAAGTCTGTTTTTTCATCTCCCACAGTCACAGCCCTTGATGTCTCAGGCAGAATGATCTTGGAAAGACTGGAAGCCATGAGATCTATTTGTAAGGACTCATCAGACATCTGCTGCTAAATATTTCAAGCGCTTTATAATGTCTGGCCTGCCGTGTTCTGCTTTGATTTTCTGCTTTTGAAGAGTAGTGCTTATTCATACACAGCAATTTTGTACAATGTATTTTATTTTTTGAGGACATCCTTCTGCACTGGAACAGACATGGGCCCCATACAATGGCTCTCAGAATTCTGATAGCATTGACATTTCTGAGCGAGAATGTGGGGTCTTGAGAGGGATAAACAAAGGGCTTGTTGGAGAGCGATTTGGGCCTTCTTGAATAAACAAGCGAGAAGCAGGGAGACGTTTGTGTGGCCAAACCTATCGCTGAGTGTCACTCTGCCAGTCAAATTTCTGCTGCAGCTGCGCCACCTGGATAGGACTTGATATCTATTGCAAAATGTTGCTTTGTCTCTGTTTGCAATTGAGGCAGCCAATACCCTGGAAAGTGCCAAAACAAACATTTATCTTTCCTAATGCATCACGCTGCTGATTACAGTCTTAATGACATGACTACACTGTATGGTGCACAGCATTTTTTCCAATGACAAACACTTGTACAGCCTGCCTATGTATGAGAAAAGAGCAATACAGCATTTTCAGTCTGAACTGATGTTAATACGTGAGAAAAATGGCATGGGTGTTAGCAGTTGTTTGGATGTGTCAATAGCCTGTGTTTCCATCTGAGAAGGTTAAGGGAGTCCCCTGTCACAGGGAGCAGGGGGGCGTGGCAGGCATCTAACATCTTGTTCACCACTAACAAGATGAACAGGCTTGCATTCTCAACGGTGAAGGCAGGGATCCTCAGAGTCAAACTCTTGAACTCCCACTTTGCTGAAGACTGTACTTTTGGAGATTCTCCCAAGGGAACCCAGCAAGCAAACATAGGCGGGAGGTCAGAAACACAACAGCTGCTGGATTCTAACCTCACCAGTAGGGGGCCCCTCATCCTAGAATGACTGCCATCGTACTTATTGCTTGATAGTGGAACATAAAAATAATCATAGTCTCTCTGTCTTGAAGAGGGGAACACGCTGTTTATGTAAGCTGGAAAATGATACTTTGAATGGAGTAATCAGCGTGAAGCTATAGATCACTCTCACTCTGAACCCTGGCTTTGAAGCACGGGGTACTCTGCAGCAAGTGCTTTGAGCTGTTTAGTGCAACATCATTTCACAGCACCAGAACTAATGGGCTATTGTTGGCAACAAGCGCATGAATATTCATCCACTATGAGAAAGAATAATCAGAAGCACTAAAGCAGAGCAGCATGGGAGGAAACTGGATCAGCCGCCGTTTCATGCAGCTATCGCTAATTTAATCAACCAGGGACTTCAAAGTAAAAATTAACATTGGGAGCTCAAGTGAAATATGGATTCTGCAATAGGTAAAATATGAGACACACAAAAATCCTTCTTTTAAGTAAAAGCAGTGTGTGTGTGTGTACACGGGCATGTATGTGTGTGCATTTGTTTGCAGGCCCGGCGTCTGGGGGGGACAACCGGGGAAGTTGTCCCGGGCCCAGCCGGAAGGGGGGGGGGGGGGGGGCAGGAGAGAGGGTGATCCTCACTCATAAATGTTGGCCATTGATTGGTGGAATATTTTGACAAATTTAAATGTTTTCAGAAGTGTTCACATTATTTGCTTTGGATACATGCTTGGTCATTTGCTGTGACTGTTCTTTTAATGAGATTATCTGGAAATTAAAACTTGAAGTGAGGAATGCACTTTCCCCATTGCACTGTCTTGTTTGAAAACAGCAAATTAGCTTGCTAGTGAAATGAGAACCCTACTAGATGTTAGTGAGGTAGTTTAGCCATCTTGCTAAACTTTTGTTTCAGTAGGGTAACTGCGAGACTGTCAGCTGCTGAATTTGACTTGCCGCTTCCGCATTATTTATTATTAGTGTGCGGTTGGAATAGTTTGCTACTTTAAGCTGTTGTATTTTAAACTCTTGTAACTATTGAGTCTAACATTGTAGCTACCTATCTGCCCTTAATTATAAGGTCGAGACATGCCAGGTTCCTTACACACTAGCTAGTGTATACGATATGTACTGAATCTTCAGAGCATTTATGGTGACTTGTGCGTCATACTGTGCATTTTTCTGTGCTTGCCGGTGACTGTCTCAGGTGGTGAACGTGCGTTTAGTAAGATGAAGCCTATAAAAAACTATTTGTGATCTACTAGGTCTCAAGACAGAATAGATGGTTTGGCACTGCTTTCAATAGAGCCAGTTGGCGCAGAATCTGGACTTTATGGACATAATACATGACTTTGCTACCAAAAAGGTGCGGCAGATGACACTCTGACTGTTTTTTTAATGTTTTTGAATGACATTTCAGTTGTCCTAACAATAAAGCATGCCATTGAATATTCCAAGTGTGCTGTCAAGCGTATTTTTATTTTAAATGGGGTGGTGTCCCGGGCCCGGGCATCATGCACACCGGCCCTGTTTGTGTGTGTTCTGTAGGGGATTCATTGACAAATTCCACTTGAACTTGGTAAAAACTTGTTTTGAGTACATTTGTTTTTAAAAATTCCAACAACCATACACCAAGGTTCATGAATATATCACCAGAAAAAAGGTGTTGACCCAAATGGACACAATTGCTCAAATTTCATGCAATAACTAAGTCCTGGAACAAATAATACAACAGATATAATTAAATGTATTTTTATGGAAAACACACGTTTTGCATTTTGTGGAACTCCTGAAAAGACATATTAATAACTACTATTGTATGAAAATAAATGGAAACATTTCTTTAACATTGCGCTGTACATTTTGTATAAGATGCACATATGGCATACTACAGGGCAAATGAATGAACTGAAATCAAATGACTTGTCATTACATCCAACAAAATAATTAACTAAGAGCTTAGACACCTTAACTTTTCCCTTAAATGATGAAAGCATGAACCACTTTTCATAGAAAACCCAATTTCACCACTCACAGGCAAATAGATCCAAGTCCAGTGGTTTTCATGAACAGCAGTGTCAATGTAGCAAAGAGGTAAGAGACAACCTTAGTCATATTTGATATTCAGAATAGGAAAGATACAAATATGCTACTTTAATTATTACCCTGCACTGAATAAGCAAATGCAAGATAAGCAGGCTTCATCAAAGGCTGTTTTCCTCCCATCTGGGGACATGCTGGAGCATGTCTGTAATCACTCACTCTTAGGTTTAAATCAGTTGCATTCGCCTAAAAAAGAAAAATGCATTATTCAGCCTTCTGAAATCCAGACCACACTTCGCATATTTCTGTAACTAGGATATTCAAAACAGGCTCTTGTAATTTGTGTTAGGAAATACGTTAGGCCCCATATATTATCTTGTTTTCACAATTTCATAGGTCAAAAGCCCACAGCTCTTTCAAGTGATTGAACCATGCCTTTGTGCATGAACTGAAGTACAAACACACTGAATCCAATAAATACGAGCCTGTAAATGAGGTACATCACTTAATATGAGGGCCTGCTTACAGTTTTAAAATGTCCCTGCATACCGCATGAGCTATGGATTGCAGAAATGATTGCTTTTATCCAGGTGCTTCTTAAATTCATTCACTCTCAAACTATAAATAATTTGGGAGGGCTGAGTTCACTGGCCATTTCAGCTGCTTATGCTGCTACCACTACCGTGGTGATACTACAAGTGGTGGCTTTGATAAAAAGTCACTCAAAAAGCACAGACGAGGAGAGACCAAAGGTTGATCTTCTGTCATAGCTGCCTCTGTGCCCATCTCTAACGGCATAACCAGTTGTGTAACGGACAATGAGCAGATGCTCCCAAGATTTTCTCAAACCCATAGCAATACTGTTTGTCTACTATTCCTCTATGACCAATTCACTAGTCAACTTACCACATCAACTCCCCCCAATCATCTGGGGCAGGGAGACCTTTTATGTAGCTGCTGCGTGGAACTTGTGTTACTCACAAGGTTCAGATCACCAGGTTGTCTGGGTTGCTACCCATCAGTTTTTGTAGGAGTCAGTGGTTTGGGCTGTTACAAAAACTCTGAATCAATGGGAAAGTAAGGCTGTGTTCATTACAACCCCTCAGGCGTACTTGCTGAGGAAGTTGTGGCAAATTTCACTGACTGGGGATTTCCCACCCCTAGAATAGAACTCCTGCTGAGCTCCCCTTTATTTTCTGGAGTGCTGGGCCCACACGGTGTTATTTGTGCTGTTGGGAAGTTGTATGCACTGTCTCTATTTGGGGGGTCGCGGCTTGTAGAGAACTGTTTCACCAAGGTTCTTCTTTGAAACAGAATTACATGGAGAAAGGAGGTTCCAATTGATATTTTGCATATGTGTCTAAACAGTACACATATTATATAACATGCCAAATTAATGGATGAATGTAGATACTGTAATATGACACACTTCAACCTACATCTGTAACAAAGAAAGGGAGAGAGGAAAGGGAAAGGGAGAGGACATCTTTCTTCCCTCGCGTGAGGCCCAATGACTGGGAGTTCTTTTTAGGACAACACTCCTCCAGGGTCATTCTGAGTTGTGGACTTAAAAATGCAAACATATCTGACAAATCTGCATCCAGCACACATCCTTTCCATCCAAGCAGATGTTCATGTTGAAGTAGAGCTGGAAGTAGCTCAGACCCCCCCCCACACACACACACACACACACACACACACACACACACACATTGCACAGTAAGTGCCGCAGGAGCTCAGGTCAGTTTAAGGTGCGGCCTCACACTTGCAGACGTCCCTTTGCATCCTCTCTCCATGTATGATCATGCTGCGAGCACTCAGGAGACTTACTACATTTCTAAAGCCAAAACCAAGACCCAGCCAAATTCATTTGCTTGGCCGATGCTCTCATTCAGCAGGCCATACAAAGCTTACCAGTCTGAAAGCTCAATGGTACTCTGCTCAATGGCTTGACAGTGGTGCCATGTGTGGAATCTGAGCCAGCAAAAGTATGGTTCTCAATTGTCTTACTGCCATGCCGTTGACATATCACTACATAATAAGAGTGAGAAAAGTGGGGTCCTGAACTGCTCAACACAAATTAGAAATTGGAGGTGGTTGTTTGATTTCCTCTAGGACACAGAATTTAACAACACTGGTGTTATTTGTTTTTGCTTTCTAAAAAAGGAAAAAAAAAAACAGGTAGCTATTAATGTCTCATACCCATAAATAAAAAGATATCTCCAATTATCCCCATGCATTCATTTCCCCCTTGAAATAATGCTTTCTAATATATGAAATGGTTTATTGTAGGCCAGTTGAAATGAAAGAACTGCAATGTCAGGCTAAATCTATTCAGTTAAAGAGAAAATTTTCTAACAATTTATAACAACAGACTCCAAAACAGGACATGACTCAATGCAGTCTTATTTAATGTCGTGTTGAATGTTCATGTAGAAACAGTAACAACAAAAGCATTTTATTTTTCCATTTGAGTGTAGTTTAATAATTTTGTTTCAGAAATAGTATTTTTTGTCCAAAGATCTGGTTGGTACTTCTCTTTGGGCTTTGTAACCCTAGTCTTCCAATTTGATAGAGTGCTAAATACAGCCTTTAGTGAATTAGGGAGTCATTGACTAGCTGCCTTTCAAACAATAGGGTCCTTTTGATTGCACTTCGATTACACATTAGACCTTCAATCTTTAAATAAATTGCCTTAGATCTTTTCAATTCTGGCTTTATTTGGCTTTGTCTACAGGTCCCTGGGTGTTAATTGGCTGATTCAGCTATCAGCTACAGTATCTACAACAACTGATGTCTTACAATGCCATCCCACATAGTTTTTTTTCTTTTTTCTTCGTCTTATTGTTTATAATACAGCATGTATGCACCTCATAGTGCGTATACTTCACTGAAAAGCATTATCATCACTATCCTATTATTATTATTATTATTATTATTATTATTATTATTGTTGTTGTTGTTGTTGTTGTCAGCAAGAACTCCTCCTGCAGTAGTTGACCATTTTACTGCTAACTAGCATTTTTATTCAATGCTCAATTCATGACACAAGGTTAAATGTTATAGTTCATTCTTTGCAGTGCCTGTTTACTTTTGTTTTCCCCACTCTTCCATCAGCATTTTGGCCCTGTCTAATGCCCCTTCCCTAACCCTCTGTACGACAGGTACTGTACATTTTGCAGATAAGCATTGCATTTGCACACCAACTTGCAAGATTCTACAAAGGATGGTGTTACCACCATGCAGTTTTATGCAACCAGTATGTCCAAGACAAACAAAAGTGTTTATTTTTCATATTTGAAAGGTTTTACCGATCAAAATCTCATTGGTTTAGCAGCCAAGGGTTAACCAACAGGGTGCAGCAATACCCCCCCTAGCCAGACTAGCTTTTTTTCCATGTCAATATTAGAATCTGCAAAATTTCTCATCTGTGACCTCCATGAAAAAACTCCATGTGATAATAAATAGGCAAACCAGGTTCATTATGCAGGGAGCATACTTTTACAGTTAAAAAGTTTTTCAGAAAGAGTTCACGGGAAATGGCAGAGTCTATTCATATGCATTAGGTTTTTGTGAATACCTTGTAAAAATTGTCATTGGTCATTCCTTCGGAACATCTATGAGTTTTTGGTAACTCTGCTCTTGGATTTCAAAACACTTTATGGCTACTGACACTGATTGGTGTAATTTTATTGATAAGTGGGACCAGTCTAAATGAGCCAGCATAAAGATAAAATCCATTTTGTTAGTTTATTCATTTATTTCAAAGAATGCAACGAACAAAGAGGCAACAACTGATTGTTAGACTTGTTAGATGTCTCTCACCCAGGTACATTTCCCCCTAGTGTGTTTCCACTGTCTAAACACTGTTGACATTTTTAACAGTTTTGAAAGTAACACTTTTGAAAGTTCATGATTTCTACATGCAGGTGCCCGCCGTGCAAAATATATTGACAAGTATTTAGATATGAGGATCATTCATGTAGCAGCCGTACAACTAAAACTTTACTAGAACATTCTGTAAGTAGCTGGTAGACAGGCACACATGAAATGTAGACCATCCAAACTCACACTTACACACATTCACACTTTTCCAAATGAGGTCACTTGCATCTGGTAAAGCCAGATGGCAGAGCAGGAATAGCTGGGACGAGACTGACTGAAACGTCAATTCAATGAAGTACACCAGCGGACAAACCCATCTGATCAGCTCACATCAGGGGCAGCTGGGCAGCTTCCTCATCCAGCTGTAGCAACTTCATGCTGCTAATTAGATTACTTCTGCATACACTAGTACACCACCACCTTCAGGCCAGAAACCTGAACACATTCAAGGAAACCGCCTACTTTCAGGACAATTTGCATCAGTGCTGTAACATGGACAACAGACTAAAAAAAGAGGCCTGCGTGTGAAGACAGAAATGGTGACAAATTGGTGGGGTTTTGTACATTAACAAATACCTCAGATCTTGCACTAAATTTTGACCCTAAAATATAGGGAAACAGAATGTGACTCAGAATAACAAGGCCATCTGGTGAGACAAACTTTACTGTACTGAGAGTGCCATATCTGGACAAGTTCCTTGAAAGTGTCATGTCCAATTAGCTGTGTTTTGCTGTGTTTTACAGATACGAGGACTTAAGCCACTGTGTTTTTAAATCACAGTTTATCTAAAACAAGTTGTTTTATCCGTAGGATAGTGGCACAAACCCCAGAAATCAAGCCATATGGTTTTAATTATAAAACATGAGCCAATCAAATGGGAGCAAAGGCACATACATAATAAAAAATACATCTTTAACCGTCCAAAGTCCTAAGGTTTATTTTGTTTAGCCTGAAGGAAAAGCAGAACCACCCTCCAAATGCTAAATGCTTTTGTCTCCCCTGAGTTATGAGATATGGTAGTGCTACAGCTAACCATCCCTGACATTAATCAAAACATAAAGCCACACAAATATCAATGTATTTTGCATCCGCATACATACAATACACGTTCATGACCACAAATGCATTGCCTCCATGCTTGCCTATGTAATGCATTCTTGCGGCAAAGTATTATAAAAGTGTTGTGCCACTAAAATACAGTTTGTATTCAGTGGCAGTGAGTGCTAGCTGTGCTTGCCATAAAGACAGGTTGGTTCGTAAGACAAAACTGCTGTTGAAGTGAAAACGGAGTGGTTGCTCCAGGCTTCACAACCAAGCTCAAGTTTTCTGGAGATGAAACCCTGCATAAAAATGAAGGGAAGGAAGGCCTTGAAGCAAGCGTGTCATTTTCAATACAGCTGCTTTGACTGGGATGAATCCTGAAGCTGTTCTCTGTTCTCTGCACAAGACACAGCCTAAGAGCCTTGCACAGTGCTATGGATTATTAGTGGGATCCTGCTTCCTTGCAGTCTAACCTCCCTGTACTCTAATTCAGTCTGATGTGTTGAATGCCAGGAAAAGGTTACTTTCACAGTTACTTTCACACCAGTATTAGCCTGAAAATGCTTAGCCAGGCATGTTTGAAGGATGAGACAGATGTACAAATAAGCCTGGATGAAATTAATGTTGCATTTGTGCATGGGTGCATATTCCCTGGATTTAAAAAAAGCAAATGAGTCTCTATGATGAAAACAACGTGTGTTTAATGTACCCTAATGTACTGTCTACAAAGTAAATGGTAAAAAGAACACCATATGTTTTGTTTTTTGTTTTTTTACAGCATGGCATCACTGTGTTGTTTCATCAGTAATGGTATGTTTACCGATAATCTATTTCTTTCTGAATCCAGGTCTTGCACAGGTTTGGATTGACAGCAGCTTTGAGTGAGGAGGAGTCAGAAGATTTCATACTGATGATAAATGGCTTTTGAAAAACCTTATATTTCCAGCTACCAGCTTTATGCATGCAAAACTTGGGTGCATATTAAAGGGCACTAGGAATGGTTCACTGAATACCCCAGGGAATGTATTTTGAACACATTGAACACCCTTGCAAAGGCCATCTACTTGGTGTGACTTAAAGTGTTCCAAAAAAAATACATTCCCTGTGTCAAATGCCTATGTTATGAAGAAATGTGATTTATGTTATTCTCTAATTAGATTTTTAGGTTGATCTATTGATACTTGCTCAGTGGTGCCTTTTAAGAGGTGAACTTAAAAGTCAAAGATTCAAGGACAAGAATTCATGTCTCTGTCTTACTTTGAACAGTGTACCACTTGACAGCATACGTTTTGGATTCAATCATGGTTATTCTCAGCGACATAAAAGGTATTGTTTTTCAGGGAACAAATACAGGCAACATTATTCTGTATGGAATGAAAGGGCATTCTCACCAGTTTGGAAGCAAAGTTATTGCCCTCAGGCCCTCCAAGCCTTGCGTATATGAAACAGATTTGTTCAGACATTGAACATGACATCGCCTCCCCCAAAGATTCCTGGGATATTTCACAACAGAGCAGTTGTGGTGGACAGGTGTCTACAAAACATGCCAGGCAGTGGAGGGTTGAATCTGATAGATGTGCCAGCCTCCAGCACAAAAACAAAACATGCTTATTTCCAACTGTCAACAAAAGACTGTGGCATACAGGTTAACAATTTCCTTCCGACAAGTCACATACATCTAACACTTAACACATTAGCAAGCCCAACAATGGGATGGGTTGGCTGATTGACATGTCATTATGAGCTGACTCAGATGAGGAGGTGAAGCTGACAGAGTGTTAGAGACATGTAAGAGAATTTTTTCTTCACTAATGCAATCATCTGGCTTGGCTCTCCCATGCAGTAGGATCTAATGTGCTGAAGAGTCATGTACTGCATAGCAGTTTGAAGCTCTGTGTGGTGTCGTAGTCAGAGGTATGGCTGTCTTTCTCTCTCTCTCTCTCTCTGGCCATTTTCATTTTCAAAGAACTGTAGCTAAGCCTCTCAGACAATATTGTTTACGGGACCACAAAGCGAACGCTGCTGCACCTGAGTGGCACTGCTCTCATCTCAAGGGTGTTAGTTGTGCTGTTCTAGCTTGGTCTTGAACCAGGGCATAGTTCCTAGACATCCCCATTTACTAAGCTTTTGTAGTACAATAAACCCACTGCTGAGTGTATTTTCCAGCTACATTTACTACTAGTGTGTGGACAGTGTCTATGGCTTTGTGCCTATGCGATCAAAGGATAATCACTTCATGTTTATGCAAATCACTGGAGAAGTGCAAAAATGTGAGCGAGAAACTTTTTTCCAAAACAACTCCAACAGCACACATTAAATGGTGATTTCATGTGTCACGTCACTAGCCTGGAAGCCGACAGATTTCAGCAGTACAGGATTCACTGACAGCACAAATTCAAATGAATTCATTCAAATGAACCCTCCTCCCATTTCTTATGATCCCAGTACAACTACATTTTTAGGATTCCCATATGCAATCTCAGATAATTTGCTTTGCTTCCTACATTATAAAATAGGCATATATAAATATAGCAATTCTGTCTGAAATGTATCCTTCCTCTGATCTGCACTTGCTAGTTCACTAACCATGTTTGCTATCAGTTTAAAGACACAATTCACAACATTACTGTGGGAGGTATAATTGATGTACATTGAGGGGCATCATTTTTACTGCCCATTGCCACTGACATTATCACTCACAGTAAATATATCGAACACATGAAATTACTAACATGTGCAAAGCCAGCAGCAACATGGATTCATTTGCACTCAAGTTAGTAAATGACCCTCCTTGTGTCCAATACTATGTGAGCACTGTTGGTAGCTGGGAGGACAACTCCTCAATGAGTGCAGAGCAGTGCCGTGGGAAGAGGCTTTAAGCTGGGGGTGCTGTAGTGGGCGGTGCATTTTTTGCATGTCCAGCTTGGGGGGTGAAGATTAACATTAGTGATGAATAGGCTATAGGTTACTTCATACACACAAATTAATTTTTATTTAACACGTCTGAGTGAAAGCTTTTTTGGTGAAAATTCCATTCATAGCGTCACATTCTAATATAACAACATACGCTACTATAATATGAATCAAACGTATGCCAGTCTTGCAACTACCAGACCCCACTGCACACAGCAGACAAAGATCAACTCGTTATGAACTCCTGAAGCTGCTTAATAACAAACTGGTTATTTAAATCAGCTGCGTTGGAGCAGGGAGAGATCTAAAACATGCAGGACAAGGGGTCCTCCAGGAGAGGTTTGGGAAACGCTGCATTACATTATTTAAACCTCTGGCTCTGTGACAGGGCGCAGACATCGGGCGCCCACACACACAGCAGACAAGACCATACAAATAGCCTACGCATAGTTAAACAGGTCCATAAGCCCATTGCGCACAGCAGACAAGAACATATCAAAATACGCACAATATTTTAATTGCTCCAAAAGCCCAATTTCCACAGCACACAACAACATAGCCAGATACATTTTTGCAGCAAAAGTATCTTTGCCAGTTTCTGTGCCATTGTGATAGCTAGCTACCTTGAATGATGCCACATTACTAGCTACTAGCTGACTAGGCTATGTGTTGTCCGTTGACCATGATGCTTGGTGTTATTTTAATAATTAATAATTATTCAGTATTGCTAATTATTTCTCAAAACGTCCTAAAGCATTAAATTCTTAGGTAAATAACAACAGGAGAATTATTTAAAATGTTTTAATACGTTTATTTTTTTGCATCTGGCAGAGTGCTGTGATGTCTGCCTTTTCCAACAGGGGATGCTGCAGCACCCGCAGCACCCCTACTTCCCACAGCCCTGGTACAAAGGTGAAAACGGGTCCTATGTCATTGCTTCGCCCTAACCTTTTCCAGTAGCTCTATTTTCCTGGCTAAGAGACATTCTCACAACACTGCCATGGCACTGCCCACGTCAGCTGGGTTGCTGCATAGAAACTGTAGTTCCAGTGTGCGTCTGCATATGTTTCCCTTCAGGAGAACAAATGGCTGTGACCTTGTTAGAGGCTGTCTTTACTTCATCATCTGCAGTTGCCGTGGTCCCGCCTCGCCTACAGTCCCCGAGACGCTCGTACCTGTCATCCGCACTCTATCCATCCTTTCCACATAATTAAACCTTGTTTTCTGGTCAGAGTGCCCCACTAGCACACCTCTTTATCTCTGCATCAATAGGCATTGTTCGGGAGGACAGATCTGCCCGTTTCACGATTGTTAAGCCTACAGCCCTTTTAAAAGCAAGCAAGTTGTGTTGATGGTGCAATTCAGGTAAAACTTTGACCATGCTTAGCTGGTCTGCTTCTGTGTAGCACGCTATACTTTGTATAGGGATTCTTCTGAGAGATGTAATGCTCATGTATTTTCCAATGCATGTACTTCAAAATTCCAGTAAAGTGGAGAAAATATTAAGATTTAGACCTAATTATCAGAGCTTCAATATGTTTAGTGCAATGTGTATAGGTTATGCTTTTGATGCGTTTTTCTTAACATAGGGAGGGATAATGATTCATATGTTTTATTTGTACTGCAAACAGAGTCCACTATAAGGGAAAATGCAAAGAATGTAGGTCACCATAGTTCATGATTTGAGTATGTTGTCCTTGCCTAATCTTGATTGGACAGTGTCTCAAAGTCTCACACAGCCACCTACAGCAGTTTAAATGCTTTGGCCTGACTCACAGACCCACACTAGAGCCCAAGGCAGATACATACACAGCCACAGTGTGTGAGGTCTTCTCTGTCTGTCTGCTGTTCCCTCAACAAAACCAGAGAACCAGTTGGAATGGAAGTGATCTTAAAACTAAGACTGCAACAGGAAGACCTGAGTTTAGATATGCACGCATTATACCTGTAGACACAATGACAAAAAATGCCTTCATTCCTGAATGGACACCATTCGCTCATCAGATCACACGTGTTTTGAGGAAGAGGAAGTACACAAGAAAAGACACCATTTCAATCACCCTTATAGTCCCTCATTACACATGGAGCTGCTGTGCATCAACAGTAACACTCATCAGCCTTCCTCTGCAGAACAGAGCACTCTCGAAGCAGTGCTCACCGCTCCCGTTTCATCTGCAAGGCGCCGCCATTTAAAGAGCTTCTGTACAGGCAGACACAATGAGACGTGAGACAGAATGGTGGGAAGAGTGGAGTGGAGCCATAAAAACAGGCCATTTAAAGCTGCACTTGTACCTGCTTTGCTCTTATCTATTAGAGACTACAATGGGGGAAAAGTTGTTCATAAAAAAAAAAAAAAAGAAAACGAGGATTTGAGAACATAAATGTATCACTGCGTGAGACACTCCTCCCTCTTTTTACTGCTCTAAACCACTGATTCTCAATCCTGCTCCTGGGGCCGCCCTGCTCCGCACATTTTCCATCTTTCCTTGCTCTACCTACCTGACCGAACTCATCACTGGCACTTTTGATTAGCCGAACACACCTGATTTAATAAAGAGCATGTTAATTATTTCAATCAGGTGTGTTTGGAGCAAGGATAGGCTGAAGATATGCAGGACAGGGGGGCTCCAGGAGTAGGATTGAGAAACACTGCTCTAAACAATGCCCAGAGAATATGCTAATGCACCATTTAAAACAAATTGTTCTTCAGTGAGGTGAGCACTGAGATATTGTATGTATCATGAATGCATCTGAGCAGAGGGTTTCTAAAATACATTTACATTGGGACTGGATTAAAAGTGATGGCATATTTTGGTCAGGGCAATTATTAATACTGATAATAAGTACAGATTTAAACTTAGACCACTTGACTAAACTGAACACTGCTTTCTTTTTATCTGGGTCCTATCATACATTGCATGTTCTTGAGGAAACCATATGAGACAGAGGAACAGATGCTTGCTGAAAATACAAATGCACATGGGCCTGCAGTCCTGTCACAAACACAGCAATCCTGGGTGGAGAGCATCTGCCGGCTTGCACACACATCAGCACCCTGTGTGACACACTGCTCAATTACAGCTCTGCGTATGTGAAAGTACAGTCTGTAACAGTCTGCCCTTTTCATTTTGGAGATGATCTTATCAAATCAACATACAGACCCCCTCATTCACTGAGGGTTATTGTGCCATCATGTGGGACTACAAAACACTGACCTTGTCACTGTGCTGAGAGAGAGAAAAAATACTTTGTCAGATACCATGCCACACAAGATCTCATTAAGAATTGTTGAAGTTTGTATTAAATCCCTTTGCTAGTTTGAAGTTCATGTATTATTTTAACGCAAAAAGCATAAAGGTTGTAATAATAGGCAATACTTGAACAATTCTGCACAAATGTATGCATTATGGTCATGACAACTAACTACTAGCTCGATAAAATACCTAACATATGCTAACTGTGCCTATAGACTAACCTATAGACTAAGTACAAGAAGAGACAGCTATGTAGAGAGGAAGTTAACAGACCCGCTGTCTTACTATTCCCCACAAATAGCAAACTATGTTGTTTCAACTTTGCCATGGCTTAATACATGATATAGTAGCAACCATAAAGGCAGTTATCTAGCTAGGTGGTGAAAACATAAGGGAAGGTATACCTGGCTAGCAAGTGTTTCTAGTGCTATCATTCAAAATACCAAGGATAGATAGTCAATAATAGCAAGGTAGAGACAGCAAAGCCAGCTAGGTAGCATGTTTGTTGGTAAATTCTTAACATTCAAACAATAACACATAAGGCATTATTATTATTATTATTATTATTATTATTATTATTATTATTATCATTATTTGCAGAAAACACAAACATTATTAGAGCTTTTGATCACAGATTACAGTGTAGAGAGCAGTGCCATAATGTACCTCTTCCTGTGGGAGCACAAAACTGAAAAAGATGAGCTGTATCACTTTTAATTCATTGAAGCATTTCTGAGGGCATAATAAACAGGGATACTTCAATTAAAATGTCATCTATATAACACAATGAAACAAACTGGAGCAGAATGTTCCTCATAATTGTGTGTGTCCATGAAAAATCTCATTACCTCTCCTGCTTTGGTTTCTTGAAATGCAAATTCAACAGTGGGGACTGTGAGGTGGTTGGCAAAGAAGTTCACATCCCCAGGGCTCTGTACCGAGCTGACATTTGGTCCAGGGCAGTTTCTTCCTCTTGTGCAATTCAACAGCTTCTGAAAGACATGTACACAGGGAAGAATGTAGTCAAGGACAAATGATGACTGTGTCTCTGTGAATGTACGTTTGTCCCAGGTGCTTACAGCACTTCAACACTGATAGAAATAAATGTCACTGAAAACAAATTAATTGAACATTCTTTATTTAAAATGTAGAGGTATTACATAATACAATTTTTTAAAATTACCTGGACCACTAGAAGTGAACACTGCTGTCATACAATACCGGCCAATGTACTTGAGGGATGCATATAACCCTGCACTGGCTAATAATGAAAAGCACGTATGTACAAATACTACAAAATATAATTTCCCAACCAATTTTATGCTTGCATATCAGAGCAATTTTATGGAAAGTACAAATGCATCATGATCTGCATTCATGTAACGCAGTTGCACTAAAACAGTATATACGCAAAGGTATATATGCTATAGTCACACATTACATCTGAAAAAGCAGAACCTTAGCAGTATACTATACTATACTGTTTTTAGTGTGCCTGTGCTTGTGCCTTCTCTTGTCTCTCAGTTTTACACATACACTCACATACACATAATCTCTCTCTCTCTGTCACACACACACGCACGCACGCACGCGCGCACACACACACACACACACACACACACACACACACACACACACACAGTCTTCACTACAGTGAGCACAAACTAAACTGGACGAGCAAAGAAAATGATCCTTAGTTTATTGTGTTTTTTTCTGGGATAATTGGCTCCCATTTTTTCTCATTATAGTTTCTGTTATCATTTATACTTTGATTCTATCATTATTCTATCATTGATTCTTACCATTCAATAATCTCATTCACATGCAATCTTTTTCAATGTTAATAATTCTGAATAAATTATTCTTATTATTGAAAATTCTATTGGAAATACTATTCTTTATACCAAACCCACAGGTAGCAATAGCACACTTACAGTACCACCATTAATACAGTGTTTAAAATTTTACTGCTTTTTTGATCCTTTTGAAAAGCTCAGTTAAGATGCCCGATTGCAACCATTTACTGAATGATCGATCTGGTCAATTTGCACAAGTTCTTTATTTAATTGATACAGTACACTGTGCAACTTACACTCCAGAGAGAGAAGGAAGTCTGGAAACAAAGAATCAATGCTAAACAAAAGTTCTGCTAAATTATGTAAGCAGAACTGGAATCCAACTATACTTTAATGATTGTGAGTGATCTGGCATCCCAGTATTACAAGCTTCATCCTCCATATGAAATGCATTTTTAATAAGGTGCTCAAAAACATTCTAAATCAGCATGCACTTTGTTATCTGCAGGCTCTTTGTTTACATTTTTATTTATTACTTAAATGGTCGTCCCACCTCTGTACTACTACCATAAAGCTGTACCATAAAAACTCAGCTGAACAAAATGTTCATTTGAAAGAATCACCGTGGTGACCAAATAGTAGTGCACTTACTGATTCTAAACCCATTTTTGCCGTCAAATGTTCACAACTCACAGCTTTTTTTTTTTTGGCAAGTATGGATACTATGGTAACTCTTGCATGGGAAATCAGGGAAACATTATAGTATTACATTATTATCATTTTCTTGAAACAATATTCAGTTACATTTGTGAATAGAATGTGCACTTTCTAATTCAGCAAGAGATTACTACAGGCATATAGAATACTTTTTGTATGCAATATACTATTCAAACAGAGAAATGCTTAACACATTGCTCTATCTGCATCTGTCAAAACAGGATACCAACTGAATGCCTCTCAAATCAAAAACAAATACACTCACTAAACAAAAGCCAAGGCTATTGAGAGATATTGGAGAGTTGAGAGACTCAACAGAACGGAGCATAAATATGTGAGGCTGCACTAACCCGTCACACAAAGCTTTGTGGTAAAAGAGAAGGGCAAGAGAAATACTGTGTAGCTGTTTATGAACTCCTGGGACTATCGGCCTTGGTGATTTAATAGAATGGTTCTAATAAATGTGTTAAAGTGTAAAACCAAAAATCCAGATATAGTAAAGAGGGAGAAAAATGCAGCTGCAAACATTTCCCCTGTACTATTGTTTTGTCTTACTATCCCTGCAGACAGAATGCGTAACAAGAAAGCTTTGAAACAATTGTGGTACTCGGGGGTACAAATAAAACAAGGAGAATAATGTCTTTGCTCTTGGTTGCAAAGAGCAAAATATTTGATTTTGGCACACAAAGTTCTGTATGATCAATGTTGACTCCTTTCAGTCTCCTGCACCAATTGTTTAATGTTAATTACATAAATCCCTCACTGCTTTAATCTGTATTCTGAGAATATGCTGGGTGAAACTGAATGCAACATGGCATGATTGAAAAAAAGTACACGATACGAACAGCATATAGATTTTTTTACAGCGACATTAACATTAAAAACATAAATAAATAAAAATGAATAATAAAATAAATAGTCAATTTTTATTATTTTTTTAATTTTTAATTTGTATTTCATTTTTTGTTTCTTTTTATATTATTGTTTCTAAAAATTAAAAATTTACCTCTAGATGTTCTCTGGGTTGTAGGATCACTAGCTATTTTCATAAGTCTGATTAAATGGATTTCATTCTATTGAACTAAATATATTCCTTCAAAAACATCTTAGAAGCGTACAGCTTCCATGTGCCCCAAAATTCACAATCAAGACCTAAGTATATGATCAAAAACTTAAACTAAAATTGGTGCACCTGAGAGACAGAGAATGAGGGTTTATCACAATCAGTTCTATGGAAGCATAATAGGCTTTTTTGGCCCTAATTTCACAGGAATGCAGTCATTAATTGAAGGACAGTTTAAAAATCATCATCATTTTGATCCTGTAGCCTGTACACCTCAGCTGTGAATTCAAATCACACGTCTCGCATTAGGTTGTTCTATATTTGCATATTTTCACATAACTCAGATCTCATAATCAGAAATAACTGAAGTTCCAAACAAAGATTCAGGATTTACAGACAATCACTACGTAATCAGCAAAGACTAGACAAACCAGTCCCAAACACGACTATAAAAATCACACTGACCATTACCTTTCCATGTTAGCACAGCATCCCATCTCCCCTTTTCTTTTCCCTGTTTATGATGTCCACAAAAGGGGTCAACAACCTCGGCCCATGGCCAGGTGCATTTCCTTCACTGGATTCCAAACCAAATAAAGTTCTGCTATAACATCTAATACAACCAGCATGCTTTGATTGTGTGGAAATTCATATCTTGTACACATGTTTTTCTCATTGTCTGCTAAGCTTTGGTGACAATGACACAATAACCAACTAAATGTGTAAATGTTATGGACAGTGATATGATAATGCCATTCATAAACTTAGACGCAAACATTTTTTAGCGAATGACTGGCCACCAAGAGCATAATATGAACTTCAATCACAGTGTCAATGATATAATGTCAGTTCCTTAGGATAGTCTTTAATTTTGCAGAAGCATTTATCACTGCATGCTTCTTCCCCATTCTCAGTCATATTAATTGCCTGAAGTAAGTACAATGTCTTTCACTTTATTTCTGGAGCTTACACAAGCTCTGCTTTCAGTGCCCTTGATTACAGTTATACAAGAGAAACCCAGGTGTTGATTCTGTGCTTTGCCTCATTAGCGCAGTAATTCTATTGCAGATAACACACGGAGAGGCATCCACTGTATTGTCTGAGGCTGGCTCTCTGAGAGGACCTGCTTTAAAAACAAGAAGGGATGCTTGCTGCTTTTCATCTTATGTGAAAGCACTGCAGGACAGAACGGCCCTGGGGTTTATTCCATACAGAGGGAATCAATCACTTTTGCCATGACTGGAATGAATTGAAGCTAAAGAATTTCATATACAACAGGAACAAATATGAATCCAAACAGGACAACACATTCCTCACAGACAAAAAGAGAACAGTTAAAAAAAACATCATTTCATGGGGACTGTTAATACCATATGTATGTTGGGACAGGTAGTGCATACTCTTTGAGCACAAATTTATGTATAGTGAGTGCTACCCAGGTCCTGCCTACCCAATGTTTTGGACTGAGATTCACAATAGATGATTTAGATGATGATAACTATTATAAGGGGGGGCAGTTTATGAGTATTGAAAACAGTTTATAAGTATTTTTTAAATGACATTAGCAGAAATTCAGAGATTAAGAGAACAATATTTCTAAGGAAAGCACTGTTCTTCATAATGTTTGGACAAGAAATGCATCCACTATGAACTACTGCATCTTTCTGGCAATGTGGTTTTGGAGACAATCTACTACATCTGTTGGCTCTTTGCTTTGATCTGTTCTAAAGCAGTTCACATGAAGATAAAAAAAAAGTGACCGACATGCAAGGCAATTTGTGAATGTATTCAATGCCTGTGTTATCTCAAAACAGGCTACAGAGAATGTTGATTTTCTCTTCTCAACATTTAGACCAACTGAAAAATATGGCTAATCATGTAAATTGCTGGTAGGTCATTTGTAAGTTACCAGTGCAACTTGTTTGGTAGAGGAAAATCCCAGGGTTTTACAATGAGCAAAAGGTTAAGCGAAAGAAATGGCCAATGCAAAAAAAAAAAAAAAAGAAAAAAAACAGTTAATGTAAACAACATACACAAATATGCAAACAAAAATGTTACTAAGCCAGTTTCTCAAGCATAGGCAGTGCTGGCTAGGTCACTAGGTTAGATATAGCGTATCATACAAGATTTGAAAAGAATTGTTTTAATAATCCTCATAAAGTTTAAATACAGAAAAGGAAACAGTAATCATGAATTTACACAAAAGAAAAGAAAACTGTGAGTGCAACAGAGTAAAGTAGATGTTAGTGTGTAAAATCTGACAGCTTTAACAGCTGCAACCTGGCATTTATTTCGGACACCCATGCTATGAAAATCCTACATTACAATTAAAAAACAACATGCCAATTTATTTGCCCTAAAGAAGTAGAACTATGAAGAATGATGATTATGAACTGTCTGTGAATGCATTAAGTATTGTAAACCAAGGACTGTGATTATCTGGCTAGTGGAAAAAATGTGGAAGTTATTTCAGGTTCTTGCTACTGTTAGGAGACAGTTCTGTGGAGCGGCACAGCGTTTGATCTGGGGACAAGCAATGTGTATTAAAATACAAAGGGATGCTGCTACATCTGACCAGAGCCAAAAGGCGCCTCTAGATGATAACAGACTGGGGAACACGGGATTCCCCATGACCATATATGGACCTCACTTCCAAAGTTTGAACCCTACGGAGCCAATTAGGTAACAAGGTTCAGGAGAGACCCAATTAGAGAGGGAGCCATTTAGCAATGTACAACTCCACAGAAACAATCAAAAGCAGCACCCCCTTGTAAGTCATTGTAAGTCATATGTAAATGTACCTACCGTAACTGTATTAAAAAAAGAATTACATCCTATACCTGCTGAACTTGTTCCCATGGCCGGCTGTGCAAGTAAACCTCCCTGACTTTGCTACGAACATCGGATTTGCCTCTTCATCAGAATAAAACTCATTTTGGTATTTGGGACATTTACCAACACTACAAAATATGTTATGGTTAGGTTTAGCAGTGTAGTGCAGCAATGAAGACGAAATGATGAAATCCTCATTTAATGCTGCCGGTGTCTGTGTTCAATAAATTAATCCAAAATGATCTGTAATTTACACTATAATATTCCATTCTTATGCCATATAATAAAGTGTCTCACTGCACAATACACAGTATTGAGATAATGACTGGTATCGGAAATGTTTGGCTATGGTAGTTAATTCAATTAATAGAATGGAAAATTGCAGAGCAGCAGAAGATGGACTTAAGGAGAGTGAGGAAAAGGAGATTACTGGCATGTGAGTTAACTAGATAGCTATTTGGGATGGCAACTCAGGTTGACACTGGAAATCAGCTTAATTCAATCTTCAACATACATCACCCATGGAAATATCCCCATCAGGGGCCTTGCTAAGGAGGCCGCTAGATAACTTACCTGAGTATGATCACAGTCCAGAATTGATCTGTGTTAATGTGCCAGCTGACCACTGACCTATACAGCACCACAATAAAACTGGCAAGAGATATGAATAAACTGACAGAGATAACAACTCCACAAACAGCGTAAAATTATAAATGAGACCCAATTTGAGCCCTGGAATTTGTCAGTAGCGTATACTGTACAACACAATCTGATAAATATCAACAACAAGCAAACAAATTTGAAGAGCTATCCAGAGGGGGAATTCCCCACCTACTTTAAAGTGGCACGTGCTCGCTTACTGTAGTGATCTATGGAACTGAGCCCCCATCTCTCCAGACGTGACTTAACAAAAGGGTTCTGTAAAGCACCTTTGTTATATTGAATTCATTGAAATGGTATTTTGGTTTTAGAGTCATTTGTGCTGTACAATACTCCAAACCTCTTCTTTAAAGTTATTTTTTAATATTAAAAAAACACCATGCTTCTGTGTTAATGTTTCTTTTCTTTCCCCTTAGATTGCAAGACCTCAATATTTCTTTCATTCTACTGACACAGAAGACATAACTAGCCATAGCACACAATAGAACCAATTGTGTTTAAAGTCAAATTCAAAATCTATGAGGAAAATGAGCCAGGGAAAATACAGCTAGAGAACAGAGGGACCAGGAGAAAAAGGTAATTCTGCACTGCGTTACCTTTCCCCTGGAGGAGAATCAATATTTAATTTCTTTGTCTGAAATGATAACAAGATGGTGAAATCACTGCTTATATATTTGTGCTTAAATGATTCTGCGGACCATGTGCGAGAGAGACAGTAAAGAGAAAGAGAGAGTGAGAAACAGAAAGAAAGAGAGAGAGAGTTACAGACAGATAGAGAGGGGATGTAATCTGGAGAGGTGCCAATGCAGCTGTGGGTGATCACCTCTGCAGCGCCCACTGTGTTAGGCTCAAACAATGCAGGCTGCCTCCAACCATTAGCAAATGACTGTGCTTTTATCAAACCCTGTGTTTACTCTGCCCCTCCAACAGCTCTTTACAGAGTGCCGTAGAATTTGGAGGATAACAAACAGCACTTCAAGAGAATGGTATTTCTCTAAAATTGATATTTACCACTACTGATGTATTCTGTTTCAAACGAACATTGTTATGAGTTGATTCTGTACAGGTGCAAAACCATGTACATCAGTGCATTTCCCTTGATCAGCTTCCTGCCTCCAAAACTTTAACTGTTCCATGGCAGTTGTATTGTGCAGCATGACATCATAGAGTTCAGAGGAACACTATTATTTCAATGCATTGATCCTAGAAATAACATGTTTCATTACATTTGTTATAAAGGGAATTAATACAATGCTCTAAATTCAGAAATAAGGGATTCAAATTATGATATGAAATTTATAAATCAAACAATCTACAGGTTTTCCAGGGTTAATTATGCATTACGCTGCCCCCCATATTAGAATACACATATTTATGAGTGGTGTGGATTATGCAAATATTTTGATCACATACCATTATGCATGACAAAGTAAATCATGGAATCAAAATGGACTCCATTCATAATCTCAGCAAGATTGAAACTACAATGTACTAGATCTATTTTATCTGAAGAAGGTGACCTTTGGAAATTACATATGCAGCAGTCAGGTAGAACAGCATATATCACAGTTTAAACTTTTAAACTCAGGCAGGCTGAAAGGGGTCTTTTTTTGGAATATGAATAAGTGTGATTATGGGTGAGTGAAAAGCTACAGACAGACCATGCAGTGGCGTACTAGAGCCTTGAAAGAAGACAGACTGCATGATGTCATCTGTTCCTTTTTCATCACCCCGTTTTGTCTCACAAATTTCCTCTTCCCCTTTCAGAGTACAGAGGTTCTCACTGCAGAGCCCATGCTGGTAATGACAAAGCTAAAATAAGACAAACCAAGTTCATATTGGCCTCTAGAGTGCTGTCATTTCCCTTTTTTTCTGACGATCACAGGAAACTGCCTGGACTGGTGCCTTCCCTTGTGCCTTCAGCCATGCCTCTATCTGGATGTATCAAAGTGAGTTTCTGTCTTTAACTGAATGCCAAATGTACAACATGAAAGCAATTCAGGTTGAAATTTGCAATATATCATTGGTACATACATTATTCTGACTTGAATATGTTCACTTAGTTGCTTAGTTACTAAAATGTTTCATGTATTCAAAATCTTAACCCATATTCTGATAAGCAGCCACACCTTGCAAATTTACAAATTTACAAATAAATAAACAGAAAAAATGAAGCATAATTGTCCACAATGAATCATGTATTTTAAACCTAGCATGAAACACGTAATCATGTTTCAAAAGAATCTAATCTTGTATATGCAGTATTTATTCTAGGACACACGGTTTTGTAAACTATACAGTATTATCAGCTTCATTAATATCAGCCAATGTAGTTCAGTATACACAACATATTTGACCTCAGTATAGCAAAGTGAGGAGCCAGGCTTGTAACACAAACGTTACTGGTTCAATTCCCCAACTGAGCTCTGTTGTTGTAGCCTTGAGGAAAGTACTTAACAATAAATATCCATCTCTCTCTCTCTCTCTCTCTCTCTCTCTCTCTCTCTCTCTCACACACACACACACACACACACACAAACACACAAACCCTGAAAAACAGGTGTGGCCAAATACTTTTTGTCCATATAGTGTATCTTTGTGTTGATTTGTTAGTGTAGGCTGGCTAAAGCTACAGTATTTCGGATGTTTGATAGTTGGCGAAATTAGGCTGTGGTGATTTGAGTCCAGGGCAGGCAATATATCGAATAGCTATTTTTAGCACAATGACAGCTATCCCCAGTATGTAGCGTTAGGTTTCTTCCCTTATTTTTAGTCATACCTGATGCGGGAGCACACCTCCAAAGTTCAATGAAATGCTTGTATCCATATGTCGGTTAACTTACCTATTAACTTTGAAAAACATAGCATATATTTTCACTCTTTATCTTTGTAGCCATGTGTTTCTGTGTACCGCATGGAAGCAGCATAGTGCTGTTGCTGTGATATCAACATTAAATAAATACAAGTGACGTTTTTTTCCCCCGTAAGCATTTCACATGGCCTCGGAAAACTGGAGGTGTGCTCCCGCATCAGGTATGACTAAAGGGAAAACAATACGGGAATAAACTGCATGTGTGTGCACACAAGCATGCACTTGTGTTTTTTGGCAAGAAAAATATTTGCACCGGGGCCAATCACAATTATGTTATGCTAGTGATCCCAGTTGTCATTTACTGGTGACATGGCTGGGGTCAAACCTAAACCGTAGCACTTTGGTTGCACTCAAAACAGCTGTCTTAACTGCTGAGCTACTTGGGTGCCCATGAAATAAATTTCTTTAAACACCTCAAGCTGAATTAAATTGGCAGAAATGGAACCCTGCACATCTCTACTCAATGTTATAGAAGAGATAAAATGAGTAGAGATTTCTCAACGTTGTTGTTTTTTTATGCAATTCATGATCATGAGTATGAGTAGTACCAGAAATACCAAGACTGTGGTATGTGCCATTCACATATGGTGAATGATCTTGGTCAAAATTTCACTGTCTGTCATTGAATGGCTTCTACATTTATCTTTTATTGTTGCATGAACCACATGATTTGTAAAGTATATTTAAACACACAAATGCTTTTTTAGACAGTCCAGGCATATGCAGAGTGGTTCACCTCCTTTAAGGTTATTTTTGATTAGCTTGGAAGCACAAGGATAGGTGTCTGACAGTTGCTTCAAATTTAAAATATTCAAAATCACATATAATAGGTTGGAGATTGTTAGGGACAGTTAATTCAAAGAAAGTGCAGGTAAATGTCTGAGGAAAAATGAATGATCATTTTGGAGATTGAAGTCAGGTTCATAGAAAATTAAATTTAAAGTAATTCCTGAAATTTTGAATGATTAATTGCTCTGCAATAATAATGACTATTTGTGACCATAATCCTAGACATTGACAGTATATATATTGTTACTTACTTGTTATTATTCATTCCATAATGTTACTCAGGAGTAAACATTGTCACAATAACAGCCAAGTAGCAAAGCTCTCACTCACTGTGGTTTTGGTTTTAATTGAAATGCTACTGTCTTAATCAAGACCCTGACTGTTGTATCCGCAATCTGTTCAATGAAGAATCTTGGTTTTGGTGTACAGTAGATCTAGAAAGTCTACACACACTTTCATAAATTCTTGTTTTTATTGCCTTGAGGCCTGAACTGAAAACCCAACAAATCAGATTTTTTCCACTTTTATTTACCCATGGTAACCCAACATCAAAATATTAAGAAAAGGAAATGCATTTCTGCATATTCATTCAAAATAGAAAAACTAGAACATAAGTTTGCATACGTTTACACACCATTTATAATGGGAGCTGTAATCTTGCTCAGGTTTAACTGTTCACCATCCAAATCATGCCAAAAGCTAATTGATTTCAGCTGTGACCAGTTGAAGTGATTCTTATTAGTTCAGGATGAAATCTCCTGCTCTTGTTGGTTTTCTCCAGTAGGTTTCTCTGCTTCTTGCTGTATCTTACAGTATCTTACTGCATGCCAGTGTAAGGAGACCACTACAGGCAACAAGCTGCAACAAGAACATATCCAGGATGGAACTTGTGAAAGGTACAGATAAGGAGAGGGTTATAAAAAAGATATCAAAGGCCTTAAACATATCATGGAACAGAGTAAAACCATAATCAAGAAATGGATTAAATATGGCACCACCAGGATCTTGCATAGTTCAGGGCTTTTCTACAAGATGGATAACCATGCAAGGAGGACACTCATCAGGGAGGCCACCAAGAGGGCAACAGCAACATTAAAAGAGCTGCAGGACTTCATGTCTGCACATAGCAACAATTAAATGTGTTCTCCACAATTCTGAACTGTTGGGTAGCATTGCAAGATGGAAGCCACTTCGCAAGAAGAACATCCTGTCTGAATTATGCAAAAACACACCATAGATCTCCTATTGCCATGTGGAAAAAGGTCTTGTGGTCTGATGAGACTGAGAAAATCAGTGCAAAAAAAGCTGGCTAACCTCTGCAAAAAAAGTTGATGGGTAAGAATTTTACCTTTCAGTATGACAATGACCCAAAGCACAAAGGAAGCTCAATGTCCTGGAAAGGCCCAGTCAGAGCCACTGAAAATCTTTGGACTGACCTGAAGAGAGCTGTTTGTAAATGGTCCCTTCGCAATTTAAGTGAACTCAAATTATACTGCAAAGAAGAATGGGAGAAAATGGCAAAATCTTGATGTGAGAAGGTAGAGACTTATCCAAATTGACTCATCGCAGTTATCAATGCAAAAGGTGCTTCCACCAAGTATTAACTTCCAGGTGTGCAGATTGCAAACAAGACAAGTTTTTCATTTTAAGCACTTTCTTGAAAAATTGAGACCTTTGATTTTCACTGAGATATTGTTAGTCACAATATATAAATAAATCTTAAAATGTCTGATTTCACTTGTCTTAACTTCAGCCTTTAACTGATTTCACGCATATGGTCAAACCGGTGTGATTAGCCATTTAGTGTGTATGGGAAAACCGGTGCGATTAGAACACTAGATGGGAAAATCTTAGCTAATTTTAGCTTTGAGGAAACAGCAATTTATCGTTAAAAAATATAGCAAATGTGGCGGTGAAAACTATGAGAAGCTTAGTAACACTAATGAAAACATAAGGAACCATGTAACACGTGCGCTACATAGCATTAAATAAGTTACGTGTGAAAGGGTTATGACACCAAAAACAAGAAATTTTGAAAGGGTGTGTAGACTTTCTAGAGTCACTGTACATATGTACACTTTGATGGTATAGTTTTCATATTGATGTAAAATTAAAAATTGCCCCAAAACTAATTTAGTCCATGGTTAGTCCAGCAGAGCTGTATAAATTCTGCTGGCATGCATTTTTAATCAAAGGATTTTATATGTCTTTTATATAAAGGATTTTATATACAAGCTCTTCTTTTAAATGTTTTTTTAATTGTGAGTGGCTAAGCTTGGTAAGCAATACAACTGTCAGAATTTTACTTTGTCTTCAACATTTCTATTCTGAGCAAAATGAGGATAACAATTATTGTTTGTGGGACCATACCAAAATAGGTTAATAATAGCCAAGTCGGCCTTGGTCATCTAAGTGTCTAAAGTTCTATACAGACATCATAGCAGAGAATCAGCCATGCGTCTCTGACAGTTTGTGTCCAGTCCCCTCTAATCTCCAACTTCACAAATTGTCTAGCCCACTGTGGCTAGAACAGCACTGAAACACAACACCAACAACCTAATGTCTGCAGGAGACTGTAGAATTCAACATGTCACCGCAATAAAACTTTTAGCAAAGACTGTTAAATACTTTCCAATACTTTTTCCAAGCTTTATAAGGTTTTTTCACCTAAGTTCAACCAAGAATGGTTTATTACTTGCTCGCTATCTGACTGTGTTCCTTGCTGAGTGATAATTGCCCTAAAATAAAGTTTAATTATTCATCAAAATCAATCATCTCCTTGGGAAATTTTAATCTATAGCAACTCATCTCTATGGCAACTGCAGCTAATATTCTACACAGAACATTTAATAACCTGAGTGTGAATATTTAAAGTTTATCCAGAATGAAAAATCACTGTAAACTATATTTTATATTTTTAACACTCTATGGAATTTCACGTTGAGAGTTTGTACTTATTATTTGCCAAATTAAACACTGTGAAACAACCTGGGAAACAGGAAATACAATTTTTGGGTGGTGCTGGCTTAAAGACAATCCAAGTTCACAAACACATAATAACATTCTGATGGGTATGATTACCACTGTGAAGCAATGCTGAATATGCAACAAGTTTTGGACACACAGCAAAGCCATCCAGTATAATTGTATTACTATTTTACATGATAATGATTTAATGATTTTAATAAGTTTGTTTGAATTTTCCCATGTAACCCTAATGCCTCTACATGTGTATATCTAGAGTATGCAGCTTACCATGGCTCACTCACTAAAAGCACCCACAAACTCACATGCATATATACATATAAACATGGATGCATCTGTGTACATGACACCCCATTACTGTTTGAACACTGAACAATTTAGAACTGAGTTTGTCTTGTGTTTATGTGCCTACTTTCATTTAAATGTGTGAATTCTCTTTTTACATAGAACTAATATTTAATTGTGTGAACCCCTACATATTCTCATACTTCATTGTACAGCAAATCTGTATATAAAAAGACACTAAATCTAACATTAGAATATATTTCAGATCTGCCATTACTGCCTTATTACTGCCTAGATTATGCAAATATGGCATAAACTACTAATAGTAATGTGAAGTACTGTTTTGCATTCCTTTATGATGAAGGTGACCATTTATATATGGTGACCATATAAAAGGGTGATTAGTGGTGTTCTATCAATGTGTAGATCCAAGGAGGCATTCACTGTTCTAAAGGTTTGTCTAACAATGTTCATAACACATACAAAATTGAGATATTCATTGAATTATTAAAAAGGACATGTGTCAGGTAAGAAAAAAAGGTGCCAAATAAGTATTCAAGGCAGGCTAAAGAACCTCTTCTGCTCTTTTATCATTAAATACTTAACCCTTTCACGCGTACGGTCACACCAGAGTGATTAGAACACTAGATTGGAAAAATTCTAGCGTTAGCTTTGAGGAAACAGTGATTTAATGTTACAAAGTATGGCAAATGCGACGGTGAATACTATGAGAAGTTTAATAACGCTAATGAAAACATAATGAATCATGTAACGTAACACGTAAGCTACATAGCATAAAATAAGTCACGTACAAAGGGGCTAAACAAGAAATCTGTCCCAAATACATGGATATCAGCTATTATACTGTATCTTGAACACCTTAAACCTCTATTTGTAAAATTCTGAAGTCTCCATCAAAACTTTAAGTGTTAACACTCAGACACATTTGGTGGAGCACAGAAGTATACTGCATAAAAACAAGTTTTGTGGGGCTTGCATGGCCCCATATTTTCTCCTCTGTGCACAATCTGAAGAGCTGCTCAACGGACAGAAAGAAAAATCAGAGAAATAAAGGGAGAGTTTTGTACCAGACAATGTGGTATGACACAAGTAAGTAAGTTCACATGGTAAACAAACCCAATGTCTAGACGAGGCCTGGAGAGAGGCCTCTAATTTGTACTGATGCTGCTCAGCAGTGTGCTGGTCTATTAGGGGGAGTTTATTGATTGGGGACTAATTGATAGCCAACAGAGGTGATAAAACAAGCTGTAGTGTTGCCTTGGAAAAAGCACTATCTGTGCTGGGTTAGTATGCTTGAATGCTCACCCTTTTTCATTTGCATGCCTCCTCAGTTAGGCCTGGGAACTCCATGCCCTCCTGCATGCCAAATGGACTCTAAAATCCATTCTGCTGCCAGACTAAAGGATTCGACTGCGCTACTATCTGAAACCCCATCTTTTACTTTTGTTCGCCAGTTGCGAAAATAATGCTTAGTTATCTATGCAACTAATGAACTAAACACATAAAATAAATAGAAACGTCTAACTCTGTTTTGCACTTTGAATATATTAAATAAAATACAGAATCATTGCAGCACCAGAGACACGGTGTTCTCAGAACTTTCACTGGATTGTACTCTCATCTATGAGGGAGAGCCCAGCAGCCCACATTCTCAACCTAAACTGTTGTAAGAGGCTGTGGGCTGTACTATGTGTTGGAAAAGCATCTTAACTGAATACTGTGAATCAGTCTGTTATAGATAACAGACTGATGGAAAGATCCATCACAGTCACCTTTAGGTGAGAGGAGAGAGACCAAACGAATCACAATCTGTCTGAAATCAGAATTTGATGACACATGCATTTACATTTGCAATAGCATGAAGGGCTTTGTTTTTTAAGAGCTGAGCTTTGCTATGTAATCAAGCAAAAATCCAAGCTAAGGGTGTTTATGATATAGTTAAAACTCAAAAAACATTTCCTGCTGATTCCAAGACAAGCAGCAAGCGAGCAGTTGTGAAAACAGTATGTCTTATATAGTGTTCTAGCCATACCTATAGACACATACGTACACATCCTGTATTCTTAAGCAGGCACTGCCTTTTTAAAGGTTTGAAAACTGAGACAGTCACTGAGTAAATGGAGTGAAGAGCCTTGAAAATAGCCTGAAGCGTGCCACAGCCTCCCTTTCATTGTCAAAACCCCACAATGTGTCAGGGAGACCTGGACATTGAGTTACAGCAGAAATGACAGAAACTTACTTTGTTGCAACCGCTGCCAAATGCTCCAACTAATGGGCCATAATTACCGTGTCATCGCCTGCACACAATACATGTATTATTTTGACGAAATAACACTGAAATATGTTATCTGGAGAATAGGAGATAATTTCACTCTATCAGCGCTTTATCGCCAGCTGTCACTTCAGTGTCTTGACTAATAGTGTTATTTCTGGGTTGAAAAAGGAGTGGTGGCATTTGGCAGGAGCCAGTGAAGCCACTGTCTCTTTGCATGCCACCTGTCAAAGATCACCTCACTTGGCTCTTTAGGCTTTGGCTGCCATTGTGTGACATGGAAAACATGCCTGTGTTTTTAAATAGAGGCAAGAGGAACGCTTCAAGAACAACTGGTGCTTCTTGAAAGACCTCAGATTTGCTCACTCTGCAGTGACAAACACTTTGCCAACCCTTGGCCAGTTGTCACAAAGTTTCCCACAAATTTCACTGTTGCAGGGTGAGGCCGCAGTAGATTATTAATTGTATTAAAAACATTCATCCAAAGGGTTATTCTATTGTGATTCATGTTATTAGACTGCAGTGTAAAATGTCTGAGATGTGTTCTATAAAATTTGCCAGACAACAAGATGGCAAGATACATTTTAAAATGCAGTTTTGAGCCACTGCCCCATTCTTCCTTATTATCAAGTAAAAAATAGACAATATCTTGGCATCCAATCATCCCTTCCCTGTAAGAATATAGAGGGTAATAACTGTATTTCTTTACTGATCACTATCATTATTAGCACCAGGATTATTGCAATTTCATCTCTGCAGCTAAAGAAAAATTGTGCAAAAGCACTGAGTAGAGAGATTGGGAGACTGTTCCCCATGCTAATGTGAAATACTTTACTGAACATTGTTCACTTTACCAGCACAATTGTGATGAAGTCCACACCCATTTTATTCCAGAATAATGGATACCATTTTAACAAATACATTCTGGCATAATTTAAATCCTCCCCATACCCCTTTTCTATTTGGAAGGAGAGTTCCTCCAAAAAAATGAATATATTGTATTTTCATTGAAATCTGTTTTCTCTACACAAGTCACACTTGTGTCTTCCAGGAGAGGAACTGCACCGGAGAAAAGAGAATGTCCACACAGAAATCACAGCAAGGAATCCTCACCCTGCTGACAGCAAAACACATATCACTTCACAGATTGAACTCGTGAACATGTAGATATTTTTTCCAATCTAAATCTCAACAGATGAGCCCTGTTCCAAAACACCCATCAGGTGTAAATTCTCACTATTTTAGAATCTTAATTCACTTTCTTTGAGAGGATTACATGTTTCATATAATTTTCTGTAAACCAGAGCTATCGTAATATAAAGCAGAGAAAATTTATACTTATACCAATTAGCACAGTTCTATAGCATTGAATGTATCTCCAAAATGAAACATCCTGTCCCAGGCCATTTTGCCATACAATGCATAAATCAAGTAAATATACGTATGCTTTAGGAGACATTTATGGTTTATAAATAACTTATTCTTTAATCTTTTGTTACTGAAATTATTTATGCAACTGTGCTCAATTCCCAGACTCCCCACTCAACAAACATTTATGATACCTTATACTTTGATAAAATCCATTCTGAAAATGAAATTAAACGGATTAATAGAGCAATGATAAGAATGTTTGGATGCTGTGGATGGTGTCTGCCTCATATGCATTTGACTTAAGACTCACTAGTGTACAGCAATGTACAGTAAACTGTCAGAAGCTACAGCTCAATGCGACCTTAAATAGACACACACATTAAAGTGGATTATCTCGGCTTAACAGGGGTTTAACACATCTTATCTGAGATGGAAATCTACAACTAAAAACCATCAAAAGGACTTCTGGCCAGAGGACAGATATTTCTTGTGTACCCTGGTGTCAAGAGACTATATATGATGATTATTAAACCAGCAGATAAATGTAAGTAGACCCTATGAAACAACCACTATTTTTCCATTCATCTCTGCCACTTCAGCTGCACCAGCTAATGCTTCAGCTCAAATGAACACATGTCCTTCCTGTGAATGATCCTTTGTGATACATTCCATACACATCTTTCTATGTAAAACATAACACTAATTTAATGACTTAAGTGGCAGAGGGAACTTTAAGGACCCTGCTTGTAACAGACAAAGCATGTATAGAGTAACATAATATTTGAGGGAATAATAAAGTGGATTACAATTTTTTTCTCTATTGCTGGCTTACAGCAATCCTGGATGATGCCCTCAGTCTAAAATAGAATGGATCATATGCATTGCAACAACAATGCCCAATTAAACGATGAAAAGTCTCTCAATTTATTTTGTATTCTTGGCCCCGCAATCCCAGAAGAAGTATCCGTTTTATTATAATTGGTTCCAAAGCACCCATTCGAAACGCATCAACACAGTGGCATCTCAGCTTTGAAGGCAGCTGCAAAGGAAGATAAGTGGAAAATATTACCAGTGTCTCACAAACATGATTTATTATATGGTTTAAGTGTCTCAAAAATATTGGGACTACTGAGCCTACCTGGTGCTTCTCAGAGTGGTGTTCTGTAAAATGCATTGCATAATTGGAGTGACCAGCTATTTGGGACTGGAATATACAACGAGGAGAAGTTACATACACTGGTGGTGTTGTCCCAGGGTTCATTTTGCATCACATCAAAGACTAAATCACACAAAAGGGCTACAACAAAGGGATAGCAACCTCTTCTAGAAGCAGAGGCACAGCATGTTCTTGTTAGTATAGTATTATATTCAATGTGACAGAAGCCCTTATCCAGGGCAACCTACTGGGCTACAAAGATGCACAAGATACAAGTGTAGAATACCTATTTGAGTTCATAAGGAAAGTAAATTACACAAACATGGTAGATACTTTGTTTTAAATTTGTAATATCAGAAATGATCTGCCATATTTTTTATTTTTCATCTATTTACCATAGTGTAGTTTTTTTTTTTTGAGACTGACATTGAGGGCATGTAATTTACAGTGTTCTTCTTGCTTTGTAATTAGTGCCATATTACACGTTTTACAGAAGGTAACTGATGCGGTTTGCCATGTTGTACTTGTTTACTTCATTTTGCTTCAGGGCCAATTTGCATTACACAAGTGAATTATACACATTTGAAAAGAGGCTCATTTGTGCTACTTTCAAGCTTTCCAAATACAAACAAAACCTATATAACACTGTTTATTATCATGCCCTTTTCACACATACACAGATTTTCCCCTAGAAGTCTCATCTTATGAATACTCTAGAGCAATTATCCAAAGTCAGCTACATGCAGACCCGGCATCTTTGATTGGTTTGGAGTTCATTCAATTATCATGCTAATAAGGGCAGCTATTGTCTTATACCATTACAGGGCTTTGATAAGCAAAGTCTTATTACCATAAGTCATTACAAATTTTCAAGTGGGGGGAGAGGACATGATGGGGATAAATTAAAAAGCATAAAGGGGGAGTTGGAAGTGCTTGATTCTGAGGAACCGGATCCAGTATGAGTGAAGACTCACTAAAAGGCGTATTTGTACAGCTTGCTTTTACATTCAGTGAAGGCCTTGGGAATTCAGACTCACACAGAACACAAAGCATCTTCATGCAGAAGAAAATCTTTACAAAATATAAAGCTATCAATGATCAACCATGGACACATTTGCTCAAGGCTCATATGAATATAGAGAGTTATACATCAAGCAAGAACATCTGCTAAAATGAATTCATTTGTAAAATATGACACAAATTGAGACATAACATCACCTCAGTCTCTACCCAACAGAGGCACAGAGGACAGAAATTCTGGTCCCAGGAATATTTTACTAAATGCAGACTTCACTGAAGTACTGATTAGCAATCTGCTTTGTGAAATCTGTATTCACAACGCCTCTGGAAAGAGATGCTGAAAATAAATGTAATTACAATTACAAATAATAATAATAATAGGAACATTTCTGATTAAAACGGATACCTCTTTCACCTACTGCAAGCTGACAGACGCTTCAGTGGAAACAGACTTAATGTGATCGGATCATTGGGATTAGAGCATTATCTGAATGAATTTCTCTGCCCTGCTTAAAACTGATCTAATTTCAGCACCAGCTAGTTTTTGTCAGTTTTTGTTACTGCTCAGTGGAATCCAGTGGAATTTTAATAATTCTCTTTTTTTAATCAATAAAACAACATGAAAAATTACATAATGTACATTTAATAAATCCAGCTTTGGTCGTGACATATTAGATTTTATGAAAGTTTTCATGCATATATTTACAGGTCATGTTACGATGTAACAAAACAAACAAAAAAATATTTGCGATGATAAGTAGAAAAACAAGATGAAAGGATATACACATGTGAAAGCAGAATCTTGACTCAGTTCATAATCTTAACTAAATACGCACTTGTCTTTCATGGTATTTGTTATACTGCAGTTAACTAAATAAGCGACTAAAGGGAAACAAAGCTGTTAATGAGCAAGACACTGTGAAGAGGCAGTGATAGAAGTGATACCCTCACCGCAGTGCATGTGGCAGATCACCATATCCCACCACTCTGCAGGTAAACGGCTCTTTTCCTCTCAGGTAGAGGCCTGCTGTTTGATGGGCTGGCAAACCGGCAGGAATGAGTAACTGCCTCTTTCACCACGCTGTAAATACAGCTTTCTGATCAAGCGGGTTAATGAGGGTTTGTTAGCATGGACAAAGGCAAACAGGGAGGAGGAATATCAGAATGTTGGTTGCTTAATTCCCCTATTGTTATTCTCCAGCCAGACATCACAAAAAAGGAGAGGATTAATTACTGCTGCTGGATGACTCACTTCTCTGGGCTACTCTCTTTTTACTAATTACCACACCTGTGATGTATAATGATTATCAGTAATGAGCTACACTATGGCTGCATCCAAATACTCATACTGCCTTACTATATAGTACGCAAAAAGCAGTACGTCACAATCCATAGTGTGTGCAAATACTCAGTAGGCATTTAATAGTAATTGAACAGGATGACCTACTACATCCGTTGAAATTTTGTGTGTCTGCAAATGTACTACACTACGCTATCCCATAAGTCAGCTGGAGCCCGAACAACTGAAGAAGAAGAATTCCCTGGTAAAAATAGAAAGAAGATGGCGGACCAAAGCGAAGTCGCTCTTCACGAAGATGTACGACGACGCCTTTGCGTGGTGCTGTCAGCGTCAAGTGCCATTTTCGGAGCATAAGACATTTTGTGGTATCATCAAAGATCGCCACTCTGAGGTAAATTCTCCAAGGTGACTTTAAATTTTCACACACGTGGGTATACGTCATCTGTAAACATCCAGGTCAAAGGACAGGTATGATGGTGGCGGAGTATGTCCGAATTGTGTCCTTACTACTCGCTCGCATACTGATAGAACGTATTACAGTAACGGTCGGGTAGTAGGTTCTTAAACGATGTTAGTGCATACCGAGTATTCGGATGCAGCCTATGACTTGAAACATACTGAGGAAACACCATAGAGATTTTGTCACGTACAATCAGTGCTGCTCAATGCAGTCTAGTTGTCAATATGTTAAAACTGATTTAAGCATCTTTAAGCATCAGTTCCTCATAATCAGGTTGATGACAATATACTATACATATATATTTGTGAGACAGGGCTTCAAAACTACCTTTGGAGTTAAGGATTCAGCTTGTGCAAGCAATGCAGGCTTCTTATTACTACCTAAATGTCACAGGTGGACTGGCATTCAGGTTAATTAACAGGCTTATTGCTTTAGAGGACATAATGAAGCATTCTGTCATCTGCACAGGTCCCTTGACCTTTTGTGTCACACAGAATGTTTGCGTTCACGTGAGTTCCTAGGCATTGGACACATTTACACGATTTAAATAAGTTAACCTTTTCAACACTTTTCAACACTTCTTTTCATATTAAGTTTGATTATTCAGTCTAGGAAACAGTAAAGAGGGAACAACAAAACAATTCACATAAGGAGCTTCGAAAGATGAGCTGACCATGGCGCACATCACAAAAAGAATCAAAAAGAATTCCCTTGTTCCTGATGTAACATGATTTACCCGGGCAATGGGGATACTACTCTATTGCTGGACTTTCCTTTGCACATACAGGATTGCTGAGTACTCTGGACTTGTATTTCATCTGAATTCAAAACAGGGCCTATATATTGGTCCTGATGTCCACTGGGTATGAGGCAAAAGTTGTTTTCCCCACAAATATATCCCTTCCCCTAGTATTAGGAAGTGACTTCAGGGAAAACAGAGGACAACAGAACCCATTCAAATGCTTGCATTGTAAAAACTTGTGCATAGCTGAACCATGCCATTTCATACAAGCTCAAAGGAAGACCATGGAGAAAAGGTTAATAAACTAAGATAAAGGTGCAGAGAAATAAAGAGGAAGGAACACAGTATGTGAGGGAACATCAGAAGCTGTGACCACAAAGAGGCCAACGGTACCTTATGGATGTCAGAAGCCACCTGCAGTAATGAGGGAGATGCCACAGAGCGCAAAGCCAGCTTCCCCCTGACAGGGCTGTGCAGGCTAACATAAGCCACTGCATTACTCTGCAGCACCACCCGATTCTCCTGCAACAAAGAGCAGCGCACAATCACATCAGCAGTAGAACATATACACTTACCACTGCATTATTTCCTTTTGTGGAACATTTATTTCCCAAAACAAGCTCAGGAGACACTTTTGGTATCGGCTCCTTTCCATTTACCCATGTTGAACTTTGAGCTGACGGTGAAATGAAACTGTCTATATATTATCTTGAGGTTCAGTTTGCTCTGGAAGCACGTCAAATGTCAACCCCTTTTCTGCTCTGCATACTCATCCTCATAAACTACCTTGGAAAAAGTGCAAGTCCTAGCTAGCTAAATTAGCTGCTTTGTAAAATTGGCTGCTTTATAGCAGTTAGTTATCTCAGTGGAAAACAGTCTAGCTAGAGAGATTGTAATATCCTTCTGCATAATCTAGTCAGTAACATTACATACACTACAGCTGATCAGTGAATAAATTGAAAACAAAAGTTTGTTTCCTTCTCCTGTGACATACATGTAGTGTTTCGGGCCAGCTGAACATGTTCGATGTTTGCTTAAAAAATTCTTTTTCCCAGAGATTACACAATTTACTTGCCACTGTGCCAGGCTACTTCCTCCTTCATTTAGTTCAATAAGCAAGTACTAGGGAGCCAAATGTACTTTGAGTAAGCCGCCTGAAACTGTACCCTACCTACAGTTGTAAGTGGAAACTGCTTTTCTAGCATGGCCATTGTGCAGTTGTTTCATGCAGTTGACAGAAATGAGCCATACATCACAGACCAAGTTCCACTGATATCTTTACAATGCAACAAGTAGAAAATGTCTTTCCATAATATCTCAATGAAAATAACATTACATGCCACAGATTGTAAAAACACTGAGGTGACATAAATGGCTAAGCAAGTAAATGGAAAACGTAACTGGGAAAACACCACTATTCAAAAGAGAACAAGGAAAAGTTGATGAACTCAACATGTCATGTGACTGAACAATACTGATGTGCCCAAATGCTGACACAGTATTATGAATAAATTAAGACACAGTCACAGATGAATGTAACCATGTTTGTAGGGAAACATTTTACATCATGCACAGATAAATATGAGGTGGTATTATGCATGTATGCATGTTTGGTGTGTGTGTGTGTGTGTGTGTGTGTATGTGTGTGTGTGTGTATGTAGATCTAATGCTTTGGGGTTCCAAATCCTAAACCTTATTTGGAGACAAGCTTGCAAAAAAGTTTAGCCAGAAATTATACTAAATTTCATCTCCTCAAATTTCATTATTTATCTTAATATTTTTGATTGCATTTTTAAGACTGGCCATTACTGGTTGCCAGAACAATTTCATTAACTCTGGGCAGAATCTACTACTCCCATCTGTCTGTTCTAATTTTACATGGTTTGTTGGTGGAGCTAGAAAACAAGGAAGTATTTTTTTCAGCTATGGCTTGGAGCCTGTGGGGCAGATGGTACTAGTTGCTTTTTTCCAAAGTAACTGTAGAAAAAGATAAACATAAAAAAGTGGGTGAAAATCTTCTACCTCCATTTAGATAACACTGGGTCACTGTGCAACAGTACAGTCTATAGGCAGGATAACTGCACTAAGGGACACTTTCTGACTTTCTGACACATGGCTAAAACTAACAAGTATGTGTGAACAGGGTAATTCTATGTTGAAATAGGGGTGAAGACAAAAAGGGAGGTGGAAACAGACTGGACACTCTAAATTTACCTCTCCCCATTCAAAGGAGCCAATATTGCCGAATGCAGATCCTCCCCACGAACAGAAAACAGTGGTACGGTCAGGCTGCCAACCTTTTCTGGCTTGGGCGGTCAGGGAGGCAATGATCTGGGTCATGACAGCAGTACCACTGCTCCACTCTGCCGAGGAGCCTCCATGCCAGCTGTCATGGCGACTGCCCACCAGCACGTATCGATCTGCAAACAGACAGAAAGAAATGCACTCAGACAAAAAACCACATACACAACCAACAGAAGAGGAAAGCCACTTCTGAAGATGTATGTTATTTGCAATCTGTTTTGAGTTGTCATTTATGGGCAAGGTAGCCACTAAAAGATGAAAATGTAAAGCACTTGGCTGCTATATTTTACATAAAGACAAGTGGTGAAGCAAGAGGTGACACAAGTAAAGAGCAAGATAATTTGACCAATTGAGTGTTAATCCTGGAAATTACCAGGAAAACAGGAACAAAGAAATGGTTGTACTGGTAAAATAAAGCAATTAACAAATGGGTCTGAGATCAGCCAGCAGTGGATTTTGGACACTAGGAAAACTTTATTCTCATTAGATTTGTGGTTCATATTATATGCTTTAGTGGCCAATTATGACAGATTAATATCAGACGGTAAATCTGAGCAATAATTTTTAGTGTTAAAGCATGTAGTCATGCTAGCATTAAAAACAGTGGAAAAGATTAAAGACTCCCATCATATGGGGGCTTTGATTAAATCATCTTAAAGGAGCAAAGCTGGCCAGTAATTAAAACCCCATTTCATCCGCTAAGTGATCTGCATTTGCTCAGTGGTGGCAGGCATTGTTTTAAGAGAGCAGTTTGTCATGAGATGGAAAAGGGCTGTTTCAGCATCAAGATATTTCATTTAATTTTATGAATTTCCCTGAGTTTGTACTTCCCAACAGGAAGTGAACAGATGGAATACTGAGGCAAGGGCAGGCTGATCCACTGGCTTATCTCAGGATCGTGTTTCTGCTATAAATTGATGAATGTTTTCTGCTGCATTGAGAGACAATTGTGGTCTGCAATGTCTCTGCCACTGCACCGATTAGGCAGAAAGCAAAAACAATTTTCCTCACAAAGCAGAATAAAAAAACACACCTGTTGCCTGTAGACTTATTTTTATAAAGTACCTTTGCAGCAAAATTATTCTTATATGGCCCAAGGAATGAAGAGATTCTGAGCCTCTATTTAAAGAAATAATGCAATTTTACAAGAATTCACATTATGAACAGATGATATAATAAAATCTGCTGGAAGGTATCATACATTATTTACATTCAGCAAAAGAACCCTAAAACTAAGATAAACTGGTGGTATTGTATCCCAACGAAATTTACACAGTTACAGTGCCTTCTTTTTCAGACACACCACTGCTGCAGAGAGAAGGAAATGACTGCTCCTTCACATCACTTATGTATGACTTTATGCTCTTTGGATTTTGTCACTAACTGATACTTGTGTGCTGCAAGGACCAAATTAATATTAAAGGCCTCTCTCACAGGAAAAGTTAAAAAAACATTTTTTTTTTTACAAGTTGAACTTGTCTAATGACACTATATTTCCAAATCCTGGTCCTGGGAAGAGTTTGTTCCAGCTCTTATTTACGTGATGAAGCAGTTAATTGATTTAAGATCTGGATTTCACATCTCTTGGCAGTTAATCAGCAGCAAGTCCTTTCTGACAGAAATGTATTGTTAAGAGGTGTAGTTGCATTCATTAAAAGGAATACAAGTAAATGCTGTTCACCCTACAAATTTTCTTTAATACAGCATCTGCCCCTTAAACCAATTTGAGGCAGGTATCTCATTTAATTAGTTACCAAATTAGTTATTATTAGCAGCTAATTCAATAGCTAATTTACTTTAATCATACAAGTTGAATGCTAATTTGTATTAGCAATTTATTTAAAGGCCACAAAAGAACAGAAATCTAGTGAAGAAAACTACCGTATCTTTCTAGTACCAAAAGCACTCTTATCACAATCCATTTTTCCCCATAGCAGTTACTTGACAGCATATGTAAAATCCAGATCAGCATCCAATTAACAGCTCATTCAAACCTAATTAATCAAAAACTCAGAGCAAAAACAACATATGCACATACAGAATTTGGGATACGCTGTCTTTTATTTATTTATTTATTTAGCTGCTTACCAGGATTAGTTGCTCCTTTTAGATATCCAATAACATTGTGCACCATCTTGTATGTGGCTTGGGTCCCAATAGACAGAGTAATGGTCTTTTTCACTGTGAAACAAACACAGATACATTTGCAAGGAGCACTGTAGGAAAATATTTGTGAGGAAAAATACTGAAAATGTCAGAGGGAGTGCCACATCATCATAGCTTGAAGAGAATATATCTTCCCTTTACTCAAATGAAGATATAACATTCCCCATGGAACCTCTTTTCTTGATGTGAGCAAGAGTCAAGACATTGATATACACATAAAACGAGTAACGACATGTCTTCCTTCATACAAAGTACTATTACATTCCATTGTGTCCATATTTCATTTTCAGTCACACAGCTTCTGCTGCAAGAGCTACTGCACTGTTTCATTCCCCTCAGTGAAAACATGTGCCATAATGAATGCTCACTTAAACAGAAAACTAATTTGGAAAGGACACAACAGAGGTTCACCAAATCAATCAAAATCTGCTTAATACAAATGCTTGAGAATATTAAATTTAGAAAATAACAGGATGAGCAATAAATCAGGTGCTCTGAAGAAGAAAAAAAACAATATTGAGGACAGGTACTTTGCTCCTTGCACCTAACACACATATTTATTGGTTACGACAAATAAATTCTCACAGACATCATTGTGTATTCCTCCTCCTGTATGGGCTCCTTTCATCTTTATTAATCCCTTGGACCCTCAATCACAGTGTGCAAGAGAAAATGAACATCCACTGTTGAATCAAAAGCAAGTGACAGCAATGTACAAAATAGCAAAACACTGTGAGGATAGCTGTACTGCAGCTATCATTACAGGGAAGGAAAGATCATACATAATCATTCTGATACACCTTAAAACAGGCACTGCATAAGCAAGAGAGTGAGCAATTGCATCCATCTTAAAATGTGGTGAATCAGTAGTTTTCACATTCCAACAGTCTGCACTGCAGAAAGGAAATATGGTACCAATGAGGCAGACCAAATTGCCAGGAACAGAATGAACTGTTTGAGAGGCTGGTGAGAAACAACAATTCACAATGGTCTGCATTTCTGCAATTCCAAATCAACTGACAGGCTTCATCTAGTGGGAGTCACTTGCACATGAAGGGAGCGGGTCACCAGCCAGGCTGTGCCCTCATGGGTACAGGGATAGAGATTACCGCAGGCTCATCTTATCACTCAGCCTCAAGCATAACACTCCTGCCCAGGTAAAGCATATGCAAGACTCTTTCTCTGTTTCTTTCTTTCTCTCTCTCTTCTCTCTCTGATCACCATTTGCAATGCTCACAGTCTTTTTTTCATATCCTCTTTCATAGGAACAAGACTTTAGCATGGACAACAAATCCTGAGCCAATAGCTCAGTAGCCCGTGATTTCACGTTTTTAAGTTTCAAGAATGCTGGAAGTGTTTCCCTGATAAATTACGCCACTTTGTGGTTCCCGTAATTCTGGGATGAAATCCTGACAGACAAAAAAGAGGGGATTAACGCTTCAAAAACAAACCCAACATCTCTGCACCTTGCCTACCCATGATAAAAAGTGCAAACATTGGGGGAGTCTCTAAAAACAGACCAAGCCAAAGCAGGGACGGAAAACACAAAGTTGCTTCTGTACCCCAATAACACCGCCCCCCCCCCCCCCCCAGAGTTGTTGCTATAAGGGACAAAGGGTCAGTCGGTGGGTTGAATATTAATCGTATTGATATACTGCCAGATGAAAGCAAACTGAGGTCCTAGTGGACTCCAGTCTCTACAGAGCAGCTGAATTCCCCAGTTCAAACTGTACTGGCAAGCGGAACACAGGCTCTGCACAGGTTTAAGGCAATACAGGCTTGAAAATCCCCTTTTAAGTTAGCCCCACCCACTGGCAAGCGTGTTGGCCTTGGGATGTACAAACCTGACTTTCCCATTAGCTTGCTTGAATGTGAATATCAGAAGGAAATAAATATGAGAGGATACAGGCCATGGACACAAATAACAGCTGATGAATCCGCCCTATGCATTGACCATTGACACAGTAGTTATTCTTCCCCCTTCCTGGAGTAATTTTATTCTGTATAAAAATTCAGTGGTCTTCCTGCAGGCACAAAATCTCATTTATCATTTTTGACAACTGGACAAATTACTGTGGGTAAAGAGCTGTAGATGAGCATGCAATATTGCAATGATATAGCTACAGTGTAAAAACGCTGGAGGATATAGTTTTTTTATTTAAGAACAGGCAGGTTAAAGGTTAAACGATGGGATTTTTATATCACTGACGTAGCCTTGCCATTTTGTGTACAAATCCAATAGGTGTGCTAAGTCTATGACATTAATCTTTGCTGTACATAGCTTTCTTTACTACTAATCCCTAAAGCATATATTTTCATGGTCATATGGGAAAAATGCACACAGGACAATACATCACATATTTTATGCCAAACCTCAAAATACATAAATAAAATATAACTGGCAGGTGATTAAATGCATTTTCTGCACATGACAGATTACACTGCTGTCCTGCAGATTTTATTTTTCCCTCTCATCGTTTAATCAAGAGGAGAGGAAAATGTTGAAAATGAAAACCCATAGCAGCTGGGGCACCTGGGTGCAGCAATCAATACCATTATAATTAAAGGCCTCAGAGTGTTTCTATAAAGCGATTTCACATAGTTTTCTGCTCTATGGCTGTAACTGGAGAGACGATTTATAATACTTATGCCATTTGTTCGGAGGCCTTAGAGGCAGGCCAGTGCAGCGGGGAGTGGCGCTCTGCAGAAATTAACATTCGACTGAGTTGCTCCCATTTCTATTGAATTTCATGGTGAATAAGTGTGAGATGAAATCACCCCACAGACACCTGCCTAAAGTACCATACAGCTTAGCAAAAATGATCATAATGAATACGCTTCTTTCAAATACATTTTGTGCCATATTAGAGCCCTCTGCACCGTAAACAATACATTACTTGTCCTCAAAGAAAGCAGGTGTGGGTGTGTGCATGGTGTCACATGAATATGGGTAGAGAAAGCCAGGCTCTTGGGTGTTGTGTAAGTGGTTCATTTCCATAGAGTGGAAGGCACATGCAATTAGAAAACAGCCAAGCACTGTGCTGAACATTAATTACAAGGGGACAAAAAAGGACAGACGAAAACTAATTATTCCAAGTCTCTAGAGTGGTCACCCAATCAATAGGGGTACAGATTACTAGCTTGCCTGGTTTGATCAAACTAATGGAACACTGTAGCAGTGCTGGGCCTCCCTTCGGAGGTTATGGTTGGGAGAGCTGTGAGAGAGCCTGAAAGGCAGACAGGCCTGGGACAACACCCCCCCATTGGGAGATCAATGGCACTCTGGTCCCCGCTGCCGGCATTTTGGTTGTATCGATTGTGAAGACAGAGAAACTGGCTACCGATGTTAGGCCCACTGGCACGTGAATGGGAAAACCACACCGAGTTCCAGTCAGTAACCTTGAGATGTGAACACGGGCACTGATTGAAGCGAACAATCACACATATGCCCAAGGAGACAGATGCTCTTACCTTACTCCCATAAAGAGGGACTGAACAGAGATGCACTGATGGGTTTATCTGAGGGTTAAAGTGTGCTGTCAGCTGTTTGCCAATCTTATTATTATTATTCTTTTTGGTAATTAAAATAAATTGACATTTTCATATATACAGCATATTTCAAATGAAGTTACAACATAAATGAAAACAAACCCATAACATGATGATACTGGGATGCAAATATAGCAGCTTTTCTACTACCTACAAATTCAGGTTAGCCAGCTAGCAAAGCATGTCAGTCATAAGGAAGTCTCAATAACCAAAATGCAGATTCCAATGTCTGCTTGGTGCATTAAGCACTAAACACAAATAACTGAACAAAAAAGCTCAAAACAGCTACATGCACTATACACAGAAAAGGCAAACTGCAGCAAAGCTGCTGATGAAACAGTAATTGCAGTATTCTCAGAAATACATCTCAGCAATCCAAGGACAAAAAATAAAAAAAAACAAAGTGAACTTTATTTCAGTTTGCAATCAGCTATCCTCTGTTACAGATGAGTTTCCATCTCCTACTGGAACATATTTAACTCCATTAAATGCATACTGTACAGCAAGCTGTCTCTTACAGTATATGCTTCCTGAGCTGCATATAGGGTTGCCACCCGTCTGGTTTTAACCTGGACAGTCCGGTTTCCAGGCTATATGTCTGGGTGTCTGGTTATGACTGTCATTTGTCCGGTTTTCGCAATGTGCAGTCTGGGGGGAAAAACAAGCAATAAAATCATGTGGTCAGGTCGTTGACTTTAAGTGTGTTATTGCATAGGGTGTCCGGTTTTGGCTTGTTGAAAATGTGGCAACCCTAGCTGCACAGTACCTCCAAACACATCCATTCACTCCAATGCACCATGTCAGCAGTGAGGTTTCTAAAAGAAGCAACTGGAACTGAGGTGATGTGCAGTTCTGACATTAGCATGTAAACTGAAAACTCATAAAATATATGTGTTATAAGAATGTTTTAATATATGGCTTAATTATACATTAATATTTGATTGCATTTGTAAAATCCCTCTTGCATTGATGACTGTGTTGCTGGGAATAGTATATGCACAGCTATGATGGAAATAAAGTCTTCCCAGTAAAAATTTCCAAGATCTTTTTGAAATATCAGAGTTGGCAGATATGATCTGGTGAACATCAGCTATGAGTAAGTCCTGAAAATCCCTACTTGTACACTCATAATTACAAATATAAATGACATTTACATTAAACCAAGATCACAGCCAGTCACATACACACAAGCATAATACACAATGACATTGCATCTTTTGCTGTGGCCTTTCAGCAATGGCCTTTCTCTTTGAAGAGTTTCAATAAAGCACAATACCAGACAAAACAAAACAACATTGAAAAAATAGCCTTACTGCAAGATGCTTAATAATCACCCCAATAACACATCCATTTAACTTCTTTATTGGAACCTTGGCAAGGGATTTGGTCCAAAGCCCATTTCCCTTCATTCTGTCGTTTGAGCAGAAATCCTGTACTGTCTATCAAGGCCGAGCAACTGCAACGCTTCAGTCTCCAGGTCTCCTGGGTGACGATGCAAAGATATGGAGGGATTTTCAGTCAATAGCAGGAATTAGTGCTTAATGCCCTCCATTAAAACAAGTTCATTCGCCTGTTTTTCTCATTGTTCTGCAAGAGAGGCTAAGGCACGTCTACATTTCTGTCACTCTTCTTTGCTGTTTATTTCATGTGGGCTCTGTAATATTTATCCCCACCTCTGCGAGCACGGCCCCAGGTGAGCGGACTTAACTGGTTGGGGAGAGGATTGCAGGAACTGCATCTGATTCGGATTGGTGAGTATTTAACTACAGTATAAGATACAACATTCCCAGGCTAGGCAGAGAGTTGCTGGGCCTCGCACAACACTTCACCTGCTGGTCATATCAAGTTCATTTGATGTTTATGGTGAGAAGGAACACTACCACTTTGTGGGATATGGAGTGTTTCAATATTCATTTTGCTGATAAAACCACTGAATATCAGAGAATGTAAAATAACACTATAGCTGTAATAAAATCACCTGTGGGTTACTGAGAGGATGATAATAATTGAGAATCAGCTACTATATATGTTTCAAGATCCATCATCTCTCAACAGATTAAAAGTATTACCCATTTGGAACAATGACCTTCTACCTCAACTCCTTGCATCTAAATCCAATTATGGGCCTATAAATGCAGTTCTCCATTTGTCAGTTTTATGGACACAGCTACACACATATATGGCAACAGTATTGACCATATCCTTGTTAAGTTTGACCTCTGAGAGATATCACCCCAATGTACTGCAGCTGCCCAGTCATCTACTCATGGATTCAATTAAATTACAAACGAATTACGTGAGCTACACTGATTGACATGTATAATAGCCTTGGACATCTATTGCCTTGACGAGTGTATCCATGAGAAGGTGTTGAGGTCCACTGTAATTCACCCAGATGTAACGATCCACTTTTCACAGTATTCACAACGTTGGGCATAAATCAGGATAATAATTTTCTCAGAACACGCCTGACCCTTAATGCACAGCCAGGAGTGGGACTTGGCCCCCCTAGTAACATGGCTGCATCTCCCCCTGTGTTACACGTGACTATATCTTATTTCAATGATTAATGTGGAACCGTGGGTTGCCTCCAGCACCTGTCACACCTCCCCTTGCCCCCATTGTGGAGGGCAGGCTCCACCTCTCGCCTGTTCCTGGACTGACTGCAGCAAAGTCATGTGGGCGAGACAGCCTGCCTGCTGCTCTGGGGTTGTGATGGTGCGGGGTAACAACAGGGCTCTCAACGCCAGTTGCCGCTGACCTGAACATCAGCAGCTTGTGGGAGGTGAGAAGCAGTCCACAGGGTTGGAGGAGGCAGCACCTTGTTGAAGGACAGAAGCCTGTGGAGTGGAGCTTTACCTGATGTTGCTGGCATAGCCAGAGGAGTGCAGGGGCTCTCCTGCCCCACCGAAGGGACAGACAGCAGCTCTCTGGCTAGCGAGGCAGAGATTGGCTGGACCAGCAGGGATGTCAGGTTGGGCCTCTGCTCCCGGTAACTTCCAGCTGCAAAAGGCAGGCACAGAATTATAAACTGCAAATGCTTCAACATCAGTCACATCCAGTTTTAGAAAAAACTGCAAAAACACATAAAAACCCCAAAAGACATGACATATTCCATACCAAATGATAAAAAAAACAAATATAAAGTGATTGCACTGCACTCTCTGCAAGTTCAGGTCATTACAATGATTTGATTTGTGACTTAGCATGTTTCAAAGATCCAATAACAGCTAGAATGCGTTAAAGAAATCTAAGCAACATAAATGATGAATACAAAAGTTTATAGCTTTGTAGGGGTGATTTTTTTATAAACTGGATGTACAAAAACCCCACATAAAGAGCACAAATTACAGCACCTGAGAAATCAGGGCACTGTTTATATTGTTCATAATGGTATACTACACTTTCACAGGCCTCCTCAGGGCATTCTGAGCTGAAACGAAAACAGTGTGTGGGGAGGTCATCACAGTAGCCTTGGCCTAATCCACTGGAAAGCAGAGCGAAAAGACAGTGCGGGCTCTAGAAAAAGTGATTTTAGTGCATATCTGACCCTTCCACAGTGTACTGGGGCATGCAGGCACCTACTAATAGGCTCACAGCCTTTGTTTGAGGCAACAGCCTCCATGTACCAATAGGGATTTAGATTGGTGAAATACTCCATTGATTCCACCTCATTAAAACTGGAAAACTGTGAGCCTAATCCTGCTTTAGGAGCAAATTATTTAGGAGGTTCAATTTTCCAGTGCGGCTGCCCCTCTTGCATGGCAGGCCCTGTCAGACACAAATTACGGCCTGGCAAGGGTGTACTGGGAAAGAAATTCAGCCCTGGACTTATCCGCTAGGACCAAGGGGACAGGGCGGGGTGCTTGGGAATTAAGTATATTTGGCTATGATTCTCAAGTTCTGCCTACAACTGAGACTACCTTGTAATTAGTTAATGTGCATGGACTTTACAAACGATTATATTCTTCTGAATATACACCACGTAGCAAGTTTTATATCGTCGTGTTTAATGCAGCTAGCTAGCTAGCTAGCTAGCTAGGTACAACTTGGTCATCAGCGGTCCTGAAGTTCCCTTTACACTAGCTAGCTAGCTACCTTTACTAGCTAGCTAGCTACCTTGCTTGTCTTGATAATGGCACACAGCTAACATTGAAAACTTGTCTCATTTTATTAAGCGTTAATTAAAAAAACAGCGGTGACAATGCAATATTTCACTTAGATTCGATGACTGCGTTGTTGGTTAGCTTATGCAACTCAGCTCTGTTTGAACTAATCGTGATGTGACTTTGTCAATGTCAAAGTAAAGGATTACATATGAGCGTGTGTCATTGAAAACATCTATACAACATGCCTTAACAGTGAAAGCATTCATGAAATTATGGTATCTTGTTATTGAAATAAACATTAATTTCTCAGTCCTCCCAATCGAACCATTTCATCAGAGGGACACAGAGAGGGCTGGTAAAGAGACAGACAGGGCCGGTAAAAACTTTATGGATTTTTTGACGGTCCACCAGCCCACTGATGCAGTGGCCCACCAGTATTTGTCCCGGTATACCCGACACCATTGCGGCCTGGAAACCCACCTTCTCCCCTTCTCTGGTTCTTGGCCTATCATGTACTCCGTTAAAGGTATTTGAATGCAAAAAAAGGTTGAGAAATGATTTCAATTGCATTTTAACTATTCTATTCTAATAACTCTAACTATTCTAACTAGTTCTGAATTAACAAACAGGCTAAGATGATCAGCACTCACAAATTGTTATTTTCAACGGTCGATAAAAACACAGATTTTTGAACTCTCTGTCAACCACTACATACTGTACCAAAGTTAAACGTTCATATGTAGATACCATCTCTCCATTGCCTACCAGTGACTTATGTTTAACCATGTATAATTGCAAGGGGCCTTTTATAATCTTTTTTCAGCCTTTTTACCACTGGCTTCATTATGTCTTCATTTACACAGAAGGACTATCCTATGGTGAATATGATTCATTATAGATCATCAAATACGTTAATTTGATGTTTTCTCCTGGGACTCTATAACTGTAACATAGAGAGCTTTCAGAGGTGCATTGAGGGGACTACTCTAACAACAGATCTCTAGAATTAGGACAATTTGCATCATGTGGACAATGAAAGGAATTTTTAACATGATTTCTCTGAGTGATTGTGTAATTGTGTTGCCTAGATACAACCTGCACAGAGCCATCTGAAATGCACCACTTTTTCTGACCCAAATAGAGGTCATCACAAAGTGCTTCTCTTTCCAAAGACCTGACCTCACAAGGCACAAACAAGTCAGCTGTAAATAGTTCTTATCTCTGCAGCTGCAAATCCACTGTTAGTCAACGTCCCAAACACCAAAAAGTGTTTCGTTACGACAAAGAAGCAGATTCGATGTTCGTAGCAAAAGACAGGAAGGTTTATTAGCACAGCCGGCTGTGGGAACATCAGCATTGAGCAGAAGTTCAACAGGTATAGAATTCAGATCCTCTGGAGAGGCCATCTTGTTTTTGGCACTTCAGCAGAGCATGTGCACTTAGATATTGGGGTCTGTGCGTATATAACCACACTCCTACACATAATTCTTATGTGCACCACACATTCATTACTAACTGAAGACACACGAGTGCCAAAGCGAAATGCAGACATGCTAAAGACCAGATTTCACACTCTACATATTTCTTCCCATTCCTGAGAGATGTTTCATGTTGTTCTGCCTCCTTGGTGATCTCCATAAATAGAGTATTACAAGTCCCACTATTGATCCACCTTTGAAAGAGATAAGTCATTTGTATGGCTTATTAGCAACTGCTACATTAAAACAGGATTAATTCCTGGAGATGGGAATACAAAATACAAACAGCTCAGGTACTGAAAATTTCATAAGGGCAAACCATATGTACTTGCAATGTATACTTTTCCCAGAGCTATTTGTGCACATAGAGAAAAACAAAACCTCATTCAGGTTTGCAAAAGACATTTCATTAAATGGTTTTCAAGCCAAAAAAAACCACAAAAGGTTTATGGTCTGTAACCTTGCATATCAGTGCATCTCCAGGGCACATCTTTGAAGTAAAATGCTCCAAGAGTTTTAAGCAAACTCTACACAGTCATTAGGAAGTGTCCATCCCGGATTAATTAACAAAAAGTCAATGTCAGATTATTTGTTTTGTCTCTCATTCTGCACTGTGGTCTTGTCATGGCATTATACTCCAGGTAACACAAAACATGGTGGTAGAAACACAGACAGCGGTGCTAATAACCATACCAAAAATTACACTGAAAATACAAAATTTACATAAAGGTTGTTCATTTTCAAACCAAACACTACAACAAAACATTACACCCTCCATCCCTTGTAGATGCCATAGCACTACCTCTTCTCTTTTCTTACAAGGACTGAGAAGCAAAGAGAACACACAAAACCTTGGCAAGGCAATAGACACACAAGAGTGCTTGCACATAGAAGAGTAAGATGTGGGTGGGCAGATAAGTGAGTGTGCAACACATGAATAATTTCCTATTCTACAAATAGCAAACATCAGTCCATTCCCAAATAATAACCCCAGGACAATGAATAGAGGAAAAATGTACCTGTAAGGCTAATGGGGGTAATTTAAAACTAAAGTTTTCTAACTGGGCACTGGGCAACACAGCAACATGATCAGTGTTGACTTCATTTATTCAATGTTTTCATGTAGCATTATTGAATATAAATAAGCTTGACAATGTAGAGTAAGACAGCATATTTATATGGACCAGATACTTGTTCTGTCACTGCAGAAGACTGTCCATTATGAATATAAGAACTTAAAATTCAGAATATCAACAACAGCCCAACTACTAATACAGCATAACATCAATCCTGGCCTTGAACACTTTAAAGATCTCTGCAATATGAAAACTGGTATTCATTAAGATACACTAAGATACCATCCAAGAAGAACTCTGAAAAACACTTACTAGTGTCATTGTGAAATGGCTAATGTCTACTTTCCTCCTATGACTTCTCCCTCTGCAGACAGAACATATCAGGAAATAGCCTCTGTGGTCCACACTATTAGTCCCTTTTAAAAATATAAACATCTCAGTCAATGTTCCCCTGACTCTCCTTTTGTTGAGACTAAAGAGACAAAGAGTTTCTTTTTGTAATGTATTTCTTTGTAACCTTGAAATAGTCTTATTGCTTCTCACCTTCCTTTTTTCAATAACTTCAGTATCTTTCTTACACTGTGGTGCCCAGATCTGGGCACAGTACTTGAAATGTGGTCTGACAAAGGCAGTGCATTTCACTGATGACCTCATTGGATGTTGAATCAATTTTTTTTATATGTATCCAGGCATCCTATTTGCCTTTTTTACAGCTTTAGTACAAAGTCTAGATCCAGAGTTGGCCCTTGGCATAGGCGGATATAGGCGAATGCTAGGGGTGCCCCAAATGTGGGAAGAAAAAAAAACGTTCAAAATTTTTAACTTTTACTATTTTAATACTATTATTTCAAAATATTGCAAAAAAGTTCACAACAACGTAACTACATACCCAATTTTCTCCGTTGCCCGCAGCATCACCCCCCCCCCCCCCCCAGCTCTTAGTTAGACCTGATTGTGGGGGATGGGTGAGTTATCTAAACTAGACAGAGGTAATGTGATGAATGAATAGTTTATCTATTGCACAGTAGTTATCGTTGGAGCAGAATGTTACTAGCTTCCTTTGGACGATAGTAATGTTCGCTAATTTGTGCTGCATGAACCATCCACTGTCTGCCTCAAGAAACCAGGCATAGGCTACATTTTATTGACATCTTAGTATAGTTGGGGAAAATTAGCCCTGCTTGTAATAGTCAATTAAAAAGCTTTTCCTTTTCCACCCCTTTTTGTAATTAATAGTTATAATGTAGGGCTGGGCGATAAAACGATAACAATAATGAAATAATATAACAAATGTGCGATATAATTAATTTCCATTTTTGGATAGCAGGCACAGAAATGAATCACGAACTGCCAATCATGTCGCAGGAATAGAGGTACGCATTGCACAAGTTAGGTTGCACGGTGAGAGGTATAAATTCAGGCCAACACATGGTATTTACAGATGCAGTGGCTGACAGGCTTGTAGTTGGAGCGGAATAAGCAAAATAAGCAAAATGAGCGACACCGAAGAAAAAGCAGTGCCTATGACCAGCTCGAAGGACGAAGACATTGTCGACAAGAAAGGTCACTCAACTTCAGTAGTTAGGAGTTATTTTGCCTATTTACAATCCGACAAAAAACAGAGCAGCGTGCATTGCAAACTGTGCTGAAGACACGTACCATCAAAGACAGACAACACCACAAACCTGTTTCATCAGTTGAAACACTATCACCCGTTAGAACATGCAGAAAGTAAGAAATTACAGTCCCAAACAAGTGTTGTTAGTGGACGCTCAACAAGCACCAGGCCAGTACCCAGTGCGACTACCTAGCATCAAACGATCGTATCAGCATTTTCCAGCACCGTGCCATGCGACAAATGCAATTGCATATTGCATCGCAAAAGACATGCTTCCCATTAGCACTGTTGAAAATGAGGGATTCAAGAAGCTTATCAGCTGTCACAGGGCAGCTTTAAAACCTGAGGCTGCAGACAGACTTGTCTTTCTTGCCCGTAACTTGTATGGTAATGGCTTTGCTTGTTTAAAACTTGTACAGAAGATACTGACCAAAGTTGAGATTTTTCTTTTGTTTACATTGTCAGCTAAAACACTTACAAAATGTTTCAGACTGTCTGTACAAAGGGTTTGGCATGCTGACCAGAATTAAGATTTCTTTGTCTATTTATTGTTTTATTTATTGACATTATCCTTTAAAACACTATTAAACTTTGCAGTCTGAGCCATCTTACATGTGTGCTGTATCACACTGCAGCACTTAATTTTTCTATTAAGATATTTATTTTTTTGAGGAAAAAGGACTGAAAAAGGATTTTGCTTAATTTTACTCATGCATATTCTGATGTTGAAAAAAGATTTTATCATTATAATTGTTTTGAATGTTCTACCTCAGATCTGTGAATGCTGTTTGGCAAGTGTTTGTCATGGTCTGACAATAAAGAATAGTTTAAAATCACAATTAATCATGGTGGTGGAATTGGCTGCCATGCAAGGGGCACCAGCTAAAATCTTGCCTAGGGCACCAAATTGGTCAGGGCCGGCTCTGTCTAGATCCAGACTTTCTTTTTGTCACATATTATTCTGAAGTCATTTGTTGGAACACACTCTTATTTGATACCTTACATAATACAATCCTTTGTAGGATTTATGGACACACAATATATTTGCTTAAATTAAGCTAAAACCAAATTTATTGTCATCAATCTTAAGTCAACTGGAATTCTAAGAGCATGAATGTGTTTTATTGGATGACTTTAATTGAATTAAAGAACAAGTACCTCTGCAAAAGAATGTCGGGTACATTTCCCAAGCCATTGGGTAAGGAGAGGACTGTGCTCCATAAAACAGAACTATGCCATTCGAAAAGGAACTTCATTTGCACTGATCTTAATTTAATCTAGATTTAAGCAAAGGCATTCTGGAGCAGCCATCCATGCCCAGCACTTAACGCGTTTGAGGCCACCTTGTACAGGTGGAATACAGCCTTTGATGTGACCACTTCTTTATCTCACCGCCAGCAAAGTTCTCACCAATAACAGATGCCCCTGCATTATGACTTTACATCCTTGCCTTTATGAACCGCTGGTCTTCTGCGGAACCTGCAACCTCTTAACCTAATCATCACCAAGACACCCTCGAAGCACAAACTACTGCGGCTGCCAGCTGGCATGTTGTGAGAGAGTTCTGCCTCCCTTTGGACTCCAATCTCATGTGTTCCAAGAGAGTTCTGATGCTTCTTCCTGTTGCCTGACCCGAAACTGCCCCTGCAAACCTGTTTCCCCTCTGGTACTGTGACTACCCTGTCTCATTACATTTCATTACATTCATTTAGCAGACACTCTTATCCAGAGCGATTTCCAGCGCAAAAGAACAGAACTGTATCCATTCAAGTTGAATGAGCAACGTACCCAGACCATTGAGTGTGAGCATAACACTACTCAGGCCCTACAACAGTATAACTTAGAAACAAGAACTGTTTCAAGAACAACTGAAACAAGAACAATTTAGAAACAAGAACTGTCCCATTCACTATCTTGTATGCCAGCACCAAGGTTTTGAACATGATGTGAGGGATAACAGAAAGCTTCTTCTTGATCCTAAAAGCGAACTTCCCTCATATGTCTCTCTCCCCTGTGACCAGATAAGAAGCCATCAATGGATCTGTCCTGTGGCCTCCCCAGTAAAACTGTTGCACTGTCATCCTTACCAATCTAATGGTCTATCCCTCCATATAAATATTCAGAAAAACATAACATTGTCCTCTACTACAGTGTTTCTCAATCCTACACCCCATGCCCACTGTCCTGCATATCTTCTATCTATCCTTCTCCAAACACACCTGATTGAAATTAGTGTGCATGTTCTTGATTAAAGCAGGTGTGCTCAGCTAATCAGCTAATGCTCAGGTAGGTAGAGCAGGGAAAGATGGACAACGTGCAGAGCTGGGGGCCCCCAGGAGCAGGTTTGAGAATCAGTGCTCTAATACTTGCATCCTGAGTATTGTGGATCATAAGCAATTTACACTGATCGTTTTTTTAAAAGTCACTTACAACAGAGACAACAGTAGTGTTAATATAGCTCATATTATACAAACCTGTACAGACAAACCAGTGTATAATTAATTTTTTGTCAGCTAACATCAAACTATGATTATCTTTTATAATCTCTTGTATTTTGTTTAATAGGCATTAAATCCCCAATCTGAAACTCATACACATAGTTTTACTGCCCTGCACATTCCTCTTGATGTGTTATTGTTTTGTCTCTAACTCTATTATAACCTCATTTATTCATCAATTCATTTCTTGTTTGTCTTTGTATTTTCTGGTTTATTTTGTCTCATCCATTGGTTATTCAATGTTTGTCTTCATTGCTATTATTACTCATTTATTAATTATATCATTGTCTTATCGGTATTTTGCATAGACAATCTCTAACAAACTTAAAAGATCTCATGTTATTAAATGTTATCTTCATTGTGGAATTTAACTATCCTCAGTAAATGACCAGTGCATTTCTAACAAAGTAATCGTTGAGTGTAATATCTTTACGGTTACAAAACAAAACCCTTCTCTATCTTTATGCATCTAACCTCCTCTCTGTCTCTTTTCCACAATATTGCAATATGCAGATTTGTTATTTTATATTTAACTCAAGGATTAATTTATCCATCATTTATTAATTATTTTCTTCATTTTTAAAATATTTAGTGCAAATATGGAATATTTTATGCATCACTTACACTGCATGCAAATGAGGAGCAGAGATGTTTTGGTGGATGCTACCCTCTGACAGTAATTGTTCAAGTGGGCAGAAAGCTTCAGCATATACACTTTTATGCATTGCTAAACAATGGTGTCTGTGTTTGAGTTAAGTTTATCATCACCATAGATGTTATGCATATACCCTGTTTTGTTTGTTGATAGTAATCATTGGATGGTATCCCTTTGATTTCCTTGATTATCATGCACCTCTTCATTCAGCACTGCTTTTATAGATCTTTGATGTTTGGTACAAGCATCCTTAGGTCTGGTATTGTCTGAAGTTTGATATAAATGAACAGACGCCTATTAAATTACAACAACAGAAAAAAGATTCTCAAGATTACAGTTCATTCAACATGTTTCCTGAAAACAAAACACTGCACAAATAAAATGCATTCCAACTATCTCATCTTAAACATATATTTCTTCTCACTTCACTTCTCATTGTCTCTTATGTAATTTCTGGATGCCTGTTATACTTCAATAGTATTCCATGAAGTATGACAATCAAGGATTGCAAAAATAAAAATAAATAAAAATGCATTTTACAAATAATCAGACAGTCCTAGGGACACACTGCAAGTCTCCTCTGAGTTTACTGCTGATTTACATAAAGCAGCAATATACGCATGCATGTGTGTGTGTGTGTGTGTGTGTGCGTGTGTGTGTGCGTGTGTGTGCGTGTGTGCGTGTGTGTGTGTGATGGGGAATAAATTAATACTGAGCATTTAATACCACTTGTAAAGAGTAACTGTTCAAAATTGTTGAGGATAACTGGATTAATCTGAACAACATTAACACTATACTTGTGTAGAAATATGTTATGAACACTGAGAAAAACGGGAGAAAACCAGCCGTATTATCCAGCTGGAGTGGATGGGGAGAACGTTCACCATGTGTAGGTCAAGGTTACCGAACCTCTTCTCTAAGAGTGCTCACCAAAGCGAGAACTGCTCCAATCAATACAGCCAACAGCCTCTAAGATAAGCCTTTCATTACCCAGCAGTAACGGAAGATACCTGAACAATGCTGAGCACCATATCTTTTCCATATAGGACTCTGAGGCCCAGTTCAGACAAGGATTTTCAGCTTGTTTCAACTATGTCTGAGTCTAAGAACAGACTACAGTTGTAGTTCAAGCTCCTTGCCAATGAGAATCCTTAGAGAACATACAGTAGAGGTACCCAGTACTACTCAGGTACAAAGAATGCAGGCATAGGGGTCCACTAATGTCAGTTTGCCAAATTACTATCTGATCTGCTGCAGTGCAGATCTACTGTACAGGCATAAGTTAATATATAGAAAGGCCTTATGATACATTTACATTTATTTACTTGACAGAAGTACTTACAACAAGTGGAACTAAAGTGTCAAAAGGGATTTCAGCAAACTAGTAACGTAAGTAACGTAATCTAAATACTTTGGATTACTTTCTGAACATGTTTTTAATGTTTTTAATTTTTAACGTTTTTTTAAAGAATGCGCATCCGACTAAGGTTCTGAATGGGTATTTTTAGAATGTTCACTTAGTATTGTTGTGGCTAACATTTTGGCACCCCCGTGTTAAGGCTATGGACATTTCATCACAGTTTCTTCAGAATTGTAAATGTTAATTCAAAAACTGTACATTACACGAAAACATGAGTTAGAAAAGGCATGAGCCAGCCTAAATACATTGTGAGTGAGAAAGGAGTAGATTACCAATTTAATGTATAATATGCGTAGTGTAAAATTGTTGGAGTAATCGCAGTTTTGAACATGTGACAATTTCACTTGTTTTGTCACTGTATCTACTCGTTAGCTAGTTAGCTTTAATACTATACCTACTAGCCTACTAGCTAGCTGAATAGCTAATCCAGTGCAGCCAAACTATGTAAGATAGCTAGCTAGCGATCAATATTATCTTAAATAATGAAAAAGAGAACTTACTTCAAGATGCTTCTTAAGGTTAGAGATGGCGTCTTTTGAAGCGGACAGCAGTTTGGTTGCTGGCAAACACAGCTTGCATTGTACTGTTATGTTGCGACCTTTGCCAAATTTTAAAATAAAATGGTCCCGGTATTTCCATGACGTAAATGCATTGTGCTGGTTGATTTCTGTCTCACTCTCCATTCTACTGTCTTGTGAGTCAGGCAGGCTGTGTGCTTTTTTCTTCTTCTTTTTTTTCATGAGGGGCATATGGGAGATACACCCGGGAGTTGCCTATCATTGGATAGATTTTCCAACTGAATAAACATGAAATGAAAAAAAAAATGAAATTAAATGAAAAAAAAAATCCAATGTAATCCCTTCAGTAATCTAAATATTTTTAAAATGTAACTGTAATTTGATTACGATCAATTTAAATGGGAACTGTAACGGAATACAGTTACTCATATTTTGTATTTTAAATATGTAATGCCGTTACATGTATCCCGTTACTCCCCAACCCTGTTGATAGCTAATGCAAAACATTTGTCCTCAGTTTTTAAATACCTGCTGGTACCCAGTCAGACAAGTAAAACTCAGCCACAGGACAAATGTCCCAAATATCATACTTCATAGAAATGACAGCATAATACCTATGAAGTTTTACACAGAGTAAATGAATTCATACTACATTAATGTAATTTTTTGATCATTCTAAGAATCAAAATCACTGTCAAAATACACCAATTTATTGTATGTTATTTCACTTCATTATTCATTTCTGAATGTTTCCTTTTCTTTGTTCCATTGTAGCCCAGAAAATGTATCACGTCAATGCCATCACTGTCATGTATGGTGTATGTGAATGAAAAAATGAAGGCTACTTATGATTTTGTATCTATGGTATTGTTAAAGTTTACACAGTCAGGTATTACCATAGTTTGCTGACACTGATCATAATGTGCAATTGTACTCCATCTTAGATACATAATGAGATATTTGCTACACAAACATACTGACCTACATACACACCATATAGCTTATACGCATAGAAAGTTGGATCTTTTCGCCCTCGGTCATTTAAGGCAGAAAAAGATATTCCATTTTAAATGGACCTTGAAATAGCTCTTTCCAGACATTTACACAGCCCTGTGTTGCATGACGTTTGCCACCTGGTTCCTTAAAACCTGACATTTAAGACAGAAATTCCCCACAAAAGTGAAACTGGCATGTTGAGATATTGAAAGATGGTCCTGTTCCACATTCCTGATCAAAATGTTATTGAGTATTGGATAATTTATAACAATATAGTGTTTACTATAATTTATTTAATTATTTGCTTAATTTATGAATATGCAAGGAATTAAGGATTTCATTAGTTTACAAATATACACATTCTATGACAAAAACATCTGAATACTATAGGCTTGCACAGAAACTAGCAGTGTACCAGATCCAGTGTTATGTGGTAATATAGAAAAAATATAATCAATCTGTCTATCAAATTTTATTTCGAAGAGTTTGCAATAAAACCTGTGGCAGAGCATAAAGAAATTATTACTGCTAGTTTAAGAACAATAATCATCAAAAGAATGATTAGATTCTGGGAGCTACATACAGGACATGTATAAGCTCTGAGACCCAAGGTGAATCTGAACATTTGTGTCAGAAAAATAGTGATTAATTCTTCAGTTATGACAGTCATAGGTCAGGGTAAGGGCTGGGGGTGGTCAATCAGGACCACCTCATCTAGTCCTCACTGCAAAATGTGCCAGACCTGAGGGCAGGGACTGCCATAGGATCAGAGATTGCCCACAGGAGAGTTCGGCCAGGACTATGCCATCAGTTGATGGACTGCAGGTAAAGTAGGACTGTGAGTCGCAACTGAAAGAGGCAAAATATGAGCGTTATCTGGAGATTGCTGACCAATCCAACAGCAACTGAATTTGAGTTTCTGATTGAGTTAGTGTGGAGAACCTAGAGCCAGGAAAAGTGAGAAACAGATGCATTATTATATCTTGGAGGAAGCACCTGTGGGACTTGGTTATTTAAGCAATGTTTTCTGTGAAGGCATGTTCCTCATCAAGAGTAACACAGAGGTTCTCTGTATTCTGGCAGGGAAAATTGCAGAACCAATCAAAATTCTAGAGGGCTCTTGGAGATGTGAGAGTGCAGTGTCATACTCGGTTCCATAACATTAAACATTTTAAATAATAAATTGCATATTTTCTTATTGTACATTTGTTATTAACTTTGCAATAAAAACACTTAAAGACAAGAATACAGGCATTTATTTAACATTTTTCACAAAATCAACCTGTCAGAAACAGGCCTTATGCTTCCACCAAAACGGCTGTCATATGACTTACTTGCAGTGCAAATTGGTATCTGCTTGGGAGGAATCAGAGGGAATTAAGGCACCAGAGCTCCTGGAATCAGATTGTGTTGCGATTTCTCCCCAGTGTCTCATTAGACTGCACCTTTGACACAGCTGACTTACCTACAGTAACAAGCAGCTACACTGCGATACACTTTTCCCAGTAATAAAAAATTAATTGATGGGTCAAACAAAACCAAGTGAAAAAGAGCTCCAAACACCAAACATTATACAATAAAATAAAAATGAGAAATATGTCTTCCCAGATTATTATTATACCACATCCTGTATCTCTGTTATGAGCCCAACTGTGCAACAATACTACTACATTCTTAATGGAAAAAATGTATCAAGACCATAAGGAAGAAATGAGCCTATTCAAAATAGTGATCAAGATTGCACAGATTGTTGTGTGGAAGACTCAAATGCTGAAGCCTTTTTTAGTGCAGGAGGACTCTCTTGTCCCCTACAGTATAACTCCAAAGTTCTAAAGTATCAACCATTTCAAAGGAGGCACATCTTCCAGTATCCATTGTAAAATCCAGCTCTTACCACGTTAACGCTTTGATGCACACTGCTCTTGTGGTGATAATGGTACCTTCAGCAGTAGGAGAGCATTTACTGTGTAACGGTGCTTGAAATGGCAGCCCAAGCCAAAAGGTAAAGTGGAATCGCCTCGTCATCGAACTTCTCTCACTTCATCTCTGTCAAAATTTGGACCTTTTCAAGAGGAAATGGCTAATGTCGACAGGTACATCGTGGCATGTCGCCCCTGGAAAGCAGTGTCTTTGGTTTGCTTTGGAGGGATTAGCTGCTTCAGCAGTACCCACACGCACTCCTGTAATCTTCTTTGACAGGCAACTAGGCCAGAGAAGAATGGAATGGCACCGTTCAGGAGCATTGTACATTGTCTTATGTTGTCTTTTCACAATCTGAGGTGCAAGCATTGGCTATAGTTTACACCATTTCACCATTTCAAATACAAACATTTAAAAAGAAATTCAGTTTCTTTTTAATTTACTTTGAAGAGTTCCACAAGATTTTTCAACTACTTGCTATGCAGTGGACACCCCTTAGCATAATGCATCTCTCTTGTAAGAAATTACAGCATTCTGCCCCAGAATGTGTATTCCACAAGTCATGATTTAATTTGAATAACTGTGTCATCCCAAATGGCTTGATTACCATAGAGACACTGACAGGATGGTCCACACCTCTGCCGACACCCTAACAATGGGGTCAAGTGAGACGGTAAACAATTACAGAATGGAACTGGTATCCTGACTCAAACACGGCATTCTGATTTCATTATCGTACAGGCAATAGGTCTGGTTCATTAACATCAAGAGTGTAACCTAAACTGTATATATTGGAATTGGTTTGAATGATCATGGCACACTCAGACACCGCTGAAGTCAGTGCTTTTCGTGTGCTTCGATACTGTTTTTTTTTTTTTTTTTTTTTTGCTTAATTAAAGATGGACGGATATCAACACGCATTCTTCTTCTCCATCCCCTTTTTTTCTTAAACTCTTTTCTTTGCTTCTTTGTTATATGGTAATACCAAATGCTAATATACAAAAATACAGCCAAATGTACAGTATATTCCTCTGTAAATTCATGCATGGATTATTAAGCATAATCTGTAAGTATCACAAGGGAGGGGAAATTTGATCTTGCTGGTGTTTTCTTATAAATGCTTTAATTGTATTTGTTGGTGAATATTTTTACAGCAACACATTAGGGTAGCAGGTGGCAGAGCGCTTTTAGAGGTGACATCACTTTCTGACAGTCTGGTCAGCTAGAATTGTTGCCTATGGAGCCAGAGGCAAATTGCCTTTTGCTTGATTGGTAATGGAATTGAGAGTCAAGCTGTGCGACAAGAGCAGGGATTCATGTCTCGCGCTCTTCGCTGAGTTGCCGAACTCTTTCACGTGCACTATGCCACAAATGCACATTTAATCCCAATTATGAGTTCATGCTTTCTTGAGTATCCTATACACATCACTCTTAGTGGGTGTTTTTACTGGCTTTTGGACAGTAAATTCAGAGAATCTAAGAAAGAGTAGAAACTGCCAGTTGGACCTGGTCCAGTGTGATGGAGGCCAGGAGTGCACTGGGATCCATGGACTACACACAGCATCTCACATAAGCCTCATTAGCCTAGCGCCACACAAGTACAATTTATGCCTGCAACCACCCTTAAAAATCTACACTTAATGCCCTTTCACAATGATGAATAGTGAAAGGAGCTCTTGTGGTCCCTGCCTGGAAAAGAAGTGGAATATATCAAAGTGCAGGGGATGATCAAAGCAAAGAAAAGGACTATGCATTAAACTGTATCAAAAGGTTGTTGAAAGCACCGTATGCAACTAAATACACCCTTTTTCATTCTGCTGCTATGCAAATTCAGATGCAGACTCTCTAAAATGTGGTTGTAGCACATTTAAATGGGACATCGTATTTGTCTCTGTTCACTACCTCATGCACTATGGTGTGACTATTTGAAATAAACTGGTCTGGTCTGAATGATCACAAGCAAAAATAAATTCTTGTCTGCTCTGAAAACACCTAATTTGAAAAGCCACGATCATGACATAGAGATGAATGTAATATATGGACATACTGCTTATCAATTAGTTTTAATAATAAGGCACAGAAATGTACAGCAGTTACGGAGCCAGTCTCATAACTTCAAAGCTATAGGATCAAATCCCAGGAGAAACACTACAGTTTTGCTTGACCAAGGTGTTTAACCTCAACTGCCTAACCACCTGGCTTTCTATATCCACAATATGTGAATGGCCTCTGTGCCTCAGCTAAGCAGAATAATTACGTAAAAATAAATTGATACACTTACATGCCCTCCCATAATTGCATGTTAATTAAAGCACACAAGGTTTCATTGAACATGATGTAGGTATACCTGCACAACATTCTCTGTCTCTGGTATCAGCTGAACCTCAACTGATTAAACTTTATTTTTTTCAAAGGAAAACTTATGACCTTAGCAAATCGACCCGCAAATGTATACAACTTAATTGCTTGCACAGCAGTTTCCACAGTCAGGAAGTTAGTTGGAAAAAAGAAATTCAATTAACAAACTATTGTTTTTCCCTCAAGGAATTATGTGTGTGTGTGTGTGTGTGTGTGTGTTGGGGGGGGGGGGGGTTCTTGTTATTATTCTACTGGTGGTTTGTGCTTTAAAGGAACCCACCTCTCACATCCCAACCCATGGAGAGAGCAATTAAGAGAGTGCTCCGTTCCATCACTGCTGTTGACATTAAACAGAGCGGTGGGCATATGAAGACGGCAGCGCAGCGGCCCCTATGGACGTTGGCGTGCAGCCTATTGGTCCACAGCTGAACGGGAAGGCCCACGCTGTTGATCCACAGCCTCTATGTCCAGGGCTATAGCCAAAACGTTTGCTTTGGGTTTTAGCTGCAAAATGACCTTCTATTAGCTGATGCTCACTCCAATCTACCTTCCCTAATAACAGCAGGTCCCAGTGGAGGTTTCTGAGCTGCTGCAGCATTAGAGTGTGTGGTGATAAAATCAAGATACATCAACCTTTCATAAAAGATCCACATCAAAATTGTTCGACTAGGGGGATATTATAGCTTCCTCCTCTTGTGCATGACTGTGAAGTAAAATATACCTCTTGTGCTGTGCCCCTTGGTTCTCCTTGTCAATGCAAGATAATTTGTATAAATTAAACGTTGCTGCCCTAGCAACCACCACTGTTGATGAAAGCATCTTTCCCCAACTAATGCATTAGCCTTTAGCACTGGCTATTTTTACATCTTGCAGTTTTTGTAGTACCGCTTCCATGAAAGGATTTAATTAGGACTCCATCACAGGCGGGCATTAGCATTTGAGCAATATTCAGATTTCTGTTTACAAATGTCGGCCATCTCAGTGCATACAAGCTAGGACAGGCAAATCTATTTGGGCAAATCTATTTTAGTCAGCCTGCTTCATGACTCCCTCAGGTGAAGCAAGCACCCCCTGAACAAACTGTGGTTAAGGGAGGAAGGATACAAGATACTGCATTTTGAAAGCAATCAGGAATTAATGGCACAGATGCTGACATCACTTATGGCACCTAACGTGCAATTCTGCACACATTATCTTTCAATCAAACCCCTCTTTTAAACAGCAGGAAAAACAATGCACAACCCCACGCCCCAAGAAGTATAAATCATTAGAGTCAGATCTTTCTGTTCCAGATAAAGGAAGGGTAATGCATTTCCTCAGTATTACAGTGACACAGGCTTCCAGGGCCAGCAGATGCATGAGGCATAGGTCAGTGATTACATATATACAAAAAGGCCATTGTCAGGTAGGAATGCTACTGTTAGATTCATGCCACTTCTTACAAATAAATATTCCTTCTAGATGAAGCCACAATCAGCTTATGTACTAAGCATCTGATATCATGATTTTTTTGTAAGTAACAGAAAAATTTCAATATTCATTTTGTTATCAAAAGTTAAGGAAAAGGGGCGTTAGAACATTGTTAAAATGAATCTGTGCATAAACAATCTTTTAGCATCAGGACAATCAGCGAGAAAATTAGAGATGAGATCCAAGGTCCCAGACAGCCCATTGTGAATATAAGAGCAGTTGGTCATTTACCACGATAGCAAAGCAGTTACATAATTCTAATGTTCACTTGGCAAAACAGGCTATTTTTACATCATTTGATTAGTCTCAGAAGTATACCAGAAGGTGTCAGCCTTGTAACCCAGAAATCTCAAATACATATTTCAATGAAACAGACTTGTAATTCAACCAATTTAGTAATGGGGTATGCACCCTGTTATAGTTTGGTGGTTCGGGTCACTTCTTGGACTTTTGAATTTCATTCTTTTTTCATGAGCTTTTATCGTGTTTTAATGCTCCAGCACTGAAACATTACCAGACCAAGGGAACCGCAGATCCCCTCCTCTAATGATGATTAGATTTTAATGAGAGCTTAATGACACTTATTTTCCCATGTAGTCACCATTAGATCCTCAAACAAAATGACATGCTTTATGACCCTTGGCATTAGATTTAGATTGACATCACCGAGCTGTTTAGACTGTCAAACTGCAGATTAATAGTGGTTATTATTCTGATCTCTCTCTGTTTACTTGTTTACTAGCTTACTGTAATAAGCACAGTATTTGACGGGAGTTAAATACTACTATGGGGCTGTGATTATAATGCTATTATGATACAAATTTGGACAAAAAAGTACTATAATGATGGAAACTTCACATGCCCTAATTTTGACCACTAGTGGTTCATTTGTCCCTCACCATGAACCAAAATCACACAATAGGGTCCACACTGCAGCCCTCAAACCTCAAAGCATTTGATTTTTCTTGTCGCTTTCTGTTGTGTTCTTTTAATTACCAAGACTGATAAAACTGCCTCGTTATGCCACCTCATCAGAGGTCTCTTAACTCTTTATTTGGGGGGGGGTTGGCTGAAGTTTAGAAAGTTTCACTTTGCCTTAACTTTATGCGTAACTATTTAGGACAAACTAAATTAGCTGCCTACATTTTTTTTGAAAAGAGACCAATTAGGAGTGATCGAATGCAGGTGGGAGTTTCACCGTGTCACACTCTCCCATAACAGCTATTATAGAATATATTCCTCCTTTTGTCCCAGAGGCTCAAACTGAGGACATCAGGTCAACAAGGCTATACACCTGGATGATGGTAATTTTCTGAGGTCTGAGTTGTTATTAATTTGTGTTGAAAGAATGGTACACTCAAGCCATGGATCAATACTAGTTCACAATTACACTGATTAATTAAGAGACCCACCAGCGGCAACAAAGCTCAGCAGGCCCTGTTTCGTACAAACTTCCCTAACTTTAAAACAAAAAAATTGGACAATTTACAAGTACAGACAAAGACACATGGCTATAGATATCTATATAGATAGACAGATAGATAGATAGATAGACAGATAGACAGATCTATCTTAGTATGGATCTGTCTTAGTATGGAAAAAAGTGTGGCTTTGAAGTGAGTTTTGATATGATAGAGGGTCTCCAGTTATTGTTGACTGACTAGACAGTTGAACAGATATGGTAAACTCTCAGCAAGTTACAATGAGAAGACATGGTGATGCACTGAACTGATAATGGAATAAACTTAAAAGAACGGAACTGAAATGAACTGGAATAAAATAAACTGAGCTGCCCTCAGTGTCCACATTCAGTCACATGTGTGGCGCGTCTCTTCCATCAGAGCCTTGTCGCCATGCTTCAGCAATGTGTAAATCCTACAGCTACCAGAGGCCATAATCTTCACCATTTCAGATGGAGGGAGAAATGGATTTAGAACCAAACAGCCTACAAAAAGCCACCATTGTAAATTCTGTGACAAAATTATTCCACCATTTGCTGAGGCTAAACTGTGGCCATGTCTCTCAGGATATAAAACAGGGCAAGGTCCTGAGGGGACAGCCAACAGCTCAACAGGAAAGTAGCTTGGAATGGAAATAGGTAAATAACACCGGTCATAAGTAGCTGAGTAAATACTCCCTCCATTTGATCTTTTTTCACCTCAACCGTTAATCTGAAGGGGATGGCTGACAGAAAGCATGAGGGCAAACCACTCCTGAGAGGGCTTGGGTGATTTAGATCTAGTGCACGTGTCTGTCTGCACGTGCGTGTGCCTTTGAGAGTTTGAGAACAGGAGGCCTTGCAACATGTGTCTTATCTGATTTTTTTACAGAGGAGATATGGTTAGGTAAACAAGACCCCTGACCCAAATGAGGTTTAACGCTGTCTGAGGAGCCAACAGATTCACTGTAGGTCACAAACCAAATGGCCTCCCCTGGTGAGCAGGGGCTAAGTGTGGTAGTGTTTACCAGTGCTGAGAGCAGCCACAACCTTCTTGAAGCAGGATGATAACTGAATGCCTCCGGGGCATCCACACTTTTTTTTCTTAAATACACAGGAAGAATCTGGTCTGTGTTCGGAATTTTCATTTTATGCTTTTATCATTGGTTTGTAAGGAGTGTCTGGGAGTGACCTACTGTATGAGGAAGATGGAATATTTACCACAAATGTTACAACTCTTACAGTACAATTTCAGCCAAGATGTTAAAAATGACATATATGGGCTGTGATGTCATTAGTAATACAGGCAGGCACACTCTAAAGAAGGACTAGATATTGCAGCTTCTCTTGAACTTTCTCCACTCTCAGTGCTAAGCACTGGCTTGACTGCAAAAGCATCATGCAAATGCAACTTTAAACTCATCACTTTGAGTGAATCAAAAAAAAAAAAAAAACGAAGCCTTTTTATATTGACTGCGCTTAAAACAATGGAGCATGTTTTGAACAAATGATCCATTTGTACCTCATGAAGTCATTGTGCATACAATACAGCAAGGTCTCTCCTAATTTGATAAAAATGTATATAGGCTCACCACATGTCAACTGCCTTCTTATAAAATGTAATTAAAGAGACAGAGGAATGGAACAACATTAACATAACACTCCACATTTATATTCAGAATAGAACAATACTGTATGAGCACAATTTTATTTGCATGTTTATTTGACAAGAAGAATACCCATCACACGGTGAGTAGGCAAGAGAAGCCAATTTTAAACCAGGGTGAACATAAAATACTGCACTAAACACTGGATGCTACGTAAGTCCACTAGACCCGAATGATATGGCAAACCTGGGAAACTTGCAGAACTAGTGAAAAATATTAGTTAAAGAACTTAAAATGTTTAAGTAGAAACAATAATCTGAGACAACAACAGATGTAGGGAAATAAGTGGCAGTGTTTTAGGATGACTTCCAATCAAAAAAAAAACATGAAACAGTATTCCACAATTCAAAGGTAGCTAAATGAATCAGTTCTAGACTAGAAATAAGATGTCACTGTCACCAAGATATCAAGTTAGCCATGATAGAGGAGTAATGACTGTTATGACTGATATAAATGTAATTGTTTAAAAATTCTGCCAAAAGACAGCTGACAATATAACAATGATAGCTACAACTGTTGAGTTTCCTTTAAATTTCTTCTAGAAATCCAAATGCATCATACAAATAAAATTAGAGTAGGTTGAGAATGTCTTTGGTTTGGCTCTGCCAACTATGGGGCGTGACTAAAAAAAATTCTGAAAGATGTAGCTCAATATCCTAGATGCCTAAAGACCTATACCTATCCATCTACCTGCCTATGTATCTAATACCTATATCAATCTATCTGCTGGATGTCTCTTTCTCCACCTGCTTGCGTTAACTCTCATAGGACATTCCACAGTTTCTGACAGAGGAGTTGACACAAGGATGCATACTGCCCCCTCTGGTCAGACATAGCCATTGAATAAATAATTCATATTTTACATGCAAGCAGGAATACCTTGTTGAAGCTGGAATAATCACTCAGCTGTGAATCATATTTTTGTCACATTTGTCTTGGATGACATGAAAAACCCTACACCATCCTATTTTTTAAATGAGTAAAATGTTGTGATTGTTCAAATCCCAGCCTTTGTGATCTGTACCTGCAGACAGTGAAACAAAAAGTTACATAAGAAAAGGGCACTAGGATATGTCACAGGATCCATGTGCAGCCCAAGATGTGACCTGAGGTTAGACACGTGGGGATTGCCAGAAACCAGCGTTGCACATTCCCAAGTCAGAGTTAGGTTTCTATGTGACAATACTAGCCTCCCTGTAAACAGGGTTCAACATCTTTTTTTCAATATTACAGATGTACTGTAGTGAATTATGCAACAGAGGAAATTGCTGCCTCTTCTGTTAACACATACTTCAAAACAAACAATTCTCAGAAAATGGGGTAGGGGGATAATCATCAAAGATAATGAAATATCTAATGATCCTCTAAACTTATGCCAGTGGTTTAGGTGTAAACCTTCAATAGAATTTCATTTGCATAAATTTGCAAACACACTGGCATTCCGTTTGCAAACTAATCCACTTATATCTGCAGGATGCATTAATAAATTAAAAAGAAAGCATTTAAAAGCTTTAACCTCTGTGTCTAATATGGCTCAAACCAATGCAGAAGTAGTGTTCCAACACTTAATTATAAGCATTGTTTTATTGTAAGTGATAATGCATAATAAGGCCAGCTAACCTATTTTATAAATCCAAACAGCTTGTGCCCTTCCACATAACACTTTTAGGTCTAGCTCGTGACCTTCAAATCAGTTTATCAAGGCAAACTCATATAATAGACTATAAACATAGTACCCACCTAAATCAAAATGGTATTAGACACAACATGTGTTGATGCTTATTACCAGCATCTTTGGCTGTCATCTACAGGACAGAGAAAGTGAGTGAAAATTCACAGCAGGAGAAGAGAGGAGACACATTGAGATTGCTCGGGGTGACATTGTACTGAGGAAGTCTACCTACCAGACAGAGATAGCAGGCATTTGTTCATTAAAGGTTTCAACACCAGTCCCATTGCTGCGGTGTATTTAAATAAATATGCAAATGACTACATTTCTATTCAAAGCCTTCTTTTGACTTCAACAAGGTTTCTAAATAACCCAGGGGACACAATTCTTTCCCTGTGAATAGACCCACCTGTCAGAGACTCGAAAATTAACATGTAAAAAATGTTTGTAGTTCTCAGCATTCCACATTATCTCCCTCAGATATAGCAAAAGCAGAGAGGCATAAAAATAGCTCCTTTTTAAAGGTTAATGCAATTATGCATTTGGAAAACCTCAGAAACACCGTGGTCAACTTACAAACAAAGCAGGTGTATACTCAGTGTTCTGTCATGTAGCAGCTATATATTTAAGTGCACAATGCACACTTTCTTGGTAACATAAAAGATGTCTCTATTTCCCCTAACACATCCAATCTCTCTCTCTCTCTCTCTCTCTCACACTCTCTCTCTCCTCTCATCATCCTCCTCCTCTCACACTCTCTCAATCTCTGTGGAAAGCTACACGGGTTGCTGTCATATTTGGTTGCATATTAAGCAACCCTTTGTTCTGAGGAAGCAGGTGTTTTGTGAGCTTTCCCACACTAGTAAGGTTCAAGACAACATACCACAAAAATGCATGTAGTCTGAAACAAAAAAATGAAATACTGCAGCGGGTTACACATAAACTCAGTAATGAAAGGCATACACAGAAAAAAATTCACTTGCTTAAAGAATACCAACACAAATTACGTTTTTTGTATAGTTGAAGGTATGCATGCATTAAAATGAGGGAAAAGCCAAACAAATGTCATTTTGTCAGGCTAAATACGAGTTGAAGAAAAACAAAGTCTAAAAATCCCACAAAAACAGCTTCATCAAAAAGGTAGGTCACACACTCAAGGCACTTATGTACATGGTATGTAGACTTCATGAGAGTCCAAGTCAACTGTGGACATTCTGTTGTTGTTTTGACCAAGTGTTAAAGACATGTTCTCAGTTTTTTAAAAATACCATGTCTTAGCCATCAGGTTGGTTCAGTGTGTCCCAAAAAATCTCATGTTCAGTTTTTCTGTGAATGCAATGGTCTTTCACATGTTGGACGCCAGCAAATGGTTTTGTTGGTGATTGCTCAGGCAGCCAACATCTGCTAAGACATCTGTTTCTAGCATCCTGTGTCCTGACATCATAACCCATTGTATGATGAATGACAGATTCGCTTGATCACTGGCAGGATTTAGCTAGAGCCACACAGAGCAATACAGAAAGCCACAAATGCTTTAGACTGGCAGTCTATCCCCACTTCATTTAAGAACCATGGACAGCAACTGGTACACTGATTCACTATAGCTGAAACAACTGAATAGAGGCAATCAGTCACTGTAATTCATAGCTCAAACTTTGTTGATCATCACCTTGTTATCAAACATCCAAATTGGCCAGCGTAATGAAATTACCATATATGACCATTTGAACCTGCATTGGTTAACCACCATAAAACTGGAAGCATTATGAAATCCACCATGAAACAGGAAGGATTATATACCACACAGCATAATGCAATTGTTGGAAAGGTTTACATGCAAGGAACCCAGGCATCCTAAAACTTACAACATTCAGTGTTGTTATCTGCACTGGTGTTCTGTTACAGTGGTAGATGCGGTTTGATGACCCTAAATTAAAGTCAATTGTGTATCTAATGAGGTGCTGCATGTTGAGTTGCTGGCAGAGGGGTCCAAATTGAAGCAAATACTAAAGATGACCATATGAAAAATTAACATCAAGTGTGTGTCTAATGATGTACCACATGTTGATTTGCTGGCTGAGTGGCCAAAAGAGATAATTACCACAGATGACCATATCAGGACTAATAGCCATAACAGCAGCAAAGATAGGGGGTCAAGCAGAGAGCAGAGGCACACTAGAGACTAAACAGGAGCATAGAAGGGAAACAGGAAAGACAGAGCTCACACAAAGCAGGGGCAGTAAAGATCATAAATGACACATTAAAACACAATGGTTTGAAACAATGGAACAAGGCAAAATAGAAATGGTAACAGCATACATGTAGTTTGATGAGCATTTACCCACTTGCTTTGAACTTTTCCCACAGCAAGAACCAATGCTGCGCCAGCCATGCCACTCATAGTACTAATATCATATCGCAAACATTTTTAACAAAGTCTTCCATATGCATCTTGCATCATAGCATTTTAGCAAATACTGTGGAATTTATGGTTTCTTACACCTGTACTTTACATCAAATTGTAATTTGTGGGGCCATAGTAGGTACATTTCATTACCAACCATTTTTTACATTTTTTTCATCAGTATACAGTACATGTACATCTCATGATCTTTTTCAACAAAACTTAACAAGATACAAACAATTCTGATTCTTTTAGGAAGGAAACTACAGAAAATCTGAAATAGCTTATAGCTTCATTTGAAAGGCAAATAAAAGTGTTGATGAGAACAGTTTAAGGAGCAAAAAGGAAGGCGTCTATCCTATAACCAAAATTTAAATAGAAAGATAAGTGTCAAATTTGAGGTCACGAGCATACATTACGATACCACTTGACAGAAATCTCATAGTGAGAGTGCATATTGTAAAAAGTGTCAAAGCCCACCAAAATGCAAAATTTTCAAAACCATGTTAGAAAGAGACATTACAGACACTTTCATGCAAAAGAAAGTGTAAAAGAAATTCTGCCATCTATTACAGAGGGTTGGTTGTACAGCGTGTATGGAAAAGTATGGTAACGGCTTCAGCATTACAGCAGATACCTATTCAGCAGCACTTTGTTTATCTAAATAGCACCTCCTTTCCTCCACACTTTTGGAGTTTTCCAGCCCTTTTTGTGCCCTCAAATTCCAAAGTGCTTTTAAAATTGAGACCTTCTAAAATGACCCTTTAAATGCAAATTGGGAACTAAGCATCAACGGAACATTTCTCAAAATATTTGTCTGTCAAATATTGAAGAAGCAATTTATTTTAGGCGAAAAGGTCATTGTGCTGAATATGAGTATACATGCCATGCAGTCTGGATCTTGAAATTTAGTTATTAAGTCACTGACTATGACTTTTACCTCAACAACTTGTTATAAAAAAAAAAAATTGGTTTCATGGAGTCTCACATATACTTGATTTCTTGGAGTCTTCTATATTGGACTATAAAAGTCACGATTCTGTCATTGTTCTCAGTTTCATTTTTCACAGTAAACATGTGATAAGGATCCTCCTATCTGTATCCTAAATATTATGCCTTATACCATAAATGGGAATTTATGGTCTCATCTCAAATTTATTCATTTGGATTTCTGTACTGCCATCCATGTGATGACCATCAGAAGTTAGGCAGAAACTAAGCTGCTTAGGGAACTAGCTCCCAGACTAATATGGAGGGATGTTTTTTGTTTTTAATGATCTATGGAGAGCTGTCATTCAGCACTACCTATTCTGGTTTGTGTAAATTTGTGTGAACAATGTGGCTATATCAATAATAGTGATGCGGTACAGCATGCCTCTGGGGTAAAATAAATAAAAAAACAAAGAACTTTAATGTGGCTTTTACAGTCACCTTCACACCTTGGATCCCAGTTAAGCCAACAGCTTTTCCTCCTTCTGAAGAATATTCAGAACTGAACAACCTATATGTGAAATACATGGTCTGCTGTGTTGACACTTTAAATGTGGTGAAACGATAATGTACTACAAAGCTTTTGCTAAGAGTGAAAGTCTGACAGATCATGAAATTCCCACAGAAGATGGCCTACTATTTAAAAATGGTATTACTGAAATTATTATTATTTATTTGAGTGGCTGCCTTTATCCTGGCAGGGGACCAAACAATGATGTGCTTAAATATTCAACAACAGAGTGAAAAACCCTCCCCTTGGTTATGTGACATGGTAATCATTTGTGAGGAGAGATAAAAAAGTAAAAATAAAAAATCCTCAAAGCACCTCTCTGTCATCAGACAAATAATCAGGGAAACCAGCTGTATGGAGAAAATAACAAACTGGTAAGTCCATCCCCTCGCAGCTTCCTCTCTGCTTGCACTCACCCCAGACTCCTCACACACAGAGGTATAATCAACAAGCCTGGCACCTCTGGGGACTGCCTCTGCACTAGAATCTCATATTCAGCACAGAATGCTTCAATGAGTAAAAGCCCCATGACAGAGGTAATGCTGTATAAAAAACAAACCCACTGCCCCTTCCTTGTCCGGGACCACTTCAGTGCTTGTGTCACTTTACACAGTGACTGTGTAGGGAGTGAAGGATAGTGTGTCACTTTGGGTAAAATATAGATCTGAAGTCACCCCCTGTGGTGTGTTTGACAAAGCCATGCTTTATTTGCACCATTCAAGGTGCTATGAGCATCTAACACCTCTAACGAAACACCTTTCCGGAGGTGTGACTCCAGGAAAGGAAGGACTCACCAATGCTGGGGTACCCTGGGGTGGAGGGGTCTCCCCCAGGGTTCAGAGTGATGCCAAAAGCCTCATCCCACAGTCTCTGCTCATTGGGGAGGTCACAGGGGTCCACATAGGGGAGCACCCCCCCAAAGCCAGCCTCAGCCAGGAGGGACAGCTGTGGAAACAAGACCCAGCTGCTGTCAAGGTGACATCACAGATTCTTCATTTAACACACACACACACACACACACACACACACGCACATGCACATACACACTAACACACAAAAACATTGAATTATCCCACAATGGCCACATGAGGGCTGTGGCATAAACACATGGATAAGGCTATTGTGTTTGCCTTAAATTCCTGAGAATTCAGTGAGCGTTTCTCAGGGTGGCGGGTTTTTTGTAGATAGAGGTTAAAATTAAGGTCACCTGTGACATTTGATCTACCACAATGTTAAAAGGGTAATGCCTGGAAAATATTCATCAGACGGATGATTGAATTGATCCTGTGGCTGAGCTGCAGACAGGCAGGAGCGCAGCCGTGCACTGCTGACAGCAGCCACTTCTGCTTCTTCTGAGAGGAGTGAGGGGAGTTCAGAGCTGTCTGGCAACCATGCATGCACACTGCTTAATGGCAGGGTCTCTCAGCTTGCTGCGCATGACACAACACAGCACCTAAACCACATTCCCAAGTAGTTGCAGTAGTAAGACTAATCTGTGTCACTGCTGAGAAATGAAAACTAGAATGTTAAATAATACCTACACAATTATTTAGACAGATATAATGCATTTTTACACAGTAATGGTCAGCAAGAAGCCTAGCACAACATGGTTGTTCATAAAGAAGTGGCTTACGCTGGCCAGAAGGTTGTGTGAGTGAGATTCAGACTTGCAGTCCCTGGCCATGTTTACATCATTTAGGGATGCAACAAATAATCGACGTAGTCGACTAAAATCGATGACCAAATTAGTTGCCAACAAATTTAATTGTCGATTAGTTGGTGACGTCATCGTGTGTGTTTTTCGTGCTGACTCGGAATGCTCAGACATGTAGCCTAAGCTACGTTGCTTTACTGGAGTGAACTATAGAGATGGTAACACTGTCACGACCAAAGACCTTAAAAGTGTGGCAGCGTTTCACTCTTCACAACCCTTTCTCACGTAACTTATTTTTTATGCTATGTAGCGCACGTATTACATGGTTCGTTATGATTCCATCAGCATTATTAAACTTCTCATAGTTTTCAGTTGGCATTTGCTATATTTTTTAATGTTAAATCGCTGTTTCCTCAAAGCTAAATTAGCTAGAATTTTTCCAGTCTAGTTTTCTAATCGCACCGGTTTTAGCATGTACGCGCTAAAGGGTTAACTCTGCCAAGAAGGTTGTGAAGTGCAATGTTTACAAACCTGACCTTGCCTGGCATGGGAGCACATCAGTTATGCTTGAACATCTGTAGAGGTGGCACGCTGGCTCTCTGGATGATGAAGACTCCTCTCGTTAAGTTAGTTAGCTAGCTAGCTAGTTAATGTTAAAAGCCATGTTAGTTCACGTTATGAGCTGTAATGTTTTCTATTTTGAAATACATTTTCTCTTGATCAATACATTATTAATGACGTTGAACATACAGTGTAGCAAATAATAACCTATTATTCACAACAATCCTGTTCATATTCCAAATGTGCCCTAACTTAGCAATGTTAAACCAGAGCCTGTCTGCTATTTATAAATTCTCTGTTTAAACGTTGCATCATTGTCATGGCGACGTTTATGGCTGGAGATAGTGATGCTGCCGAGTGCACAAGTTCAGAGAACACTGGTGAATTTGATGCTTTTTAAATCGCAACAGATTTCTACAACTCGTGTCTAAGCATGCATGCCCAGTGTGGGTTGCATTTGAATTAATTTGAACAAGTTATGGGTCTCTTGGATCTCAAAATGCTACCATGGATGGCTTTCTTCAAATGAAGCAGACTTGTACTCCCCAGCAAGCAACAGCCCTCACTGAATTAGTCCTAGTAACCATTCATTAAAAGATGTATTTTTGAATGCAGTTCTCATTTTTATTGTCTTTATTGTTAGTTAGCATATGCCTAAAACAACCTCAAGCTAAATTTAAGTCTACAGATAAATAAGAGCCATTGAATAATTGTGTGATTCATAATCTGAATAGTCAATTATTCATTTCAATAATCAACAGATTATTTGACTGTCAAAATAATCGTTAGTTGCAGCCCTAACATCATTCTGTCTTTATCATTTGTCTATAGCGAGTCAGATTGAGTAATGGTTACACTTAATTTCAGATGCAGGGCAAAAAGAGATGCAAGAAGATGCATATTTACCAGTTGCCAACATGTACACAACATATATGGACATGTCACCTAATACAAAATATATATGTGATGTTGCACATGTAATCTTAGTTAGGCATAACATAAAAGATAATTTGCTATAAGATTAATGACAAAAAGTAACCTTACTTACGTACATGTATCACTTTTATAGCTTTTGTACCTGAACAGAAGTGGAGCACATAACAGAATAAAAGGCAGAAAACAGAAGAAGAAAGTGGTACAGTTTCTCTATGGGCCTCATTTTCTCTGTAGTTAATTACTTACTTTAGTGTGTCTCTCTACAGATGTTTAGAGACATACTCTGGGATGGAGTGATAAAGAGACAGAGAAAGAGAGAGAGAGGGGGAGAGAGAGAGTCCTCTGGCATGTACAAAGTGAACAAATCACTTGTTCTGAGAAAGGACATACAATATCTAATTTCCAATATCCCATTCATTTCAATGCCTAGGTCCCAAGGAAGATGATTTTGATGAAGATGAAGGAAGGAAGAGTTATTTTTGAGACATGTAAATTACGGACCCTACGAATACACCACCTATTTGTACCGAACATAATCATTAATGGACTGCGAGCTATGTTAAAACACACTCACAAAGAGACAGCAACTGGGTTTCCATATCTCTGTAAAACTGTGTGTACTTAGCAAATGTTAATATATCGCTCAATCAATAGGATTATAAGTGAAAACAAACTATATGCTCTGCCTACGGTAAAGTGTGGTAATTCCTTTTGCTCAATGCTTCTCACAGTCATTTTCATCTATTTGTCATTAACATTTTGAAGTCTCAGCCAATCAGAGTTGTGCATTTTAGACTAGAAAGAGGAAAGCAATATTGTCCAAACTTCACATTGAAGTTGTGTCATGACAAAAGACACGTCCCCTACTGTTATATTTTTTTAACACACCCAAGTGGAAAATACCAATGTAAACTTATCATCTTAACAGAATACACTACATGATTTTCCATTATAATCAATGGGAAATTGACAAGTTGCAGTGCATTCATAGTCATATTCGTTGCTTCAGCTGGTGCAATAGGAAGTAGCTTCTTCCATTCCAGTTCAGTTGTGTTGTTGGTTGGCAGTGGTGGTGGATATATCCAGTCACTTTCACTGCTAGGCTGTGAAATGTTAGTGTGTTGCTATACGAACATTTTAACATGAAAGAACGTTTCATTCATTTTAATAACATCTACCACCTCTATGATTATTCAGTTAGGAAAACTCAACAGAAACTTTACATGGTACAAAGCATTTGACAGTTTAAGAGTAAATTGTTCTGTAAACTGCTCAGTATTTGAGAGAAAGGTTTGCAATGATGAAAATGCTAATATATTTGTGTTGTCTTACTCATGAAAACTACTGGATAGATTTTTGCAACCATGGTTGCAATTTGTTGCTTGTCTTGGTCAGAGCTGGTGTATAAAATCTCAGTAAACTTTACAGTGAAATGGCTGAGATATTTGATGTTGAATTTCACCAGATTTAATGCAAATGCAATCATTGTACAATGGTGTATTTAAAAAGCTTTGTGTTGCTTAATACAGCTAAAGGGCCATGCACAGCCAGTGAACTTAACAATCTAACTCTCCTTAAATCCAACACAAAGCTCCTGAGAGACAGAAATCAACAACTCAGGAGAGTTGAAGACTACAGACATTACTGCCACGGATCCTGTTCCCTTTGCTAAATGCCAACAACCAGAAACATCTTGTCCTTCACAGTGAAATAGAGAAGTACAAGAAAGCATATAGCACTTGACATTTTATTGCATGTAGTAAGGGATGAAGGCCTGCTCACATTATTTTAGGATGAACAAAAACAACTCCATACTCGACAGGTAATCAGCCCAGGTTTTCTGCACTTTGACAACTGCCGGCAAACACATCGTACTAGAAGTTTATTTGATGCCATTGATCAGAAAATAAAACAACAAAAGCAAATGCTATTCCTTAATGCTGATAACCTTTGGGTAGTAATAATAATAAATAAATGGGTAGAGACAAAAAAGTGATAAATGCTTGTTGTGTGTGAATTTACAGAGTGGCTGTTGAATTCATTGGCCATTTTTAATCTCAGTGCACGTGAAGCATTCACTAGAACCTGGGTTTGCTTTGCTTTTGTCCTTACTGCATTGGTTGAATTAATTTCCATTAAAACACACATTTTGTGTAGTTTGATTGATGGGATGATATGTGCACCCTGGCAATGGGAGAGAGAATGTTAATGCATGCAAGAGAGAAGACTAATAAGCAAATATGATACAGTAATTATGGAGCTCTGATGATTTGAAATGCCCTTTCCATTGATAATGTTCCATTTGCTGGGGTGTTTCATACCACACACTTCTGTTCTAATTGTAATCATTGCTATGGAAGCACTAATTCAGAGCCAATTCCAGGCTAGAGGTGCTTGCCTCATTGAAAAACAATTAGAGACAGCACTCATTTGCCCTCTGCCATATATTTATGTGCTCCTCATATCAGGAGGTTAGCTCCCTCCTTTGCTTTGTAACCCCAAAACTCCCCTCCTAAGCCCACCCCCTATATATCCTTTTTACTTCAACCCCGGAACCTTTCTAACAGGCTCCATTGACAAGTATTACTTACTTCATTGCCAATTGAAACTTCAGTGGGAAATACCTCATAATTCATATTTTACATCTGCAGCTTTATACTTTCAATGCAATGAACACTGGGCCACTGGGTGTACAGAGAACCCGACAGTATTGTTTTGTGTTTGTAGATGAAATGGGAACTGGCTCAGTAAATTACAGTCATTCATGGTGAATTATTTTGTAGTACTCTGTAGCTAATCAAGCAGACAAAAAACTTCCAAGCCCATCCAAGCTCATAGACCATGAGCCCCAGCACACACAATGTGACAGTAGGCATAGATTTGTGAAATTCTTATGTCTTGGGCAAGGTACTTAACCCACAATTGCCCAGCTATATAAATGGGTAACACTGTAAGGAACTGTAACCTGTGTAAGTTGCTTTGGATAAAAGCTTCTGCTAAATGAATAAATGTAAATGTAAAATGCTTGGGTGTATGCATGCTGTAATAGCTGTGATCTTTGCCATTTGATCTATGGAGCTTTTGATAATTTTCTAAATTTGAAAATTTCAGTAAGAAAAGTAAATAAAATGTACATGTATATATAAGCCTAGGAAGCTAAATTAAAATGAAAGTGTATTTGAGTTGGAGGAAAAAGGAATACCTCTTCTTCAATTGCTAACAAACAATGAGAAGGAAATTTTATTATTAGTTAAGAAATAGTCTGTACTGTTTGCAGTCTCACAGTTGTTTTCCTTCTGCTTGTTGATTGTCTGTTAGGGATAGTCAACAAAATTCATAGTCACAGACTGTTTGTAAGTGCTTACTCTAGAAATCAATATACCTTCCCAAACAAATGACACTGGTGGGTGTTGTCTGCACTGCTGGAATTCAAACAAGAGGGTAATTTATTTTGACGTCAATATTTTCTTCATCACTCAGGCAGTATGGCCTTTATCTGCTATTTTACACTGGCATAGACTTCAATAAAAGAAAGGCAAAGGTAGTACATTGCTCTTCCGTTCTTAATAGCATTTTCACCAAGCACTTGTTGACTCAGTTTATTGAAAAGCATAAAATGCTTAAATATGCAAACCTGTTACCATTACCAGGATCATGTTTAGAGCAGTGTTGCCCATTCAAGACCCACTGTGTTCTGTTTTTTGTTCTAATTCAGCTCATCATTACCATACTGGAGTCTCCAGTTGAATGGAATTGCCTGGTGAATTCCCAGTGTCAGGTGTATCTGTAAGCCCTTGAGAACTCAGGATCTCTTCAACAAAGAGTGGACACAACTGTATTTAAAGGATGCTAGCACTGCCGACTATGAAAACATTTTATATCAATATGTTTGAGTATTCATAGATCTGTGAAAACTTGTAAAAATCTGATTTAAACCAAATGTGAATTAGATAGTACCTTTAAATAGCAAAAAGTGCACATCGTTAAATGCACTGGGATAACAGTCCAAATTATAAATTCCATGCAAGAGGGAAAAAAAGCTTCCCACACAACTACTGCAGTGTACACAGTGTTCATGTTCAGAGCTTTGAAAACCAAATGAGAAGCATCAGATCAGAGAAAAAATAATTGATTTTCATAAAGAACCTATTCTTCTCATAAATCAATAAAAAACTCAGCTTTTCTGAAAAGATCCAAGCAATTTTCTAAAGGAGCTTATAAGTTCCCAATTACTATTCATATATATATATTGCATGACACATTTTATTTACATGATTTTCACAGTAAATTAATGTCAGATAAAAATGAGAGGAAATATCCCTGTTCAGTCAGAGTAATGCATAATGGTTTCAAATGTGATTTCATTGTTTTTGTCATCCATTACTATTCCATTGCTACAAAAGAATTCTGGCAAGATTCAATTGAAAACAGTGCAAAATGTTACACAGCCAGCATGTACTTTGCTATACCCCCTTCCCTGTATTGTAACGTGATGTAAGTTGAGCATTACTGAAGCATTAACAGAGCCTTTCAATCAAAGATGAACTTCAAAAATGTGCATGACAGTGGTGGTGGCATTTACACAGCAAGCAATACATCCTCACCAGAGAGCTGATAAAAGAGGGAGGAAAGGACCAATTACCGTTATTTTCAAGCAGTGAGGCTCCTGGTTGCAATTATTCTGTACAAAATTTCATTTCAGTTGATGTTATTTACATTTGCATGCTGTCCAATTATTTGGAGAAAATGTAATTATGGTTTAAAGTATCAGTGTTACAGGAGAGAACACTGTAGTGCTGTGTGTCTCTCATACAAGCAGCTGTTCACCTCACTGGGTTTAGTGCAAAATGTGTAATTGAAATGTCAAGCAAATATGTCTGTATATATAAGAGTTTATGACTGATTCTGATTATTTAACAATGGTTCAATGTGTGTGCTTTACAATTATATGCGCACAACATAAATATGCAAATGAGCATAATCATTGTTTTAAATCACAACTGTGGAAAAAAAACACACTTTTCAAATGTTGATCATTTACAGTAAGACTGGTTCTATAGGGGAAATGCAACACCAAGCCAATGTTCAAAAATCAAGGCTTTTTACCTTAGCATTAGCAGTCACAGTCAGATCAAGATGGTGAAATAATTTGCTGAAGAATTCAGTGTCATCTCTTAGTTGAGTCTAAGTGGGTATTACTGACCACACACACAGTAACTCCTCTCAAGTAGTATCTCCTCAGTACTACCTTTACACTTTCATAATCTCAGATTGGAAAAAAGACAATCATAAATAACCTTAAAAAAAAGTGCAAAATCAGGAAATAAAAAGATATTATATGATGGACAAGTATATTTAAATATGTAAATTGTTAATACAGTCATCACCATACAAAGGAACTGCATGTGTTATGTATTTGAACTAAGGCTGTCAACGTTAATGCGTTAATGCTCGTTCGTGAATAATCTGGAAACTTTAACACGTTAATGTTTTAACGCAAATTATACATATTATCAAGTTTGACTGCAACTTCCTTCCGTAATTCCAGCGTGGATATTTACCTGGCTGAATTACTGAAAGGCGCGGCAAACGTGCTGAACGGCAAATTTCGTTTTAACCCTTTCGCGCATACGGTCACACTGGTGTGATTAGCCGTTTAGCGCATATGCTAAAACTGGTGCTTTGTTTTGTTAAATTTTAAAAGAGCCTTAAATTCCACTAAATATACATAAACACGCAATTTTGCATCAGACTTTCATTGTCTGGAATTTGACAGAACGTCCCAAAATGTGGATGATTCAGTGGTGGATACAAAAGGAGGTTATTCACAATACCAGGGAATCCATTAGTGTCATCCATTAGTAGTGTTAAAGTCAGAGTTCTCAGAGCATTCATGACCAGGGGTCACTAGCCTCCATAACCTTTTTAAGGGTTTTGGCTATACATGTTCTAAACATTATTTACATTATTACATTGATTAACTTAAACTTACCCCATACACATTCAATGTCAATCAGGATCAGCTTTTAAATGACCCTCAAGTTGATATTGGCAATTTTAGAAATCTTATGAGGGACTATCAAGGCTACTCTACAAATTGAATGATTGCGAATGAGCTGTACAATTACTCATCAGATCTCATGTTACACATAAGGTTGATGTTAAAGGGTTTGCATTTCTCATGACTTGGTTCCCAAGATTATTGCAAGAATACCATCAGTTATTCGATTTGAGCATGAGTGAACTGATCCAAAGGGATGTCAGGTGTCCACTTTGACTCCCAATATTTTCTATGAAAACTTCAATCACACAGTCATCATTTCCATAATACTGTACCCTGAAAACCCCAGTGTTTTTAAAGCCTGGCTTTTCTGGTCCAGCAGTGGCCAGCCAGGTAAAGCATTCAACAGAACTGCAGCAGAGTTCTGACATTTTGGATGAGCATCAAAGTGCAAATCAAAATTTCATCACATGCACACAGGGAAAACAAACTTTGAACTATTTAGTCTACCTGCAGCTGCTGTTCAAGGACAATTTTTGATGGTACATGTGGTGATAATGTGTAACGTAATATATATGTATATATATATATATATATATATATATATATATATATATATATATATATGATTTATTGATACAATATTGTGATGTTCTTTGTCAGAAGTGAAAGTACTTCTTTGTGGTGCACTGTGTGAGACTTGTAGTGCAAGAATAACCTCTGGCTGCATCTAAGTGTATTGGAAGCTTGTATTGTCTCGCTTCAGCGCAGGGCAGATTTTAAATTTTCTCTCTTTTTTTGCATTTGCCTAAAAGAATATTCTCATATGAATGAGAATTCTCTGCTGAATCATAATTTTGCCTTAATTCCATCTACTTTTTTTCAAAACACAAGCTGAAACTTTGTCTGTCTTTCTGTCAAATACTGTAGCTAGCTATGAACATTAGCTACATGCCAATGTATGCACAGGTCACAAACCAAAATGGCAATAAAAAATTAAATATTATAATGCTGGCTATTATAGCTAATATCTTTAAAAAACAGTTTTACCCATGTCCAGTGCCATGCCCTGATGCCTATTTCCAAACAAACAAAAAAAATCTTCTAAGGCAGTCAGCCATTATGGTCAGTTATGTAATAGCCAGCATGAAGTACTGTATGTGCCATATGGTGACATGTTACTTCTTCATCCATCTTGGCAACTGGTATACATCTTTTATACATGCTCATCTTTATCCTTGCTCCAGTTCTCTATGGCACCATGAAGTATGCAACTGCTTAGGTGCAATAGAACCTACCCGTACTGCAATCCATCTGGGAGTAATCGTTTGTTCTGTGTTCTGTAAAGTGAGTTGGCTTGGACAAAGGCCTTAGAGAAATCAATAAGGAATTTTCACTCACCCCAGCAAAACTGCATAGCAGAGCTCAGCAGTGGATTACCGGAAGGGATACAATAAATGTTAAGCAAAACAAATATCTGCCATTCTACAGAATTCATTCACTGAAAGTACTTCCAAAGGAATAAATCATGAGTAAGGATGTCCAGGCAGAAGTAACAAATTTCTTCCTTTCCACAAAACATAAAAATAAGCAATGTGGGTGCATTTACCAGGTTAATATTTAGAAGGTTTTCCATGGTTTAATGACATGCAAAACACTGTGGTTTCCCCCTGTTTGCTGCCTCCTTGGGTAACCATCTGACATAATCCATAGTATACTAGTATAACCAGACTTGTTTTGAATATAAAACTTAAAAAAATATGAAAAACCTGATACTTTTTCTAATTGTAATGGGATTCAAAGTATTGCAATTGGAAAGCAATCCTGCCTTATCTGATAGTAAGTAACCTTTTGAAAAATGTGCCGTCCTTTCTCTTTGCAGCGGGAGTCCTTGACTGACAAGTCAGTGACTCGGGGAGATATGCGAATTTGATAATGCTCAGAGCTGAACCGAAGCTTGTGCTCACATCACCAAGCCAGACTGACCTTTTAACTAATCCATTATAATTAGAATGATTACATTTCGGCAGTTGACCTAGATTTTGGCACAATTAAAGCAAATCCACAAAGACCGTGCTAACATGATGCACAGAGTGCCACTGTTTAAACATGGGCTGCAGTTCAGGACCACAAAGGTGAAGGATTGGTGAAGGACATCAGCACATGCACATCTGAAGGTATGTCACACACATATTTTCTAGATGAAGAATGATCTATCAGGATGGTGGGAACTGTTCTCTGATATTCACTGCCTGAAATGAGTGAGCGTGGACAGGGAAAATCTGTTTACCTAGAGCAGTGTTTGAACATAGTGTGGACTGAGATCTGGTCAGCACATACAGGGCTGTTGAATCAGACCAGCCTCCCCTTGACAAATTGCCACAATAGGAAATCAGATATTGGAGATATATTTTTATAGATTGCCATTCTCCTATTAATAGAGTCAGTAAATCTTTGGTTTATGTAAACCCTAACATATATACCTCATTGCTCATCCACTGAGTTTCTAGTCCACTCAGTGATGCTTTCTTTTTAGTACACAAGAGGCACATCAATAAAGGTGTAGAATGGATGGACTCTTTGATTTTCCCAGAAGCTTACCGTATAAACTAAGGGTGCCTGTCCTAGTTTTAATAGTGCAATCCTTTTAGTAGCATTGGTAGCTGCACTGGCTTCGGTCAAGTCCTTCACTGTTCCATACTGGATATCAACCACCTCGGCCTGAGAGAACACAAAACAAAATTCAAAGTTAGACACTCCAGAAAGCAGTCATTCCCACAATATAGTGCTTGCCAACATGACCATGTGTGTCCATGATTTGCGATTCATGGCATTTTAAGATATACCACTTTATCATGACAAACAAATTTGTGAAAGATTATTACAAATTCTGTATTAATCTTTGACCAATCTTTACAGCATTACTAAAAATAAAAAGCATACATTTTCCTCCCTCAGAATCATTTTGAGTAACCAATCATTGACCCACAATCAAAGAGCATGTTATATATTCACGATAATGCTATAGGGAATTCATCTTTTTCAAGCTGGATTAAAGAACAGTAAAAAAGTTCAGTGGAAAGGGGACTATAAAACAGAATGTTCTCTGGCAGATGCTGCATTACCTGGGCCCAATTCATTTTTCATAAGACCTGAGGGCAAAACGAAATGCAATGCCTGTGAAGAAAGTACACCTCGTTTGCACTGAGAGACCAGGGAAATATGAGATTTATCGCCATTGTCAGAATTTGCATCATAAAAGTGCTCTGAAAAGCTTGACAGAACAGACACAAAATTGGAATATGGTGGGACAAAAACATTAAAAATGACAATATTAATAAGGTTTTAAATTAAACATTGCATATCCATTCATAAAGATGAGTCACATTTGAGCATATAATATATAAACTGAGAAAGATTTTTTTTTCTATAATAAACCTAATTGACCAAAACAGAAATGTAAAAAATACATATGAGAGTAAAATACAACGTAAAAGCCTCAGATGACCTTAGTAAGCAACCTTTATAAAGCAGTGGAGGAACTGGGTGTAAACATGTTTTGGTTGAATAAAGCTACATTCTATTGTAATGAATATTACATTGAGCATTTCAATTGTAACCCAATTACTATAGTGAAAGGCAGGCTGCAGTATGGTAGATAGGATGTACATCATGCATTTACAAAACATAATACCACAGACACAAACCCCCCCCTCTCTCTCTCTCTCTCATTTTTTCAAACACACAGACACACAGACACACACACACACACACACATACACACATACACATACACATACATACACACACACACACACACACACACACACAAACACACACACACACACACACACCAGTATGAGTGATGCACTATTGTGAGAGTGGAGATGTATTAACAGTGTTCATGCAATCCAAATTCATATGTACCCATTTGGAGTAAATGGGGAGGAGGAGTACATAACCCAGAATTTTACTGCTGAATTAGTGGAAGTAGCTATTCCCCACAGTAAGTCTCATTATTTATACTGGGTCCTGAAGTGCAGTCCTCAGCGGAGCTCCTCCTGGCACAGACTCAGGTATTTAAATAGCTATTATATGGAGCTAACGCAATCAGGAACAGAAGAGGCTGCTTGCTCCTTACTCTTTACCTCTGTGTCCTTTTGATGAATAGGCTTGGAATCCCCAGGGCAAGTGCAAACTGGCACAATCACAAAATAAAATCTATCAATCTTTATGAAATCAAAATGGTTACAGTCAAGTGCAGACAACATGCTTGTGCAAATACTGGCAGGAATGACACTGAAACAGAGAGGGAATGAGGAAGCTGCATGGAGGAACCCTACTTCTCACCATCTGAATACAAAACACGTACATCAACGAACAATGAAAATCCTGAGGACTACACCTACAGCAGGTAACAAGTTCAGAATTGTATTCATCGTAAACAGCACAAGCTTACGGTAACTAACTATTTATTAGAACTGCACCTGACAATCATCATTAAAATTTCTAATTTGAGATTTTTTTTTTTATATAAAAATCTATAAGGACATCTCTTACTGTCATCAAGAGTCTAGTTGTGTGCATGAAATGCACACTAGGCAAATGGCCTTCACCAGTACATTTATTAATGCATGGTTTATCAAACCAAAATCCTTTTCCTGGGCTTTACTACCGTGGCTTGAAAAAGGCCCACCTGTGCAGGTTAATTTCAGTTAGAGATATTCTTAAGAAAAATGCACACATGAGAGGTATACACATTGTTTGCCAGAGGAAGTAGCATACTTGAAACTGTATATGTGTCCAGCTTTAATATATATATAAACAAGTATAAACAAGGCTCCTTTTAGGACTGTAATTTATCATCTATTATTTTTTTATTATAACAGAAATGCTGGTGTTTGTAAATGAATTACATCAGTATCACAACGGTGGCCTTCTACAATAAGTCTGTGGGCCACTTTGTGTAAAGAATGTTGTAATCAGCGTGTAATGCACACAGACACACATTTCCCCTAGCTGCTATTTCCACACGTTAACACAGACTTTGTTTTGAGCTCTCTGCTGGATGCACACACTTGTTTCACAAACTGCTGCTTGCACAGAAAAGACCAAGCTGCTCCTGAGAAGATGAACAACAGTGCCCTATAAAGGGGCCTTGTGTGTGGTTAACTGTCACATGCACCCTAGGTCCACTATACAACTTCCAGATGGTATGAACACAGTATGTACTTTATTCTGGTACCTGATTATTTATTTTGAATAATCTGTCAACAACAGGCCAAGATCTAGCAGATAATGAGTCACAGCACTTTGCCAGGACTGTGACATCATCATGTTCCATCTTAATGACCATTTCCACACATCCAGGCCCACTTCATCAGAAACATCGGGACACAATGACATGCATCAGACAATGGTGGAGGAGAGGCAGCTACACAGTCAGATGACACACAAGCCCTGGTGCTCACTAATGTTCATAGAAGCAACAGAATGATATGGCACCAGCAGGTGGCTTCAACCATCACCAAAGCCAAGTTCTCTTTGGTGATGAATCAAGATCTTCCATAGACCACCCTGAAGGGTATCAAACCCTGATGTGACAGTATTCCAGCAGGAGCATGCACATCCGTATGCTACTTCTGTAGCTGTGGTTTTCTTGCATGATGAAGAGTGTGAGTGTAACACCACTTGAGCCCTTGAGCCCTTTTGAATGGGGTGAGCTGATGCAGCATGCGGCACCTCAGGCTCAGAGAACAGTGATGAGATACATGCTCGTCCAGGCTGTACAACAGAAATGGGATATAAACCCACAAGACAGAATCTACATCCTGCAAAGCAAACACTTCATTCAGATTACAGCCAAATGCACTACTAGTCTCAGAATTCCACAGTAGTCTCCCTGTTGCTCTCCCATTTAAGGTAAATTAAAATCAGGATAATGAAGTTACCTGTGTCATATCTGTTTACTAAACATCTCCTCTGATAGAGATTTTGTCATTTTTCTGATAAAAACTTTCTGCATTTGGTAAAATTGCTGGCTGTAAGATGATGAGCAAGTGTTCTGACTTAGTCCAGCTTCTAACATACTGATCACATAAAGCAGACCTCTTGATATCTCTTGGCATATTAGTTATTTTCTCTGCTCTTCTTTTTCAATTTTAACAAGGCTTGACATTCAAAGGGTTAAGTCACATCACCGCCTATGCCCAGCTACCTCTCTGACTAATGAAGAGATGCAGTGTTTACATGTTGCTCAAATTTATCATGATCAGTCATAAGCAATCACTTAAAATGGATAGCTACAGCATTTAATCAGTGTGAAATATTTTGTATACTCATACTTACTCTTTTTCAAAAACATACATGCTTAAGCAGAGTTATGTGCTTCTTTTGATACTCAGCATGCTTCACTGCTTCAGATCGGTGTTTCTTTTGTCTCTAATACATATATATATATATATATATATATATATATATATATATATATATATATATGTATATATATATATATATATACACTTTTTTTTTTTTTTTGCAGAGTTTAATCTTCAGCAACCACACTGGCAGAAATTGCAGTGGTGGAATGTAAGTGGCAAGCCAATGGGCCAGAGAGGAATGACACCCATAAAGTGAAGACCACATTCCCGTGATTGTGAGTCAGCAACAAAAAATGCACTTACAGCGACTTTCTGATGTCATTAAATCCAGACACGGGGCTCTAATGGTACTATGTTAATGGCAACACAAAAGCTACGATCACCTTCCAAAAACCACCTGCTAATTTACATATTCCAGCAAGCTTTGCACACATCAATCATGGCAGAAAGTCATTGTTTGAGCCCAGCATTATTGGTCTGTGTTTAGGTTAATGAAATGGCAAATTTCAAAGCTGACCAGGTGCCGTCAGTGTGGGAGGCCAGAAGACTTTATCCTGATGACAGGCTAATATGAGACAGCTTGGGTTCAGCAGACAGATTGTGTCAACAGGATGTTATAATTCTGCCCACACTGCTGCGCATGCCGTGTAACGAATCTTTGGGGAGAAGACTTCAGATCGGGCAGCATCCCTTGGACTCGGTTATTGATTCAGTGAGTGTCAAGAGTTTCCATCAGTAGCTATGTCTCTCATTTGTTCATTTGAGAGCATTGGTTTGGCCTGAAGAGAGAATGCTGCCCGGATTCACAGAGGAAGGGTTCCCTATTTTGTATTTATGTAAATGCAGCCTCTGGTTTGTCATTGCAGTTTAATTAAAGCTATCACAATCAACCCTATGCACTGCTGGATAGTTTTTTTGTTGAGTAAATTTTATTATTATGATTATTTGTTGTTAATTTGACAGGATTCAATCAATGGGCCAGCTGGAATAATGCCTGTTTAAATGTCCTCAGTGTTGTTCATGCGTGAAATATCCTCTCAACATTAGACTGTTTAATTAAAATGATGTTAACCAATGGTGTTAAATGAAATGCAGTGTGGCTTACAATTGTGAGAGCAATTAGAAGTGGTTCTATGGATAGAAAAACAAAATAAATTCATTCAAAAGTGAAAGAATGCCACTCAAAAGGAACTGATTTCAGTCAATGTTTTTCTGCAAACACAAAGTTGCAATATAAACAGCAAAGAAAAATATCTGCATGCATTTTTAAAAGACTGTGGCCACAGTGCAAATACTGGACCTTTTTGGGGAGAATTTTTTTAACCATCATTGGCTTTCTATATTGAGGGGCTTTTAACACATTTATATTTTATATATGTTCAGATAGGTTACAAAGCTGGTATGTTTTCCATGTAAGTGGTTCCTGCTGGTGAATTTTTTACACATCCCACATAGCAGAGACTTGAGAGCAGACTAATGTGAATTGCTCGCTGACCCCACTGTCACCGCAGTGGGCTAAAGAATGCCACGGTGGCAAAGCACAACGCATTACTATGGATTCCCCAGGCATTTCATCCATCAAGCTGGCGAAATTTGTTTCCCAAAGTGATTTGAGATATTACAAGTACATTTTAATTCATTCTGAGAGGCAGCAGATTGAATAGCGCATAGAAACAGCCTCATGATGGATGGCCAAGCCTTCTCCCACAAGGTGGATTTCAAAGACTCACTCTGAGCAACAACTAAACATACATTCAGAGCGGCAAACATTTTGCTTTTTCTTCTTTAGAACACAAGCCTTACTTGCATGAGGTAATTGCAATACATCTGCTTTAGACACCCTAGGGAGAGAAAGCATAACCTGGAAAATAACTAACCATTATGCTATAGCCACAAGTAATAACTTGCATAAAAGCTTACATTACCCTCCCAGTTGGAGGACATATTCTGGGTCTGTTAATGCTTACATTATATGTCCTATGCGAGGAGTGTGGGTTGTAATTGGCTGTAATTAGGCAGCTTTGGGAGATGGTCAGTGCTTTACCTCCAGGGTGCCCACAGCAGAGTATGCAGCAAAGGAGAAAAGCTGGTCTTTGGAGGTGGGGCTCCAGCTCCTGGCATCACATGCTCTCCCATTGGGAAGGAAACACTGCCCGCTGTCCTTGTTGGTGATGGTGCTGGGGGAGGACCCTGCATGGCTGAGGAGAACGCTATAATTGGCCAAGTGGACATCTGTCAACCCCAGCTCTGTCCACTGGTGAAGAAGGTACCTTGCCCGGGAAAATTCGTCGTTCTCAGTCGATACAGCATTTAAAGCCCTTAATGGGAAACAAAAAAAGGATAGAAAGTCATGCTGTTGTCCACAATGGGAGAACCTGTGGCCCTTTCAGTGAATTACTGCATAATCATGTACTGTTGAACTGATTCCACTTCACCAAACTTGACAAGTGCACAGCTTTCTTTGGGTTAGTATTCCCATACTTTATTAGCGATGACATGGTCTATATACAAGTGCTTTCGATATGCTACTACCATAAATCTGAGATAGTGTGAGATAATCTGAGAGACTTTGTGGAATAAACTTTGAGTTCCAGTTTTGACTGATTACTGCCAAATCACTTACCAAGCAGCATGCTCTGTCAGACTGCATCAGCCACAGCTCAACATGAAGAGGTATGAGACGGGGAGATGAAGTGATAATTGTAGCAAAAGTACTGCGTGACCTGTGCCGCATTCTGTGTGTACATTCCACAAAAGTGAAATCTTGGTTGCCAAATACTCAGGTTGCCAGAGAAAAGCAATAGCATAAGTTTAACAAAGCATCCCGCTGGCATATGCCACTACATTATATTCAACATCAAGACCTTGTGTCTTTTTAAAATATATAATTCTTTTTATTTCATTCACCAATTAGGATCATCTTGGATGTTTTTGGAAAGGAAACATTGCATTTGCAGTTTTTGCAGCTTCCTGCTGTCTACTGAATTACACATGCAATTAATAATAGTCAGAATTGGGGAGCCTCACATCTACTCAGAGCACATAAAATTCAAATCTGAACAAAAATACTTCATGAAAAGGACAAGGTGGTCAATTCAAGTTTTAACCTTGTCAAAGTAGTGTAGTAGTATGCAAGAATACCTAACAGGTACACAGTAAATATAATCCCTTTTGGCAAAACATGGAGGAAAAGAAGGTAAAATCATGTGACATCTGGAAACTTCAGTAAAACACAGCCCTAAGAATGAAGGGGAGCCATTTTCAGCTCTTGCAGAGGCAGCCAACTTTTCATCAAGCACGACTTCACCTGCCATCACAAGCCAGCAGGGGAATTTCACAGGGGCCTAACTTTCCTCTGTTCTCAACAGCAGTGACAGGCTTCTAATGTAGGATGGCAGACAAGCAGTCCAACCTAGCTACTGTCCATCTCAGTAGTTTACAAGTTCCAGTCCAATTCCACTCTGCTACACATGGCTGCTTTAGGAATCTAATTAAAAAGCCCTGTTACATTAGAGCAGGAGTGGAAATCGTATCTCACTGTCTCCGTGTGGGTCGGGTAATATACCTGTGGATGGAAGGACAAGTATGGGCCCCTGAGCTGACATACTGTACATGCCAAGGAAATGGAGAGAACTAAACATATAATAAACACATGTCCTTCACCTTACTTACATAAAAATATTTGTCAGTTATAATGTCAAATAGTACCATTGTATGATACAGATAAGACCCTTCAAAAAAGAGGAGGAGGCTGAAACAGAGAATAAATGATCTCCCCATTGCGCATATGACATTTATAGCCATTTTGAACTGATTAATGACCATATTACTTTCATTTGTAATTGAACTTATATATTTGAAAGGTTCTCGATTAATGGAGGAGGTTTTAATGCTGAAATGAGGTTACTGAGATGAGTGGAATGGACAGCAGTTATGCCAGAGACTGTGAAAGAGATGTGCATGGCTTCACAATGAAACATGGAAACTGACACATTTAAAAGTAAAGTTAAACCAGTAAACACTGATGTATTTTTTTCCTTGTTCTGAAACTGAACTCCCTCTCCCTTAAGTTTAAAGGAACTTTTTTTCAAACACTGCAAGGCCCTTTTCTTTTACTGATCTTCAAAATATATGATAAAGAATTAATTCCCTCTTTCAGTGACAACAATACAAAGAGCGGGGAAAAAAATCTTCAGAAAAAAAAAATATTTGGAAAGGCAAACACAGTTAGAACAATATTTTTAAAATTAACAGATAAACATGAAATGTGTTAATATAATTTTCATTTTACACAAGATAATATAGATAAGATTTGGTTCTGTAGACATTTTTCAGTTCAGTGTCTTAAATGCAGGGCTCACAGCTGCACAACTTGTTTACTTGAATATTGACAGATATCCTACAAAAACCATCAGATATGCTTAAAACATTTTTTACTCTAATAAAGAAGACACCGAGGGGCTACATGGACTTGCTCATCAGTACTATATTATTTTCATGTAAGCAAAAAGACATACTCCCAGCAGTTGCCATCAAAAATAATTATGTCTTTCTCATTTAAAAATGTTTGAAGCGATCTGCTGAGGAAAGTGATTTTCTTGGTAGCAAAGACATCAGAAACCATGTAAAATTTGATCACACAGTAAATGGTAAAACCATTCCTTTCTTTAGAGAAAACTTTCCTTTCTTTACACATTTGGAGTTTAGAATGTGAACTGATTGATCTAAAAAGCAGTTGGGAAAGCAGACATTAGTAATCAGTCGCAGGAAGAATAAAAATGACTCAATTTCCAAATGACACACAATGCATCATTGTGAACTTGTTAAATTGAGTTTATGACAAAACCACTCTAAAAGACAGCCAGGGCACTGTGCATTAACTAGAAAACAAGCCATTTACCAGACAACCCTCAACTATTGCTATGCATGAGCATTATATGTTCTGCTATTATGAAAGGCCATAGTCTGTTATTGGCAGAAGTATTTACCAGATGGGTGCCTAGACTGAGAGGACTGGGGAGTACTTTTATCCCAACACAGAGATTCTCCTCCATATCCTGAGTGTTCATTCTGGACTTAAGCTCATCATGCATTTATACAGCATGCCAGTTGCATTAATGCCCCTGCTTTCTCTGAAACCACTACCAATGCTTGGCAGCTTCCACCTGCACAGCACAAAGCAGCGTGCATATTACTGTGCTTTCAAGCCTTTGCATTAAACCACTCTGTAATGTCGCTGCTATTAAGTGCAGAGCAGCTTCTGCATACGCAAACACCCACAAATAATTCCCTGAAAGGCACTGTGTCCCAAAAAGTTATAGCTTAAAAACGTCCTCCTAACAGCAAGCCCAGGCAGCATGGCGCATCAGTCCTTTTCACTCATACAAACGGTCACAGTCCGGTGGAGGGCTATGTCCATGTGCCCCCCCCCCCCCCCGTGTCACCTACCCCTGGCCACTGCGACTGTGGATAATAGTGGTGACAGTCCCCAGGGGGTAGCATGTATAACCAATGTCATTATGCACACAGTCACTCGAGACAACGGGATTCACAGGACTCAATCCCATGTCACACGCCACGGGGCTCCAGTCTCGACAGCTTGGCCGTCTGATTGATACCCTCTCACAGCCAGGGAGATGAGCAGACTTCCTCACTCACAAGCATGCTGGCGGCTGCTCCTGGCGCCCGCCAAAAGAAGCCTGAGGATTCCAAGATGGCAGCAAACAAACCTCGCACCATCTGTTGTGAAGACTAATATAGATGTTACACTACAACTTCTATACATCTGCAGTGAAGGAAACTGCCAAAATTATAGAAGACTCCCATAAATTAAACAGTAATGAGAATTTCTAGGCTTGATATTTTTGAATTGTAATCTAGAGGTCATTCCTGTCAACTGCATTGGTAAGGTAAGAGAGACAATGCAACTGGTGTCTTTCATTCATGGGGCATCTTTATTGTGGAGTCAAAGACATTTCTGTTGCTCTCCGAGCTCCACTGTGAGTAAATACAACTCAGTTCTGAGTCCTGGCTTACTTTAAATTACCACTCCATTCCCTTAATGAGCAGCTGTTGAGTGGCAGTGATTGACAGCTGCTGTATCCTTTTGTGCAATGGAGTTGGTCACAGGAGGTGGGTAGGGTGAAGACCATAGTATTTTATAGCAGCTTTGTGGGTGGCTATTGAACTGAAAAAATCTATTCTAGATGATAACAGTAGCAGCAATGAACCCTGCCTTTCATGGAAGCACTTCCTCCTATCCCCATGTCCCTCAAGAGGCCTCTCTGTTTAAGAGCTGACAAAGGAAAAGATGGGAGATACCTTTAGATTTCTCCATTCAGCTGAAAATGGCTGACCCTCTGTCCTTCACAGCTGTGACACCAGTAAGAAAGCATTAGCATTGTTTTTTGTACAGAAACTCGTGGAAACACCAATGTTGCTGTCATAGGTGTACTGTCAAGCGTGTTTGTAAAATTACATACGATCTTGCTATTTGTCCAAAACACAGTCATAAATATCTCTTGCTTCATCTAAATGGTACACATATCACCTTCCATTTCATTTCAAACCAATGCATTCTTAGGAATCCAGAAATTCTATTGAAAAAAAAAAAACATAGAAATAACTTTTTCTCATTTTTAGAATTATCTGTAGTACATGATTATTGTATTCTGACAGATTGTGAATATAACCATTTCATTGGTATCTAAAGAGAGCTTCTGTGACAGCCTACAGCACAACATGACTGGGAAACCTATCTGATCTGTAATCTGGACCAAAAAACATCAAAGCAGTGCATCATACACTTGCATGTTGGAGAAGTATGGCACCATCAGAGAGGAATTACTGCACTGACTGTCTGGGCATGAGCACTGTAGAAATCATATTGTGTTCATGATTACGACACTCTAATGGATTGATTTTTCCCTCCATTTGTCAGACTACTTGATGCCAGGTGGGTCATGTAATGATTCAACTACCTTTACTTGTTGGTAAAACCCCCTCAAAAACATGGTGTTATGTCATGTGCCTTGATTTCCTCTGCTTTTTCCTCCCAAATAAGTGATTAACCTTTCTGATGTAATTCCTGCATGGGTCAAGACGCACTTTGGACCAGATATATGCCTATTTGGACCACATATGCCAATGCAGACATCATGCGATCGATTTGACAGCTATCATCAGATATGTGTATGTTGCTTTTTGTTTTAAACAAAAATTGCACCTTCTCAAGGGTAACTGATGCTAATGTACTGTATACTGTATGTACAGTGTGAATGAACTATACTGAAACACACTGATGAAACACACTGACTTGCTTATTGATCAGACCAATCCTGAAGACAACTAATGCATTCTGTAATGTGTCATGGGGCAATGCCTTCAGAAAAGAGGATACAAGGCTTGATTCACTGGCTGAAGGACTGAGGTACAAAGGTGCAAAGGTGGGCACCTGCTTGCTAAACCTAAAGGTCTGCCCGTGGAAAACAAACACAGCATGGTTATCAGCAAAACTGTTTTCAGTTAAAATCAATTTAAAGATCAAATCATGGGAGCACTTAAACGCATATACTCAGTAACCCTGATGTATCCTGACATGGCTCAGACAAAAACTAGAAAGTAATGTAAAAGCCTCTTTTTCAATTACTGTGTCTTTGGTTTTTAGAATTTGCTTTTGGAGGAAAGGTGTTACCAATAATATTGCTCTTATAGATCATTGTTAGGTTCAGTGTACACAACTACATTAATAGGGTATACGGTGTGTATGAGAGGCTCTACATTGGTAGCTACTGATTGCATACTGAAACTATTACTGTTGTATGTAGATATTTTAGCAATGTTTTTCAGACTGATGCTTACATACTGGTTGTTCTATAGGTACATTGTTCATGTTGCGACATGTGTAATGTTTCACACTGTGACAGCCTTGTAAACCACTCTGGATAATGCTCCCTGTCAAATAAAGAAACACAAATATTTGCAATTATGCCATATGTGCAAAATTATAAACAATTGCACTGGTTTTAATAGCACAGACATCTCCACAAAGAATGACATTGCTTGCATTGTGTCAAATTTAAAGCATTTCAATGTGAGCAGAGGCCAGTTAGTTCCCTGATTTTTAATCAAATAACGATCCACCTGAGAATGAGACAAGCACCATCCACCTGAAGCTGTGTAAAATAAAAATAAAAAACAAGACGGAACATGACATCCGAGCAGACAGGGGACACAAAGGATTGTAGGTGAACTTAGACTGAACTCAGAAGAAATGAGATAAAAGGCAGCTTTTTCGTACAATGAAACCCAAAGAGGATTTCCTGATAAAGACAGACAGACGGGGGGGTTGGGGGTGGGGAAGGGGCTGGAACACATCTGCAGGGGAAATGCGAAACGATTTTCAAACCTACCAGTGAATGGGCTGTTCACACAGCATATGTATATCAGTAATGAATTTGAGAGTTGATGCCACAGAATCAGGATTCTGTAATGAACAAAGTCTGCTCTGTGGCAACATCTATGAGCAGCGGGAATTCATCAGACAGATGTTAGGTTAACAGTAGAGGAAAACTTCAAATGTCAAATAATTCCTAGGATCACATGCAAAAGGGCTCTGTGGGGAAAAAGTGTATCACTGACATGAGAATGCTCATAAAAGAGATTGTAAATGTCACTTAATTAGCCCTGAGTGTGTAATTAACTTTAGCAAAGACTAACATTTCAGGAAAAGAACAAATAAGATTTGAGTTTTACCTCAAATTTAATAGAGGTCATTCGTTCTTTTATTGTGCAAACTTCCGAGATAATAGTAAGTTTTCATACTACTGGAAAAAGGAAAAATAGAATCAGATTCCATGTTTAAGAGTTAAGCACAGAGAAGGCATTATTTGAGAATAGAAATCATATCTCCTATCCAGGATGTTATCCATTCTTCTGGAGTATCTTAGTGAATAAAGGCAGCAGAGACATGGAAAAAGGGAACAGACTGATTAAAGAGATAAAAAGACATCTTCCTTTCTCAGCTTGAGACAAACCACAGCAAACACATTTGCACGCATGCACACACACACACACACACACACACACACACACACACACACAAACATTTCTTGGCATCAAACATTTGCCTCTTTTTGGACAACCCACCATAGGTTTGTGGTCCAAATTCATTTAATAAAGACCTGCCTTAACTCAATCGGTGATGGAAGCCAAGGGGAAGCGATGAACATGCAAAGCAGCTTTTGTTCAAATCCTCGGATTACATGGGATGCCAGCATGCGTGGAGAAATAAGCAGCGGGAGAAACAGGGCCCTTACTGATAAGGCATGGTAGAGAGAGAGACTAGGCCTCTTCAGGGGGGTGCCATGTCCCCTCCAATTTCAGCGTGCGGTTCTGCCCTCTCAGTAATCCCCTACCCCCACGCGACCCTTCGCCCCTGCCATTTGGCTCCAGTTTGCACAAAGTCTGTTGACTTGACAGCGGGACATGGCTGCTGCGTGTCACCTGTTTTACTACCCGTCAGAGTGATGTCTGTAACCTGGCAACAGGACTCTTTACATGGAAGACTTGGAAGAGTTAAGGTCTCAGATCCAACAATTACTACAACTCCTGCCCTTCAGCCAAGTTTCCAGTTCTTGGCCCCTCTCTTTGCCTTCATCATGGCCATGAGTACAAATCCATTTCATTACGGTCCTTTCTGTCACATGTGTACCATCACAACCACAAGGCCTGGGAAAGACATTGCGAGCAGTCGTGCAGTGACCCCTTGGGAAATGTAAGGGCAAACCCCTCGGCCCTACCTACAATATTAAAACCAGAGCATGAATTGTACTTGGCAGAAATTCATCTCTGCAGGCAACCTAATAAAAATGTGTGAGAGTTCACGGTGAGATGTTGCTGCTCTGTGCTGTACCTTTCTTTAAACTTCCTCACCCCTAATAGGTTAAGCTGTGCTCAGTGATGTATGAAAAGCACACAAATGAGAAAATTAAAAAGGACAACTTGGACCACAGCTCTCAAATAACCAAGGCCAAAGAGCCCCTGAAATGACATAATTCACCAACTGCTGGCTGAATCCAGTGGGAGGGTCACAGGACTCTCTAGGAATAAATAGTGCTAGCCTCGATTAGAGGAACTAGGTCAGCTTCATTTGACCATACACCAAAAGGAAAATTCTAGAGCTCTGGACTTTGATACGTATGTACAATATTACTTTATTTAATATTATTTACATATATGTCTACCATGTTTACACATACTATGGAATTATTCCGATTCACACAGCCACATAGTGACACGGTAACATTGGGTTATGGGACTTTTTCAGCTCTTCATCCACTAGAATGCCCATCCACATACAGCCCTTTCCAGGGCTCTCCTTTGACAAAATGAGTCAATTTTCCATTTTTTAGATCGAACAATATAATTATAATACAACAATATAACAATATAACAATATAATGCAGGCGCACAATGTGAATCTTGATCACAGTTCCTGCACCTGCAGTATATTGCTTAACATACTGTGTCAGTATTTTGGCTTTGCCATCAATGTCATAGCAAAAATGCCGCTGGGAGTGGTGAAGAGCTGGCTCTCTGCAAAAAAAGAGTGAGCGGAGAGTGTCCTGGAGTGAAAAGTGACCCATTCGGGAGGCTGCATGATCCGAGATTCCATTCCTGCTTTGCGCCTTCACATTTCTAAGCAGATCACCAGAGCTTGAATGTCAGCCTCTGAACGCTTTGCATTCAAAGCGGAGCTCCTACCTGATGCTCTTGAATCAATGTCGCCAGCCTCCGCGTGTACAGGACACCGGACAGGCCCCTTCATTTTTGCCCCCCCACCCCCCCACCCCAATAGCATTTGCATTTATAGACATAAACTCCCTCCTCTCTGCCTCTGCAGGGAGCCCCAGACAGCACATTCAAAGAAAGTGATCAATAGCACAGCCAGCCAACCAAAACTGTGATAGTGTAATTACCAGCAGCAATCAATATTCTCTATATATACATTTCTATAGACTAAAGTTTCTTTCGAAACACATAGCCTAATTAGCACTCTGTTGCTATGCAGACAGTACTCTATAATGTCTTTGTTGAGAGCAGGCTGAATCACAGCCGATTCTGCCATAGCTACCTTGTGCTGTGAGACAGCAATTGCTGGAACATTTCCATACGCATGGCAAGGACACCTCAGCAACTGACTGGTCTGCAACAACAGAGATATGCATCCTAACAAAACATACAACCATTTTTAAGTATCTGTAAATAGGCTGAACATTGTGCACTTTGCAACCGCAAGCCTGGAGGCTGATCTGTGTGTGTCTGATGGATCAGCGGGTGATGTGTCTCCCTGATCTGTGGGCTGGTCAAGGTGTGCTGGCCGGCCAGGAGGCCACGGCAACTCAGCTGATGTGCTGCTGCCGGGCCTCTGCATCACGCCCACTCCCCTCCATCTGTGGCCATTACCCCAATCCCTCACAGACCACCAGTAATGGGAATTTAACAAGGATCCATCGTCTGGGAAACCATCCCACCAAAACCACTTTAGCGCAGTAATAACACCCACCCCGCCTCTGCACAAATAAAAGGCTCCTCCGTGTGAGGAGGCAGGCGGTGGATGGAGAGGCTGGGCTCGGGGCTGCTTGCATAGGAACACCTCTGCTGAATTACTGCAGGATATAAACATTTTATTCCAAGCAGAGTTCATCACCCACAGCCCTGCAAGCTTTATGACATAAGGTGCCGCTTGATTAGTGACTAATTCACAAAATGCAATAAAGGAGGTCCTGTCCAATGATGCTCATTATTTAAACTGGGATTGGGACTTGTTCAGCACAGACTGACTGGAGATATACAATGCAGCTTCTGTGCCTTTCTCCTCCGAGATGAAATGCAGGTGCTGCTGTGGGTTTACAGGCGATCTTAGAGGGAGGGAAAAAAACAGCCTGATTGATGGCAGAAGAGCAGGAACCCTGTAGGATTCCCCCATGGGGACCAGGCAGTAAACACACAGCCTTACACAAGCAATGTATCTGAACTCCTGACAGCACTTCCTCTCCCACACAACCCATAGCTGCAAACAAAAGCGCTGTCCACCTGCATTCTAGAACTCTTCTCCATGAGATCGGCACACTCATCTGGTGCTGTGATGTCGGTATGTGTATCCGCTTTATTCAACAATGTCCTTAGATCCTGCTTACACCATGTACAGCAGTGTGTGTATCGAAAATAAAGGCCCCCTCATATTAGTGGCTCAATGCACAATTCAAAGGGACTTAGCCTTTTTACTGAACTATTACCAGAGAAACTAGAGAATGCAAGTGTGATGTGGAATGTAAACATTACAAGGAAACAGAGATTAACACAGAGGTAAGGGACATGACCACAGAATCCACAGCCCCGTATTAAACGGTTCTCTGTTATCAGTTTCCAGCACATTACCTCACTCCATGTTGCCAGTGAGTAAGGTCTTTAGTGAAACTGCACAGAGTGGCTTTGTACACAATCCTTTTCCAAAGGAGAAATATGATTATCAGAGTTAATATTTTTGCAAGCTTAGGCTGGCTGGCACAGGCTTTATCCCTCTTGCCATGGGCCCTGCCCAATGGGACTAGGATTGGGCGATTCCCTGGCTACCAGGGCACAGATTGAAAACACAGCTGCTGCCCGGTATGGGCTACAGGACCTCACACGTGTGCCAGGGCCTCTGGAGGCATGGTGGTTCACGTGTTAACCTGTGAGGTCTCGTGCCAATCCCAAAAGCAACACTGTGCAGAGAGGGCTGACTCAATTCTCAATAGCTGCATTCTCCAGCTTCACTCATCTTCACAGACCTTAATGATTATAATGGCGCTACAGGATAAAAACAATGGGGAAAAGGACAGTCTTTAGTGGCAGCATGGTCAATGGCTGTAATTTAGAGTGCTAGGCCTACATTTCTATACTGCAGTAAGATTTTTGCACCACCACCTGGGTTGATTGAACACAATTTCTCTTATTTCTCAACCAACTGTGTTTTCAGCGTAAAAGAGGTCACTCTACCTATTCCACAGATGGAACTCACAAAACCACTGGTGGGTTTTCAAGGACATTTTATAGTCAAGGTTATATTCAAGGCATCCACTACTATACACTGAAAAGGAGCACAAAATGGCAATAAATCAGAAATAGATGTGTTTTGTAAACTGTCAATATGTGAGGAAAACTAGTGCTTTCTAGTAATGTTAGCACCATGGCAGTGACCACTGTGTCATAGCGGCAAAAATTATTCTCTAGTGGGATGTAATTTTCACTGTTATTGTTTCTCAATAACACACAGGGTACATTTTGAGCAGTTTAACACTGCTACCACCTACTATATATGGATCTATACAGATCTATATCCTCAGGTATGACTGGTCTACAATATGCTGCTGCTTGTATGCATTCAATTTAACTATTTCCTCCTTACATTATTATGTAGCTAGGGCCTCATGGTCTTTAGAGTAAAATAGCAGGCAGGGTGGACACTACCCTGTGGGAAACAAGGCTGTAACTAATTGATGGCATCATCTTGGGCAGGCGACTAAAATCACAAGCTCTCTTGACAGATGAAAGGAGTCAATGGTGTGAAGTATTGCACCAACAAATCCATACATACTCTCGGTTACAATCCTGCAAACTGCTTAAAAACCATTACAGGCTAGCAGATACTGTGTTCTTTCAGCTATCCACTGCAGCACCCAGAGTGACATCTTCTTAAATTTGATGAAATCATTGATCAATTCTCTAGTAGTACTCACACAAAAATGTTTGGATTGGTACTTTGGAAGAGTTTTGCCTTAGAGAGCTGCCATGTGAGAAGTGAAGAAGATAAATAGACTGTGCTGTGGCAACACTGATTGTGGTTGGCCTGAGACCAGAACATTTGTTTCATGGCATTTCATGACTTTTTTCTACTCTTTGCACTTCTTTTTCCCAGTGCACTGAAAAATCAGAAAGAAGAGTCCATATTCAAGCTGTTTAGCACTGAACTTGTTTTGACAGCTACATTTCCATGCAGTGCAAGCCTGCTCCCTGGTTGTCTTTCTCCTGGTTGCACTTTTTCATTATTTTGAGATACTTGCATCTGGCCTTTCATGGGCACAGTCTTATGAAAGGGGAAACCTACTGCTGATTTTTATTTTGTTGTATCGGCAGTCCAAAAATTGCCAAGTAAATCTTGAAGGCTGAATACTGAAAACCACAGCTATTTTTAAAGACAGAGGCACTAACAACAAGAAGTCAACTAGCAGCCTCTAAAAACAAGAGTGACTCCTGATGACAGAGGAAAGAATTTTTTCTGCATCAAAGCAAAGAAAGTGGTGCACTGTAACCTACACAGCCTCTGTGCGCATGTCAGATAATGGTGCCACAGCTTCTGTCCAATAAGCGAGTGGGAGCAGGCTGTGTCTCGGTCCAATTGAGATTGTGTCTACAGCCTAATGAGAGGAGACCAGGAGCTTGAGGCCAGGACTGCTGGTGTCCCTGATGTATCCCTTTCATCTGTGCCCAATACCCATTTATAGACAGAGCCCATCCAGCACAGCTGCCGGCCTCCGAAATGAACCTGAGTTCCAACGAGCACTGAAGCAACATTCCCCTCCTCCAGAGAGGCACTTACCTATGTGTTTGAGAGGGAAGGAATGTGATATTACTCCTGTATGCACTAGTGAACCAATCTAGAGAAGAACCTGGTGAACACCCTCGTGTTTCGCAGCTGATGAGCGCAGTGCCCATTGCCCTCTAGCTACCTCAGAGGATAAAAAAGCAACCAGTACATCAACAGGGAGAACTGGAAGGCTTATGGTGAAGAATGACCCAGTTAGATCACATTGAGAGTTTTCCAATGCTGGACTGCTACATTATATATCCAGCAGGAGTTTCTCTGCTGATGGTGGCCTAAGTTGTTCTTACTTATAAAAGCAAAGGGGGGTGTTAATTCCAGGAGCTACTCAACACTCAAAGAAGACACTTCTCTGCGTACCATATGGTCAGAGGAATAGCCATATCCATGCATCTTTGGTTTAAGGCAATCTCTGCACGTACAACCGGTCTGTCTTAGATATAAACTTATTCTGTTTTTCATATACCAGCGAACAAGCAGAAAAAAGTAAAGGCATTAATACTGAATACATCACTCCAGGCTACCTTTTGCAATTTACGATTTTAAAAATATTTAAATTCCCCCAAACTTGGGCTCCTGCTGCTCATATTGAATACATTTAAATGAACCTGTCTAGATGTCTTTGTAAGAGGTGGTCAGTGTGTACATTCAGTGTCCTCTTTTTGGCAAGATACAATTGAAAAAATTACCCACCTCTCTGCCCTTGATAGATATTTTGTGTGTGTGTGGCAATTATTATCAATCTGGCCAGCCCTGGAGGCACGCTCAGTTCAAAAAGATCTCTCTACAAGGGACTTGTCACTGTGCATGAGAAGGACATCTCTACTCAGCATCTCTTACTACAAGGTGTGGGTCCTACACTACATGCTCTCCTGGCTGAGACGATACGTGTAGTCAAACACACTTTTCAGTCCAGGTGCCTTCACATGGAGAGGACAGGTAAAATGGTAATCATGCAATGTTATATCACATAATGTTATATCAACATCAATAAATAAATAAATAATCCATACATTTATTTAAGTATACATATTCCAAATTATTCATGGGACACCATCATCAGAAATCAAAGGCTGATACTGTTCCCAGCCATTGTATTCAAATGTATATGAATGTATGCATGAGCACTTAAGGCGTTTCTGCTCTGAGTGGGTTAGATGTGCCTTTCAACTTCAGTGCACAGGCTAATGTTTTATTAACGCTCAATCCCGAAATGACATTAGACGCATTCTGAGAATGTATTTGTGAGAGGATGAAAAGATGGAGACACCCCTCTCCTATTCTGTATCAGGGCTCTCTGGGAAAGAGGGGAGGGGCTGCTGCAGCTATCTGCAGCTACCTGCAGACACAATTTCCAGTGGCACTAGCACCCATCGGAATAAACACTATCATGCAATGCTCTACAGGGGAAGTACCATGCAAAGAGACACAGTCCTAAATCTACCTAAAGGGTGTCTCAGATATCAGTTTAATATGGAACTGCCATTAACACACGAGAAGAGCATGTCTCCATCTAATGCTTTTCGTAGGCAGGTGAAGCATTTACCCACAGAATTTAGCCACAGAGCATGAAATGTGCTTTTTGAGAGAATGCTTGTAACTTAATGACACCTGGGGGAGTCATTTACCATGATCTGCTGAAATATGCCACCAATCCACCGTTAAATAAACCAATAATACTGGGCAACGGCACAATGAATGTGGGTCCCCTTTAATGCTTTTCACATCTCTGCATCAAAAAGCCCCACTGCGCTTGGTTTAAAACTCTTTCTAAGGACTGCTCAGCAAAATGAGCTATTATCATAAGCAAACGAGTTTGGCTTCTCTGCGCATCACTGTATTCAAGGAACTTAACAATATGATTAACTGTGACTGACTACAAGGGGGATTTCAGGATTTGCTCAACATGATCAATATTTATTATTGTTACCAAACATAAACAACTCTGGCAACATAACATCGTTCCTAGCAGATGGGGGACGAGGTGGTCGTGCCAGAAAAAGGCACACAACTAGAAATGCATTATTAAAGTCTTTTTTTTTTTTTTACTTGATCCTTCATGCACAGGGTCTTATTGTAAAGAAAGCGATAAGACTCTAAACACAGCTTGTTGGTTGTTTTAATATCATATTCATGAACAAAACAGGATGACTTGAAACAAAATCAATTCATTTCCAAAACACCAGAATCCTCTCTCTTGTAACACAGGATTTTAGAAGATGCAACATTTGTTTTGCTTTGTATTTACATTCTAATGAAACAGCAATCAACACTGTCTTTGCATCTAAATATCATGTATGAAAGCCAATAATGATGGAAGTTTCACAGCTATTGTGCTCTTCCTCCTAAATACAAGTTGCTTCAATTATACAATATAAAAAAGAAATGCCAACTGTCATTGCAACAGTAAATGCCACCATACAGCAAAGTAACAGACAGCATGACAAGCACTCTGGATGCAACAGAGCCCGTTTGAACCCCCAAGCCTTTACATTGATGAATTTACACATCATTTGTAAGCTTTTAACATAGCTGAGGGAAGTGACAAACAACCACCATATGATGATGAATCTGTGTCACCTATAAATTTGGCAAAGGTTTTGGCTGTCCAGCAGTGACTGAAATAACATTCTGTCTGTTAACTTGAGTACTTGTATTGTAATCATGATAAGATTCAGAGGCCTTTTGGTAAACAGACATAATGGCATCAGAGCCTCAAAGGCACATCTCAAAGGCAATGCCAAATATACAAAAAATTCCAAATGCTCTTTCTTTTATGATCTGAGTTTCTGGTTGTTTAAAGAATCAATCATTAGTAAGAATAAAATAACATTACAATAAAATAACATTAATATAAGCAATCATGCAATCAGAGTCTCTAGAGTCCAGTTCTGGAAGCAGAGAGGTCTCTGGTGTAATAATCAACCAATAATCTTACCACTTGCACCCTGAAACTCAGCATCAGTGGTAACTGTAACATGGGAAAATGGGGTATAGAAATAAAAGTTTAAAGTCACACTAAACCTGGCAAAAATGCAGAAAGTATTGCTTGGCAACACATAAAGGTGTATAAAACGCCCCTGTCTCTGTCCTGGAGGAATCACCCTACTACAGCACGGAACACTGTATCATAATGGTACAGCCTTGGAGTGTTGCTCATCCAATCTGAAACACAGTTCAATCACAACAGGCAATTCAAAACTTCCTGATGCCTTTCCCTGCCCTTGCCCAGAGGTGTGTGCCTGGTAGGACAATAACCAATCCACCACCTCACACAGAACACAAGCACAGACTGCAGAAGGATACATGACACTTTCCAGATGAAGATATCTTGGCATGTTGGCAGGCATTAAGAACCCATTATAAAATAAATAATATGAAATCTGTTCACAATGATTAAGGTTTCATACACAATGTCATTTAAAATGGATACAATTTTGTTCCTTAATGGTGTCCTGTCCACACAAACAAGTTCCAACTTCATTTTATTTAAACCCATAACAATATTATACACACACAGCTGGCTGTAGATTCACAAGTTAATTATTAATTTGAAATAACTACATGAAAACAAAATTACTGTGAACAATGATCATACTGTTGTGCTCTCTTGAGACAATGCCTTGCCTTCTTGTTGTAGCAGAGCTTAAACCACAGAGTGAAGCCTCTACAATGGCTCCTGTGCATTCTAGAGTCATTAGCTTGGCGTAGTTACAAGCGTTATGCCATTTAAAGGCAACTATGATACTCAGCATCATTTGATATAACAGGAATCTTTACTGTTCCCGCAGTGGTGCTGTGCCTACCATTTGTTGTAAGACTGGGGAGCTATTTTTATGCATCATTCCCTTTTAAAGTGAAGGAACATTACAACTTTGGTGGCTCTCAAAGGAAGATGAGAGAGTTGTTTTTTTCTGGTTTGCTAACACCTATTATGAGTGAAATGCACTGTTTTTTTTATTTTGTGTGATTCATCTATTTCCTGAGTAAGAAACATAGAAGGGCTATTACTAGTACAAACTGTCATGAATCCTGATGGAGACAGACACGGTTTGCCACATACCTGGGATTACATCAGAACTGATCCATCTGAGTCAAACAAACAGCCTTATGCTGGATGCTTTTTCAGGGAAACAGCAATACTAAAATGATGTAGGCTTAGAAACAAAGAGGAAAACTGAGCTGGTTTTGGCCCTTCTAGAGACACAGCGTTCCTCTCATAGAACTTGTATAAGAGCATTGACCTTGTTCAGTTCCCCTCTCTAGCAAAAGCAACACAGATGACAAGAGTAACACATAAAATGAATGATGCACCCAATCAGTGACAGCCACATGCAGACACACTTTCCTCGTATGTCCTGTACATGGAGTTCTGAACAATACCATTGTACAAATGTGCTCATTTGTCTATCAGCTGATTACTTTCAGATATGCCAAGTCCAGTTAAAGTGATGGGTAAAAATACTGTAATGACACTGGTTATTGGTGCATGTATAGATGTATAACTTGTTAATTTAAGTCAGTTTTGAGAGTGGAGGCTGTAATCATCACTGAAGATAAATCATCATCTCCTTTTGTATTAAACACTCTAAGAGCTACATTCCCTTAGCAGCATATATGAATGTGAAATATATTTAAATGCTTGTGATGGAAGTGGGAGTGGTTAGGGTACAATGGTAAGGTTTGACAGGTACTTTCATACTATGTGTGTGTGTGTGCGTGTGTTTTATTTGGTAACAGCTCCATCAAAGTAAACAGCCAATACTAGTTCAAAACAGAAAAAAGAAAACACCTTGGTTGCATAATTTTACACACCCTTAATAATGGGAGTTGTAACTGTGCTCAGGTCTAAACCATTCAACTTCCAAATCATGCCCAAAGCTAACTGACTTCACCTGTGATGAACTGAAGTGATTCTGATTAGTTCAGGATACAATCAGCAGCTCAAGTTGGTTTTCTCAACAGGTTTCCTTGTTTCATAGTGCATGCCAGTTTAAGGAAACAACTAGAGGCAACAAGGAGCTACCAAAACATCTCTGGGATTGAACTGTTGAAAGGCACATAGCAATACAGGGTTATAAAAAGTTTTCAAAGGCCATAAAGATATCATGGAACACAGTAAAAACCATAACCAAGAAACTGATTAAATATGACACCACCAGGACCTTTCCTAGTTCAGGCCATCCCTACAAGATGGATGACCATGCAAGGAATAACCTCATCAGGAAGGCCACCAAGACACCAAAAACAACATTAAAAGAGCTGCAGGATTTCATGGCAAGGTATAGAGAAGCTGGCCAACACTTCTCCATAAATGAGCCAACCCCCCCCCCCCCCCCCCCCCCAAAAAAAAAAAGGTTAAAAGAACCAATATTACTTGTGAAGACCAAACAAAACAAAGGAAACCAACCTACACTAAACAACAGCAGAGAAAAAGTGAGCCTTCCTCCTGCTCTGCAGCCACACCTGTATTTAGTACACCTTCAGTTGTGACTCGTTAGCCAATAGCTGGCCACCATGTGCAGATAGCAACAATTTCATGTGTTCTCCACAATTCTGAGCTGTGGGGTAGGGTTGCAAGATAACTGGATGCAAAAACACTGGATGTCCTGTTGCCATATGGAAAAAGGTCTGGTGGTCTGATGAGACTAAGGTAGAATGCTTTGTCCTTAATTCCAAGTGATATATTTGGCACAAAGCCACCATTGCCCATCAGCCTAAGAGCACAGTCCCTACTGTTAAGTGTAGTAGTAGCAGCATCAAGCTATGGGTTTGTTTCTCCTCTGAGGACAGAGGGGAAAATGAATAGCGCAAAATACCAAAATATTTTAAAGAAAAATCTGCTACTCTCTCCAAAAAAGCTGAAGATGAGGAGGAATTTCACCTTTCAGCATAACAATGACCCAAAGAACACTGCCTACAACTACAGTTGAATGGCTGACAAAAAGAAAGACCAATGTCCTGGAATGAACCAGACAGAGCCCTGACCTGAACCCCATTTAAAATCTTTGGACTGACCTGAAGAGAGCTGTTTATTAGCCATCCCCTTGCAACTTAAGTAAACTCAAATTATACTGCAAATAAGAAAGACAATTATACAGACTCACTGCAGTTATCAAAACAAAAGGTGCTTTCACCAAGTATTAATTTCAGGGCGTGCAGACTTATTCAACGAAACTCTTTCATTTTTAAAACTGTTTTTGAAAGGCATCTAAGGCATCTGATTTTCACTCTGATATTGTGTAAATAAAGCTAAAAAAGTCTGACTACACAGATTTTTCAGACACCAAACACAAGACATTTTAAAAGGGTGTGTAGACTTTGTAGCTCCACTGTATGTATGTATGTGTATATATATGTATGCTCTTCCACTGCATGACAAGCACATTTCAGATGTATCATGATACATAATTTGAGAGATTGACAAGCGCATGCTACATCATGCAACTGTGAAGTCATGATGTGAAAGTCACAACTTATGTGACTGTGTTCCATTATCAAAACAACAAGAATATGCCACTGCTGTACTACCAGTAGGTGCTTAAGGGGCCATATCTGACCAACATAACAAACTGAACTTAATTTTTGACTGGAGGTGTGTGTCATGCAGTTTGAACCACATATTCTGAACCAATTTCAACCATCACATTCAAGATTCAATGGGAATCCAGAAAAGGTACCAATGTACCTCACCAAAGCCTATTTCTGAAGTAATGGATGTAATGGGGGATATGACAAGCTACTGATGCAGCTGACATCCAAAGGGATGAAAAATGTTTATGAAATCTGCAAAGCACAAGAGGAACCTCTTCATTCCCACTAGCAGAAGTGCATAACTTCAACTAACAACGAGGACATACTACTACTATGGGACTTGAGGAAAAAAATGTATTCATACATCAAAAAGATTCTGGTCTTTAATAATACATCTCCTTCTTTGGTGTTGTTTGCCCACCTCAGACAGACTTCTCCTGAACTTTTAAACTCCCACACTGGAAAGAGAACTGATCCTATATATCGGTACCTTTGACCTCCAATGCCTGGTTTCACTGTAGTCCCACAGAGCTTAATCAGCAGGCTGCTGTGGAGATAATGAGCCCAGAGCGGTCCAGTAATTCCTGCATGTCCCCATGAGCCAGCAGGCTATGGCTCTGCAGGCAATTAGATGAGACCATTGTGGTCACCTGTTGTTGGCTAGCCCCCCCCCAACACACACAGACACACACGCACACACATACACACGCTCCAACTACAAAGAATAGAGAGACCAGATGGAGGGGATCCATTAAAACATGTCAAGAGGTAAATCTAAGTATCAGGTAATACCTCAATGTGGACCATGCATTACGGATGCTCACGTATCATGAAGGACCCCTGCAGCTCAGCTCTGAAGAAATGTTTTTATTATTAGACTCACATCTGTTGTGGGCCCATCACATGAGATTAAAGCAAGCCATCCAAAAAAAGTGTTGATACATCAAAGATCTTCATAGCAAAGAAAAACAAAGCATTTTTCAGCATCTAGGGAGAAAAACCCAGACTACTCCAAAATTGCCCCGTGGAAGATATTCAGATGTGTGTGATATTATCTAAGTCCTCTTAACAGCTGCCCATAACAGCCTTCGTTTGGGCCGAGCTGTTTGGCCCCATCGGCTGTGACCTTTCACTGACACCTGCCTGTCTTGTCACATTTGAGTGGCATTTGTGTCAGGGCCTATGAGGCTGTGCCTGGCTGGGAAGCAGCCCATGTGATATGGAGGGAGCGTCCACACACCACTGAGGAAGAGAACCTCAGAGTGCAGCCCAATTATTCACGCCAGCTTTATGCCAGAGGGGGGGGCCATTTTGAGCTCTGTCGGCCAACTCAATGGTTTAAAACTCTGGAGTGACAACTTAAAAATGATATGTTTTAATAAACAACATAAAAAAATACTAGTAATACTGTGACTACTTCTAATACTAAGAAATGTTCACACCTTTAAATGCAATGCTTTGGGCATGATTATGGTAAAAGTATTGCAAAAGTCCAGAAAGCACTGTCAGTTTAAGTCTAGACTGCTGAATTGAATACAGTATATTGGTTTATATTACGACTCTATGTACCAAGTTTGTCTGTGCTCCAATTTTCAGTCACAGAATTCTCCCAAATTGACACCATGTGATAGACGTACAGCAATCATATCATTACCAAAAAATGTAATTTGTGCTAAAGACCATACAATTACTGAGCACATATCACAGCATTATATTGACATCCCTCAAAAAGTAAAAAGAGCCTGAAATATGCTTTTCACAACTGACAATCAGGAAAACAACAGATATGCTGACAGTTCAAATGTTTAAAAAGGGCAGTTGCACTTGCACACAATCAAATGTAAGTGTTGAATTCAGTGTTATTCACATGTCAGTATATGGGAAGATTTTAATCTGTGTCAATATCCTGCAAAAAAAACCCTCCACACTCCGTCTATGCTGTGTACATGCTTGATTTTCTTGATCAAATAAATGTGGTCAAGCTGAATTTGAGAGAGTAATACTCAAATTTCAGACTATTGTGGAAGTAATGTGTCACTCTACACTGGAAAGGACTTCGCAAGCCAGTAATATTGACTGCACAGTAACAAAGGTTGTACAGGATATGAATCGTGAAAATGTGTGAATAAAATGAAGCAAGCAATGATCCACAGTGGACCAGTATCAAAGTTCTGATGGGAAATAACTGCCATATGCAGTGTGGATCTCTGCATATTACACACACACACCAAAGACAAAAAATGAGAATCAGGATTTTTAATGTGAGTCTACACTCTCAGAGATGGAATTCTGACAGGTTTGAATTCCATTACCCACTGGCTAACACAGCAACATCAATATGCTTATGACAAAAATTGAATCAATGTATTTACGAGCAGATCCTATTACAAAGCGGATGAATAATATAGTGCTTTGGTGCTGCAACTTAATCCAAAATGTTCGACCTAAACCCTGTGCTGAATACAAAAAAGCACACAACTGTCAATTTCAGTGCAGGATGTGCTTCTACAACGCCTGCTTTCATTACAACAATGTTCTTTATGCTGTTGCTTAATGTAGCACTTACCGTATTTAATCTACCCTTGAGTGGATGGATGTCCAGTGTTTAGAGGCACACCGTAAAGCCCCGTGCTCATAAGCTACTTATTATTCAGCCTTAACACGGCTTTGTGAGAGAGATAAAGAGGGTGACTCATTAGAGATGAAGGGTTATGCACTTTCTCTTTAAGTGATCTTTCGTCAGTGGAAGCCCTGCACACTGTCTTCCCCCACTGTATGGCAGACAGGCTACTTAAGAACCCAAATGGTTGAAATTTCTGGAGAATTCCCTTTCGCAGATGCATGACCAGAAACTGACCAAAGAAAAAGAGCAAAAAGGGACTGAGGTGCCCTTGGATGTTAAAATAAAAACACAACCAAATTACCTAATTAAATGGGATCTGAAAATTGAATATTGTGCCTCACAGCAGTGAGAGATATAGATATAGACAGATATATATTATATATTAAACTGATTGACCCATACTATCATTAATACCTACTGTTTTAGAATGCTCAAAGTGGTTAATGGTTTTGGGGGCACACTGACAAATTAGGAGTTTCAAAAATGACTTCTAATTTGCTTTTTCATCAGTTGTAATTGACTTCTTTTCCTAACAGCATTGGGGATCCTTTTTTTCCTCTGTTCTTGCAGGGGACAGGTAAATAACACTGCTAAATAACACACTTTTGTATAAGCCAGATATTGTGAACCACAAATTCAGAAAACTTGTTCTTATGAAACACACTAATGGAAAATATAACCACTTAAAAATACCTGACATGATGCAAAGCTGAACTATCGATGCTCCTTTTGGATAGACAGCAAATTATACAGTGGTAACAAAATAATGTTTCAAAATCAACACTGTGATATGTGAGTTTCTAAAACAACACAAGAGATTTAATACATTTTGAAAAATGATGCCCAACCTAGGTCCTTCCAGTCACAGAAACAACAAAATTATTTAATGCGTCAAGGGGAATCATATCAACAATCATGACGGTATACTCCAAACAAGGAAAAATTCAGAATAAGTGAGGAAGAGAGAAAGTATTGTCTTAAATCAATGCCTACAGATGGTGATAGATGGATACTTAACGTAATAGTTGCTAAAATGCTCCCATACACATTGCTAAATGAATTCAAGTGTGGATGAACACCAGGATGAAGTCAAACACCTTCTACGGCCTCCACAATCACCAGACCAAAATGTCACTGCTTCTTTATGGAAACTTCTGGGACATTAGACTGATGAACAGATTTCCATCTCCTTCGTTTCATAAAGAACTGAAAGCTTTCCTTCTCGAAGAATGGTCCAATATTGATGTAAAATGTATGTATGATGTATTGATGTGAAGATGTAAAATTGCTCTTATGTCTGTAGTTTTATTATTATTAACTGTGTTCTCAATTATCAAGTATCTGTTACCCTTTAGAAAAATACCTGGTGGTGACATTGCCTCGGGCTGACACTGGATGTAGTTGTTTCCACTTCAAATATTCATTTCTATCAGGTCTTTTGGTAGAAAGACCTTTTTATTGTCCTACATAATACATAAACAGATAGATAAACAGGAAAAATTGCTTCAAGTCTCGTTATGTTGATTCTGCTGTCACATTTTATGGCCCCCCTTTCATGATTATGAATAAGTAATACATTAAAATAACAACAATCTAACTATTTGCAGCAATGTAGTGAATTACACGATGAAACCTTGATAAAATGCAGTAGGTTTCTTCATATGCACCTAAAGATTTGATATTTGAAAGGTATCACTGCTGAAATAATACAGAAAGGGACAGGGGAGAGTGCTTCTCCAAGGCATGCCTTTGCCTTCATGCCACTGATGTCACTAATAACAAAATAATCTGCATGGAGACACTGGTTTTGAGATAATCTCATACTTGATAGCAGCTGGTTCAGGGTGTCACATATCTGCATGTGAGCCATACACATACACTGAGGAATAGCCCTCTTGCGTAGCCCTAAGTGATCCACACTGAGTGCACACTGAGTTCCACTTTAACTTTAATTACTTTTTACAACTCAAATTTTGGGTTTCACACTCTGAAAAGTTTGGATCCAAATGAGCAAAGGCTGGTTATATACAACAGCTCAGCCTGGCTGACTCTGTGGTGATCAGCTTGGAAAATAAGGATTTCAGATTTAAAAGTTAACTTCTTAAAGTGCTTTCATGCTGCAGGGTCTTCCTGAATGTTGTTGGAATCACCTGTAATCTGCAATGCTTCTGCATCCGTTTTCCCCTGTTACCTGATCCATAATACTCAGTTCAGTGAGACTCAATTTTACCTCCCTGTGGCTTCCCCGTTCAAACTTTGGTCAAGGTAGAAACAAAGGTTACTCAGTTTTTGAGGTCCACATCTCCAGCCAAACACTGTGATTCTAGATCTGATAATAGTGACGCACACAAACCCTAGCAGAGACCAAACCCTAACCCCTCATCAATCAACATCCTTGACAAATGGGGACTGGGACCATCCATTACATTGTAAGAATTCCTTGTGTTAGGTGGAAGGTTAGTTCATGGAGCACCCATAGGACAGAGTGCAGCACTGCTGTTGTCCTTCCCAAAAGCAAAGGGAAGATAACAGATTTTATAGTAATTTCATTCACAGATGTCTTTCAAAATCAGCCTGCTTCAGGAGAAAAAAATAATACCATATTAGCGATAGATTTTCCACGGTACAACAGCAGCGCATCAGATAAGAATGTATTGACATTTCCACCACACCTACAACTAATGTCAGTTTTAATCAACTTCATGTGGACATCATATCATGTTTTTGTGTGAGAAACAGGAGTCAACAGTTGTCTCCCAATTATTATATGGCCATTGCAATTTACAGTTATTAATATTGATTTACACTCCAGGAATATCAATTATATTCACCCGCAATCAATGGCAACATGCATATTCAAATGATCATCCTCAACGCTGTGTGAACAGCCTGAATGCTGAGTTGGCAGTACAACAGTCACACAGAGCAGTGGAGCTGTAAATCTTCGTATCCCTGAGCTGAGTATTTCACATCCCAACATATCGATACATATAACATGCACACACACACATCAACGCACTCACACACACACAACCTACACACACAACATATAACATGCCTACACAAAAGATGCTAAAATCACAATGTTTCTGAGAGATAAAGCAAAATGTGAACGCCAATACAGACCTCTCCTTTTATAGCATCTGAATTAATTCCTTTTCTATTATTTTTGTTATAACCCAGCCCATTTTATTAATATAACTGTCATACAACAATAGCTTTATTCCATTTTGGCAATTGTTCACATTGTCACCCAGTTCCTTCATTATTCTATTCCCATGGAGGTTACGTATGGAAAGTCTGCAGCTGTAACATTTCTCAAAGTATGACATGAAAATCCCATGACAATATTCAGTTCTACTTATTCAGGGTATTCAGTTCTATTGTCATTCATAATAGAGAATACACAGTTTTCCTGGCACGTCCAAAGAAAATCTCCATATTTCCCATACAGAGCAACAATGGTGTTAATCCTGCTATAACAAAAAAAGCTTTCCTCCTCAGTGTGATTATAATTGTGGTCTAGGTGCTGTTCTCAATGTCCTGGCTAGACAGAGTACACTGCAGGTCCGGGGTCTTTCAAAGGATGTGGCTGTATGATTGCTGGTCATGTAGCTGTACAGAAAGGGTACACGTAACTCCACCGGTCTGAGCTAAAATGCCCCCTACACCTGCGGGCAAGTGTGGTAATATAGCCTAAATAATGCAGCAGCAGTGTTTATTTAAGGTCATGCTCATTCACTTCATATGGGTATGCAGGTGTCACTCACAAGCCCCAAGGGCATTCAAAGTCAGAGTCTGAGGAGCAGAAGTAGTGGACATGGAATAATAATGCTAACAATGGGTGGATCACATGCAATGAGATCAGTCTACAGTAGCAAATAAAGCAATGAATTGCCACCATAATAAAATTGCAACAAATATCCTGCATAATTATGGCACTATATCAAATTGAATCAAGCATTAAATGAAATTGTTTCAATGAATGAATAAGCAAAAGATTGTTTTAAATCAAATGGCACTGAGCAAATTCAAACAAGAATAGTGCAAGTGTGAAATCGTGGTGGGTTGGTGAGTTCATTTAAATTGGCAGGTGAGTTGCTTTCAAAAACATTGCTTTTAAATTCATTAGATGCAACATTGCTCATCAAATGTTTTGCCTGTGAATGGGTTCAACCAATGACAAGCTTCAATTCCCTTTAGTCTTTTAGTGCCACTGTGTTAATTACTAAATTCATTAAATTGCCACTTTCATTTCCACAATATTCAAACAGTGTTATGAAATTAGAGTTGAAGAATGAGAACAAACTATGAATTTGCCTGTTCAGAGACAGTGTGCCATGGAGTGTCTGTAATTTTAGGGTGCTAGCCACAAAGCTAGGTATCCTATCTTAATTACTGCAACCTGGCTCCCCTTAATTTTGCTGCGTGAACTTGGATGTGAGGAGAGTGCAATTTTTAAACAGAGCAAAATGTGAATCAGGCAAGCAAAAGTTAACCCATTGCCACCCAGGACACCAGACAGACTAGCTATTGTACCTATAAACATCCCCTTTTATTCATAATAAATTACAAATGTCTACTCTACAACAGTAAAAATTCCCAGAGGATCCTCTCAGTCAGAAATAGCATCTCTTGCCGCCTTTGAAAGAGAATAAAAAGCAGTCATTTGCTGTGGAGATCATGCCAAGGCAGTAAAAACCAGTTTTGATTCCACTTGCAAGAGTGGCGGAGAGGTGCATATGGAATCAGCAAGGCAAATGAGTCACAATACAAATTAAATAAAAACACCACCTTACAACAGACAGGGAAAGATAGCTTGCAGTCCATGTACACTGGTTAGAGTTGAGCAAATATGATACACTATTTCACACTTAAATTTCATTTAACTGTTGTTTTAGGTTGAATGTGATATTTCCTTGTTTGTTTATACAATTCATTAGTTTCCTCTATGGGTCTAATTTAATGCACCCCTGTTCAGATAAATTTGCATTTTACATAACACCCAATTATACAGTTGGATGTTTAATCAAGCAATTCAGTGTGGATACAATAATCAATGATAGAAAAGTACTGACCCTCTAGGGATGCAAACATGGCCCCTTCTGGATATGAGTGCATCCAGCTCTTCAACCACTACATATGCTGGGGCCCCAGTTAAACTGAATACATAATTCTGAATTTGAGCGACCCCATATTTCAATAACCTTTTATAAGCATCAATAACATATGGCTACGTTATATATACAAAGAATCAGATATCTCCAGTATCTTGTCTGCTCCCCTCAGGTCACATTCAAAGTGACCCAACTCCTCTTGAAGTTTAAAAACACACCTGTGTGTCACCCGTGGTAGGACTACTAGTCTGCTTCCCTGACAAGATCGCACTGTCCTCCAGAGGTGAGCGCGCTTCACTCTTAGTAACTCTTGACCTTTTTAAATGCACACCTCTAGCCCCCCTCTGCGATTCCTTTGTCCACACTCCACTCACTGTTCCCCTTTACGTTCAGCACTGATAAATGGGTACACTCCCCTTGCCAAGACTCACCTTGGCAGATCCTCATTATTTTCTCTCTGATTGCTGGTGTCTGTTTGGGTGTCGCCTCTCTGCTCTGATATCTGTGCTTCATCCCAAGGGGGTCATTGATCTCATGGCATGGTTAATTACCTTATTCACTGAAATTACTGAGTCCTTCTAAAACAGGCTTCCATAAGAAAAAGCCATTACAAAAAGTTTTTTGTTTGATTCATTACTTGTTTACTTTACATATTCTACAGAAGAGCAGGACATGATGAACATGAGAGTCACATGAGAAACATGAACATGAGCAACATGAGAAAAACTGCAACATTTCCTCATGTATGCACAAATATGTCTTTTCACTGAAACACATCTCCTCAAAAGAAATCAAGAGGAATCACTGCTTACACACATTTTGATCTTGTAATATCTGTGTTGTTTACTCATAAGCTACTGTTGCATCACTGAATGGCACCCTGCCAGCAGGGTTAATACAACTCTTGTTAATCATTAACTGAAGACTGTCTATATGAATTAAATTTGGCATCACTGCAAAACAGACCACATGTTGGTTGAGCACAATCAGCCCGTTTGAAAAAAAGGCAACGGGGTTTCAACAGGAGTCCTGCCAATAAAATTTGTTTCTTTCCATGTGGATACATTTACAACACTGCTCTCAGTTTATTCAGCTGTTAAATTACTGTCATTTACAATCTATCAGGGATTTGGTATTTTGTTATCATATGCACTTCTGAGCCCCTCACCGAAGCTGACAGAGCTAGAAACATTTGATGGTCCATCATGATTTTGTGAAGCACAAACTGATTTCCAAATTCCAGGTCGCCAAACTCTATGAAAAGCTGAACCAACTCACTGAAGTTCAAACAGACCAGGACTCATATGACGAGAATGAAACACAACAGCTGCCTTTGAATCTCTTTATCACTTCCCCCCTCTGACCTCCCATTTCCTTGTCTTCACCAAATACAGATGAGAAACTGCATGTCAGACTGTGAATTCTGACTCTCCAGATCTGAACCCTGTGTCCAATCTATGTGTCTCTCGATTCATTGGATCTTTGTTATGAAGGGATGATCCAAAGGTAGATTACCAATTGCTGTTGCAACCTCTCTTAAAAAGTCAATCTCTTTACTAACTGCGTTTGCCAGTTTTTAAGGTGTGCAGCTTGACAGTTGCTTCCAGGTGACTGGCTTGTTTAATGAGGTCCTCTTATGTGCTCCAGCACTTTGACCTTGGGATTATTTATTTAAATTCCAAAGAAAGAGCAAAAGCACCAGAAGTGTGTTACTGTATCAATTACAGTGTATAATTAGGAGAAAGTGTCCAACGGTGATAAAGGATACCATCAGAGAGGCATAACAGTAGGAAATGTAATTCTTCTAGGGATTTTGGGCTAATCCCATTTAGCGGGAAATGTTTTCACCCTTGCATAGTCTTTGAAGTGTAAATGGGAACAAAAAATCGAAGAAATAAACACACTAATGAGCCAAAACAATATCAATGTCGCTACTTAAGTCTATTCAACATGCAATAATGGATTCATTAAACAAAGACAAGGAGAAAATGTAAGCAAACTACTGATACTGTACATAAAAATGTTAATGATCACTTTAACTATGCACACATTCAAATGACTAACATAGAATGCCTTCAGATACATCATGGCTGGATGAATGCTGTAAAAAAAATCTAATTATTTGCATGCAATTAAGAAATAGAGAAAACTCATCAAATACTTTTCCCAAGAGAAATAATTTACTTTAAGAGCAACTGTTGGAGTCAGTATATTTTCATTGCTTTTCTTGTCTGACAAAATCCACATATATTAATCCTGTAAAATGAAGTGGAAATTTTGAGTGATATACAGCGGCATCTGTCTAACGAAGCTGTCATCTGTTAAAGTAAAATGGCACTCAGTGTACTGCTTACCTCCCCCATCCTCAATAGTTATCTTAACAGCCATTAACTCAAGTCATTTCTGCCTGGTCCAAAAGTTATTTCACCACGTTTCACTGAAATACATCCACAACTTTATCAAATACTTCATTTTGAGACAAACAAACAGAGACTTACTGATTAACACAGGAGTAATAACATTACATCCACTTCCCCTACAACTATCCTGCACCAATAATCTGCATTTTATTCCCAATCAATCCACCGTAAGACACCATGTAAAAAGCATTGTCAGCAAGATACTCTCTCATAAAGCCACACCATTAAATTGCCACAAAAAAGTGGCTACATTGAGGGTTTTTTCTCATAGTTTACAGAAACACTTTCAAGTATGAACTTTAAGGTGGTTGAAGAAGGTATTTTTAAAAATACTAGGAAAATAACACAATTCAACCAACTTTATCTGTGGCCATGGCAATACTGAAATAAATGATGAGAGTGAACAAATACTGAGTTTAGACAGTACAATATGTTTTAACTACATTATTAGCATTTCTTTTGAACCAATTAGGCAAACTCTTCAAAGGGATTCTTGTTTTCCATCCAGAAATCAGCATACACTGGTGTGGGTTTTACCTAATGTGGAAAATGACATTCACTAAGATGGCATTGTATTTAAGATGCTCTCCTTACCTAATCTTCTTCAATTGCCACAATATCATTTGTCCAACAAGGACATACAATCTTGTAAAGTAAGATTGCAGGTTTTCCTCTGCTCTTCAAGAGTAAAGAATGTAATTATGTCTGTAAAAATGCACTTCTTTCCAAAAGCCGCATAATGGAAAAATGGCAGTAAGACTCAGCTGTACACAAAGTGAATGCACAATGAAAAGTGGTTTGAGTTCCTGTTTTCAGATCCCTTCATATTTTAACATTTGTGGGTCCTTTCTTGAGAAGACAAGATTTGCTGTTGGTGCTGCTTCTTGAAAAATAAATGCCACAAAATTAATAATGAATACAAGCAACAACAAAGCCCGCTCTGAGAACAGTCAGACTGTTTCAGCTCAGTGGAAATGGAGTTATCTTTCTGACACAAATATACATGCATTCCATGATCCGGGGCTCAAAAACACTATCATGCCACTTGAGGTTTCTCAGCATTTAACATTAGTACCTGGTTGGGATTCCTCTCTGCCTGACAGTCACTACACAATCAGTCCTGGTTGTCACTTGCAGGGTGAGACTCTACTGTACTTTGGCTCGGAGACTGTCTTTGTAAGGAAGACACAGGCCCCACAGAGGCTTTTTTGGGAAAGCCCACATCTGTTTCTTCTGAGTGCAAAAGTGTTACTTGTTTCTACAGCCTTAAATGCCCTCTGAGAGTAACGCTTGAGTCCTGAGTGTAAAATCGCTGCATTTTCCAACATCCTATTATTTACCAGACAATTGGCGGTAATCAATTCACGGCTGATTACCCATGAGTGGCCAGGAAGAAAAAACTACAACTGCAAAAGGCTTCACTGCAGAAAGCAATATCCACAGCTTTTACAAATGCTTTTAACCATTTTATTACTTTATTATTTTATTACTTTATTTTATGTTTTACTTATTCTCTATGGCTGTCTTGTACCAATATACCTTAAAGATGTGTTATGAAAATGGGGCATATTCACCCCATGGAATAGATTCTCTTATTACATATCTGTTAGAGTCTTAAACACAAATACTGTATCCTTCACAACAGAGTAGACATTTAACTTAATATGAAACAAAGTTCTATACCTTACCTTAAATGTGCTCTTATTTTCTCAGCAGTGATGTCTTGTAGTACGTTTTGGTAGAGATCGGTGTCTGCAGGAGGTCCTGATGTTTGTTTATCAGTGCTGTGAGCATAGCGACCAATAATCAGTCCCAGGACGAAAAGGCCACTGCCCACCAGAAGATAACGGGCCAATGGACAACCACTCCTTCGTTGGTTCTTTGGTGCAGGTCTGTTGAAATGTGATACATAATCCGGGTCCTCCTGCAGGCGCTCAAAGCGCCCATGTGGGGATGTGGAGGGCTGGATGGGTTCCATGTCTAGGTCGGCAGCCCTGGTGGAGTTGCCTGAGGGATGGTGCTCGGTGTCCTCCAGCTGGAAGGTATCCAGGCCTGGCTCCTCAAGCTCCTTCTCCATGTCCCACTCCAGCTCTAGGCCAGTGGCCTGCAGCTCCTCGCTCTCCAGGTCTTGAGAGTGCAGAGGTCCCCCATGGCCTGCACGAACCTTCCTGTAGGCCATGTCTTTACCTGCACAGAACAACAAAACCCTCATTATCTGCTGGCAATGTGAGAAATTGAATCATTTCAATGCCAAAGATGAAAATCTCAATCTGCCTCATTTTTTTTTCTCTGTGAAAATTTGAATGCTGGACATTGGATGATCCATGCAACTATAACTAAACTGGCAATTTGTAGCCAGGTGATATCACTGTGTGTAACCGATGCCCTGGGTACCATTTGAATCTCCTTAGTGAAGTGTTTCTGCCTCCCGGTTGGGTTCTTACTACCCTTCTCACTGCATGGGAGGAAGGCTGCACCAGAAAGAGAAAGAGGACACACTTTGTTCACTGCAGCTGCTAAAGACGATCATTAAGGGTGATGGCTTGGCGGGATCAAATTCATAAAAATGAGCACAGAGTCATGGCATACCATCAAATTTAAGTATCCTTTTTTACACATACTGCCATCAACCTCAAACAGCCTAATCACGAATAACAAAAACCACAAACTGCAGTACTCAGAAGTGCACCAAGGCCATTTTCCCTCAAAGACCTTCATGGTAAGACTGACTTTAAACATTACAGCATTTCTGTTGGTATCAAAACATATCTTACTGTTCAACCATCAAAAGGGAGGGTCTGAATGTCTTTTATTTCAAGGTAAAATATGTCTGATTGAAAAAAGACCTTTCTTTCACCTCTAACAGTGAAATGACTAAAAGAAGCAAATTGGAGAAAAAGACTATATGCATACTTGATGTAGAGTTCAAACTTTCACATTTCCTTACAAATTTGCCTTATACCTTTAGAAGTTGTGTCGTGAATTTCAGTTTTGCCTGGTTTAGTGGACAAGGAAAGCCATTCATTGTTTTAAAATGGTGTCGTTGAGACAGGGATGTAAGTAAATTACACCAGTTTTCCTCCACATCAAGTGATAACATTCCTGAAAAAAATTCCATTCTACCTGGCAGAGATGCAGAGATGACACTCCCTTCGAGGTGCAAGTGAATGTTGGTTTAAGCCATCACCCCAGCAGCAGTGCAGGAAGTCCTCAGGACCTCTCCCAAGTGCTTTGACTGCAGTGCACTGGTGGTGAGACATGACTCTCATTTCCAGCATGACAGCTGATGCTCAGTCACCAAAACATCAGCAATTTAATGCTTCTTAGCTCACAGACAGACCCATCAATTAGAATGAAATCATGATACAGTCTATAACTTTTCCACATGATTGACATGTGACAGACGTCTCAAAACAATATTGTCCTATTATTATATGTCCTAAAGCATATTTAGCAGGTGACTTGTGTCAATTGCATTATTCAAAATTTGAAAGACTGCAGTCACAATTATGTCAAACAATTACATTCAAACTCAGGACTCTGTAACTAAGGTAAATGGGTCTAAATCACATTTTTAGTAACTTTTATATGAGTGCTGCTTTCTTGATGAAGTGACATTTAACAAACCTTTGGAAAATTAATGAGCCATACAGGAACAAAAGTCATTTTAGATTTTGCAAAAAGATCATTACACTTCAGTGAGTACTTTAGAATTTATACCAAAAGAATAAGAAACAGAATTTATTTCTAGAACGAGTGAGGAAGAAATATTTCACAGACTCCCAAGGGGAACACACTTTTTACTTTTGCCGAGCCCTTTGTTTCTGACATCAAAAACCGGCCCTACAAGATGATGACCTCAGATACCACATGAAAATAACGAAGAGTGAATAAAAGGCTTCACCAGCATTCATTTCCTCAGAAGACTCATAGTTTGATTATTGAATAACCAAATAAAATTTGCCTTTCATGTACTCAAAGCTATCTGTTCATATCATGGCAGGGGCATATTCTTTGATACAGGGCACACAAAGTGAAAATTAAACAAGGAAGAATACTGACCTATTCTCTCTCTATCTTTTTCACCCTTCCCATCTCTCTCTAGCACACACACACATTTATATGTACATATAGTATCATTATATCATTATTTGGAGCAAAGAATGACATTTTTTGGAAGCCAAAAATATTGAGTATTTTTCTTATGTAAGATCATTTTATTTTTGTGTTCCTATTGTTGCAAGGGTAAGAATATATATGGTGGCTATTGTGTGCGTGCGTGCGTGCGTGCGTGCGTGCGTGCGTGCGTGCGTGCGTGCGTGCGTGCGTGCGTGTGTGTGTATATGTGTGTGCAGGTGTCTGTGTGTATGGGTTAAAATGTTGTTCCTGTATTTTTGTATCATTTGTGTTTGTAAACTAAATGTATGATATGCCAGTAAAGCATAGAGAACTGAAAAGTGACAGAGAGAGGAAGAGAAGAAGCATATATAACTGGAGCTCTGGGTGGAATACACCACCGTACTGCTTACTTGTCATTTTCTCTGACCTGACGTATTTCAAGTTTAGGAAAGATCTTATCAGGTCTACATGCTCTCGTTGTAATATTCTAAATCTGACAGGCAACACAAACATGGGTGTTGTCTGTATTGTGATCAAAGAACTTAAAGTTACTCACCAGACTGAGGATGCCTAGTATTTATCACAAAGCAGACTGAAGTTGTTTGTTGCATGAATCAACAAAAAAGGCCTCAGTCTAAGATGTCTTATAATCTAACTAACTATATATATATATATATATATATATATATATATATATATATATATATATATATATATATATAGTCCTACACAGGCATCTATTCCTCACATTTTAATTCAAAATTAATGAGTCCCACTAAGAATAAGTTACACTCTGATGTTTAGAGGCTTCATGCATGGCAAACAGAGGATAAAGCATACAGCACTGCTTTTAATTATGTGTAATCAACATAATAATAACAATCATAATACAACAATACTAAATGTAAAATGTAGTAAAATGTAGCATATCTTTTATGTGAACCACATTTTGTGATTAAGTGCCATACTGGCATTTCAAATATGGTCCAACAATGTCAGGCACTGACCCTTAACTATCCATTTTGTAAAGACAAGAGAAAACATGTAAAGTGTTTGTAATATCCATTTAAAAGTAGCATCTGGCTGACCCTTCAGAATGGGAACCTGGCCTGGGGCCACCATGCAAACTTTTTATTTTTATAGAGCTTATGAATTAAATATGCAACCCAGAGGGTTCTAAGAAGGAATGCTGTTTTTTGAATACCAGTATCAAATTTCCCCATACATCAGGCACATCTAGAGATGTTAGACAAGAAAACAATGCAAACCATACATTGATTTCACTTCCTGTCTAAATACTCCATTTCATTTTCACTTCCAAGAACTTCCCTCCAGAATGCCTTATGAAATCACACTTGAATGTCCCCAGTTACTGATAAATTTTGCTCTGAAAAGTATTAGCAGTAGCACTGCTTCATCTAAGAGGCCACACAATTACACATCCATTCACTACTGCTCCCTACTGAGCTACTGGGCTGGGATGTACTGGGCTTTGACCATTTGGAAACGCTAGCCTATGGGTGACAGACCTGCAACTGCATATGAATACAGACCACCTTACACAAAGAAATCCATTGTGTGTGTAAACACCGCAACCATGCTGATCCAGCAATGCAGATAGCAATATTATATGAATGACTCCACAGCTTCATTGCTGCTTTCATTTTTTTAATCAATTTGAAATTATTTACCTTATAAACCCAATAAAAGTCAAGCTGAGTATAAATACTTACACAACTGCAATGTATCAATACACTAATAGAACTTACATAATTAGAGCTGTATAATGGTGAACAGCATACTTGCAAATCTTTACTCCAGATGAATAAAAAGTCAACGTTATGTTTGCACCAATAAATTACACACAAATCTTTTATGAGCCAACTAACATATTAATCAATAGCTGAGGAGGGTTTAGTGTCACTGCACTGAAAAAACCTTATTGGAAATGGAAATATCAATAAAAATTAGAAATATCATTTCTAATATGATATGTGCCATCAGGAGCTGGAAACACAAAGTAAGCCATTTTTTCTGTCACAACATTCATGATTGGGAGGTAGGCAGTAGTACCAAGGGACTCTGTAGAAAAGATGTTGGTAGCAAGGTGTGGGGAATATATGTGCAAAATGGAGGTCAGGTGCAAGGTCAGCTCAAGAGATAGCAGTCCATTCAACACTAGTTCAATAGTGACTATAACGCTCACAGCACACTTCACAAGTCTGCTCAGGGAAAACGAGAACAATTGATACTGTTCCAATAGGGGGAGCAAGGGAAAATATTAAAGCAGTTTCTCACACCAGTCTACAGCCTTTTTATCATCTCATCAGTTTCATATCAGCTGGACAAATCTAACATATATAAGTAGTTAATTAAAGTATGACGTGAAACTAATGCCATTTTTTACCCAACAATTCAATTAGACAGATACATTTTTGTGTAGAGAGTTACTTTCTATATGATATCTATGATAATGAACATAGAACTAATTCATTATGTTTGTATTTAATAGCAAAATCATTCATTAAGTGAATGATGTTTCATTTGTGCATCCAGATCAATAAATGGTAGGGAAAGGAACAGCTAAATGATTCACGAGATAAATACCCTGTTTCAAAAAACACTTTAACAAGAATATCCGATCAATTGCCAGCATCCATTTCAATTTTGTTAAAGGGTGATAATCAAATACTGAAGTAGTGCAGACATTCATTTTAGTTGTTTTAATGTGACACCAAGGTTATTGAGGTCATTAATCACAGCAAACATGAATGAGGAATATTGTCCACATTTGTATCTGGTGAAATACAGGATTAGACATATTTGTAAAAGGCAGGAAACACAAATGGAAGTGGCTTTTGCATTTGAAAGAGATTAAGTCTGGCACTCAGATCATTAAAGTATGCGCTACAAAACAATTGTTCATTAATTGTTCATTCTATATAATTAGCAAGAAAGTGTTTCTTTCTACTTGAACACTTCATGACTAATAAGAAAAACTGACAATAAAACAGACCAATTTTGTTTGCCTGGTTAACATTTCTGAGACTTTCTTAGACAACCATTGCTCCCCACCTAACCTAATACAGTCATTGTGAGCAAGGAGTAGAACAGCTACAACATGATACTTACATCCATGATAACATCTGAGTGAACACAGGGCCTTTCTGAGGCCTGCTGATCGATGATATGCAGCAACAGGAAGTGAAATCAGTCTTCAACTTCTCTTGTAAAACACCTCCAATCACATTACAGCACCATTTAAGAGAGACTCAAGCATGTCCTGAGTTATTACTAACTCCCCTTTATAAAATTAGAATGCAGCCAAAGGAAAGGGATAAAATGATTATATTGCTATTACACTTTGTTGACCATTCATGGGCCTTGTTGGATTTAACCCCCACAAGACAGTATTCACTGGGAGGGGAAGTTGAGGGTAGTTTTTGTGTATGGACCAGAGGAGAGAAATCTAACAGTGTACACCAACAGCTTAACTGAGACCTGATGCAACCTTGTACCATTTACTGATTTTAACTACTGGGGATTGCTGCTAAAACTGAGGAGAATAAACTGGGTCTGGTCCATCACCTGAGGGGCCTGTCCACAGGACTTTTCATCTATCATGCTAATTTCCATCACTTCTCATCTCTGAATACATTTGGCAGAAACAGTGACATGCCCCCATATCCAAAACTATGACCCACTACAGTCCTTTAATCCAACAAAGGTTATGTTTATGGCTGATGGAACTATCCATCAAAGTGTGGCATGTGCTCATTGTGGAGCCTGCATTTAGTCTCACCAAACCGTTAGTTAAAGTGCGTTTGATCTTTGCCATCCATGTATAATCCACCCCAGCAAATTAAATGCTAATACAAAACACAACCTGGGGCATCATTTATCAAAATTAAAGGTTTAAATATGGATCCCCATAGGGAAGCCATATGCTACTCAGTTTACTCCATTAAGTTCATTAGCTGATGTCAACCCATTAATTAGAAATCGGGCTAGTCAGCTGGGACCCAATAGAGACCCATTCCTTTTTTACAGGTTTAAACCAAAACCCAGTGTACGTGATCCTATTAACGCTCACCGCTGTTTTAAGACCTGATTATGCCTTAAAATATTGCTGACTCTTGAAGGTATGACCGTAAGAACAATGTATCAATTTATCTTCTGTGTGTTGCTCTTTGAGAACTGTTGTTTGCTTTTATTTATTGAACGTTTATTTTATCTGGCACATGTTGGTGTTCAAGTCATGATATATGATAATAATGAATACTGTACAAGGTATCTGACCAATAATTTATGGAAAACTGTACCAAAAGAAGCTGTATTGACATTTTCTTCAACATGGTATTTTGTCATTTTTATGTACAGATCTTAGCTGAGGCCATATGATATTGTATATGAAGGATATCCTATTATGCAACATGCCAAGAAGGTCCTAAAGATTCCAATGCTATCGTTTAATCACATTCTTGAACTGGGTTCATTCAAATGTAAATAGGTCTTCATACATCTGCACATATGGCTTTCGCCCCATGTAGATACAGCAGTTACTATACATGGGTTATATGGACAATAACCTAGGCAACTGACAGAGGTCAAATGAGCATACCCAGTTTTAAAGTCTTCTGAAGTCACTTTAGATTAAATCTTGTCTCAACTTCTGAAACTGAATGAATTTAAAGGACATTATCATTAATTTACGGATTTATCAAAACTCCTACATTTGCCATCTGGATTAAATCAAAAGGCATGACTGCCTATTTATAGTTTTTATAACTTCCATTATAGCAGCGAATACAGTGGCAAGTGGCAATTTGTTCACACAGCAGTAAAAAAAAAATGAATATTGAATAAATAAAAACCTGGTTCCACTCTTGTTCAAATGCCTAAAGCTGCAAAATTAGATTAACCATGACCTTCTGCAGAAAGCTAATCTCTGTTATTCAAGAATAAAAAGAGAAAGATAAGTCAATTTAATGGCTATTACCTTTGTAATATCATGTTCAGATGGTATTATTGAGTTACATGACTGAAACACTACAGCACGACACAGACTAAAAATTGTACTGTTGCATGTTGGGAAAAAAAAAGGCTTTTCTTCCAATGGCTATAACACAGAGATACGCAGAGTCACATAAATTTCAAGTGAACATAGAGTTATATATAGATGGTGGTACACTGCTGTCCTCTGCAACATAGATCACTCATTATCATCCAACCCTGTCACCACTAGAATGTCACCAATATGTTCCAGTTTTTCACTGTAAATGAGCACTTTTTCCTTCCTGACACAGTGATGGACTGACAGAGAGCCTGTCAAAAAGGGCCAATAAAGTAATGACAAAAGGAAGGTCACTCTTCATCAGATGGAATCTGCAGTATGGTCTTTACACATACACACACACACATACACACACACACACAAAACCACTCATTTACTTTTGTGAGAAGTATATGTGCCACATCAAAACCATGTCCTTGAAGAGAATGGGTGTTGAGAGCTGAAATGTAATTGGCTGTTGTCTTGTTAACTGCAGGGGACAGAGGAGACTGGTCATTGTCTGAGACAGCACATGTAATAGTGCATGTCTTTTGTTTGTTCAAGGATATGATCATGCCCTTAAGTAAAGCAAACCTCCTCTGTTCTTTTACTGTCAGTGGCTTCACTGCTTAACAAAAGGATATTTCTTTTTCCATAAACATTTTTGGACAACTTTTGGAGTTTCTCAAGTGAAAAGATAACTTTTAGATTGCATTTTGCACCGAAACAGCCATTGAGAAGTTATTTGTAATGAGTTACAATGTGTGTACAAACCAGCACAATATTAAAGAACAAAGAGCAAAGAAGTGCAGTGCCAGCACAGACAGAGAACAATCAATACAAGTAATTAGAAATTTCAATGATTTCTAAGGTCATGAAATATTTACAAACATCTGCCAAAGTCTTATTACAACATTGCATGTTTTGCTGAGCAGACTAATCATTCACATTAACACTTCTTCCATTAGGAAAGTAAATGTTCCATTACACTCCATTCAAACAACTTATTCCTTGCTGTGTCCTTACTTCTGACAAAGTCTTCAGGTGGTTTAATATATGAAAGACTGTTTATTATACATGCAGTATCACTCGTCTCCAAAATAACATTTTAGAGTTGGTTGTTGATAACAGCTTGAACTGCCCCTTCTTTGAATAAGCACTGAGGGTAATTATATTTAGAAATGGTACTCTTAAATATGTCCAGACCCATTTGGCAGGGTGAAGAGCCTGGTGTCCCAGGCCATCTGGATAGTCTTTTTTCCCATGTGTTTCAGACCTCCTCGTTTCAATTCACTCCAACACTTCAGCTACCTGGCACAAACCTTCCTCAGACTTGGCTAACAGATGGTTATGCAGCAGGTAATAATGACCCAAGACAAACTCTTAAATTGATTAAGCCTTGGCGAGGGCATACATACAAAGTATCATTCCTACTGTGGGAAATGGCTTAGATTCAAAATCTGCTCATCCCAGAGGCAAATGGTGCTTCAAAGGTATGAAATTAAAATACAAAGTCTGTATTTGGAATGGAACAAAAAAAGGGGTCATTGAGAGGAGTACAATGTGAGCTCAACAATGCATTAAGAAAAATTTAAACTATGAATTAATGTTTGCACCCCAAATTCAAACTCAGACACTCAGCGTACATGCACATTTCATCAAACATTTCCTGCTTTCTCTGACTTGCTGTTGTCACTGTTCCAGCCTATTGAGACAGCTAAAGTAATACCAAAGGTGGCCTTTTTTAGTCCTACAAATGTGTCTTTAATCTTTCATGAAAATCCCTCATCTGTGGGGAGTAATATTTTGTGCCCTTGTGTCAGCAGCGGTAGTGTCAGACAGTTTCTCTCTGAGTAAGAGGTCTGGATCATTTAGAAAAAAAATCTATATTCTCCAGCCATTACTTTTCCTGCAGGAATGAGGTGTTTCCCGAGGGGATTACACTGAAAGAACAGAGCACCTTTTTCGGTATGTAATCCCCCCTAATAGCACCCAATCTCACAGGGAGCGGACATCAACTGAGCTCTAGCAAAAACACAATGCAGAGCAGCACAGGGCTATGAGGTGAGCCAGACCACCATTCAAGAAAAGGCCTGTGGTCTTTTTCTGTCACCTTTATGTTTCTATGAACCACACAATTGTTTACAAGCCTTCTGCCATCTGATAAGTAAACAGGAAAAATCGATGGTTCTTATTGTTACTTTTGAAAATAAATCTAACACAGGTAAGGCAACAGTGAGTCTCTGTGGCAAAAGTTAACAACCTCAAAAATTCTGTGTCAAAAATTTACCTTTCTGCTGTTTCTTGTACATAACATTTAAAATCATACTGGGTATAAACAAAGACTCTACATTGCATTGTGCAGAATGTGTAATATCAGGCAAATGGGGTGTGTACTCACAGGACTGGGTGTGTCATTTTTAAGGAATGATCTTCCAGTGTTGTGTCAGCTGAATGGGGATGTATTACCTGCAACATGTCATGTATATTTTTGCTTGTCAACAGGTCTTGTACTTATATGTATTTGTTTTATATATTTGTTTTATTTTGGATTTATATGTATTTATATGATCTAGCACCACAGATTCAGAAGTCCACAGATCGAAAAAGCCATTTGGATGTAATTCTTGGAATTTTACTGTGAAATAGTAAGGTGGGGGGTTGGCAGAATTCCTCTGTGGGTAGGTAATTTCCAGTTTTCTGTGTGATCTGGCAGCAGAGGTTGCAAAGGGCAGGGGTCCCAATTAAATGATGAGGTGATTGCTCTGGACCTGCTCCAAATCCAGCCTTACCATTTAGGCTCCCGTGTACTTCAAACACCACATCCATAGCTTCCACTGTGAGAGTTTTGCACATCAGAAACACACACACAAACCCACTGCTCTGTGCACACAATTCCTTTTCATTAATTAAGTGTGACAAATCTAATCTATATTTTTCATTTTGTTCCCCTGAGGCAGAAACGTTATGGTGGCATAACAGTGACTCCACTCTCAGAAAATCAAAGAAGACAGTCAGAGTCAACAACAGCGACAGAGCTGCGTTGACCATGCCTTTATATAGAGAGCCTTAATGAAATAATCACCTCTGCATATATGATAGATTTTTGCTACCCTGCACCATTAATCATTTACTTTGTATCTGAAGAAATTAAATTACAATGGAGAAAAGTTCATTTCTGCATCAGTTGGTAGCAATAACAAAACATTAACATGTTTAAAAAGAATTTAAGACCATTTTAATTGATTAACAAATTAATAAATGCTTGAACCTGCCTGCCATTTGGCATTTTTACTTCATGTAGCTACATGGTTCATCCCTAATTAGTGTCTAGACTATAATTAATGTATGAGCATTAAACAGTGAAGCACTTGTATTATCCTTAGATCCAATTATAATGCAATTACAAAAGGTTCTCAGAGTAACATACTGCAACCTGCTATGACAACGTTACAGTATAATGTTATGGAATCAGGAAATAGCTGCCTGCAAAAGAGCTATAATAGTGGTTCTCCAACATAATAAGCCAAGAGATCCTGTCAAAATCCATCATCACTTTGTATTTCAAATATAACATTTAAAATGTGTTATAAGTCTACATATTTGTTTGACGACATTTGCAGGACATTTCATATTCCAATTTAACATTCATATTGCCCTCTTCCATTGCATGAAAATAATTAAAATGTATTACAATAGTCCCAGGAATAGTCATCATCTTATCAAATTATTTCATTTTCAAGATTAAAAGGCATTGTGGCTTTTGTATTTGCAAACTTACACTCCTTAATACAATACATGTCGTGCACCTTGATCCTGCAAGTGCACGGTTCAATTTCATGGCTCCTTAACTTTCTTACTGTTAATTTTACTAGTGGAACTCAATCTCATTTCCACCCATTGTGTGCAGTTTCTCAGGAAATGATGACAGCTTCAGAATCAGAAGTAAGTGGCAATAAATTAATTGATACTGCCTCAGGAGAAAATACCAGACATTCTGAAAGCATGCAGAGGAATGCACATTAACTGCGTACTGCTGACTTGCACGGAAAATTCATGGCATATTGGAAGTCAGACAATAGCTGAGAGAGAAACGCAAATAAACGAGCACAAGCACAAACTTTGAGATAGCAAACACAGTTAATCCAGCTGATCAAGACATAAGAGATGGTATCATAAAGAATGGCACTGTTAGACACAAATGACTCAAACCTTCTGTTTATGTTATGTCTGAGTTGACTGGAAAATGCTGAGGAAAGCCTTACCAATGTATGCCCAAAACGCATTTGCAATCAATTTATTCACAAAATAAATGAAACCGCATGTTTGTGCCTCACCAACTGTATCTCCTATTCAACTGTGGCTCAGCAATAAAATTAGGCCCCATATTGTTTTCTCCAGCACTTAGCATTCATTCTTTGAGCATCATTCCCTACAGATTGCTTAATCTATCCTTAATTATTTTTATACAAATGAAACAAAGGTGCAACAGCAAACAGACCATGGTTTACAAGAAATAAATACTCAAATCCCAATGCCCAGAGCCACAGGAAACAGTAATAATCAGAGCATTCTCTGTTAATAGAAATATACCTAGATGAATGCACCTAAAATTATAAGTAGTTATCAAAACAATTACATAAAAATTCAATGTAATACCCTCTGAACTATAATGGTGTCTCTCTTTTCTAAATGAACAGTTTGCCGCCACAGATGATCATGCAGTTTTGCAAAAGTGCAAAATTTTGCGTTGTTGGTTTTGTGGCAGATCTGTAAGACAGTGGAATATAGCCAGGTGAATGGAATGGTTCTCTTCCCCCATCCTTTCCATTTTGTTTCAGATTGCACAGAATCCCTCAGGGTGCAGCCCAGCTGAGAAGGTGAATGAGCAACTTATTCTGTCAGCTCCTCTGGCCAAAGTAATCTGATGTTGGCATGCCTAACATTGCAGTGACAGGGTACCCTGGACCCAATGGTATATCTTTCAACCTGTAGTGGAGCGAGCCGGGGGTTGGCAGAGGGTGCAGCTGCCCCAGGCCCACGGTTCTTCCAGTTACAAAGGGGCCCACCTTGGGCCCAATCTGCCTGACTGAACATGCATTTTTGTTGTTTAGTTGAATATTTTGAATAAAGTTTGTTTGTTTGTGTGTCTTGATTGCGGCAAAAAATAAAAAGTCAGACTGAGGGTGTAATGGTTTCGACCGACCCCTAGCTAAGCTACTTCTGATTCTGTCTCCGTAAGTTTCCCCTTGAATCTGTCTTGCATCTCCATACAGCTTATAATAGGCTGTATAAGGGCCCACTACAGGTCCTCGAACCCTCTGCAATGAGCCATTGGCTCCGCGCCTGCTTTCAACCCATAAACTTTGAAAGGTTAGGTTGTCCTGCCTCCAGGCTTGTGATCATTAAGAGGATGGACATCAATTGAAGGGACTTTAACTTGGTGTTTACTTCTTTGGGACACAAGGTGTCTCTCTGAACATGGATGAAATGGCACTGGCTCTTCACTGCTTTCTCCACTCAGGCTGCTGCTAACAGTGAATTCAGGTAAAGCAGGAGTGGGTGTTCACTGACAACCTGACACAGTATAGGAGCTGAGGATAAGGAGCTGCAACACCTTTTCTACAGCCAGTCTAATATGGAATGTTACCTTCCTCCATAGTTAGTAAACTGTGGAAAAATACTGTATATGGTGACTGCAGGACAAATGGAAAGTTTTCAAATGTGCCAGCTCATGATAAAAGTGGACAGCTCACCGCAGTCCACTCATTTAACTTTCAACTTTCTATACACGTGTATTTGTTTTTCATACTTGTACCAGTGCCATCCAAAGGCTGTTGTAATGATTGTTTTATTTTACATCATTAGAAAACTGACAACACAAAGTTAGCTTACAAAACACATCAGAGTCCATTACTTCTTCATCACTCTAGGAAGGCTGGTCCCAGCCCATTAGTGGCGGGCAGTTCGATTCATTTTAGTGAACCGATTCTTTCGAACGGTTCAAAAAACTGAACCGGGTTTTTTTGGGTTTTCGAGTTTTGATTCTTTGCACTTCTGGTACGTTTCCTGACTCGTTTCTTCAGTTTATGGCACTTGCTAAAGCTTTACGGTGAATGCAAAAAATCTAATGTTAATAAAATAATTACTCAAACTTTGCATAATTTAAATAAAGCTGTTTAGCCTATTTCTTCTTTGCTAATGTTCACTTTATATTTAAATTCATGTACATTTACATACTCACATATATTTATTCAAGTTATAAATATGTATTTAAAATTACATTGTGCTTATTTCTGTTTCTACGTTTAGTTCATACTAAATTTTTATTTATATATTGTATTCAATTTTATGTCCGTTATTTTATTCAAGCTATTAAATTTTGTATTGTTGTTTGATTATTCAAGTAATAAACTAATTTTTTTCTGATTTCATTGTTTTGCAAGAACTTTTTACTGTTTTGAATTAATTAGGCTATCCAGTGATTGAAAATGAATTGGGTCCGTTATTCATCTTTCAAACAAACAGTGTTATCGTTTAATTGTTGGGGGGAAAAAAAAACATTTCTAATATCAAATTTTTAATCAGGTAACATAAACCAATACGTCGCATTTATTAGCTACACAAAAGTTTCTATTTTGTCACACAAAAGCGAGCCTGCGTGTCTTTCAGCCTCTTACTTCCTTGTTTCCGAACTGTCAAAGAAAGTATCTGCTAGCTAGGCCTTAATGGATACTGGAATGGTGTATCCACTGAATCGACAGAATGACCCAGAACATTAGTGTTAAGTCTTCGGGGTGTCTTCAGGTAGAATCGGCTGCTCTGCTGCATGAACTGTCAAACTCAAGCCTTCGAACTCAGGTTTTTAAACTCAAGCTGTTCGAGTTTGAACTCGTGCTTTCGAACTCGGGTTTTTGAGCTCAAGCTTCCTGGCTATGGAGCCGCAGAAGGCTGATGGTTGAGACACTAAATTCAGATCCTTTTGTTTGTAATTCAGAGATTAAAAATAATTACTTCACTGGGATAAATGTAAACACTTTAGTAAGATAATTAGTCTATTTTCTTAAGAGGCGGACGTTACTGCGACCTATTTTTGGGCACATTAGTCCACACTTTCTTGCTCTTTGTTGATTGTTATTAGCCCATTGCTGCGCGCGCTGCATAGTGATACCAAAGGTTTCCGACAGATTGCATGCAGTTGACTCGGAGCAGCTGAATTAGAAAAAAAGAACGGCTCAGTTGTGCTGGTGAACCGGTACGAAGGACTCACTAAAAAGAGTCGTTCAAAAAGAATGACTTGCTCGCAAACTGCACACCACTACAGCCCATCCAGGTCCAGTCCTTTGCCTTAGAAGTATCCTGCCTTTAGCTGTCTTGTGATTGTGCTCTGGCTTGTGATAATAAGACCGTTGCATGTCTCCATGCACCACCATACATGGCAAATAACCACAGTCTTTTGATTGAAGGTAACATGCATGTATGCTGAAGTTACACTGGCTGATTGGTGTTCTTAAATGCACTCAACATGAAGAGATGTCCATTTTTACATTGCAAGATAAGGGCCCTTTGCCTTTTGCAAGAGGGAAAAACACATATGGATCTTATGTGTTCTGCATTGAGAAACAAAATATTATTAGTGCAGGCACATTATGATAATATATACAGTATATAGTATATTGTTTCATATCTCATGCGCATAACAGATTTAACATACCAACACAATACCTAATATCGGAAGCAATGAAAACAATTACTGCCACTTTTTATTTTTCTGAATTGAATGACTTCAATGTCCCAAATTATTCTTGTTAGCTTCAATTACAAAAGAGTATTCGTTATTAGATCCCTTCAAATGCTTTCATGTGACTGTGTAACATTAAAGTGTACATCACAAACACTTGCCCCTTTTCACCACAGGCATTTCTTACACGCATTGCTCTAAACCTGCTTCACTGATAGAACACTGTATGTGTGTGTGACATTACTTTAGCCTGAAAATGAAGGGGAAATGCCATATCTGCCTGTGTATGTACAGTTAAAAGAGACAGTGTTCCTAAAAATATAGGTTTAAAGGTAATCTACAAATCACAAAGGGGGCAACCCAAGCAGAAAGGTAAATAAATTGGTTTGCTATCGCCAGGCTGCATATTCTCTGTATGTTAAATTAGGTCAGTGATCCATACCTTTTCACAGCGAGCAGCTGTGGTTGAGCCCAGAGATTGTGGAAGTGCTGGAAAGCACAGGAAGATAAATTGAACCTAGCATCATGGAAAGCAGGTCTCAGTCGGTGGTGCTGGAATGGAAAAGTAGCTGGTGGTATACATAGCTGTACTGCAATAGAAAGGTATCTTAAAGCCACGGTAACTGACATCTAAAAACATGAAAGATCCAGCCATGTTTGAACTACATAGAGATGAATGGTTACTTGAATGAGATTCAATGAACTTCAGTCTAAAGAATTAAAAATTTGTGTAATAAAGTGTAGTGAGCTGACAGATACCAAGACAGTACTGCATTCCTCAAAGCAACTTCAAAGGTCACAGTAATGTGGACAATTTTTTGAATATGATTCTTTCTCTGAAATCCCTATCCCTTTCAAGTTTAGCTGAGACATGACTGTAATTACCGAAAGTAAACGTCATCATGTCCTTGACAATAATAGGACAAAATGAAGAGAAAGGAAGAAAAATAAAAAATACTTCACTGAAGAGAATTGGCTATATGATGGTAAAAACACCAACCCACTGCATGCCCTAAAATGCAGGGATGGGGACAAAGATTTATTACTCATTAGATGGGAATTTCTTGAATCCCTTTGGTGATGGCTTTGTATCATCCTTATTAAATTTGTAGACAAAAGTAATTGCTTATTTGATAAAATTGTGCTGACAAATGCTGGGTTGCTGGTTTACATATGGGAAATTTAACTGCAAACAATCAATTAATAAGCTGAACTGGGGAAAAAAAGAATGTTGGGAGAAAGAGACTTGGCTGTTGAGCCAATATTATTTTTGCTTTTATTTCTCATCCCCTTGAGCTAATCTGGGCTCAGCATAGATGTGAAGGGTGGAAAGGTTTAACAGGGTAATTATACATGAAGGATTAAGGAGGTAAAATGAATTGCATTTCACTTAAGTGCCATAACTGGAGTGTGAACTGGTTTAACAACAGAAAATAGCAAAGCCAACCAGGAATTGTGAGTGGCTTATGACAAGATAGGTTTTGCATTCACAAGGTTAAAAAGCCATTATTGCTTCATAATCAGTTGGTGCAGACATAACTGAAATTTAACAATAAAATTTTCAACCTCCATCTACACATCATAACAAAGGTCAAGGCACATGATGCCACCGCTTTACTAAAGACAAAAGACGCTTGTGTGAAAACTTTAATTCACAATAATATATAACATTTAGTGAATAAAGTTTACTGATTTACATCAGTGATGCCAGATCCTAGATAGCATTAAATGTAATGTCTATAAGTTAAGACAACCTGTAGACATTACATTTACAAGTTATCACTGTATAACATTTCAAATGCAATAATCAGTAAAGCCAGCAGATTTCATTAGATGAAAGAGGTGAAAAATGAATTCAGATTCTGTTTGTGTCAAAGTCTGATCCAGATTGTTTGAATGTAAATAATGACCTAAATAATAACAAAACATTAAATACCCTTGGACTGTGATATCATTTTGTAATCGGAGACATTATGAAAAATATTAGCAATGTCATCATATTATATTCTAATTCACTCACAAAACTGAGATATGAAGAACAGTACATTTTTTTATGTTTATGGTTTCACTTGTGGGAATTCTGAGATATTGGTATGTTACAAGTCTCCTTAGAGTGCAGACTCACCATTGGCAAGTGAAAAAGGAGTAACTACAGTCCATTGTCTCAAATGCTGAGCCACTCACTACCAAGCAAAACCTGGGCCCTGAAAGGAAACTAACTGCCATGCTTTCCCAGGAAAACACCCTAAATTATCCTCTGTTGGACACAGGCAGGAATATTGAAAAGAAAACCCAAATGTAATGTTTAGGGATGTTGTACGGGTGATGGCTTTCCCGTGACAACTCCTGTGCAAACAAAGCCCAAACTGCAGCATGACACCATTTCATTAGATAGTGGACACGGTTCCATCTCCTGGAGGCCTCCAGTGTGCCCATCGTGGGCAAACAAGTCTTATTAAAGCAAACATGAGGAGCAGAGGAGAGACAGACACCTCCAGGATGGTGTTAATTATCTCAGGGTCAGCAGCAGGAAGAGGTGCTGCCTGGCAGTCAGATGTCAGCGCCAACACACCGCCATTCCCAAGGTCTCCCAGTTCTGTTGTAGCACTTTCATATTCCTACAGACAAGTAGCACTCACTCATATACTTCAGCTACTGTATTTCATTCAGTTATGGTTGTCAGGTTGTAAAGAGACTGAAAGTCAAGGATTAGGATACATAAAAAATTCCCATAGAGGAACGAGATATTATGTTCATCAAATGTTCCATTTCAGCACTGTCCAAAAAGGTTGGACCAGAGTTTCTGTGTAGTACAAACAGTAAAAGCAGAACACAACCAAGAGGTAATGCATTCATTAAATTTATGAAAATAATGTCAAATAAAGAAATCATACTATAGATATTGATTCCATACAAACACGTACTGTGATATTTATAACACTGTTGATAATTAGTGTTATTTAACCTTGCAGGAACAAAACAGCCAAACTTGACTGAAATGAAACCAATAAAATGAGCATCTATGAAGCTATAGAAATTCTATTTGGAAAAAATGTATATGAAAACAAATCATCACACAAAATGTACTGTTGATTAAACAAGTATTTAGTATTATATCCAAAGAATACATCCATAAATAAATGGCCTCAAAGAAATCACAGAGGGAGAAAGTATTCTGTGGACTACTGGGATCTGATCTGTCCCTGGTTTATTATTTCAGTCATCTGATAACGAGATATTTCATCACCTCCTTCTCTGTTCCACAGCAGCTGTTGCCATGACAACTTGAAAACTGCTACATGTGTGGATCTAACAAAATGTCAGGTTCATCTCTGATAACCAAATGTTATGTGCATGTTAGATGTAAATATTGGGAAAACATTAACTACATTGATTAGTCAAATAAAGGTGAATATTATATAGGTTTTCTTACGATGCTAAAATTACAACCCATTTAAAATATTTGACATGTCCAGACCTTAGACCATCTCCCAAAAATATTACAGGAAGGAAATGTCTAACACACGAGTAATATGTACGCATGAGTGATGTTTTGTACTGAGAGGAGAGACATGAACAAAACACAAACAGCCTTAGTAGTAGATGTCTGAGCAGAGGGATGTGTCATCATCTCACAAATGCACTAAATGAAATTTAAATCACAATCTGTGTGGGAAGGATTTCCATTCACAGTTTATGGTCACAGAAAAAAAAGGTTAATATTCAGGAAAGTGGACACAGTTCAAGATCAATGCGGCTATGTTTTAAAAAGAACCCACTTACAGAACACAAAACACATCACTCTTGTACCCCAGTTTTATGCAAGCCTCCCATGTGGCACTGTGTCTTTTGCTCCATTGTTCAGTTTGCTAAACTTGTCATTTACGCTCAAAGAATCATCTAGCAACTGCTTTGAAAAAAAAGTCCCCTCATATTTAAAGAAAATTATTATCATCCAGTTCCACCAATACCATTTGAAGCTCAAGAAAAATAATAATGTTTAAAAAACCTTTCCCCAAAATTCTAAATTCTACCTCTCTCACATCAGCAATAGTTTTCCTAAAGAGCTGGAGGAAGGGCAAAGGATGCCATTGTAATGTACTTATTGTACAAACATCTTAAGGGGAAATAACCAAAATGAGGCGGATAATAATTGATTTTTTTCCTTGTAACCATGCATTTACATCAACTGCTGGAATAAAAGGCTCTGGACAAAATGTTAACAAGATGAATGCATAGTGACATGGACCGGTGCATGCAGGTCGACAAATGGGTGTCTGATGCATGTTTTGTGAAACATCTACCAGACTCTTCTAGGGTTGCACACAGTATTTTAAACACTGCCTCACAAACCCTGTAAGAAGAAGTGAGTAAGTACCCAGTATGACAATTAAATTTGCAATGACACAGTGGTCTTTGATGATGAACAACACCATAGTTCCATGCTAGAAGACTCTGTTAATTGTTTGGACCACTTGAATGTGGACTTAAATACATCAAAGACCTGAGAAGTACTGCTGAATTACTCTAACACCTACTGTTATAAGATAATTGTAAATTAAAATGCATCAATGAAGGGATACATAACCTCTGAGTCAACACAGAAAAGAAACTAGGGTGGAACAAAAGCATTAAAAAGACTTGCAATTTCTTCGTTTTCATAGTAAATCTGCAGCAGCCCTCTTCTTCCATTTAAGAACATTCCAACAAATCATCTGAAAGCACAGCAATTTACAATCATAGCGAGAAATAGAGCCGATGTACTTAGCACTTGGTGTGGTGTAGCATGATGGTACATTCAAAGTTTAAGAAGAGTATACAAAATCTAGTCAGAGGAGAGATATCTCTATTAAGAACTGTCATCAGAATTATCATGAGACTCATCTCTTGGCTAATACCAAAAAAATTCAAAAGTGTACAATGCATTTTTATAACAAAGTTAGAAATTCTAAAAAATGTTTTTATTCCACACTGAAGAGGGGAAGCCCAGTAGATTCTTCAGCATTTCGGCTGGAATGTTAATGCGTATCATAGACTTCAGCACCTCATAGTATAGAAGATTCTGTTTGTGATTTAGGGAACTATATGTGAGAAAAATTAATTACTTCAGTGCTGAAGATTCTAAGATTAAACAATGAATTCTAGGACTGACAGAGTACAACATGGCAAAATTCAGCAAGACAACACTTCCCATATCATTGTAACACCACTGCTTAACTCATTTCCGCGAGCTGTATATTAGAAACCCAGCATAAAACTGCATGAAAGTCACACTCACTGTAGAAAAGCAGACAGGATTTAACAATGTCAAAGAAATATGAACATTAGCCAAATTTATACACATCTGATCCAATTGTCTCAAACACCTCACCACACAACAATCCACATTTACTTTATTTAAGCAGAGGAATACAATAAATAATAAATTATTTACTGATGGTAAACATGTACAGTTTGTAAGAACTCTGACTCATTCCTTTCATCCCTTATAGCCCAGTGACACTAACATTGGCACAAACTACTTGTGAAACACAATTCAGGCATACGCTCTTTCCCTCTGCTCTTAGATAATTTACTTTACCTAACCTAGTAAAATGACAAAGAGAGAGACTACAGCCCAAACGAAGGCTTTAAAAGGCCTGCACAAAAATCCTTTCCTAAATCAGTTGCATAATCCAATGTAAAACATGTATTCTATTCCCTCTGGTTGGGCTGCACCCAAGGGTATTTTGTACTGTGTTCTCACAAGCAGCTTCCAATTATGAGCTCCCCTCCTCTAAGCATAGTGGTAAACTAGGGAGCAGGATCAAAAGTCAAAGCTAGCCCTCCTGTGGCTCTGGCACACTCATCCTGGGAGATGGATTTCTTGCTGAGGTCCCAGGCCTCAGCAGGCATTATCACCAGCAAGTAGCCACTAGACGCAGCAGCACATCCCATCCATCCACACTTAAAATATTCCACCATTCTGCACTTTCGTATGGGAAATCTGTGCCATTTAAATCTTTATTACTTCGTCAGTTTCACAACAGTAAAGGCATGACCTTGATTAAGGCCATTTAATCCTGTGCAGTTATTTTCTTTAACAGTGGAATCCATTTGTTCATTTCACGGAATGTAATTATTGCCGTATCTCCAAAATCAATTCTCTTTACCACCAGCCTCCAAACTTCAATGTGCTGATGGAGAAAGTTCTCCATTTGTGCTGAGGGTGAAATCAAGGTTAACAAAATGAGCTGGGATGAAAATTCATTGCATTTTCCCACAGAATCCCAAGTAGCACACTATATATATAGAGAAACGGAATTAAAAACGCACGTCTGTGTATTCTATTTTAATCTTTATGTAAGGATTTTACACTGGTATGTTTACTTTAACTTGCAAACAAGCTGAATTTGGCAGGAACTGCTACTTTCTCACCACATTGCATGACAGCAGCAGTCTCACATTAGTCATTTGTCATTTGATGTCAAGGAAAGCAACAACTTAAAACAAAAAAAATCTGTGGAAATACAGTTACATCAAACATGTCAAAATGGCTGCAATTTTTGTTCAGGAACATACCACACATTCTGACTGCCATGGAACCACAAGGCAGAGAGGTTAGCAAATTAAATGTCACAGAGGGCTGTTCTAAGTGCCCTTGCTGTAGGCCTTCTTTCCACATGTTTAACCAGCTTTGTGGTACATCATTTACAGCTAACCATTTATTTCCTAGCACCGTCCCTGTTTCTCAAAAGGGGAGAGGTAATCTTTTACTTCATGTATAATACAGAATGAGTGATATGGCATAATTGGATAAACAACTCAAGTAGCGTAGTTTACACCACGTAATCTGAAATGACAGGCTTCTGACCTATATGTTTAGCAAGCTAACATCACTATCCATATACAGATTACACAGTACATGAAGCAGTATTAAAATAGTGTAGTGTTATGCATGCAGTGAATACAGAAGAGAGGCCTTGGATAGGCATTGTTTCCTCAGTGATCCAGATAACTGCAGGCAATCTCATTTGCATCTAAACTGTGCCCCTTCATCCTGTCATCACATCCTACATTGTGTGTGTATCTCTAAATTGTATCAGAGTCATTATAATTACATAAAGGAAATTTGACAACCGTATTTTACTCACAAAAATAGCAGCGACCTCTGAACATTTATACAACCCATGTAAAATCCTACTTAAAAAATTCTATACCTGCACCATATCATGACCCATGAGAACCACACGGGGAAAAAGATTAAAAAAGGGAAAAAAAAGAAGAAAAAAGGTGACAAAACTATCAATGCCAAAAATCAAACCTCAGCTGAAATCCACAATTTTCTTATATTTTTAATTTGGATGCCTTCAAAAGCACTAGAAACTGAAGGGAGGAGAAAGGACAAAAAAGTGGTTTCATAAAGAATAACTGCTTCGTCCTGGAAATGCTAGGCCTTGTTTGTCTAATCCTATGTTTTTCCTTGAATAAAAACAACACTGCCCATGTTCATGCGTGCATTGAACGCTTGATAGTTCTGCACCACATATGGCTTGGATTTAGAAGGACTCAGTTTAGAGACAGAGTTCACACTAAGGCCTTCACTGAGCTCTTGCCTGCACCACACAGGTGACTCCAGAGATTCTCCTGCCATCAGAAATCCAGGTAATTAATACGCAATCATGATATCTCAGTTAAAACATCTGTGCAGATTTCCATGATTTATTCAATAATTCCTTGAACATGTCAAGTGCTGCCTGCGGGTATTGCTTTGATGTTCGATACATTGGTGACGGCTTGATTCAGTGGAAGCCAGACTGCTCCCCTTCTCCCATATTTGAATTCAAGACTTATCCCTTCAAATGCTCATGCTCCACAAGAATATGCCTTATGTAAAGCATTCATTTGTATATTAACAAACTGCTTTCCATTTTACCTTTCATATAGTTCTGGTTTACAAATCTATACTTTAAGCACAGCATATTAGTTGCCCAGTGACTATGAAACATGAGAAAGGTCTCATCTTTGTACGACAGAGTGCAATTAGTGAGTTCATCAGATCAACGCCTCCCATATGCTTATTGTAGGTTGAGACAGAAGCAGGACATGTCACATTCATTGTTTCGTTTTTCTTTTTGTCCCGTCTTTGAACCAAGGAAACTGGGTAAGCACCAGCAAAAGTGCTGAGAAGTGTGACACCGTGGTTGTCTTGCCATTTGGTGGCAATTATCTGCACACCTTCACTTGTAGCAGCCTTCTCATTAAATGAGCCCCTTCCCATTTTTTTCATTTCCATGTCTGATTTCAAGGAACATCCCTTTAACCTGTTGGTTCTGACTGTACCAAGGCAGTGGATGCTTCTCTTTTCCATTTCAATTTGAAGGCCTATGCTAGTAAACCAGTTGTTATGACATAACTTGAAATTCTGGAATGTAGGTACTATGGATGCTACACGCAGGACTATATTTCTGCTTGCACCCAAGGCAGGCATCCCACTGACTGGCTGAATTTTGCCGACATAAAACTCAAAATTGTATGCAATGCCCTTTGAGTCACAAAGCAAATACACTTTGTATCCCCATTTATGGGGCTTGCTAGGGTTGTACTGTTTCAGTTGACTCTTCCCTTTGTATGGGATGATTTCCTCATCAATGCTTAGGTGCTCATTCATTGGGATGCTTCTCATTTTCTCAACCATATAGTTGAGAAAAGGTCTGAGCTTAAAGAGTGGATCACGGCCTGGATCATCAGTGCTGCAGTTCAGGGTGTTGTCATTGAAATGCAGGTTTGCTTTGATTTGCTCCCATCTTCTCACTGGCATCACATCAGCTATTTTGCCAATGCATGAGCGTGCCTGCCAGCACATGCGTGTTGCTGGTACACCATAGATTGACATCTGGAAGGCAGAGCCAATGAACTGCTCCATTTCCTTCTCTGTACAGTTCAGGGGTACATTAACATCTTTTTGCACAGAATAAAGGTTGGTCTGATGTACAATGTGTTTGAGAATTGAGATTTGAGATGTGTTGAGAGAATTCTGAGAAGAAGAGACTTCTGCCTGAAGTAATAGGTTGCGGAATGCACCCTTTCTGCTGTACATTTACATTTATTCATTTGGCAGATGCTTTTATCCAAAGCAACTTACATAGGTTACAGTTCTTGACAATGTTATCCATTTATACAGCTCAGGCAATTGTGGATTCAGTACCTTGCCCAAGGGTACAGCAGTAGTGTCCCAGTGGGGATCGAACCAACAACCTTTCGGGTACGATTCCTGCTCCTTAGCCATTGTGCTACACTGCTGTAGCCAGACGCATCTTCCAGACAGGGATCGGGTAATGGGCATGGACTCCTGACTTCCACAACAACCTACGACCTGTCCCTGGCTGAAGATTCTCCTCACTGCCTGGCTCCTCATCCTCCTCATGCCCTTATTCACTGCCATCACTCTCACTGCCACTGTCTTCCTGATGCTCATTATTCCTGTCTTCCACTCTTACAACTACCTCGTCCTCATCGCTGCTGCTCTCACTGTCCTCACTGCCCCCAGGAATAGGCATAGCTTTGCCTTTCACTTTGCCATAAAACTTACAAGCATCAACCTAAGAAAGATATATGCGTAAATTGTCCGATCCTCTATATCACAACAATAGAAGAATAGATGGAGTCATTATGTAAATTTCTGTCCCTTAATAGGACTTTGTCAGTTATACATGGCATGGAGTTTTTAAAGGTTTTAAAGACTAATTTTTAGAAATGTTCATCTGAAATGCCTAAAAGTGTTAGTAAACAGTTTGGGCTATCTAGTAATATCTTTTTTGGTAAATGATTTTTATATATTTTAATGTTTAAAATGGACTTACCATTGTGCTACTCATGCATGTGACTCAACATGTGCTCCTTCACTTCCTTGTAGCAACAAATGTTATAAACATATTAAATAACCTTTGATTTTATTCGTTAGAGGGGATGTCATGTGACACATTTTTGGGATAATGTCATTGGTTTTCCGTAGCATCATTTATAAATGACGAAGTCCCATAGAGGGTTAACAATACTGTATTTTGTATAAAAAGTCGCGTTTTTTTGGTCACATTACTGTTTTTGTACTGGTTCAAAAATAAAAATCACATTACTGCACTGATTTTTAAACTTCTAACTAACTGTGTATCAAATCCAATTGGGAATCAACATTCACACATCTCCAATTCTCTTCACTGGGCACTGAGCTTTTTTATTATTTAACCATTTGTGTTACGATTACACCAATTTTGACTGCCCCAGCAACAGCAGCTATGATGATAAAAAACAGACCCATATTAAAGTGAAGGTGTACATTAAGATTGAAATTAATAGAACAACTGCATGCTAATTTGATACTTCCAACAATAGGAATACTTCATATATCAATGATAATACAGTATCATTCACAGGGAATACCATTTATTCCTTTATTTATTTATTGTTACATCTCACCATGGGGGTTTTAAATCCTGTAACTACCCAAAGTAATTTTAAGACCATCCTGCGTAAACTTACCAATTGTACTCCTCAGTACTGCTTGAGTATCATACTCGGTAGTATGCAAACAAGAAGGAATGTTTAGAAAAAAAACATATTTGCAATTAGCAAAAAAAACTGTTCCTGTTTTCAGTGTTACTAGAAAGCAGCTCTTGCAGAAATTTTAGATTACTATAAATTTTAAAAATATTCATAGCAGTTGACACTGCTTGATTTAACATATTACATGCTATTTTTGGAAGATATCCATAAACCAAAAACACATAAGTACTTGGCATTACTTAAGTAGCTATTATGACTTCTTAAAATGAATATGCACACATGTATCACTACCGCAATAACATATCAAAAGTGCATAAATTTCAAGCCATATAATTCTCCCTGCAACATTCTAGTACAGTGGCATTTTAGGGCATCAATGTTTCCAATACAACTTATGTATTTCAAACATGTACACTGCTTTTGTTTCTGAATTAAACACTACTTAAATGGGCTTGATGGGATCAAAACATCTTCAGAAAGCCTAGCACTATAATATTAAATTAAAGTTTACCAAATTAAAGTTTACCAATAAAGTTTTCAAATGAAGTTTACCAACATTTTTCCAAAGTAACTCTCATTTGGTGTAGTTGTTAAAAAAATCAATCCCTAGTATATTTGTTTCACACACATTGTAAGAAAGTAATGAGTAACTACCAATGATGCTTCTTGTTTTGTGTGCACTTCAGTTATTTTACAAATTGATGTTGTGCTGTGGACAAATGACAGAATTTAACCCCTGAGTGCACACACAACTACCATATAACATGCTAATCTAGATATAGCTGGATATACAGTAAATATAATACTTTTCAACCTCACAAAGAGATTAACCTATGAAAACATTTTAATCACCACACTGCTATTTTCTGAAAGCTAATTGTACTGTATTGAAACAGGACAATTTCAAACTAAACAGGTTATATTGTAGAACAGAATCACTGACAAATGCAACAATATTATACTGTACACTACTGTCCAAGCACATCTTCCCCAACACTGGCAGTAGTATCTCACAATCCTGCTGTGAAACTCAATAAAGGCTGGATCACTGACTAGGGCTTTTCACAAACACGCTACTCTTCTCAAAATACATGTAGACAGTAAACCAATTTTACTACCCCATGGATCAGGCCAACTGGATGTGTACAGTCAAATAAAGACAAAGTGCTTTCTTAAGTGCAGAGTGGTTTTGCACATACAATTTCAAATTATCCAATTAAAATAAAACATTTATAAAAATGTAATTATCTATGTATTTTGCCCAGATAATCCCAATTCTATTCCACAAATATGATACCTTCTTCAGTCATGCAGCAACACTGCATGATTTTTTGTTGTTGTTGTTGCTTCTCTCACTAATAGCTTTTGTCACTTTTTTGGCAAGAGATCAAATATATATATATATATACACACACACTCATGGACATATATATATGGACAAAAGTATTCAGATGCCTGACCATTACATTGTTATGACTGTATTCAAATACATATACTTTAATATGGAGTTGGTCCCCCTTTTGCAGCTATAACAGCTTCCACTCTTCTTGGAAGGCTTTCCACAAGATTTTGGAGTGTTTCTGTGGGAATTTGTGCTCATTCATTCTGTAGAGCATTTCTGAGGTCAGGCACTGATGTTGGACGAGAAGGCCTGGCTCGCAATCTCTGTTCATCTCGGTTCATCCCAAAGGTGCTCGATGGGGTTGAGGTCAGGGCTCTGTGTGGGCCAGTCAAGTTCTTCAACACCGAACTCATCAAACCATGTCTTTATAGTCCGTGCTTTGTGCACTGGGGCACAGTCATGTTGGAATAGGAAAGGGCCTTCCCCGAACTGTTGCCACAAAGTTGGAAGCTTGGTATGCTGAAGCATTAAGATTCTGCCCTTCACTGGCGATAAGGGACCTAGCCCAAACCCTGAAAAACAGGTGTGGCCAAATACCTTTGTCCATATAGTGTGTGTGTGTGTGTGTGTGTGTATATATGTATGTATGTATATATATATATATATATATGAGACACAATTGTTCCAATTTGTTTTTTTCTGAAAAATGAAAGGGTTGTGTGATGCAAAATTCCATCTAATTACTTTTTTAAATCTCACAGATTCAGAACGCATGAGAAGTGAGCATGTCTTAACAGAATGTGTCAGTAGACTTTCAATGCAATGTTCACACACATATGCTTCACCAGCATTTCCATACTTAAACCTGCCTTCAGAAAATGCTCCAAATATTTGTTACAAATGAAAGCTGTGTGATTCTTTAATGGCAATTAAAATTATTTGATATTTCCTCACAGTGACAACTGTATGACTTTAATGTGTAAAATGGTCAGATTTTTATTTTGGTTTATTTTTATTTCTTTCCTCCCAATACCCCTAGTGTAGAGCTCATTTAACAAGATGATGGCATGTAATTAAGGAGAACCCAGGTTAACATAACTTAGCTTTGTATTTTTTGGTCCATTTTCTAATGATACAACCCTAATGACTTAATTAGTTTCCTGTGAGGGACAGGGATAACTACATGCCAGATGTTCTTTGACATATTACTAAGAAGCATCTGCTCTCCCTTAAGCCTAAGGGTTTCAGGGTCGGAGCTGAAAATTTAAAGATGAAGACTTCTACACCAGTTGTTTGACAAACTCCTGATGATGTGAGTATATGACATAATCCTTTGGGCGAGTGAGAGCACATTGAGGAATGTGAACAGAGCTATTACAATCTAATGGGATTTTCATCTTCTTTTGCAGAATATATTGAATCAATGCACCTCTGCTGTAGATAAACATATTTAATGTTTTGCAGGCTTAAAAGTCACTCTAAAAATTTATTTCCTGACAATTCTATCTGAAACAAAGTTGTGACAGTGCACGCACACACACACACACACCCTTTTCACAAACTTGTGACAATTTACTCATCCTTTATTTTACCAGGTACATCCCACTGGGGTTAGATAATACTCTTTTTTAAGGGGAGCGTGACAAAGGCAACACCATAAGACATGAGATAAATAATGAGAAGAATACAGAGAACACAACAGAAAGACTACTGATCATGAGCACATAAACTGGATATTTAATGCCACAAGGATTATACTGTCATGAAAACATGACACAGCAATGGTAAAGGTCAACATTATTTGATACTATATGTTATGTATATAAAATATAATTTATCTACTGCATTTCTGTAGTGAGAACCTGCACTCATTATGTAAATTTCTGGTAGAATACTGTGCAACTTTTAACCATTACCATGTCTTTTGCTAAACAGTGAGCTTGGATTGTGATAAATTGAAAATATATTCTGGTACATACTGATCTACTTCACAGCACTGTCCTATGTGAGAGACAAACCCATAACTGTCATTTGCTTGTGTTGAAGAAAGTAATTTCACAGACAATTGATTGCCAACACAGGACATACAGCAGCTGCATAACTTCCAATTTGTACTTGAAAAAGAGAATGTTATGCAGAGGCTGCTGCTAAAAATGTTTATTTTTTAAAAAAATGTAACCAATAAGTGATTGGAAGGAAAGAAAACAAAACATTGAATGCTTGCACACTGATATCTAAATACATTTAAAAACATTATGCAAAATAGCACAGGGGTTTCATACGCAATATTCAGTTTGGTGATTGCAGAGAAAATAAGAAATGTTATAGAAATGGTAGGGACAGTTCACCATTAGTAAAAGCCCTCAGTAAAAACGCAATCACTATTTTTCAAGAGATAGGAAAACCAATATTGTCTATACAGGTAAATTTGCAGTTTCTTGTACCTCCCCTTGAGAGTAGTTGGTTTTCAAAAATATCCAAAGGAGGCTGCGCATCTCTCAAGTGTAATATTTGAACATTGGAGTTATGTGAATACGGCATAATTTCCAGACTTTCCAAATTTATGTTCATTTTCACTGATGGCTGAGTCAGTTCTAGGAATCTCGCCTCAGTGTTCATTGCCATTTACCCGTGAATTAAGACCCGCCTTGCATTCTGGCACAGTGGTTCTCCTGATACTTGAATAAGACATGCAAGTCTTTCCCTTGAATGCCAGTCAATAATGAATCTGTCTCTTAACAGCAACATGGTGGCCAGTATTTCAAATACTAATCAAATAATAATACATCTCTTTCTCTGCCTCATGATTTCTACCGGACACACAAAAGAAAATTTCACAGAAAAAAAAAATCATTTCAATCATTACACATGTACTGTATAAACAGACTCGCTCAACTGTTACCCAAAATTCAGCTATACACTATCAATACACATGAGAATTCATCACAGAGCTTCCAATGTTTCTTTCATGCTCTTACTTTTCCATGAGGATACTGAGAAATGGCCTACAAGCAGATAACAAATTACCTCAGTGCTCAGGTGAGCACATGCACCAAAGGGACCAAGGGTCAGGAGGTATCTCCAAAACCCAAACTGCACATGATCAATTAGCCCTGTGACTCTTAAAGTAGTCACTATCAGAATATCAAAACTGAATATTTGCTTATCTTGCAAATGCAAGTGTCCAGGGCTAATTGCACCCAGCACACATGTATACATGTATCCAGTTGTCTATTTACAGTTCCACGGGTTATTTATGGAAGCAGTGCAAACTCGAAGCACAGTAACTTGCCTAAGGGCATTATGACAGTGCCCTGTCTGGAAATCAACCCTGCAACCCTCTGAAGCAAGTCAAGTTCCAAGACCTCTATACCATACTGCCACTATTGAAGAACTTCAGCAGAACATTTGTGACATTTCTCTCATTTATCACACATTCTTCTATTTACTTGCACCCAAGACTCACAAGAGCACACTTTCTGAAAAATTTAAAATAAATCAATGTCTGAAAAATGTTGTTAGCCTCTGTTGTCCTGATCTGACTCAACAGAAACGTCTGTAAATGAATGTATTGACAAAAAAAACAAATATATATATATATATATATATATATATATATATATATATATATATATATTTCAATATTATTTATTGATACACCCTCATACCCTGATGACACACCTTTCAGTCTAGTACAGTGGTCCCCCTTACCCGCGATTTCACTTTCCCGCGGTTTCAGTTACCTGCGGTCAACCGCGGTCCGAAAATATTAAATGGAAAATTCCAGAAATAAACAATTCATAAGTTTCAAAATGCGCGCCATTCTGACTAGTGTGATGAAATCTTGCGCGGTCCCGCTTGGGACGTGAATCATCCCTTTGTCCAGCGTATCCACACTGTATACGCTACCTGCCCGTTAGTCACTTAGTAGCCATCTCGGTATATATAGGGTTCGGTAATATCCATGGTTTCAGGAATCTGCTGGGGGTCTTGGAACATATCCTCCGTGGATAAGGGGGGACTACTGTAACTCTGAAAAAGAATATGCATATATAAAGAATAGGGAATTTGTGTGCTTCCCTGGTCAGACAAATCTCGTTTTATTTTAATGGTAACAGCAGGAACAACCAGTGAATAGTTCCAAAGTTGTAAGTAGTGTAAATGTAAACCAATCTCTGGAAGAAGCTAGTGAAAATCTGGTTGCTAGGTTTGCTTGTTGTAAATCACTATAAAGCTAAAAAGGTTTAAACTGCAAAGCCAATATCACTGTAAAGCTAAAAACCAGTATGAAGTAAGATTCTGACTTTACAAATAGTGACATATGCATCAGAATGGAACTGGAAATTACTCATCATGAGACACATCTTTACAAGCCACATTTCACAACAGCCTCAATGAAACTCCAGTGCCCCCAAATGAAGAATACTCTGCATTTATGTCCCCCAATCACAGCCATGCACAATATCTAAGACACAACACACTCTTTATGTCTGATTTGTGTCCATTTTCTGTTTACTTCTGCATTTACCTCTTCAAAAATACACTGCCTTGTATTTTTCATTGTTTATTTTTATTAAGAATATATTCTATTGCTATTTAACTTTTCTTTTTAGTATTTTTTAATGATTCCCCCCCACCTTCACCAAATTTTATAACCTGTCAGCTCACCTCCTTCCACATCCGTCTCACTTCAGCACTCCATTGAAGCTTGACGAATGCAATCCTCTGATACACTTGTAAGCAGCCAACAGCTATTTTTTTCACTACAGGTCCCACAGTGAACCACAGCAAAGTGGACACAGACAGAATGTTTGGCTCATCTCCACTGATGTCATTTAAGTGACTGGAATGCACTTGACGAATGCTATAGTTGCATGGTGAGTATAGTCTGGCCAATGAAACCCACCATATCTTGGCAGAACAAAGCTAACCCATCCATTGTTAGTAAATGACCCAGCTCAGACTTGAACCTGGGTCTGAGTTGTAGGACTCAACCTGTGAAAGGCAAGCCCCTTAACACACTGAGCCAATTGACAGCTCCCATTTATTCATTTATTCATTTCAACATTATACTTTACGTTGTATTGCTGGCATTATTATTCATACTATTTTTAAGTCTGTAAAGTGTATTTTGAGATGCACTTTAATCCATTGCTATTTACTGGTAATTTTGGGAAAATGTACCCTTGAAAATGTTTATTTACACTGCCTTGCAAAAGACCCTTGACCAATTCTCACACTTTGCTGAATTACAAATGACACATTGACCTTTCGTTATGCGTTATATTGTATTTAAAATCACTGAAACTCAAAATGAATTATTTTCAAGGTGACATTGGTTTTAGTTTTGAAAATATTACAAAAAAATTGGAATATACTGCTTGCATAAGTATTGAACCCCTATGCTCTGGAATCTCCAAGTTCACACAGATGAAAAACCCTGCCCTAATGAGGACATGATTGCCTTACCATTGCGGCATTAAAGGATCTGTTTAAGGATTATTGGTCATGTTCTGAATTTCAGGTAGGCGTGAAAATGAAGACTAAAGAGAATTCTATGGAATTTTGAAATAAAGTAATACAAACTAATAAATAAGGAAAAGGGTTCAAAATGATATCCAGGTATTTTATTATTACAGTGGGCACTGTTGGATCAATAATCAGGAATTGGAAGCTGCAATAAATCACCCAGGTAGTGCCTAGAAAAGGCTGTTGGTAAAAACTCAGCATCCAGACAAGGCATAGACTTTTAAGAGAAGCCATGAAGAGGCCAACAATCACTTTGAAGGAGCTAGAGAGAGAGTTCAGTGGCTGATAGTGGAGTAAAGGTGCACCAGTCAATAATATCAAGAGCTCTGCATAAAGGTGGCCTGTATGGGACGGTGGCAAGAAAGAAGCCATCACCAAAAAAGAACATCTCAAAGCATGTCTGGAGTTTGTCAGAAAGCATGGCAGTAACCTAGCTAAGATGTGGAAAAATATGTTGTGGTCCCATGAGAACAAGCTTTCTGGTGAAAATTCAAAGTGCTATGTATGGTGCAAATGCAATACTACATGCTGTAGCATCACAGCATCATGCTATGGAAATTTTTTTCATCCGCAGGGACTTGGCATCGTGTTAAAATTAAAGAAAGAATGGATGGCACAAAATAAGGCAATATTAAAAGAGAACCTACTTCAGTCCACTAAAAAACTGAAGCTTAGGAGAAATTTCACCTTTTAGTAGGACAGTGATCCCAAGCACAAGGCCAAAGCAACACTGGAGCGGTGCAAGAATTAAAAGGTGAATGCTCAACAGTTGCCCAGTCAAGGTCCTGATCTCCCATTGAGAATCTGTGGCAATGTGAAAATTGTGGTCCACAAGCATCATCCGACCAATCTGAACAACCTGGAGCCAATGTGCCAAGAAGAATGGGGAAATATCATTCCCAAACAGTGTGCAAAGCTGGTAGATACTTGTCCCCAAAAGACTTAAAGACTGTTATTGCAGCAAAAGGTAGCTCTATTTTCTAACATAAACTAATGTCACCTCTAAATAATTAATTTTGAGTTTCAGTGTTTTTAAATAAAACATCACACAGAATAAAACTTCAGTGTATCATTTGTAATTCAGTAAAATGTGTACTTTTGCAAGGCACTACCTGTTTATATAGAGAAAATGCACAATACAATCAATTTCCAAGATTACATACTGTTCTTGACATGTCCAACACCACACATTACAACAGCACTTAGCAGTTGATTTATGATGTTGCCTTAATGTTATGTAAAGGGGTGCATTGACACTATTTTTGTCCATCTCACTGACATCGGAAGCACATTGAAAAACAATGTTTATCGAAAAGCCCATCAGGACAATGCAAGCCAATGAGGGAAAAAAAACTATGGGTGAGTTTTCTGAATTGTCCCAAGTCTCTGTGTTACACACTCTGTTGAAGAGTACCAATAAAATACAACTCAATGAACAGCGCAAATAAAATGGGAATTGTGCTGTACATTGATTTTGCTCACAGACGGTAACTTATACGGTAAGGCGGGCCTCGCTCTCGTCTTTCAGATAAAGTGTGGGAGTCTCACCACTGTGGCTTGCCAGGATAAGGGCTGTGTGAAGTCATCCTAGTGCTGCTACACGAGATAAACGCTCCACAGCATTCACAGGCACATGTTGCTCCATCTCACACATTTAGACAGCATTCATGGTAGTCCTTCTCCTTTCATTCTGCCACATCCATTTTCATTATAATTTATATTAGTTGTTGAAAATAACTACATCAGAGGCTCATGTTTGCAAGTGACCACTATGCTAGTGCACTGATGTGTAACATCTAGAATTTAATAACAACTATGAATCCCTACAGAAAACAGGTAGTGTAGGTTGATTATTATTATTATTTTTTTTTTAAGAACATTTGCTTGTCTATAACTCTAGACATGACAGCTATACTCAAAGACAGTGATTTTCTCAGGAAAGGACCACCAAACAAAACAAACAAACCCTAAAATAAATAGTAAAAGTAATGGGATAGGCAGGAAGTCTGAGGGATTTCACAAAAATCTAACCTTCCAATCTTCAGTACAGTCCCTGGTTAATCCAATCTGTCCATTTCCTGTGTCGTGAAAATTTCATAAGCCCATTCACATTATCCAGGGTGCATTCAGGTGGAAACCGCAAGGGATCCTACAATAACTGTGATTGTCTGGATAAAGGGGAATAGTGCGATTCCCATCTTGGCTACCCAGCCACTGCCATGCTGTGCAAAGATGTGTATCCATCAACCATTTTGAGTTGCTTTTACTGGACTTGCATGGGAAGAAAAGGGATGGAACCTGTAATTCAACATCAAAACAGAAAGCCTCTAAAAACATTCATATTGGAAGCTAGAACATACTCCTGAAAGTTCTTAAAAGCCCTTTCTGAAAGTGCTTTGGTGCAGATAATGGCATTTTAAATGCTGCATATCCAAATACTGCCTCTCAGAGAGCTTTTGGAATGTGAAAATTTAATAGATGCTCAAATATGTGTAGAGCTGTAAGACATGCAGGTGACTGTCTGCAGTTTGTAGGATTATTTAATTGTCTGGAGCATATGGGCTGGGATCCATTCCACTTCTTTCCTATGTCTAATCTATAGATTTTTTTCCAAAGTAGTGGTTCACTTCCTGACACAAATTAAATGAACTGCATTAATTATCTGGAATCATTATCAAGTTCAAAACAGTGAACAATTCTGTCTGACTGTTTAAATATTGCTGGTAGAATGGGGGTCAAGATAAATGTTTATAAACTGGAAAATAATGTTTAACATTTTTAAATTCACAATGGTTAAATCCTAATTATCACAGGTTTACAGTAGCACATGCATTTTTTGAAAATGTCTGCACTTTTGCATTTATCTGGTTTAGATCATCAGCATGCCTTTTTGGCTTTTCGACAATACATTTTTGTTATATTTTGCTCATTAATTAAAATTACTCAGGGACAGACACCACTGTGCCACTCAATAATACACAACAACACCAAAAACAGGATTACAAAAAGGTATGTTGTACCTTTGAATATAAATGAAATGTCCTTCTTCCTAACAATGAAAAAACATCACAGCTTGAAGAAGTAAAGTACACAAATGTTCCCTGATGGAGGCTTCCCTGTTTGGTTTGGTTTTGGTCTGTTATATTTTGTAGTGCATTTCCTGAACACTGATCTGCTAATGTACCAAACAATTTAGAGGCTTTTTCTCCAATACAGTCTGCAGACTCAGTTCAGAACAGCATGGCATGGCTATAGTCTGTGTGGACAGGAACTGACAATGATTGCAACTGAAATGCAGATCTTCAATGTACTTCTGTATTTTTTTTTTTGACACTACATGCAACATGACACTAAAATACCTTAAATAATTTGCTGACATTTCCAGTTCCTTCAAAATAAGGGATATAATTTAATTGTTTTGCCACAAAAACAATTTGCAACATATTTCCAGGAAAAGCCAAACATTTAAACACTCATTCAGTATCAAAGTAAATAACAGGAATGATTTCAAATGTTGATACTGTGTAGATTCACATTATTTCACACTACAGCATGAGCCCTCTAACATGAATGCATAACAGTATTTTCACATCTTGTGCTGCAGGCGTATCAATGGATAATATATAACTTATAAAAAATAATTAGTCAAACACACGGGAGACATGGAAAAGCCAATCACAAGCATCCAATTGTCTGAGCAACTCAAACAATCTGCACACTGTTATAATGAAGACAGACCTTACACGAGTTATCAGAGTAAATTAAAATTTTAATAGCCCTCCTTGAATACTCAATATGTTGCCTCTCACCCAGGGGTCTGCGATTAAGTGGATAAACTGTATTCTATATTGATGACTGAGAATGTGAGCAGAAATCAATCGCTCCAGCGTGCAAATCACCCACATATTGCCAATTTGATGGCTCCACAGGGCAACCCATAATGTGCTTCCATATGGCTCTATGCGATGATATCTTCACACTCAGACAGTTCATTAAGAATGATGTCCAACAAGTTTCAGTAAATGCCAGGAAGGAAAGCTGAAAATATGGAAGCATTGTTTTAGCTTGTGTGAATGTGTCTGATGCGGTGCCCTCCATACGAACATGTAAAGCATGTCTACGAATGTGCCCTTTAAGAGAACAAACCCAATCTTGGGCCAACTATAATGAACATCACAAGAATGTGGGCAGCTATTGACCAAATAAACTAAGCCCAATGTACCTTTACCTTTCTTGTTATGACCCGATTCCCCCTAAGACCCCTAAACCGCAGTCCAATGGCTTTAGGGGGCCAACAGTTGCAGGGCAACACGTTTGAGAAATTCCTCAATATCTGAGCATTAGTTGCACCTACTGTCATAAATTTTGTCTGATCGAGGTACATCAGAAAAAGGAGCACAGTGATACTAAATCAAATCAATGAAAGGTCTCCAAAGGGATGCCCTACCGGGGTGTCTCATTTGATAATGTGACGTGAGTGTGGTGACATGAAGGGAAGCAGGTGTTTAGCCAGTGACCACTTCTCTAATTACATCACCTCAGCAGAGTGCTGATCTCAGGCTGAATACAGATTCTGTGGTTAATCAGATCGATGGACGCTCTGTGCAGACCTCAGATTCAGATCACCTCTGTCTTCCGCTGTCACGTGCCACGCATCGAAACCCGCTGCCGAACCACCACTGCTAAAACCTCACAGTGGCGGACGCACACAAAGAAGGAGTACCAGCAGCCCCATGCTTATGGGGAAATTGCTGTGGAGCTAATGCTGTACATGCTTCAAACAGTTTTCTGCTGTCAACACTGCAGATGCTACTTTAGTAATATGACAGGATTAAGGATAATGCTGCCAGAACATGTAAGACTGATGGACTTTTGAGTACCACCACCACATGTACTATAAAGCTTACTGTGGAGTAGCAGCAGGGGCCGGGAGGATGAATCACTCAACAGGAACAAGGAGCTGTGTGCAACTCTCAGTCCTCCCACCACAGGCAAGCTTGGTCCCCCTGCCCCGGCACAGAAACAAATCTGTCATCCCCATACTGCTGTAATTCTAGGTAAACATACAGTTTGACAACTAAACACAGCAAAGTGCTCCTCTAAACAAAAACACTGGTGCTCATTTCTAAAGAGAAGCAGAGTATATCCTTTACAGCATACTATAATACGTGTACCGAACACTGAAGGGCATCTTTAATAATTTCTGATTTTCAGACGGAGTTAGCAGATTCACCATGCTTCAGTGCCTGCATGGTTTAGCATGCATCTATGCACAGGCTACCTTAGATGACATGAAACAACCACCCTGATGTAAAGTAATGTCTTTTATACTGGGTTCAGTAGGGGATTGCACCTCCTTTTAGCTAGCAGAAAGCAAAAGTAGAGGGAGAAGAAAGAAGCATTACATTTCAAAGGAAAGAATAATGTTGTGTGAGATTTACATACAAATAAACATGATTTTTATCCTACTCTACAAAACCTACCAACTTTTTTGAAGCAAATCTGATTTCATATGAAAACCAAACCATTACAGTGATTTCCCACTGTAAAACTAAACCAGAAGGCAATTAATTGGAGCATTTTATATACGACAGGGCTCCTGCTCAAATTGGATTCATATTTTCATTGACTTTTCTATTACTTAGACATTGGCAATTGTACGGTAGGCCTGTCTCACTGCAAAATCTTCTGTGGGGAAGTTCAGCAAATGCCATCTTGCAAGGCACCCACACCAACAATGGTCAACTTTTTTTCACACTTCAAGTCCCACAGTGCTCCATAAGAGTGATCGCCAAATGGAGGATAGGCACACATGACAACACCCAAGCACATAATGGGTGTCTGATGAGTTGCAGGGTGCCAAAAGAGGTTCACCAAAATAATCCAGGGCACCAAATTCACTGTATCCCAACAGAAGTTAAATGCGTTAAAACACTATGGACTCCCAATCTTTGTCAGGGAGAGCACAATGAAATACACACTAATTGAACTTGCACCATAATTACAACTTGGAAGGAATCCTTCCCCAGTGAATGATCTGCCACAATGCTTCCATATTTGTGATTCATATCACTTCAACCCCCTATAAATCTATTGATGTATGTGATCCACGAAGCATAATTTAATTCCTTCAAAATGACAATGACATTTACTGAGGACTCACTTCAAATGCAGATGGCACTGACGAGAGGACTGGCCTTCCTATGACACCGGGAGCTGTGGAGGAGGTAAATTTGAGCCCTAAGATAAATAAATATCAGTGTTCCCATCATTGAACTGTTGAGCTTATCCCTGAAGTTCTCAGTAAAGTTCAAGTAGGCACCACTGATGACAACCTGCATCACTGGGCATGTAATTACACGAGGCACATTTCTTAAGTAATGCTTAGCATTTCAGCCTCTTCATCTGACAAAATAAGTTCATGACATATAAGTCTCCTCTCCTGCCAGGCATAACTGAATTAGTACTTCCTTTCATTATTTAAGCAAACCAAAAGCTCAGGGAGAGGGATTCAGCGAGTTTACATGCAATGGTTTCCTGCAATGGATGTATCAACTATGTGACCAGATACTAAATTTTACTGCACTTTTAGTAAAAATCTTCAATTTAGAGTGCTTGACAAGTTTGAATTTTAGCTGTATTGTTCTTACCAGTATGTTTCCTCATTGTTTTAAATTATCTTGCTTTTATTGATTAACTGAAATGGATACCAATTGTATGCTATGGAAAACATAATACTGCAGACTTCAGTTTAAAGTAGGTGTTTTGTGTTCTTATATAAGCAGACACTGTACAAAGCCTTGATTAAATTGAGTTCAAATCAAACATGAAGCTTTGAAAGAGTGCATGCAGGTGATACATTGTGCTGTGTGCCCATTTCTTAGTGCTGCTTCCATGCTGTTTCTATTAATAATATCAGTCCTTATTTATTGTTTTGCTCTCAATGTCAGTAAATGTGTCAACAGTAAAAGGGAGTATTGTAAATAGCCCCCATGTTCATGGTCATTGCTATTTGCAGTACTACAAGACACATACTGCATTGCTTACCCTTACACACATTAAATACATGCTTTGTTTGCTAGTTGTATTAATTCATTCATTGCTTCAGCAGTAAATTGGGCAAGTAGTAGTCTCCATGTTCATATATGAATATGATTGAGCTGGCCCATATGGATGGAGGAGGTGCACCTGATATACTGTATTCTGTCAAAAGTGCAGTGCAGCAGTAATCATATTCTGCATGTTGAATTGTTTTGACAGACACCCCCACTACCACTACTACGTTCTCAGTATGGGCAAGATACCACAAGGTCTCACTCTAAAATTTGCTAGTATCATACTATATAGCCTGTAAAACATCATGCCAACATCAAAGATGGTACTCTTGTAATATTCACAAATCATATTTTCATAGTTCATAATCTTTGAAATTTGAAAACTTAATATGCATAAATTCTCAACAAATTTTACAAATATTACAAAATATTAGGGTAAGCATTAAAATTGCAGATATTACTACTGCAATTATCTATATCTCAAAAATTACAATCCCATTTAGAAATTTTGCCTTTAGTTGATTTTCCACAAGACAGCATGCAGCACATGCACTAGCTTTCAATTAAATTGGAGAGGGTCATGACAAAGTTTGCCCAATTTCATACAAAATGACCCTTCAGTTGGGGCAGAAAAGAAATGTTGACAGAGAAATGCCATGAAAGCAGGCTGAGGAGGTGGGAGAGAGAAAGAGAGAGAGAGAGGGGCAGGGAGAGAGAGAGAGCTAAAGGCAACTCATCCCCGTAAATCTGGATTAAAGAGCCAACTGAAATGGGAAAGCTGATGGAAGTGGACCAAAGGCAACTACATGTACCCTTTTTCAGCTCTGCGCCCTTACCCCCTTGCACATCCCTAGACCAGACATTATACATTTTTTCTTTCTTCAATCGTCTCACTCCCACTTTGCCTCTGCCTGACCCATGCAGGACCGAGCAGAGCAAGGAGAGCACAAGCAAAACATCTAACCGTTTGAAAAGTATTCAGTAAAGGCTAGACAAATTTTCAAATTCATGGACAGGTTTTGCTTTAAAGCTCTAGAAAACAACATTTGTATTCAAAGACAGCTTGCGTGTCTCTTCTACAGCACCCACTTAAAGAGACAGACGACATCTAGGTAGGTATTGCCTGTGTCAGTCTGAAGACAAGACTGCGTTGTAGTGATACTGAAACATTTTATCCTACAACCATACAAGATACATATGGACTATTCTTTTGTTTTTATTATTATGCACTTCCAAGGAGCACTGACATCTGTATCTGGTCATTAATTAATAAACTTTTTAAGGACTTCAAAGTAAAAATATATTGTACATAACATATTATTGTGCATGATTTTATAAATCGCTCCAGGTTACACCAAATTAACCTTGAGCGAGCCCTTTTTTTTGTCCTTACCTTGGTTATCATTCTTAAAAACCTTCACTATTGAAAGAATATAGAGAGACTTTGCAATTTAGTGGCATTATGAGACACTGGAAGTCATTTCATTTTTTCCCCTAAGTGGTGTCAAATAGATTTTTCCAAGTGTATTTACTGTGAAAAGAGGTTCTAGAACAGTTCACTCAAATTTAAGATAAAATGAGCACACAAGTTTAAAGAAAATAATTAATTGCTAGCAATATAAAAAATCACAGTACTTTTATTCATACATAAACAGCTATTCCAATCGAAACTTGTAATGCAGAAAATATGTTTTCACACCTTGATAAATTACCAGGCATCAATGTCTCTTTGAAATCACCGAGGAGCCATACCAGCAGCTCTGTGGGAGAGCATTATATTTTATTAGCATATTACATTTAAATAGAAGACAAACCCTGAGAACACTTGGAAATTTATCAAGGGAAGAAATCTGGCCACATGCATGTCAGAGCACAAATTAATTTTCCCTAAAAATAATATGACTGAAACAAGGTGTGAAAACAGCCATTAAAACTAACACTCTCTCCACAAGCTTCAGCAAGATTCAAACAGACAATTCCTTGCTGTTCTCTAGTGTGTACTACACAATTGTCTGGAAAATTAAGCATTCAGATGAGCTTCATGATTTACCAGTATATATCAGTTGACTGAATGAGAAAGCCTAGCAATAATAGCTAGCTGACACCAGGAGCGCTGGTAACTTAATACGATGAACTGAACAAAACGATACAAACTACTTTGTCACAACTGTGATATGACGTGGTGCCACTAACCTCCAGGCTAAACTCTTCCTCCTGGGGTAGAATTCTCCACACCCCTGTGCTCTGTCAGCATTCGGAGGTGCTCGTTTGCTAACGAGTAAATGCAGGTGACAAGGTCAGCAATTTGCAACAAATCTAATTTGCAGCATGTTAAACAACCGTATGAGAGACAGTAAATGCTCTGACATGTGGGCTGCTGCCAGTTGAATCCTCCACGTAATTTGTGTCATAATGACATGGGTCCTTATCACCATCTCCCATGTGTCTCAAGGCACAGGGTGGGCTGTCACTGCATGGGGGAAATGATGCATGCTCTATGGGAGACTTTATTGCTTGCCATGACAAAATGAACATTTGAAAGCAATTACAGCAATATGTTATTGCAATGAATAAAATAGCTTGCAAACTAGATAGCAATGGCGGGCTTTAATAAAAAATGTTAGAGCGATCTTGGTTCCATCCAATTGGACTTTTGACATATGGCTGCCAACTGAGTCAACATCTTGAATTAAATGAACCTTTTGATGTGGAATGATTGTGTCCTATGGAAATCTGGATGATCATAAGGAACAAAAGAACGTGGAAACACTAGCCTGACATTGGCAATGACAAGTTTATGCACTTGGAATGGAATGGTTACTGGATTGCTAGATATTTACAATGAAACAACTAAGACTAACTGCAGCAACAGGGACTGCTTAAAAAGCCATGTAGATAATCAGTCAATCAGCGATATGAACACAGTGCCACCATGCATTCCTTACACAATGGCAGGTTTGCCATCTTTAACTACTCTGTAATCTGTCAGTAAGTGGGTAGCCACTGTGTGCTGGTGTAATTATCAATCAAACAGTATCTCATACAACCTTTACGGCAGACTATCAAGAGGTGATGGATGTGATGGATGAAGAGAGGAATCTAGCAGCAGCAGTCAAGGGATGTGCAGAATAGCAGTTACTGAACTGGAACTTCTCACTTTCTGATGACAATTTCAGCAGAACTGCATTGTGGATATTCTAAGAAACATAGAGGATATCTAATCCCATCTTAAACTGCACCTAACCCTGCATCAGTTTGCTAGCTGCCCCAGCCTGTTATGAACAGTTACAGTGATTTGTATGATTTATATAGTTGTTATGCAGGCATAGGACATGCCTTACAACTACACTCCAAAGAAAGAGACAAACCATCGTACAAGACACTTCTGCTCCTCTCCACAAATGTACAAGTCTTTCTTCTTTCTTGAAAAGAACTATTTAAAAGTAGTTCTGCAGTGTTGTTTCCTTGTTTTAGTATGCTTCATTTAAGAAACTATAACATCTTAAAGAACGGTAATTCAGAAAGCTAATTGCAGTTCAGCCAAAATGACAGAAAACAAACTGTGATCAATAAAGAATGAGATATTCATTTAGTCTAATAAAGATACTTTTCTTTATTTGCATGAATAGTAATGGCATGGTGCCTCATCAACATTGAGCCAAACTTTAAAATTTTTTTCAAGATGATACACCATTTCTCCTTCTGGAGTTCCTAATAACATATTATCAGTGTAAAGCACAATTCCATTACACAATTAAGTGCCATTGTGATAATTTATACAGTCTGTAATAAGAACACAATAAAGATGTTATTCAAAGCAGAAAAAATGCAGAAGTACATTATTTCAGTCATTAGATTTTCAATTTTCAACTAGCCACACATTGCCTAATTAAAATGTCTACTGGCTGATGAAAAACCTAAAGTGAGACCTTTATTTAGCCATGTCAATGACATTTATTCATTTTCTCTTAGTGTCCGTTTCAGCTAGGCTTGTCTCTGTGTTGGACAAGATGATAATGTGTTTTGATAATGAAGGAATGGCCACTACTGGCTGTCTCTCCTGTCAGTACAGACCTCAGCATCAAATGGAGATTTATGGAGCAGAGGGTAGTAGACAAAAAGTACTTACAACTCAAACCTGAGTGCTATGCAGGCAGGAGACACTATGCAAAATCCTATTCAGATGGATGCATTCCACTGAAGAGGGTTCTACAGAAAGTAAAAGAATGTACATGCCAAACAGCACATCCACTGTAATGTAGCACTGAGCACAGCAATAGAAGAATACATATACATACATACAATATATACATACATACATACAAATACATACATACATACTTTTGCCTTGTGCTGTAGTGGTAAGCAGCACAGCAAGTAACCCAAAGGTTGCTGCTTCAATTCCCATTGGGGCATTGCTGTTGTACCCTGGGTGGTACTTAAACCAAAATTGCTTCAGTATATATCCAGCTGTATAAATGGATAAAACTATGTAAGTCACCTATGTAAGTTGCTCTGGGTCAGAGCATCTGCTAAATGACAATGATGAAATGTAATGTCTCTGTGACTTTGTCAATCAAGTTGCAGTTATGCCAATCCAACATGTCTCTGAATATATGTTTGTTGGTTGCATGCACATTCCTCTGTGGACTGAATGCTTCTTATTTTTTTCAAAATGCACTCTGCATTCTCTTCAGGAGATCCAGCTCTTTGATTGAGTTTTGGATCAATTCATTGTTTATATGCATTTTGATTTATGATAATCATGTGTGTTGAAAGAAGTACATCAGAAATTATTGCCATGAGACAGTTAAAAGTCCCTTTGGTCTATGACTACAAACACCTTGCACCCTGACACATGGTACTTATTACCAGTAAGGTTTTTCATCTGAAAAGATATAAGTAAGAGATACCATCCACCTCACACTTTAGGTGCTTTTTTTAAATGAACAAAACCCAACCTTGTAATCTAATCTTGGAGAGCTTTGCATCTCAGTTGGGCTGTTATTGACTGAGCTGGAGCCCATAAATCATGAGAACAGCACAATAAGTACGCCCCAGTGCCTCGGCTGATGTGTGCACTCACAATCTGTAATCTGTTTTCAGGTCACTAGCGCACTGAAGCAGAGATGGAAGCGGACAGTCTCAGACACTACAGTAACCGCTACACACAGAATGGGAACTTCGGGGCGTCACTCCCCCCCCCCCCCCCCACTTGCTAATTTAACCGCGCCGTCCATCATGGACCAGCTGAGAGAGGCACACACGAAGGGGGCAGGGGGTGCCTGCTTAGCATTGGACTCTGTCGTCGCAGTGCAACGGGGGGGGGGGGACTTTCCCTCTGTGTGGCATACTGGTATGAGGAGCAGTTGTGGCTACAAGCAGGGAAGTAAGTGAAGAAAGCCTCAGCAGAATTGCTGGTGGGTTAGAACCTGTCAGGTGAAATCACTGTCTGTGATGGAGTGTTGTGAGGACAACTGACTCCCAGCGTGCGGTGGCATGACAACCCCACCTGCGCATCATTAAAAAGCCTGCTATTACCAAGGATGGGGACTTCCTGAAGCAACAGAGGAGAAGAGGCACTCTTCTAAACCCTGGTGTTATCTTTTAACCAAACAATGGTACACAGCAATGGTAGCTATCTAGCATTAACCTCTGTTGTGATTGACTTGCTAAACAAATTAGATGCACCATCCCTAACAGGTTTGTTTCTACTGTGAGACAGAAAGCCTCTAAATGCTCAAAGATATTCAAACTTTTTTTTTTTTTTTAAAGATGCATCTTTTTTCCTCACACAACCTGGAGCTATACTTCCATTTCAAAAATATATAATCTTTGGCCCAGAAATCCTTCATAATTAACAATTATCTTGCAGTCGGCTCATATTGCCGTGGGAGCTGTTTATTACGTTGCACTAAAATCCTGAGCCCTGCTGACAGCATCTGAATGCACTGCGGCACGCAAGCTGATTTTCACATCGTTTTTGAAAAATGTAGAGGGCTGCAGTCACTTCTATTATTTACTGCACTCATACCACTCAGCTGGACTGGCAAGTGGTGCAAAGTGCACAGGACATCTCCAGAGCATGCTCAAGCTTTAACAGCTGAGAATGCTTGCTTTTGATTCCACTTTAAAATAGAGAGACAACACTGCAAGTGTATGAGGGAAGGAACAACTACTTCTGTCTGCATGCCCAGGTGCACAAACAGCACATCTGTGGTCACTATTAGACTCATACTTTTGGAGGATGATACTGTATTTGCTTAATGCAATTTCTGCCTTTGACCTCATCGCATTTCAATGTGCTGTAATTACAGAGAACCTCAACCCAGATTATGGGATTTGTTTCATTATTTACATTGATTTTGGGCTTTTATTTTTGGATTGGATTTGGATTTGGATTGTAATAATGAGACACCTTTCCAGGGCCAATTCAGCTATAAATTATATTATCAGCATGGATCTCCACATGAGAACTAGAAATGCACCTGCCTGTACTGTTGGCTCATTCTTTTCATTCCCTACAGTCAGAAATATTTACAGGGTGAACTAAGACAGCAAACTCTGGGATACCAGGATACTGGGATAGACGGGCAACAGCTTGGAGCACAAATGCTGTACCTTTCTGTTCTATTTTTATACAAACAACACAATACAAATTCAGTACACATTAAATGATCACTCCATTTCCTACAAAATTGAAAATTTTAAAGACAATGTAACTAAGAACAGCAATAAAACAAACAAGTACATTACATACTTTCCAGAGAGCAGTCTATTTTACTTACACGAGCTAGCTAGATGGCAAGTAGCAGTACAATTACACTTTAAAAGCTGTACTGAGTAAATGTTAGCACCAGAACATATCCTTACAGCATCTTTGAAAGAGGAATTTATTCTGTCTAGAACAGGTTTGGGCAGTTAATATTACCATTGAGCATTACCATTAAGATCTGAGCTGCTAGTTGATGGCTTTCTCACTGCCCGTAATCTGAGCACACAGTGGTGAGGTGTGAAGCGTATGGTACTGAGGGAACATCTTGCCCATTTTATGAATGGTAGCTAATTTTAATTAACTGGCTAAGTGTGAGAAACATAACTGGCGTGAAGAGTTTGAACTGCAGCCATGCTGAAACCAAGGCAGAACGTTCCCAATGTTTGTTCCTCCACTGCACTCCTAGCTGTGCAACGCACCTCCTCAAATGAACAGCACTTGGCTTGTTTTGGAGGCTGTTGGCAATGCAGGACACACAGTAAAAAAAGGTACTTTCAGGAGTAGCAATATGACCATGGTACTGTGGGTTCAAGGTGACTATGTTAGCACACTGGGGGGAAGGAGAGCTGGGCTTTCTGTCTCACACTGGGGTAAATGTCTCCCTGTATTTTACCAGAAGCCCAGAAACAACTCCAGCTTTGACTCACCCTCAGACTTAATTTATTCAGCTGCGCTCACATCATTTTCCTTCATGAGCTCCAATCTGCAGTTCTGAACACAAATTAAACAGAACACATGCACTCTTCTAGCAATTGCAGTCCAAATCACGATGTTCAATGACACAAGTTCAGCTCACAACAGGGAAAGGTAAAATAACTAAGAAGAGGGAGTTACCAATCAGGCCAAAGGGTGGAAGGATAGTCTGACAGCTACAATGGGTGAATTGTAGTAACAATAGCAGTCTATGAAGACTCCAATTAATTTGTACTGTTGATTTGTACTGTTCCTGTACATAATGAGTTTCAGGGAACTTGACCTGAATGGAAATAAATGGGTGTAAAAAATGCATTCAAAAGTAGCCTCAGAGCTTCAGTTAAATTTTTCACTATTATAGGGGGAGATCTGCACACTACACCCAACTGAAATTGAGAAGATGGATTACAGGTAAAGAGCAGCAAACATCCCCAATATTTGGGATTACTAGTATAACACTCAAATTTCAGTGACTGGTCAAATTTCACAAACTCATCAGGTAAGAGGCTCTTTGTAAAGTACAGCTAATCCTCTCCCTAGGGGAGAGAGGCTCCTGGCTAGCCCATCTATAAAATACAGAATACCCCCCACAAGCACACACACACGCACAAGTATCAAATATTTATACACTCTTGATTTCATTAAAACATGTGAAAACCACATTGCTCATTGAAAGGCCACTGCCCCTACAGACTTGCAGAGAAATATGGTAGAAGACAAGCATGTGAGTTTACATGCTTTACAAGAAAATTGATAACCTAATGTGTAAATTAAACACATTTCACAGCTATACAAAATCTGTCTTTTTTACAGTATATTGAAACAATGCTCTGTGTCCCTACAGACCTGAGTACACCATTAATAATGTGGCCTATAACAACAAAATCCCAGGGCTAACCAAATTACACAAAGGGTGTAAAAAATACAGCAAAAAAAAAAACAAAAATGGAGAACAAAAACTTTATTAAAGCAGACATAGAGCTGCCACTCTACTGTTGTCATGTTCAAGATGACAAGACGACACTAATATAAGCAGTTCACACTGTCATGAACTGTGACTAACTCTGCTATTGCAATCTCCTTTATTAGTTTTCTCCTGACATTCCAGTATTAGGTTTATTTTAAAACTACCCACTTTTCCAATGTGATGTTTAAAAATCAACTAGAGCATGTCAGTTAGAATATTAAAATGCTACATTGATTTCTTGCTGGTACATCAAGCAAAACAAATGGAAAATGCAAGACATTTGGAAGAGGTGGAATGTGTGGTGTCCACCTTTGCTATTTTGTTTAAAAGAAACTCATTAAAAAAAAAAACATCACAAATGAAAGGATGCTTCTCTAAACTTTCACTTGGATCTTATGATATTTTATGATATTACTTCCACTCATCCACTATTCACACATGTTACACATGTTGCATGTTATGTCCCTGTCTGTGCATGGAATTTACCAAAAAAAAAAAAAAACCTATCTTCCCATAGTGTCCTTCAGACAAAGAGGAGAGACACCATCATAATATTACATTGTTTTTGTTCCTGATAATCACACTCTTTCACCCCCATTAGTTTCCTGTGCAAACAAGCTTTCCAGTGTTTCGCTGGCTGAAATCTGCCCTAATGCATGAAGATCACTCAGGACACAGGCTTGTTTCAATTTCCACAAGGTTAATACACACTCTATGTATATTAATAATAGCAGTGAACCCTTTTCTGAAATCGTCAGTCACTTTTTTCTCCCCCGCGGACTCAAAATACATTACACAGTTTTTGCTTAGTATGAAGGTCTAAATAATGAAGATAACCTGTAGGGAATTGTGTTCTTCTGCTACAGTAATGTCAAAACAACATGTAGAGAGAATACTAAAGTATGCCCTGAAAACAGACATCTTTGAAATATATGCTTCATTATTAGTATAGTCATATATTCTTATATTTATACAATAACACAAAAAAGAAAAAAAAAAAACATTGACTGAAAAACATATTTAGCATCACAATTAATTAGGGCATGAATTTATATGATACACAATTCAGCTACATTTCCAGAACACATTCAGTCAGTAAATAATCTTGATAATGTACAGAAATGAGGGGCACAAACATTAGTACAATAGCATTTACCTGTGGAGAGAAATTAAAATGTATCACACTGTAGAGAACTGTGCTGAACAGCAAAAACTTCTGCAGTAAGTAGCAGTACAAATATAGTTTGGCCTGGGTATAAAAGCTTCTTTGTGGTCCTTCATTGTACTTTTACCCAATTAAAACTGGCTTTGATACATACATAAAGGTCTCCCCTTGCATATCACTCATTAAAATTCTGCATTTGTTGAAACACAAACCGTACTTTAATGATCAGGACTGAAAGACTGTAGAGGGATTTATATCCAGCATGAGTGAGCCCTGAACTAAAACTGTCACTTTATTTGTTTCATTTTAGAAAAATCAAAATTGTGTGTGATATGAAGGGTATGCAGTGGTTGGGGCTAAACTTTCAAAAAATGAATTTGTGTTGATGTCACTGTTTGAGTTTCTGCACTTTCCTTTTTTTAAACCTAAATGAAAAAAATGCTGTGGCACATTAAAAAAGAGAGTGCTTTAAAAAGAGAGTTTTAATTTACTTAATGAGAGTTAAAAATCTAACCTCTCGTGTTCTGTTAAAATGCACAAAATATTGTTCATAGCAGGTCTATAAATGATATATTGTTCCTAAAATGAAAGCCCAAGGCCCTTGCCATTCTTGTTTCATGATTAAAAGTGGAGTGTCACATCTTTATTTCAAAAAGCAAAAGCAATGAGCCCCCTTGTGCCAAATCAAATGGTCATCTTCCCTACTCCTCATTTACATGTAAAACAACTGTAGGTAATTAATTAAACTGATTAATTAAAATTAAGACATTTCATCTGAGATATTTAAAACTGAGAAATTTAAAAATGTATTACATCTGTGGTTATACTTTAGCTAAATTTAATCTTCAGCTGAGCCCACTGTTACTTGCCGCCCTGATTTACAATGAACACAGTAATATATTATACTTACATATTTACTCAGACTATCCTGTTGAGAACAAGGATATCCTTTGCCACTTTGGGGGAGACCACAAATATTCTACATTTACAAGAGCTGAACACATCCAGTCAAAGCATCAAGCTGAGTGTCTAATTCTCAGATCATAAATTACTTCCAAAAGATCTTCTTAATCAACCTAAGCACACACAACTAATAAAAGATGAGAGCATTACAGTTTTGCAAAGTCAAGGTAAAATATTTTGTCTGTAAAGCCAGCCTTGAGAGCACTTTGCATGTCATATAAAATTTCATATGGAGGTGAAATAAATATAACTCAGACAATAAAGTCATTCATTCAATCACAAAGGAACACAGTGTTCCCAATAATTCTACCAAGATTTATGCAACAATAAATTCTCAGCCTAAGTATGTGGTATAATAAGCACCTATAAGACTGGATATTTTCCCAGAGTGTAAAATAAAAAGTATATGAAATATGCATTCACACACATCTCACACTGTTGATCACCACTTGTCTGTCTGTCCATCTCTTTATCACTCACATGCACAGAGGCTCACAAACACAGACACAGACACACATATGTATGTACGTGTGTATTTCCTGCAAGCATACGTAGAGATGTGGCAGCTTTCTTTCCCCTGTTCATGACACAAACCTGCCTTCCCTGGGCCCATCCTAATGATACACTGAAAGTGGCTTTTGCCGGTCTTTGAGATAGCTAAAAAGGAAGTCACCTAAGCCAAGCAGCAGTAATTACCTCCACAGTTCACCAGAGAGGTCTAATTTCCGTAGCCTCCTGACTATTTCTGGAACCGTGGCTATGTATGATTGATGGTTTATAAAACCTTTTTTACAGTTCTGACATTTCTGTGAAACAAGCAGGCCTGAACTTTCCATCTGGTGTACCTGGCTCATCAGCAACCCCCCCACCCAACCCTAAAGTCATCCACTGTCCTTGAGCACTGCCGCACAGCTTTGATCATGGCTCTTTAGGGAAAGGGCAGGAACCCAAAAGATTAATGCTTTCCCAGGGCATATCACACGCTACTCCATGCAGCTTTAATCACTACCAACAGCTTATTGTAAATGCAGAGAGTGTGCGGAGCTGCTTACAAGCACAACTGCCAACAATGTCATATTCACGTTGGCACCCTGCAGTGTTTTTAACACTCCCCTCTCTGAAAGAACAGGGCTGAGCCTGATAAAATAACAATTTAAGTGGAGGACAGAGACAAAATGCACAACCTACATATCAGGAACAGTCAAAATTCCATTTTTAAAAGGTATGAACTATTTCCCTGTTGAAAAGAATGCCAGGGCAATGCTAACAGCATCTGATCTAATCCATAATTTAATCAACCACAATGGCTATATAATGTATTCACAGTATGAAGGCAGTACTCGCTGATTAAATCCATTACTGTATCATTGAGTAACTCATTGATTAACAGATCATCAATGACAAACATTTTTAATGGACAACTGTTCACATACAATCACAAGACAAACTGATAAACTGAAACTAAATGTAGAAGAAAGCTATGGACTCACTAATTACCTTTCCGCTCATAAAAAAACTGCAAAGCACTTAAACACAGTTTTAATCTGTGCAAAACTGAAACAGAACACTGGAGACATGGGAGCGTTTTGCACACTTTACATTCTCCTGGTTACTTTTGAAACAGCATGTTGAATATTGATTCAAAAAATCTTTCAACAAACACATCTGTGCATATGGACGTTTGACTGTCTGTTCTGAGCTAATCATTTCTGTTTCAATTATGAAACATTTGAGGTGGCGCTTTAGGAGTGAATGGAAGCTGCATCTCACATCAAATACATGAGTTCCATGTTTGAAATCAAACAGGAAAAACCCAGATGTACTAACAAGTTGATACCTGCGAGCAAATACATTACACACTGTGAATAAATCATATTTTGATATGTACAGCAATAAGATGCCTTTTATTTCTGTTGGTTCAAGGTTATACCTTTTCTCATTTACATGTGGGCTTTTGTTGTTCCCCAATTTTATGGCTGAGGAGACTGCAGCACCAGAAGCTCGACTGCACAGTGGTGGTAAATGCACTCTGAAATTTGACTGGCATAAAAGTACAATTAAATTAGAAAATATAGCTGAGAAAGTAATGCAACTAAGCCTTCAGAGATAACAGTGAAAATAATGAAGAATCTTTTTGACGAACAGAAAAATTACTTTCAGTACAAAGGACACAATAGTGTTCCTGAAATTTGCCTTTTGCTGGGTTGTAGACACACACACACGCACTCACACACACACAAACACACTATATAATTATATATATAAATGTGTATATATATATATATATATATATATATATATACACACACACACACACACACACTCTTCTATCTATACTATATCTATATGGTATATGCTCTACTATACTCTATATACTCTACTATATCTTGATACACCAAAATACATGAGCCAAAATATTATGACCACTCACAGGTGAACCGAATAACATTGATCATCTCCAAACAAGGGCATATGTCAAGGTCTGGGTAGATTAGATGGTAAGCGAACAATCAGTTCTTGTAGTCAATGTGTTGGATGCAGGAGAAATGGGCAGGAGTAAAGACCTGAGCGACTTTGACAAGGGCCAAATTGTAACGGCCAGACAAATAGGTCAGAGCATCTCTGAAACGGCAAGGCTTGCAGGGTGCTCCCGGGTAGCAATGGGGAGTACCTACCGACAGTGGTACGAGGAGGGACAAACCACAATCCAGTGATAGGGTGTTGGGCGCCCAAGGCTCATCAATGCACAAGGGCAATGAAGGCTATCCCGTCAGGTCTGAACCGACAGAAGGTCTACTGTGGCACAGGTCACAGAAAATTTTAATGATGGTTACGGGAGGAATGTGTCACAACACACAGTGCATCGCACCCTGCTGTGTATGGGGCTGTGTATCCACAGACCAGTCAGAGTGCCCACGATGACCCCTTTCCACCGTCGAAAGCGCCTACAATGGGCATGCGAGCGTTGGAACTGGACCTTGAAGCAGTGGAGGAAGGTCACCTGGTCCGATGAGTCTCGTTTTTTTGGATCAAGTGGATGGCCGTGTATGAGAGCGCCATTTACCTGGGGAACTAATGGCACCAGGATGCACTGTGGGAAGACAACAAGCCGGTGGAGGGAGTGTCATTCTCTGGGCAATGTTCTGCTGGGAAACCCTGGGTCCGGCCATTCATGTGGACGTTAATTTGACACCTAAACCTAAACATCATTGCAGACCAGTTACACCCCTTCATGGCAATGGTATTCCCTGATGGCAGTGGCCTCTTTCAGCAGGATAATGCGCACTGCCACACTGCACACATTTTTCAGGAATGGTTTGAAGAACGTGATGAAGTGTTCAAGGTGCTGCCCTGGCCTCCAAATTCTCCATATCTCAATCCAATTGAGCATCTGTGGGATGTGCTGGACCGACAAGTCCAATCCACAGCGGCTCCACCTCGTAACTTACAGGATTTGGATCTGCTGCTAATCTTTTGGTGCCAGATACCACAGGACACCTTCAGGAGTCCATGCCTCGGCGAGTCGGCACACGGAGGACCAACAGCATATTAGGCAGGTGGTCATAATGTTTTGGCTAATTGGTGTATGTACTCTTATGTGATAAAACCTATTTTATACAATAAAACATGAAAATTTCATTCACTTCAATACAGTTTCACTATATGATTTTAATACCTGAATACATTCAAATTAATTCCGCTTGCAAAGTGATTTAACTTATGATGCACTGTACTGCCCTGTTTATTCACCTTAGACAACCCACTTCGGGTTCAAATAATGTTGGTTCAGATGTGGTTGATAGAGTGTATGAATGGCTCTTCACATTCTAGTAAATTGTGACTATTCTTGCACAGGTGTACAAGCATACATGTTCTATTTCCATATACTATAAATAAATCGTTCAACCAGTAAATAGAAGTTACTCAATATGTACAACGGTAAAGAAATAATTCCATGTGTATAGGGTTTTAGGACCTTTTTTATGAGTCACTTCCCTTGTCTGCACATCCCGTTTCCAGGTACCGATAGACATATGGGCGTATTTTTGGTATTGGTACTGATTGTAAATTGCTAGGAATTTGACTTACGCAAACATCTATGCCCTGTCGAAAAGGTCAGAGAATGAACAGGTTTGATTTTTGTCTGTGGTAACTCAACCAAGCATTTGGTGAAGCTCATTAATTTTTGGATGTTTTCATTTTGAAATCTTGTCAATTTGTAATTAAAAATTAAGTTCCTAGCATGGTCACATGTATTCCAAAATCTGTTTGTGTAGGCTGTCATTTTCTGTTGCCTGTCTGAACTTGCAACAGAAACTCTGAACTGAGGCCTGGATAACAGTCTGCTATCAGTCTGTAACATTACTATCCTTTCAGGCTAAATATAGAGTTTGTGAAACAACTCATCACAAATTTAATTACAGGTCAAACTCAGTATATATTCCACAGGACAGAATGTAACAATATGTCCTATGCATTACACACGTAGACTTTGAACACAGTTGGAAATCTCTCTAAACAAATCCATTATTTTAATTACATAAGCTGTTTTATTTGCTACCAATTAGCTTTATTTATCATATACCATTCATCAGAAAAGAACATGGCTGATGTGTCCTACGCTTTTTCTGTACACTGTAAATTCAGTTGCTTGTGAAAGACGTGTTCAATAGAGCCCTTTCCTCCTGCATCTGTATTTGTCTTTCCCAGTCTGACCTCTAGTAACCTGATCAGCTCCACTTCAGCGCCATTAGTCTGGTGTTGTGGATGGTGCACCGTTTGCAAACCAACTACATAACAAAGCAGGGAGATTGTTTAGCTTTCTGTGTGCCTCTCAAGTTTCCAAGGAAACCTCAGAGCCACGGAGAATACGAAAGCCTACAGTATGTCACTGCCATACATCCCCTGCCACGGTTGTAAATTCAGGATTAGAGCTATCAGTATGATTAAAAAGAAGTGCAACATAACATATATCAAGCCACATAATTACAAGTGAGGTGCTGGAAAGGTCAGTGGAGAAACAGAAACATTAAGTCCTTGTGGAGATGCAGATGGAAAGGCCTACTTAGCTTAGATCTCCCTGTCTGTGATCAAAGGGAGCAAAGAAAGAACAGCGGCTCTACATAAATAACAATTAATGAGTGCATTATTAAACAGTGTTGGAGTAATTACGACTACATGCATGTTCAAAGTCAGACAAATACAATTTTGTTGAATTAATCTATTAAAGGCTGGGAGAAAACATCCATATTATATACTTTGTTTAAAAGGCTGAATAACAGCATTTGCTTTGCTAGTACATGATAACTCAAAATACCTTCAAGACAACATCCTCATATACAGTGTTATGCCTTAAACAATTTTAACATTAAATTTGAGGAAAATGTTGGAGCTGCAGTCTATTTACATTAAATATCACAATGAGGTGTTATCCTTATTTAAAATGTAATGTACAATGTCATTTGTAAACTCCCTCTGGCACACACAACAGTATTGGTAGTTGTGAAACCTGCTGGAAATTACCTTTAAAAAGTTTAGTTTGTGAATGCTCAGATTTTCATATGTACATATGCAAGAACTTGACAAAATAAGATTCCTTCAAAATGGGCTAACAACACCTAAGTTTGTACCCTAAAAATCTGAAATTATCCACTGAATAGAACAAACATTTAACAACATACAATTGCATTAAGCTCCAAAAAGATATGTATGTGAAATGAAATGTCAGTATAAAACAAATATTGTTGTTTTTGCAAATAAAGCCTCAAGGTGCCCTTGACTCTGAAAACAACCTCTTCCCATATAATAATCTTACACTGAAACAGAAATGTTTACTAATGTAGCATTAACACCTCATGTGACAATATACAGCACTGGATGTAACATGACAATATTTAAAACTACTATTCATGTAAAAAAAAAAAAAAAACTACAGTGTAAGTGGCACCATGTGCAAGATAGGCAAAAAGTACAATTCTATCAACAGTGCCATTGCACTCATGTGCATTGTTTTGCTAAATAGTATTGTATTGCACAGAGTTTCATGTCAAACAATGTGCACATTCAGTAGGTCAGAGAGGTGTGTTGTTGAGGTTTCAGGTGCACCCTTAAAATGCCTAAGGAGTTATCTGAGTATTGTTGCCTTTATATTACAATGAGTATTACCACACTGTAATTATGACACTCTTACGCATCTAAATATATGTATGGCTCTTAAAGGGTTATTTTAGGAACCATCGCAACGCGACCATTTTACTTTCAAATTTGGCAAAAGTCGCAGCATAACAGTACAATGAAAGCTGTATTTGCCAGCAACCAAACTGCTATCTGCTTCAAAAGTGTCGACCTCTAACCTGAAGAAGCATCTTGAAGTAAGTTCTCTTTTTCATTAAGCTAATGTTGATCGCTAGCTAGCTATCTTACATAGTTTGGCTGCACTGGATTAGCTATTCAGCTAGCTAGTAGGCTAGTAGGTATAGTATTAAAGCTAAATAGCTAACGGGGAGATACAGTGACAAAACAAGTGAGATTTCACATGTTGAAAACTGTGATTACTCTGACAATTTTACACTATGCATATTATACATTAAATTGTTAAGATACTCTTTTCTCACTCACAATGTATTTAAGGTGGCTTGTGCCTTTTCTAACTCATGTTTTCATGTAGTGTACACATGTTTTTGAATTAGCATTTACAATTCTGAAGAAACTGCAATGAAATGCCAATAGACTTAACATGGGGGTGCCAAAATGTTAGCCACAACAATACTAAGTGAACATTCTAAAAAATAACCATTCAGAACCTTAGTTGGATGAACATTATTTAAAGAACCATTAAGAACGTTCTTCGGATTCCATCTTGCTCTTTCGAGGACACTGTCATGAGAATCACCCAACCAGTATATGCCACATTCACACTTTTACTTACATACTTTTAAAAATTAAAAACACAGTGTTCAGAAAGTAATCCAAAGTCTTTAGATAGTATTACTTACCCTGAGTAATCTAACAGAATACGTTACAAGCTACGTTACAAGTTGCATTCTGTAATCTGTAGTGGAATACATACTGTATGAAAAGTAACTCTCCCAACCCTGTGTATATGTCATGTATATTTCAAACACTGGCCAATATTCTCTGTCTTAGATTTTACTTAACAACGACTTATAAGACCAGCAACACTGCCAGAACAATGTTAATCTTAGCGATTCATGCAAGAGGAAGCCAGGGGGACAGAATGAGCATTATATGGCTACTTGAGCATTTAGGGTGCCACATTGCACCCTGAGAGCATACATTCTGCCTATCAGTTCTCTGAAAGAGCTGAGGAAGAAAGACAGCATGTCTTTCCCTTGACGAAGCAAATTAAATTTAGATTAGACATTATGATTAACCTGGTCAGGACTCTTTTAGCTCCAAAAGCAACTGGACACATGGCTGCTGGATAAGGAAGGAAGACAGCAAAATAAAAGCCCAAGGGTAGTCTGACAGTTGGTTGCCTCCAGCTGATGTGCTTCTTTGCACAGGTTCCCTCCAAAGACTGGAGGACATACATGTTGCATGAGTGGCAGCAGTGGCAAGCATATGTTACATGGATTGCACTCATGCCATACTGAGCAGAGCGCTCAGCCACACGTAGACACAATGGGACTGTGAATGGGGATTAGTGATTGCCACATCTGCAGCTGGCGCCTGTATCAGTCAGTTTGTAATTTCACTCACCTACCAATCAAAAAAGCATAGGTGTCAGGGCTCCGCCCCCCTAGCTGTGGTGTTTTTGTTTTTTCCCTGTCCATGTGCTTTTTGTTTTTTCCTTGTGTTCCAGCCCCGCCCCGCTCCCCGCCTGGTCCCCGCCCTCCTGATTGCCCCATTACCTTCACCTGCCTGCCTGCCCACCTGCATCCCATCTCCTCATCAGCCCAGCCCTATTTCTACCCTGCTTGTTCCTGTCTTGTTTGCCAGTTCGTCTCAGTGTTTTCGTACCCGTTTCGTTCCCGCAGTTTTTTGGATTTCTGTATTCTCTGTGCCTGACTCTGCCTGCCGTTTTGTCCCTTTGCCTGATCGTTTGCCTGCCCGGTTCCTGATCCTGCCTGCTTCTGTTATTGACCCTGTTTTTGTCCACGGACTGCCTTCCGGTTTTCGACCCTGCCTGCTTTTGTTTCGCTACTTTCCTGCCGTCATTTATAAACCCGCCTGCAACCTGAAGCTCTCTTGGTCTGCGACTGAGTCCCTGCCTGAGTCCTTACAATAGGCTACAAGAATAAGTGGACAGCATCAATAAGGTTACAAGACAAACTGTACTTAGCATTGTGCCTGCAGGCATCAGGGATATAGCTTTTAACATTAATTATAAGATAACTTCCCCATGGAAGAGACAGACCAAAATTGAATCCCAGACAATGCAATCAGCAGCATTTTGTAACTTAATATGCAAGACAAGAGTCTGAAAGAACAGTTTGACATCTTGATAATGTAGAACAATTAAGAATCATAATGGCTGTTTAATGTTTCCTAAACATGCATTCCATATTGATTTTTCTGATCAGATCATAAGGATTTTGGCAGAGCTCCTAAATGACTATGATACATGCATCCTCTGGGACCAGGAGTCTCTTCAGAGGTTCAGTCAATGTCAGAACAGTTTGCCTTGGTGGAAAATTAAAAACCCAAATGACGCAGCACAGTTAACTGAATGCTGGGTGCTTCTCATTTTTCCTTTGATCACAAGTAGCCACAATTTCCTATGATCAGTCAATGCAGTGCACATGGAAGGGAAATTGTTGTCCTACACTTTAGACAAAGTTGAATAAGGACACATATGAAATGCTTGTAGTATTGATTCAGCATTTATTCCCATTCCTGTTGCCCAAAATACCAACAAAAAAGCTCTATAAAGTCACCACAAAATTTTCAGAAACATTTCACTGACATATATGATGAAGGCAAAAGAAAACATTTCCCTTCCACTTGCCTTAACCCTTAACTCCTTTGGTATCCCATCTTTGAAAGTTGAAAACGTGGGGCATCATACAGTTGGCAGTGAGACAACCATTATCCAACTGTTGGGATACCTAAACTGGGTGGCAGTGTAGCATAGTGGTTAAGGAGGAGGACTCGTAACCGAAAGGTTGCCGGTTCAATCCCCGCTGCTGTACCCTTGGGCAAGGTACTTAACCCACAATTGCCTCAGTAAATATCCAGCTGTATAAATGGATAACATTGTAAAGAACTGTAACCTATGTAAGTCGCTTTGGATAAAAGCGTCTGCTAAATGAATAAATGTAAATGTAAACTTGTGGCAGAGGCTGTGCTGACTGCTATATATTGCTGTATTAGATGAAGTATGACACACAAGAACTGCATGCAGTAATACTTCACATAATGCAGACTTATTTATTTATTTATACCTTTTGTTAGAACCCTGATTAACCCCATGTTTAATGCAGTGGCCATATTGGAATAATCATGCTATGATGTATGACTCCCTAAACTTAGTATAAAATGGGTGTCAAATATTTGGTGTGTGAAGATTTCAACCTAGCCTGTGTGTGTCTAAGCACAAAAACTGATGCATGTACACTCCATCATATTGCATATACTGTATGAGGTAAGAATAATGGAAGGCACTTTGACATTGTTTTTTTTTTCTCTTTTTTTCATAGCCTACAGGGAAAGCATTTAAACCCCTCAATTTCCATTTAAAATGAAAAACAGATTCAGTATGGCCAGCAGGATATGTTTCTGGTGTCATACACAGCCAGTGTTTTCAAAACCCAATCTCTGACTCATTCAGATTACAATACCACTCAAAGATCATCAAACAAAAGCACATCATTCAGATACCACAGTGCACCACTGGATATAGTAAGCAACTAACTTGTTCTCAGCTTTCAAAAGTTATCTTTGTAATTCTGTTGACTTGAGGTATCACGACAGCCTAAACTGTTTTTACTCCAGTTTCAGAAATGGCAGTTGACTCCCCACTTTCTAGTCACTCAAGATGAGTGATGCTGTGACACACATCTCCCCTACAGCTACATTCCCCAACATTAATTACATTGATCCTATAGTTTGAGGAAAGAGTGGCCTGTAATTTCATGTGGGGGTGCTGTCTGATTGAGTATTCTCTGCCTGCCAACCTCCCAACAGAGACTTCTTAGTCGCTGATAGCATACAATGTCCATGTTTGGAAGCCCAATATCCATTTAGGAATGCTGCGTATCTTTTGAACTTATATTGCTGAGATAACATTTACGCATGTATCCTTCTGACCACAGGGCATGTCAAAGAATATCACACAGCTGTTATTCTCTCCTTTTCTGATGTGCTCCTTCTTTAGCATTTAAGAGGCATTTCTTTATTGGATTTTTTAATGGGTAAAAGTATTTTCACATAACATTACAGCAGATAAATAGTAATCTTCGCAGAAAAAAAACGCAGAATGGAAAAATCGGGGCACAATGCCAAAAGCTGTTCATATCTAGAGTCTGTGACTGCTATAAAAGCACAACAAATAGCATTGTCACATATTTATGAGGCATAAGCCCTTGAATGCTAAAGTAGGCCAGGCACAGGTGTTTGGGCAAGATAAGGCCCCCTGTCCTGCATTTTTAAGGGGTTACTGCTCAAAAAACTGATACAAATTTCTCAAAGCCTAGGTGCCAATCATTCCAGTTCATATGTAGGCAGGAGCCTCATCCAGGGATAGGAGCTAGTCTGTTCGAAGTTACTCTGAGAAAGAAGATATAATGGTTATTCCTGAAAGCACCTGGAAATGAAGGCCGAAGGTTACCAAACTCATTGGGAGATGCCATACATTTTGCCACAACTCTGGATTTATATATGTATGTGTGTGTGTGTGTGTGTGTGTGTGTGTGTGTGTGTGTGTGTGTGTGTGTGTGTGTGTGTGTGTGAGTGTGTGTGTGATATGTATATATATTTATATATATATATATACATATATAATGGGGTTTAACAGCTTAAGCAAATAAAAAAAAAAACAAAGGCCAATCCATTCCATTATGTTTATATTGCTAAAACAGGAGAATGACATGCTTCATCATAATTAACCTGTCTTTATTCACTTGGAGCAACTACAGCATATTTCTTCTACTTCCCTAAATGCCTGTGTGATAAAATTATGGTTGGTTACAAATGAAGAGAACTGGAAATGACACAGCAGCATTCTTTCCACAGGGTTAAACACTGTAATAAATACTAGTTACAACAAATTGTCATGAGAGCACTAGTAAATCAGAAAAGCTGTCACAAATGATTCATATGTTATAATTCATCTCTGATGAATTAGACTTTTTGTATATCGCGTCACTGCACACATCTAAAAGCATCAATTACTGCTGCTCTGCTGCAGCATGTTAAAGATTATCAGCACATTGTGCAGCACCGTGGTGATGTTTACATTTGCACATATAGAGATTGAGACTCTAGTTCTGCAAGGATGGGTTTCCAGACCTCCCTTTTCTCCTCATTCCTGAGGCTGATCCTTTAAATGTAATCACTTATGCATGTGCTTGGGGCTCATACATCTAAAATGATCGTGCCCCTGTCTGAGGAAACAATATAATTAAGAAAAATTAACCACTTTAAAACAATTATCATCACTATAGATTTACTGTTGAGCTACTAATGACAACTAAATTAACACAAGTGAGCAGATTTGAAATTTCATGCATAGTTTCATACATGACTACAAATTTAAATGTACACAACAAAGTAATGTTTGTGCTTTGAATAATTTATCTTCACTGAAAAATACTCTTAAATTAAACCTATTGACAGTACAACTAGACTGGGGTGCCTGAAGTTTGAAGATTTCCTCTTGCAGGGGAAATTCAGTTAAGCCTGGTGACAATTTCTCACATCCTTCACTTACACGTTTTTCAGTTTTTGGGATTGGTACTTGGTATCCGCACCTACGTCTATTAAAATGGGTGGTACAACGTTGTACGCTGTGAATAAATGTATATTGTCCTAGAAAACCATGCCTCAATGCCCAGAGCTTGGTGACTCTCATTGGAGCTGTGAAGTCCTCATTGCAAACGCAGTCGCTAGACAGTCACTTTAATCATGACGGTCGAATAGACACTAATAACGAAAAATAAAGCAGCTGTGGAACAGAGACGAGCATGAAAAGAAATAAGTTAAAATGTTAGTACAGAATACTGTTATTTAAAAAATAAGTCTTTTTTTTTTCAACATTTTTCATCGGGTAACATTACATCAGTAATACAGCAAAAGCATACCAGTCGTAAGGACTGCAATATCTGACCACATTGTTTAATTCTTCATATGAAATGGCTGATTTCAGAATAAGTGTGGAGAAATTTTATGAAGGCGTATGCGTGCCGTACCGTCCCAAAAAGGAACTGGCTGAAACACAGAGACCGATGGATATGAGGTTCTCTCATGGTAGTGTGCGATTTTTGTGTTTGCAGCTGTATTTATAGAGTCATCCTGTTATTAGGCCTACTGTCAGTGTCAATGGGGCAATATTCAACATATCTTTGCTAGGTAGCTACCGTTTCATTTAAAGCGAATGCTCCTACGACTGAATTAACATGTTGCTCGCCCCTTCCAAAGACGACAATGTATGTGAAGTATTGTCGATGTAGTGTATTAAAATTGTAATTTATTAAGCGTAAATGTAATGTTTTACAATAAAATGAATACAATTTGTATTTGCTTTCCTGCTACGTAAGTGTTGCATTTCATAAATAAATAAATAAAATTTAAAAAATAAGAGTATATAAGAGTAAATCCTCCCTTCCCAGCTGTCATCTGACCACATCGTGAAGAGATTAAAAAAAGAGGAAAAAAGTTTAAATGCGTGTAGGACACGGTGTAGCTCGCAATGTATAGCGAGACAAGTGACACAAGCAGGAAAATCTTGGACCATAGTATAATTTACTAGCTAGCTACACAAAATATTGCCGCCGATTTGGGGACTAGAGCGATTGTAGATATGTCACGAGATATCCTGCTACTACCTGGAACTGCATTGAGTTCATAGCATAACCGAGACTGCAGTGACGCTTCCAGGTCTTCGTAAAAGAGCCTTCATAAACCGCTGCTTTATCCAGTCGAAAGCACTGGAAACAAGGTGTGTCAACACTATGCCATCTCACTCTCATTCTCTGTGCAGACGGTCTCGATCGCCTCCGCCGCCTTGCCCATTGCCAGAAACAGGAGGTTGTAATATTTTACAACTATTACTGGCTAGGGAATACTCGTAATGAGACGCACCCAAATTTCGAGCAACACGCCACCAATTTTGGCAAACGAATGTCCCAAACGCGCATTTCCTGGGAAACATAGGAGCCTAAACGGCCCATGTCTGGATAAGAAGCAAGGTTAACACACGCGTATCTCAAAGACCTGGCAATTTTGAATTTTGCTGACATCGAGCTGACTTTACCTCATGCCACCTCGCCTACCGTGACAGAAAATAACAGTATAACTGCCAAAATTCTCATACAGTTGTAAAATGAGTAAACATTAAATAAACGAGAAACAGTACTAGCAATAACAAGTGAAAGCAACAGTAGACTTTTTTTTACGACTACCTGAGTATTTCCGAGAAACAATTTCACTGACTGAAAAAAAATCTTACTATGACATGTGGCAAATTGATAAACAGTAACAAAATTACAAACATATAGGGATTTCTCTGTATGTGTTTTTATTTGTAGCACTTTTAGCACTTAAATGAATTAGACCTCCATTTACGTAATAGAAAAGCTTTTCGATGAGAGGGTAGAGAGAAATGGAAAATACACCATTTAGAATAAATATTTATCAATGAAACAACAGCGTTCTTATATTTCTGCTGTGCATCCAAATATTTTCAAAAAATATCACAACCAGTTGAACTTGACAAAAACAGTTAAATCAATACTGTTACTAACAAGCTTAACAGTTGTTATGGATTGACAGTTACACACGATCAATAGCCATGCCTTTCATAGTATTACTTAACAGTATACGTGCTGAAAAGCAATTTTTAATCTAACATTATGTTATCTGTTATTCAGAGAATTGAACTGGAAGGAGAAGGTTTTACTTCAATCAATCAGCTGCGGGCACCAGAATTGGTTGTTCTTATCAGGGTATTATTTTATGTGAGGAGCAACAAATTCTGCTCTTACTACCCCTTCCCTGACAGGCAGTACACATGTTAACAAAAAACCTGGCTAGAAACAATAGCATTGACTGTAACACTTTAAAAAAAATTGTCGTCTTTTACTTAAGATTCATGTGTCAAGTACAGTTCTGTGATGTTGCTTCGTCCGGTGATAGTAAACAAGCTGACAGTGAATGTCCAGAGAAGTACTCCTTTGTTTGTCACATAAATACCATCATGCATTTCAGAAATCCCTTGGCAGCCAGACATGATAACCAATTTCACCTGTCCCAAAAAGCACTGGCAGAATGTAGCAAGATTCACATGCTAAGTACATGTGTATCATGCCTAACAGTTGGACCCTAGCATACTGTTCTGCATGAAATTTGTGAGTGTATATGTGGGAAATTACTTTTGAAATCTGCCCCCTGTAGCCATCACTTCAATGTTTGATTGTGGTGGCACTGTCAAGACTGAAAGTCATGTATGTGGTAGGCCTACTTATATGATCTTATTCTACCATGTAGTCCAGCTCAAACCTTTGGTACCAATGACAGTGGGCTGTTAGCTATCCCTAGAACTCGACCAAAGAAGAGCCATCAATTTTTCAGTTACCAGGCTCCATTCCACCTTTGGACTCAAGGAGTGTTTTTAATTGTTTGGGCCCACTTTTTGGGCTGCCATTTGAGACCTGCTTATAATGTGCCTTGAGATGCTGAAGGGTACACAGGTGGTATACAACTCTAGCTTGTACTGTATTGTACAGAACACATGTGCCTGCAGTACAGACCATTAAGGATTTTGTTTCTCACTCATATTCTATGCTGCCATTCCTTTGGGACACGAGAGGGAAATCAATTATCAGAAGTTACACAACCACATACATTTGCATTACTTAACTCACAATTTGGACTTTTAGGCAACATATTACTTTAAGCACAGGCAAACTGACCCAAGCATATTGTCCCCCAGCCATTTCCTGAAACACTTTTGTGTTCACAGTTCACATTACTTTACATTTATTTTCTAACAAAAGGGAGGGGATGTCCTTGTAAATTGATTATAAAGAGATCTGCACTTACTTAAAGACAACTACACTTACTTCATGCATAGGTACTACCTACAAAGATAATTAAAAAGACTTAAAGCACATTTTTTAAATAACGTCAGAAAAAATTGATCAGTGTCACCATGAAAAAAAGAATCAGGATGCCCTCACTGTAATTCCTGATAATGAACAGGAGCACAATAGTAGCAGTTTCTGCTAGAGGGCATTCTCATCTTGTTTTAATAATACAAGAGATGCTGAGATGTTCCTACTAACTCCCTGAAGGATAAAGCAGCTGCACTGTGTGAAAATAGAGAACCTGTTCTATAGTAAGGTACACGTCTGTGTCTAGCTGTCCCTGTCTGCATGTCCTTCAAACGCAATGCATAAAAATACATTATACAGGACAGCATGGTAAAAGAGTAAAGAGAGAGATGACCCTAGATTCCAATAAATAGGCTGATTTAAAAGAACAGTGAAAAATGTATAAAATGGTCACCTTCACTTTCTGATATAGTGCCTTTGTGCATTTCAATCACTGCTGTACTTTACCTTTGCATTCAGGAAACTAAAAGCATTCCTTTAAAGGGGTCTTTTTTATCCCACTTGAGATCACCCTGGGTTTTGAGGAGAGGTTATTGCTCAGAAGAGCGTAATATATCCTGCCACAAATGAAGAAGACAATCCGTATGCTGTAAATTATTAATATCAACCCTGAGAATCAATCAGTGCAAGCCGAAGCAGAGTTTTGAAAGGTGTACTACAAACACACACTTTACCTCTCTCTCTTTCTCTGAATAGCAGTTGCTGTGGGAATACACCTCTCTCTTCCCCTCATGTTTCATCCTTCAATGATGCTGGAATACTTAGAAAACTGTGCTAGAGAGGCAATAACAGAGGGATATGAACCTACCTCTTAGCAGAGTAACACAGGAGAGGTGGAATTAAAGCAACATGTACATTTAGATTAAGTACTATTCCAAAAAATGTAACATTCAGAGAGAGCAATGTTGTACCCTTGAAACCAGCAGAAAGAATTAAAGTACTGCTGTGGTGCTTATGTAACAGTTGCTCCTCTATTTTACCTTCAATTTGGTCTGTAATCACACAAACATCCCACTGGAGACCCTAACAGTCTTTCTCGACAAAGAATTGCTTTAGTCTAACCATTATTGTGGTTTACAAAAGCAATACAACGGATTCCTCTGAACATTGTACATTGAGTTAAACTTCGAAATGAAGCTCATTTTTGCAACAGTTCATTTCTCAGACTTTAAGAGGGAACTCCAGATGAAACTGTATAGTTTTCTTCAGTATATTGGACCATTCAACCCTGTGCAATCTTGAAACATATATATGGTAATAATGTAAAATTCTGCAGCATAAACTGAGCTCAATATTTGGCTTTATGATGGAATTAAAAAGTGTAGCCAACATCATATTAATCCAAACATCTTTAAAACAAAACCAATTAGTAGCTATACAAATGTAAAGAATCACTGACAAATATCAGTTCAGCTGGAATTAGTTTCAGTGAAAAATTACTCAATGAGCAAGGCAAAGGCCAAATGAACCTTTCTACCATTTGGCAGACCCACAGAAGTTCAGATATGGGAAAATAATGCAAATAAAATATGCCTCCCCTTCGCCAAAACGTGTTTTTGTGACCCCTTTGCCAACTCATAGTAATTAATAAGTATAAACACATTGGGATTGTTTATTCTAATTATATATCTGTTAAGAGAAGACTCTCAATCCCGGTGTGAAAATAAGAGCTGCACTTCCAAAATGCAGATGTAATCATGAATCTTGTGCAAGCAAACCAGGGGTGTAATTACATGCTGAGAGAGGTTTTTCTGGAACTAAGTAATGAGTTCAACAAACATGAGACTTTGAATACAGCTCTGCATGTGGTGATCAGAGGTAAAGCACAAACAAAGCAAGGGAGGGAACTTCAGGGAAGAAACATTAAATCTGTCCTGCACATTGCATCATTTCTGATTCCTCCATTCCCATTCTCTCCATCCTTCCATTTCATTTAAAACAATCTGCAACAACAGCATTTATTCACTTCATATTGAAAAAAAAACTGACCAAATCACACGATATAGGATATATTTCAGACAGGAAACCCCTTACATATACATTTCAGCACATACAGTCATATACAGGCATGCTTTCCTGGTATCCTACGTCTCATTATATTATGTTTAAGAAATCTCACATGGGAGCTGTAGACCACCGTGGTGCTTGTATCCCGAGGCGATCCCAGGCACAGCAAATGGCATATTACGTAAAGACCTGCAGTATGTGTCCAACCATGTTATGTGTGGAAAAATTGATATCCTTGGCCTTTTGCAATACATTGTAGCATGAAAAATGTACATCAGCAACTTTTCATATCTGCAGTAACACTTCATCCATTAGTCTAAAACAGAATCCACTGGTCTCTCAGCAGAATCAAGCAGACAACATGGATTGGCAACATTCAATGAGGAGTTATTTGAGGCAAACAGCCATTATACTGTAATATTTACAGCTCAAGCCAGAGACTTCATTTAACAAGAGCACATACTACTGTACTCCATTTTTTGTGACACCAATCACATTCTTAAACCAATACTAAACCATAATACTAAACCTTTTAATTTAAAAGTAGCATATCACTATACAATATATTTCTGCATAAACGCAGCATAAACATACAGCAGAGAGAGGTTGCAGAACTGAAGGCAATACACATCCAAACAAGATCAGTACGCATGGCCTTAGGACACATCAGTGATTGTGTAAAACAAGTCTATTCATGTTTTAATGAAGCAATTTCTTGACAGCTAAACAAGGGGTTGAACGAAATCACAATGTATTCTAAGAAAATACCAGAGCCAAAGGGGTTCAAACAGACACATCACTGACCTTAATAATGTATCTTTTAGGCTGTTTTCACACTTGGTCCGTTTTGCTGGTCCGAACTCGAGTGCGATTATTACCCCCCTCCCCCTGCCCCCGCTGGTCTCCTTTCACATTACATTTTTTGGTTGCGTGTTTGCGTTGGTTTCGATAAAGTGTGGTGTGTTTTTTTTTCCATTTTAATGCTTGGTTGTAGAGACTCAGTACATGCAGCTGTTTAGTCCATTTCATTGTCTTGGTATTGTTTTTCTGAGACATTGCCATCCTTACACATAAAGGTACTACTTACACACCAAGGTATTACAACGTTAAATATTAAAATTATGTAATTATAATATGAGTTACTATTCAAAGTTACTCTAGTGATAGTAGCTGACTATATTAGCTGACTATCAATTGCATACTTGTTGAAATGTATTTACAGTTTTATGACAGACTACTAAATGCTACAACAAAAATGCTGTGTAAAGAAGGGAGAAGAAAACTAGCAGCACAGGTACAAATTTTAGAAAAGGTAAAGATGGAACACCTACACATTAATTAACATAAAGCAGCAAAAAGCCATGGTTCATACATCTCCTTAATTTAAGATGCAGGAATCTAAGCACACCATTTTAGCACCCCTGTGTTTTATCGCTTGGGCATATTAAAACACCTGAAAAAGTCTTTAGTAACTCAGGTGGTCAAGGAACAAGCATCAGCTAGACAAGTAATTAAGTGGAATACTACTCTGAAATCTGCTTGTGTCATATAGCAAATGTTCTATGTTAAATGACACAAATCTATAACGAGTTTTTATTAAGGATCTCTAAAAGGAGATCTCTAAAAGGAAACTATTCCTATAAGTGAGAAACTGACATTTGTGTTTCCCAAACTCATACAGTCAACTAGCTTGCAATGTTAATAATTTACAGAAGTCTCAGAATATACATTAAGTTGCTTGTGGACTGGCTAACCATGGTATGTCAGTAACCTGCCATATGCAGTCTTGAGTTTAGCAAAGCTGCAACTGTCCTTGGTTAGGCTCGGGATTCCTCTTTTGAAGGGAATGGTAAATACGCTTTCCTCCTTCTTCAGGATGTTTTCTTTTCAATTTTCAAACATTCAATTTTTAAAAAAAAGAACTTTCTTTACACCACATCTAACATACTGAAAAAAGGAAAATTTCTCTTAGAAATGTTTAACTTATGCTATATAATATGCATATATGATCAGAGCAAGGCCATTGTTATTAGACGTCATCTCATTCATAAGAACTGAGAAGAGAAAAGTGGAGAGGACACCCCAGAAGTTCAGTATTTAAAACCAATTAATCAGACAAAAAAACTTCCTGCAATGACATACTGTTAAGCCCTGATCCATAGCACCAGACTTGTGTTTGCATGTAAATATTGTTTCAGTAACAGGTGTGGCTAAATGGAATTAAAAGCAGATAGGAAATCCATGAAAACATAATCCATAAATGAATGCCAGAGGAATCTGAATGACAGAAATCTGTATCTAAAAGTATGAGCAAGCATCCGCCACTCCTCATTTCGATTTCTATGCAATTTTCTGTGGTTCCAGCATAACTCATTTTGAGTCTGGTAACCTGGGACATCACAACTCTGTTATTCAGAACTATGTTCATTTCACACTGAGCTTAACTTTGTATTCCTCTCTGTATATAAAGAATCGCAACTTGAATCAATGCTTGCGTTTCTCCCTTGCATGCAATACAACAGAAACCCTCATATTATGCAGTCACACAGCAAAAAGGTTCCATCCAGCACTATGCAGAGCCTACTTTCAAGTTGATTCATATGATTGTTCTACAAAGCTGTTTAGGTTGCCTTGTCATCAAAGCACACACAAAGCATTTGCATTATTTGTACTATCAGAACATATCCATGTTCCAGTTCTTACAGGATAAATTTCATTATGATGTTTTTCAAAAGTCATGTTCCTGCTTGTATTTACATAAGTAAAGTCCAATTATCACAAAGAATAACAAGCACCTGAGGATTATACCTGGTATATCAAGCTCTGGGGTGGAATGAAAACCAGAATTTGATGTGGCTCCCTAAGACCAAGATGGCCACTGCTGTTTGAAGGAAAAATAATCAACATTAAGTACTATATTGGCATGCAGCTAAAAATGGATGGAGTTTCAATTTGTGTTTAAGTGTTTTTCAACTTCAGCAAAAACTTCCTTTAATGAACAGAAAATAAGGTTTAAGTTCAGCATTGGGATGGCAGAATTAAAAAGCTCCATCTGCCCATGCACACTACTTCTAGTCTGTAGTTGATCGCTCCTCATGTGAGAACCGGTCTGGCATAAATAACTGACCCCTGCACTGATGGGCTGTTCTCTTCCTTTCCCACCTCTATTAGCAATCAAGCATGTCATACTAGGGGTTGCTGCCTGTGTTGACACTCTAATAAATCTGCCTGAAGAGTTCATGAGCTGCATTACGGGAAGCCTAGGAGTGTCGCCCACAACACATTACCATCCAAGAGGGGGTTACAGAGAAGGAATGAGCTGAGCATCTGTCCCTTTCATCGAGAGCCCATTTTCCCCATTCATCTGTCCATTTAAGAATACAGTGAAAGATAAAACATCCTGGTATAACTGTGTATTCCCCTAGTGACACAGTAATATCAATCACCTAATCAATCAAGCTGTACTTAAAATAGTGTTTTACAGAGCATGTTACACAATAGCTGTGCCAAATTACAACAACTGCACAACATGAAATGAAACAAAGGCAAACAGATCTGCAGTCACGTAGAGTGACAGCATTGAAATCAATTGGATATAGCTGCACAAGCCACACAGTAATAAGTCGCATCAATGTAGGTTCATAATCAATTCAAAGACAATGTGAAAATACAGAATCTATTCTGACAAAGAGTGTGTCTGGATGGTATAGTTTAGCATGGTAAGTAAACTGAATAATCTTGTTTACGGCAGAGCAGGTGAATTCAGGCAATCATGTACAGTACTGGAAGAGGGGAAAAAAAACACTTTCAAAGGACGAGCCCGGGATACCCCTAGTGAGCAAGCCAGAGGCGAAAGTGCAGATGAAAAACTCCCATGAAAGGAACAAAAACAACAAGGAAGAATAAAGAAGAATGTGCATGTTTTACACCACAAAATGTCCTGTACATTGACATCAGACAGTGAGAGAGTGGCATTTTGATGGGAAAGGGTTAATTGGGTCACATTGAGCGGAGCTTTATAAATGAAATAAAGAAAGCAGCAGAAAACCTATCTCCAGGCAGAGAGATTTATTATTCTCAATAGTCTAGCCCCAGAATGCCAAGAAGAAAACACGGCCATAATAAACAGACCTTTCAATAAAATGCTCTTCACTTGACCTTTCTGATGAAAGACTGAGCAGGACCAAATAATTCTTTTCGTTCACCATTTGACTGAAACAGGCATCAGATGAGAATCCATTCAAATATCCTAGAGCAAATTTTAGATGCCCATAGTCTATGTATGACCTTTTGTATTGAGCATATTAAGATCTTGTGAACATTCCCAAGTCCATTATGATAGGATGAGTCACATCATACTGGATTCTCCAGGCTGAGAAACTTCAACCACTGAAGAGCCCTTCCATTGAGCCCCATTAAAGGCTGCGCATGCATGTATCCTTGTAAATCAATGTGTTTTGAGGAAGGGGAAAAGAAAACACTGAAAGCAACATTGCAAATTGAGTTTTTTCTATGGAGCAGGACAGCAACTGGCATTCAAATCCCTTTTTCACATATCCTTTTTGATTTCACTCCATGTTTTTCCCAGTCTTTATATTTCTGTTTTAAACTGCATGACAGCTTCACCAAAGCCACTGTAGACCTGTGGAGATTTGAGATTTCTTCAAAAAATGAATACTTTTTTCCCTACTCCCACTGAATCATCATAAATAAACAAGGTGATTAATCTGACAGTTCTGAAGTGTAATTCTGTAGTTTCTACTGCAATGAATCAAGATTACAGTATTACGGTATTGGGATAGCATGCTCTATCCTATCAGGCTGCTGGATTTGTCCTGATTATTCTCTGCCTTCAACAGGACTTTTTCCTGTGTGTTTGATCCATTTCTGTACACTGATGCAGGAAATGCAATGTGACACCGTGTGAATTGAGTCTTGAGGATAATTCACAAAAGTGTTTCAGTCTTTTGCTGTGTATGCTGACATAAAACACGATTTCAAATGAGACATGGCATCGAAGAACAAAATTGCAATGAAGTGGAGCTATATGCACCTCAAACAGAAAAAGAAAATAAATAAATACATAAGAAGATGGCTGAGAGAAAATTTAGATTTCCACCTAATTCTCACAAAATAAACAATGCCTGGTACTGACTTTATGAAAGAAGCAATCTCCAGCTCCTTTTTTTGCTAAATGACCTGCCAATAACAATGCACCTTATGACGCGTGGGTTGAGCACCTGAAAATCCCTTAGCAAAATGAAGCCAAGCACCTCATTCTCTTCAGTATCAGACACAAAATGACCTGGAATCTCAATAATCCTCAGCGCTGTTGGTATTGTTTTTTTTTTTTTTCTTTTGTACGTTGACACACTGCAACATACAGTGTGTCAGCATACAAAGGTAATGAACAAGGCTGCCCAAATAGTGAACAAAGGATCTACTACAGTACAATACTTCAAATTCACTTTTTACAACACTTTCGAAATGAAAAGACACCAGATTTTACCTATGAAATACAACATTCATTTATATACTGCTGTGTGTGTGTGTGTGTATATATATATATATATATATATATATATATATGTATGTGTGTGTGTGTGTGTGTGTGTCTACACTAGCTACAGACATCCAGAGTATACAATACAGAAATACAGACTGAATATTCTCCACACCCAGTTCCTGAGTTTTTGTGTAAAACACATCTATAACACAGGTTATGGCAGGACAACAAATATTCTTATTGTGTACATGTGGGAAAGGTTGGTGAATATGAAATTTTTATAGCTAATTATGATTAATCTTACCAAGATACTCCCAAGCGCAACTCCAAGCATCAGTCTAAAACTAGACAGTACATTTTCTGATAGTTGGTAAGTGAATAAGACATGACGATTTACTCAATACTGAGAACTTTTGCTTGCACCCAGATAAGAGGCAAATACAGTGTTCAGTGCCTTCAAGCCCTCTAAACACACATACATGCATGCATGCAAAAGCACACATGCACAAAAATGACAGGAGGTAAAGGACACAGATTTTTTTTTAACATAGAAAAAGTTGAAGGAGGTTAAGGTATGAGACATGTTACTGAATTTGCAGGCAGAGACAGATCAAGAGAACTCCTCTGACCCCTTTGTCAGTAAGAAAACAGAGCAGTGTGTTCAGTCAATCTAACAAGCGTAGACAAGGTGACCTGGGCCCTATAAAGACACCAAGGGGAAGGGGACATGCATTTCCTTTGCTTCTGTCCACGTATGAGTTTAAACTAGGTGAATTAATGCATTGCATGGGTAGAATGCCAACACAGAGATTCAAGACAATAAAGAACAGCTCAATGCACAGACACTACAGTGATACATGAAGAGAGCCAGCGAGCAATATGGAATAGGGAATAAAATTGGACTTTGACTAATTAAAACAACTGAATGTCTTTTAGTGCACAGTATACTGTCAACATAATAACATTAGCCAACATGCATTCTACATGCTTTGTATGTACAGCAGCAGTTTTGAAATGTTGCGTCCGTCATGGTCTATGATTCACACACCAACATCGAACTGATCGACAAACAGAATATGTTTACTGGACATCACATGCACAGCCTGGAACCTTGAGTCATTTAAGACACTATGCCTCAGGGACAAGTGGAGGACATACAGGACCATTTTCAAAGAAGGCAGGAGATGGGTGGTGGGGACGACATTTCAAAGAAAAGTGACTGCTCTAATGAGAGGATCGACAGAGACATCTCCAACAGCAGAGGGAGAAAAGAATTCTGCCTGGCTGAAATATTTCTTTTTCCTTAAACTGCCCGACACAACAGCTCCCTTACTTAGATTACTGCAACCACAAATTCAAAAAGCACAAACCTTACTCAAAAGACACGTAAATAAATTAATTACTATGAGAAATAAACTCAAGCCGCGGTTTACACTATATCTGTGTACCACAACAACAAACCAGAATGTCTCCTCTTCTCCTTTTAGTATATTACTACATGATCTGGAAAGTGCAAAGATGAGAAATACAAACCTGTTCCTTGTCTTACCAAGCACCTGCTTAGCCCGTAATCGCCCTGTAGCTCGCTCTGTTTCTTCGAGCATAAAGACTCAGCCAGACAGAAACCAAAAGGCCCGAGTGCCTCAATTGTCTTTTTTCCCTGCCTGCTCTAATGAACCTTATTAAGGACATAAAAGGGTGCTTTTCTGAAAAAGCCATTGACCACCAGAAGGTACCTTGCAGTAAGGGTAGTTTATGCTGGCAGCTGATAGAGGAAACCCTGTTGTACCAACAAACTTGCCCTGTTCAAACAGTGCAGCACACCATGTGTTTACTGCTTTTCATAGAAAAAGAAGCAAGGATGTTAGAGCAGAGATGTAAACATTTACCTTGTAGAGCAGTGTTTGTATGAAATCCCTGAGGCTCCCCCATTGCTAATTCCTGTCTGCAAGAACCGATTCAGGTACTGTATATAATTAATTCCCCAATACTGTCCTCTTCCTTGTTCAACTGTAATGCTAGAGCTGCTTTCCCATGTACACAATTAGCATATGTGGCTTCCTGGCCGCTCTGTACTCATCTAACCTGTTCTGCTGTTGATTGACATCACTTCCTCTCAGTGACTGTACTGGACGCACCTGTTGAAGCTAAACAAAACCGGCAGGAAAATCCTTTGTGTAGCAGGGGCAGTCCCTTTTTTCTACATATGTAAAAGGAGTGTAGATTGTGCATGTTCACACCCCACCACTGCATACATGTCTTCTCTGAATGATGGCTTCTTTCTGTAAAATGTATTATGTTTTACCTGAGTGATATTATGTGCACACAGATTTAGCACAGACACATTTTTCCCAAGGGAGACATCAGATACGTTTGTCACCTGCCGTAAGGTGAGGCATTATTCTCAGAGATCATGGTGAAAAGGACAAAGCCAGCAGTATGGCTTTGTACCAGTCGAACATTCCTTAAGCACTCTTCCACAGTAATCACATTACACTGACATGAAGCTTCTGGTCTGCAGCAGTGGAAGTAACATCATTTTTGAATTAATCCTTGAAAATATTTCTGACTTTAAACAGCAATAGACTAGCAATAGCAATAGAAACTACTGAATGAACCAACTTGCATCTTATATCAAGCCAATAAAAAATTTAAACAACTTTATGAAGATCAACAGAAAGTTTCCTCTAGTGTTTACATTACATGTTCAACAGTATATGTGACCGATTAAAAACATAATTGAGTAATATTCTGAACTTAAATTCTCAAAACTTATGGATTGTAGTATTGTGATGTAAAACTTCTACTCATCTTAAACTTATAAAAGTTAGAAAATAATTGTCTTTGCTATATATACATACACTTTCCACGTTATTCATTTCATATGAAAGACAACAAAGACAAAAAAAAATCAGTTAAAAGTCAACCTCTTTGAAAGTCATTCCTTTTGAAGACTTGATCATTCTCTGCACTGAAATGAGTCGACAAGGGTCCTCAGAGTCCTCGCCTGATAGTGATAATATTGTCGTCTCTGCTCCACAACTCAATAATTGTCAGCTAATATGCATTTAATTAGGGAGAGATCAATAGCCCCATACCGATGAACATTGGCAACTCAGTGGCTCAGCAAGCTCTTTGGAAACAAACATGAAGTTCAGGCAAAATCCCTGGTTCACGTTTGATTTAAAAATGCCTTGATAAACACTCTTTTTACCATGAAAAATGATGGGTTCACAGCACAACAGATGCAGCTACAAGGCAGAGCTTGGTATCTGACCGAATATATTTTCCTGCTATGTGATGTTGTGGACAACACAGTCTGTATTAAATACAGTTAAAATCTCCTAAATCAATGAGTAAAAGACATGGATTGAGTGTGGGTAAATACCACAACCCTGTAATGTAACTGAGATTAAAGTAAAATATACCTCTTTACTTATGATGAGGAGTTATTCAGTAGGAGAGGGGGTGGGTTCACATGAAAAGAAGCAAGACCAAAAGAAAAATTACCTAAGAATTATGCCAGTGTTTCACATTTCAAATGTAATTACTAAGATTGATAGTACTGTGTAGTAGGTACAGTGTATTGATCATAACTAACCTTTGCTGTGAATATTATTCATTGTCATCCAAAATTATGAGTAGGTGGAGGGTGCTTTTGATTTGATTTACTAAGCAGCCTTTACATTTTGGCTGGGTGAGGTTAGATGGGGAGTTACAAATCTAAATCTAAAATTTATGTTCATGCAAAAGAAAATAAATAAATAAATTGGAGAACCCTTTTGTTACACATGAGTTTCTGCAATAGCATTACAATATATGCCAGTGCAGTCCAAGTTAAGCTGGTTTAAGACTACATTAATTACAGGTTCACTTGAGAGAATTTGAGAACACATGACAGAATGACATAGACTGAGTTGTACTGTCAGGCACTTGAGGGGGCCAACAACTCAGTGACCCTGTCTGTCACTGCCATGAAGAGAAAATAGTTTCAGCTCACACAATATCTTTACATGTTTAGTCTTTTATTTTTTAACTGCCAATAATTACATCACAAATTTTGAACTGCACCACACCTGTTGATTTTTTTTTTATATTTTTGCCATTTTGGTGAATATATACAGACTATACTCATAAGGAACACAAACTTAAGAATCAACTGCATACAGTGATCAAAATACTGGGACAGGATCATCCAATACTAACACCATTTAAATGCTCTGGGCTCACACACATGTAATATGCTACTAGTTAGAGTCCAGTGTGAGGAAAAAAAATCAAATTTAATTTCAAACTTATACACAGTAATAAATACTGATGCACTGAGTGTAAGAATTTTTTTGAGAAACAAAGCTGAAGTAAGTGCATAGACATGTTCAGCGCCTGTTATGTTTAGGAAGTGAATTGATATGGCAAGAAAAAGGATTTCGTTTTACAAGGTGTATTTTACCAAAGAGATGCAGCTTGAAAATTACATTTTCTACACTAATATCTACAGCAAGACCCTCATTAAGCATCTTGAAGAACAAAGGAAAATCATTCTGAAATGAAAAGACAGTTTTGTAGCATGCATGGCATCAATTATCAAGGAGACACTCAAAAATTAGGGAAAGTCAAATTATTTTACTTTTTGAACATATAGTAAAGCATATTGTATGTACATAGTATGTCATAACTGCACATCACACACAGCACTACCACTGCCCAGGGTGATATTCAGCTCATTAATGTGATTCATTTTTTGTTTGTTTTAAATTAAAGGATTACTGATTTCATAACAACCCTACAATGAAAATTTTGTTCCATGTTTGAAGTGTTTAACTAAAGGCCATTTCTCAATTAATTGAAGAAAAATGAAATGTGAAAAATGAAAAATGAAAAGAAAAATGTTGTTTAAAACAAAAATATCTAAATTATCAATTGATTTGGAATTCCACTATGAATAATCTCTTATAAGAATCAGATCCTGGATGGATGTGATTTTCATTAGCGGAGGGCACTGTAAACAGACACACATATTATACATGGTGATATTTATCAGCAGTTTACTTTTTCACAATATCTGAAAGCCATTGGTACTCCAGTCACATTGTTACTGTCAAACAGTCACCTGTTGCCAGTCATGCATACAAAGCATGAAATGCATTACTGAATCCATTACGTTTAAGTCCCTACACAATTAATGTTCTGTAAAATCAGCATAAACAAATTATAAACTTACTTGAAAACATCATCCAAAGAAATATTTCAACTACAAAAGCAGGTCCCTTCACATAACAACCCCTTGCAAAGATGGGTTGATAATTGTAAGAAGCAAGGCTTTGTGACAAATAAATAAAAACAATGCCTAAGGTGTCAAACCCTACATACTTTGAATACCAAACCTCTGGAGGATTTATTGTGAGCAGCATACCAAAACAGACCTTGATGATAACAGAATTTATTACATAAAGACAAACACTTATGGCAGCTCTTTAAGTTTTAATGATTCCTTCCTCTTGCACACCTGCACCTTTAATCTTCTTGAAATCCCAACACTGCCACAGTGACGCACATTGCCTGTGTTAACACCTTTCTCAGTGCTGACAACAACATGTGTCGGAGTGTCTCTCTGTGTTTATGCCAGAGGTGGCCGATCTCCGTGGGAATAATAACTGTCATCAGATTAAGCTGTGTTTCTCAAAGCAGACTTCGTTTGCTCCTGTGTTGTTTTGCTAAGTCATGGATTAAACTCCCGGGATGCCCTTCGACTGACAGCGCCGGTGAAATATGAATTGCAACGATTATTTTTTTCCAAGTCTGGCCGAGTGCACTTGATTGGGGAGCTTCTGCCCCACCCCCATATAATGCAATGTCACCTCCAGGACCACAAGACTGCACTTTAAAATCAACATGGAAATCTTCTGGAGTGGGGAATGCAAATATCCTTGCCATACCATTGAACAGCTGGGGACAGGGCACATTTCTAAATCTGCCTCTGTCTGCACCAGCTTTTCCGAACAGTAATGAGCAAACAATGACACCAGGTGCTACCTACCCCTTTGCATCAAAAACATTCAAGGATCTGGGGCATTGTTTGGTAGCCAATACGGTAAATAAAAATGTGCTTTTATTTAAACAACTATACATTGAGGTTCCTTTCTATGTCTAATATGAAAGGGAACTGAAGTGGTGGCAGCTATGGTGTGCACTGCAATTCTTTCAAACCATACATATAATTGCAATGACTTCACCTTCATCACGCTGAACATCATTGTTATTCCATTTTTACAATATGATCATACTATTTTAATTCATGTTGCCAAGTATATAGATAAGAATAACTCACTGCACTTTTGTTCTTTGTTTAATGCTGCTGTGAATGTCTGTGAAGGTCACATGACGCACAAAAATTAAAAGTAATTTAGCCACTTGCTCAAAAGTCCATCTATATCTATACTTTATGTATTTAGAGTACACTGCATATGCATCATCGTATGTGGTTTTATATAGGGGATTGTGCTTCAGAATCAAGTTACAGCACGTATTTATATGGAAAGGGTAATACCATACCCAGCATGTCCAGTACCATGTCAGTACTCTTAGCATTCTGTAGGATACAGGAGAATTTTCCACAAAGATATACTATTACATTTTAAGCAAACTATTGTGCATAAATCCATCTCTTTATGTATTACATAAGCAACACATCTAGACAATTGCTGAGGGATAATGTTGCAGAGCATATCGATTTCAGAATAAAGATGACCACATACCCTTCTTGCTTTGGCAACAGCTCAATACAAAGCTGCGGGAACAGAAACCAAGAAGCCCCAGCTATTGTTGGAGCAGCATTGTTCAAATCCCTAGTGGGAGTCTTGAAGGGAGTGTGAAAGGGGATGCTACAGCGGTTTCCAGTTACTGCCAATGGTTTGTAAGTGACAGGGTCTTGGCACTGGTACACTGGCTGGTTCTCAGTGCTGAGATCCTCCCGATAATAATGTCATCTCTCCCCTTTCGACAGAACCTCGCTGCATAATATGCATTCATTTGAAACAAATCAATAGCAACTAAGAGGCTGCGAGTGAAGTTCATTCGCAACACTTGTTCTCTACTGAAAGACGACACACAAGTGGATTCGCTGGAGCAAGATAATCATGATAAAGAACCTGGAAGGGACAGGAAAAAAACAGACTGGGAAGTCAACACAACATGATTTTATTTTTGCCACATAACACGGACAATAGTAATCCTGTTCATTTTATTTCTGAACATTTCCCCATTTGTGTTGTGCTGCTTTTCTAATCTGTATTGTAACACCACTATTTGTGGACTATTTCATTTGGAAGGGTTTTATAAACATCCATAAATCAAAGAAAACACTTAACAAAGCAAGCTGGGGCTGCTGAGGTTATGCAGCAGAGATGTTTTCTCCTATTGGACACAGCTATTCCTAATTAAGAATATACGCTTGACTCTCCACATTACTGATAATATGCAAATTTACTCAGTAGGTGGCACTAATAAGCTTAGGTTAGCTCTGAAATGTTAGAATGTATCTCTAATGCAATAAAAAGTGCAGTAAAACAACTGTGGCGGTTTGTTAACCAACCATGAAGCATATTCATAAATAGTGTTTATGCTGTAGTTGTGGCATTGCATTATTAAGTTGGTGAAAAAAGCTAAGTGAATCAAAGATGTAAGCAAAGATGTGCTCCTGCTGCTAATCAGAAAGATTAAAACCACTGTAATATGTACGCCACAGCATGCCAGGTTTTTCTGGATTGCACGTGACGTGGAGTCTGGATAGCACACAAACAGGACATGCAGGGTGAGTAACTGGTCCTTTTTCAGAGGGGGCAAAAATGTTGTTAAATACGACCAAGTACTTATTTTATTGCTCTCTCCATATATCTACCTTAGAAGCTGTCGTTGGCACTCTGCCTCCAACTTGAAGTAAACCTAAATTAATTATATAACTTAAATGATTTCCGATGGATCCAACCGCCACTGACATTAAGCTCAGAGAGCTTGCATTAGTTTCAGAGAGAATATCAATCACCGAAAACTTTTATTAAACAGGCATGAAGTTCTATTATGTCTGGTCAGTCTCTGTGTAGTGGGAAACTTAATTTTAGTTCCATAAACAAAGCTGGCATTTGCATCAAGCACTGCTGACTGATTAACTGCATGGAAAAGGTTTGTTGTTTGCTTGAAACAAAAAAGATGTGGTGTCAAATAAGTAGCACACACAGGTTTTAATTCCACACTTGCCAGAACTCAAAGACAAATCCAGACCTGGTGTGAATTTACAAACTAACTCAGAGTAATTGATAAAAAAGAAATGGCAGACGCATATTGTTCAGGGAGATCTACAAATAAGCCCACATCAAACATGATTTGGTTTCTTGTGCTGGCCATTTGTTGCTGATTATAAGCCTGGTAGTGTAACCTAAAAAAGTGTTTGACTTTTCATTGACCTGATGTGGTAAGGAGAAGAATGACAACAACTGCACTGAACAGTTTTCTTAATTCTTGGAAGTTACATTTTCCTGTATACAACTTCCTTTGTGACAAGTCAACAAAGGTTACAGTTGTGACCTGCTTTACTTACTTATTTATCTCAGAATTACTACTCCTGAGCTCATGTCACATGTAAAAATCTAGATACCTCAGAATCTATACACATCTGCCAGTCAGCGTCAGTGACCACTGATTTTTTTTTAACTCTCTTAGTTCAAAACAAAGTGTCCAGAGCAATGCCATCTTGAGCATACTGTATGTTACCATCGCTCCAGCTAAAATACAGAATCAGAAATGACAATACAGAAATTACTAGCAACACTCCAGCTTTTACCCTTTTTAATAGACATTGTTTATACTCCAACATCATACAAACAGAAAGGGGATATGTTTCCTTTCACCAAAAAAAAAACCTACTATATATAAAAATAACAGAGTGGGAAAAGATCTCTAGATGGCTGGCTCACACTGCTGACTCTGTGTCTGTAGAGGTCACTACCTCCCATTCCACCTTCACTTTCCATTTGGATCATGACTCATGTCTCTAGCTGAAACACATCACAGTAGGGGGATACTATAAGGATTGATCTGACGGTAGTTTGTATGCCAGATCAATAATGTATCTGAATTTGTTTGAGGTGAATCATAACCACTGCACTTATACACCACTAGACAACTCTAATCTTTACAGAGAGGAAGCAGCACAGGAATGGGAAATCACACGCCTATGGCCACTAGTCAGTCTGATGGTATCACTGTCATATGACTTCTAATTGCCTTTAAAAACAAACACTAGGTCTCAATACCAGAGGCAACATCCACTCCTGTCAATTTGATTTTCTCGGCTCAACAGATTCTAGACATACAAGTCTGGGCCGAGACTGTAGCATTAATTACACTGCAGCATAACTCAGAGATGAACTTCACAGTTAGCACAGGAGTCATTGGAAGGCCCAGCTGCTTTTACCCCATAATCCAGCATACACCAGTGCATTAGCTCACTTATCATCATTTTAAGGTGATGAAATTTTAAGTTGACAGCAACACAGTATTTCCAACTGCTTGAGTAAAAAAATACCTTCAATATTGCATGAAAAAATTAGGCCTGCATGCACAGTTAGTTATATTTTATTCCTCAAACCATTTAGCATACTCATTCTATAACACTGAGGCTGTGCATTAAGGCTGTGCATTTGATATAAACTCTCTGATATATTTATGACATATCTCCTTTACACAGCACCAGCTTCTCAGCTAAGCCTGAAAAGACTGCACACAGTGATTATGCACTGAAACAAGCTGAGTTAGCTTGGACAAAGGCTGCTGTGTAAACAAAATACAATGCTTAGCATAATGGAAATAAACAAGGAAGCAGCATCACAGGTTTGAAAGAAACTACACTGGGGACGTGTCTTGAGTGTTCCCACTGATTTCAAAGCTCATTTGCAAATAAATGTCAAGAGACCAAATCATTTCTTTACTCATTTTCTACTGCAACAGGGATGAGAAGGTGCCAAATGAGGCCTGCTTGTAAGTGGAGTGGCTCAGGGATGTCAGCATTCAGTCTACAGTCTGCCATGGTTGCAGGTAGGATGAGACATGGTCGAGGTGTCACTCTTAAAAATGCAGCCGAGGGTCTGTGAGGATCCTCCTGCCTTTTGACTTTGTCCCCTCAGGGAACACCAGCATGTGCCTCAGGTGCAAATCTTTCCACAATGTGTTACCTGTTTAAGCCCGTGATCCCAAGGGCTGAATTTATTATTCTACTGGTTCCTGGCATAACGGAGAGGCAGGTTTTCTGTTGCATTGTACATGGATGAAGGCTTAAAAGAGGCAATTCACCCAACAAAAATCCATACTCTACATGAAAAGTGACCTGCATCTTGAAGTGCTTCCTGACTAATGTGTAGCTTTCCTAAATGAATTTCCTGAATGAATTTGTTGAAGAAACATACAGTGTGGGACTACTATTCAAACTAACACTGTATTAATACGACTAATGTTCACTGTAGAGAGAAGCCACAGACATGTCGATGAGCCTTGTTCAGAGGGCAGGGCAGTATGGAGGGACCAGTTATTATACGATCAACTGCAGGGAGCAGAATAACTCTCCAACTACCTAACTGAATATTCAAGGTGTTAACCCTGCTGATCAAATTCTATCAATTTTCTATAGCACAAATGCCTGAAACACTGACATGGAACACTCACATCCTGTTTCCAGCCTACACTGAAGAATGTTGGTGTGACAGAGGCCACTTTCTGCTTAAATGTCATGTGGTATACTTGGAAGAGATTTTCCTCGGCTCCATCATACAGAACAAAGTCACCCCGCTGAACAATTTCACAGTAGCGGTTCCATGCATTAAGCAGCAGCAATGGCATTAATAATGTAAGCACTGGGTAGAGGTGTGACTGGAGCTTCAGGCTTGCCTTAATGTCAGTGCTGCTGAGTGTAAGAGGACACTGTTTCTTCAGTCACCCTTGCAGGAGGGTTTTCAAAAAGTCTAAGCAGCAGCTCAGAGAGGAAAAAAGAAAATGTAGGCAAAGTGTGAATTTTCTAGCCATCTATTATGGCTAGAAACACTTCCCTTTGGGTTTAGCTTAATTCAGTGGAAATTCTGTGACTGGTATTAGTAACGTTAGTAACCATAATAGTAATAGTAGCATTTCTATTACAGTTATTTGTAACTGTATTATCAGTTACCATTACTATTTTTATATGCATTAACATTACTATTCATACTTATCTGGCAGATGCCCTTATCTAGTGATTCCACAGCATTAGTAACTGCAGGAGAAACTGAAGAGAAAAAGCAACTAAATACAGCATAAACTGTAACTATGGGTGAAAAGGCAAAAAGCAGTATAGTAGGATATCACAATTACAAAAACACACACCATAACACAATAAAGATGATCAGTAGATTGTTTACAGAAAAACAGCTGATTACATGGTAATATCTCCAAATCTCACACTGACCATACATCCTCACAACAACTTCCAGGTACAGCCTGCAGTTCTCAGAGCTATTTGTGCAGACAGAAAGTACTATACGAGTCTGCAACAGCAGCACACGGTGAGTGATTTATTTCACCACCAGGGGGCCAGGGAAGAATATGAGTATGCCTACAACATGGTGCTAGGGTGAGGAAGGATAGACAGACAGACAGTGTCAGCATCTGTGACCATGGCTGAAATGAGGATCTTAGATGGGTGCACTGTGCAATCAGGGATGTTGGTAACACACTTCCAAAAGGGAAAAAAAAGTGGGCAGCAACCATTGGACCATTGAACAAGGCAAAGGAGAGCAACCATCAGGATATAGGTGTTGCAGAGTGAAAGAACTAGTCTGGTAACTAAGCTTGGGATGATTTAGTCTTAGAGCTAGCCTGGACATAATCACTTACGAAGGGCTACATATGAAAAATTCCTTTCCAAACACATTTCAGTCTCATAGCCCCATCTGAAAATATGTCCTCATCGCTCTTCTTTCAACACAATGACTAATATAGGCACATCTGTTCAAGGTCATCTCCGGAATTCAACAATATCACACTCTGATGACTAAATTTATTTGGGACATTTGGGACAGGGAAGGCAAAATGCTGTGATGCTGTGTCCTTATGCACATCAAAGCAAACTGGGAGGATCTAGTTTCAGATTCATATTGTTTGGAATACAATGAACACAGAGTTCATCAGCATCTTCAAACGCAGCGAATATGTATAACGGCCCTCATCTACATCCTCTGGGTACCACTCTCACCACCACATGACAAATAGGATTTTTTTACTAGGCTGTGCCTCTCCTCATCCCTCACTTGGCCATGCACACAGGACCCCAAGGGTATTACGTGTTTCTATTTGAGTCACTGGGCCTACTTTTGTTAATATCAGGGGCCCTGTGTTAGACTGCGCATTTCAAAGAGGATGATGAACTTTTCAAATGAATTCAGGAAACAAAGAAGCCATTCTTGTCATTTTAAAGCAACGCTACAGCAAAAAATGATTTCCAGGAGGTGATGCGAGATGTAGATTCCTGGATATTTACCAAAGTCTACCAAATATATCCACATGGTTGTCAGGACCAAGTAATAAAATTAGTTTTTCCTCTCAATGATTTTTCTTGATTAAATCCCAAGAACTTAATAGTACAGCATTTATTGCAATTCAAAACAATAAAAAGGCAACAATGAACAATAAGCAATGTTAAATACATGTAATGTTAAATATTTGTAACTAATGAAACAAAAATGAACCCAAATAGGTTTAAAGTAGTCTGTACCACTGCTATTTCAGAAAATGTGCTGCCATAATCGCTGCATGTCTGCAGCAACTAATTTAGTCCATATTATTCAAACCTCCCATGTCATCATACATACATTTCTGCTGATGAAATACAACAGACAATGTTATGCAAATGCAAACTTTAAAATGTTTGCACCTACACAGACACACACTGTTCCTTTACTCCATGTACTTGTTAGTGTCTTTAAATTGCATTGTTAACCAACTTTGGCACTATACCATTTGTCAGAATGAGAATACAGATATTACACCATTGTCAAATATAGTGCTGTCACAAAATCACATACCAGAGGTCCATAAATCTTACAAAATATTGAGCTTAAACCTAAGGATATGGGGTAGAAAAAAAACAACTATGAAGGACAATTGCACAACCTTTTTACCTGTGCCTTTCGCTCCAGTAGCAATGGCAATATGGCCTAAAACCCATCTCTTCAGACCCTTCATCTTCAGCACAAAACCTTCTTTTCATGCACCAATAAGCTGCCAGCCAGCCTCTCTGGTGTAAAAAACCAATATCAAAACCTCACAAATTAATTAATTTCTAGTCTTGGCTTTATACGTCTCTCTGGGATATGAGGGATTAAAAATGAAGTATCTCCAATGTAGCTAAAATCAATTAAATAAAATAAAAATAATATAAAATAAAATTTCATGCAGTACCTTTAAGATTTTTCTTGAAACAATACATAAAAATTTTGATTCTTAAGTCTTCTATGTTTTAATAATGCAGTGGAACTGTGCTTTTAAAAGGGGGCACATAATCTGTTTTACTGAACTTCCCTAACTTGCATTTTCACTCTGTGCCAATTGTTCTCAAAATGTAGTCTGAGGAGCACTGGTGAGTCACAAACATCTTCTAAATGGACCGCCTGCTAATATATATATAAATCATAAAATTTACATGCAGATGTTACACTTAATTAGTTACCTAGCCTATGAAAACAAAATGATGTATGCTATTTTCTTTAAATTCACTTTTGATCATCATTGATTTTATTCTCTGAAACTTGCAAGACTAAGTTGTGACCTTCTCTCATCACGGCCTGCAGAGTGGTATCAACCGCACATTTATTTTTAAAGAAAAAAATACACAGATATCATAAGTCATCATTAATGCCTAAAATCACATCTTCTGAGTAAGGACAAAGGCAGATGGAAATGCATGAACTATCATCAACAATTGTTAATTGCAAATCAGAGCAAAGACAAGCAATCAATCAGTCACAAGTTACACATGGGCAATCAATTTAACACGTAAGATACCCATATTAAACAATGTAAATTCATGGTTTAGTATGCAAGCAGCTAGCAATTTAACTATATGATTATTAAAGTTAGCTCCTCATTATAACTTAGCTTATATAGCCAGCCACCTGATCATCTGCCAACCAGCTAGACAAATTACCAGCAAGCCAGCTATATTCACACTCAAAAAACAGTTCAAACCATGCTTATATTTCTTTCAGATGCTGAGGCAGTGTGACTCAGGCAGGACAAACAGATCAGACATTGATAACAGCACAACATGGAACCCAATATGAGACGTAGTCTCTCCAGTTTGAAGCTAGACATCCCCTTGGTCATGTCTCTTGAAAGGCAGCACCATTCCTTCCAGCAGAATGGAAACTGCAGGGGGATGCCATGATGTAGTGACAATTGTATATGGCCACTCAAAAGTACATCTTTCAAAATCAATCATTTTAGTGTAGTTTCCCACTATTGTGAAATAAGCAAATTTATTGATTGATTTGTTCATTCATTAATTCCTGTGAGGGGGACAGGGATGTGGTGATGATTTGTCAAAGGTATACAAATATAGATTGATGGTTAAACTGGCAGACTAAATAATTGTTCAGAAATCAAAACTATACATGGGAAATACACACAGCTCCCACAGTGGAAACCTGAAACAGTATATATGTTTTCACACACACACCCATATATATTTTATTTCATATTAAGGTTTCATTTAAAAAATTAAAAAATGAAAACAGTCTATTTAACACTAACCTGGCGACCATGCAATCAATCCCTCCGATGACTGCTGGAAGATATCTCCCATATAAAGCAGCAAGGCATTCATTGTTGAATGGTTGTGATGTGAACCTCTGTGCCTCAGCTCAAGGACTTAAATGGAGACTGTAATGGTAATAGCTACAGGTTACACAAGAGGATAGAACTAGGGACATCATCAATTTTTCCTAAACATTTCCCAAGACATGACACTTGAAACTGTCAGCCAGGGACTATAGAAGATTCTAAGTGCTACATTAGCTACACTTGTTCAAATATTAACATTTCATTACATTTGCTTAGAAAATGCTCTTATCCACACCAATTTACATTTTGTTGCCTTACGAGTATAAAATCAGCACCCCACATGGGTATCAAATCAGGAACATTTGGGATGTGAGTCCTGCTCCTCAGCAGTATGGCACATGACCACCCCTTCAAAGTGAAAAATCTAATATTTTGACCATTTAATGCAAGACTCATTGCTAATATTTTCATGGTGCATCTTAAGGGGAAGACCGTTAGTCATGGACTTAAAGAATGTTATTTTATATTTATGCCAAGAGTATGGTAGAAGGACTTACGTTATGGATTTATGTTATAGACAATGATTTTTATTTATTTTATCTGCTGGAGACTGGCTCAACATTAGGATTGAAACAGAATTGCAAATCACCTAATTATTCCACTGTGCAAAATCTACCTACCAAGGCATCACAATACTTGATTAATTAATGAAAACCATGAACAATGACTCAGTCTGCCCTCTATATATCTGCAAAGGAGAGCACAAGACAGCAGATTTTATTGAAATGACTAATAATTCATTCATATTATTTTGCTGGCCGAATGAGCAGAGCAGATCCCCAATACTGCCTGTGTGCAGCAGAGCTTTATTTTCTTGAAGCTGCATGACTACACTCTGTTCACTCACTGTCTCTGGACAGAGCGATAGGGAAGGCAGACAGGGAGGCATGGCCATGATTTTTTATTCACTACAGTTCTTAAAAACCATTGCAAATAAAGTCCTCTCTAAGTGAAAAGTCAGAAAAAGCTGCTGGTCAATACTAAACATGATCCATCTTAACATCTGAAAATATCCCTAGCAAATATTCTAGCTTATGAAAGAGAGGATTTTTTAGGTAAACATTTATTACAGGTTTCATGATTGTAGAGGGTATTTAAGTGCAATTATGAAAATGCTCTATATGTCTCCTGTGGCAAATGAGGGCTTATGTATCAATATGGAATTATATATTACATGTGTTACACATGGTGGGTTAAGTGCTGTTTATTAACTTGTTTATTAACTTGCTAGGTCTATTTGTTCCACAGATGTACAAATTCCACACATTTTATTTTACTAAGTTTTTTTTATATTTCTGCATAGTTCTTCATGCATCGAAAAAGTAATTTTTGCACTCCCCCAGAACCTTTCACAAAGAATGTATGTGTGAGTGCAGTAGTTTGGAACTGGGAATAGCATGCTGATTTGGAAAATTCTTGAAGGAATCCTCAAGCAGTCAAAATTCCTTTTCCATTTGCCTTATGTCAGGGGCCTGGTTGTTTCTTAACACACAGGAAAGACAAAATGTCTAGTTGAGCACAAATAGAGATTCCACAAAACACAAAGTGTCACGGTAAGGCCTTTACGGTATACTCCCAAGATTTACCAACTTATTCTTTAGAGAGGAATCCACTTTCACAGCTTGCTCTCTAGTAACAGAAACCGGTTTATAGAATAGGTTATTGCATTTGAATGAGCAGTTTCTTCTATTCATACAAGAGAATGTGTTTGCCGGGGCTATTTCACCACAGAAGCTTATGTCCTTAAAACAGAGAGAAAGAATCTAAACGATTTGTTAAACGGATAACTTCACAACTAAAGCGTGGGTCAATACCATCACTCATTGCACAGTGCTGATAGCTCAGGCACACAAAGTGAAACCCCTAATTAGACAGCTACCCAGCATGAGCAGCAGGAACAGACGCAAGCCAAATGGGCTGATATGGTTATAGTTAGTTACTTGACAGCTCTTTTTGTTTCTGATTTTGAAGTCTGGAGACTGGAAAAGACAGCAGATGAATCTGTTTTACTAGTAAATACATCTCACAGGTGTAACAAAGCATAAGCTATTGTAGCTTCCCCAGCCACTTCTTAGTCACATATAGTATATACACTAAATGCTTTATTTTTAGATTCAAACAATACCTTTGGCGTATGGCGTAACAAATAGTAATAATCATGACTAGTTGCCAAAACAATCAAATTACTGTGGTGGCTAGAGTCCAACTGTTGATGTCACAATTTTCTGTGTTTAAAATGGCTGAAAGCTGGCTTGCAGATAAAGCCTAACAATGCAAATCTTTTATGCGATAAACCTCAACCTACACAAATGTATAGCCTATTCACATCTGATTATCCTGTAATACTCTTCCAAATATATATGCATGTCAGTAGTAAATTCTCTCACTAAAAAACCAGATGACAGGTTACTTATATGTTACTGTAAGTAAAAGTTACAAAATTAAATTACCTTCATCAAACAAATGTTAATGCATTATGGTATTATTTGCATTCAGTGGTACAGGTTAACCATATAAAAACACATCTTATATATTGTCTACTATCATTCTTGTTTTGACAGTTACTTACATATTTCTGAAAACAAGCTCTAATCAATAGTTGGTATAAACGTCCACTGAACAATACATGCTCTGCAACATTAGAACATAATTAACATGTTCACCCGTACTGTACAGCTATTGCATTTAGTGACCTTAAGACAAAAAATATTGGCACTGCCTTTTTATTTCAACTGTGCATATGCATAGAACATTTTGTCTTGGGATCTGTGTCCTGAATTTCTATGTAATATTCATAGCTTTTTATGATGCAAAAAGAAATACGCATACTTTAAAAATACATTAGGAGTATTTTCTATGTATTTTTATGAATGCAGTGCACCTGTCATTCTGATGTATGGTAATAAACTGCAAGTGGGGATGGGATAATAATTTGAATATTCACATTTCGCAGCTGTAGAACATTCAAATGTCAAATTCCCTTTTGCTATGCATATCTCTAGTCAACAGGACCATTACAGAACACCCGAGCAGTGCATGAAGCCACCGGAAAATTAAGCTGGATAAAATTTCTACCAAGATAATATTACAAGAAAATGTGTTTAAGCTGGTGCTCCAATTATCATGCAGCAATAAAAAACAATGTCAAACTTTTATGACTTTGGTCTGAAATTCAACAGTCCAATGTGAATTATAAGCTAGACAAGCTTTAGAATCAGACATTTTACAGATGAATTTTGACAGCAATGAACAAACACGATTCAAAGCCAAGATCCTGCTCTCAAGGAAAAACTAAGGTCACTGTGCAGAATGTCCTCTGATTTTCATAAGACTTGAAATAATTGGATCCGAACAGGCTCTTCCATGCTTTGCTCTGTATTTCATTTAAATTGGTTGACTTGAGCAGTAAACACTTCCCCCCTCATTCTCACTTTGGAGCGTAGAGGGATCTGCAATACTTCATCAATCCTTGATGTTATCTCTGGACAGTGACTTGTAAATTGTAAGCAACACTATCAATCACGTGGGAACGGCCTGTGATTCTTAGTAATGCATTTCCATTAAACAGCCTCCAGAGAACATCCCAGGAGGAGCCCCTAAGCTTCAAATCCCAGGCAATCAATAAATGAAGCTCATATGTTTTCTATACTGCATTAAATAGATGCATGAAGGTATCTTCAAAAGCAAAACAAAGGAGAAGGCATAGCACGCCTGATTCATGGATCATTAATATTTGAAAGGCAGACTTAGTAAAGGAAGGTCCTCTGTTAAGATTAATGCACATTATTATATTGCCCACGATGAATCGCTTGAAAATAAAATCATATTTGTGCAGTGATGGAACCTTCCATCTGGGAGTGCACCCAGCAGTAACATCAAAATGAGACTTTGTGTGGATGAGCATTTATAACCATTTTACTATTTTTTAATTAAAAAGAGGAGGAAGAAGAAACTATTTTCATACAGCATTTCATAACAAACTGAAAGCACTTAGGAATGTGCAGGAATGATCTGTACAAGTTGTAAGTGACAGAGCAATTATATGTAAACAAATCTAAGTAAAGAGAGCAAATATCAAGTTGCAACAAGGTTACACATATCCAATTAACACACAGCTAATCTTTCATTGAGTGACAATTTTTGATTAACAGCATTAGGAGAGTACTGTTTTTATTTATATACTAAATTTGTCTTCCCATCACAATTTTCCAAAAAAGACATTTTTGAAAATGTAATGTAGTTGCACAAATATGCAGTAACTAAAATGCAATGTTTGGTATGTACATACAGCACTATAACTATGCCATCACCATGGAGAGAATGATATTGTGTGTGTGTGCATGTGTGACAGAGTGCTGTCACTACGGTTGAGTATGCACTCTGACTGCCATACCAACGAGTGTGGCTCTTTGGCGTTGCGGTCAAAGCTGCAGTTTGGTACCCTGTAAATCTGGGTTCAAGGCCGGGTGGGGTGACTGCGCTTGCCCTTCGCTACATATGGCTACAGTGTGTGTTTGTGTGTGTGCACATGCCCCTGCACATGTCAGTGCAGTGAATGTCTCATTGGATGAGGAAAAATTGGGATGAAGTTTTATACATAGTGGCTATCAGCATGGATTAACACTCTTTTTCCATCATCCAGATTTATGATGCTGCTCCATCTGTCATGCAGTTTGTTGGTGAGTTGTAGAATTCTTGTCAGACTATGTCCATTGACAGTGAGGCAGTGTTGTCCATTAAAACAATGCACTAATGACCATCTTAGAGCAATGGTTTAATAAATATTTGTGTGCATAATCTCAATTTATGTAATTTCACTCTGAACAACCTTATACTGTATATATATATATATATATATATATATATATATACATATATACACACACACTATGTGGTACATATTCTGGTATGGGACTATGTGGTACATATTCTCTTCACACATTATATATATATGTAGAGAATATGTACCACATAGTCCCAGGAGTATGCCTGCCTCAATTTCACTGGCTGCAACTAAATTGTTCCCTAGCAGCAACTGTTGTGACAGTAAAATGAGACTTTTTCCCTTGTTGTATTTCAGAAGTGCTCCGCTGAAGCAGAAAGATTAATTCTACATAACACAGTAATAGTCTGTTCCTAAAAGTTCCTTAAACTGTTTCTTTAAGCCAATTGTACTGATGTGTAATGGTGGTGTTGCATTATACTAGAATCCACTTTGAGTTTGGAATGCATAACAGACTTGAGGTGAACAGCACCTGTACAGCACTCTCACCCAACTCTGGAGTCTCTGCCACAAGTCAGCGCTAGGCAGACTAAACCTGAATATTTCAGGAAAATGCAGCCCAACCTGAGAACAAATGTTCCACATATTTTATTAAGGTATGGTGGTGGTCATTGGTAACATAGCAGTATTAACTTTTGTGTGTGTGTGTGTACACTAGCTACAGACATCCAGAGTATACAGTAGAGACTGTATATTCTCCACACCAAGTTCCTGGGTTTTTGTGTAAAACACATCTATAAATAACACAGGTTATGGCAGGGCAACAAATAAAATAAAATCTGTGCTTTTCAAAGGGTATTAAAAATAGGTGAATGTTTTTTGTTACCAGGTATGTGTAATGGGAATAGACCTACTGGAATTCCACTGGAAAAGATGTAAACTCAATCTTTTAAGGATGACAGTAAGCCTTTTCAAGGCATTAAAAAAAACTAAATAATAAGTAATTATAATGATCAACTCTTACTGGATTCATGTTAAATGATTATATTTAAATGTCAAAATTCCATGAAGGGAAAAAATACAGGCCTATTCCTAACATTCCCTGATAATTTTGAGTTCTGATTCTGCTAAACTGACCATTGATCGTCAGTCAACAACTTAGACACCAACTGCTTTTTATTACAGCAACGGCATTAAATTTAGACGTATTTAGTTACTTTGACACCTTACCAAGATGAATAATGTACACAGGAGAAAGGCACCGTTTTTACAATAAAGACAAACAAGGGAGACAAAGTGGAAACACAACAACAGCAACTCCTAAGGCATGTGTCTCCACTCTCACGCTATGCTTTAGCTTATTTCAGGCAATTCTGTGGTTTAACACACCTAAATATTGGTTCACTACACATTGGACAGTATTGGAGCTGGAGCTGTCTAAACAAAAAGTAATTATTGGTGTAGGCTATTTACATGTTTAATAGGTCGATGTAACTAAACCATTTTGTATAAATTCACCAAAAATGAAACATGGTTTCAAACTTTTCTTATTAAGGTAAGTGTGGTTAATTAGAATGGTATTCAATCTCTGTTTTCTGTTGACACCTAATATCCTTCTGTTATCCTTCGGTTTGTTTCTTGAGTCACATTCAACTGTCTTTAAAACATTAACACACTAGCTCAAATCAGGCAAATCCACCATAATGCAGGCAGACAGGGGAAAACAACACAAATACAAGGGTACTTTCAAATAGGGGCAATGTTTCGTATTCTGATCAGATGAAATGAAAAAACATGAAAAATAAAGACCCAAACAGTCAACTGAAAAGCAATAACTCAGAGTATCAATTCTTCAGTAAATACTGACACACATTTTGTCTTAAGGCAGTGCAAGTGAATAGGACATTTGAGATGGACTGTGATTACAAAAAGTAATGGTACCTGTCCACGAGTGTTGGGGCTGCAACACTTCTATGTAATTAATGGGGTATTCTTATTAACCTCTTCTGCTCCATTATATATTCACTGGAGGCATCTGATATCTCATAGTACTGCTCATGAAGTATAGTTTAGTTGACATTGTGCCCCATATATCTACCATAACTATACATCTTTCTGTTAAAATAAGAACACACAACATAGTTCAGTTCTTCATCTTTATTAAAGTACTAGAAATATATGTGTATGTGTGTATGTATAGTATCAGCAACAGTTTATGTCAAAATAAAGAGATAATTTGCCTCCAATTACTTAAAATTATCACTAAATAAATACATTTGTTGTGTACTAATAGTTCTTGTTGCTTTAAGCATACATGAATTTAAGAAGCCAATCTTACTTTATGTAGTTATATACCTTTACATTATATATCATTCTGAAAAGGAGCTTCTGCTAAATTAATAAATGTAAATGAAAGCAAAAGATTTTTTGGGGTATTTTGGGTCTGAGTTTTGGGCAAAATAATTTTCAGTAACCCACATCCTGTCAAACATATCAACTGAAATTAGATTTTCCTACCTTGTGTTATCTGTTTCTGAATATTGAAATATATTCTCAGGAGATGTTAGGATACCAGAGTTTTAAGTAGACTACTTGAACTGTTAGTATGATTTGGATGCTGATAAAGATGCTGCATGCAGTATGTTGATTATTTTTGTCGTTATTTGTCAAAAGAGACAGTATCCATTACTCAACGTCAGTGTCAGAATATACCCCAGACATGTTTGTCTTAATACATGTTCTCTCATTTCAAACCTCTAGCTGGAATTCCACATTACAGTTTAAGGCTTTTATCTAATGTACATATAAACTGATGGACTCTGGACTAAGATAATTGTTAAATAATATTGATGATAGCATTATCAATATGGCAATAACAAAATTAGGGGGCAGGGAATCTATTTACATTCAAAGATTTGCAGTTAAAGTCATCCAATCATGATTTGCATGGGTCAGACAACAATTGTGAGAGGCTCTCAAGGTTCTTCCATTACTCTTTGAGCATCTAGGGTAATGACTCCTGCTTGTTCAATCAAAGGCAAACCTTACACTCGAAAGTCTCTGAATCTACAGTGGGCTGACTTGTTTGAACAAAGTTATCGCTAAAATTAAAATAAATACATTACTGAGAACTCAGTGCTTCATAAATTGTTCTGTTTATACTGCTCCTTAATGACTGCATCGTTTACAATCTGCTTATATCAACTGAAAATAGGTAAACATCTCACGTGTGCCTGTATTGCTATAAACATTAGGTAAACACTATGTCACTTAAAAGAGCACTTAGCCCATTTAAAATCTAAAAATTACACTGAAGAACATTAAATACAATGTGTATTGTACAACAAAATGCCAATGATCTGAAGCATTGACAACCCGTACCAAATTAATTTTAAAAAGAGTGCTGAAACCCTGTTAAAAACATGTACTGTGTAAAGTATTACGTGAAAGTACAACTTTTGCAGGACTCATCTGGCTATTGCATATTGTCCCCCACTTATATTGCCATTTATGGTAATACTGAGAGAAAATTTCCAATTTTTACATCTCAGATGTGTTCCAAGTGCAAATGAATCCTCTGATTATGGGCCAAGACTAATTTAATAGCTAGTTTACCTGATGCAAAATAAACAAAATGGGTGGTTAAAAAGTACTGTTAAGGGAATCAATCAAAGCATATACATCCCATAATCTTCTTGTGCAGATCAAAGAATTTTCTTCTGATCTACCTAACATAAAATATTGAGTCCTTCAAGGTTGTTTTTGAGCCTCTGCTTTTCTTTCCCATGGAGCAGTTATTCAGAAACTCAATTTCCACTAATATGCCCACGATATATACATTTATGTTAGAATGAAACCATGTTAACCAGTAGAGACTAGATTTGTTTGCCTTAATGACTTAAAAACTGAAAAGACAATTTTTTGAAAATTAATTTTGACAGGGCTGCGAAGTGGCTCAACCGGTAAAAATGTTTTCTACCACAAGTTTGAACACTCCAGCCTGGTTTCAATCCCAGCCATGTCATCAGCCGATGATGGCCTGGAACCCATAGCAGCTAAACAAGGTGGCTTTGGTCCTCCAAAGGTTATAGGGATGAGTAGATCAGGCAAAGGTTTAGTCTGCTCCACTGCACATTAGGGACGGCCGCTGGTCGAATGGGCGCCTGCAGTTTTCCCTGCATAATATTGCATATGAAATATTCTCCTCTGACTCAAGTCGCGCAAGTTTAGCATGGGAGCTGCAGTATTTAAAGAAGCAGTGTTTGACATTATACATTTCGGAGTAGAGCAGGTGCTTGCCCATGCCCTCCCGCATTGACAGTAGGTGTTTCAGCAATAGGGGCAGCATCTTCAAACATAACTGGGCATTCCAAACGGGAAAGAAAAGGGGAAAGAGCACTGGGGATCCCAAATTTGAAGAAAAAAAAAAACAGATTTTTTTCCTACACTGTCCATTTTTATGAATGCAATTCCTTTTCCTTAGCCCTGAAAGCAGGGGTTAGACACACTAGTATCATTTTAGGCCTTGATTCTGCCAAGTCTGAAAATGTTCTGTTTAAATCTGAAAACCTCCTATTATGTGCTAAATGTCCCCCTGAGACTGACAATGTTCCCAATCCTGTTCCTCAAAAATTCTAAAATAACTCACTGGAATAAAATGTATAACATAAGGGAACTGGAAAGTGGAAAGAACTGTTCCATTTCAGTCTCATTTACAGACCTATTCTATCCACTGGTTTGTGGTTTGTTCTAAACTTTGCCAAGTGAAGGTACATAATATTGACATTGATGATGAAATAAAGCAGAAAAAACTGTTCACGGTGAATGTGTAAATAATAAGGAAAAAACACTACATTAAATTGATTAGTCAAAGTGAAAGGCAAAGTGTTAAGAGGGAAGACTGATGAGCTTAAGATTCAAGAAAGTTCATTAGAAGTCCAGAGAGAAAACACCTTTTTGTCTTTTTACTATGAATCAATCTCACATTTAATAAGCAGTCCAGCATTTTTTCTAAAACTTTAATTAAAAACATTTCAATTGTGACATGAAAGTGCCTGCATACTTTTGTAGAGTGGAGAAATAAATCTTCTTTGCTGTTTAGAGACAGATTTTTCATTACCACTCTTAAAATCAGAGCTGACAATTTAAGGACGATGAATGCAAGAAGGAGAGACAAATGAACAGTGAAGTTTTCAACACTTACTGCACCATATAGTGATAACACATTAACACTGCATAGTTCTGTTTTAGACAGATAATGTTTCTAATCTAAGCTTCTTTACCTTCCTTTCAATTGTGCTGCACTGTCCATTATCCTTAAATTGCAAATTGAACACTATGATTTTATTAATGTTAACATATTTAGTACCTTCTGCTTCCTGCTGTGTATGAAAGGTTAATAATTCTAGTTTTAAACCAGAGTTCCTTATCTTTAAACCAAATGAAGCAGTGTAAATAACACCCACTGGATCCAGCTACCTGGTCTATCACAATTCCTGCTGGACCAATATGAATGCCTTTAAAGCCTTTAAATTATACTCTGTTGGGGGTTTATAAATTAGATCTCAGATATTGACTGGAACAGATGAAGGCACATAAGGAATAGAGAATGGGGTGAAAATGTGACAACTGTTTAATCACAAGAGATTAAAAAAACTTGAGATAGAAATTAGACAGGTAAATCAGGTAAAGATACAGGTAAATATTAATTGGATGCCTTACAGAAAAGGCATCCCACAAACTGCGTCTACAATTTTTGGAACTATTTTTTATTTTATAATACAAAAAATGTCTATTGAAAATAATATGGACAAGTACAATACCTTAACCTCCTGTAAACTTTGCGGGCTGAAAATGCCTTAGTGGCATCCAAAGGTATGACTTAAAAGGTGTGGGAAACTGAACTTCTGCTACAAGCACAGGAATTAAATTTTACATCTCTTAATAATGCAGCATTCAGTGCTAAATGGCATTTAAATATTCTATCCTATGGATCTCAAACTTGTTCTGAACCAATCCTATTTCTCTCATCTGTCATGTGCGTCTGTAGGAGATCTTGGTTATGAGAATAGGTGGTTGAACTCAAGCTAGACAAGGGATGAATATTCAAGGTTTAAAGGCAACTTCTGTCTCAAAGAGAGAACAACATGGATACCCTGCAGAGAGTTCAGATTACTATCACTGCAGTGATATTGGAAATCCTACCCCTACAGTGCCAAAAAGTGATGGCTCTCTTTATAGTAGAGAGTATAAATCCGCAACAAGACACCAACCCAAAACCTTGGAGTACAAATGCATGAAGCTGTCTTTGAATATATAGCAGGTGAACATCCAAGTACAAATGATACTTTTAAAGAGGCTGTAAATGACACTGTTTGTGATTTTTTTTTAACTTTGCTGCATTACTGACCTTGCAAACTTTGCATTTAGAGGGGCTACTTTCAAACCTTTTCTCAGTGGATTGTCAGTGTCTTGCCATTTGGACCTAGTGTAATAGTCTGGCCCAGGAAATATTTTGTACATCTTAGTCTCATCAAGAGTTCACTTGGTTTCTTTAATCTTATATTAAATGACCAAGTATCTATTTCTCCTTCACATTCAATTTCTCTCTTTTTCCCTGGAGAGCAAAGGCTTGGTCTAAATTATATTCCTGGCCAGTAAATCCTCTTAGCATTAACAATCCCTTAACAATCCCTTTTTCTTTTTAAATGAAACCAACTTGCAGTTAACAGCATTGAATGCCACAGTGTCATAAATTGGGATAAAAGTTGGAGGCTTTACAGAAGAGGCTTTACTATGTCAAATATGGTGCACACTAAAACACTAGGATTAATGCATAGATCCCACAGTTGAAGGCCCCATTTACAGAGAAACACTGAATGCAGAAATAACACACAATTTAGATGCAGCTGAACATCAACAACAGCATAATTTGTGGTTTACCTGATTTTTCAAAAAAGATGCACAGCCATGAACAGTGAATACACATAAGTAAATAATTAAATTTGATTCAGAATCTGAACTTTTGGTAGAGGAGGCAAACCAGCACCTCACCATCAGCAGATATTAGCAGCAAATATATCCAGCTAGCTATTGAAAAGCTCTTACAGGGTTGCTCTTTGGTTGGTTGTTGAAAACTGGAGCCAAAACATCACTCAGTTAGCTCAAAATGTAAAATATGGATGAAAGTTATTTGGCATCTGAATCGAGACATAAAGGGCATAATTAGCTGTGCCCTACATAGCCAACTGGAATTCTGGACGAAAGACAAGCTGATTAAAATAATCAACAATGTTCAAACTGCACTTTTAAAAGGTATTTTTAAAATAGCCCATTTCCCTGATTTAATGTGCTTATGGTAAGTGAATAACAATTTTCAAAAATCATAAATGCAGCCCAGTACCTCATGCAAATTTCAGCATAAAACTCATCCATAGTTAATGTCAAAGTCACAGATCATTTCAATAAATGCTTTTCATACAGGACTGGAAATAAAAAACTTTGCTGTGCTGAAAAATGTCCAAGAGCTAATCCAAAGATTTCCTCTTCATCTAAATGGTTGCAGCTCAAGACCATATCAGGGATTCAAAGATGGAAGTTCTGACTTGCTGCTGTGTACAGAGGATCTATGCAAACATGAGGCATAGCAGGTTGTGTCCGTGCACTCGATCCACCTTCCCAGCCCCCACTGTCTGGAGACTGGGCCCTAGAAGCAGCACAGTATGCAGAACACGACTGTGCTACCTGTCGGGCCCACGCGGGTGTGCACTCCAACATCCCACTGGTTTCCCTTGGATTAACTTCCAACTGCTGCCACTACCAGCCAAACAGCAAGTTGCAGACAGTTCATTTTACACAGACTTAATGGGGCGGATGGCTCTTGCTGTTTAATACAAGCACCGTCAAGGTATCTAAGCAAAAAGTCTCAGCTGTCATCGATGACAGGCGGTGCTGAATTATTTGTCATGCTAGGCTAGATAAGGGACCGGTGGAGTGGCGTCTGGTGATTCCACCTGTAGACTTGGCACTCCTCACACTTCAGCTGAAATGTCAAATGAATTATAATGCAAAGCTAACCTTTGTCACAAAGATTATTGTACTGATATATTGGCTTGTCATACAGTATGAAAATGCTTTCATAACAACCTTTCCCCTATACACAAAGTAGTTTGCAAATTCTGCAATTCAGAGAAGATCTACCACAAAGAACTCAATGAGGAAAATCTGAGTCAATCTTGGTGTGAAGCATATTCTTAGGAAAGTGGTACCTCAGACAGTGTCACAGTGATGTTTTAATTACTGATGAACCAATCAGAGCCTCCAGCTTGTCTACAGATGCAAATTTATTGGAGAAATAAAAACAATAGTCTGAATCTTTTTTTTTCTTTTTCAAAATAGAATAGGTATAAAACACAACACATACATTAATATGGGGATGGGGAAAGAGGCATCCAAACATAAACAGCTGAACGACTAGGTATAATCCCAAGAGATTTCACAGGCTTTTTCCACCCCTACACCCATATTCGATGACTTCCTTTTGTGGGGAGCACACCACCTGCCATGTTAAGTGTGTTCAGTATTAGGTGAGTGGAGGGAGCTTGTTGCGCTATTGGCCACTCCAATCAAGTCTGCAAAATTCTGGCTTCACAGCAAGGGGGCAAAATTGGTCCCCCTACCTCTTTTGGCGGAGGCATTCAAACAACCAGTCTGTGGCACTGATCAATTAGTAGCTAAAACATGCAGAGAAATCCAGACATTTATAAATGCTAACAGTTGCAAATGGGTTATTAATGTTTCTGTCACTACTATCAGTCAAATGTATAATGTGTTGTATGATATAGGCCTACACAAATGTACAAACCAAACATAATGTAGAGATAAATATGTCTTCTTGGACATAAAGCAGCCACCAGCAAATATGCACAAGCTCTTGTAGCGAGCTGGCTACCTAACCGACAATTCATCTAGCTACATAGCTATGTAATCATTGACTACCAAGATTTTAGGCTAAAATAAATTGCTAGGTAGTTACAGCAACCAGTTAGCTAGGAAGCTAACATAGCTAGCTAGTTCGTTAGATGTAATGACAAGATAATTAACCAGCCAGCTCCTTCCATCTGTGAACAATATCATAATTTTGTTTGGTAGCAATAAATGTTTTTGATTGTTGTTGTTGTTTTTGTTATTGTTATTGTCATCAACTATGGCTAACCACCCCTAGAAAACATAACTTACAAACTCTTTCAAGGTTCCCCTACAGTAGGGACAGAACCTTTGTCTTGCCACTCGATGGCAAAAAACATTAATGAGTAAATCCACTAAGGTTATCACAGCATCATGAACACTGCCTGTTAAGTGCATCTTGATTTTCTCTACAGGACAGCAGTCTTGAAAAACACATCTCAACACAGGTTTCTTATAGTGAGGCCCATAGGATGTCATTAGGCAGCCAGTTACTGCAGTGGAGCATGGTGGATACAAAAATCACATCCTCCCCGTCCACCCTGCACCAAAACATCAAAAGAACAGGCTGTCCAGTCTCTCTATCAAAGAGTATATTGGTGGCACAGCAACAGTGTAAAAGACAAGCAAACTTCAGCATTATGCACAGGAGAATATTCACATGGAAGTGTACCTATATTACCACACAAAACATTACAAATTCAAATAAAAGCAATTATGCTATCTTTCCCTCAGAAAAGACAAAAAATATAAATCAATCCTCAAACAAAGTAGATCTGGCTCAATATTTCACAGAGGACTGAGTAACTGGTTAGCAATATTTTATCATTAGATCTCAATGATAGCAACTGTTAGCCTTCAAGGACATTTTATAGGTATCATTGTTGTATACCCAACTTCTTAGAGTGGATAAATGTTTTGTCATTAGTCTTGCTCTGTGTGTGACAAGGCCTTAACGCTCAATGCTACAGACATATTGTTCCCTCTCGGGCATAACTACCTTGTAAATGTAGTGGTAAAACAGATTTTACAAGCTTCTATAGAAGATTTTAGAAGCTTCTTCTATAAGAAGCTTCTGCTCTTATACTTTGAAACAATGGAACTTTGATGCAGGATCACGTTCATTTGATCCTGCTGATTTTATTTTTAGGCAATTAAAAGCGTGCAAATAAACCTGATAATGTTTTTAAATATTTCACCATAATTTTGCCAAATATTTTAACGACTGTTTGAGCTTTCAAAACCATCAACATTTGACATACAGGAAGCAATTACACATTATATTTTTTTTCTTCATTTGTTTCCATGGCAACTGTCACCACGAATCTGTAATGCCAACGCTAGCAACAGTAAAGAAAAAAAAAAAAATGCAAAGGTGTAATGTACACAATTTTATTATAGAATGGAATTTTCTCGGCTTACCCATGCCTCTTCATAATGAAATGTCAATACAACTGTTGGACGAGAAAGCAAGAAAATGTACCACATTTAATTCTGCAACTGAGAATGTATAACTATACAACTACCATATCTTCTGCTAGATCTGAAAGGCGTACTGCAGATCCTCATGGGGTTCTTCCTGGCAATTATTTTTTTCATAATCTCATTTTGTTCAAAGGACTACCTCTAAAAATTGATTCTGGAAAAAATGCAATGGCTACAATGGCATGTAGAATTACAATTAATTCAATGAGCACACTGAGAGAAAAAAACAATACGCAGCATGTAAGACTGTACATACAGGCATCACATTTCAGATCAGATCATATCTAATTTTGATTATGTGCTAAATGAACACATCAGTCAGCGTAATTATATTTGTAGAGGCAGAAAAGTCTATGTATTTTGCAGAAAAACAACCACTGAAAAGATGTTAACTAACTTAAAGCACAGGAATAACAAAGATTATAAGAAATTACCGTGGGGGGGCTTCATTTGAAGCCTTAAAATCCACATACAGGTGCAATTCAGAAATATTTGTTTAAACCCACATGTAATGAGAACCACATTATCCTTTTCAAAACAGCTTAGTTTCTTGATTGGCAGTCTGTTAGTTGCTTTTGATTGCAGCATGTTTTAAAATCTTCTTTGACCAGAGGTCCCTAGCTAAGGCAGTTCACCATTTATTGTTCATCTGCTGGATAGCTGAAGTTCTTTGAGGATGTTGCACTTATAGTAATCTAAACAAACTTTTTCATGTCCACCATATACATCAGCTTTAAGTGGAACACTATATTTTCTTGTAATCTTGAAATCTAAACCTCACATTATGCACTTGGGTTTAAGTGAGAAACACTGATATGCTTTCAAAACAGACAAAATATTTTAAGTGTTTTTTTTTAGTTTGTGATATACTTTAGACATAAATTATTTAATTAAAGAATTAAATGGTCTACGTAAGTGATCAAGAGACAGTTTTCTTAGTTTTACTTTCCTGTATGTAATGATAAAATGTGCATGTCTGAGTAGTCTACTCTCACTGTTCTCTCTTCTTTTAGTTTAAACAAATCAACAAAATCAAATGTTTGTCCTGGTATTTTTTAAATTGAAAATTTAAAGTTCCTTTTTTATTCAAAACTGTTGGACATAAGGATGCTTGTTGATGCAGCATTCCTTTCATTTACATTACATACCTGCAAGAAACATTCTCAACGAATGGATGCTTTGTCAGGACAGATAGCCATTGATTAACATCTGTGATGGGGTCATTACTTTTGTTCTTTGCCTCAAATGAGAAGAGGTAGATTTTCTACATTACCTCTGTCTGCTGGACATGCTGGAGATGGTGGTAAGATCAGCTACATTAAAAATGTGAGATGCCTATGGAGTACCGGATACAAAGAAAAGCATCTTATCACTTTGCCTGGGAGCTACATAGCTAGGGTATAATGCTTAGAGCACTATACAATCAAATCCATTGACAGAGTGTAGAGCTCTGACAAAAAACCTTGCCTAACCATTTAGGCTAGGAATACAGCCTGTTATAACAACAAAATAATTTTTATTATTTGTTATTCCCTTACTTTAACTTGTATCTCTACAGAAATAGTAGTTATAGTCCTTATTGTCTTGCAATATCCTGCTTATTCCTACTTCCAACTTACATGGTCCAGTGCTCCAAAACAGCACACTCTGCATTAAGACTGTTTAAATCCTGCCTTTGGACTTGCCTACAGATAAAGCTATCATATGATTTTTCATCATCTACATCTACCTCATCCACATCAAAGAGTAAGATGTTTCTTCTGTCTTAAAAATATTTTAATGCAAGTTTGCAAATTTGGAGTCATATAGTGTTCAAGAAGGCAGAAAAATGTAAGGAAAGTAATATGAAAACTTTCACTTTTCTGAAGGGAAGATACACATCAAAACAATGTCTTTCCCATATCTATTTCAACCATTCATTTATGTGATGTCTACTTTCCTTTTGCACTGCTAAATACTTATACACAACAGTGTGAATGAAATACCCATTTTTGGTGGCAATCTGTAATGTGTTAAAAGTGTGCAGAGTTTCTTAATGCTTAATATCTGAATAAACATCGAGTGCTGTAGTCTGTTGATAATCCCCAATAACTGACACCTACCTCAAAGTCAGAATTCTGGAAGTGTATATGTAACTCAGATTATACTGTTGAGTCATACTTCTATAAAGGTATCCCTTACCACCATTGTGGTAGTTAATGCATAGGAAGCTCATTCTGTACCATGTTTGTACACTGCATATATCTTTATATAACATTACATGACTGTCATTTAGCATGCTCTAATCCAGAGGGTCTAACACAATACATTTAATAAAGCAGCATGCACAGTTGTATAAACAGGTCACCACTACCAACACATCAACAAGTGTCAGTGTCATAGTGCTGAAATCACCAATGCATGCCTAGAGTGCCATGTAAGAGCAAAGAAATATGTACAACTTTTATGACTATACCACTCCTATTGCAATGTTAACACATACCACAGACATGCAAGTACACCTCCACATAGCTGATTACATAACGCGCTCAAGTACACTATATATATAATTGCACATAAGAGGGACAAAGATCATGTGTGGGTAGGGGTGTTCAAGTGTAGCCTGGGGGTTGGTCTTCAGTCTGAGAGGCATGATGGCTAGCGTTTCAGCCTTTCTGACCAAAACATGAAGCTTGTTCCACCACACAAGGGTCAAGACACAATGGGCGTGACTGGGATCTAAGATTATCAGAGGAAGGAACAGCCAAGAGTCTTGGAAGAAGCTGAGTGCAGGAGTCTGGCCAGTGTGTAAAGTCTCCTCACTGCTCTGTATACTAACACCAACATTTTGAAGCAGACACAAGCCATCTCTGGTAGCCAGTGAAGGGAGAATCAAGAGGGGTGAGACAGGGGATAATTTTTGAGACATTGGGAACAACAAGCTTCAGCATTCTGTATAAACTGCATGGGTTTAATTGCACATGGACTGAGAGCAGTAACCGGTGCTTGTACCAAGAGTTTGGTTGAGTAGGTGTTAAACATTCTCCTGATGTTGTATGAGAAAAATCTGCAGGTCCTACTTTTGTTATATGGTCTGTGTATGTCAGACCACTATAAAGTATCATTCCAAGGGTCTTTACAGCCTGGGAGGCTGACACTGTTGTTTTTTTTTAAGACTTGGACAGAATATAGAGAAGCACAGACTTGGTCAAACTAAGTCTCACGTAATGTTTAAACATCAACAATGACACAGAAATGTGACATGAAATCTGGATGTAAAGGTTGATGTAAAGATGGATGTAAAGAGAGAGGCAGTTAAGTGTCATCAGCATAACAATGGTATGAGAAGCCAAGAGCAAAGAAGCAACAGAAGTAAGCCACCTTGTGTACAAGAAGAAAAGAATGGGGTCAGAGACTGAACCCTGAGGGACTCCTGTAGGGAGGGTCTGACTCATATGCCTGATTGATACACCTCCTCTCCAGGACACCCAAAAAGTAAGCGTTGAGAGGTAAGATGAAATTCAGGCGAGAACGGTGCACAAGATGTCCATCGCTGCCCATGCAGACAGGAGGACATTGTGTAAAAGGCAGCAGAAAGGTCTAGCAAAATGAGGACAGTATATTGGGAGCCTGTCCTTGCAGAGCGGACAGAAGGGCATTTGTGGTAAAACAGCCATTTCAGTAAAGTGGCCAGCCTTGAAGCCATATTGACAGCCAAGCCCGTAGTGTGGCACTATCACAGGTGCGAGTAAAAAAATGCATGACTTTTCCTTGACTTTTTACAACGATATTTGCAAAGAAAATAATTTATTGGAACTTCTTATCTGATGTTTTGTAAACAAAATAGGGCAGGCTAAAGAAGGCAATTCTAAGGATGAATTATATATGTATGGTGAATTTGTATTGCTTTAATTCATTCCCACGACTGTGTGCTATTTGAAGTCCCTTGAGTAATGGTTGAGTCAGCCTGTGTGTACCCAGAATAAGTCTTACTTCAGCATAATGTCACAAGGAATCTCCTCACCCCAGCATTAAAATGTTATGACAATGGAGCAAAATCCTATCTGTGGTAAAGCTTGAAAAATGTCTACTATAATTTACAACAGTACTACAAATTTAGCCACATTCATCTGACAATGAAGCAGTTATTCAGTGTACCTGGGTGACTTCGAAGAGCACTGCAGTCATGTCTTTTTGAATAAGGTCTGCTGGCAACAGTAGAACTGGTATAAATGCCCAGTAATCATTACAGCTACCACCAACACTCTGGAAAATGAAACACATCTAAGGTTTATGAACCAGCAGTACGGTCAGATACATTGAGTAAAATTACACTTTTAAGACACAATGACAGTTGGTGAAACTATGTTTTTGTTATTGTTAGCTTATCCTTACCTATCCATGTGGATGGAAACTTTGCATTTCAATGACATATTTTATCTCCCTATTTACATATCTGTTGCTATAAACTAATAACTATCATTACACTTACTGCTTATGGTGACTGGTATGCTGGTACTGTAACCTTAAAGCAAGTTTGGGCAGACCTCTAAGTAATGGCTAGAATCTCGACACTGACCTTGAATGAAGAAAATGAATCTGTCACACACTGAATTCACATTGTCTTTCTCTACAGGTAATCAAGGGCAACCCTGAGATCAGTTTTCTGAATATCTGACAAAGCTTCGTCAAAAGTTGGGAGACATACCACTGTTTGGCAGCATTTAACCAAGATCAACTGGATAAAATACATGAAGCTGCAATTTATGCAATGTTACAATGGAGCTCTCGTCTATGTAAAACACTGCCATTGTCATGTCCATCTGAACAGTGTCCAGACTGCGGATCAGCAGTGCTTTTTCACGGGGCCTATTCAGCCTTCAGCTGCAGCCCATCAGACAGGAAAGGTCACAACAGGTGTCCCCATTCTCCCTTTCAAGAGCAGCTGGCTGGCGTCCATCGTTTCCTTAGTGAGCGCCATGCATCATTAACACGCTTTAAATGTACAAACATCACAGCAGCTACTCTCTATATCCTGGCTTTTCCCTGGCATTCTCCACACTGCAGCCTCCCTGATGTCATAGCACCGCATTTTGTGCCTTCAGAAGTTAGTGGCACTTCGGACAGTAAACTAAAGGGCAAAAATTGTTTGCAAAAATGGAGGATTCAATCATTAATAGCTTCAAACACACTTCTTCGTTCCTGGGGCCATTTGTTTTGGAGGTTAGGTAGGTCAACAAGCTTGATATTTATTTGACTTCAATTTGTGCCTTTATTTAGTCTATGTAAAAATAACCTCACCTTTGAATGAACTTGAGCCATCTACAGTACTTACAAGTTCAAGCATGAAAACAATATTTCAAAATTGTTTTGCTAGAGTACTTTTCTAGAGGCATTCATGTTGCATGTTTTGGAAAAGACTTGGAAAAATTATTTCTGTGCAAAGCCAAAAACTAGTAGTGTTTGGAATTTAATTTCCCTATATTACAAGTTTGTAAAGGACAAAAAAGATCAAATGTAGTATGATCCAGGCTCTAATTATTTTGAACGCCTTGACAAATTACAATTACTTTTTAGGAAAACTCAAAGAGCAGAGTTATTGAGTTAAAATAGTCCATAATCTTAATGAAATATTGTATCCACACCCATATATATATATATATATATATATATATATATATATATATATATATATATATATATATGTGTGTGTGTGTGTGTGTGTATTTTGAGAGAGAAAAAGAGAAAGAGAGGGAGGGAGACAGAGAGAGAGAATAAGAGTTTACAATCCTTTCTTCCAAAATGAATTGCCACAATGAAGTCCATGTATGAATGTTTGTGATTTTGAGGTTATCACAGGTTGTACATTTCTTTAGGTTACATACAAGTGTCTGAGTGTAAGGCAATATACCTATAATACCTGGTATCTGATACACTTCAAATGAAGCAAGATACTATTCTCTTAGGAATATCATCTAAGACATAGTAATTGACACTGCCTTTAACAATAAACATGGAGTAAAACTGGTCCCAATATATGTGAAATTTACTCAATATAACAGGAAAAGTCAAATAAGGTGAAACGGGAGGTTCTGGCAAAAATGTGGAGATTGTAGCCATGTTATATCATACAACGTCTGATTGTAAAATGCTGTATAAAGTCCATTAACATTCGTTAAAATGAACTGCCAACTACAGTGTGATTTTAGGATTTTACATATAAACAGATAACAAAGCAAAAGGTTATACACACCATACTGTAATGCAAAACAAAATAATTGAAAGCTGTGCATAATAGGCAAAGATCAATTCAGAAATGTCAACGTAATCAGCTGCCATAATGTAAAGCATATAGAACATACATTCCTTCAAACTAGGGTTTCCTTGGCTGTCACCAAGATGCGTTTGCACAGCAGCATTTGTGCCGAAATAGCAAAATTAGAAATCAAACATGCACTTCAACAACAAGCCAAATTCAGGTGAAAATTGTGCAGCAACAATTTCAGATGATGATCAGCAACGAAACAACGCTTCATAATAACCTGCAACCTTATTATTACAAGGAACATTTAAATCAGGGAATGTAGAGGGCAAAAAGAAAACCAAAATAGCAAAAACTTGCAGCCGGATTAGCCAAAATATTTCTTTGAAAAATACATTACACATTAGTTACAGCCTTATAAAGCACAATATATCGCATAATTGCTGCAGTGTAATATACAGAACAACGGGTGTGGATTTAATATGCTTGAAGCGATGCACTTGGCAATCCAACAGCACGTTGCCACATTCCAAAATGTCAGCACTCACTTGTGCAACCTGAAATCCTGTGCCCAGACGGTACCGATGTAGCCACTTAGAGGTTTCATCATCGGAACAGTAACAGCAATGCACCGCTTTCCATTGTAGAATCAAAATCACAGGTCTGTAAAATCCTCCACAAATGCAAGGAAAAAAGGAGCGATGTTTCTTTAATTTCTGCCATGGCCGCTGGCAGGGCATTCCAGGAGAACTGAGATGCAAGGGTTAATACCGTAACATGCTCGCTCAACCACCGAGCACATGCCACGCCATTTTTCTAGATATTTTTACCACCTCTTGTTTTCACCCCACAATCGTAAACTTCCTCTTCGCTACAAAGGCATTTTTAGCAAGAGAAAAGAAACATTACAACAATATTAATGAAAGGTCATTGTCTAGGGGCTTACCCTGGGTCAAACAGAAAGGGCCCGAACCCGTCAAAAACTATCGACCACGTCCGGCAGCAGGACCTGCAAGAGAGAGCACAACAAAGACAGTTTGTGACAAAGCTGACACGCTGTAGTCTTGGAGGAGTGAAATCAATTGTGACATTTTTCATTTATTTGTAAATGCCTCTTTGGCGGTACACTCACTCGAAACGACAGTTTAGCTCTTACGGAATAAGCGAGGTGATGGTAAAATAGAAGAATCCTGACAGTTGCTTTAATGAGATTCCGCATTAGGGCCGCTCTCTTACACTTTCCCCTCAACCAAGAGCGCGCCCTTCACTTTCAATCTCGCATACAAGTAATTTGGAAAATGTTAACCCTATGAAAAACTAAACTAACCCTCCTTTAGACAGCATCACTCTGACGTTTTTCTACTCCCAGATTTGATTAAATCATCTACCAAATATCTACCTTTCTAGAAATGGTACGAATGAGTTAAATGAAATAAAAGGTAAACAGAATGTAAATATCCATCTTCAATGAGTTCAAATATTCAAAGCAAAGAACATAAAACAACACACAACATAGGCACTACTCACTTGCATTAAACCTCCACTAATACCTAGTAACATCTTATCTGCAAGGTCTGCAGAGCTATTGCTTCACAGCATAATGTAAGACATTGCATACAATGTCTCAGGCAATATAGACAAAATTCAAACAAAAGTAATATATATATATATATATATATATATATATATATATATGTAATGAATGACACACCAGTGTTGCAAATTCTCCTTTTCAAGTGAATTAAGTGAAACTTAAGCAAAATTATTTAACCCTTTACACATCAACACCTTGAAATATTCAATTTTCAGGGGTATCTATCCAAGAATGTTATTCAAAGAAAAAAGATAAATTATCTTGCTATTATTTTAAATTTTTAATTTATATAGTTATAGAAATGTTAAGGTCTCTGAAAAAGTCAATTAGTGGAATGTTTTAAAATCAAACACAGACAATGTTTTGGATATACAATGGGAAGCATGCACACGCACGTAGATGGACCATGGAAATCTAATCGACCTGAGAATCTATAAATGTTTATTATTTAAAAAAAACCTATTTACAATATACAAAGAAAAGTGGTATTTTATGGTGAAGAAGAATGTGCTACTTCAAGGTGCAAATTACATAACCAATTTCATCATAACACTGTGATGCAATAGAGGACACACATTAACAGTCAAGCTTTAATACTGTAGCTATGCAGTTTCATTGGCTAGATATTAGAAAATTCAAACCACATCTTAAGGCACAGTAATCATTGTGATAGAACTGTTTTGGAGGTGAAGTAAACAATTTGGGAGCGAATAAATTGATTCAAGATGATTTCAGTAGATTTCATAATGAGGCAAACATCTTACACATGAAGTTTAACATTGCCAAATGTTCACGACTACAAGTTCTACATGTGGGCATTAACAATGCATGGCTAGACATTTTACAGGAAATATCAAATTAGAGTGTGAGCAACATGATAAAGACTTCAAAATTTCTATGCCCCAAGTCTGTCTGGATCTAGACATTGTGATAAAGCAGTAAAAAGGAAATAGAATTCTGGGACATATAGCAAAAGGTATTGATTACAAATCACAGACAGTTATATCAATGTTATACAGTGCCATATCAATCCACATTTATAGTATTTCGTACATTATAGGAACAACACAAATGATTGAAACAGGGAAGGGCAACCACACTGGTTCCAGGTATTAAACATATACATTAAGAAGAGGCACTTTATCTCTGTACTTTAAATAAAAGTTTTCACTAATACTTTTAAAAGGGATATATAAATTTGACTGCAAATGCTACTTTAAGATGAGTTCTGTCAGTCGAACAAGAGGACACAGCTGGAAAAAAAAAACTCCACATCAACATTTGGAAGTATTTTTCACTCAAAATGACACTTATAAAAGCATGAAATAGTTCATAAGCATTCACACTGGAAACAGAGACCATGAGTCTTTACAGCCAGGTTTGACAAGTAATAGATACATTCAAGACAATAAGCAGAGTGACAAGCCCAGATGGGCTCAAGTCTCCATTCTCATCATTGAACTTGTTGCAAAAATGTTGTTATAATCATTTTCTGTTTGCTTATCATTTCCTGTCTGTTTACTTAAACATAGCCTAAATGTTCTCTTATCTGGTAAATGGATCATTTCTGATTTCATGAGTGAATCATGCTAACTACAGGGTATTACAGATAAAGGTAGAGAAGATACCATTTTAAGACTGACACGGCAGTCCAGTTATTATGTCATTCACCTGCCACTGGTGCACTGGAGTTTGGAGTCTTGTCTCAGTCCTCTACTCCAATTCTCCATTGTTTAAGCTCTTCCTTTCTATCAAATGCAGGCTTCTAATCTCATGACACCAGGGTCAAGTTATTAGGACTTGGCCAAGAATATTCCATTCTTCAATGAAATCATTTAAATGTTAGTGTCGCCTCTGTGGTATCCTTATCAAATATATATTAAAAAGATCTTAAAGATGCTTTCCCTCTTCTATCATGTTTATATGAAATACAGTGATTTTATTCCCTTCATGTTTTCAGGAAAGGTCATTTTATCTACACACTGAGTGAACTATGACTAATGGAATTAATACAAAGAAGATGAAACACCTACTCTTAAGCAGAGAAATGAAAACACCTTTGTATTATTACTCTTCGTGTTCCTACACTAACAAAGCAGCATTTTATTCTACAGGAGCCTCCATCTTTGCCATTCATCTATACTGACTGAATATCAGGCATGTTGTACAACACCAAGCAAACAGCCACAGTTGTTGAAAAACATTATATGTATGTATGTACACATACTGTACATATCACTGTCAATCTTCATTACTAGATATAACAGAATGGCTCTAGTCAACTGACACTCTTCTATATCTTCAAGATAACAAAATATTACATTTTATGTGTGTATTGTGACCTTCAAAGCATCCATTTCTAACCACAAAGTGTTCTGCCTACACAGTAGGCACTGCATGGGCAGTGAGTTATGTACTTAATTAAGCCAAGGTAATTTTCCTTCTCGATATCATGTCTCCTTCAAACTGTTCTATAATCCATCCTACCAAGCTACAGTCTATATTTAGCCCAGAGTAGTACCAAGCTTTGGCTACTCAGGCAAAATAAATAAATAATTAATTTTAAAAAATGGTGAGGTGTTATATACCTTTGAAATTGTAATCATATAAAAACAGAGGTCAAAGACTCTCAGATATAATTAACTGGTCCTCATAACAATTTCCATTCTTTTTAAGGATGAATGACTGCACCTTGAGAGGAAAGAATATTTGGGAACAGGAGGGGAGTGATGGAATCCACTCTTAAAAGAGTACAATATACCATAACATTATGTCATAGTTAATGTAAATATTATTCAGCTTACCTACTATTACAAATATCAACTCACGACTGAAACCATGTGTACTGGAAGATTAAATTTAGTGAAGCACAACCATAAACAGTTTTTAACAGTTAAGATAAACACAGATAAACATAACAACATGAAATTCCATACATGTTCCAATATATAAACATGACAACATTACCTCACTTGATCAAATATACGTATTTAAGGTTTGAATATAAATACACCCCCCACCCAAACACACACACAGGCGTGCACGCGCACACACAAATACACACACAATTTCCATACATGCACTGAACAATGAGTATTTTTCAGTCTATTTTTTCTTTTAGATTAATTTACCTTTTGAACATAAACTGGAAAAAATCACCTTATTAGTCAAATTACACAACTATAAATGATATAGTTAGTAAACAAATTATTCCACTAATTCCACCTTCAATGGCATGATTTTTGGAGCATGGGCGACAAAACGATAAAGTCGAGCTGTATAATCAACTGCTGTCAGTAGCAGCAATGTGCATTACATTTACATTACATTTGCATTTATTCATTTGATGGATGCTTTTATCCACACAAGCAAAAGCCATACAAGTAGTCACAATAATAGAAGTGCTGAATGACCAAGTTTCAATAACTGGCCAAACAAGGTACAAGCAAGCTGGTAGAGATATAAGTGCTTGAAACCATTAAAATTCTATTTTTTAATGAAAACAGAGTTTAGGACATAAGAAATTCCTTTAGATGGTAGTGATTCAGGGGATCAGGTGAGCGCGGAAGGGCTGTGTCTTTAGATGTTAAAAATTGTGAGGACTCGGCAGGATGAAGTGTGGAAGGTCATTCCACCATTGGGGGACAACGGCAGAGAAAGTTCTGGATAATGATTTTGTGCCACAAAGTGACAGAACCGCCAGATGCCATTTAGTAGCAGAGTGCAGCAGTAGGGAGGGAAAATAGGCTTGTAGCAGAGCATTCAGGTAGGTAGGTGCAGTGTTTTTGGTTGTCCTGAATGCAAGCAACAAGGCCTTGAACTTGATGCGGTCAGGCACAGGGAGCCAGTGGAGCAAGACAAAGAGTGGTGTACCATGGGTCGGTTGAAAACCAGATGCGCAGCCACGTTTTGTGTCAGTCACAAAGGCTTAATGGAGGATGCAGGAAGGCCAGCCAAGAGAGCACTGCAGTAGTCCAGTCTTGAAATGACAAGAGCCTGGAGAAGGAGCTGTGCAGCATACTCAGGTAGGGCCTGATTTTCCAGATGTCATACAGTGCAAATCTGCATAATCTGGCTGTTATCACAATGTGGTCCTTAAAGTTTAACTGGTCATGAAACACTACCCCCAGGTTCCTTGCAGTCCTAGATAGAGTTAGTGTCATTGAGCCAAGCTGTACGGTGATGTCATGCTGAATGGACGGGCTGGCTGGGATGATGAGGAGCTCTATCTTAGACAGGTTGAGCTGAAGGTGGCGTTCCTTCATCCAGGCTGAAATGCGTGCTGAGACCGTGGGGTCATCAGGATGGAATAAGAAGTAGACGTGGGTTTCATTGGCATAGCAGTGATAAGGGATTCTATGTGCCTGAACGATTGGGCATTATACTGTCATAGTAAAATATAGAGGGAGAACAAGGAGAAAGTTAACTAACCTATTGAATTAAAAAGTATAATGTTTCTTACATATGCCTGATGTCACAAAATGATAACAAGTGGGTTACAATTGGAAAAAATGTTGAACTTGTTGATGAGATGCAGCCAAACCAGGATTTTTGTTACGTAACTTGGTAATACTTCGCTAACTACTAGTGGATAGCTAGCAGGCTAAGACTGTTGTGAAGAAACATCACAGCAAACTGTTGTTTGTTTCACCATCAAGTATTCAAGAGATAATAGGCACATAGAATGCAAAGGGGCTTCATTTACCTTACCATTATATTCTAAAAATAAATGGTGCTAAGAAAAATGAGAAATTCCATTGCACTCTCAAATAGAAATAACTGTTACAAGAATTAACTGAATACATTGATAGAAAATAGTAGTAGAGATAACAGACTGAGGTTGTTTAAATGATCTACTTGTAAGAATTATTTTTGAGCCCACTTACATGTTATGATGCACAGCTGAGCAAAATGAGGGCAGAATGAACAAATAAGTCAACTGATACTTGGCATTAATTGAATACCACAGCACCTAGTACACATATGAATCTGAAATAAAGTTTACCTAACTGCTGGGATTACAATCACCATGGCAGAAAGAAAAGAAAAAATACTGCCAATGAAATAAACAACCTTCATACAGGTCAGACAGGATGAATAATGGAGAGAGAAACCTAATACAAACTGACTTAACAGGCACTTGACCTGATTTGTGATCAAACAATGATTGCAGTAAAGCCATTGACTACAGTGAACTACAGTCCCAGGCATCACTGAGACACTAAAAAATAATAAACAAGAATCAAATGCTTATGTTTTGTTTGTAAGAATTAAGGCCATTGACTGCCTATACAGTGATAACAATTCACACAATGACACTCATAATTATGAATACGCATATTTTTAGTTTATTCATTGAAGGAGCATATGAAATATGTACATTAAAATAAGTTTTGTAGGGATGCACCGATATATCGGCCGAACATCAGTATCGGCCGATATTCACCTTGTTGACTGCCATCGGCCTATCGGCAAATGAGATGACATTGACCGATGGCAGTGGCCGATGTTTATCTGTTGTGTTGCATCAGTTTTGCACAGCCTAAATGTTGTGTTGGTTATTTGTGGTCTGACATGGACAACAGTAGCCTACCCAGCTGCAGATTCGGAGAAGATCCAATAGGTGGTACTATAATTAGTCTTATTCACATGGTGGCCATTTTGCTCTTACGTCACGCTCAGGATGGGAGCAGGGTAACTCTTCAGTCAGCATCTATGGCAAAGAGGACCAAAAGTTTGACATGTATCTGTATCTACCTTTTGAAGAAATAATACAAAACAGTAGCTGGTTTTAAGGTTATATCCACTAAGTTTAAAGAAACACCGGGCGCACCTAGCTAACTAAAACACTCACTACAGACTACCTAGCTAGCTAGCTACCTAACTATAATGTTAATTTGGTAGCTAGCTAGCTAACAGTACTAAAGTTGTCAGAACAGATTTCTTGCAGTGTCTGTGGTAAAATTAAGTATTTGGTCAGAAGAGATGTGATGAGGCTTTATTAGTTTGATAACTAGCTAGCTCTTAGTAATATGACAGCTGAGCAAAGTGTGTGAAAGCAAAATTAGCTAGCAAGCTATCTAGCTTTGTACGTTGTTTTTATTGTAGCTAGCTAGCCATGTGTTTGTTTGCAAAGTGATATTTGTATTTGCCAGCAGAATGTGATAGTAACTACCTACTTACGTTTATTGTTTTGTTTGTATTGTAGCTAGCTAGCTAGATTTGTCTTTGTAAGTTGGTATTTGTACTTTTCAGCTGAATGTGCAAGTAGCAAGGTAGCTAATTTGGCTTTCACTCACTTTGCTAGCTATCAAACCAACACAGCTTCATCATGTCTCTTTATGAACAAATAGTTAATTTTAACATTCATGCTGCAAGCCAAGGTATTGACTTCTGATCGTAAGTACCGTTTGCTAGCTAGCAACTTAACATTAGTTAGCTAACTAGCTAGTTTTCCTGGCACAAGAGGGGGAATAAATAACAACAAAAACAAACACACAAAAAAAAAAACACTGGTATCGGCTATCGGCCAAATTGTTATTTTGAACATAGCATCGGTATCGGCCCAGAATTTCGCAATCGGTGCATCCCTAGTTATATGTATGAGAAATGTAACTAAAGTGCACTCATAACAACATGAATTGTGTACTCTGGTCATTTACAGAACTGATAACTGATGCACGCACTTACCGTCAGCTCACTTTGACAGGAGGTCTCTTTATGTATGTATTTATGTATACATTTAATTTGAAAAAAGAAAAATCTCATAGACACTATGAAAATGTCCTGCTGGAAAATCTTTGGACATCGACAACTATGTAATATGTACAATAATCCCTGTGATCTTTTAAAATGTTTATATAATGCCGCTTACACATTTTTTTCCTGAACTAACCAACAGAGGTGTTATTGTGACTAATTAGCATGTATGACTACAGCAATTTGTCTCTTTTATCACATATAAATAACTGCACCATTTTTAAAATCAAATGTTCATGATACACTCCAACTCTGTCTCCCCCAACTCCAAACGACACACACATTTGAATAGAGCTCAGAGGCCAGTGGTGAGGTGACTGCCTTTCTATTAATGCTCTCAGTATGTCCAATGAAAATCATAAATAGCAATTACTTTGTCTTAGCTTCAGCATGACTGGCCCTGACCTGCAACCTGCGGCAGCTGGTCCTTTTGTACAACACCAGCAGTGGTGAGAAGCACCCATGCTACTGCAGGCTACATGGTGCAGTCCTTCAGAATATATTCATTCTGAGTCCCAACAGTATATCATTGTACAAATAGTGTAATAGTGGAAAAGGGCTATATATCCAAAATTATAAATATGTGTTTAACAAAGATTTCATATTATTTTCTTTGTTTTTTACTGTAAAGACTTAAAACCAGCACTCAGTGTTATACTACATTAGATTACGAGCCTTAGTTCATATTGTAGTTTTAGCTTTTGCGTCATGGTTAAATTCAGTGTAAGTACCACAAAATATTGGCTGAAATATGCAAAGTATAGAAAATATGCCAAAAAACAGACAAGCCAGGCATATTGATACAATTCAGACTTCAAATACCCTAATTCTGTACTCTACGAATTAAAATCTTGTAGTAAAACAATTATAGTTTTAATAATAAATTAGATATGTTTATTAGATATTGGTGGCTGATTTAAAAGCAACTAATGAGGTTTTTATGCAAAATGTCTGATTGCAGACAGATGGCCAACTTAAGTGTTTTTTCTAACCCAATGATAATTTATTTACAAGTATGTATCAGTATCAATACTTTTCTCAAATTAAATCTTAATGCAGACCCTCAATTAATAAGTAATACAGTTAGCCCACTCAGTATAGTTAATGCCACAGATATAGACTTTTATCATATCGTCCACTGACAGACTGAACTTGTGGTATTTGTGTCGTCTTTGCAACAAAGGTGCCGAGGAGTGATACTGGTGTGTACTGCTGGCAAAATGAAAACACATTATATACTTGAACATGAGAGGGTGGTCTACTCTACTCTAAAGTTACACTAATCTACGGTAAAGTTACAAGTGAATTTTTGTCATTTGTAAATTCATGAATAGTAAAGAGTCGTGCATGAAAAAGAGAACACAGCCAGAAACCGATAGAGAATGTCAGTGGCATGTAATCCTTGTGAGAACTATATTTACTGCATTAAGAGAAACTTACAACTTTTTTGTAACTGTTTTGTAAGTTATTAAGCAATAGTTACCACTAGGTGAAAACAATAGGCAACAACAATGTTCGCTTGTATAATGAATAGAATTTTTGAAATGGCTGAGCTCATAGACTTCAATGAATGTATCTATGTATTTCAAGAACACAGCTAAGGCTGCAAATATTATTTTAATGTTATTGTGAATTATTTCAGAACCCCTTCCTCGTGATTTCACTCAGAGTACTAAAATCTTGTTTGCTGCACCAGCTGCTGCAATGCTCCTACAATGTATACTGTATACTGTAAATATGAAAAATGAAATACAATATGACCAATTATGGGATAATATTCAGCAAACACATCTGATTCACAGCTTATGCACAGCTCAATATATTTAGTATACCATTGTACTATATGCATGCATGTATGTTTTTTGGTTATATGATTTTTTCCACAAAACATGTTATTTTATTTGTACCAAATCCCTCATTTATACTGAACTAAGGACAAATTATCTTAGTATCAGCAATGGCACTGTGCAGTCAGTTTTAATCTACTGATCAATACGGTGTTTTAAATAACACAGCTGAGATGATACAATGAACAACCTGCTTCAGCACCTACATCTGTGGAGTCCATTACACCAGCACATTTTTCCATCAAAATGCAATTTACAATAATGGATAAAGCCACACTAATGATACACTGTGGCTTAAATAAATCAAACTGTACTAACCCACCTGAGCTAACAATAAAGACAGCCCTTTAGACACCTCTCATCTCCAGGTCAATAAATGTGGTCAGTGCAATATGTAAAAATAATCTTAATACATGTGAGCATGTGTACAAAGCAGTATGCTCCATTGCCATGCTATGCCAGTTTATTAGTAAACATTCAGCTAAGCCACATGGAAATATTTTGATGTGAACAGTTTGTACTTAAGCAGCGATCTGAAAATCATTTCCTAACATGGATGTTGTATCAGTTTCATTGAAGTTGTTAATGTTTATGGCTGATTTCTTTTTGATCCACCTCAATCCCACAATGTCGAAAAGATAAGTCATTCCACAACCATGACTGCCTTTGAGAACACTGAAAGTTCATCCTGACGTACAATTATTTCATTGAAACAAGTTACCCACACAGTGGACTTCAACATGGGAATTACATATTGCAATTAATTTTGCTTGTGAGGGTATTGAAAAAAATAATCAAAGCTTAAGTGTCCTTACTTACCTTACCAGGGGTAAATTGTAATGCATTATAAAATAACCAAGACCTGTGACTTGCTGATTATCTGTGAGGATAATCGGGGTTGTTAAATCACACCCACCATTTTCCTGATTCAGGTTAATAGTGGAATATAAATAAAGTGTCTTCACCTGCAAATTGCAAAGAATAATCAGCAGAGAGGGGTGACCTTGGCTGAAGCAGTGTTAAATTGGCCAGCAATTTTTTTTTTATTCATCGTATCGCTGTTATTAACCCACACTTTTTTCCCATTTCATTTTGTCAATGATACTTGGCAGGTAATAATTTTCATTTCCTCACTTGGTTGAAGCTCACTGAAGTAAAGATTACAGAGATAGTGGTTCGGTATTTTAAACAATGTTCCCTCTTTATTCTATTAAATCTCATTAATGTGCAGATATAAATAAAAACAGATGCCATTTACACAGTAAAGCATCTTAGCAGTGAAGCTTAAGAATGTAACACTTCAAGGCCCTCAAATTTATGAATTTCAAAGTGTTCTTTTAATTCATAGCTGTCAATATAATCTGATGATTAATGGGTTGAGTTCAGAATTAAGTGGCAACTGCCATTTGAACATAAATTCTGTAATTTTAGTCAATTCATCAATGATAATACTGCCATTGATCAACATTTTTACTAGTTTCCATTTAACATAGTCACAAATAAGAGAAACTAAAGCAGTAGCTGAGCTGGCATACTTCAGCAACTCTTTACTTAATTCTTTCTTCCTTGTCCCAAAATTAATGACTTCAAGTCTCATCTACATCAGTTTATTCTTTGCACAGACAGACAGACAAACACACCACAGCAATCACATAACCTCCACCTCCACCTACCGGTAGCTCACAATATAAAGTAACGGTAAGTATTTTCTCATGCATACATGTCTATCCTTTTGCATTTTAAGTTCAGGTTTATCAATTCAGAATAAAAGGTAGCTAGGTTCCCAAGTAAATATCTGCATTATACTTTCCATTACATCCAATGTTTTAAGTATATGGGTAACATATTTTGACAATTATTATTTTTATTTTTGCAGAAATCAATTCCTGTGATATTTGAGCACTGAGAGGGATCAGTTCTGGTGAAACACTTCTACGTCTGCATGGACATGTTTGCAGTTGCTCTTTTTAGCAGGGGGTTTTAATGTATAAGCCATTTTGAAAGCATCATCAGCAAAAGTCAAGCTATTGACTACGCAAGAAAACTAGACGCATTTCACTTACTGTAAAGAAAAAAAAAATAATAAAGCTTTTACATCTTGACATGTACAGTGGGATTTCCACTGACATTTCTATGACTCTTCCAGGTCACATATTTTCAAGGTTCTAATTATGTAACCGCTCATTTTTGCAGACATTGTCTGTATCCCAATATTTGTATGATTCATAAATGATTATAATGCTAAATGTGATTATAATGCTAAATGATGTGTTTGTCATATGCACGAAAAAGCATGACCAGTGTAAATGAAGCACAGTGTTTTACAAGTCACTACAGCAAAACATGACACAAATAAATGAAAATGTAAGGAGTACACAACAAATACCAATGTGCTATTACACTTTCTGGCACAAATATATGGTAAAGTAAGCCATGCAAACCAAGGTAAAGTCACACTATGAAGTGACATACACAGTCACTTTAACATTGTTATTTCACTTTTGTACTTGCTTCTTTTATTCTGGCATAAATCAGAACCTATATCGGGTATGCATGTGCATTTGCAGTTAGAGTGCAACTGAAGTGCAAATGTGAGGATAGGGGGGGTGAATGCTTTGGTGTAGTAAAACTCAAGCAGCAGCACAGAACCAGGGATGGTGCAGGTGTGGTGTTTCTTACAGTTTCTGACAAAAGTTGTATTAAATGAATAAACATAGAGAGAAGAAAGCTATTAAAATGATTACTTACAATGTATTTAGCTAGGTAACTATGATTACATACACTTACAGGGTATTATTACCTATGCAATCAGCTAGCAGCCAAGATGCAGCTACAGCAGCTAGCAAACTTACAATGTGTTGTACATGTTTGTTAAGTTTACATAAAGATAGCTTAAATAGTGCACCATCATCATTTCTAAAACAGTCAATCAGTTATTTATGTAGCCATTTTCCATTCATAGTATCTCTCAATGTGTATTAGATGTAACTGGCTACTGTTTTCGGATATACTTACTTTAAATATGCTATATAAAGAAAGTCTCCTCTATGTGTAAAATAATATGTTGAAATAAACAGGTTTACAGTACAAAAGAGTTAGGCATCATAACTTGTGATTGTGATGGGCTGAGAGGTGACATGACCAGTGTGCCTGTTGCCCGTTTTCATAATCAGGCCTGCGTGCCATCTGACAACTTTACATCAGATGGGGGAACAAGAAGATATCAGAGGGGGAACATCAAAACTAAGACAATAATTTTCAGTTTGAAAGAGTTAAGGGTCATAATTGTACACTGTGATGGCCTGAGGGGTAATGTGACCAGCATGCCTATCCCCTGCTTTCATAATTTGTCTCTCATGCTATCTGACTGCGCTGCATTAGATAGGGGGAACATCAAGATATTAAACATTTTGACAGTAAAAAATTGTTTTGGTTTAAATTCCAACCTCAAGGTTTCTTATTACATAGGTAGTATAACATGCCAAAAGTTATTTGAATGGCTAACTAGAAGGAGCATCAAGGCTTGGCAGACTACAGCTACTGATTTTGATCTGTTAACTTTTAACAACTAACCTCTAGGTTCTGTAACTATTTTATTTTGGCATGGGTATGTTTACACCCTTTCAATTTCCAATTTTTTATGCATTTTTTCCTCAATTTTATGTGTTCATCTATACTTTTCATTTCCCCACTTGCCCCAGCTACCCAGGCGCAAGAAGACTCTTGTTGAATGGAATTCTCTTAATAAAATGTAGCAAGATCACACTGTTTTCCAGAGGACCATTTGTCTACTCCTGAAACGATAATGTAATGTCATTTGGGCTATCTGTGATTTCAGTTTATCCATTACACCCATGTGTACGTTCACATTTATTCATTAGGTGGATATTCTTACAGTGACATACAAAGCAACAAACTAGAAAGGTACATACTGTAACTGCAAACAATAAGACCACAGTAGGCTACATACAGAAAACAGTACACCACAAAAAAGCCTCATTTAGTAAAATAAAGCAACAATAACTGGTGCCAGACTGAAAACACGAACAAAGTGCTACAATAATAAAACCTTCAAGACAAGCATCAGTGTATAAATCAGCAATGACAACATCCCTGAGGTGATAAACAAAGGAAAGAGTAAAAGTGCTACAATTAACATTCATCACTGTGGATAATCAAGAGTTATTAATACACATTGTGCATTCAGAGATTGTTATATGATTCAGCCTTACCACCTACAAATTTTATTTAGCATACTGTAAAAATTGTACACTTAATTGACACTTCCCCTCTCATGTGCAGTTTACCAATGAATGACATTACTTGAGTGTATTCTGAGATTAATATTCAGTATTGGAAACAGCTGCATTCAAAACATTAAATTAATTCAGTAACAAGGACTACTGGTAATATTGTACACATGCACCTGACCAACTAATTAACTGAATTAATAAAGCTGCAAATGTACAGCAAGTTAGTTGTGTGTATAGGATATTTACCCTTTCAAAACAAAACATTCAATAGTTTAGGAAAATAAATGTTGTGTTTGGTTTGGCTGTATGTATCTCAGCCATCCCCTCAGTACTCCAAGAAAGTGCACATGTTAATGGAAATCACTGTATGTGCTTATTCAAATGTAGCTTGAGGCTCCTATGTTTTTTGGGGGGTTAATATATTGCAAATATTAATGTTTCTAAGGTTTGTACAACTGTAACAAATGAAAATTCAGACATTGCTAATTTCTAAAACAGAATCATTTACAGAGGATATATGACTGTTAATATTAATTAAAATTATTAATATTCTACACAGCTGATTAGGCATAAGATGAAATATCGTAATGTTGTGGAATGAGACAAAATGTTTGGTGGCTCTGAGAACCTGTCACAAAATCATATTACCATGTGACATTAGAAATGTCTAATTTTCCCCCCAAAAATTATGACCGTTTTTACTTGCTATACTCATTCTGTACATTACTCCTCAGCAGTGCGGTGACAGAAATTACTATATAAAATCCATTATTCCTATTCATAACTCTACATTCTGTCTGTTGGAAATGTATACCCACTACACCTTTGACAGTGTTAATTTTTACATTTGGTGAAAGCTGTTTCATACTGCATGCACTTTCCACCTTAGGCAACCCTATTTTGGCTGCACCAACTGTATAGGCTAGTCTCACCATGCCAAACTCTACAGGAGCACTGAGGTGAGACGAATGCAATCCTCTGACACACTCATATGAGTCCAATGGCTATTTTTGGCACCACAAATCATACAGCACACTACAGCAGAGTTGGAGGATAGGCCCTACTCATCTAAGCAGTTTGCAGGCGCCTGACAAATTGCATAGTGTCTGAGAATCCCACATCTCCAACGGGACATAGCCAGTTGGTTCTCTCATTGTGGGCTCCTAGTCATCAGTCATCATCAAAATGCTGCTTCACATACTAACACACTAAATATTTACAGCAAACTTAATGTCCACATTTTTAGCTCTTCTTTACACCTTAATGTGGCTGTCTTACCTTATTTTTTGCATTTACACTGCCTAGAAATACACACAGTCTTGACCAGTCTTTGCTAGCTCACAGTCTAATGTGACACTCAACGTGGCAAAAGGTTGTCCAATATAAAAAAGCAAGTTTTCCCCCATTTTTGTGTAATGGAGAAATGGCATGTTTTCCTTCATATGAGCTTCCCACAAATGAAAAATGCCACAAAGAAGTGAATTTTGTTTCATTGTCTTATTGCACCAAAAAATAGACCGAAAACCAGGCAAGAGACACATGATAGATGATTGTTTTAGGTTGCTTGCTAGCCAATCAACCAGCCTTAAACTCTTATTTTCCTGATATAAGCACCTTTAAACTAATTTCAAGCTATTACGGGATGTCACTGCTGCCAACTGGAAACAACCAGAATTTATATAAAGTGGCAAAAAAGTGAGCTTTATACAGAAATAATCATTATATCCTTTAATCATGCAACTGTTTTAAGAAACTTTACATACAAAAATAAATTGAGAATATATTTTCTGATTATTCACCATCTTGAATGTTCTGTAAATTATTGCTGCTTCGGGATATTGCAACATGTTTCTGCTTTGTATTAATTTATTTTAATCACAATTTATACTTGGGCTGAACATCATATTTCTTTACATATTACAGTATATTTCATTTTCATATGGGCTTCCATATGTTCAGCTGAGTGCCAGCTGACCTTTGACACTGCTGGAAAGTATCCAAAGTCTGGTATTAATATGGATATTGAACAAAAACGCATAGCTCAGAGGTCACACAACAAAGGCTTAGTACACTTGAATGTAGACAGTCAGAACAAGGTATAGCAACCTCAAAACTGGAAGGAGAGGTTAAACTGATTCTGTTATAGCAGTAATTACCTCAATCAAGTGGTTGAGTGCTCGGGTAGAAAAGAAATAGAATAATATACACTGCAAAAGACAATCTCCATGCACTAAGCATTTAGATAAATAGAGTGCATAAGCAACAGATCAGTGACATGAAAAAACAAGCCATAGCTGCACATATGTACAGGAGCATATTGGTCATGCTCCATTTACCAAAAACATTTAAACACAGAGCTAATAGTATGTTCACATGAAAAGATAAATTCATAAATAATCACAAAGTATAAAGAAGTTAATATAGTGAAATGCCAATTCTTGATATCTCAAGCAGCTAGGCACATACATGGCTTTATTTCAAAATAATGGACTCCCACTGAGTAAGAGTGTTAACCTAAATTCTGATAAAAGCTGTCACTTTTAATAGCTGCCAATTTTCAAAAGGACGAGCAATTCATCACTTATAATATAGAGGCCACACTGCAGTTAGGGGTGATTTACACTGAATAATGTAGTGGGCAGCATTACACAGTATCATCAATTATACTGCAGTGCCACTTGAAAGTGTATTTTTTTCTAGTAGTCCCCCCTACTCGCCCACCATCTTGCCTATTTGTTCCACACTCCACAGACAGTGTACTGCTGTAATTGAGTGACTGTGCAGGCTTGCGTCTCTCACACCTTTATTGTGCCAAAGCCTGTAGGAGACAGATTGTGCCATTGATCACAGAAGAGAAGCGACTAGTGACATTGTGTCATTCATCTTAAAATGGAAAGAATGTGGATACTACACACTGTGAATCCATTATGCATAAAATATGTGCATCTGGAGAAACTCTGACGTTCCAATGAAATGGACAGGGTTCTGATGCTAAAAGACACTACAGTAGGCTAATGTCATCATTGCAACCACAGCAAAATATATACAGTGTACAGGTGTACAAGATTGCTGTCATTTTTTGCATCTAGAGTAAGCAACAAAATAACAAAAATCAGTTATGAGCATTGTGACGATGGGGAACTCAACATCTCATGTGGTATAGAAAACCATTGCAACTGAGCATGAAGTAGTGTTCTACACATTATTTAGAGGAAAACAGAGGCTGCATAAAAAATAACACTGCACAATCCTAACATGTCTTTGTATTATATGTTCCCTTTTGTGGTGGTCTGTTTATGCAGTAGTTACCATGGATCAACTAGACTGGACCTGTACAGTGCCCACCGTACTGAGTCCCTCTGTGCCAGAGGTTCTACTTGTATTTACTGTATCCTGGAAGCATGTGATCAGGTTTTACCCTGTCAGACGTGTCCAGTATTGCAAGCCACTTCGGGACTGTTAATTCACTACTTCTACTTCGTTTATCAAAGAATACTTGTGGGAATGCTGCAGAGGAAGGGAATCGTCTTCAAACGGTGTATTTCACTTTGGGTTATAACGTGCGGCATTGTTCCAGGAGATGCCAAGTTTAAAGTTCAACGAACAAAGGGGTGCATTTTCCACAAGCCGTGAACCGAAATCTCAAGCTTTTCTAAAGTTCTCTCGGTTGAGCTTTGACTTTAATGCAATTTACAAACTGTCACATCTGCGTGATACGTATGTAATCGTCTTTACACAATGGAAAATACAGGAAACAACACATTGCAAGTGCAGGCTTGTGTCTACTACAACTGCCTTACACCGAAAGTGAAAGCTTTAGGGTACGAACTTCGGTATGTCAGCTGCACTCCAGAAGCTTTAAAGGTGGAATAATGCTATTTCGCCAAAGAAAGCCCAATTGCCTTCTTTACGAATCGTGTTTTTTACTTACCTTGCGCCAGTCAACGCATGCCATCGTCCCTTTTCGAATTATTCCCGAAACTCTTTAGTTTAACGTAGTATGATGACACACCCCGAGCTTCAGACGCTGCTAGGGAAAAAAAAAAAAAAAACTTTCCTTAATAAGGACAGCTGGTTGCCCTATTTCAGCGTGGCCGTATGTGCTCAGTGACCTTTGAAACAAAACTTGTTCTTTAATTCTAAAATAGTCGCAGTCAGAAATAAATGCATATGAAGTGATCAACATTCTGTGTTTCATTTTTGTTATTATGCTATAAAATACACTCTAAACGTCCTTTGTAACGTATACTTTGTAAAGCATGGCGAGATGAATCATTAATATCCCTGTTTTCAAGTGAAACATAAGTGATGTGTACAGTTTTTTAAAGCATTCAGTTTGATAACTGCTGTCAATGACGTGTTACACTATGTGATGCAAGGCTCCAGTGTTTCACATTTTGTGTCTCTTGATCCTTCATTACAATCAGTTTGTAAAATAAATGTTTTTGTTCACTGTATCATGCTTTAGAAAATTGGGGGAATTATTTCCTTATTTACTTTTTAGTAAACCTGACCTACAAATAATAGTCTTAAAATACTTATAAGGTAATTTTTTGGTCCAGGGAGTACTTTTGCAATACCAGAGAGTACACTTATGTTCAGTCAATACAACATTACATTCCAGAAAGTGCTGAAAATAGCTAAAAACAAAGTGCATTTTACCAAACGTGACAGCCATTTTGGCACCAGGTTAATCATCCCTTTAAAAGCTATTATTCTGGAATATTTCTATCAAACACTTGCACTGGTCCATTAGATCAGACCCTTTTTATAGCAATGTACATTCCAGGGTAGAACAGCTTCCTCCATCATACAAATACTATTGGCTGGCATTAAATTTGGAATTTCATCTTGGTTGTCAACGCCCATCAATCATGTGTCCCATTTGGTTTAGGACCTAACAGGGCTCTGAATCATATTGTCATTGTAAGACCACACAATACGCCTTGTAGAGACACACTTATGTTTCTAAACCACAATTTCAGGATCATTATTAAGCAGGCATACATAACGTACATATTGACATCTGAATGGAAACAACAGATACTGGACAGATAAAACAGCATATTTGTATGCCTGCACTGCAAATACAAACACTTTGGCGCAAAGATATCACAGTAGGAATGCTGAATATTGAATAATCTTTATCTATAAAGGTCCTCTTGCATATGATGGCAAAAAACATATTTAGTTGGCTACATGCAGTTGCTGTTGAAAATAATTTGTCTGATAGGGCATATATTATGTAAAGATACCACTTAGATTAGAGGGTATCTCTTAAAAAATTAAGTGTTTGAATTCTTCCTCATGCATTGTAAATAGTGTCAAGGCTGCTTCTTCTGATGTTTATGATACTCAGAAGCACATCTGTTTATTTATTACTGTGCAGGTGATGTAAGTTATTATTTGTTTGTTAATTTCAGAGGAACAGTGGACAGAAACTTCACTTTGGAGGGCTGTCCCTCTTCTGAGATTCCATTTGTTTGTAGTGTAAATGGGTATACATTCATTTGTAGTCCTCATTTTTCCCTGACAAGGGTCAATACAGTTGAAATGTTTCCCTTCAGGTTTGCACAATAAAAAAAAAAAACAATAATGAATCACTGTATATTTCATTATGCACAGAAATCATTTTTAACACTTTTAGAGACATCTTTTTTTATAACCCACATTAGATAGCTTGTCTCTTTCTACTTGCAGTTATAAATCCCATAATCTAATTCAGCTACTTCCTCTGTGTTTTTGTCTTTGTTTGAGGTCACATGGAAGCAACATTGCCCAATTCCTTCTCATTGCTTGTTCTGATGATAAGTCACATAGCTCTGTGATTGAATAAAGAAGGACAAAAGGTCACTCGGAGCAGAGGTACCTAACGGTATCAGGTAATGGGAAGAGCAGGTTATTTTGGTGTGGTGTGGACTTAACAAGAGGAGAAAAGTGTCTTCAGATCAACGTTTTACTGCATCATGTCATTTCATCACTCAGGCCCAGGAGATCGCAACACAATAAACTTGTCAAATTTCCAGAAATTACAGCATCCAAACTCATTTTCTTCCACAGAGAGAAAGAGTCTGTGACATTGGGTCTTTTATAAGAGCACTGGAGGTCACTGAGACAGTTCCTACTGGATTGGAATTAAGGTTATGTTCTGAGGAAGAAATATGTGCCAATGGTGAACTTGAGAGCAAGATCTCATTTGTGCTGTTGATTAAGGATGATAGAGAAGATTGACTATACTAAATTATAATGAAATTTTTTGTAGTGATGAAAAACAATTTCTACATGCCAAGAGTCTCCTGTTGCTTTAAGACATGGTCTTTAAGGGTGCCATGCAACTAAGTCACCAGACTAACAACACAAAACAAATAAAGGACATCTGACAGAGCATTTGGTGTAGGCAGTGTTTAGAGACATGCATAAGTAGGTCATTAAAACATGAAAAGTGGTTACCATGTGAGAGTCATGTGATGGTCTAAATTAGTCTTGTGGTCATTTTAAAATCCAGAATCCTGAGTCAACCTGAATTAGTGTAAGTCATACTGAATGTCCCTTTTATTCCAGCAGTATGTGCCAAACCACAAAATAGTGTGTTAAATTACGATTTGGCAATGGCCTGCTCCAAATGCATCCTACTCTGTACACACTATTTAAGAAAGATGGAAAAAAGAGAATAATAAAATATTTAACACCAAAGGAGACTGTAGCTACTGTGTATCTTGTATACAGAGAGAAATATCTAACAGGTGTCTTAAATACAGTGCAACAGCATAATTAAAACACCACACAGCTCCCCAAAGGTTACATGAGGGCAAGTCTTCACTGTATAACTTAAAGACTTGATACTTGGCTATATTTGGATATATCATGAAGATTGAAGTTTAAATGTGCCTTTAATTAAAATTCTGTAATATTAATTTACCCTGTTTAATCTATGGATGAAAGGTGAGTCTCCATGCTTAATTTAAATTAGAGTGAAGAATTTTAATTTTATATAGTCTTTTATTCACATATGTACATACAGATATGCATGTACTACAATATTTAATTTTACAGAAAATATTGAATAGATGTATATTTGGCAAAGAGGTTGATTAAACTATTGCATTTTGATGCCACCATAAAAATTTATTAAGGCATAAAGATCACTCTTGAAAATGGAAACTTAAAGACCTACATGTATAGAGATCAGTATTGTTATTTCAATGATGCAATGTCTGTAAGTGTTATACAATATGGCTGAGACATATTATTTTTTACTGTGATCAATTTCACAAAACAAACACATTAATTGAATATAACACCAAAACAATATATGAACAATGTTTTTCTTTTGTAAGAAAACTATCATGCAGGTTTCAACAAAATGTAGTCATTTTAAATTGAACTGAAACTAACTTCCATTCATGTAAAGAAGCAAAACAGAAGAGATCCTTAAAATACACGCTTTATGCATTTATCAGAAAAAGCCTACCCTTTTAAGTAGCTGTCAGGCTACAGCAATGATGGATTGCTACTTTGCTGACAAAGAAAGCTTTGTTTGGCAGATTAAGGCTGTGAATCTTGTGATACCATTCCTATTTTGAGTAAAACATAGCACTGACAGTGAGATATCAAAGAATATGTCATCTTCTGAGCAACACTGTATTTTGGTAAATATTTTAAGTCTAACTGTATAATCATGACTCCATGATTTTTGTGACAATTTACAATATATTATGTAATTTTGTTACAGAGACATTAGTGAATGAAACAGTGGGGACAATCAATCGTTGACAGACATAGAGAGAACATTCATCATCAAATATATTCAGTCTACTGAAACTTCAATGGTGAATTCATACTAACAGATATATTGTGGATAACTGAGTTGAACCATATTGGCAGGGAAGCACCACATATTGAATAAATGAAATATTACCGAAAACAAACAAAAAACGTTTTGATATCAAAATGCATGTGACCAGCAGGGCGCTCTGCTGTACCAGAATCTAAATAGCAGGTATTTCATTACTTTTTAACAGACCCTTGTTAGAAAATGAATTAACTATACAATGACAGAGTCTGATCATAATGCAGTTGATAATAATCCAGAGTGTATGCACACTTCATACCCATGAACCTGTATGCATCTGTAGCAGCCACATACACGTCAGCTCAAGTTTAATGGGATATCAAAGCTGCCATGGAACCACTGTGCCCCATTTTTTATCCTTCCCAAATTAAATTATTTACACTGTACATGTTGAAAGTTAAGGTTTGCTAACGGTGAACATTATGCACTGTAACACATTTGCTCCTGTTGAAATACTGTATGGTGTTGTTGTTAGGTTATTGCTTTTCCACATTATTGGTGATTTTAGGAACTGAGGGGATAGTCTAATAGAGAATAGAGACAACTAAAAAGAATAACTGTCCATTAAAACACTGTAAATTGTGGAATAATATATTTGCATCAATGTTTATGGATTCAAAGATTGAACCAGTTTTATAGCCCAGGAATAGGGCATCTTAGCTCAGTATCTGAAAAGAGGCAGCTCTGAAGGGACATCTCTAACAGGTGTCTAGATCATGAATACACATATCTCAAGAGAGGATAGATGAGAAGGAACTTACACTGAGTTTAGTACTGGAGTTTAATGCAGTCCATATAGCTTTAGTTTAAATATAGCATTGATTAGATTTGCAACAAGAAAAGGGGTTAATAATGCTTGCTGTATGACCAAGGCCCACATTCAGTCTAGAGCAACCTACAGTAAGTGCACCGTGTCTCTATCTTTGATTAATTAAGTGTCATATTTTTGCTTTTTCACAACACTCTTTAATTAGTGCCAATGACCACTGAACTTATGATGACGTGCAAGTGTCAAGAAATGCTTACATGTGTTATTTAAAGGTAAGGACAAAGGACATTGTGATTAGACGCTGTAGTATATTTCTTTGTAACTTAAATTTAATATCAGATTACTTTGATACTAGATGTACCACACAGATGGCAATCACATGACTAGTGCAGTGTTTTGGATAAGGAATATTATAAAATAAGTAATTAGCTACATTTTGATTCATTCAACTGTATGTGTTAGGGTTAGGGTTATATCTGAAGTTGAACAGTGTTCAGATATAAGCAGTTCCCAAATCTCTACCTTACAGTATGATTTAAGTGGACATAAAAACAATATCTGCCAGTATATCTATCACATGGCTGTCACATGTCTACTGTGTGATTTGGACAGTCATAATCTTTTCTGAACTATCAGCTCACAATTAAAGTTATGGAGTAAGTGGCTTGTGTTGCGACCATACAGGCTTTGAAGCACAATCCCCAGCACAATGCTCACAGCAGAGCCAAGTCAAAAATTCCACAAAATGCACAAAACACAAAACTGTGCAACACATACTAACAATGGAGTGTCATTGTTGATTTTGTCTTCTTTTTTTTGTTTTTCATGCGTTAAAAATAGGGAGACGACAGTCCCTGTCTTCATATGTGGTTACGAGACAGTTTTGAATAGTGCAAAACCTGAGAGACGGTAGACACTACATGTGCAGTAGGTCATGAGTGAGTTTGTCAAGATAAGGTAGGCCTAAAAGAAATCCTGCAGGCCTGGATGTTATACAGTCTTCAGGTCTTGCATGCTCCATCAGTAATCTTTGAGTTTCTATAAAATCATTCCAGTTTAGATGCAAATGTGGTCACAACAGACTGCACATGTCCTCTACCCAACAGGAATGACCTCTGGGGGAGGAGGGGGATGAGTTCACTTGAAAGGACATTAGTCATTGCAGTATCTCTTGGGCCAGGGGTTGACGTCAGCTGTTAAAATTACTTTGTCTGTTTCTCTCCCTTTCAGACTTCTCAGCGTGTTACCGGCACTCCAGGATGCAGAATGGACCAGTCCTAACAACTCTTGTACCAGCTCTTAACATAACCAATGATAAAGGAGGTACTTCTTCAGGAATATTCCAACCTCCCTACCACAGAGTTTACTAAATATTAGCCTTTGGCATATTTGATAAGCATTTAACTACTCTGCAATGCAAAGGTTTTTTGAAGCTACAGCATAATACTGTACTGAATGAAACACAATGTATTTAATACTAAAGTTACAGCATCCCTGTAGCCCAATCCTTGGCTTGAATATCAGCATGTAGTCCTGGCCATTTTTATTTTCCTCTGAACAAAAATGCCTATTTATTTTCCTGTGTGTACCCAGGTGAACTCATTCTAATCCCTGATCAGCTCAATGGTATTAAGTATGATGAACAGGTGTAGAAGCCTACGGATGGATTATAAAAGCTTGCACATATATATTTTTACCATGAAATGGGGGTGTTGGTGGATTAATGAATGAGATTTCAATCAGTCCTTCAGACATCTTTACTCCCTGTCATCACATTTTAGCAGAGATTAGGACTGTCCTTCATAAACCCTGCAGGTCTTGCTCTTGCTGCAACATTGGGTGAGTTTATCATTGGAACAGGGAAAAGGGTATTTTACAAAAACTGCAGATAGTGTCACTCAATATGCAACATGTTTTTTGTGTGATTCCTGAACATTCCAATAATCTTTCATTCTACGACACACTGACAGGAAGGCATGTAAGAAGTCTTACTTCAGATACGCACTTCCTAAACAATATCTAGTGCCTACTGTATGCAGGCACAGTTATGCATCTGAATGTTGTAGCGCTTCAAACATCAAAACTAATCTTCCAAAGCTAAAAAAAAAACACTTTGGTATGACCCATGAGTAATTCTGATAAAGGTTATTATGCCATTGCAAGCCAAATACAGAAATATGCATTACACATTTTCATGTACCTCTCAGCTGTTATTGATCTATAGATTTCTGCTGCCTAATGGAAGGATACAAGGACTCGGTTTATGAAAGATTTTCCACTAATACTCTATATGTGATATGAAAATAACTCACTTCCTTGAGATGTTGTTCTCTTGTTTTTCTCGCTTTTTACTCAGAAGACCAGCTGTCATAAAGAGACAGTAGCCTGGTCCACTGTCAAGCTTTTCCAAAATATTACCAGTATTAGGCATTGATGTTTGATTAGGTCTAGTTCCAGACTGACCATCTCCTTCTTTTGTTATTAGGGGAAGTATTTTCCATTTACAGTTTAATTCTAATGGATCTTATCATAGGCCAAACCATTTTCTGTCTGCCATCCAAGTGCTGTACTGCAATCTTCATTGCAGTAAAAGAGCACTTACTCAAGCAGGACATCACAATAAACATGTCCCTCCAGCCCAGTATTAATCCTTTTTTATCCTCTGCCACTTTTGTGATTTTTCCTTTCAGGTGGTATCAAATGGAGGCCAGATAAACAGTCTACACAGCTGTCACCAGGGCCTACTTTTCTCCCCAAGACTCCCAAAGAATGTCACCGCTGATGAAACGTATTATTGGTTGGGGGCGGGTGCACCTCGTTGCCATGGTTAATGGAAAACTATGACCCCTTCCTCTATCGATGCTCACAGCTGATGCCTGCCTTGGGCCTGACTTGTGTCTTCCTTTATTACTTACAGTGTCATTCTCCTCATTTGGCGACCTGTCAATAAATCCTGTGCGTGCTGCGAAACAGGAGACCTGGCCCGTCCATGCAGACTTAATGGATTGCAAGCAAAGGTAAACACTCCACTGTATAAGCACAGTACAAGCACTGCCCTGTTCAGGTTTGAAAAAGAAACACATGGAGGTACAGAGGGGGGGCAGGGGCATTGTTGTACAGAACATATTGTTTAAATGCAAATTCCCCCAGAGACCAGTTTCTTCAGCATTCTTTAGCATTTCTTCAGCATTCTTTAGCATCAGACTGCTTAAATCAGTGAAAAATCCCATCTATTCTGTGGAGTTCCCCCATTTTAATGAAAAATCTGAAAAGGTTTATGCTATCATCTTAAGAGATTACTGTTGGTTCACATCTACAGTACATGCCACTCTCCTGTGTGACAGTAACACTGAAAAAGAACATACTGAGAATGACATCTTACATAACTTTCTTGTTCTGATTATTGATTGGTTGAGATATGGGTTTTAAATCATGAGCTGTTCATTATTCTGCTGTAAAAATCTGTAATGCATTTTGAAGGAATATGGTGACAAAGTGAAGTTTTCAAGAATGAAGACAGAATGTATTGATTAAAATGGACTACAGTTCTTCAGGAACGTAAGATTTGTATTGATTTTCACTTGAATTTGTGTTATACAACACATATGAATTTTTTTCTCATTGGTTCATGTTTTTCTCTATTGCAGCTAGTGACGGCCATTTGAAACCCATCTTGCACCTCGGCAGAAATATTTGTTATCTTGACAAGCTCTTAAAATGTAAATAGAAATTTCATGAGGTGAGAAGTCATCATTATTATTCTTGAGAGCTTGTTGTTTATGAATTATACAGTAGATTTTGATTGATTTAACTGCTAAAGTAGCAAGCATGTAGTGTATTTCAATGTGTATAAGTTACAGGCAGTACTGTTGTGGAACCTACATTATTATCTCTGATCACAGCATAACCAATGCTGAGAAACCATAATCCAATAAGTACTACAGTTTCTTACCTGTCATTACCTGTTCATATTCTGATGTTTAGAAACAGATATATTTCAATAAAATAAAATTTTAATTGAAAAAACAGTGATGAAATTCATCAGTTACAGAACCTAGTAGACAATATTTAGTATGCAGCATATCAGAAAGCACAATAAGCACAAAAAATAATAACTCCCTTTCACAGAAATATAATTACAAATCACCCACAGTTCAAAGACCGAATCAATTTTGTTAGCAAAGGTTAATATTTACCTTGAGCTCAAGAGCTGACTTGCATTTCATAAATACTTTCAGCATATGTATGGCTTCGCAGGAAAAAATGATGAGCAAACGTCTGTCATTTCAACAACTGTATTAGCAGTAACCTCAAATTGCACAAGTGCCTACCTTTGATCAGGGTATGCAAGCACACCAATATTATTGTAGACAAGTGTGCTTGTAGATGAAAAGAAATTTCTGCAATGGGGAAAAAAATTCATTCTTTATTTTAATTGCCTTACCTAGGGTCAACATTCACACTACCTGCGGTGCGTGTCGGAGGCTCATGAATTATAATTCAATTTTGCTCAGAAGAACGGTGATTTGTACATATTGCCAAATGGATGAATGAGACAGATTGCCTTCCTTCTGGGAAACCAGAGTGTCTTTTGAAATACATCCAGCAGAAATCAAGCCAGGAAATAGCATATTTAAGGAACCCTCTGTGTTTAACCTTTAGAAGCCCTGTCTTGAAAGGCAGAATGAAGCAGAGCAGCAAAATGCAGCTGTTGTGTAGTGTGGTTGCGATGGCCACAGAGGGGCTTCCTTGAGCGCCCTTGAAAACACAAATGATTCAATCTACTATTCAGTAATGGGAAGGGAAAGGCAGAGTGGGCAAAATTCTACTTCTCCTTGACAGGACAATCCTGATGCTCATGAGTGGTAAATATTTCAAACAGGCTCTGGAACTGTGATAAATCTGTTTCCCCTAAGATTTCACAATGTTTGAATGGTCTCAGTGAAAGCTCTGTGATCGATAACATGCACTGTGTGGGGAGCGATGCTCAGACCAGTTCAAACAGGTAACACAGACACAGTGTGCTAATGATCAGCCAATCAAGCAGTCACATTTTTTAAAAAAAGGCTTCATGTAACATAAAGTCATTTGTGACAGCATGTGAGGACAGTGGTGGATACCCGCTCTGAGGAGGCTGGGGCTGGTCAGCATTCGCTAGATCTGCAGCTGTTCTTGATCGGGTGGAGGGAGTTGAAACACAGGAAGACAATAGCCCAAGCAAGTTAAAAAATATGATCATATTTATTAATGATATTAAAAATGCTCATGAAAGCCATGGATGTCCAAACACAAACTGAGTCACTGGAGGCAAACAGGCCTTACAAATACAAATAAAATGAGAGGGTGCCTGCCTTTTTATTTTCAAGGTACTGAAGATAACAGACCATAAACAAAGTAAAGAACAATGTCAGAAATTGGACAGGCATACTGAAAGTGTGAGAACACACAGTGGTTTTGAATTTATACTTCGTTTCTGTCTGTGAGATACCTTTAAGTGGGACCATCTTTTCTGTTGTTTTCATTTTATTTAGATTCTCTGCTGAGCTTTTATTAGTAACCAACTGCAAAGCATGAATACAAAGCTAGTTCCCTACAGTCCCTCAAAGCTGAGACATGCTTTGACTGGTATCAGTCAACTGCCTATGACAGTGTCTAAGTCTGCCTTCTCCAGTTTGGAGAGCATGTTCTGTCAGTATCACAAAATAAGCGGTTCTAGGTAGAACAGGTTTTCACCTAATGTATTTATAAAACATTGCTTAAATACATAGCAATTATCTAAGACTATAAAGTACTTGCAAAAAATGGCCCTGGGACAAGAAAGCATCCAGATCAAACAGTGTAGGTAAATGAAAAATTGGTTATCTTAAGGAAAAGTGTTTGATGTTCAAAAAATGCACCATAATGGAAAATGGCAAACTGTTATCAAACAGGATTTTAGCAGCTCTTTGACAGAAGCTTCTATGCCCTTGGTCAGAAACCTGCAAGACAGTCAGTTCTTCATTTTCATTCTCCATAGTTTCAAAGCCATAGCCATTGTTTTGTAAATATATGTCAGCTGTCAATAGATATGCTGTAAATTGATGTCAGCTTGTACAAAATACAGCAATTTCTGAAGTAAACAGATCAGCAGATTTTCAAGTAAATTTGACAGAAAAATCTGCATTTGGGAGTTCTCTGCTCTCATTATAGACTCCAAAGACTAAGAAAAGCACAGCAGTGAAAATTCAGTCAACCCATTTGTTTTGGAGCTCATTTTCCATGAGAATTATCAAGCAATGTGTCACTAAGGAAAAACAAATAAAAGGAAAATAAATCTGTAAGAAACCCAATTTCTCTTATTTGGAGGATGAAAAGGGCCTCATTAATTTCAGCAAAGAATACAGAAGTGAAACAACTCACAAGCATCAAACAGTAGTCAGAACATGTGACCACTGCTGCCTCCCTCCCCTTGTCCATTTCGCTCAAGCTGAAAGTAATAAAAGGAATTACAAAAAAAGGAAAAATGTGAAACATGATTTCTGAGCTTGGGCAGTCTCCAAAGCTGCATTAAATGAAGGTAGCTCAATTTTCTGCAGTAGGAAAATGAGACAACTCGTTCAGTCATGAAAGAAATCTGAATCAAACCGAACAAGTATATTTGTTTCAATTATTTTTGTGTGTGTGTGGGAGTGTGTGTGTGTGTGTGTAACAAAGGACTTTTATTACAGCTTTAAAGGCCATTGCTGTCTACTATGTTTTATACTGCCGACATTAACATTCTGTTTAAATTTGGCACATTGTAGGAGACCCTATAAAATGCAGCAGCAAAAATGATGACACCATTAATACTATATTAGTAGGCTGTAAAACATTATTCACAGAAATTCTCAGAAATTGTACCAACTGGCCTTTTAAAAAATGCAAAGAATGATGGGGACCATTTGTACAAATTTGCATTATGCTTGCTAAAGAAATGATAGACCAGGTTTATAGTTCTGTTATATTGATTTCAAATAAATATCACCAATATAACATACATTTTATCCCAATGTGTTTTTCTGTTGGCTCCCTACCTGAAAAACCATGCACCAAAAAGAATAGTTTTAATGGGAAGAGGATGACAGCAGGGTAATTTGAAACGATGCTTCACAGCCATGGTATTAACGGATATGTCATATCTTCTACCCAACATGTTTACAACATAAATGTAGTACCATGGACAGTGTAGTAAACCTGTACTGCCAAACCAACATGGAAAAGGTTGTACGTCACTGATATTGTTTCCTCTTTTGATGCAAAATTATCACATTTCTGGTAAACGCAATTTCCAGCAAGCTCAGAGAAGCAACTGCAATGTACCACTGTACCAAAAAATATCATAAGAAGAAATGGGCCAATAACATAAATCAAAATGTTTTAAATGTGTATTTTTGTAGCCTTTGTAATTCTTGCCAGCTTTTAGAAGCCAAGCAACTACTACCTAATTCTAAATTTGAACAGTGAACAGTTGTAACAATATGTAGATCAACAAACCCTGTTCTCTGAAAGTCATAACAATGGCATTTGGCATGTACTATAATCCTTTCAGCATCTGGCTTCTTTTTATCACAGAGAAAGTGCCATTTCTATCTCCAGGGCTTTACACAGCCATGCCTTTCATTCATCATTTTATTCATATCCAGATAATAGCTATACACAGATGTATACATAAATGCTGTGAAAAGGGCCCTAAGTGGAGTACTCTGGTGTTGAAATACTACATTGTTCAAAAACCAGGAGTTTTTCTGGTTCTAGCACGCTTCTGAAAGTGTAAAATGAATATATCAGAGAGTGTCAGATGACCTGATGTGAATGAATTCAGGATTTGCCTGGTAAGTCTTTCCAAACAGGCCATGCTCTCTTTGAGCATTGCTCTGCTATTTGACTTAGTCAAACTATTCCATAAATAAGTGCTCCAACCATGACAAAGGGGTAAATGAAGAGTTGCTGTGATGCCAATTCAGCATAATGAAAATGATTTATTGTGCTCCAGAAGTGTAATCACTATTTAGCTAGCGTGCACTGTACATTACAACTGCCGAAACCGCTGACATTGGAGCCATTTAGCAGCATTTTGACAAGGGGATCATTTTCAGTCGATTGATTAACTTAGAAGCAATGGGAGTTATACTGCTGGATAAAACAATGGTTGTCTACTCATTGCATTACAATCATTCACATTGCATGATTCTCCACTGCCTTGCCTTAGTCAATGAAATTCTCAAGCAGCAGGACCCCACGCCCTTAAACTAGCATGCAAATTCTGAACTGATTCTTTGCACCAACCCCTGTGAACACCTCATTAGGTATTAATGCCATTCAAAGACACATGGCTCAGCAGGGACATTACACTGTAATTCTGCATATTCGTCACTCGACTCAAGATGGGCTTTTTTTGGCGGGGGGATCTGCTGCAGGTGGGCTTGTCTTAAAATGCATTTACAATCCTCCTGCACTGAAGTGGAAGGGACGGCTCAGAGGAGGGCTTGTTCTAAGTCAGAACAGTCTGGCTGGGATTCACAGGGTGTCACAGGTCAGCTAAGCGCCAGGAGAATCTCACCCCCGTACTGCATAATTCACTCTCATCCCTTCTGCCTGCACTCTTCCAATCTTCTTATCAGCATATGCCATTTATTCCCCCTTTAAATTGTATTGGTCAGCATATGCATTCATGTTATCTGGCCACACTCTTCATCTCTCCATTACAGATGTGTGTGTCCAGTTTCAAATGGTGAAAGTAGATCAATGATTATAAACAATAGTAGAAACTCACATTTTCCAGTCAGCTATTTTAATGCAAATGTGAGGCCAACTATTCTTAAAAAGCACATGCCATAATGTGAGAGTGTGTACATCTACGGGACCATAAGAGAAGCACTACAGGGAAGTTTAGTTGTAGTGGTATTCCTCTATGGCAGAGTGTTTCTGTTATAAATTATATTTTAAAGAGTGAGCTTTGATTTCACTTGATTATGGGGGGAAGGGACCAATCTTTCTTCGAAGAAAGGGGATTATTGCAATGTATTTCACATGGGAAAAGTAAAAGAGGGGTATTCATATTCTTAGTTACTGTTACAATTCTCTCCAGATCTAGGGTAGTCATTATTGCTAGGAAATAAGTGATCCAACCTGGGATCTCTCCAGAAATCATGCCTGGTTGCAAGAGTACCATTTTCCCCTGCAGTTTCACTCTCTCTTCAAACTATTTCCATTGGTTTTAGATATATATCTACCATTTGATTCATTAACAGCATGGAAACTGAAATTGCACTCTGGTGTTGTAAGGCCAAGCACACAATTGGCTCCACGTGGTGTCTGGGACAGGAATTTGCCCCCAGGCTGTGGGCAATGTGACCTTCGGCAGTACAGCCACTGTATTATGGAGCATCGCCCAGAAATAGGTTTTGAGTGAAATGCATGGAAGAGGGGTAGGGGGTGGTTACTGACTTGGAGTGGGGCATTTGTGCTGCGGGGGGCAGGTAATCCGCCAGGCGCTAACACCAGAGGAAGTCTGCCATGCTGCAGGAGCTGATGCCATACTGCTTTGCATGCACCTACTGGAGGCACGGGCACACCAGGATAGCAGGACACCCTAATTCAGAGCGTCAGCAAGCCCCTCCTCACTTCAATTACGAATTTATAAGCATTAATCTTTAAATAGTGTTATGGAACATGCTTTATTAAAAATCAATGCAGCCAATAAAACCCTCAAGAGGATGTTTGCTGTCCCCTGCACTCAGAAAACACCTTGGTAGCTCTGGGCATTGACTGTATTAAAAAAAAAAAAAAAAAAAGAAAAAAAAACATGGACAGAGAAGAAAACAGCACAGGTAATATTATTTGTCTAAGGTAAGGGGATCTTGACTATTAGCAACAGGTGATCAAAAACCCAGTATGTGTAATATTATATAACAATGATCAAAAAGAAATGAATTACAATGAAGGTCCCTCCTGCGGGATTTCGAACAGCGAGTGTTTCACCACTATTAAAAAGTTGTACCAACACACATTGTACAAAACTAGTCCTTATACCATGTTTACTCAAGCTATTGTGTATGCACTGTAATTACTGTATTCCCCCCCCACCCAATCCCCTCCCCATCCCTAACCCCAACCTTCCCCACATCACCTTCCAAGATATCTCCATGGGATGTGAGCCAATCAGAGAAGTACTTCTTCAAACAAATCCAATGGGGATGAAAATGATTTTAATTATGACTTAATCAGCAGAACAGCCACCAAGCAGATAAATTGTCATGCGCATCGTGCTAAAAATATCCAGTTCCCCTGTCCGCCAGCTCTTGGTATAGACAGCACTTATGTGATGAAGCTGTATCTGCCAGAATGTCATTATCCCCTTTTGTTCTGCAGGCAGATTGCAGTATCGGTGCCCCATCAGGGCTTAAACAGCGTTGGTGCTTTGTGTACATATCTAGATATGTAAATAGGTTCTGTACAATAAAACTGTTCCCAAAAAATAAATTGAGGAAAAGAATCCAAGACATCTTGTGAATGTCTCCTTTGTGCATATTCTTGAACAGTTTTCCTTTTTTTGTTTTTAATATATCATCTTAACAATGCTTCGTTTTGTACGGTATTACGTGCCCAAATCTGAAGAGAGGCATCTACTCTTGGCTTAGGACAGAGTCTATTATCCAGTGCCTCAGCAAAACACTGCATTTCCTCTAATTCTCAAGCCACATCCCTCTCCCTGGCTTTCCCTCCTCCTTGCTTTCTTCTTCTTTTTTTTTTTTCTCAGACAGGATCCTTACAGAGAAATCTGTAATTGAAAACTTGACCTCTAGTTTTGTAAGGATGCCAGAGACAAAAAAGCATCCTTCAGTTTTTTTGTGTTTTTTTTTTTGTTTGTTTTAATTTTCGCTATTTTTGTTGTTAATATTATCTTTTTTATAAAACAATATTTTTCCCCTTCAACCCTTCCCTTTTAACAGGACCCCCCCAGGTTCCCTACGATGTTTTACAGGAGGGGGAGTGTTCTGAGTTCCCACTTTGTTGACTCTCTTGTACAAGTGAGCTTGCACCATCCTCCCGCTGGCTATACCCTGGTCGTCGAATGTGAATGGGGGTGGGGGTGAGGCAGGGTGTTGTTCTGTCCGCTGGAGAAGGTGTTGAACGGATGCAGGGACTGAATCCCGGCCATCGCATTGGGGATCATAGTGATAGTGTTGGGGGTCATGAGGGGGATGTCGTCAGGGGATCGCCTCATGGCCAACGTGTAGTCTGGTGGACAGGCAGTTCTCAGAACCACCTCGTGCGGATGGATGGCATCACACTCGTGGTCTAGGTCAGTGTGCTTCATCTGCAGGGACATGATTTCCTCCTCCTGGGTGTGGGCCAGGTCATTGGCAGTGCTGCGCTGGGGGCTACATCGCCGATGCACGTCGTGCCTCCTCTTGTCCTTCTTGTAGTAGAGCGCGGCAAAGGCCAGGATGTTGAGGAAGAGCAGGGAAGCCCCCACTGCTATAGTGACACTCAGCTCGGTGGAGTAGTCCCTCTGGTCCACCAGGAAGGGCTGGTTCTGGCTGTCCTGGTTCTCGGTGGGGAAGGGCGTGGGGTTAGGCCGCTTGGTGTTCACAGGGATCTTCTTTGGTGTCCTCGGGGTAACCTCTGGAGGGGGGACCTTCGTGGTGGTGGAGATGATCTGGGTGACCTCGTTGAGGCTGTGCAGGTGAGGGACCAGCTCCAGCCACAGGTTGACCTTGTTGGCACGGTAGTGCTCCTTAACACGAGGCTTCAGGCCAATGTGCAAGTACAGCTGGTCCTTCTGGTTGTAGCGGGTCCAGGCCACTTCCTCAAAGCGGTTGGGCTTGGTGTGGATAAATTTAGTGTCCTGAGGGACTGGTTGATTGGGGTCACTGGAAGGGAAGAGGGATTTTAGTATGGGAAAACCACTGCAGAATGAAGGATGTGCACTTATTTCTGTATGATATGCACCTTTGTTCAAGAATGGCATATGGAACAAGTCAGAACACATCATAAACTGACTTTACCATGCAAAATGGCAGCATAAATCTCACAGCTGCCCTCTGTTATAAGACCATTCAGTGTTATGTATGTACATCATTAGTGTCCCAATGGCCCCCGTGGGTTCAGGGAATGTGTAGCAGGGAAATGGCTATTGTCATTCACTGCCCTCCAAAGAACAATCACACACATATGTACATGCTTAAGCATAACTCAAGGAAGGACTTAATTTGCTTTCGGAGTGCATTAGAAATGCCTAACAACTGAATAGATTTGAATATTATTTCAGAGTGCAGGATACAGTATGCATATGTATATGGATTGCCCCAACCTTCTACAATTCTATTCAGGCCCATACACATCCTATACCAAAATAAAATAAACACAGTATTAAATGCAATGTCATTTAAGATCCCAGAGCAATTAAATAAAATGATTTTATATATGGAGAGGAATTATCAAGAGATCTTTACTGATCCTAATGGTGCAGTTTTTAAAGAAAGTTAAGGCAGAACAAAAAAATTGCTAAAATATGAGCTATAGCACACAGGTTCTAGTTAGCAGGGCATTTTTCAATCCAGAACAACAGTATGAATGAAATGGGTAAGCTGTACACAATGACAAAATCAAATGACAATAAAAAATAAATTACAATTGTGTAAATTAGTGCTCCTGAAACTTCCTCAATGTGTGCTGTATTTTGTTCCAACTAATCACTTAAATCAACCAAGGTCATGTAAATTATGGATTTACGTCTATCCATGATTATATTTGTTAAACTGACCATTAACAGACTGTAGGTGTACTTCATTACCAATGTTTTCCACGTACCCACATTTTGGTATTTGACATGATAGGATGCCAATGTGATTCTTGTCTGTCAATCAATGAATAAATTGATGAATCGATCTACATGAATCTCAATGAACCAATTAATCAATAAATGCATGAATGAAGGACTGAATGAATCAGTCAATCAATCCTGCAAGTATATACTATCAAAGAACTGATCCAATTGATGACTAAGGCCTTGCATTATTACTATAGTATAGTCTTTATTGATGGCTCTATTTCTGACATACATAATTGAGGACTAGTGGTCACTTAACAGTTCATTACTCCTGGGTAAATGGAATTTTGGATATGTTGGGGTATACAAGAGATCAATAAAGAAGGCATAAGACACACATATTTACTGCACTGTGGACTCACCCCGTTTTGGCAAAGTTCGTCCAGTAAGTCATCACCACAGCGCTGAGCATGACATCATTCTTGGAGAAGTTGCAGGGGAAAAGCTCGGTGGGGCCGATCATGGGCAGCCCAAAGACGTAGGGGATCTCGTCACCGTGAGCAGCATCTGCCCAGGGCGGCACCTGCTCCGTCTGGCAGTGGTGGTAGAAGGCATAGAAGTAAGTGGGCGACCCGAAGCTGGAGTGCAGGTCGGCAGTAGCCACTGCGGGGGCAACCCACTGGTGGTCAGTGAAGAGGGCAAGCAGTGTCTTCCTCCGTGTCTCCGGGTTGTGACGGTCGGCCCAGTCCGTGTACATGAATTTGATGGTCTCCCTCAGGATGTCTTTGCCTTCAGGGTAGCCGTACAAATCATCCACAAAGCTGGAGACAGCGTAGTCAAAATCGTTAGCCTGCACACCATTCTCGTTGTCCACAATGAGCTCCACAAACTTTAAGCCCTCCCCTTGGTTGACCCCCAGCATGATGTCATAGTTAAGGAACTCCCCTTGCTCCATCAGAATCTGTGGGTCGTCGGGAATCACGTCGCCATCGATGACAGGCCCAAATGCAATGTGATACCGGGCCGGTTGGATGTCCTGGTCCACCAGCTCCTTGTAGTGTTTCTTTTGAAGGCAATCCACCAAGTCCACTGTGTCCTTCAGGTTGCAGCCCACCTTCTTGGCCAGCATCCGGGCATATTTTGCCGGCTGAAAGCTGACAGCCCAGCTGGATAGAGCAGTGCCACTCTGCGCTATAGCCCTCTGAAAAAGTCCTACAGGGAGCAAAACAAAACAAGCCTTTAACAGTGCACACCTTTCAGAAAGCATCACAATCACAGACAGTAACATGATTCTAAGAGGAGCACACTCACATTCAGCATGAATCACATTCAGCATGACCCACAAATTAAATCCCTGTGTTCTCCCGGCTGATGTACAATGGAGACACACTCAGACACAGATGAATGTGAGAAAGCTGAGCCAGTCACATGCCAAGATAAGATTATCAATCATCCGGGGAGACTGATGTAATCATTTGATAAACTGGTAATTACAAATGGAACAGTAAACAACACATTTCGTTGTGGATGAAGCACTGTGAACGAAGCACTATTATGAAGTTTAATTGAGTGTACAGCTGTTTGTGCACATGCACAGTTTTAATTGCATCCAGATAATCAATTATTTCCTAATTAACAGCAGTGGCATTTCCAAATATGTGGAAGAGCAAATGTACAAAAAAATCTCGGGAAGAAGCCAGTTAAATAATTTAACCAAAATGTGCATAAATATAGAATATAATTCCATTCCAATTGGCTTCTCTAGAAATGAAATATTTCACCTCACACAATTTTGGTCTTTACAATGATATTGATGTATATGCTCTGAAATGAAGTGATATTAATTAGAAATCTCTGAAGAGGTTATACACTGTATAAACATATATATTTGCGTACATGTATACAACTGTAAAAATAACCATCCACACAGGAGTGGTAATCATTTTGTGTCTATGGACACAGCAGAGAAATATAAATCCTTTATGACTTAAACTGATGACACCGACAATTCACATGCTACCATAGATTAGCAGGAACCATGCAGAAAGAGCAGCAAGGTGGAAATGGATAAAGTAAAGAGTGCTACACTGTGTTACCATGACAACCCATGGGACCTCAAGTATATCATGTCCTGCAGCACTTGGGATGTATTTTTGCAGATCACAAAACGGAGGTTGAGGGCTGTGTTGATAAGATTCATCCAAGAAAAAATGCAGCCAAAATTGTAAAACACAGTCCTTTCTATGCTGTCCTCATACAGCAAAAAACTCAGCTCACACTAACATCATTAAGCTCATATTTTCAAAAATATAATGAGCCATAATTTGTTTTCAAATAATACAGGCAAGCTTCAACCACTGAGGCATTTTGATGGGTATCTGTTTCATGCTGCTTTGGAAGAACAAAAGATCATTTCTGATGATCAGCAATTAGGTACCCTCTGTCAGAAATGTTTTTATTGCAAAAGGAAGGTACAGAAAACAATGCATATTCAGCAGCTGGAGCAGTGGAAGTCTTCAGGTGATGAACCCATGTGGAATAATGATATTCCTTTCAGCTAACTGTGAGATGGCATGCTTATCAAGACTCAGCCTTCATCATGGCACCACAAGCACATCTGTCGAAAACCATCACTGTAGACAAATAATACTGTTCCATAATGGTGGCCTCAAAAAGAAAATACTCCATACTAATCAAGAATCCAACGTCACAAGCAATGGTGAACATATTTTTGGAGCATGTTGCTACATGATCCGCCTGTGTTTATCATGTTGATATCAAATTCAGCATACTGGAAAGCGATGCCCAAGAAATAAATCATGATTCTTTTTGGTACTGGTATATCATTAACTGCCAGGTGCAATGGGCTTGTAAAAGGTCATGTGAAGGTGGCACAATATAGTAAAACAGGTACACTATGCCATTAAAGGTAAAATACATCTAACCAAATTCTAAAGTGCTTTCCTGGCCATCCAACATTAAACTACTGAGGGGAGAGGTGAAAGACAAACAAACTGACATGGACTGATAAAAGTCATGAATTCAAGAAATATCCTTGTGACCTTGATGCTTTGACAATTTTGGATCATGCATGCGATACAGAATGTTTTTATCTCTTAAGCGACATCCATGCAGTTCCTTTTTTAAGATATAAGAATTCTGAAACAGGCATCACCAGCTCAAATTCTGCTCCTTGTTTAAGGTGTCGGACACATAATTATCAGCTGTCCCGCGAGAAAGGGGCACAGAAATGAATTCCCGTCACACCGGGAACCTTTCAGCCAAATATACTCTATATTGCAATTTGTTCTTTCCCCTTTCTAATCTCCAGAAGTATTGACAGATTGACTTTTTCTGAAATGGAGAGGATAATTCCAGGGTAATTCCCTGGAGGAGGTCTGTCTGTGACGTTCATAAGTCCACAATGAAATACTTCTACAGAGAGCGTGCGCCACTGTGATCATGCAAACTGGTCAGAAAAAGGAACAGCAGCAGCAAAAAAAAGAATAAGAAAAAAGCATCTGAAGCAGCCATTAAAGAACAACACATCGCCTGTGTCTCTTCAAACCAACAGCTCATGTCAAATCCAACACTCACGGCAGTGGCATGCAGACACCAAAATTGTCAAAAGTTGCAACCTGCATTATACCTTTGGTTGAATTGCTCCAACGGTTACCTTCAGAATAATGGGACAAGGTCAAGAGATTGACACAGGAGGCGCCAGCCCCTGATCCGAAAACAGTTATGCGTAATGGGTCACCCCCAAAGAAAGCAATGTTTTCACTAGTCCAGCGCAGGGCTTGGATTTGATCCAGAAGACCATAGTTTCCTTTTGCTGCTTGGTCACCAGTGCTTAAAAAACCTGCGAAGAGAAGAAAACAAAAACAGAGAATAGGTCAATACTCTTTGTTGTTTCAGTTAATAAAGTAGAGATTGATATTGTTATGCTTAATTTTTTATGTTCCCTTGTTTCGTTTTATGGCAAACACCACTTTATCCCTGCTTTCTAAAGGCTGTCACCAAAGAACCAGCCCTGCCAGTACAGAGAAACATTGAATTAGAGTTTTATTAGGTTACTTCTTCAAAACTTTGTGTTAAGTTTTATTATGGGAATAAAACCATTTAAATGTGCAAAGTTCCATTTATCTAAATCACTGTAATGCCTCTGCTGATGCACTGATCAGTTCTTAAAAAAACTTCACATCTAAAAATGAACTTAAACATTGCTGGCAGCAGAAAAGGCTGAGCATTGCCTACTTGAATGTGCAAAACCAACAAGCTTGTGCATTTAATAATTTTGTGCAGTAAAACAGGAGTTATTACTCCATAAAGTCAATTTAGGGTACGATACGCAAAATATAATTCCAGAAATTCAATTTTAGAGCAGACAGATCCAAATCCATACTACATAAAACATTTTATGGAAAAATAATAAAAGGCAGTCATGTATAGATAACCTAATATGCTTCTTTTTATTTCTTAACTCTCTCTCTTGTAGAGTTCATAGAAAACGAAAGTTAAAATCTGAACATGAATAAATAATTTTTTTTTTCAACAATTACGCACAGTAGAAATTACTGGTCACAAAAGGATTAAGGATGCAGTTTGCACAGTGCTGTACATGAACACTCTAATCAGCAAAAGTACCTTAACAGTGTGATATTCTGATCAAGCAGTTGTCGTCAGCCATGCTCGCAAAACAAACAGCCTGAACAGAGTAGTTCGGCTCAGCACTGTTCAGATCCCCCAACTGAACAACTGTTCACTGAATCGCATGAATAAGCTGTGCATCAAAAACAGCAGTGCAGTACCAAAGACGACATATTGCAAAAGGATTTTAATACAGGAGGAGACAATTATTTGTCAACAAGAGAATTTAAAAAAGGACGAACAGGTGTTTTGTGATGGATTTAAGGAAATATTGCAATATTGAAAAAAAAAAATATTCTGAGTGTTATCTTGTTACTCATTTCTTTTAAGAACCACTACACATGCATGACTTAAGCCATGTCACGACATGTCAAAAACCTACACACAGTGAGATGAATTTGAACTTTCCTGCATTTATCAGCAAATTCAAAGCTCTTAAATGAAGCAACAATATTCATTTAAACCCATGACACATTTTCTGCTATTATTCTAATATCCCCTACTTCATGCTAAGGGCCTAGTATTGTACCACCTACGTGCAGTACCCATGATGAATGGGACTTGACACACATTAACAGTTGCTTCAAAGCCATTTTTCAGTTTTGGATTCTAGACCCAAGGGTGTGGCACTGTTGAAAGCAGAGCATGTTTAAAAGGGGTAAAATAAATGCTGGTTCCATGGATCTACATCACAGCAACACTTGGAGCCATGTCTGCAGCGCCTGATTAACTCTGCAATAACATGCATGTGTCAAGCATGTACCCATCACAGCAGTGGAGCACCCCTAAGGGTGGGGGGGATGGGGTGAGTGTTTTCAACTGTGGTACTTTCCTGAATCAGCATAATGAACACCCAGTCAACTGCTATGCTAATACACTATCAGTGCAGTCATCTGGACAGCACTTTCTCAGAGAAACAGAGAGTGAATTTCAACTAAAGCATTGTAAACATTCATTAATTGTTGCACTTATCCACTCCTGAAGCTGAGGGACCCTGCTGTGCTGGGCATTTATACTATGGGGGTTACACCTGGTCTAACTTTCCTCGACAAACGAAATGGAGTCTGATTACAATATTTATTGAAACTGGAGGCTTATTTGCAGAGCTAATGCAGGAACAGTGTCACATTTTTAGGATAAGTTTTGACAGAACTGCTTACGTTTAAAATGTTATGCAACATCTCCTAAGTCGCGCTTGAAATTGGTTCTGGAAAGCAGTTTTATTCCAAATAATTGTGAAAGCCATGTCAAAATTATTAGGTTATTAATCTTTTATGCAATTACTCTAAAAGGTAATTTGCTATTTAGTTTAGAGACCTAGTAACAGTAATTCAAATCCACAAGATGTACAAATACTCTTATAATTGTATGTTTTTGAGCAAAACAGTAACATGCTGTGTGAAAACAGTAATATGTAATCATAAGAGGTAGAATTATCAAACAGGATTTACTAACATGTTACTGTCTTCACTTTTCTGGGACAAGCATGCAGTTTTTCTGTAAGCAGTAGGCTAAGCAGTGCAACAAATGTTACGATATCCTTGCAATTCCCCCACATAATTACAAACTGAAACATTGCCTCCTCATCTTATGGCTATTCCATATTTGTGTTTTTCAATTAAGGAATAGTAAGACTGCAGAGAAATTTGTACTCATATATTACATGTCTTCTGTGAAATATGACTGATTAAATCAAAATAGCCTTGAGGAGCACCAGCAGAGCTGTTTAATAGCAATTCCCTTTCCCCTCAACTTTGATTTCCATTCTAAAATGACGATTACTTGGGAATTCACATGCTAGAGAGTATGTTATTCCCTGTGTACATCAATTTTAAAGCCTGTCATTTAAACAGCTTCTCTCACCCCCTCACCTCTACTTAACTTGAAATTTCCTGATGATCACAATATATGTGTCAGAATCAGCCCACTTGGTGCACCTTATGGCTTTGCCTGATTACCGGGCATTCGTACTGTTACACTCTATAAGAGCTGGATGCACAGCTCACCACTGTGTTTGGTTCAGAATACATGACCGCTTTCTGGAGAATGCATATTAAGAGTTGTAACAGCTAAAAGCTTTGTGATTTCCCATTCCTTGCAGATTTGTCTGTTATGGCAAAGGCCAATCACCCGAAAGCAACCACATACACATTCAGAAATGATTAGCAATTAGGTGCCAGAGTCCCAACTGCTGATGTGCAAGCTGGTAGAAGACCAGATTTTTCCAAGCAGTTCCATTACTGAGAGCAAATGCCTCCCCTTTCTCCCTATTTGAAAAGGGAGCGTGTTCTTCTCATCAGAAACCAGCACAATCCTGGTCACTGGGAACAAACAGCCGGGGCTTGCGATGAAAGTTGGTTGACAGCTGCTTGCCGGAGACATACATCCTGTGTGTAATATATCATCCGTTCCCACATGAGTAGGAGCACACGGTCATCCGTCTTGTTGCAAAAGTCATCATGGACCATCAGGCAGTTTAACTGGGACACTTAAGCTGCATGAGTCAATGCGGTGCCTTGTGCCTGTCCCACCATTATTTCTTTGTTTACAAGGTAGCATTTGTATCAACACAAAAGAAAAAATTACTTTCACTAATAACAATGCCTAGGTATCACAGGGGACAGCTGCAGTGGCTTTACCCTGTTGCTTTGGCCGATTACCAAGAACCGTCGCCTACGTCTCATGGAAACATATGAATCATTCCAAGATGCAATTCACTTGAAATGCACAGGCCTGCTCCTTTGAAAATTTCTTCTAAGATCTCTTCACCATCATCATATGAGTTCCTCATCGAAGCAGATACACACTGTTTCAACAGGTTAACATTGATGGACATGGTGCATTTTGTGCCAGTTTTAATGAACGAAATGCTCGAAAGATTTTTTTCACTGCGGTGCGCCACATACACATTGCAGCTCACAAACAATGTCTATGGATTAAACATCATTCCTCATGTCTTCAGTCTGTTGAAGGAGCCTTTTTTTTTTTGAGAAGCTATGTCTGAGAATCTGGCCAGGGTCAGTAAAACTCATTTCACCCACTGCTGTCAGAGGTCAGTGAAAAGGAAGGAAAATGAAACAGAGCCTTGCATCTTTCATATAAACTCCTCTCTGCCTCAATGCAATTTCAATGGTCACGTTGAATCTACTCATTTAATCCTCTCATTAAATAATGTGAGAGAAAAGTGGAGGTTAGTGTTACGCGGAGAACCCCTTAACTCAACTCCATCCAAATTGTCAACCTACCCTACATCACAGATCAATATACTAATGGAAAATACTCTGGAGAAAAATATACTGCATTTGCAGGTACCTCTTACATGTGGTATGGGATATATCTGAAAACTCTCCAATAATGATGAGCTTGTACTCAATGCATCACAGCAACCTTTGTCAGAAGATTGCAAAGAAAGGCAAAACTTGTAACAAAAATCCTGAGAGGGGAGAAAAAAGGCACTTATCCCCAGAACAACACATTTGTATTCACCACTAAATAAAAGAAGCGGAGATGCGGTCCAAGTGTCATGTATTTTAATCATTTCTCTCTGTACACCAGCGAAGAGAAAATATGATAAATGAATCTCCGTTTCAGCTGGAAGAGCACATGGAGAAAGAGGGAGAGAGGGAGGAAGAAAAAGAGAGAGAGACAGAAGAAACTGATGGAAAATGGGATCCCCCATGTAATGTGAAAACTGTCAAAGCAGTATTATCCCTGGCTCCATTCAAGGTGAAGAGACAGACTGAAGAAACAGAGCTTGGCAAGTCCTTGAAATGATCTGTTTCAACATTTGGCACTTGGTGCTTCACAAAAAGAAACATTGCCCTAACGTGTGGTGCTTTATTTGCTCGTTCAGTCTGTTTTCACATCCAGCTGGAAACAATGATCCTTTTCACAGTGTGCCCCTCAAAATATTCACAACACTTTAGCAGCAATCCATTCATATCCCCACCTACTAAGCCATGCCCAGCATCCTCAAAGGACTGGCTTCTTAGACAAAATGCATTATCCTTTGCCGAAAATAAGATGTGTGCTAATAATTGCCGCAGAGGAAAATAAGGTCTGTTTCTCAGGAGCTGAATAAAGCAGCCGCTTGTTACCGACGTGATATCGGTCACAGCAATCAATAACTACATTGTTAGACATAAAGCCTTATTATTTTATGTGACATCCAAGAGAGAGAGGTAATTTATTCCTGTGATTTGTAACCAAAACGTCTGCTGAAATGCAGTGCTCAAGGGTTCAAGACAGCTGAGGAAAGGACACCCCATGTGGCCATTACTATCACTGCACCCTTCCTTGTTCTCTATCCTTATTCCAATGCCATCACATGCAGGTACATTTCTTCCCCTCTTTTGAGCTCTGTGCATTTCCCCCAAAGTGTTATGCACTTTGGCTCCAGGCTATTAGAGCAAGGTTAGCAAATGCAAGATTTCTCATTATGCAGCAGGGATTTGACTTGACAGTCCTCTTCCCAAATTTAATTCTTTGAAATGTGGCAATTTAAGAGTCGCTAATGAATACTTCTGCCCTAGGGCAGAATATGTGCATGCAATCCCTATCATTTCCCCTGTATGCCTTATGCAATGCTACATCACCACACAACTACCCCAAAAGCACCATTCACAGCAAGCAGCTTTTTGGGAAAACTATTTTTATACACTGCTGGGAGACAATCGCTACATACTGCATGAATATGTAATGATGAAGTGCAACTGCTGCATGTACAATGGAGTCTACAGTTCACTATCTGAAAGCATTTAAAATGCATTGGTATCACATGTAGGACACCCACAAGAATAATATATAACACAACACTCTCTCTGTTTGGCAGCCTCTGGTTGCCCACCAATTTTATGTATATTTACACCAGCTTCGATTGTATGGTTACATCTCTGCACTGATTCTCATCTTGATGCTTTATCCTTGATATGTGAAATCTGTTTAACAGCTGCTCTTTACCTATGACCTTGTTCTTACTGCTTTCATGCCATGAACTACACTGGATGTATCCTGCCAGTGTAGCTCGTAAATTAATCTACTATCAGAAAACTACTGAATACGACTCTCTGGTAAATAAACAAAATAATAATGCCTTTTATTAATACCAAGTTATTTAAGGAATTGCTTTATTCTGAGAACAAAACAACAGAATAGATTACAATATAGCACCCATGACTTGGATTTTGCATTTTAAGTGCATTCATACATCAATTAGCCAAACATGTCTGTGCTGTCCTTTTTAAGCCCACAAAGCTCACATGTGAATCCAATATCCTGGAACAGTGTAAAACACTGCTATACACATAGATATAAACAAATCATAAAACATACAATGTTCAGTTCATAGCATAATCTGCTGTGTTCCAAACATGAGTTGGACATCTAAAACTCAGACTTGCTACCGTTACAGTGTTGTATCAATGATCAAATCAGAATGAAATTTTTTATATATACACTGTGTATAACATATAATATCTCTGCAGATCTGGATAATGATTGTTGTGTTGAGTGGACTTGTCATAATTACATTCTGTCCCAGCTGTGAACGATACAGAGAGGAGTAATGAAAGCAAATGCAAACTCTTGCCCCACATTTATTCCACTCCAGTAAGTCCACATAATGGATGTGTCGACAGGAATGGAAACACAAAATGAGTGTTTGATCACAAGCAGTTTTATATTACCACATGGAGATACCAATGAGACCCTATTTCTTAAGAAAACTCCTCTGCAGAAATTGTTACTAATCATTCTCCCCACATGGGCAGTTAGCAAAGCTATCTTACCATATAGCTCTAACTCTTCTGTGCTTCCATACTAATAAATCTAACAGTGTAACATCTCAAAAACCTATTATCAGGCATATGCACTCTCCATGTGCAATAAGTGTGGATTGTCAAAAGATTTGCTCTCCAAAACCTTTGCCCATTATGAACAAGTAGTCACAACAGGCCTATAAGCATAATATGCACCTCACAGAGTAAAATGAGTAAAGATATATGGTAAATATTCTATGGTTACTGCAGATCTATGTTTCTGCCAAGGCAAGATGAAAATTAAACCATGCTCAAAAAATACTGTAAGTAAAAATGGTCTTTTCTTCTCTTCCCCACATTATTTCTCCATGTGCTGTTGTGCATATCAAAACAAATTGCATTCTACAAACAAAAGAACTTGTATTTGGTATAAATGCCTTGTCAAGCACATACACACGCTACTTTGTGTAAGCCCCCTTAAAACAAATGGCATTGCACTAACACAGGTCATTTACTCCAGCTTGTTATGTGCTGGGGTCCTGGAATAAATGGCCCCATCAAGTTGCTAGGTGCAGCCGTTTATTAGTTAGCCCAGGCACCATTTGTGTCGAAGCGCAGCCATTGCAGGAAAACTTAATGACTGCTTTGCTTTTGTAAAGCCTGTGATTAAGCTGTTTCACAAACCGCCAAGGCATTCCTTATTTCGCCTGTAATTAGACACTCTAGATTGAATTCTAATGAAAAAAATATCATTACTGGAGCATGAAATTTCCAACCACATTGTCCCTGTGTTTAAAAAGGTGGGAATTCCATCATTTACGGAGAGCAAAAGAGCAATCTCTCCCCACAGAGATGTGTGGATTTAAAACTCGCACTTTGGCCATAAGTGGGAAATACTGTAATTGGACAGAGCATGAGGAGTCACCATGGGGAGTTTTTTTCCCTGACAGAATGAAGCATCTAAAATGGTTTACATGTGAACTGTGAGGCCCTTCGATTCACCACATGGCCCATGAGATGGAATCTGCATTTGGCTGTCACACTCACCCGTAACATAATGGCAATGACTAAGTGACCTTTCCCCTCTTTTGACTCAATTACCATCATTTCTGTAATGTTATTTCAAATTTTTAAAAAAAATCTGCACGAGCGCATCTGGGGTTACATACAGGTTTCCTGTCAGGGTTTGCCATCTAATTATATAAATAAATCAGCGTGACCCAGCAAAAAGTTCCTGATCGTTACTGGTCAGATGAACAGCATAAATGCAGCCCCGATCAGACACCTCACAGAGGGCTGGTACACACTGAAGATTGTATAGCATAGTAACACTGATCCCAAAACTGTCAGAGGAGAGCTGGCCTCTGTCTCTCTGCCAGGCACAGGGAATGACTTTAAAAACCTGCTGGGAGCTGGCAGGTTAGGTATCTTAATGAGCCCTGCCAGTGAAGGGAATTGAGTCAACCGCTGCGTGACACAGTGCCTCCAATGATTAACACATCTGAAGGTATGTTCATTTACATTTTAATTTTCAAGCAATAAAAAGTTAAGGTCAGACCATGGCCAATGTGTGTGTGCATGTGTGTATGCATGAGCGTATGTATGCGTAGGTGTGCATGCTGCGGTAGGTGGGGTGGGACATGCAGGGGTCAAAAATTGGTCAAAAAGGCTCCATGGGAAGTTCAATGAAAATTAGCTTTAAGACGTTCTCAGAATGTTTCATTTCCCCTACTTATGTTCAATTACAAATGTCAATCATGGAGGTCTAAAATTAGCAATATACTGGAAGTGGGGCAACTGACCAATGTCTTACCAGTAAGTCAATCTAAAAGCTGAAAAATGGCCTCAAATGATTTTAATATAGTGAAAGCACAACTCTGACCCTGAACAGCCACAGCTCTACATGTCTGATAGGCATCTGTGATGTACTGGTGGCAAAAGACCAGGAGAGAATGGGATCTTTGCCCAATTGCATCATGTCTCTATTTTAGGCTCAGCAGTACTGAGCTGTACCCACTGTTCTTTGGTTTTGTCTTAAGACTATTTTTTGACTACAGACCACTGTCTTACATCACCTCAACTGAAACACATCATAGATTAGCATGTCCACGTAAAACACACTGTGTCCACAGACAAACACGTAAAAACATGAAATCTCTGTTTTTACACTGGTGTCCCATGAGAGGCACCGCACAGCTGGCTCAGTGTCACCTCCTCAGCCAGAGCTCCAGTGCACTGCTCATTATGCCCGCCCCCGAATGGAGTGGGACTGTTGCCAAGGCGCCTCTGACTCAAGGACGTTCCGTTTGATTAAAAGCCTGATGCTGCCTTTCGCTTAGTGGGTGGAGACATGTACAGCTTTGAGCCTTCCACTGCCATTTCCAAAGCCAAGGGACACTGCCCATAGCGGGGGCCCTGACAATGTGCAGCCCCTCTGGGCACCCCTGATACCAAAGAGGGTGGACGCCATAATGGGAAGGTCTTCCATCTTCCAGAACGTGGCACATGTGACAATGGGAGTAAGAGAGCCACCCTTTCTCTTCTCAAAATAAGAATCTGCACCTGGCAACCCCTGCCACACTGCTGCTGGCTGCTGGTAATTGAAGAAACAGATCTCAGGAATGTTCATTCAAATCAGAGGGAACGTTGCAATGGACAGCGTGTCTAGGGGCTTCCACTAGTGTTATGGTTAGAGTCCATACTAGACATTGAGCAAGAGGGCCAGGTCTTGGATAGAATGCTGCAGATGTACCCTTGTACAAGGCACTTTTTCATCTCTTCAGTACAAATCCCAACATATCAGTATGGTGGAAGGGTATCTTTTAGGCAAATAGATCATTAATCTGCAAGCAAAATGGATATTCTCTTTGCCGTGGTAATGATTACTGTGGGAGGTTCACGTTATGCATTATAGCATATAATTACACTACTCACAAAATACCAATAATGACCATGAAAATCTATGAAAATATAGATTTAATAGGCAGTGCCAGTGACTCCATACAGACACTCCAAATGTGACTTTTACACCTCAATTGGCATTCCACTTATTACTACATTTTAATTTAAAGCCTCCCTTCATTTGTGGTCCTGTGAAACGAAGAGCCTTAAATTCTCATTGTGTTGTCTGTCATCTTCTGAAAGACACCAGATGCTTTGGTGAGGAACATGAAAACAAGGAATGAGATGTCAGCGAGGAGGGAAAAAAAAGGTACCGTAACAATAGCAAATGGTACCGCAGGGGCCAAAGCAGTTAACTGTGCTTGACAGCTGTAACGTCTGATGCCAACAGCTGAGACGCTGGTCTCTACAGAGTGGGAATCTCCCATTCTGAACAAGCTGGTATGACTGTCCAATGAAGAAGGTCCAAGCCTCACTGTCAGCAGTCTAGTGCATCCTCCAGATGAGAAATCACTGCTTTGCATAACCTTCCCTGAAGGGTTGCTGGGTAAGAAATACATACATTTGGAAGCATTGCTGAACTCTTCCTGGTAGATCATATTTTTCTTCACTGTTTAGACTACCATCGATTCTGGCCTGCTCCAGCTTTCTCAGGGTGTTTCAAAGCTTTGAAGTATCATTCAAAAGTAAGTGTAAACCTAAAACAATTGCAATAATGAAACATTTGTTGAATTTCCAACAATGTTTTTTTTTCTATTGGCAGTAATTCCCTCTGCTGAATTTAAAGCTCTGTAGGAACGGTTTTCTTCCAGAGAAAACTGTCAAGACCTTTCCATTCATGTCATTTGCAAAGAGGTAAGTGCATGATGCAATATTTACAATAAATGATGTATTAAGGTTGTATTAATATTATCTAAACGACCAAATATTGTTGCACGTAGTTATTTTTATCAAAAGCAGAGCAACTGGAAAACAGAACTGATTGACATTGACAGCTGCAATGCCAAAACCAAACATAAGATTACCATGTCCATGACTAATTCATTTGATGATGCATTTGAGCTCTTGGTTCTGAATCCTCTGTGTTGTCCTTTTCAACTGATGGGGCACAATTCATCTTTGTGAAATGTATGCATACCAAACAGATCTTAATACAAAAAATAGTGTCTTGTCATTATTTGTTAACCTACAAGTGGCATTTTCAAATAGAGCTTTTGTTATTGTGAATTCTTCAAGATTCACAGCAAGAAACAGAATAACTCATCTTCATTTGTCAGAGTGCCTCATTTGAGTGACAAGGAGGAAACAAAGGAATTATATTTGGAATTAGCCCAGAACAAACTAAATTGAAAGTAACCAAGAGTTTCTAGTGAAACAGATTTATGCATAATATAACTTGAGGCTTTGCCATTTTCATCATTTATTAGAACAGCATCTCTCTCAATCAGATGAGAGCAAGACGTAAAGACGAAAGACGAAAAATATTTATTATGGAATATTCTGGCAGTTCAAAATGTACAGACATTAACAAAAAATCTGCAGCTTTCCTGGCAGTTATACATATTTATAAAAACAGTATCATACCTGTAGGCCATACAAGATAGTATTCTAGTGTAGTTAAAAATACAGGGTTTACATGATGGGGACTGCAATACAGCCTCTTAAAATAAATACTTAACAAAGGAAAATGTACTCTGCAAATAAAATAACTTCTTATGTGTTTCATGAAATATTTTACTAAATTTACATTTTATTTTATAAAGAAAAAGGTACATCCATATTTAGAAGTGCTTTAATTTGATGAGTCCTGATGCATTCGGTTGAGCGGGTGTTATTATACATATCAACATCCACTCTTGACTGGATTGCGAGACTGGTGAGTGTTTGTCTGGCTTCTGTTATTAACATGAAATAAAAGGTGCACCTCTCTTTCTTTACCTGGAATTTGCATCTAAATTAGGAACCTGCAACCGTTTTAATGGTTGTTTCTCAACATTAATAACATCAGCAGCAACTTTTTAAATATACATAAATATACATAATACAAAACTATTTATTTGCACAAATACATTTTACAAATAACAATAAATTACTGCTAATACTTTTGAAAGATACATGCATAAATCCTATTCCCTCCTGATTCGTCCCAGGCTACTGTTCAGTGAAAATCACATATTAAGAATAAATTCCCATGAATTAAGGACATGCCTCTTGCTTCCAATTTCAGCTGTATAATTTATTTATTTTTCATTAGGTGTCTACAGCATAAATGACTTAAGCTCTGCAAACTCTGCTTAATTGTATTAGTGTTGCACTGCAGTGATGAATTTTATACCATCAAGGGGCCTACCTCAAAGAGTGAGAGCCCGGCTGGAAAATTCCAAAATATTGCAGGCTGTTAAAAATTTAAACAGAAAGTGAGACCTTCTTCTGGGACCAGCTGTCAAACTTGTCTTAATATGTGAGATGCACAAACAGCTTACACTGCTGCCTGTGGAGAGGCCTTGGCATAGAAACTCAAAACACAGCAAGTTTCATTTTATTGCTTCCTCCAGAAGAATTCATATGCATTACTATGGTTTCAAGACAGTCCATTCTTTGTTAAAGCACATTTGTATTAGCTGTCATGGGCTGGCACATCTTGATAATTGTCCTGGCATTATCATGGTGAAATAAAATTGAGGGTGGTGGGGAATCATACACACTGCATCCAGATGATAAAGTCAGGACTGCCAGGATTTCTGTGTCACTGATGGCGTATATTTTCTTTTCTTTTTTATATATTGTAATTCTCAAACTAAGATTGGCCAGCACCAAGTTCCCTTCAGAAGCCTGCCAAGGCAAATTTCACCAAGCAAATGTGTTTGTTTAGACATTCAGACACAATAACTCCATGCCTGGTATGCAAAACAGCTGCACACTTATACAGTATAAATGAACTGAGCTAATACTGTATAAGGGAAGGATGGCTTCTGACGTACAATACAGGAATAGGTACAAAATATAAAAAGTGATCTGCAGGTGGACTACGAAGGTCACAGTTTGAATCACTGCCTCAAAGTTCATTTTGACTGCAACTCCGACTCCTACCAACTTCTGCAAAATGGAGATAAAAACTGTTCCGCTCCAAACAAGCCCAGTTAATTTTATTTGAGAGTTCCAAATAAAATGGTTTCACCTTCAGCTGTGCTGAATCAATTAGATAAATAGAGGCATAATAACATCATAACAGATGCCCCATAAATATTTCCTCCTGTATGGAATGGCAATGCAACAAAAGCTGGACCTTGCTAAGCTACATCTAACAGGCGAGTACAGTGAGCTCATTCCAACGGATGTTACAAGGGATGGTTGTGAGGGGGCTATTAGCCTGACTGTTAGATCCACCTCATGGCTTTCACTGAGCATGTCAAGATCTTTGTTGGTATAAGTATACCGACAGGGAGGCTACAACCAATTCCACTCTGTGGCCGCAGGCCTGCCGCTTCCTGCCTGATGTCAATGATAAGCATGCTTTGAATACACAAGAGGGACTCGAAAATGGCACCAAACCAAACCATTGACCATAAATGGAACAGCTGAGCACTGCATGTCAGAGCAATGCAGCTGACCAGAGTAAACATACAGCAACGCTGCTAATGACAACATAGCAGGTCACTGCTTTGTTCTGAGCTACAAAGAAATACACTGAGTGACAATGATTTCCAAAGACATACACACACAATTACTGTAAACACTTTGATCACCAATCATAACAAGGAACGATGTGGCTTGTATAAAGCATACAGCAACAGCTTCTGTCTGAAGACTATCATTCTCTGTGACTTGGTGTTCAAAGAACTTGGATTAATGTCCCCCCAGTGTGTGAGAGCTGAGAAACTTCTGGCACTTTGTGGGTGGAGAGGCTTGACTGGTGTTGATCTGCCTAAGAGGCACTGCCAAGCCCACTGGTGGCAGAAGATTCAATGCTGGGTTTACATGCCCTTGGCTCAGAGGTCCAGACCTCTTTCCAGTTTGCACCACAGAAAGACAAACATTTATTAGAATCACAGAGGAGACAGAGGCCAGCTTGCAAGGATAACTCACTTCTGTCAAAGCCTTCTAAGGTCACGTTTCCGTGGAAATTGGAAATAACTAATGCATATCTACATGATAATGGGAAAGGGAGTCTGAAAAAAAGAAAGAGGTACATTTGTATTCACGTAAAAGAGGACTGGGAACTGGCCTTCTCCCTGCTCCCCTCAGCCACAACGATTGACGATTAGGAAATAAGAAACGTGAAGAGAACGTTCTAATTGCATTATCCATTGGATCATTAAGAGAAAATTGCATTTTCTCTATTAAGAGCCTCTGAAAGGAGGAAGGCATACACCTGTCTAATAACCTAAAGAATTAATCTGTTGACTCAAGGGGGTTTCCAGCTAATCTCTTTTTTCCAGCTCTGTATTGCAACATAATTCTAGCTGTGTCTTAAATGCTTGGAGGAACTAAAACAATTCAATCAAAGATAGAAAACAGGAAAAGAGAAAGGGGAAAAATTAAGGTAGTGTTTTGTGCAGGACGTCTAATGACAGGCAGGGATCTATCATTCTGTGCAAACTGGTTCATCTGACATGCATCAAATAAAGATGTTTTCAAAGCTTTCAAATATGTAGAAGAAACGGACACCATTGCATAAATTCAACATACTTCTTCCATATCTTATTTTTTTACTGACTACTTGCCAATAATCTCATGCTGGGTGCACAGAGCATGCCAGCACAATGCTTTGCTATTGGATGAATAATAACATCACCTCTCTTCATAACATGAATGAATAAATGAATGTCTACTTGTTTTCTATGTGTAACATAATTGTGAACCGTTATGACTTATTTTTCTAGGTTTTTCTTAAGGAAAAATTAGGTGGATCAGTAAGAAAATAAAATCAAGGGAAAGTTTTTGTTTAAATGTATTAAGCATTTAAGAATATGTAGGCTATACTTTTTAATTGGAAGCACATGTTAAATAGTAATGGTTACGTAAACCACACAGACAGACAGACAGACACACACACATACACACACACACACACACACACACACACATACATATTCTCTCGACCCCTGTTGAATCAAAAAGGAACTGAACAGTCCCTATGATTACAGGGCCACAGACTACTTTTCTGGGCTTTTCACAATCATTGGATGGAGGTGTTTAGTGAGTAGAATATCTTTCCTGCTACAACTGCAGCTTACATTGAACAAAAAATCAACAAAATCAAACTGATTAATTGTAAATTCAAGTTACTGCTGTGCTGTGTTGAGGATGGCTGGATAACAGCCTACACACTGGATTGTGCAAGATACCAAGATACACCCTAGTTACCAGTTGTGCAAGATACCAAAGCAAATGAGTTACTCAGTTCAGCAATACTAAAATGAGCTTACCTCACACAAAATGCCTTGAACAAATGTTACGTAACCTTGCAAACATTTAAACCTCTTCCCTTAAACATGGCAACATTAGCTCTCTGGAGGCAATTCAGCACATGTCACAGTGGTACACTGGCCGTCTGTGGCCATTTTTTCAGCCTGTCAGATTTCAGAATGTCACAGTTCACTGCCACACACTCACACAAAGTGAGTTTAAACAATTTACATTTATATTTAAAGTATTCATATGCCCACACAATAATATTGACGCTTGTGCCAATACACACACACACATTGTGTGTGTGTGTGTGTGTGTGTATTATATATATATATATATATATATATATATACATATACATATATATATATATATATATTTTTTTTTTTTTAAATATAGTTAGCTTCAGTATATATTCAAAATATAGTTAGCTTCATCAAAACTGCACTGGGTAGTGCTGAACACAGACAAAAGACAAAACAGTATCAAAATCCATCATTTGAGAGAATTTTTTATCTTTGTTTTCAGTGCAGGGACAATGTGAGCTCTACTGTTTGCACTCATGGCAACTATTTTTACACATGCAATATGAGCAGACACTATTCTGTGTTAACAGCTGACTGTGGCATTTTTATTATTTATCTGATTATTTTGTTGCCAAATGAAATAATTAGACTGATTGATATTTAGACTTTGGTGGATATATACATTGTTCATGAGCTACAATCCCCATACTCGCAAACCCTGTAATACTTGCAACAGTACCTTTGCAGAACTAAATTAATAATTTCACCAAGTTTTTATTATCTAGCAATGGTATGATATAGCAGTCATCAACATCTTTTACCATATAATTCATAATAATGCAGAATACTGAATCATATCTGAACAGAGATTATGTGTTTTTTTTTTTTTTAATCAAACTCAGAGATTGCACAGACCAGTTTGAAGATGTGAGCAGCCATCCACAGGACAGAGCCTGGGACTGTGAGGTATTGCCTAATCAGTAAATAGTATCAAAATCTCAACAGAACAGCAGCAGAGACTGGGAACCTGGCACTGACCAGCTACTGCAAAACATTTGCAAATAACAACCAGGGAGAGAAACCACACAGCTAATCAAACTTTTTCCATTAACTGCATACACAGTTCAATAAACTCCTCAAAAACCTGTCTGTTTGAAGCCTGTAGTTGCAAGGCTTGCTGCGGACATCAGAAGGTTGTAGCTTTGCACTGTTGACAGATGTTGCCTCTATAGAGATGCACTATCCCAGCTGTTCAAGGCATGACACAGCAAAGTTAAATATGAATGTGTTGAACGTTGGTGGAGAAAGATTCCCAGCATACACATGTGGTGCACCAGGAACGCAGACATGCCTCACAAGAGCTGCCAGCGATTCACCCTGCGTGTCCACTCTAGGAAATGCCTTTCGACCTGACATTTCAGACAAGTGCTTTCTCCATCAATACCTTCCACCAGCACTCGAAAAGGCCAGGGCCTCTGCAAAATGTACAGGCAGGAGACTTTCCCTAAAAGGCAGAAAATAGTTCCTGCACTGTTATAGCGGCAATGCATTTTCAAAAGGCCATTTGTTTATGGCCGCATATGCAAGCTCTTCGACCGGAACCGTCGGGCCTGGCTTGTGTAAGGGCCTTGAAGGTGTATTTTCTGGTCAAAGGACAGTGTCAGCTCCAACAGTACTTTGTATCCCTTACCAGCAAAGGGCATTGTCTCACCCGAATCCCCATAAAGCTCAGCCAAATTTGAATCCTCGATGTGCCGAGTCACCGCATTCAGTCCCTGTGTAGAAGGAAGTAATCCCGCTATAGATATGCCTACACACAAATACTACAAAAGAAAAAGCTGAGACCGTCTAAATTGAGGGATTTAACTACAGTTGACAGGAATTCAGCCTTTGAGGAAATGATTTGAAATGCTGAGCAAAAATAAATAAATAAATAAATAATCAAACATTCTGCTGTGACAGTAAGTAATTAACCAAAACAAATAAAAAAGGAGATATACAATACATTTAAGGTAAAATAAGGTAAATTTCACTATGCTAACATGTCAGACAGCATGATTTTATGAAATGTTTTTTTGGGGATGTTGAAGGACGGAAGGGATTGTGCTGGGTTTTTGTAACGGAAGCAGGGCTTTGCTCTTGAAATGCAAGTGCTGCTTTCCAATGCAATGCATGTTTTGGGTGTAAATTATGCACTTCCAACAGTTGTCATCATTTTATTGATACATTTCATCATTGTTTTCCATTATGCAAATCCAAAAGACTCCCAGACATGCCGTGATATGTTAGCTGGCTGTCATTCGGGATGAAAATGTTATACTCTTTCCCTAAAACAAATCAACAGCAGTAAACGCCTCCACTGTCCTTAACTTTGACTTACAAATGAATGCAAATGTTACTTTCTTCAACACCAACAGCATTTCTTCTCCCATTTGTTTTTGGTGAGTCACCAAACTGTGGTTGAGAGGGAAAAAATGACACATGCATTTCATTGTGAGTCAAAGGACAAATATTGACTAACCCCAGGGGTTATTTTGTATTTGCTCTATAGCACAACAAGCCCAAAACAGTGCAGGTGGTCTCAACTATTTTTTTTCTTCTATTGGATGGTATGTTAGATTGAGAAATGCAATTAAATCTCATGGAACTGACTTCTTCCTGTCCTTGGTTTTGATAAACCTGACATATAAGAAATCTAATCACAGGACAAACATCTTGAGTGAGCAACCTGCCCCACAGCACCTGGGGAATAACAGCTCTGACTGATAGATCCAACCCCCCCAAACCCCCCCCCCCCCCACCCCCACCACCAATTCTCTACTTAAAATCACAGCTGTCTCTGTCACTAAAGAAATAAACCTCATATGCCCCTGTCTCTGACACCGGACAACAGACATGTTCCGGTCTCTATGACAACACAGCTCACATGCCGACCACTGTAATGACACACCTCACACACCCTAGTTACCAAGACAACCCATGCCCCTGCCATGGGGACAAAGTGCGACATGCACACTTGCTTGTATCACGGGGAACACCAGTCCAACAAACGAGAGCCCTGTCAACAAGGGAACATAGCACACATTCCGCTGTCAACAACAGCAAACTACCACTGACAAGAAAAAAAGTATCAAAGACCCTTGTCAAAGACAAGCCAAATTACATACTCCAACCTGATACAAATACAATATGCCGCATAGCTATAATCTGTGCAGCCACACTGCAAGCCACTCCCCCAGTCTCTGTTTGCTATTGAATCAGCTCCATCTCTGCTTTGTCAATGTGGCCACATGGGTCAATTGGCATTGCAGTATATACTCAATTCCTTTTCTCTTTTCTGGGGATAAGCCTGAACCTTAGCCTCTATTTACAGTAGTGCTCATCTCTATTCGCTTGTTTCTGAATGGCTTGCCCCTAACACATCTCTACAGCATCCAATAAAAGTCCTTCCCATCCCGTGGGATCGTTGAGAACAGGCTACATTACAGCATGCAAGAGGCACACATGGTTGGTACTAAATAATCTGGAGAATTGCTCAGAAGTGAGATCTAGTCCTTTGAAGGGTCTTCTGTGTACATTGATGACACAGACAATTACAATTCATTTGCAGGAGGTGAATGAACATCCATAGCGCCACAATCAACCTGTTTCTGTATCAGAATAGAGGGATTCACAGACATCGCTGGTGGCTTTTCAAATAGGAACATATTTGACTCTCCCAGCAAGGTCATTGAATGAAAGTCTTATTTCACTGTTACAGCTCTGAAAGGCAGATACATGATTTCGTGATGCTTGCTGACCTACACCATTCAACAACCTTTTATATAAAATGGAAAGAAGGAGTAGAAAAGGTCATATTTTTTAATTTCATAAAGATCAGAATGGAGAACCAAGGCCTGAACAGTTGGGCCTTTATTCTGTTGCTTACTATTCTGTTGCTTATATTCATTTTATGTCCTTATTTTAATGCTTTTTTACAGGTTACATAACTGCAACCTTGCCAAAAGGTTCAGTGGAAGGGTCAAGCCTTTGAGTGGGACACTCATTGCAGAATGTGTTTGAACAGATGCTTATCTGTATCACTGCAGTGGGTTTCACTCACATATTGCAAATTGTCCGTGCCCATGCAGGTTTTAACTACACGCTGTGTGCTGCATAAATACAAGGTCATTTTTATATCTGTGCAATGCAAAACCTCCTCTATCAACAGGAACAAACTATCTGGATGAAACTGCATCAGCCTATTTCTTTCAGTAGAACAGAATCTATGTCAGAAATGTTCCTCTCTTACAGCTGTAGTGTTGTGAGCGACCAAACGTCTGTAGTTCAGCTTCTCTTGTGCCAACTGCACAGGCCAAGCAGCAGGACGTCCACAAAGGACCAGTTGTCACAAACCCTGCTAGTGGCCAGTGCACAAACAGCCTCTATTCTCACTTCTCACATGTTGCCCGCTTCAAAGTGTGCACTGTGGGGTCGCATCCTTTTTATTCAGCCTCAAAGACCTGCTAGGTTAATTAGTTTTACTCACATGGGGCCCAGTGTTACCCACACGGGTCCAAAGCCATTTAATTCAAATGGAAAATCAAGACATGCAGCTCGCCAGGCAACATGCTGAGCAAGGTGGACAACAGCATTCAGCAGGTAGGCTGACGTGATTATGATTCTGCTGTGGCTTTCACAGACAGTTGAGCAGCAATTCAGAAACAGGAGAAACAGATCTTATGGTGGGACTTATTTGCATAAGTCCCAGTAGCTTCAGCAACTATTATGCATAGTAAGGGTCTGAGGTGGTCCTCATCAATCTCATCACTGGCCCAAATGCAGCGTAAATAATAATCGATATTAGCAGAGGATACCTCCATTAAGCCATACGTGCCTCAACAGAGAACCACAGGATGATCTGCAAGTGCAATACACCTGAGGTTCATACTAACAGGGTCACTGTGTTTGATGTTACAATCCTCTCTTGATCTAAATTCATTTCTGAGTTCTTCCTTCTTTGTAGAACAGCAGGAAAAAAACATGAAATAATACCTTTTAATGTTTTCCATATATTAGCATTTCATTAGCATGCATAATCACTAAAGAGCCCTGCTTTGCGGGTCCCTTGGGTACGAACAGTGGTCTAGAACCCCTATGGCATTCCCAGTACTGTAGAACACACAGGCGTTTGAAGAGACCCAACTGTCTAAACATGACACTGCTGAATGTGAACTCAGCTGCTGCACTGGGGAACAAAGGCAGAGCAACAGACCACGTCTGAGAGGGCATCTCAATTACCTTTAAAAAGCCCATTTCTGGAGTTAATATCTAATTGTAGAGTGTTGAACACTCTCCTGACAGAAATTAACCAGCAGCAAATTCTTTGGTGATGACTGGGTTTTGACATTCACATTTATAAGCACTCACAAAATACCCATCTTACATTAACCCCAAAATTGGCAGGGAAAGCTGAAATATTATAAAGGTATCACTGGGTGAGTCTCACTGGGTGTCACCCTGAGGAGGTTGGTGCTCATTTGAATGTGGGGAAGGACTTCGTTCTCCAGGGCAATTTCCCAACCCGGTCAGTAAGCTAAAGATTTCCAGCAGTCCAACACTGAGGAAAATAAAACTGGAGGATCAAACAACTCTTTGCAGAGTGAAGCAATTTTATGGAAACCCCGCAGTGATGGACCTCCTAGTATATAAATCAACAGAATCAAAGGCGCTTGCCTTGTAACATCGATGAACACATGCGGCATGTGTAAATAAAACATTATCATAGCCTACATACGCAGATGTGCGTCCAGCCCGCTGTGATCTCTGCGTTTCAGTAGTGAGCAACCTGTAAAGAGAGTGACTCCAGGGGCATATTATCCTGAACCTCCAAACAGGAAGAATCAAAAAATGGTAATACATTCTTTCATCTTTTATTAAACCCAATCTACATATGCACTCCTTAACACACTCTGTGCATTGAAATGAATAGCCACCCCCCCCACCCCCCCAAACCCTAACACCAAAGTGAAATGTTTTCCCTGCCCTGAAAGATTATTTTCCTTTCAAAAACTGCTGTGATGTGAAATTAAAATGTGTAATATGCTGGTCTGGCACTGCCCCATACCCTGCTGTACACACTGACATAAACACTGGAAACAAATCTGTTTCTCCAATTCATTATAAAATCATCGTGCCTCAGAAAGGGATGTTATCCAATGTTATTCGATAATCTGTGGCTGCTCCTCCACCCTGCTGATGCTTCCTAAGCAGAAAGGTTAATTGGGTGTGGTAGAGTCAGGATGAGTCATGGAAGACGGATGAATTCAAAGCTCTGTGACATTCTTGTCTGTTCCGCCAGCGCGCCTCTGCCTCGGACGTCAGCGCACCGAGAGCCGAAAGCACAAGTCATTATTCCCACGCAGGGACTTCTGCTTGTGAGCTTCCATGGGGACAGGACAGTTTCCCCACGCTAGAGCAGCAGACACCGAGAGGGGCCAATGATCCGAAAGCAAAGTGGCAGAGCGCAGCTGCTCCCGGATGGCCCGGTGTCTCCTTGGGTTTTGGTCAACCTGATTAGAACGTGATCCTGTCAAGCCCCGATCTGTCAACCAGTCGTCTTCCCACACAAGGGCACTGGCCTTTACAGGCAGAGCAGAATCATCAGTCAAAGAGGATCCACAGAGAGAAGAGCTATCCAGTGCTAAGTGAGGCAGGACAGTTGTTGTGGAACACATTTGGGGCATAAGGCTTGCATGTTCTATCATATCACGTGACAATTATAGGCTTGAGAGGCTCACAAAGAAAACTACGTGCTTCTGGGACCCTTGTTATTAAAATTGTTCTGTGAGCCAAGAGGGAAGGACACAGACAATTCTTACAATTGGGCAAAACTGAGGGGATAGGGGACACTTGATATCGTAATAATGAGCACAAGCAAACCCAACAACAGGCTTATTTGTTTTTCCTTTTCCTTTTGTCTTTGTTTGTCAGTCTGCTTACCCATGTTTTGGCTATTAGTTTTCAAAGAAAGAGCTGCTTCAAAAACTGCCCTGGGTGACATTAAACAATTTGTTGGGGAATATAATCTGCAAACCCCCCCCCCCCCCCCAACCCCCATAACCACACTCCCAATCCATCCCACTCCCCTATTTCCGAAGGTCAAGTACACCCTCCACAGTCCCACTTGCATGCAGGAACTGTCATAAATTACAGGCCAAGAAAGAGCTCCACAATCAGCCAATTAACTCAGAACCCAGAAAGGCCAATGCAATTTCATCTCCACTGCGCTGCACTGGCACAGGCTGCAGATTCATTACAGTCGCTCCTGTGCAGCAGTTGCCCATACAGGCAGACTTGGGGGGGGGGCTTCAGCGTTTCCCAATCATGTCTGCACGCTTCCCCCTTTCTTCTCCCCCTTTCATTTCCACTTTCAATCCTTACTTTAATACCTTTTCTCTGTCCAAATCGATTTGTTTACGAGCCAAAGGGAGGAAGAGGCACTGCTTAATTAGAATGCAAAGAAATGGAATGCCATTTCCTGGGCTTTAACTTTTAGATTGCTTTTTTTATTTCATTATTATTACTATTATCTCTAAAATGTGGCCCTGCCACCACAATTATGGCTCAATCTGAACAACATTTTATTTTGAAGCAAAGAGCAGATGAGAGAAAAACTATAGATAATCACAGAACATCTCTACTAGAAGTTTTTAAGTTATCTGCAGAAGGGCAAAAAGTTAAAAGTGCCTTACATGTTCTTTACCTGATTTAGACTGCAATACATTTTACATACTCTTCTTAACGGTATCCAACAACAAGAGATATTATGTTCAAAAATTTACCCCAGGGCTTGCCATGTAATTCGGTGAGGAGGGTGGATGGATGTAAATAGCAAACTTTTCTCACTTATAATTTATAACATTGAATAATGGATAATTCCCAAGTTGAATTCATACATGTGGCACATCACTGAAAATGAATATTTTGTAGTGCCTTAGTATTTTTGTAGTATTTTATTGTTCGGCATTTAAAAATCCTCGCTGTTGACTGTGGAGGTCGCAAGAATTGAATCCTGCAATCTCTCTCTGTTCCAGCCAAATGGATCATCATGTAAATATGAGCACAGAGCTCAGGTCAGTGCTCATCGGAGAGGGGGAGGAGGGCAGATAGGTCTCTATGATGTATCTGGGCTGAAAAAAAAAACTTTGAAAAACAGCTAACCAAGGGTTAACTGACAACCCACCCCCCCTCCCCCTGCCTACTCCCATTCCCAACACACAACACGCATACTCACTAACAAGTGCACCTATGCATCCTTTGATTATATGCATTTCACTTTAAAATTTGTAAAGAACATTTACGAGGACTAGGTCAAGACATCTCCTTGGGATTTCACATCACTCCCTGTTCTAGCTGCAAGACAAACTCCCATTAGCTCAAGACAGCATGCAATGAAACAAGATTACATTGCCATTGACAAAACTAGATTACAGGAGTAGTTACCCTTGCATTTTTCATGCATTTTTAAAATCTTCTTAAGGGGCTCTGTTAGAGGCACTGAAAGACAGTGATAAATAACGTGGACTGTGTTTGCCAAGAAAGACACAATGCATCTCCTTACTTAGCAGCATCATCAGAGCAGAAGCATCCACCTAACCACCCGCTCATTTGTGCCTATTGACCTGGCACAGAGCTGCATGTAAACTCACAAAACACTGATGCAGGAGGGACTATTGGACAAGGGTTTTAGCAGTCATTTTATTCTCACACATTACTGACACTGGACTAATAGAGTTAAATAAATTAATCAAAAGTCTTTCATTTAAGAATCCCGTGAAAAGATAATTAGAACCAAAAAATGGCAACATGATGGAAAATGACATCTTTCTATGTCTTCAGTAACGGACCAATTGTACTCAACACCAGTTTACATGCATGCATAGTTTTTGTAATTTACTTCTTTTTCAATGAAGCAGCAGTTAGTGGTGCACTTGCTTCTCTGTCCTGGGATGCACAAAATGCACTACACCACTAATGTGGCCATGTCAAATAATCTACATTGTTCTTTGTTAATGGGTCTCACTGACTGATGCCTTTTCTTAGAACATCTGTTGATCCCAACTACATCCACACAATGATTTTATTTTCAATCTTCAGGACCAATACACCATACCAAACACTAAATGTGCAGCCCTGGGCTTTCAAAGTCAGGTTAAATTGTTTTTTTGGCCGAATTACCAAGAAGTCATCTGAGACTGTACTCATTTTAGTTCACTTATTCTAACATCTTCAAATTCTAAAGTACTTCTACAAAAATCTAACCCTCTGTGACAACAGCAGAAAACAAAAGGAAGTACCGAAATGATGATAACTATGTTCTCAGATATTTCTTATTTATATTGCCAACTAGACATAATGATATCTTGACAACAGGTAAGGATCTTAACAGCTGCTACACAGGCCTGTCCAACATCAGGCACAAACACAAGAGGGCCCACCTCATAAAACATGCAATTCTTCACTCCCTCTCATATGAACACATCAGATCAGCAACAACGAGGGAACTATACATCTGAAACACAAAAAGAACAGCATCTCTTTGACAGCCAGCTAGCCTGAATCAAACTACCACTTTGCATAAAGCTGAAATAACAGCATAAAAAGATGGCTGGACTACAATACACAATAAGGTCATTTTGAATTTTGAATTCACAGAGACCAATTCAAGGTATTTAGGGAAAAAAACAATGACTCTTACTGATTATAGCCAAAGTGGGACGGATTTAATTGAATGTTCACAAGAGCTTGAACACAAGACCTCCTCAGTAAAATTTCACTGTACTTCAGAGGTTTCACACTGTGACAGCGCATTACTCCAAATGGGGGAATTAAATGTAAATCAGCAATGACAATATCCTTTTTTACAGCCTTATCTGTTGTTACGCTTTCATCTCCATGTTTTCTTCCCCCCTGCATTGATCCATAGGTGTGGATTTTTAATTGCTCCAAATCTCTCAACCCTGAATGAATATAGCATATGCTTTGGTATTATTTACTTCAAGTGCTCTCTGCAACATGGCATCAATAATTCTGTAAGATCCTTGCTGTATTTTATGAGAGGCCTGCTCTTGCTTCGCTTTCTGGCTCGCTGTTCAAGGCGCATGTTAGTTTAATTATCCGTGTGACATTTCCTTAAAGGGGCAAGGCCACTCTCTTTCGTTTTGCAGAGTGGATCCAAACTGCACCATTGCTCACAAAGCTTAAAATTAACTACAGATCTGATTAGCAGTGCTTATTCAACAATACACTTTTCCCTAATTTATGGTGACCGATTAATGCAATCGGTCACCATCCACTTCCTCACTGAGGTTCAGTTCAACATCTATATGCTTTCCCAGAATCCCCTGCCCTTCACATTTGTTTTCATCTTTGTTTTTCAGTTTCAACTTTGTACTGCCATTACCTAACATCATCGTTGGCAGGACTCTACAACATGCAAACTATTCTACAACAGTGTTCTGTCTATCTACATCTATCTACAAACTATTATATTAACATCTTCTATCTATCCTTGCTCTACCTCCCTGACTGAACTCATCAGTGGCACTTGTGATTAGCTGAGCACACCTGATTTAATCAAGCAGCAAGGATAGATAGAAGATATGCAAGACTATGGCCTCCAGGAGTAGGATTGAGAAACACGGTTCTAAAACATTATTCTAAAATATGCAAATTCTACTACAGCACTACTATAGCTAATGAGTTCGTAAGAGTGCCTGACGGTTTCTATTAAAATTTATTTTTGAGGGATGCTATCTCCATGGTTTGAGAATAAACTGGGTTGAAGCTTTATATATCTTGTAAGTCATGAATAAAAGTCTACAACGTCTGGCATACATCCAGTCATTAGTTTTAACATACCAAAGACATTAAATAAATGTTTGTTAGTGTCCAGATGTAAATTTGTGCACAAAGAATTTCTAACTTAAAGACCTGGTTTAAAATTCAAATGTAAAAGCCTAAAAAGCCACCTATGAATCTTGGCAAATGAGTTGTGAAGCGTTAATAGCCATGTCTTTTGTGATACTAGGACTGTACATGGGCTGTACCTAGAGTAAAACAATAAGGCAACTATCTCCTCAGATGATCTAACTTTGAGAAAACATGGGGATCCTCAAGGGCCCGTCTGACTGGAGTGCCATGTGGTGAGCCCATGCTGTCTGAAAAAAAAAGCCTCACACAGGACAAGACCGTTTAGGAAAGCTGCACATAACAGAAAACACTATCCTGACATGGCAAGCTTGAGAGACACTTTTACACAAATCCCCCATTTTGGCAGCTTTTTTGCAATACTTATAATTGTTTTCATTATTGTTGTGGTAATATTTTGTATTTTCTTTTCATTCACAAAACATACCATATTTATTCCTAAACGTAAATGGCAAATGCTGTGGGAATGATTACTGAGACATAAAAAAATTTGTTAAACCCATCCCTGCAGTGAAGGGATAGACTGTAATGCTACAATAACTCTGAGAAAGTAAATGTATTGAATATTTGGCGTTGTACAAAGCTATATAATGATGGATTAAAGCCATCATTGTTTCAGTAACATTTACCAAACTACAATTGTGAACTTTAGAGGGTTTCCCCTGTCAAATCTAGGTTTTTATGATCTTAAACAGTGCTTGCTCACAATGAGTGATAACCCACACTGTAATAACTGCCTTCAGGGAGAAACACCTTGAAGACAGAATTTCAGTACTGGCCACAGCGGTAAGAATTATCCACTGTAAACAGAACATATGAGGTTTCCATCAAAGCAGTCACACATTGCCAACCACATTGCAATTGTACTGGTTAATGAGGCATTTTCAATAACCAGAAGTGAAAAAGCAGTGAAGCAGGGGAAGAAGAACACTATAACCTAGCTATGCTGTCATTTTATATCACAAAGCTTAAATGCACATTAGATGCATTAGGTGCATCTGCTACGCAGAGCACTGTGTGTTGTCTAAATAAGTAATCATATTTCTTTGCCTCCAGGACAATCGTTTCTATAATGCACTCGCTGGCTTTACATAGTACATTTATTTGTTTATGAGCTCCTTGGTTTTGTCCGAATTCTCGACTTACAGATCACTGGGTCCAGTGAGTTTGAGCCAAAATGAGCACTTTTTCAGTGTGCCTTCTGTTTGTGGATTCAAACACCCAATATTCAAGTACTGTAGCACAGTGTGTATTGTAAATGCCATTTGAAAATCTATATCTAACATCAGACACACTTAGCAAAATCCATTTTTTCATTCATTCACTGTGGATTAATAAGTCCAACAAATTTGTTCAGATAATGCACTTTGAGTTTAATTATCATAAGAAAATCTAATTCTGTGATGTTAAAGTCCAACATGTAAATAGATAGCATTGCAATTTGGTAACCAGCTAATTGAGTGGTGGGTTTTGCTTGACATTAAATATTCTCCCTCCAGACAGAAGTGATGAACTTGAGACATGACTTCCCTGACTTCAAACAGTCCCAAATCAACCAGACATGTTCAATACAAACAAAATGGGAAAAACCCACGAACCATAAAACACAGGACTGCCACATTGTTGCTTTGCAGTGATCTTTGCCTCCGGAAACAAAGAACACATCAGCAGCTGTGACAGGCGATTAAAAAAACTCTTTTAAATTCACATCATCTTAGAAACATGCAGGAAATATTTCCCCAAGCCAGCGAAGGCCAAATGCTGTTATTAAATATTTGAACACAAACATGACTTTGTTCTCAAGTCAGGTAAAAGAGCAGGTGTTGGTGATGCAGTCAGTGGTATTGTACCCAGAAGTAATTGGACTGAAGCCAACTATCCGTGGATAATGCACTGGTGCAAGTGGGTGCAGCAAAACCCCACAGGATAGGCTGTATTCATGAAATAATGATGCTTAATGGAGAATGCATATGATACTATATTTTGCAGCACCTATTAATCATGTATCGGGGAACCACCAGCCAACAGAATGTGCTAATAACCAAACACCTGCCATTCATCTGCCGCTGAAATGTCACTTCATGGAACTTTTGGTATTCAGGGAAAATAAAATAGTCTCTAAGGGGGAAAAAGCATTTATTCTATATATCACATATCGACCTTCCCTTAATTTTTGATGTACTTTTAAGCAGTACGGGAAGCCCCTCTGGGTGGAATACAAGAGGAGCACTTGCTGGGTGTGCTTTCAATGTTACCCTGACAAACTTCACTTTGAGACACAAGGCACTCAATGCTCAAGACATCATTATAAGTGTGAATGTAATAGAGATCAAAACTGTGTATGAATGAACTCTTTCAATAGACTAAAGAAAAAAGCAAAAGTAGAATATTTATTTCCTACAGTTCAGGCTTAATACACTTACTGTATACAATGACACCTTCATGCTACATTATTACAAGCAGCTTTATGTTGCCATTTATAAAAACTACAGTACCTAACACCTCCAATAGTATTCCACAGTTATTAACCGTTATTAACCTAAGAAGTTATCAAGAATACAGCAAAAAAGCTTAAAAAAGCTAAAAAATAATCTAAATTCGGTACCTTTCAGTAAAGTATGTTTGTTTCGGTGTATGTAATGTAGGCTACATGATTCCCAGGTATATGTCTCAGAGTTCTACAACACTAATGCAAGGGTTGCAAGGCACAAATGCACCAATACCAAATAACATTTGTCCTCCTTAGCTGGTGCAGTGAAAAGTGCCATGTGGAGGTTTTTCCAGGTCAATAATTATTTTACCTGGAACTCACTTCCCTCCTCCGCCCTGCAATTTTCTCTCCCCTACATATGTTAAATGAGTGCTATGTCAGAAAAGTGAGGGTGTATTGTGGGACAATGTACTAAACAACACATGACAACACAGAGTGAGATGTTGCAGAGAAAACTGCATTATCACTGGTCATTTCTATTTTCAGGGAAGTGGTGCATTATTTAACCTAATAGACAAGGCTCCATATGTAAGTGACTGAGCTGACAAGCATCTGTTAGAGGCCATGGCCTGATTTTTTTCCTCCTCGCTGGCTATTCGTTGGCCTACATGAGGGGCTTTTCACAGTATCCTCAGCAGACGCAGATGGACTGTGCCCTGTCCCATCACCACACCATCGCCCTCCACCCCCTACCCCCAACAACCCAACCACAAACACAATCTCAAAGAGGTCTACACTCAAAGAGAGATGTCCTAACATCACAGGCCAAACTCTGAGCTGACCTAAAGCCACCGACAAACCACTGACTCCTCACTGCCAGCATGGCCTGAGAGTGATCAGAGCAAGTCTGGAGCTAAGCAATTTCCCGCTCTAGCACAAGACAGGGACTGAGGGGGGGCAGCTCCAGAGATGCAGTGTTTATCTTCAATATGGAAGCACCCATGCTGACGAAGCCCATCCCAGTGGACACCCTTCAAGAAGAAACTGCCTTTGAGTAGTGGGACTTGGCTAGGGCAGAGAACCGCCAAGCGGGCAGACATCCATGCCAGGAAACCACTAGCTGGGTGGGCTCTACGCGTCCTATAGGAAACGTTTTATCTGAGGAGAGAGGACCACACTGATAAAGAGGCTTAATTGTCTGTCAGCGTGCCTTATGGTGTGGTGGCTCCATCCACTCCTGGCCCCCTCGTTCTCATTACCATTTCAATCCTCCCGGCGCTTCTCCGTCTCAAGGCGGACGCTTAATTAGCGTGGGCTGGCAGAACAGGCGTGCCGGCGAGCGGGCAGGCTTCCTCTTCCCCAGCCCTTCCGTCCCCTGCCCTGTCGACTCTAATAGACTATTGATTTTCTATCCTCGGACGGATCAAGCTCCACTTTTACCGTTCACTCATGATATTAGCTGTCCATTAACTCCAGCTACCCGGCCTAACAGCTTGTCAGCAGCCCGCCTGCCGACGTGCTCGAGGCCCAATCAGTCGATTAGTCCAGAGACCTCAAAAGCACAACATGCCACAATTGTAGCCATGGACTGGTTAAGAGACAGCTTTGTGTCTACGACAAATGTGTACAATAACACACAACGATATACCCACCCTGAATAGTTAATACTGGATTTCCATGTGGAAAAAAATATACAAGGTTAGATTTTGCTAACAGCTACTGGCAAAAATGAATATTTGGGAATAGACATTCCCCCCCTGCGGGTTTTTATATTATATTAAAAATACCAAAATCTGCCAGCTAATTGTGCCTTTTTTCCTCTGCACCTAATTGAATTGTTTCTCTGTAAATACACATGAATCAAACAATATCAAACAACAGCTGGTTTTCGTTCTTACTAGTAAACTGATTTTATATTGTAAATTTAATTCATGTTCTCATCTTACAGTTACCTCCCCAACCAAAAGACATTCAACTTCCATCATGGTGTATGTACTATATTTTATGAAGGCTGAGAAACCATACTGTTTCAGTTTGCATGTGCAGTGAAAACACTGGAAAACTGTTAAGGAGAAACACAAATGTTCAATACTCAGAGATTGCTTATCGAAACCTTAAATTCTGCTCCAACACAGGCTCCTCCATTTTGAAACAATTTTAGAATTTTCTGGATCTGGGATCTTGCAATAGGTTTGCTGGCCCTCATAAGAAAATATTCACTTAAAAGCAGCTAAATGCAAAAAGCACACTTTATTTAAAAGCACCGCTTGCTGCATAAGCACATGCGTTTTTTTCTACCTTTGTTCATTCGGTCCCCTCTTTTGAGCTTTGACTCATTTCCACCACCTCAAAGCACAGGAGTAATTGATATTCATAAGATGTGAAATTTCAGGGGAGTGTGCTCTCCACGCAACAGCACTCCATGACAGTGGTTAATATACAGCACATGCACACTCTTGCACACATAAAACATAAGGAGGGTCGCATTCCACTTGTTTTATATCCTGTGGTGTGGCTTTCAAATTTATAGCTCCTTGTGCATCAAGAATGTTGCCTTTCCCCGATATCAGTGCTCTCCCTGTAGTCGGGAATGACAAGGTTCACATTCGCAATGTTGACGGTTAATGATGCAAGCTCTCTCCAACAAATGCACCCCCCTCCCACCCCCGCGCGCACACGCGCACACACACACACACACACACACACACACACACACACACACACACACACACACACACACACACACACACACACATATATATTCTGCTCCTTTTGCACGGGCTGTGGAGGGTGACTTTAAATATTCTGCTAGGAGTTACACAGGGTCAGATACCCATGGGAAACAGGTTCCCTCACAACCTCCCCCAAGAAGGGACCTGCTCTGAGCTTGTTTGTCTGAGTGGAAAAGACAGAATTTCACTCAGGGTAATAATAATCCTTCTGCCAGGAGGGTAGTGGTGTTTTCCCGGCATGCTGTGCTGTGCTCTTGTCCAGAAGTGGTCGTGTGACCAACTCAGCCTTTGTCAAAACAATATTTTTCCAAGCACCCAAACCAAGATTTAGGAATGTTTAGATAGAGATTTTCACTCAGTGAATGGGAAGAAAGTCAGCTTTTACTGTTTGCTGGTGCACAGCTCCAGTGCAACACTAGTTACAAGCAATATTCCACATGTCATCTACATCAATTATGTCCTCTACAGGGCAGATAAGATAATTTTACAGATACTTTTGTGGACAGCATACTGTTTTGCTGCAGGAAGAAATCTTCCAAGGCCATGAAAAATCAGTGAACCAATATGCTATATTGCTCTACCTACCTGACTGAACTCATCACTTTTGATTAGCTGAGCACACCTGATTTAATCAAGCAGCAAGGACGGATAGAAGATATGCAGTACAGTGGGCTTCCAGGAGTAGGATTGAGAAACACTGAATTAGACTATCTAGCCTGCAACAACATACATCAACAGACAGTCCAGGTCATATAGGCCCATAAAGGTTTGATCCATCCAGGATTCATACCACACTCTTCTTTTCTCCTGTTTCAGATGCGTATGCAGAAAGAAGCATGAGGCAAGCGAACAAAAAACAGTGTTTAAAACTTTTTTGAGGCTGTATCTATTTTCCAGCACAGCGGGATGAAGACTGCAGCACTGGCAGTGATTTCCTCCAGGTTTTGTGATGTCATCTTGCTAACAGGAGCATACTGTCATGGCAGCAACACATCCCTAATGTGAGTTTGATCACAGCTCAGTACCGCACTCTCCCTGCTCTCCACTATATGTGTGTGCATCTGACCTCCTACAGGAAAGTGCAGTAGAGAGCCTCCAATGGGTGCTTTTAACTGAAGTGACTCTGAATACCCGTACATTATGTCAGCTGCAGAAGAGAAAGTGACAAAACTCCAGGTTTGGAAAGGAACTTGGCTCCAGCAGTGCTGTGGGTTTTGGATTTCAACACAAATCTCAATTTCATGATCACTGTTGGTCCACTTTTGTGTATTGTTGGCAGATTGTTGGTAGATGCTGTGATGTAGGTTTACTCAGGAAAACTAAGGTAAGAATAATATATTTTATCTTACTGGCGGCTCCATCGGTGCATCTCCGATCCCCTCAGAGTTTGCGGCTGCGATGTGGTAATATTTCCAAGGCACCAACACTGCAAACAGGACTCAACCGCTGATGAATCTTCCACTGTCAGATGCAGCTGCAATTCCATTTTTATCTCAGAACAATTGATGTCACACTTTCCTTTGAAAATGGATCCCCAGCCTTTATTAATGTCAGCTCTGCAGATGTGTCCGACGTTGAGGGTTATTGATTTTTAAAGATGGCATCCCTCCTTTCTCCAGGCCCACTCGCATCCCACCCCAGCTGTCATAAAGAATGACCCCTCTGAAACTTCACTTTATGGTGCAGCTTAACCTTAATCTAACTGCAGGGCAACATAGCACAATAGAGGCCCTGTGTTGCTCCAGCACCACGCCTTACTTTGACTGACTCCCACCGAGCAGTCTGCAGTAGCCATTTCTTGAGTTCTTGTGTTGTTTCATTTATAAATAACCAACAATATAAATGGAAATCACATAAAATGTAAACTCTGCCTACCTTATATGGCATACTAAGTTATAGCAGTTCAGTATCCAACAACTGTTTTACATTTACATTTATTAATTTGGCAGATGCTTTATCCAAAGGGACTTACAAGTTTTCTATTGCACAACAAATGACAAAATCTCATGAGTTTTCAAAAACCAGAATGCATTCTAGTAGCATAACACATGACGTTGGCTATCATTAACCAACTTTCATTACCATACAGGTTTTACTATCCAGTATGTTTATCACTGTACCATCTGCTCTAGTCTTCTAGAAATTACAGCTAGAAACACAGCTATGTACTCATGTTACATGCTACCAAATTATCCTACTGCTTCAATGCACTCCACAAACTGCACTGCCAAAATTTGACAACATTCAAATGACACTATTTTAGAATTGCGTGTTTTGTACTGTTGTTGTAGTCAGATGTCAATGTTAGTCTGACAACTCTGGCTCTGAAGATCCTGTCATTCATTTATGTGGCAGTGTGTCTATGTTAGGTGGGTCTCTTAGCAAAGCAAATAATAGAAAAGACTAGACATGAAAAACACCTTGTATCTCTTATGGTTTAGTCAGACAAACAAGCCAATGGTTACCATCAATACATAGATCGATATAATATAATGTTATTTATTTTGGAAATGTTATGTTATCTGAATTCATTTTTCCAACTTTTAATACATTTTTATTTCTATCAACATTATTCAAGAGCCTGGCAAATACAGATTTATTTCCAAATAAACTTATATGTTGTATGATAACTCTTCAAGATTACATATTCCCCATTTACAGTGTACACTTGGATATTTCTGGAACTAATTCAAGCTAGTTTGCTCAGGGTGTCCCACCAGGGATTTGAAAAGGGAACCTTTCTGGATAGTGTAGGCTCTGCACCACTACACTAATGATTTAAACAACAGGCATGGGAATTTGGGGACTATGCTGTTTTATCTGTGATCACCTAATACTCCTCAGTGAGTCAGCTGGTCCAGTGAACGCAATGGTTGAGATGCACTAACTGATTTGCAATGCTCTGTCAAGAGCTGCTGATTGTGAAAATCCATAAGCCCCTTTCAGGGCACTTACAATTTCCCCTTCCAGCACAGTGGATTGCTAGATTATCAGCTGTTGGACAGGATGAGTTTATGCCTAACACATCAGGTTGAGGAGAAGCAGGACCCAGGGGGCAGCATGAGGGGACAGTTACTGCTCTGCAAGGCTGCCATTGGAGAGCAACTTCATTGTAAGGATGAGCAAAAGCCTCCTGCCTTTTCAAAAATGGCTCTCCTGTTTGCAAATGGCATGGAAAATTAGTTATCCCTGCATCCCTGGATCACGGGGTGTCCACTCTACACTGTACCGTAAGTGATCCAGAGATTAATGGGGAGCTTTATTGACCCAGTCCTGCCAATCTATAAACTTGCACAAAGCACTTAATACATCACCCACATTGTCGGCGAAAGAAAGGAAGCAAACAACAGAGCTAAACAGCCCATTGTTTTCAACCACAATCACTGGGATCGGCGGGAGTGGAAATGGAATCAGCGCTCTACCTGTCTGAGGCCCAGATGATCGAAGTGGACCCGAAAGGGTTTGGAAGAGCCCTCCTCCTGGCCGGCTGCTCTCCAGGGAGGGTGGTCATCTCTGGTGTCATTAATTCTTTATCATGCCATTTGAAAAGAGCTTGGCATGGTAAGGGAGGAGGGGGTTTGGCAGTGGGCAGAAGGCACCATCACACACTAAGCCTAATTACCGAGGCAGGAGAGGAGAGGGGCAGCCTACTGTATACTTGACTTAAGTTCAAGCAGAAGAAGAGTATAATAATAATTTCCATCAGACTACCTGCAGACTGCTAGAATTTCTTTTCTGCTGTGGTTCCACACATGAATCTGCCCCAAGTTCTCCCACGGTGCTGCACATTCAGGGCCTCAAATATTTCTTGTCATACAATAATTCAATGGCACTTAGAGGACTTCTTCATTTTGACTCCCTGTTGCTGGCACTTCAGAGTTTTTTTTTATTAATGTGAGAAGTCCACCTTTTAACATACAGTCACAAACTTACACACATGTGCTCATTCACACACACATGCCTTTTGGCAAAACCACTAAAGTTACAGTGCCACCTTATGGATCTTTGCACAGTCATATACCATTCCAGCCCTGAACTAGCTGAAACAGGGTACTGCAGGTGCCAAACTAACACAAACAGAGCTTTTTATATTTCCCAGGTTTTCTCCCAGTCTGCTTTTTTTTCTGTAGGACAAAATGCAATTTATGGCTGGAATCAGAAAGTTTGCTGCTCAGCACTCTGGCTGGAGAGATAGGGTTATCACCTCTATCTCGACGGCAGTGGGGACGCAATAAAATCATACCACAGCAACAGGACCCAGGCAATGAGATTTGCAGGACAGTTGTAAATGTTCAAGAGCTTTTCCAATGCAAGGGTACTCTGGCATTTAACTCCACTTCCCTTGAGCTCCAGGACGTCTCACAGACATCCACAACCGTGTCTCATTTTCAGAGACACATGCCGTTGGCCTGAATGAGCACCAGAGAGCAGGCTTAACGCAATCTATAGCATCGTCTTCTTAAAGCTTCCCGCATGCCTTGAAGCAATTTCTTTTTGAGTTTGTTCGGGATTTATCCACTTTTGTGCCAAGACAACATCCTAGAAAGACAGAGCGTTTCTGTCAATTGATGAAATTGGCTGAAGGGGGAGAAAAGTCAAAAAAGCTCAGTGCTAATACAGGCACTCCTATTGATGCGCTGACCAGTTAATAACACGCTGTCAAATTGCACCACCAAACAAGGCAATTAAGTGAATTTCGTCTATTAGAATGAGCAACTTACAATGCTGGGTTAAACTGGATTAGGCACAGATGACTGAGGGGGACTGGTTTTGAGGGAACAAGAGCTGAGATTGGGCAATGTGAGAGAGATGCAGGGTACAAATCAGACGGTAGAGGCACACACTACCACACAATCACGGCTGCGCAGATCATAGCCCGCAGAGTTGAGCCCCTTTACCTGGCCCCCTCTCCACATGGGGTCTCCTCATGCGAGATCTCGCTCCGCCAGCAGAGCCAGATCACCACCTAGAAGCTGATGACAGCAAGAGGCACCTCATCTCCCATGACAAGGAAAGGTAGCCCAGCACTACCTGAGGTAAGTGAGAATGGAAAATTGAGCAGAATATGTGAAAAACCCTTTAGACAATATCCTCAGCTCAAACATATGACTGTATTTGCTGAGGCCTGCTCTGATTTTCCCCCCACCCAAGATGCGCTTATGCATTTATGCTGACATTCAAGAAAACATAATGCAAACTTTACTGAAAGTGCCATATTAAATCTGAAATATTGGGCAGGTGAATGGGCTTTTTGGTCTTTTATCTACCTGATCCTAGTAGCTTGCTGTCTTAAATAGCAATGATCTCTGAGGACAAGAACACCAGATCAGTCAGCACCAAACTATTTCTCACAAGCAAGGACCTCGTCCAGCTTGTCATCCCTAGTAAGGAAAGGGTTTCATCTAAATAAAGCTTCACAGTACTCTTACACTTCCAAAGAATGAATATGGAAATCCATTTGCAAGCTATGATATTTTTTATCAGGTTACCAGCATGACACAAACTGTATCAATATCCTCCCATCTCGCTATTATGAATCAGGGATGAAAAGAGTAGCACTGTATCTTAGAAATGCCAATGCATAAATAATGCAAAGGATAGCCTTACACTCTGTATGTATCTACATAATACCAGCAGCACAAAATGGATGGTGTGGTATCGTAACAAGGTCTCGTAGTCATAAAAAGCTTTCAGACAAATGGCATACCGTCCTTCATAATAAATTACGGGATTCAAAGAAGGACTGCAAACTACAGCCACATAAACAGAATACTGTATGAGTGCAGAATGCATTGCTGCCTCTTAGTATGAGCCACCCTACTTTGAATAGTAATGATATTGCTGCCTCTCCAGGCCCAAGTTAACAGGAATGATTTTTGCAATGATGCATTTTCAATGCCAGAGGATCATGCCTCTCTGCAAATGTGTATTTGGGTGAATGTTACCTTGTTTGGACAGTCACGGTGATTTTCTCTGACAAATGATTCTCTCTGAGAGGCTGACTGTGGAGCGAGGTGGGGGGGGGTGAGCTCTCCCACTCTCTCCCAGACTTCATCCGACACCTCCAACCTCCGGGACACGCGCCTGCCAGCTGCTGACTGCTGCCTCCGAGCTACAGGGAGCACAGCAAACACCAGCCTCTCTCTCCTCAGCAGCATCTCTCACTGTTCTGGAAGATAATGGTGGATGAGCATGTTCGCCGCCACCACCATCGAGTGCAAGGGCCAGCTTACTTGTTACATGGGGTATAGCAGGTAAATGCCACCAAGCCACAGCATGTCTGCATTGAATCAAATAAATAGGGGAGTCAATTCTGGACATTCTATGTTCTCAGTTCATTGTTCTTGCAAAGGTTCTGCAAACACACATGCTAAACATTTTGAGAAATCAAAAGAAATACATGTGGTCAGTGCAACAACATGTACAGTAACATGTTTCATGACACGAAAAGTATAAAAACACATAAGCACAAGTGAACAAGCACTATTTTTACCTCTACTATACAAGGAATATAAATAAAAATGCACCATCTTTGATAAGGATCTTTTTGAGAAACTCAGAAGCAATTCATCCCATTCTTAGCAAACAAAGGGGTGACGCGGCTATGCATTCGCGCAGCAGGGTAAATTACACCTAGAACAGCGATTGCTGGCTCTGCAGAGGAAAGAAGCACCTGCCGTGGGCTATGGCCGGCCGCGTGAGGCCCCCGGTTCCCGCAGCGTCTGCACTTTTTCACAGGAATGAAGATGGAGAGCTGGAGTGCCTGCCCATCTCAGTCAAGTGCTTAATCTCTCCTCCCTTGGTCTAATCCATGTGGCTCCACATTCCGTGTTTACACAAACACACCCTCATCCATAATACGAACACCTGCCCCAAACATCCCACTTCAGGAAGGGCAGCTCTGGCATGTTTCACTGGTCTGTGTTGTCATTACACCACACAGCAGCAGGTTCAAAATTTGAAGCAATATGGTGATAAACAGAGGCTCTCCTTAAATTTGCATTATTGGCCAACATCATGAAGTACACATGCAAGCACTGAGACTGCCAACAGCAGTGAATGAAGTTATGATACATTTATGGTTGCCCCTAACACATATGAGAGTAGAAGGAATATGTGTTAAAACCACTCACCAAATTGCCTGTTACCCTCCTCCTTCAGGGACTTTACTTGCCCTCTTGGAGTAAATTATTTCAAAGATGTCAGCCCCAAACAAACAGAGTGAAAAAGGTGATGGTTTTGCCAATTAAGCAAAGGAGTGTCAGACTAAAGAGCTCAATACGGCGCAAAATGAATTCTGCACATGGACAATGAGCACAAGTTATTACCAACGGCCTTCTGGGTGTGAAAACAAAGTGTGAAGCGAATGCACCTAAGAGTTATAAAAAGATCACAGCTTTGGGTATGTAAACAGCTCAGGGCCTACCTCCACAGGCCTTTTGTACCACACAGAGCTGAGCATATTACCAGCTCAGGCAGGGAGCAGGACGACCAGACCAGAATAATCAAGCAGGGTTGCTATTGTTACAGCCTTGCCACAATACCTGCTGTTGAATCCAGAGGCATTCAGTACCAAACCAGACTCCAGGTCTGGCTATCTTTCATTAATCTTCAGACTTCACATTCAGATTACATTAAGTTTGGACATAAAGGGTCACATTCAATCTTAGTCAGAGCACAGAAAGTTCTTATACAGCTGCAGCATGTGGAGAATTATTAAATAAGAGTGAAAAAAGGTGTTTTCATAAGGTCAGAAACACTTAGCATCTATAAAGAGGGTTATTTATCTTCTGAAAAGCTACTGCTTTTGGTGTTTATCTCAGAACTATATTACAGTTACGGTATCACAAGACCACAGCTCACACTGCATACGACCTATAGTTAAAATCAGGCCCATATCAAGCAAACCAAGAAAAACATTTTAAATGTTTATAAATTATTAGATGGTTGCAACAGAATGCACAAAATATATAATTTTGCCATATATATTCTCTTCCCTGCTTCACTAAGCCACAACAACATTAGCTTTTTTTGTTTCCTCCCTCTAATGGTTAGGCCTATACTCATATAGGCAATAACAAATATTGTACAGTGTAAGAGTGAAGCTTACTGAATTATGAAGTGCTATAAAGAACCCGCCCACTTTTCACCCAGTATCTGTGGCTCCCAGGTTTCTGCTTGACCTTTACCAATCTCTGCGCTGCAGAACTTTATTTCTTCCTTTTAATGATGTACATGAAGCTGTACAAAGACCTAGGTTGTGGTGCAACCACAAATCTCAAAGTTTTTTGCACTATAGTAGACACACCTGGCTGTCACAATTTTGTGTGAGAAATAAAGATTTGCAGACTGTATGCTCTGTGAAGCACTGCGTTACTTTATTTATCTGCGTGGTGGATGATATTATGCAGGGCAACTGACATTGCTTACAGTTGAAACATTATTCATTTATCCATCTAGATATTTGAAGTTGTTCAGAGTTGGTTTCTTGTACAAGCATACAACAGCAGTAGCTGACCCTAGGATTTGTTCCTGCAACCTGTCTTGTTTCAGTCTCAGATCCTCAGAAACATTGTGTGCTGGTCCCTCTGTGGGTAATTTAAAGGCATCTAGCATGGTTCTGTAACAGAGTAAAACAGGATCTATAACAGGAAAAGTGTTCGTTTGAAATTATCTTTTGATCAATTCTCACTTGATGATCTAGTATGATATCACCAAGCAGTCAAGAACCCAGATAGAAGGAGGGGCAAAGGAATCATAAAAGCTGAACTTTGGAAGATACCATTACATTACCATCAACTGGATTCTTCCAGGCATGTTGTTGATATTACTCTCTGTCCTTTTGGGGACTGGGGAAATTCAGCTCAGCCTCATCTTTCTTTGTCTTTTCTGGGGCCTTACGTAGAAGACCATAATGTCACCACCTGTTGAGCTGGTTATATGACACAGTTGTTTGTGGTGGTGAAAGGGATGCTGAATTGAAGTTGAATTGAATTGAACTGAATTCAACTTAAAACTTGATCTACACTTTACATGGTGAATGTGAGGCAAACTATTTTATTTTATTCAGAGCAATGCCTAGTGCCCTTCAAGGTAGAGAGATCCAGAGTAGAGATGCAGTGAGGTATAGGTGAATACCCTCAGCGTAAGTCATGGATCCATAAACGATTTCCATACCTGAATGTCTATATATACCCACGTCAAGTGGTATGTAGGTCCTGACATGCAGGCCAGACAGGGAGGGTAAGGTGGCATAGCAGGGCTTGGGAAAATGATTCTGTCACCACAAATCCAGGCAGCCTGCACTGAACCTGGTGCCATTCAATTATCTCCTTTGCACGAACAAAGTCCTTGAAGTGCAAATAAGCCTTTGCAAGAGAGACTAATATGAAAAACAATATAATAAGGTTATTGGTAGAAGAAACCATTTCTCTGCCTCCCTACACTTTCCCCCCGATTTACTCTGAGCATGCCTGGGGCTTCCACAGATGTCTCTCCCCATTATAAATTAGGACTATTTTCCCTGATCTCCTGCCTAGCCAAAATGCACACAGTACAAGTACCTTGCATACAGGTGCAAGGTTTAGACTTAAGATCATTCATATTATTATATTCATTCATTACATTCACTCATTCATTCATATTCCTCAAGGTTAAATGTGAGCTGATCTCTCCTTCTGAGATGTCCTGTTAGAGGGCTGAATTGAAGCTTATTGGGCTGATTCGCATACATGCAGTGACTACACCAGACATTAAACCTTTCAAGGGAAAGAAACTGATGTGAGATTTAACTGCAATCAAACAGGCAGAATAAAGAAGCCCTGAAATTCCAGTTGTATTGTGAAGACCTCAATAAAACAAAAAACACATCAGAAAGGAGGAGAGTTAGTGCACCAGCAGTCCAAAAATGTTTGTAATCGATTTGAACGGTATAACAAGCTCCAGAAAAGATTACTACAGACAGGCTGGAACAGTGACATTTGACTTTCCCAAATGAATGCAAACACAAAGTTTTCATCTCCTTATAAACAGACTAGCCTCTAGTGTGCAATGCTCAAAAGAAATTAAAACGGGGACATCCTGTCTGAAAGGGTGATCAGTATGGGTGAAGTAGTACATCACGAGCTAACATCTGTTCTGTGAGCAATATTGGCCCTTGCTCATAAGGGTCTACAGCTAGAATGCTGAATAATGTTATGTTGCTTTCTACATTTCCCATATTAAAATGCATTTTAAAATGCATTTAAAGTGTTTAGTTGATTCCCTATGCAGCTTATTTGTACCTCCTCATTAAAAGCACACATTTATGCTCCAGGATAACTATGAACCAATGAATAATGATAGTGTTTAATACCTGGTCTGTAAAATGTACATCATACACTTCAATTCTACATTTTTTATTATTACACATCATAGGCCAATCCCCACAGTTGGTATATATTCCTAGGTAAATTCTACATTACTTAAAATCAATGGTCAGTTTCAGTTTCCATTATATGAAACATGCCATTAACCAGTCTCGTAAGGTACAGTCGGTTTTGGAACAACCCCCATCATCATTTGCAGTAGTGGTCTGTAGTTATTGTCTCCCAGATGAGTGGGAGCCACTTTGTCTTTCTATTTGTAAGGAAAACTGGCACTGACTTTATCATACACATCTGGTATAAATTTTGCTCTACAATTACTCCAGCAGTGTCCAGAGGGTTAATAATCTATTATTTTTTGCTGGGGTAGATTCATTTTTGTTTATTAGACGTTGAGAGCCAAATAAAACTGAAAGCTTCAGGACCAGTAATTAACCATACACACATTTCCAAAGATGTAAATTGAGGCAGTGCGGCTAGTTTCTCATTTGATATTACGACCACTTTTATATTTTTCCTGAACTTTCCTTCACAATGTTAAAAGAAAACAGATTAAAATTTAGGTACATTATCTATCGCATGTTTCCTCTGCACACACACACACACACACACACACACACGCACACACACACACGCACGCACACACACACACATATACACACTGAGTGACCACTTTATTATCACCTACCTAAAAGTGAGCTGGTCCCCCTTTTCCCCTTCAGGGCATGGACTCAACAAGGTGTTGAAAGTGCAGCACAGGGATGGCCCATGTCACCTCCATTGCTTCTCATAGTTGTCGCCATTTGCCTGGTAGCGGATTTCTACTCCAAATAGCTTGTTCCATCTCATCCCACACATGCTCGATTGGGTGACTGGCTTGCCACTGCAGTAAGCTGAATTCACTGCCATGTCACTGTCGACCTTTCATGAGCAATCCTAACCTTGTGGCATGGAGCACTATCCTGATGAAAAAGACTATTCGCATATGGAGAGAAGCACCTGATCGGTCTTTAATAGCACAGAAATATATTACTAATTAGTTTTAACGTATAGTATGAAACACATGTAGACTCCTTGTTAATTGCAATTTAGTTACTTCAAAATACAAGTTCTTTTTTCCTTTGCTCATGTGTAATATATATATGTGTGTGTGTGTGTGTGTGTATGTATACTACACTGCACTACAAAATAAATATATGATTAATATAGCTGTGACTTAATACATCACAAACTATGCTTCCTAAATTCATTCCCAGGAAATATGACACCTCTGTATAGTTCCATAGTATTGATGAAAAATAATCCATCCTGTATAAAGGAACTGCAATTGAAGTCATTTTGCCTCCTGACACTTGGTGGATCCCCAGAGTCATTGGGCGGGTGCCAGGGGAACAATCCATAGGAGACAGCAAAATTTATCCCGTGTGATCTTACTGATGCTAAGCTAAATACTAACAACTAGCACACAATATACACAGAGCTCTTTTGTTTGCTCGTTTGTTTACGTTTGATAAATTTGTACACCGGCCTTCTGTCCTTTTCATGATTAACAGTTGCACGAACACAATTGAATACCAAAGAGAGAAGGAACTGCTATCGCAGCTTGAATCTTTTTATTTGCTCATGTTTTATTTCTTTTCACCACTGTGGAAATTCAGTCATTTGGTGGGTGCTTTTAAAACCTGGACTGCAAGTTACAAAGAGAACCAACCCTCTATTACACATGAGGGGCAAGACATGCATGTTGTAGAAAGATGTTTCACAATGTTTCACAATTGAGACACCTTTCAAATTCATTGAAAGGCTGAGATTCAGGGCATGCAAATAGCAAATCTTTTCAAATGTGCAAAATCCTATTAAAGCTTTATCCTGTACATATAATGACAACTGATGGACAGACATGTACAGTTCAGACTGACACAAATTTGATGTGCTGCATCCTTCCTTCACTAGAAGAGCCCATTACACAAGCACTTCCTATTAGCCAGTGACTACCCCAGAGTGCCCAGTTCAGGAAAAACACAGGCATGAGTGAGAAAATCAGGACAAGTAATAGGACAAGCCTGCCATGACGTGATCACCAGATTACAGGCAAACAACAGAGAAAGGCATAGGGTGCCCACAGCCAGTTAGTGCACTTAATCTTGACATGCAAAAAAGAAAAGATCGCTGTTTTGAGAAAGACAGACACTCTTAATCACTCTCCCAGGGGTGACTCAGCCATTTCCAGATAAATTGAGAGCCCTATTAAAATTAATTGGATAAACTGACTGCATACCGTAACATGTGCAAAGGTCTTCAGGGTTTGTTCTAATACTTTTATTTCTAATCAAGATTTTTCCCTGAGAAAACCACAATGTACACACAGTATAAACACTTAAAAAAGAAAGATTATTCACTGAAGAATTTGTGTTGAATAGGACCTTGGCAAGTATAGACTCATGGATACATGTTTTATAGAGAGCAACACAGTGATGGTACTGCATGGATGAAGTAACAAATCTTAAATAAGACTCTCTATGTCTATTGTACAAGAATGAGCCCCCTCAAATTATAATTTTATTTTATTATAATTATTATATATAATATTTATACATAATATTTTTTATTTTATTTATTTAGTGTTTGTGATCAACTAAAACAACTATATATGCCTAGGAACGTCAAGTTTACTTTTGGTTTTATGCAGCAGAGAATTTTACATCTGCTGTTTGCTGTGGTCATCACCATTAAGTTAGAGAAGAACAACCATATTCTATCACATTTCCCATGCAGGAGAGTGAGAAATTTCAAATGACTTTTTATATCCAAGTTTTCAGATTTTCATTTTCTAGTCCTATCCCTTTAGTTGGTAATCATTGTAATGGTTAGAAACAATTTTAATATTTGAATATGCATTGCCTTATATTAACATAAGACAATACACATCAGATAAACACTTTATAGACAATAAATAGTGCATATGATGAGTTTGTACAGTGATTTTAATGTAGCATACATGTTAAATGAACTGTCACTTTGTGTGTGTGCATGTGTACTCGAAATACTTGAAATGCAGCTAAACGCTTGATACTTGTACCAATGGATCACTCTGGTAACAGCATTAATTAGAATTCCATTTCAGCTGAGTTGAGAGGGTGACGTGGGTTTCTGTTCCACAGAAAAATCACATTATTCAACTAATTAATAACTTAATTAAACCTCCTCATCAGTCAGCCATGGTTGATTACATAATTATTAAATGTAATTGAAGGGTTATTCAATGGCACCTTGAGAGAAGATAGAGGTGAGCCCTCCTGATTCAAACACCTTGTTACTCTGACACATCTTTTTATACCTTTTTATTTTCAGTTTCTAAAACTTCAGTCAACCAAGGCAGAATCTGTGAAGTGGTTACTGGCAACCTTTGGATTCTGCTTGTCAGACTTGTTTTGTGTAGTGCCCATAGTACATCTGAATGTGAGTGAGTCAGACAATGGAGTAGGTAACACTTCAACACTTCCATTGTTGTTTATCTTGAAAATATTTTAATTAATATACCATATGTCCTTGAATAACACATAGATTTGAAAATGCCATTTTTTCTCAGCACTTGTTCATCATTCTGAATATACTACATAACTAGTTGAACTGTAATATACTGTAACTATCCACAGTATGATTAAGTGCTGACAATGTTAATGAAATTAACTGGACATGGCTGTAATTTTCCTGAGGCCTAATAAAATCTGAAGATTCTCAATTCAGTGTTTTTTTTTTCCAATAGACTTTTCTTCATAATGGAATTTCCCACAAATCCCAGCACTTTAATGAACAGAGCTGAAAAGAAGGAATTTTACATTAGACATGGCTATTATAAGTTATGTGGATAGCAGTCTTTGTTTTTCATCTAGAGTGTGCCTGGTTCAGCTCAGCAGCCTGTTGAAATATGGCTACAACAATAGGATAACGGCATGCGATTGTGATTAGGGTGAAAGCCATTCTACCAGAACACATTCATAGACATTTTAAAGTAGCTGAGGCATTAAAATTAGCATTTGTGTTGGAGCAGGCAGGAGCAACCGCTAATATAAAATTAATCCTTTACAAATTTGTATGGACTTCTCCAAACTGTGATACAGTAATAGGTTCCTTTATGAAAGTTCACTCAATTCAAGCTTTCTGGCACAAATTTGATGTCTGAGCAGGAATAGATTATTGCAAATTACTGTTGCGTTGAATTGCTTGGAGGAAGAAAGGCAGGAAACAAAAGCCCACAAAATGCACTTCATTTCAGATCAACTAAAAATACACAAATAATATGAGTAGTCTTAAGTAAACAGGGACGTAGTTAGCCTCATAAAAAAGGAAAAAAGCTGTAGAATATAATACTGCTCACTCCCTTGCCACAGCATTTGAAAGCGTCATTTGGTAATACTGCTTCCATAAGGGCGATGGTTGTCATTTTATGTTTTATTCATTGGAAAATATAGAAAGATCACTTTGGTTTTGTGTTCTAATGTTCTATGGTTCTCTTTTAAAAATATATTCATTTTCTTTTGGTCCCCAAAATGTATACACAGAATTTTACTTTTTTACAGTGGTCTCTGTCATATATATTTCTGTCATAACAGACTAAACTCTGTGGGCATTATTTAAAGTCCAAACAACTAACAAAATAAACTGGTGTACATCAGCATGGCTTCAAAAAAAAGAAAAATCAGAGACCCTTTATTAGGCAGAGCCTCTACACATATAACCTTTTCTCAGAGACAAACATGGTCTTAGTAATCAGGCTAAATTCACTTGAACACACTCACAGTCTTAACAAGTCAGTCTTTCCTTTTTAAGTCAAGAGTATTTCTGGTTCATTATCCTGTTCACCATCAGGGCTATATGGTTTTATTTGCAGTTTGCATAAGCGGTAAACAGAAAAAACGAAATCCCTGACCAGCAATGAAGAGATTGACAGCAAGAATCCAATAGGTAATGTTGACAATATATGCATTATTCATAATACAGACCTGCTGTCGAGATGTCAACACATGACTCCTTTTCTTTAAACGAGAAGTTTTGCTAATATTGATGCAGTAAGGCTGAGGCTGTGTGACCCTCGTTAACCAGACGCAGCAGTGCAGAACTAGGACTGGGGAAAAAGCACACTCTCCCAGCAGAGAGGGCTTACTGTAGTAAGTGGTGCTCCTTGAACCCTCCAGACCATCATGCCTGCGTGTAGATGTGGGGCCCCAGATTCTGATAAGGACATGGTACACTCAGGGAAGCCGATGCCTCCAAAGTGGGCCCCGATAGTCATAGTACATGACCTTGCTCTTAGTCCTACACACAGGGATTTCTGTAGCACAGGCCGCAGGAGTCCTGTATGGGCAGGAGTGCTCAATGAGCATGGAACGACATACTTCTGTGACCCTGCAGAGAAGCAGATTTACCCCTATTTACTGCAAATGGGCTGTTGTTCCTACTTATTTCAGGCCAAACAGGAGCAGTGAGGTGGCCTAAACCAAAGGACTTCATGGCTTGCAGTTTAGCTATATCATAGTTTTTGAGGTCAGAGGACCTCTCCATCTCTCAAGGGCCTCCATCCAGATTTGGTGCATGTTCTTTTGCCATTAATTGATACCACTCTGTATCACCCCAATCCTACTCAGAGTCTTGTAAGGCTATGACCTTGTCTGAGCAAGTCAGCAAGTTATTTTTAATCCCTTCTGCTGAGCTGCAGGCCTGGTATGGACAGCAACAGGACTCCCACACCAACAGGCTGTTTTTCCCTTTTTTTTTCTCAATTGAATCCCATTAGAGTTATTGACGTTGATTATGATGTCAATCCCTTCCCCATTACCATGTGACTTTCCCCTTGTTACACAATAGACTGGCCTTGTTTGATTTCTGTCATGTTGCAAGTCAGTTTTTACATTACAAGGTTATAAATCCATTTGTGTTGATGAACAAACTTACCCCAAATTGCTTGCTAGCATGTGGCTATTGTAAACAATTTATCACAAGGGCATTTTAGTTTGGGTGCTGTGTTAAGATGTGAATCTTAAGCCAGAGTTGTCCCTAGCATCTGAGGCTTCCTCCCTCCTCCCATCAACCAGGCAATAGAAACAGAACAGCAGTGGCGCTCCGGTTTCTCACCCTTGTTTATTCTGAGGATGAAAGCTTGCACTATGTGTAGTGAAAACACAGCGCATGCTTTTGACGTCAGCTATGCTTAAGTACAATGGTGCTGGTAGAAGCTTTCTCCAAACAGAGCCTCTTCACTGGATAACTGCATTATTTTGCATCTTGGTCTCAGGGAGCTTTGTGGTAGGATGTCACGAATTGTCCTGAAGTTGGATGACTTTTATTTATCTTCAAAAGCAGAGACTACAGATGCTGATGTAACTTCAGACTGTAATCTCTTTCTGAATGCTAATGCAATGCATATCCAGAATGGCCTTTATTTCATCTTCGAAACATTGCAGAATAAGCCTGTCTCTTAATAGCACAGATAAACGTGTCCATATCTCTTCAATGCTTGCTTATTGCAATGATTTTCAATTAGTCTAGAATGCTGCTGCAAAATATTTGATCCAGTATCACTTGTCCTGGCTTGTCTTCACTCTTCACAAAATTCATTAAATTCTGTTCCTTTTCTACAAAGCACTTAATGGGATGGCACCATCATACCTGAGAAAGCTTATTATTATTTCCAAATAACCCTGCTAGATTCTTACAATCTCAGACATCTGGGTACCCACTTGTTCCCAAAACACAAAAGCTAAAATGAGTAGCATGACCTACAGGGTCCTGATGTTACGAAATGACTTTCCACATGATGTATGGGAATCAGAGGCTGTTCTAAATGAGATTAAAAATCCAATTCTTTTGTTTTTTATTTTACTTATGGTTTAAAAATCCTGCCCCTCAGGACACAGTATTTTATATACACTGTATTTCTGCATAGCTATGGTGTGTAGGCTCCCATATGTGGCCTTAGTGTGAGGTGAAATTGGATGCTATAATGTTATCACACTTTTCTGTCGACCACTTACTACATGGGGTACCTTCAGTCTCTATTTCCTCCTTTTCCATAAGTCCCTTGCTGCCAAACGCCAACACCTTCTTTATGCATGGCAGTCTGACCCTGATCAGCACAATATCCTTATCCTAGTCCTTCAGTGTGCAGGCTGTCAATAACTGATACAATCTGTATAACGGTTAATCATGTTTATCTGCTGCTAATTAGCTCTGTTTCAGGTTAGCTTACTCCCATATGGTCAGCCAAAAAAACAAAATTAATTTTCTCTTAAGGTTTATTTTTTGTTGCCTTTAGGAGACAGGAACATTTTCCCTTTTTTTGTCACCACGACAAGCAAAATTTTGGACTATTTTTTGAAATTACAGCATTCATGATTAATCCCATACAAAATTAAATTAAACACGATGAACACAAATGCTAATTTTAAAAATGTGAACTATGAGGAAAAAATAGTGGGGAATATAGGAAAAAGGTAAAGAAAACAAATTAGTCTCACAGATCTGTGGCCGCATATGTGAAGTCACACACTGCCGTCTTAGCCCTATGACACACAGCCCTCAATGATCCCATGTAAACTGAAGCTCATCTCTCATTCAAGTTAGTTATGCCAGCAGAGTCCAGAGAGCTCTGATCTTTATGTGTGTGCACATAACAACAACACTTTAAGCATTACTGCAATTCAATGAAAAAGTAGATGCAGACTACACAGAAAACTTTTACAGATAATTTAAACTCATGTCCGTGGCTTTTGAAGAGTTCAGAATACCTGCAGTTTACAATACGGCATGCATTTGGAACACAGAATAAGAAAAATAATGCACTTTTTCCACACAATATGATATTACTAGATAGATAATGTTCTTATGGACATTTGGTCACACTTTATGCTAAATGTAACTTCATTAGGCTTAACTGTATACTTGTATGAGCATGGTTTCATTACACTATAAAACAGTAGTATGCAAATGTTGAACTTTAAACCAGATGCCATTGAATGGTATATGACAGGTATTCACATGCCATGGTTAATTTATGCATAACATGTACTATATCACATTGCTGTACATCAGCCATAATGAAGCATTAAATTTGTTTATGAATAATTAAAAACACCATGCATATGAAGTTGTTATGTATGATTTAAGAGTTACTGTACACTAAATTTAAGTGTGATCACAAATTTGAACAGAAAATACGACTTCTGTTCTTCCATGATCTGCCTCATGGGTACCTCCACCTGACTACCACAAGTGAAAAAAAATGTCATATGCATACAAACTATCATCACCATGCAATTTTGCCTGTTTAGAAAATGAAAGAAATATAAACAATATAAACAATTTATAAACAAAAATATGTTTATTTAAACAATTTCTCATGGAGTTTACAACATTCCAAACATGCATAGAAAAATGCATTATTTGTTATTAACCTGGTTCATAAACACCATAATGCAATCTGATAAATTTAAATTTGAATTTGGAATGAAAAATGTGTTTTTACCTTTATGTTCCACAATCAGTGAGCTACTTCTTAAGAGGAAAGCAATCATTGAAAAAAAACCTGGAAGACTTAATGGATGGCCATTATATCCTTTGTGAAAAACACATTTCCATCCCCTTGTCAAATCATTATATTTCACCTTTTAAGAGTTTTTTTTTTTCAGCACTTCAACAGAATCAGATGTGGGAGATTCAAAAAGGGAAAAGGGCATTGATTATTCTGAATACAGTATAGTCATTTTATTTTTTTCCATAAAAAGGCCTTTATTATTACAAAATGAACTTTTCTCAACATAATACACCTACACATGAATTGCGTTCTGATGTAAAATTGCAGAAGAGCAACAGCCTATATACAACAGGGGACAGAAGGAAAGATGAGCTGCTGGTCTTTTTACCCTCGCCGAGAGGGTATTATATTTGACTTGACACGTGTGTATGTTGATCTGTGTATACCAAAAGGGGGCACAAACAATGTTTCACCACTAGAGGGCAAGTTGCCGACGTGAGGATCTGCAATCTGATTGTACTTTTTGAAGCTTCCAACACCTCATCCAGACAGCAGGTCTACAGATAAACCACAGTCCCTTACCTCACAATTTTCAAGAAAATTCTATTAAAGTATCTGTAATTATTGTGCATTTCTCTGTGTAGCACACAATGAAGGTTACAATCTGCAGTAATACAGATACATTCCAATATATACAGTATCTTTAATTGACACAGCTCTAATAACTAAGTTAAAAAGCATCACGGTTGTGGGAGATTCTCTCCCCTGTTTCTCCAGCTCATGAGTTCATCAAATCTACTAACTTAATTGTGAATATTGTGATGGCCATGTGAAATGCACGGGCACACAATGAAGAAAATGGAAGCACATGCTCATCCATCTTGTATAGCTACTAATGTGTAAATGCATGTATGAGAGCTCACAGTGAGAGGGGATATATTATATAAATATTCATAAAATATAAAGGGCTTTCATACATACATTTTACACATTAGTAGCTATTCAAGATGAATGTCCTTCCAGCATGTGCATCTAATTTCTTGTATATACTATGTGGGTGTGTGGATGTGTTAATATATAACAATATATGTAATTCACCACAATCTAGTTCAAGAGGAATATGGGGAGCAGCAATGAAGATGAACAACAGCAGCAGTACCATTGTGGTGGGTCGTTCTTTATGTGGATTTCCCAAGGGTTGTGTATTCCTCAGGAACAGCAACATCCTCGCCACACTGTCTATCATTCCCACCATTCTCACCCAACCAAGAACACTTAAACTCAATAATTCAAATCCTGTGTTTCCCAGCTATATGCACGCTGCCCAGTCAGATATCAGTATTGTCTTCTATACTCATCCCTGCACATTGTGTGAGCTCCCTCAAACCCAGAACCAGACTTTTCTGAAGTGAACCATGATTAATTTACCATTGACACAAGATGCCTTTGCCTCCTACAGAAGACCATGCTCAAGAGGTTGACCCTCCGCTCCAAAACTCTGCTGTGGAAAATATGCTCTGATCAATATGAACAGCTCACTCGAATCGCGACAAGCAAAATGCAGCCACCTACCCACTTATCTACATAGTATTTCCAGCTTTCGCCCACACGGAGTTGTACTCCCACATTCTTGAAGAGGCTGTTTTTTCTAAACTAATGGCTAAAACAGCTTGGTCAGTAGATTAATATGTGGTGGCAAACGCAGGAGAAGCTGCTGGATGCCTCCTGCACTGAACTGCAGGATCATTAATTAACTTGACACATGTAGCCATCTATTAGGATCAAATTTCAATGCAGCAAAAGAATATTTAACATGTCCAAGGGGCTTTAGTCCAGCCCACCACAGATCGCCGTCAGACCATGGAGGAGAACTGATACGGTTATGAAGTATACAAATGGCGATGATCATGGCTTGCTTTAAACAGCAGTTGTGTGTGGCATCAGTGTCAGAGAATGAAGGGTTGCGTCCTTCACGGCACTTCTGACAAGACTGAGGTAGCAATCGGCCAATCAAAACCTGTTCTTGCCAGCACATGACAGCTCAGAACCTACATCATATTTCATGAATCTTTGCTTTAGGGAGATGTTCTTCCAAGAAGGGAACAAAAAAAAAAAGAGTAAACTTGTAACCTTAGAAACCGTTCCCTTGGAAACAAGAAATGAATGTGTAACTGTGAAGACCAAGAAAGATGTGAGGCACAAGATGATAAAATTAACTTTGATGACAGCGGATTAATATTTACTTAGCATTTATATGTACAGCTTAGTTATAAGACAATGAATGCACAAAAGCAATCGATTGTTCTTAAAAACAAGTTTAAATAGACCTTACAGAATATTCTGCATAAATATCTTGTATACATTTTCTGCACAGCCAGACTGGATCTGTAAAAGAATGAAGTCCCAGGAAGGCAGGGCAAACACACACACACATTTTAATATATTCCTCAGCCCTGCTCACAGCACCTTTAAAGGCCCTGATCTCTAGTTAAAAGAACTAAATGGTAACCATCAGTTGACCTCAGGTCAAGTCAAAGCATTGCCACCAGCACAATTAGGTGCATCTCAAAGTGGCAATTCTGTTCTATTTGCCAGATTAACCAGATGACCAAAATATTATTAAACAGTTTTGGATTTGTTTACAACATCCAGATTAAGCACAGAAAAATGATTTGTAATGGAATTTTAATGATACTTAGTATGCGTTTGAAAATAAGTGTAGATGCCTGCTTTTTAAAAGCACAGCAGTAAGCAAATGTTTTTATAATGAAGCATGTACATGACCAGTGAAGTGATTGCATTCGCTTCAGTAGTAATACAGCAGACCAAACCATTGGGGTAACACTGCTATCATTTCCCCACTAAACAGACAATTCAGCTCCAAACAATTCACATCACACAAATTTTAGTTTTATTCTTTGACTTTTCATTTCAAAACAACTATGGCTGTCTTATGAGCCCCCAGTGTTGGTCTGTGCTTCCACAATGCCAAAACATCCTTTTGGGTAGGCGGCAAAATGCTGACTCCATCTTAGAGCAGAAGCAAGTATACTGAATCCAGGTCCTGGGCTAGATGCAGTTTCTGGTCAGATTTGATTGGCCCTCTTCAGAGGGATGTCAGGGAGTAATGAGGAGTGGGAGTAAAACAGGTGAAACAGACAGAAAAACTGTGGGGCTGAATCACTAAGTCTAGCAACCCAGCAACATCCACCTTGGTCAGGGACTGGAAAAATACAACTGAAGTAAATCCATGGATTGTGATATCATTTACAGTACAAATCCATACCAGTGATATCACAGAGCACATATAAGTGAATGTGGGCGACTGCTAATGTTTGAACAAAGATGTAATAAACATGCTAAATGCCTGTAATGTAAAGTAACTTTCCCCTTTATCCTTGGAACCCTGTTTGGCGTACTTTCAGTGAAACCTTCCAAAAGATGTACTGTAAGGTTGCACAAAGCCTCATGCTCACAGAAACATGGGTTAAAATGTACACATTCAAAGTGAATTCGGGTCATGATCTGCTGTATCGCTTTTATACATTGGCTGCCAATAAACTAATGTTTGAAAAATGGTGAGGAATGTTTTGAGTGATTTAATTTTGAATGCCATTTTTATGATGAGCACCCCCTCCTGACACGACTGTTTTTCAAACAGCTCATGTTAACAGTGTGATCCTACCCCCTTCTCTTCTGGAATCCATCCAGACATCTGTCACAAAGCAGCATCTTTCCCAGGAAATGACACGGGATTTAATCACCACACCAGGTTCATTACACACAGCAGTGAGCCCCATTACACGTATCTATGCACAAATCCACACGTATGAGATATGTTCTCGTGCTCCGAAAGGCTCCGCTCACTGCATCTGTGCTGGCGAGGGACCAGAAATTAACCTGCATTAACATATCCGTATCACACTGAAAATTAAAAATAACAGTGTTCCAGAAGAACACAGTTTTTTGAGTAGAACCGTTTTGGCACTGTGTTTAATTGCCTTTATTTGCCACGATAGGTTAATAGAGAAAAAATGTAAATGTGCATGAATAAGTTTCTAGATAAACGCATTTCACACTACAACAGCTGGGAATCCTTGCTGTAATCTCCATTAAAAAAAAAAAGCTATATGAATGTACACATAGCCACACAACATCATCCTAGAGCTGGACGAATCAAAAGGCCTCCCTTCCCACCATTCCACCTTAACTGCCCACAATGAATCTGGAACCTTACAAGCGGAGAGCATATTTGGAGATGCCATGGCCATCGAGCTCCTGTGTGAAGAAGGGGACATGGAGGATGTCCTGCATGTCTCCATTAGCCCAGGCTCAGTAAAGACATGACAAAGGCCTGATCCCCAAGGCAGGCATGTACTGCTCAGAGAGGTGGGAAGGCTGTATGAAATACACTGGAGGCCATTAGGAGGTAAGAAGGATCCTGGCTCCCACCCACCTTCCGATATGTAATGCAGCAGGACTGTAACTGCAAGTCCAGCCACATGCAACCACACCACTCTGCTAAAGGCAGTCACTCACACCTCATCCTAAGGCCCTGTTTATAATGGTATCACTGCTACCTATACATTAATTCCGACTGTTTTAGACTCACCAGCCATGCCAAGAGTGTTCAGCACACAGGTTGTGAGCAGGTGGTAAACAGTAAATTAACTTCAACTTGAAGAGGATTTAAATCATTTACAAATAAATAATTCATAAACATACTTCTGGTATGTTCATTTGTATGTATGTATGTATGCATTTATTTATTGCTCATTGCTATATTTTAATGTTGATATTTGCAGGTAAATAAAGACATATAAAGTGTAGGCACTTCCAGGGCAAGGTGGCTTAACAACTAAAATGGAAATCTCACTACATATTTCCTCACTGCTTGCGATCAGTGTTTTAATTGTTTCAAAACCATAAATAAGAGAAAGCTAATGAACAGTTCAGCACACATGAAGAGCATGAACAATATAAACAATGGCAGCATAAACAGGCCGTTAGGTGCATGCCAGCCCCTGCACAGCCATGCACACTCTGCCCAGGGACAAGTGGTCGTGAACGCTTAGCTTGCTTCCATTCAGGGATGTTCTGCACAACACACTGCTCTCTTCCCCTCCAGGAGTACCAGGCAGGTGAATTTAAGTGGCTCATGGTCAAACAAAAGCAATTAATGCAGTACAGATTGGCCAATCATCAAGGGGAACAAGGTTCCATTAATAGAGTGTGGAAATGGTATTGACCAGGGGACAATAACACTGTGGCTTCTTCTTTCCTTATGGAGGGATAGAGGGATGGTGGAGTCTATTGCATTGACAATTCTTCTCTTTCTAGTGATTCTACTGTTCTGTACTTTAATGTGTTATCATGCCAGTTATTTCGAATGAATCTTCATTCTTTTGGACAGACAATGGAACACTCTGATTAAGCCTGACAGGGTGCAGTGGCCAAAAAGCAATCCTGGAACAACAAAAAAATGGTGACTGACCTTGTAATAAAAACGTACGGTATAAACTGGGTAACATTAAAAGACAGTTGTGACAGTTAGAAAGCAACCGGTTCTCACTCAAAGCGGTTCTCCCCAAAACTGGGACAGCAGACAGTATCGACCACTTCATTACTGATGCACGTCCGACAAGCAGTGTAATTCAACGGTGCCCTTCAGTTTGTTTTTGACCAGTCTAAGTGCCAGCTCGTCCTCTGGGGGCAACGGGATCCAGTTTTAGTCACACCTTCTCGGCTGGCTCTGCAGTTTGCCATCTCATAGCACCACCCCCTGTCTGATTTGGGGAGCTGCCGGGAACAAGGTCCTAATTCCACTTTAGAGACTCAAGATGAGGTGCCCTCCCTCTGCCTGCCTGGTGCAGACATGGGTCTGTCACTCACATCTCTGATCGCTACACACTGCAATCTACAGGGGCTGGCTCAGTCAGTGCCCCACCTCCCGCCTCCCATCCCTCCATCCCCTTCCCTCCTCCCCCGTCCTGATCCCGAAATGTTCTTCCCTCCTCCAGTTCTTTTGTGCCTGTAACAAACAGTGTTAGATGTAGTGGCCTTGACCTACATTTCACAGTTAATTAAAAAGAAAAGCTGCATAAAAAAACAGTTTGTAACGATCTATTATCTTCAACTCCACGAGCCACCAGCCACCTCCCACAATCACACAGGGAGCTTGGAGTTCCATCCAGCAAATATACAGTAGTGATGTTTTCAACACATTAAAACTAAAAACAACAACAAAAAATTCAGAGCATCTGACTGCTGTTATGTGATATGTGCCAGTGTGATTTAAGACATTCATTCTACATCTGATGCTCCCTATCAGGCAGGGTACCAGTGTTCCTCCACCCATCATTTGAGATAGACTCCCCTATCACCCCTCCAAAAAATGGCTGAGTCGCCAGCTACCTGGGTCTCTCAACTCTTCTTACAAAAGCTGTCTGCACTGGGAAGGATTGCTCTTATGATGTCCTTTAGACCCCCTACCTGTCATTCAATCAACATGGCAGGCCACAGATCAAACAAATTACCCCTCCCCACACATGAGTTCCATGATGTTGAAGTAGACGGGGGGTTTGGGGAGGAGAATCAAAGCAAAGAAACAAACCTACATCTACGAGGGAGAAAAGACAGGTAGCTGAAAACACATCTACAATACTTGTGTGTATTTTGACTCATCACATATTGACGCACTTGAGAAAAGAGAGGGGAGTAAAATCGATTTTTGGCATTTTTGTTCTTTAAACAAGCTCTGAACTCATCATGGAGATGGACAGGAGAGGAGGCCTAATACATCATCATGCTTATGATAGTTTCTTAGCAACTGTTTCCTCCACAGGTCTGCACAAAGGAGCACAGAGAGACATTCAAATGGACCCAAAACTGCACACTGAGCACTCAATAGCGCAGTGCAGGTTCCTAATTACTGTTGGACCCATCATATTGATTTTATGGATATTGTGCCTGATACTGAAAGCAATGAATGGAAAAAACGTCTGCCATCTATGGTCCATACAGTTCCATTTTCTGGATTTTTTACCATGGGGGACATCATCCAGGGTGGGCCCCATGCAGGTCTGTTCAGTGAATATGTATTTTGAAAATTTAATATTAACTTTTATTGCTCCACCAGCATAACCTTACATCTTCCATTTAAAAACATCACACCTACAAACACTCTCAAAAAATGTACAAATTTATCACAGCAAAGGTAAAAATAAATTAAATATGAGCTCGCTAGGTGGGCACCATAATTGTAATTACTCACTGCTCTTAATGTACTTCAACCAAACTGTTCCATTTTTAATCTTCTATAGCTACAAAGTGCATCCTTGAAAAAATGTTTTCGTTTAATGCCATAGCGGTTCATCCTTTATATTTCCAGCCTCTTCTTTGTATGTATTAACACACTAAAATGATATATGGTTGAGCATCAGCGCAGGATAGTCTTTTTATGGGGGAAAAGTTGTGAATGTGAAAAGAGAGCGATCAGACCCATGGAGACTTATCTCTTTTTAGCATATTTCCTTGAGGGTGGGAAGGAAAAAATCCTTCTTGAATGACCCTGATTTTCCAGCCTCTATAAATGCAAGCTCTAAACCAACTTCATTCAGCTCAGAAAAAGCACACAATCTGCCACTTGCAACAACCAGCCAAGTTAGATATAACCTATTTTTCTTCTGGTCGTCCTTGAACATCTTCCATTACTGCATGAGATTTCAAATGAGATTTTACTTGCTCCAAGTGCATAATTGTAAAGTATAAAACCATAAATATTCAGCATACAGGGCAAGTCATATAGCAATGTATTGTATGAAGAACTCTTTATTACTTCTCCAAACCATTGCTATGTTTAAGGCTAGTGTAAAATAATGACCAATTCTTTAACATTCATTCCAGTCTGGTTTAACCCGGAAATGTCAATCACAGCCAATACTGACAAGAATGAATCAATATTTAAACTCATGACAATGTTGTGCTTCATTTTGGAATTTTGCAATGAAAACCGATAGTTGAGTTATCAAAATACTGTATATTATTTAGTGTAAGGTAAGAAATTATACCGATTAGAAGACATTCTGCTGGGTAAGGGCAATGGCTTGACAAATTATCCCCATTACACAGTGTCCCTCATCTTCACACCTCAAATGTCTGTGACAGAGAGGGAAGCTTTAAATTTGTAAACTATTACACCCAACCAGCAGACACATTCACATATTTGATCAAATATAGATTAGTTAGGCCTCATTGCCTCTGAAGAATTGTTTTATATCATGAGGGATTTTATTAGCCTATTGAAACTACAGATAATTAAGCCTATATGCCTGGCATTGGGGAAAAAAAGACCCTTCGAAACACTCAGTGAATTCTAATGGGGAAATCTGCTCCAGCTGCATCCTTTCTTTCAAGAGTTTACAGCAAATGAGTTCCTGTGATTTCAAATCTAGAATATATGAGGAGCAAAACTGAAAGTCTCACATTTAGAATTTTAATAGGCATGCAGGAAGTAATTGATTGATCCAACGCTGCTCAAGGAATAGGAGCCTCAATACTTTATTTACTGTGGCCAACAATTAATTTGCAGTGATGACGTGTGGAGTTTCCAAGAGTGCTAATCTGACAGTTGGAGATGTTCGCTCAGTCTCACAAAGCAGGGATCGTGCCAGTAACGGCAGATCAATTTGTCCTCCACTCCAGTGTGTCACCGCATGACATTGCCAGCAACTGATGAGACGGGCAAATCAATCAAGGGCAAGATCTTAATTACCACCAATACCGACCTCTTCTATACACTAGCCCTGCCATCAGCAGGCACCCACTTCAGAAGGTGCACCTAAACAAATGCCCCTGGGACTGAACACCCAGGAGCCTTTCAATGCTAAGCCAAATAAACAAAAATCTCACAATATACCAACTCCCACTGTGGTGCTCTGGCTCTTTGGTGGACTTCTTCCACCAAAAATTAATATCTTCCTTCAGTTGGATGTAGGCCCACAATTTATGACAATATGAAGGTGAAAGTACTCACAACTGGTCATTTTTAGGGGAACAGGTGAATGTGGCATTAAAGTTACTTCAGCTCTAGTTGGATATGAAGGACACAAAAAGGTAAGGAGCAGAATCTTTGGCAGGTGAACTGATAAAACCCAAAACATGATGAAAAAGCATTTGGCTTCACTGAAGTTTCTCCTCCATTTGTTTCCAATCACAGCTCAAAGAGTTGCATAAAACTGCGAGATTTGGGCCATGCTTCTGAAGAAAGCTACAGGAAAAGAAAGGGGCTGCACTATTTGAAAAGGCCACCATGTGATCTGTAAAAGATTCAGAGCCTGGTTTGAGAGCACACTTATAAATTAGATATGTTTTACCCCTTTCTTCTCTCCTCGCTTCTCCTCAAGAAACATTGGCATAGTATCATGGAGGGCAAGTTTGAATAATTCATGCCAGTTTGCAAAAATAATTTCACCATAATGCTTGTTTGACTCTATGTCTCTCTCTCGCTCTCTCTCTCTCTCTCTCGCTCCCTGTGTGCTGTATCTCTGTCTCTCTCCCTTTTCCAACAGAAGACACACAAATTATACCATATGGCCATAAAACAAGGTCAACGAGGACATGAGTTACAATGGCACATTAGCTACATTTCACAGACATATGTCCCCCACTCCCACATCCTTGGAAGTGAGGGGGGAATTTTTGTCCCGCGTAATAGTTTTCTCAGAATGTGCCAGTTTCAAATGCTATGTGAGAAGCAAATGTGTGCATCCTCTCTGCCTCCACCTCATGTGCGTCACAGTATGATGCCCAGATGGAACAAGTGTGACTAATGTAAACTTGTGTAGAGAGGTAATCACCACAGTGCAGGGCTCTGCTGAATTAAACTCCCTCTGGTGGCTGAAAAATACAGACTGAATCCCTTTGGCACAATGCACATGTCCCAGCCTTTGTTTACTGGGCATTGAACACACTGTTGGGTTTACGTGTTACTAGGTTCTATCAGGTAGAAGGGTGCTAAACAACTGTATTTGAAAATACAGACTTATTCAAAGGTGTGGCTCTAATAAGCAGCCTAATGGTCCACAGAGGGTGTTATCTCTCCTGACTGTCTCCTGGGGGTGCACTTGTGAACTCCACAGGTGCCCTTTGCATGCATTGTTCAGTGCAGTAAACCAAAGCAGGCCATCAGAATTCAGTGCCTGTCCAGCCCAATGAGAGATCGTGGCAACGGCTTTTTAAATGTTTTGACATTTAAGCAGTGGCGTACTCACTTGGTGGGAGGTTAAAATGATCATTGGTGTTTAGGTCTACAAGCTAATTTGCTTCCAAAATAGACTACGGCCCGGATAGAGAGGGCGCTCTTAATGGGAGCCTTGCAGATGCTGGCCATTATATTCCAGGACCTCCTGCAAAGCAAACGAGACAAACAGGGACTCATTGTCTCTCCACACCTCGCCAGCCCCAGCTGCTGCTGCTAAACTAAGCTTAAAGAGCTGCGCAACACTGGCCAGGGAAAGGGTAAACTTCCGAGCAAGCCAGACAAATGGCATGCAAAAAAAGGACATGTGACCCTGTTCCAAAATAAAAGTCTCTTCGAAGCCGCAAAATGTCCCTGTGTATCTTGGACATATGCCTTATGATTCCCCCATCAGTCTTTGAAGAAAAGAGGCTGCCAAGACATGACTGGAATATCTGGACACACCCTCTGGCCATAGTTAAACATTGGGCTTACACCCCGAATTCCTGAGCTGACTATCCCTCTCCTCTTAAAACACAGTCTGAAGGATCACAAAGTGGGAGGGAAAGCAAGTTAAATCTGGCTGCTCATGCCACACAGCGACCGACAAACAGCAATTCAGCTCAATCTGAATTGAGCGCATCCCACTCTCAGACATCACCCAAAGGCCAGGGCCCTTAAAAATCAACACAAAGAGTGCTGCACTCACTAGGTACTCACTAGGAACACGGTATTCGGCAAAGCACAAATAGTGGGTTTTTACGAATATTTATTTCGTACAAATATTTTAAAAATGATTTGTTTTCGGAAAGAAAAAAAAGTCAAATAGATGGTGTTCCTCGTAACTGTGAGCGTGGTTAGGGTTATTTGTTTTTCAGTTGAATTATATTTAAAGTTCAAGAAAATCCACTGTTAAAAAGACAAGTTGTTTTTTTTTTTTTTAACCCTTTCGGTCACACCGGTGTGATTTGCCGTTTAGCACGTATGCTAAAACTGGTGCGATTAGAACACTAGATTGGAAAAATTCTAGCTAATTTTAGCTTTGAGGAAACAGCGATTTAATGTTAAAAAATATAGCAAATGTTAACTGAAAACTACGAGAAGCTTAATAACGCTAATGAAAACATAAATCAGCAAGAGTTTCCTCTAGTCATTATAATATTAATAACTCATTGATTATATTTTTCCTAAACATGAAATATAGTTAAATGTGCAGGGCGAGACATGGTGAAAAAGGGTTAATAACAATATAACGATTAGGAATTATTTGTTTAAGACAGGTATAGCAGAGAACGGGAGAGGTTGCTCTGTAGGTAAGTTTTAATCCTCAGTTTTGCGATACAAATAAAGACTCGCCCCCTGATTTACTGAGGTAGGTGCAAACCAGGTAGATTTAAAAATAATTTTTATCTCTGCGCCTAAATTAAAACGTGCTTTCACTGGCTGGTAGAGTATGATTATATAATATGTTTTCCTTTAAATCAGGCGCAAGGAACTAATATAATAATTAGAATAAACCCAGCCTTCATTTTTGCGCTCTCTGGCTGACACTCCTTGAAATACATAGCCTATTCATCAGTTCTACGGCTCAAGTTGATCCCGGGAAATCCCCGCCAATAAGTAATAAACATATTTTTCTACGTTACAGCAGAGACACTGGAATTATAGTGTGTGTGGCAGGGTGCGCCGTGATGTCTGTCAGCCATCGGCGATGGACGATGGCATCGTCCATCGGCCCAACCCTACTTGACATGGATTGAGATATTTGCATAGCCTGTTAGGCTACTCTCCTTTTTTCAGACAGCAATATCTTTAGTTTGTCAGGCTCAAGAACACTTATATTAACACTTTAATATCTTAAAAACAAAAACAGGATTGTTACGCCTATTTCCACTTTTATTCAAATACAAATACAGATAATTTTGCTGCCTCAACACATACAGATACAAATACAAAGACTGGGCTCTTTGCACATCCCTAGCACTCACGCTCCTCAGGATTTGGCATGGATATGACCTTTGCCTTATCCACTAAGTTCACAGCCATCTTCTCCTGGTTTGGAAGAGGTTGAGGGAGGCAACTGACATCTCCCACAGGTTAGGAAGTGTGCTAGAGCCAAGGAACAGGGCATGGGAAGAATTACCACAAGCTCTCTGACCCTCGCTCTCTTGCCAGAGTGTAGGGGAGGGAGGTGTGGGACTGCACTACCATAGCTCCCTGGCAGAGCTGGGATCTCAGCTGCAGATCCCCCCACTCTGCTCCCACACACAAACATTCACAGCTCTCTTCCAGGGACACACGCCTGTGCAAGGTCAAAGCAGGCTGCACTCGACGCCCACCCTTCCCAAGATCAAATACATTGACCTTCTCCCATATTTTTAAATGATACATTTCATTGTCTTGTACTGTAAAATGGATGTTGATTTTATTATCTTGTTAGACTGTGCTGATAGATATTATCAATAGTTCTAGTAATAAATGTATAATTATTTGGCACATATGTTTACCCACTGTAATAACTAGGTCTATAGGGAAAGACAGTATTTCATATTTAGGCCATTATAAAGGGTGGGGGAAACTGATTGAAGAAACAAATGAGAGAAACTCTGCAGCTCTAAGGAAGAACGACTGCGGTTTATCAGATCTTGACAAAATAAATCACTTTTTCTCACCCAGAGCAAATATGAGATAATTCCTCAAATTAAACTCAGTGCGGCGCAGCAGCAGTTTTCCTGTTCTTGCCATCGAGAGTCACACTGTCCCGCTATTCTCACAGTTGGTTAGTAAACATTGGGTCTGCCTTTCAAACAGACCACTTTGGGTTCATGATGAGACACCCAGCAGGCTCACGCAATTAGGCTTGCGCCTCCAAAGGTTTGGAGAATGTAATTGTTGGAGCTGTCTGACAGTTACCCTAATGAGATAACTAGAACAGCAAGCAATTAAAGCCCTTTCCAAAATGGAAGAGGACAGCCGGGCAAAAAAACAATGAACCTGTCATGTGAGCTGACTTCTGTTCAGCTGAGAGCAGGCCAGGAGCATTACAACAAATGTGTGGAATCAAAGCCTGAGAATGGTAGGATCCTACAGAGAATCTTTCCTGACAGTGTTGCTAGCTGCACAAGGATATCTCCTAAGTAGAACGTTTCCATGAAAACAGTAAATGTATCCCTCATCCCTGAAAACAAAAAGTGAACAGTGGACCAGAACTACTGATGCTGATGATGTGGCATGTTGCAGTATGTTCCACATCAGAAGTGAGTCCTCAGTGTACATGAACGCCCAAACAAAGTGGGACCAGGGTCTTGCTGAAATACCACTAAGTCTCTGTGGTCTTTAAGACAAAAGCGAGGACTCCACTGGAAAAAAAATGATTCCTACAGTATAACATTTTGCTATTTTTTCATTGTCTTTTTCCCCCCTCAACCCAGCAAAGACAATGGAGGATGAGATATTGTTCTTTTTGCAATAAATCATTCAAGGATTCCAAACAGTGCACAGGCACATTTTGTTCTGCTTTGATTACTTCTTGTTACTGTGCACCTGCAATAATTACTGAATGTGCAAACTATTTCCTTTTTCTCTTACCTTTTTTTCCAACACTTAATCAACTCTTAAATCTTGAAATGACCAGAGACTTGGCAGTGTTTCACCTTTCCTTCCAAATGGGTACAAGAACCATGCACAAACACAAAAAAACAAAGATTCCACATGCTCTACTTTGAAATCTGAAGAGTTCAGGAAGTTTTTTGTGTCTTTTACCAGCCAAGAGTTCCCATAGTGCAAAAATATAATGCTGTAGAATAATAACTATAATGCATAGACTGCAGCAAAGATTTCTGTGCTATGCCAAACATTGACTAAAGAAATAATGCTTTAGCACATCCAGGTTTGGTTACAATTTAGTGGAACCTAACAGCATAATATTATACCTTCAGGCCATATAGACTCTGCATTCTGCTCATTTGTAGGTCAACAACTGAAGCATATTGACTCCATTTCCTTGACAATTCGTCCAAAACCAAGAATTCAGCTTAATAAAACAAGGGCTATGAAAATTCAACTTCAAATTAATACACATGGTGTCATTATGGACAGTGGAGGCGTTGTCCCATCCATTCATTTTCCATCAGCCTCAGATGGAAAGAAACCTGAAAGGTATATTACATTGGAAAATACAAAGGGTGGAAATGAATAGGCCGTTTGATAGTGAAACTGCAATGCCAAGAGGGGGCAGTATGTTCAGAACATCACCTTTTCATGTAAAAGCCAGAAAATTGCAAAAAGAAACCTTTTATTTTGTATTCAAAAACATTTAAAGACACAGCTCTTCCGTGCTCACCTGATTCACTAACATCTAAAGCAATATCTTATGTCCTAAACTCTGTTTTCCTTAAAAAAAAAAAAAAGATTTAATGGTTTAATGCACTTGTGTCTCTACCAGGTAGCTTGTACCTTGTCTGGCCAACTATTGAAACTTGGTCATTCAGCACTTCAATTATTGTGACTCCTTGTATGGCTTTTCCCTGTGCTGTACTCTGCCTCACTTGTAAGTTGCTTTGGATAAGAAATGAATAAATGTAAATGTAAATGTACCTTGAATGAGTGAAGTCCCTCCTCCCGCTATTTGCTTCAACCCCACTCTTTGTACACAATGCACCAACCAAAACTGAAAAAATCAACTATTCAGGTAGGCTTTGAGAGGAACACTTGAGACAATATATTCTTTTCTATTCCTTTGTTTTATTTTAAAAAGAAACTAGATTGTTTGGTATCTTAATTACAGGACACAGATTCTAATACCTCATATGGTTTTATGATTGGATTCTGCCTTCTTCTCAAGCAAGCCATTCTGTCAATACAGCAAATAGCCCAGGGCATTTATGGACAAGAGCAATTACTTAATATCATTAGCATATATGTAGGGTGGCAGCTGATGCATTGAGTCCGATATTGCTGAATACAGTCCCTGCCTTCGTACATTTGATAACACTGCTGATAATGATTTATTATGGCCACGGGTATCTTCATGGAGATGGATGCTCCACTCCTGCTGTTTTAATTTATCACTCTCCTTTGCAGATGACCCACATATTAATAATAAGCACACACACGCGCGCACACGCACACACACACACACACAAAGTAAGACAATAACTACTTGCACATTAGTATTCCTCTTAACCCGAGTACTCAAGTATGCCAATTGACATGAGTCATGTAAGCACCTTATTCCAATAACTATAACCAAAATAAGCCAGTATTCCAGGTATGAGAAACTTGGTCTCTTAAACAGGGTGTAAGACTATTAAACAGAATATTGAGTCATGTAAATTATTTTTTTTAATATTCCTCCTATATACTTCTGTCTGCACAATGTTCAGTGCTTTGCAAGGAATCTTACTACTCACTAGCTAACTGTTAGGGCTTGAAAATCTCACATTTTTGGGGTGACTAGGAGACAAGCTATCAAAATAAGCTATTTTGCAAACTGAAAGCAAGCCTCTCCTAGGCTGTTCTCACAAATACCATAATTAGTAGGAAAATTCATACTTCATAGGGATTATTCAGGATACTGTGACTACTATGTATGCAGGAATATTAGCAATGGTCATATTCTTTGGTGTGTGACAGATTATTGACGATATGACTGCATCCAGGGTAAGGACCATGGTCCAGAATACCATGTACATATAAATATAGTTAATATACCACCTCAGATGTAAGTATTCACATATTCTGTAATACCAACCAACAGCAAACTCTTCATTAAACAAAACTCCAGCAAACTAGTGTGCAAATCTGCATTTTCTTATTGGTTTCCTTGAGCTGCTCCATTCTTGGTTTACCCATGTTCTTTACCCATGAGGCTAAACAAAAGCAGTGCATTTTCTTGTTTTTAATTAGTCAGTTTAAAATGGCATTGTCAGTCTTGTCGGGAACCTTTGTTTGTGTACATCATGGGGCTTTGCGGCAATGTACTCCCCTATTGAAATCACCTTTGGATTAAGAGTCAGAATTTGATTCTGACTAAATCAGGAGTGTTCACAATTTCCAATTAAAACCACTATGTCTTCATGCATCTTTCTCTCACAATAAAACCAAAATAATAACAGTAAAACAAGGGTTGCCTGAGAAAACAAGAGGAAAGTCATTATAACCTCGTAGCAGGAAGTAGCCGGCACAAATGACAAGAAGTTTTCTGAGGAAATGAAAAACAGCTGGTAACATGTTTGATTATAGATGTAATCTGCAGTCACTCCACGCCAGACAGCTTCAAATTGGATCCAAGAGGGCACCCAGGTGTCAAAGACCTACCAATAACTTTGACTGTTAATGTTTTGTGACCAAATCTCTTTCTTTTTTAAACAAAGTTGATTTATCCTGTACTGATACATAGTAAAACATTGATAATTTTGATCATTAATGATGTATGAAGGCTCATGTTCAGTGCCTGAATTCTCGACTAAACCACTGTACAGTTCCACAGATAGAATCACATATCCAGTTATTACCAAAATAGAATACACAGCTGTGGTGCGTGACCAACAGTCTTATCACTCTTTTCCTTTCCAATCAATTCACAACATCAACAATATGAGCTGTCAAAGACTTGGATTTAATAACTAGACAGGTCTAATATCAATTCATAACTCTGTAGATAAAATCCTCCATAAGAAGATAGCTAATATTCTCTGACAGCAGGGATTCCCAATTTATTAGACAGTCACTTTGACCGCCCTCTAGATTAGATAATTGATGCCCCAGTTCTGAGAGGATTTTAGTGCCACCACCCGCCTCACAGCAAACTTTATTGAGTGCTGTAAGAAAGTTCTCTGGTAGTCTCTGACAATAGCACTGCCTTTATTCAGGGTTATAATGACTTGCTTCCACCCACTCATACGCAGGTGTATAGAAATGTGGCCACTGCCAGCTAGATGTGAGTGAGGTGTGGTTGAAAGCACCTCCAGGTACAGGCTACCTAGTACTCAAAATGGCCATTGTTACACTACATTTGGTTGAAGTAGGCATTTTAAGAAATCAATGCAGGAAGGAAGGAAGGAGCCTGGCTCATTGCTAATTAAAATGTTTAACCTCCCGCAAACAGATGTAGTGAACATCTCTGGCCTGATGAAGACACTGTTGACTGCATTGGTGAAAAGAAGGATAACTTATATTTACACTGGTCTTTTCTGCACTTGCCAGGTAGCTACATGTGAATGAAAATCTCAAAACACCAAAATTAAGAACTAAACATTTTTTTGTTCTAGACATAATGGAGCAAGAGAATATCAAAATATCAAAAGTTGGATCATTTCAGACAAGTGATAATAACTGAACACATCCTAGTTTTTTTTCAGCCAGTTAGCTTGCAGTTACACAGCTTGCTGGTTGTTTACCACCATAAGAGAGGAGATGCGGAAAAGAAGTAGACATCTTCTGCAGCTAACAGCACCTTGACGTAACATAAAGAAACGGTTTATTTTTTAGATGGACCCATGTCCACTGGGGCCGTCAACTCACAGGTCAATGCGGCTAATGGAAACGACCTACAGTATAAAGTTAATTATGTTCTTACTAAAGGCTTCACTGTGGAGAGCTTTTACATGTACAAATTCCCATGCTGTGTCTAAAATAAACTGTGCTATTATTGAAGAATTCCAAACCCTCTGTGTGAGGCAGCAGTTGTATTGTTAGTGACATTTACACCTACACTGCATGACGATCATAGACATTTTAAATAGCAACTGGTGTACCAAAAAAAAAACCACTCTTAGTGCTGGGTGTGATTTACAAACACATATAAATGCCTCACACTGACTTATACCAAAAGGGTTAACTATGATAAGGGGGGGGGGTCTCCTTTTACTCAAAGTACTGTGTGCTCCTTTACTCAAGAAAGCACACAATTCATGTTATGCTGCATGAGTGCATAGACTTCTGTGCACACAGAGTGGTACACAGAAATCAGTGTTAAAAGCCATATACTCATGATATCTGTAGTTCATGTCCCTACAGCAACCAGCTCTCTGCCTTGTAAAACATTGCTTAATGAAAATGAAAATTGCACTTGCCTTTCTGTATTGATTTCACATGAATTTGAATCCTGGGAGGTCACTATCAGATCCGTGTAACTTATTATGTGTTACACAACGTATTACTTCAATTAATCTCAGCAAGGGCCCAAATCGGAGTTCTGTTCAAGAATATACAGCTGAGCTCATATATATATGAGCTGCTGACTTTTGTTTCCTCAGTAGCAGTTATAGGTATAAAGGAAATGCACTGGAGAACACTGACAATTTCATATCAGCCACATAATAATTTGGCGTATTAGCGCTTCAATGTAAATCTTAATGGGTGCAGCCGAAGATAATTATGGTTTACCCAAAGCTATTTGTGTTGAATAAAATTGGAAGAGCCACATGTCAGCCTTCATCTTGCTGTTCATCTGTTTCAGACAATCTGTTTTACCTTAAAGCACTGGCATACTTTAGCAGTATCATTTTCGCCTAAATTAACTTCAGTGTGAAGGTACAGCTAGAGATGCAACAAATTATTGAGGGTTTCTTGCACTACAAAAGCCCTTTTGTGAGTCCATTTTAGCCACCTAAGGTTCTTTCTCATCTGCCATATATTTGGGAACATCTTGTCTCTTAGCATTTAGCATACTGATTTCACGTGGTGATATTGGGGAAACCTTTCACTGTGACCCACCATCAGTTTCCTGGACTTCATTTCCATTGAATACAATTACAGCCTCTGTCACTCATGCGCACATAAAGATGCCAGGGAGCCAATTTAAACGTATCGGCTCAGCACCTTGTTTCTTCTCAGACAAAGGCTTTTGTCGCTTTGATAAGGCCTTGTACTAAACTGGCTTGAAATTAATTCCTAATTTCTCCAGTGTTTGTCATATTGGGCCTGAATGAAATGTCACTCGGTGTGTGGGATAGAATGGAGGAGGCCATCTCTGTGCTGCTAATTGGACAGGATTCCAGACAGGCTGGATGGGGCCATGTCTGCGGAGAAATTGCCATTATTTTACTTAATCAGGATTTCTAATGATAAAGGAAGTCACTGGGCAGAGGGCAGAGAAAACAAATTTCCATTTCAGCAGAAGACAGAGAGAAAAATCACCTCTTTATTGACTCCCACAGAACAATCACAGCACTAATCAGGCTATATTCTTCTTTGGCGTCCCATTTCACATCTTGGACAGACTGATCCATTGCCATTTGCAAAATGAAGCTCAGTTTAAACCAACAGCCCACGTTTTCTGAGGTCCAACAGTCTATCCTCTCAAAGAATCAAAGGCTAAATGAATAAAAAAGTGACAAAACTGCAAAATTTGTTGACGATGGTTTAGAAATAATCTATTCACACCATTATTCTCAGCTACATAAGTGTTACGCTATCTTCTGGGTATTCTGAGCGCAAGCTATCGGCTACTAGAACTGCACTTTGTTATTATGGCAAACATGCCGGACCCTCAAAAGCACTCCACTGCTACAAGCTGCAGATGAGAGTCATAACTAACCTGCCAATTGCATGCTTTGAAAGAATCACTCTCTCAGTGGAACCATTCTGCCTGTCTGCCCACCGTCAAAACATATGGAGGGTAATGTTTCTTCGGCAATGCAAAGCAGCCTTCACCCAGAATGGCCATGCTAGGCCAGTGTAAACCCAGATTACACTGCAGTTTACATGACCAGTCATGGAGTCTAACCCAATTAAACCATCAAACTACATCCAGCACCAAGGCCTGTGTAGTGTTGGTTGCTGGTTTCTGTGGTTGACATCCAGTGCGGCATGAGTGTACCTTTACTTAAACCAAGTGACTGTGACACGGGAGTTGAAATGCACAAAAGACCATAGAGTTCAATGATTTCATTTCTACAGAACTACCTTTCATTCTTATTACAGTAATTACACATATATAATCACCTTCTTCTGTGTTCACTGCAATATATGATTATTCCCCTATAACTGGGTCGTTTATATACAGTCTACCTTGACTGCATATCAATTAATTAAACGTATCTTGTCTTTACCCCATCAGATGTATTTCTAATTACAATAAACTAACCACGTGTGATTTGAATATGTCAGGAGGACACAGATTATGGTGACATTCTTTGATCTAAATTTTTTGAAGAAAAAAAATGTATTTAATATCTTTTCAGAGAGACCGTGGAATGGTGTTGAGCTGATAAAAAGTCTTGTGAAATTTGTTTCATTAAGCCACTGACAACATAAGAATGACGGTGAAAGAATAACCTTTATCAGTAATTCAACCACAGCAAATGAACCATTTCTCTACTAATACTGCAGCTGCAGAGGACAGCAATGAATTTATCCAGAGCCCCAAAGGAATCAACACGCACACACACACGCATGTGTTCTAAAATGGTAGATGTAATACAGCTATTCCCATTGGCTGGAATTTGAGGACACTCTCATACAGTAAAGGCCTTTTGGGAACTCTGTGGGTAGACATAAGGGGAGGTTATGAGTTACATACTGCAAAGCCACAGACTTTTACCTCCACAATGTGACGCAGTAGATGTTTATACAGTACCCGCATTTTAGCCTTTAACCCATGCATTCCTTTTCACACCATCTGGGAGTGCCCTGCCATGCCTGGATGAAATGCTTTGGAAACACATTGTGAAGGTTCTATTGACAGGGTTTATGTATGTTTGAAATGCATAGTACCTTCCAACTGATGGTATATTATATCTCTCTCTCCATTAGTTGCTCACAGTAAGAAAAGCGTTCATAACCACTTCTACACACAGCATGCCTTAAAAAGCTACAAAAATAAAAGTGTCCCATACTAATATGCTGATTGTTTTCTCTAATCCAATTTGAGAATTTGGGTTTCTCTGATGTTCCCAGTTTAGGAGATGGGGATAATGAGTGCTCTTGTAAATTCTATCAGTGCCAAAGTGCAAGTTATCTCCATCTCAGATACACGCACACATTTGATGCCAATCTGCAGATAATTCACACTGAAGTGCAGGGGCACTGCAAAGGGTAAATTTCTGACCTTACCTCAAAATCTACATTTATTTCCCACTAACCTGTTTGTGCAATTTTTTCCCCCCGTAAAGCGGCACTCTTTGAATATTAATGGAAAGCCTCTGATGTATCTATTTTGGTCCAGTGGAAATTCAACACCGCAGGCCAAACATAAATGTGGTGCCTTTTTTATCAACTATAATTTAAGCAATAGGAAAATGGAGGCGCTTCTGCTTAACCAAATCCAGAGATATTTTCCTCTACAGGGTCATAACCTTTTCCAATAACAATTTATCACACAGGCATATAAAAGGACACACTGTGACTTACTGCAGTCCTCAAACTATTTCACAGAGCCAGGAACTTAACTTCATCACTGCAACAAATGTGCACTGAAGAGCTGTGTTTTCTCTGAAAATGATGAATGAGTGCTCTTCTATTAAAGACAATTAGTTCAGCTATAAATCATAAACAATATCATCAACAGGTTTACAACAGTTAGTTTCAGCATTAGGACAATATGTTCTGAGCATACCATAAAACGGATCTAGATTGTTATCGACTGCATATATGTCTGAGATAAATCTCAAAGGATAATCTGGCATCAAATACTGACAGAGTATGTAATCTAGAGAGAATTAATTTGAAGAAAATCCAACCAGCATGGAATTCTAAAAATATATAATGTTCTGCTTTTATATACTGCTACAGAGCAATTCAGTGACTTAACCACCACAAAGGTGCAGCACTTTGCTGGCTGCGAGGAATTAACTCATCCACATACACTGGAGTATGGTTACAGAGACAGGGCATGCATGAACTATTCTCTGCAATACAAACCATAGGATCACAGCGAGTTGGGACCTCGGTTTATGGTCTCGTTTGAAAAACAGCACCTCCTACAGCAGACGCCACATTGCTGCAGTGGGGCATTAACTGACTCCCTATTGGCTCATCGACACCACTTTCATACCTGGTTCTCAAAGGATGTCTCCCATCCAAGCGTTATCCAAGCCCAGCCTACAGACCCCACTTAAGGCTTTAGGCTGACAGGTGGTTTGGCTGCAGGCATTATCAGTGCAATAAAGTCAGCAAATGATACAAGGCAAATATAATGGATTTATTAATGCACTGTTTACTTCTAAATTTCTTGTGCAGGATCAATGTTTTAATTTTGTTCTCTTATGCTGCGGCACAATGGAAGTCTCAGGATTCTTGTTAAGAATGCAACAAGTCTCTTCTTTTCCTGAGGCAAACCCTAAGAAAACCTCACAGCACAGATGCAGATTTACCACAACTTAGTATGCAAACTTGAACTGAATAATTCTCTTTGAGCTTTTCTTGCACCCCATAGGTTTAGCTAGGGATTAAAGAAACAGTCTGTGAACTATTCAGTCACTTCCAGCCATGTCTGTCTGCAAACTCAAGGAATATACATACATATTACTTCTCAGGAACGGGATCTAAAATGCCCATGTGAATATTCATGTAGACCCCACCAAAACAACCTTTTAAAAACCATTTACATAGTCCATACACATTCAGATGACCGCACACAATTATATGAACGTCATGTTGCCTAACATTATGAATGTTTGCCAATCATTCACAACAGCACAGTCTTTAGGAGGTTTCAACATTAATTAACAGAAATTCATCTGAGGTACAGGGGGAGCACCGCTTGTCAAATACAAAGTTTGAACAGTAAGGTAAATGTTGAGATCAGAATGCACAAAGCTGGAGACGGGGAAGAGGAACCTGAAAACAGACATTTGATACTTTTCCTGCTCTCATGGCGCTCATGCCAGTGTGTCATTCTGAAGCCATTCTTTTATATAAGCCATGTGAAGTCAGAGCAAATGAGCTGAGACAGCTGCACGGCCTGTCTACAGTGTACCAGTGATCCTGCAGTAAAATCTGCTGGAATTCTGGCTCAAGCCACTGTTTTAACTAACCCATGGATAAAGAGACATCAAGCCTGAAGCATGTGTGAGGCATGGAGCCAGTTTGTCACAAAAGAGAAAGTGTTGTTCTGTGTCTGTCCTCTCATGAATGCAATTTACATTCATCTCTGCTTAGCACAGAAAAAAACACCGGACCAAAAAAAAAAAAAAATGTTAGTTAATATCAGTCTCTTAGAGATAAAATTAAGAGTGGGGGCTTCTTCAGAACAGTCAACACAAACATACTTTAATTTAAACATAATTTTAATGAAAGCTTTCATAGCTGTTGCTGCTGTCTATTTCAAAACCTTTTGAAACCACAGTCCTCTTCCTGCAATTTCTCCCTCCACAGTGACACAGGAACCTTCTCCAAGACGACAGTCACTCAGAACTAGTCAACAGAAACTGCTCCAAATCACATGATTCCCAAGAACTCCCGTTGCCCTGGCAACAGGACTGTGATAAATTAGCCTGTCGGTGCTAAACATTCTGCTCACATAGCTGTCCTGCAAGGTGCCTGCTTGAAGCTTTTTTCCCCTCTTGTTCAATTTTGAGCCCGCTCCCGATGCAACTTATTTGCTAGACTCCGATATTTAGCGTCTTGCAGAGAAAAGCAGCAGCATATTATTTTCCTACTCAGTAAGGTTTAAGTGCTTTGGGCTATTTAATTAAGACTGGTCTATTCTTAGTGGAGGCTGCTTTAGTTATATTTAACAGGTTTCTAATTTCAGCAACTCTTACTGCTAACCAAGGAAAGAACAACATACCCTTTACTTTGTTCCCATAATCCACTGGTTGTGGCACCTGTTATTTACAAAGGAGGCTCTGTGACCAGCAGTTAGAAATTCACTAGAACTGTCGTCCTCTGACACCTCAGTAACAGGAGGGCAAATAGCCTTTCAGCCTGGCTAACATCAATTTCATCCCTTTATTTCATGATCAAGAGACAATGGTAAATATTGACACATGGTAAAAAGTAGATGTCCCTGTCATTTTGAAACAAAACTTCACTAAAACATGCTGACAGCGAAGCTGTTTTACTGTCATGGTTACTTTGGCAGATCTGAAAGGCAAGTAAACATATGAAACAAAAACTCATTGATACTTCCTCCGTTATAAAGGCAGGAACAAACAGCATCGGCCTGCAACACAACTGAAATTGCTAGTTTTGTTTTATAGTTCTGATAAATGCTCAGAGGGAGAATGTTCTCTACCCCCATTAAATGACAAACCTATCTGATTTATGCCTTGGTACAAATAATTGCGATCAGTAAGGAAAACAAACCACACAGCATTTCAAACATTCAATGCTGAGAAAAAACGTGTTCCTGACACAAATCAATCAGCTTTCATTCATTTGCATATACATATACTGTACACACACACCCCCCCCCCCCCACACACACACACACACACACACACACACACATTTCTCGGTAATTACCGGTGATCAAAATCAAACTACAGTCAAATGCAGTGCCCATTGTGCCCAGTACACAATTGAAATGTCTGTTCCCCTTGATGAAAAATCATCTTGATAAAAACATCAATTCAGTCCACTTCCCTTTCAAGCTTCTCTCCTTTTATAAAATGGCACACTGCTACCTAATCATACATAGCAAGCGCACAACCATAATTAATGTCACCAATGAATGCAATGCAGTGCATCTGACGCCATTGCTTTCCCCCCCGTATTGACAGTGCAACAAGGCATGTTTTAAAAACAGACATATAAAACCTCACCCCCCACCTACCTCTTGTATCGATCACAAAGTGTTTATAACCAGGACCGGATATAAAAGCAGCAAATGGAAAATAACGAGCGACTGCTTTTAATAAACAATGTGCCTTGTAGGGTCTTGACTTATTAATTTATAGACCATACAATGCAGCAAGGCATGGTTCTAAATCCCAACAGGGGCTCCACAGGGTGGCCTCTTAAACCCTCCTATCTGTCTTCCGTTCTTCTTGCATTAATTTCAGGGCATTACTGCACAAATGCCTTCAAATGATTCATATTTTTAAAGGTTCTGGATAGAAAACAGCAAACTGGCTCCAATGTATTCAAGGTCATCATTTTCATAACAGAATAGTTTTTAGTCTCATGTAACATCTTGCATTGTATGCATACTTTCAAATACTCACTCCTCTTAAAAGACTCTCTTATGCTTTTTTTCCTTTTCTGCTATTATTATTACATATAATGCATGTTTTCAATGGGAGATTTTATGTTATCTTGTAAATATTCTGCTAAAATGCATTTTTTATCATTTTTTTTATTCCGGCAACCCAATAAAACATGCTTCCCTTGAGGATTTTGATAGGAAATCACAGTGATATGGTTTTTTGGTTGTTTTCTTTTTTACTGTTGGCTCTGCCAGTCTTAAGCAACTGAGGAGAGCGCAGGCCTGTGGCTGCCCATTGTTACTGATGCATGGAACAAGTTCAGGAGGCCAAGATGGGCCACTGCAATGGGTGACGGTACGTGAGAGCGAGGACCAATCCATTTTCCCCCGACGACCAGGCTGTCACCCCGCCAGAAGACAGTGATGCCAGTAGCGCACCCTGGTGCTGTAAATTACCAGGTCAATTACGCCCCTGTCCGTGGGGCTCGTCGCCCCCCACAATAGTTCCTCTTCCCCTTGGCCTACTTATACATGGCGGAAACTAGTGGCTGAGGGAGGGAAATGTTTATTCTGACCAGGGATTTCCTCCATAAAAGAAGAGGGATGACTGATGAACCCACAGTCCATCACACCCCCACTCCCCCACCCCACCCCACCCCTTACAGGTTTACTAATTCTTTTTTAATCATGCTGACACACGTGTCAACACCGGTAATCTTCAGCACGCTCCACTGCAGGCATGGGTCGCCGTTGTCCTGGCAACAATGCATTTGACAGCAGGAATTACATACTGAGATGTGTGAGGTGCCAAGTTTACAGCCACCCTTGCAAACTTCAGGGGCTCTGGGCACTGAGTGGGGAATTGGAGTGCTTTTTAAAGAGTATCCAAGGGTTACTGATCAGTGAGGGAACATAAATATGTATAAAGACAGAGGAAAGGAGAAAGCACGCTGTGTCCTTGTAAAGACATGTGTTAAGGAGGTACTTTTTGAGCAGCAATCACTTTTTTGTCGTTTTTGTTGAAGTGCTTTGGGGAAATGGAAAAATAGTTGCTCAAGAGGGGTCCCTTGTGTGGCATGCCTAGAAAAAATCAGTGTCAAGCATGGTCAAAAATGACATACTATTTTTGTACAATACATACTGAAGGCTACTGAACCTAAATGTAACACTGAGACAACCACCAGTACTGTTTACATATTATCCAAGAGTGCCACCTTAAAAGCTATTTAATAACTTGCTTTATGAATCAAAAAGATATCCACACATTCATATTCTATGTAACTTCACGTGCAATAACGCATTATTTGTTTTACCGTCTTTCTATTTGTTATGGCTCCTCTAAATGCTGTACAGACTGTATGTTCATGCACATAAAGCCAAATAAAGTGCTACATAGCAGGTAAGTGCCAAAATAATCTGGTACTTGTCCTTGATGAGACAGTCAATAATATTAATTGTGCTGTGTAACCAGTGCATCAACTGTAAATCTTTTTTTTCCCGTCTGTAAAACAATAATTTCAAAAGCTTCTGGCTAAAGATTATCATAGTCAAGAGCCCTTGGCCATTTATGTGTAAAAACTGTTGAAGCCTCTCTGGAACAATCACTGGCAGTCTGTGAACTTGCAGTTCCTCCCTCGATTTATTGCCGTTGGGCTACATCTAATGACTCATGGTTGGAAAGCCATTCTTCGGAGAGCTGCACGCATTGGTCCCCTAAATGAGGACACCATGCAGTGTATTCGGGAATAATTTAGCATATTCATTCATTTCAGGATTTCACATGCAGATGAAGGAGACTAATGGTCATATGAGCTGATGTCCCCTGACTTTGTGGAAAAAAAGTCTAACAAGACTGAGTGCCCTTGTGCATGGCAATGATCGACATCTTGTCCTTCAGAACAGTCAGAGGTCTGTAACTCAATTAATTAACGTAAAGGACATTGGAAATGATTGTTGAAACCCTTGCCATATTCTTTGCACTCCAGAGGAGAGGAAATTGTACAGTGCAAGCAACAGAAGCATTAGCACGGAAGTCCTGTAATTGTATACTAATGACGCCAAAGCTCTGCATTTTAAGCACCTTCCAAGAGGAGAAAGACAGCGATTCCTTCTGCCTGATGATTTGGCCCTCTGCTTTTGTTAGGCGATGCCTTGGGAAGAGACAGCCACTCTTCAAGGCTCCACGATACGCAAAAGGCTGATGTTACTTAAGAGCTACATGTCACGTCCTTGCTGGGTTGTCTCTCCCGGCGGAGGGTGGAGTAATCACTCCAGGAGAGAAATCAGCCAGTTTCCACTAAACCCCCTGCATTTACATGAGGCACAGATGGAAAAACCTTGATGACTTCCCTGAAGAGCAGCTAGGATGTTTATAGAGGGAGCAGACCGATCAATGTTTGCTCTTGCATCCATGGCACTGAGGGGCTGCAGTATAGATCGTTCTTTTCACTGAGGAGCCACTAAGACTCCATGGGACCACACAACACCGGATGTATAGTGAACCCCACCTTGCAACAGACACCAGAGACCATCCATCAATAAGGAAAGTTAACAATTAAATTTCAATTGCCTTGGCAACAACACATTGCTTAAAAACCAAACTTGGGTGCTAATGAAGATGAATACAGCTGCTTTCCTGCATCTGAAGCCACTTTCATTAGACACCTTCCTTAAAAGCTAAGTGGTTCCCCAAAGCATTTGCAACTGTCTCAATTCTTTTTCCTCAGCCAGTAAACACAAATTGCTGCGATGACAATAACAGCCCTGAGGAGATACATCGGGGTCTCAAATGTTTCAAAAGGAAATATTGAATTTCTTCCTAAAATTAAGTTTGAATCCTGGGCAAGTAATGTTAAATTACCAACAAATGTACAAAGGCACATATCATATGGAATATTATATTTTTCCAGGCTCCAACCACCCATCTGTACCTTGTATATGAGAATTCATTAACATTGTACATTTGAGCAGTTTTGTTGATCAATGTTCATTATTATATAAAGACTGGTACTTAAGGTGGTTATGTGAACAAATATTTCTTATGGAATGTGTTTGGTTGGACATACAGAGCATTTACTCCATTGAGACATGGGGTGTGTTAGGCATATCCACCAGACTGTCAATGGGGTTCATTTTAAATGATTTGCTGTTGTTGCTACACACTTGTTGCTACACATTTACACTTAGTATTCAAGTGCTATTCATTTCAAGTGATAATTTAATATATGTCATACATAATTATCATTGTAACATTCAGCACACCACTAGTCATTTTTCAGAGGACAGTCCTTCTGATCTTACCTTAAACCTAGGCAATCATAGTGATGGATTCCATCAAAAAATAGCCTCATGGTGCAGCACTTCTGCAAGATTTGGTCTCTCCCACATAAATATCATTCATGTGGGACATGATAAAGGAATATTTAAGTGCACAGACAATGGCATATCAGAGGAATAACATCAAGTGGCCAAAGTGACAATGAAATCAATAGGAACAATGGCTGCCACACAGAAATACAGCAAGCAATCTTCATGAAAACAACATTAACTACAGGTAGGCAATTGATTTCCTTTCCTGTTGAGAAAAAACCCTGCAGATTGGGCTCATTTTTACATATGACTTCATGGTGTGACACACCGGGCCTGGATGAGATTCATTGGTATGAGCTGTATTCTGTCTGTGTGTAACTGGAAAGCTGGACCCAGGTGACGACCGGGTAAATAATGTCGTCCCCATCCGAGAGAGTCTTTCGGTGCGCACTTTATTAGGCGCTATGCGGCACAAAGTTTCAAATTTAACTGCCTGCATGCGTTAACACTGTCCCTAAAGCCCAGGGGGGGGGGATCAATAATTCAGGACTGAATCATTACTTTGATAAAGTCAAATATTAAAAAAGGAAATTGACTTTTTAATAGTCCCGAAATAGAAATGACACTTCCACCCTTCCCCCTTCCACATCCCTCCCTACTCCACGATCACTGGCTCCCCCCTCTCTCAACACGCTAATGCTTTTATGATTAAAGGGCTCTTAGTCACAACCCACGGGAATAATCTGCTTTAACCCGCACGTGGCCCCTGGTTTCCCACCAAAAAAAAGTCTGTCAACATAATGGTTGAACTGAATACCACACCCGCTCCAATGGTAAAGAAATTGAAAGCGGCTGATTATTTTAGGCTGATCAATCCAATTCATACAAATGACTGTGGCAGCACTGTAAAACAGCAACTCTGACAGAGTGTCTCCCCCTGACAGACAGTGTGAAAACGGAAATGTAAGTGTCTTCACAGGCTGCTTCCAGCAGCAGGTAGCAAATAAATAAACCCAAAAAGACTTTTTGTAAATATAGATTGTAGCATTTTCACCAGCTTTCAAAATAATTTATTGCCTTCAAAACCTTTATTCAGCCACAGGGATTTTCCATGAATAGATAAAAAGATTAGCGATCCCATATATTTCCTCCACTTCATTATATATGCATCAGTTGGCATGAGATCTAATAAATGGGCTCAATTTTTACTGCAGTTTACACCTACAGAATATCTGCGGGATCCAAAAGTTTTTTTATGAACATAGTGAAGGCAAACTCTCACACTTGAAGTGCTGCATCTGATAACAAATGTATTATTCCTTTGAAAAACATGACATAGGTAAAAATGGCCTTATAGACAAAGGCAGTGGGAAAATAGAAATATGGAGAGAAATTTCAACCATTGATAGTTGATCAAATTCTGAGCTGAACAAATGGACCTGTGTATTGTATGTGGCACCTTAAAATGATTATAATTTTCATGTGCATGACTAAATTGTTTGAGTCTCACAGTCCATGAACCAACTGAAAATGTATGGCCTTCAGTTGTGGCCCCTAATCATCAATATCAAGTTCTGTCATTTTGTCTAAAAGCCTATTTGCTACAATACCTGAAGATCAGAGCACTGAATTCCTAACCAAGAGAGCAATCTTAAAAAAAAAGATTAAAACTACTGCAAAAAACCACTGTGATGATTCCACAATGAAAAGCTAATTTACTGACACAAAATACAGTTATTTCAAGGCCAGATATCAGACACCAAAAAAGAAACATTGAAACAACTATATACTGTATTTTAATATGTAGAATTGCTCACCAATTTGCTTACAACACCTTTTATTTGACAATTAGGAGTGGAGGAAATGCACAGGACTGGACCTGGACATGGGACTGGAACAGGCTATGTGGTTTTAAGCATGCGTGTGAGAAGTGCATACAAAGACCTGCAAAGAATATAGCTTCCATGTTCCCCACCATGCTGGTGTTTTCCATCAGCTGTTCAAGCAGTGGTTGAACATTGTGATTTGTTCTTAGTATTGACAATGAATGCCTAACATTCACTCTAAACAGTGCCTAATAATAAGCATAAGCTTAGGTTCAGGGTGGCTGTCTACGAAGATCTGTGGGCTGGCTTATCCATTATTCGCTGACCTGCCACAGCAGAAACCCACACAAACAGAAGCCAGTTAACAGGATGGCAGTAGATGAAGAGAATTTCCAGCAATCCTCTCATCAGAAATCTGCCGCAACTATCCCCAGTCAGGATTTAATCATAACTTGTCAAAAAAGGAAAAACCATAAATGTCATGGCTTCCTTATTCCTTACATGATAATAACTTCCAGCACAATGATACACTAAGCTGCCTCAGAAAATAATTCCAGCGCTTTTCACACAACACAAAAAGGGGATTTGTCGCCTCGGTCTCGACGCCGCGCCACTAGGGAGAGAGGTCCTCCCTGTTACATTGAGAAAAGTGGGCTCCTGTTACCATCCTACAGCTGACTGGGGCCCAGAAGGCAGCTCCACTCCTGTCCTCTCATCAATGCGCCACTCCAAAGCGCAAGGAGAGAGACTATTATAGACCATTACCCTGAAAGCCTTCTGAGGCTTAGCAGGGAAAAGAACCTTGGATGGTGGCGTTTTATCATCAGTCATAGTGAATTGATGTCGACATGTCAGGTGTATGAGGTTACACAGTGAGCCAGCGACATGTTTTAGGAATCGATCTAAACCGAGGGCAGAGGCAGAGCAGAAACAGATAAAGAGCTGCAGATTGATACAGCAGATAAGATTAGATAGATGGCAGACTTATATAGTATACAAATAACCTGACAATTATAATATATTCCTGCCGTGAACGATTGGCAGGGAAAAACGAACACAAATATGTGCAGCTCCTGATTGACAACTAGTTGTTAGCAGGAAAAAAGCAAGTCCTATCGTATTACTACTCGTAACGCTCCAAAGCTTGGAATCAATGAAATGGGAATCAACTGATTTTTTTTTTTGACTACATTAAAAGGTGAGGCGTCCAGCTGATTTCTTGCCAAACTTTGTTCTGATTCCCAAGACAGACTCCTTCTTCCTCCAGTGCTGTTGTTATGCATCTCCAAAGCTGAGATAAGGATTTACCTATCAGCTCCATCGACACTGTGGGCTGCTTGAGACTCGAATGGTAGGTGTCTGCTGCCACCTGTTTGAGGGGTGGCTTTTGATGAAGAATGCCCTAAGAAGCCTGGTGACATTTGAGAGCTCTTCAAGAAGGACAGGGGAGGGGGGGCAACACACTCTCCGTTGGGACCACAGTATTTTTAGACCGAGTCTGAAGCCCTCTCCGCTGTGGAGGATGAGATGGGTGGCCTCACGTCACAGACAGGAATGGAGGCCTCGCGGTTAAGATATGGTGGTGACTTTGCCATAAGGCGATCGAGAAGAACTGGAGTGGTAATTAATGAGGCAAGGCCTCCTGCCCGCTTCTCATGATTCTGCCACCTTATCTCTGAAGAAGGAGCTCATTTACAGTTAAGAGGGTCACCCTCGCTGTTCTCTGGAGCGCAGATGATTTGGCTGGATCAGGTGTGCACATCTCCCGGAATCCCTTTCCATGCTAAACAGGGCGTTGCAGAGAGCAGGGCGCCCTGAAGAGGAGCGCAGGGATTACCGAACAGAGAGGCCCCCTGGTCCAATCAATAACAAATGCCCTCGCACCTCTCCCATCCCACCCCATCCCGTTCACAGCCCTGCTATCCCTGGTGGTGTGGTGTCACGCCTAATTCTCCCCAGGAACAGCAGCCAGCTGAGGGAGATTATGCTGGCTTCGGGGCCCATTGCATGGCTTAGTCTCCATTTCAAACGTCGGCTTCAACTATAAATGCACCGAAGAGGTGAGGAAAGCCTCAGACTTAAGAACTAGCTTTGCAATTTGTCCTTCCTCCTCCCTGTGAAAGAGGGGAAACTAAACCATTAGCTTTCTATTCAAGATCTTCAAAAAGATCCAGCTCCTTTTCATGCCACGGCTCATTTTCTCACCTTTTCAATGACCCTGTAATATTTATTTCTACATTCTGCTCACCATCCAACTGCATCAGAAATATCAATAACAGCAGACACCGAAGGCCAGATGCAATATGTTGAAATATTAGAGTTTCAAAATATCAGGTCCTAGTTTTTCATCATCGGTTAATGTGACAAGACGGGTGACTCTGCATTAGTGAAAAAGACAAAACTATAGATGAAATCAATCCCCATAAGGAGACAATTCACTTACAGTGCAATATGCCATAAATACACTCATTGATGCATTTGCTAAGGCCACCCTCTGTAACCTTGACAACCAGAAGAAAAGTGACTACTTTACATTAAAATGTACTTAGGAATGTATGACAAACAGATGAAAATTAGTATTTAAAAAAACTTGTAATGTCTCCATAACTTAGCAGGAGATTGCTTGGGTACAGGATATGGCAAATATTAAACCACTGATGAAAAATCAAGAAATCAGTGGGATTACTAGGGGGAAAGCAGTGCAGAGAAATAGTAGCAATCAATCTAAAAGAAAATACTGAGCTCACCAACGCACTCTATTTTGAGGCTTGTGTTTTTATGGATTGTCATAAATATGATCCCAGCTTGTGAACTTCCACTGACCTCCAGGCGCATTCTAGTCAATACTCTCAGCAAAGGGATCAGTGGAGCTGTTAAATCAGCACCAGTCTCTCTCCTTCTCTCCTTCCTCATTCCACACTCTGGAAACTCTCCACAAACAAACATGTCACACAGAAAGCAGCACATGCACGAAAACACCCAACTCATGACCCTAACAGTGCATGGACTGCATTACACAAGAACAGAACTGGGGCGGGTGAAGGCGGAGGTGCATGTTAGCTTAATTAAGGTGAGTATACTGCCATGTCCATGCGAACAAGCAACTGCTCTTAGAAGCAGAGTCCCATGTAATATATAAGTGATCTCCCACAGCCTATTAAAACTCTGGCACAATGAAAATTTACAGCTCTCTATACCTTATTCAGCATACAGAATTCAGTATGTGTGTCAGTATGTGTGTATAGACATATACTGAGAGATATAGAGAAGAAGATAGTCTGGTTAGGAGACGCTTGATGCTATGGTCCTTTGGAAAGGGTGAGTGACCCCTTCAACTGGACAGACAGTGAAAGCATAACCCTGGTTCTATATTGCAGGGCCACGTGGGAATCTGGTTCAAAGGGCAACCTCTTGGAGATAGACAGGTAGAGTGGAGTGCCTGCTGACACCAGCAGCTTGCCGCAATACCAGCAGAATTGTAATGTACAGTAACCAAGCATTTGGCACCTCACGTGATGTGACTCTTTGATTTGGTCCAATGTTTCAGCCTGGAGGCTGCTGCTTTTTTAATCCAGCAAAGTGCAGAGCAACTACAATGAGAAAAACAAGGGGTGGATAGCACCCCCCAAATGCCTCATGAATGCAAAACTAAAATGCTCCATTTATTTTGCTTGCAATTGAGCTCTTACCCTGTGAATGATTCTCTACAGGACAACACCATCAGGGGAGTCCCTTCCCATGGGCCATGCAACAGCACAGCAATTTTTCATTTATCTGTTCATGCTGAGAGACATTCCTGCATGGAGAGATACTGTCTCTGCATTAAAAACAGAGAGACAATTAGACGTATGCTTTTATTTGCAATGGAGATGTCTGGCTCTGAAAGGTTAACAGCGAGGTCGTTCCTTCCATTCTAATGAGCAATCCTAGCCTGGTTGCCATCATGCCCCACATAGAAATGTAATACCCTTCATTCATGGAGCACTGGTGGCTGAAAGTGGCACACTGAGGGTCAGCAGTCACTGTTGCCATCAGCTTTCATTTGCCGTATGACATTTACGAACAAATCTGCATCACATCGATCGTGCTCACCAGCACACTTGTCTTCTGCTTTGCTGACCATCAGAGGACAGCACCTTCTTCACAGGAGATGAAGCCATCAAACAAAGTGCTGGGATAAATTTGTGTTTAGGATCATCAGATACAGTCCATGAGCAAAGTATGGGTCTCTACATGTCTGTTTAAGTAATACAAAGGCATGCGTCCCAGACCAATGTGCACCCCATTTCCATGTGTTTCACTCCGGCAGCTGTTTTGACTTTAAACCAAAAAGTTGCACAGGTGGAGCTGTCCCATTGTGCCCTTATGCAAGGTACTTGACCTGACTTGTTTCAGCAAATATCCAGCTGCATAAAGGGTAATGAGGAAAAGATAAGCTATTTGTCTTGCTGTACCAGGGTGACAGCAGAGAAAATGAGTAATGAACATTTTTGTAAATATGTGGAGAGAAAAAAGGTAAACAGATCGACTGCGTACCAACATGTGAAGCAGATGCAATGTGGATCCAACTAGTGTAGAAACAATTCCATTTCTGAATGGAAATCCCACCCACAGCAAGGACTAGGACAGTCACACCATCAGCAAACAGAGAAAGTGGGGCTTGGTTACTTGAAGGCCCACTTTGACGTGGGGACAGGGAGGGCCAGACAGCCGAAGTAGCATCAGCCCCCCCCCCCCCCGTGAACCAGTCAGCATGCTGCAGGGTCATATAAAGGAGGATTACAGCACTTCACAGGGCGTAATAACCCCACAGCACATGCAAATGTTCCACCTTATAAGGAGAATTATGTTTGTGAGTGAAGGGGAATGCACCCAAGCTTGGGGTCTGAATCACGTTCTGATGGAAGTCCTGCCACGGCATAACAGGATTCACTGGCGACAGTGGGAGACCAAGTTGCCACGGTTACATTGAGGAGTCTTGCCTGAGGCGCCGTTGGAGAGTGCCATCTCAGCCGCGGCTCAGTAATCCCATAGCACGCTCTTATCACTTTCAAAGAAGTCTGGAATCGAGAATATTTCATATGTGGCTAAAAAAGAGGCCACTTTTGACAAGACCCGACCCGCTGTGCAATCATAATGGGGCGATAATTAGTTTGCAATCAGGCCAAGTAAATACACAATTCAATGATTTAGTTCTGGCAGGTAAGAGGAGTACTGGTTTACTGCATTTATATGAGACTTCACTCACTTAAAAAAAGAGCCAGTATTGATTTGGGTGACTCAATGGAGTACATTCGCCACGCTTTGTATCTATTTGCCATCTTTATCCTTGGCAATATGCTAGGGATAATATTTACTGTTTCTAATCACATCCATTTCCAATCAGGCATATAACTCTAGGGGATGGTGACATGATAAGGAAGCTGCGTATTTTTGATTACATTTTTCTTCCCGCTTCAGCTTGCGGCTGCAGCAGAAGTCAGATAGAGGCCACGGCCAAAACCCACGCTTCCTCCCCATAAGGAAGTACTGTTCCACAGGGCCTATACTGGCAAGAGACAAGCTTTTCAGAAGACTACGAGTTCCAAGGTCAGTGAAAAAAGGGAGAAAGGCCTGACTCTGAAATCCAGGGACTGCCAGATGTTTTCACTTCCAGTCCTTGCACTATGTATGCAGCCCATGCAGTTATTGAGCTAGGTCAGGTTTGTTGTGTCTATCCACAGGTGGTGTCATCATAAACGATTTGACCACGTGGTTCAATGGGGAGAATCAGGTTGGCTCCAGACAGTGATATTTCACTAATTTCGCACATGATGGAGTAACTGAAGTGATGCTGGAAAATCCATCTGCAGTCAGTTCCTTAAAATAGACCTAAATGTCTAAGTGCTGCTAAGCAATAGCCCTGAATGTCTACGATTGGTTTCATTTGTATCGATTGGCCATGTAAAAGTCCATGGCTGCCTTCAAGAACAATCTCTTCAAGTCAAGAACACAAATTCAGAGCACTCCGCCTCCTATGCCCCAACTGGAGCAGCCAACTTAAGAGGATGTTAATGGGAAAGCTGGCGTCCTTGTTTTAATGGCCCTACAATAAAGGCTGCCACAACAATGCCTCAGCAACAACATCAAAAAAACAAGGCTTTAGAAGACAGGATCAAACATGGAATCTCAGTGTAAGAGGAAGGAATTTCCTGGAATGACTGCATGCTACCCTTTCCACTGCAAGAGAGAGGTAAGGGCACTGAATGAGGGCATTTATCAGCCTTGTGTCCAACTAGCCATCCCATGAATTTTCACCCCAAATTTAATCAGCAGCATTTTATTAGAAACAGAAAAAAGGCAAGCTTTAAACATGTCAGCCTCCCATGGATTTTACAGTGAATGAGTGAAATGTCTTCCAGGAGGGAGAAGTATCTTTACACCTTCCCTCACCACAGACAGAGGTCTAGTGAGCTATGCGGCACTGGGGAGAGCTGCCGGACACTGCCCGTAAATATAACGATCCAGTCCCACAGCCCAGACAGCTCCTCCGCTTCTTTGAGGACTAAATTAAAAGCGCGGGGATGGCCAGCATTCGTGAAGATTATCGTTCACAGGGACGGCCAGCGCTGCCTCTCGGCTCATCCTCTGCAGGCTCTCTAATGCACAGAGCTGTTTGCCGAGGCTTTAGAGATATTCCCAGGGAATTAGGCCCTGCGCTCACTTGTCACTCATGCCGCCGTGCTTTGAAGCTTGAGCCCTCTGATGGGGCGGCCGCACTCTCCAGATACTGATCTCCCGCAGAGATCGCACCATGCACCCCCACCTTGTCGAGTGGCCTGCTCCCTGGAGCAGAGCGCCACCACCAGCTGCCAGCGTTGGATCTCGATCATATAGCACTGAGGCTCGGTTTATCAGAAAAAACCCCAAGGAATGTGGTTAGGTGGACATACCCTTAAGTGAAGGCTGCTGAATCAGCAAAGGCTTGGCACATCCAAACAAAAACACTTTCCCATCTTCAAAATTAATTCAAGTTCCAAGCTCCAATGGGGGGTAAAAACACAGGCATGGGTGAAACAAAGGAGTGGCAAACTGTAGGTGATCATCTTTTGTTCTGTTAAATTATAAATTTCATAAGCCGCTTAGCTACCTTTCTTGCAGTCTGACTTCACAAATTCCACAAAGCATCATGTGGAAAATGATGAATGAATACACCCTGATTGTACTGAGAGTTTTCATGGCAGGTTTACTGAGGGGTCTATTCCTACCATTAGCATCAACAAAAGCCTCAGCAAAACTCTCCCAAAAGGTGTGTCTGTTTTTCTACCCAGGCTTTGCATGTTATTTTGCCAGTAATCGTCCACAGTGTGACTCACCCAAAGAGCGGTGATTCATAATGACCACATGCGCTGGCATACCGTTAATGTGGTGGGAGGTACGAAAATTGGATGTACCTGTTAATATTGCTTTTGACGAATGATTTCTTATTTTAGTAGTGCAAGCAAGACTTTTAATGAGTATTACTTCTGGTTATTGATGAGTGCAATATAACAATATGCAATATAATCTTTATCATGCCACACGTTCCTGTCAAATCAATGAGTGTGAAACATGATATATTTGGAAATAATTGCACCGCATCTATCCCCAGGCCATATCCTCTAGATGGAGTGTGTGGAACAATGAGATGTGTGACAATTAGCTCCTTTTATGGCTGACGAAAGGTGCTGTGCCTCTTATAAGCCACACATTCATCCCGGTTTCCTTCACATTTTGATTAAATTTCCTAAATGTCGCCTAATCCAGTGATGCACTGCTTAATGAGGGATTCATGGCCCCTCTCCATTTCCCTCTCACTCCCAGAGGTCTAAAAGCATTTGCACATAGCTGCCTTCTAAAGAATTCATTCAAAGGTTTTCAACTGTAAATCACGATATACTCAGAGCCATATTCAATGTTCTGCATACAGCAGCAACCCATTCTTTTCTTAGATTACCATTATATTAAGCAGATAGCTTTAAAAAAAAAGGAGGAAAATGATGGCTTTATTTGTCACAACGAATCAGACTTTTGTGTCTCCCCAAGTCCCTTTTGTATGCCTTCTGAATCATTTATGATGGCTATAAGTTCCATATGCTGACACTCTTCACATTAAAAATATACTTCTGCATGAGTCTGTCCTATCTATGTTTTATGGGGTATACATCCATGGATAACTAGAATCAGTGCAATGCACTGAATATATGCATTTTCAGCCAAAGGCCTTACCTGAGCTATCATCCAGTATTGGGAATGCCTGACTTCCAATCAGGTAGTCATAAAGTCAAAAAGGATTTCACACTGAAACCTGAGTATTTTGATAGCGTTCTCGGTTCACAGGCTCATCGGTTATGTGAAAGACAAGCAAAAAATTTTTTTACAGGGGAATGCCCTAACAATGGGTTTGATTGAAACACATTGACAGAGACAGGAAGTGTATGGGGCTCCTTCTGGTACTTTTTTCAAGTCTTAGCTGTAAAGCACAGCATTTTTGTAATGAGGTGAAATTGAAACCTAGTCATCTGTTTAAATATCAGTGCTATTGTCAGATGCTAATGAAAACAATCTTTCAGTGTTACATTTGAATGCTGCAAATTGCATTAAAAAATACATAAACCCAGAGTGCCTGACTGATTAAATAAAGGACAGAGGAAAGAGGGGGGAAAAATTACCGAATCTAAGCCCTGTATTTCCTCCTATTATTTCTGCTGCTGCTGACTTTCAGGGACTTGAGATAAGTTTCCCTCTTATCGAAAAGCAATTTGTTGTGCCATTTTTATTCAGATGCATACAAATGAGAAAAAGATCACCCTCAGCCTTGTTTCTATTACCGTGCCAGAAATAAAAGCCTGGTTTCCTGTCCATCTACCATAACCACAACTAATAAACAACATTCCAAGCTTGTACTGAAGTGACCAGAATCACCAAATATTCCAGAAGCAAGGCCACTCTGTCATGAGAGCAACCATTTCATCTAAACTTGATTCATTGTTGCATAGTGTTGTACTGCTGCATGACAAATTCAACAGAGGGGTATGAACACAAAGACAAAACTTCAGTTTGACTAACTTGTAAGGCAAGAACCACTCTGCATTTTGCCAATACAATAAACAAATCACAGAGGTCCACAGTGCACAAATAGTCTCTTACCTCAGGGGATTGAAGGCAAACTTGACAGTGGGATGAATTAAGTGCACCAGCTGATTCTGGAATATGTTACAAAAAAATTTCAACTCAAAGGTAAAATGCCACTGAATTGTTCTTTCTTACACCGTGTGTTGTTTTTTGTTTGTTTATTTGAGAGATGGATAGACAACATGCTATTCTGTGCTATCACTCAAGTCTAAATCAAAGCCTCACAGAAATGTGCTTGTATTAGGTCTCCTGTCTGCCAGCATTCAACCTCCATCAACAGGAAACAGAACACCTTGGCTTGTGTGACAAGAGGCTAGGGGGCAGTGTTGGGCAGTCCCAGACCTCCCAGCTGTCTCCTGCAGAGACAAGGAGAATCACACCAAAGTGAGAGGTGCCAATACTGTGTTGAGAAACCTGTGACTACTGCCATGTCCAGTGTGTGGAGACCCACATTAGCTCAGAAGGAGATGGAGAGGGGGAGAAAGAGAAAGACAGAGAGTAAGAGATACAGAGAGTTTGACTTCTGTCAAAGTAGAGAGACATTGAGAGAAAGAGAAAGGGAATGATATAAAGAGAGAGAAACAGGAACAGAGAAAGGGAGAGATTGAGAGCTTTGCTTGTTGCCTTGTTATTGCAGGAGATGCTATGCATTTGGTCCTTTGACTAGTTCATAATTGACTTGCGCTTAACTGGTGCAAACCAACTGGTGTAAACCCTCCTCCCTTTTTTCGTGCAAGGAAAAAAAACAAACTACAGCAAATAGGTCACCTTTTAAAGTAATTACAGTAATTTACATCACTGCATTGTGATTCCGACCTGACAGATTTGTCCAGTAGCACTGTCCAGTCAGTCCGAATAGTGCAGCGCCTTTTTGTGTAAGGAAAAGAGGAAAGCTCAGAGTTGAATAAATCCAGTGACTAATGATTTAGGTGAACACATGACTTACGAGCCTTCTGAGGATAAAAGCCAATTAACTGAGCTGCAATTTCCAGTGGCAGATTTCCTTCATGACATTAAGCACAGACATATGGTAAAGTTGCACGTAATTGGATTACTGTGATTAATACAACTCGTCATTGCAGTTTATAATGTGTAAAACACATGAATCACCGCAATGACACCACGCTCCCTCTTTTCAGTCACAGATCTGGACCATATGATATGTCAGTCATCACCGCAGTCAGACACCTCTGAGAATTACAACTTAGAGAAGTGACCTTGGAGCTCACAGTCTAACAGAAATTTATGAGCTATTCAATGGCTGAGGCACAGGAAAAAAAGAGAATTTTTACAAAACAAAAGCAGCTGTAATGATTTAGAGAATATTGTTTAGCTATGCTGACAAAGCACAAAACAATGAATGCAAATTTCATTGGGTAATAGACCACAGTATGTGAATATCATTTAAATATTTGTCCCCAAAAACAACTTGCTGCCACCGACCGTCTGGAGGTGATCGCACTTGTAACATTTACGACTGTCATAAACCAAAACCTCCAAACAATTTCGTGCTTTCAGTCTGGCATTTCTAATTCTTAATGCCCTTTCCATTACATTAACTCATTTACAGCTTGTTCCCATAAAAAGATTCCATTTTTATCCTCCAAGTAACATGTGTCTGGTTTTATATAGTTCACGGAGCACATATAAACGAAACTACATGGTTTTGTTCGTCATTGCAAGTGCAGGCCAGTCATAGCCCCTCATGGAAGATTTCAGCCCACTTTCCCTCCCTGTTTTGATCTGGGCCGAGTGGTCCTTGCGTCCTGGGCCTCCAGCACCATGTTGCCCAAATGCTGGAAAAGCACCTGAAAGGGGATCTCGAATCTGAGGGAGATTCCAGAAATTCCTCAACATCTGTCCGCTTGCCAGGCCTGACATCTCCCCTAGCCAAGGTTCCCATCTCAAACTGCTGCCATCAAGTATTCCATCCGGGGAGTGACTGAGGCTTCCTTTTTTAATTTTTCATAAGCACTCGGATCCCTGTCTCCCCGCACCGTCTCCGCCTCGTCTGAGGCCTGTAATCAGTCTGTTCAAGAGGGAGCTCATTATAAACTGACTGCTCAGGCCCCAGCACCTCACTGCAGAGTCCTCAGCAACACCACAGCGCCAGAGCACCAAAGCATTCTCTCCGCGCGAGCAGAGCCACCACTAAATATGAGGTGGGCCGCCGCAGCACGGCAAACACTGCAAGGGCATTAAACAATGATGAGGACTGTGTCACTACTGTAGGCTTAAGGTGCCTTTTATGTGCGTGCACTCGGGTTCACGGAGGAGAAGCAATCCTGTTTATGGCGAATCACAATCGCCAAAGGGTAAAGCTAGGAGTATCCTTTGTCAGGAGACAGTAAAGGGGATTTGTTAGTAAACAGATGAAACCGCCCGTCTCTTGGGTGTAGTAAAAGGCCTTCTCCATTTTCAGACCTCTGTCCCTGGCCCCTCCGGGGGCACCTTATGTACCTGAGCAGGCAGTGGTTAGCAGATTCATTTCCTCCCTCAGGGTAGTGTCTTAGGCTATTGTTTTATTCCTCTCTCTGCCTCCATGGCCAGCCTGCATTACTGATCCCCACTGCAGGCAATGCCCTGCGGTTTATTGGTTGGCTGTGAATGGGAGCACAGGGCTTACGGGCAAATTACAGGCACGTGAAAAATTAAAAGCAGCTGGCCAGGATGTTTCCTACAAGTGTTCCCATTGAGCAATCGTGTTTCAGGAAATAGTACACACAGCAGGCTGGTAGCAGAGCGGGCTGAGCCCAATCTGCCTGGGGCAAGACTAGCACCCACAGGGCCTCGGTCGCCACACCATAGATGCAAACAGAGACCCAGTGATCCTTGAAAGGATATTAACTCGATCATAACAACATTTCATTCAGCTGTGTTGGGTCTTTGAGGAGGACTCAGAGGCAGAGAGAGAGTGTTGGAAGTGAGAGAGACAGAGAGAGAGAACACGAGAGTGAGGACAGATGTTGATAAGTATGCACCACTGCGACTCTTCCTGGTTCTGTTTGAGGAAGGCCAAATTATTAATAATTATAGTGATTAATATTGATGATTAAATGTTGCCATTAATGATTATTCCCATAATTAGAATCAGCAGGATGCAATATGCTGGGTTTTTAATTTCCAAATGCAAATCAACCACCAACCACCTCCTCCTTTTTTTCATTATTGGATTTTCAGCCCAAGAAGAATACGTGTGCTGGAGCTTTCCCCTTGGTTTACACAAGGAAACCCCTTGAAATAACACTGTTTTTTAGTGCACTATCTCCAGTTCTGCTCTTCTAATCCTCCATATTGTGCTGATTTTCCTAAGGACAAGAATGAACATAAAAACAGCATGTCTAAGAAAAGATTAACCTTTGAAAAGGATTTCTGGATTTACAAGAGTATTTGATGAGTCAAATAAAAACAACACCAGATGTCTTCACTAGCATACAAGAGGCAGCCAAAACTCTCCTCAAGTACAAGAAGGACCATAGAAACAGCACTGAACCTCAGCATCATCTGGGAATTGGCAAGTGATACTGCTTTAAACAGACAATGGAACATACAACAGAACAATTAACCTGTCCATGAAGCCATGCCCACCAATTACTAAGACATGACATGAGAGCGGGTCTTGCTATATTTTCCCACTTTTGATCTTTTTTTTCAGTGGTTTTTCAGTTTTTAATTGCACAATGGCAAAGCTTAAATGAAACTAGGTTGTAAACAGAAGTTTGATAGCTAACAATACAGAGATGTCGCTGTCTTAACTTCATTGTAGCTAGACAACAAATATCTTTCTCAAAATAGTCACTTGCTTTAATGTGAAACCATAATGAAATTATCAAAATATTAATGATGATTTGCTCGTTATACCTAACATGCGTGATAATCTGGTGAACAGAACTACAGTAGCTAGTCAGTTAACAACCTACAAAAGTGCAGCAAGCTTTCCCCTGGATACTCTCACATAGCTAGCTAGCAAGTTAAAAGCATACCCTGTGCTTTTTTCATACAGAGTAGCTAACACTTACAACACTTTAGAAATCATTTGTTGAAAGGGTAACTTTGCAAATAACAGTTATACCTAGGCTCCATCTTTGTTTTGACAGCTAACTTACTCCATCACCCACATGCAAAACATGACGTCCTTAGTTAATTTTGGTTTTGGAAATGGGTAAAATGCATACTCTGATGTCAAAACATGACAACCAATCAATGTATCCAAATAGGCATTTTGGATTTATTCGTCTGGGGTTGGCCAGCATGTGTTGTTTGAACATGCTCTTGCACATCTTTTTGTAGAATCTCTACAAAGTAGACTCTCTATGTCGACTCCCAAGCTGTGGGCCAGCAGGAAGGCCAAGTGTGACCACACCGTGTCACCACAAAAGCCCCCCCAGCTCAGAGCTTCGCACCTTCTTCTGCTAACTTTAGCCTCCGTTTAATGACCTAGGTGGACAGTTATCCCCACCAAAGATGGTACAGACACAACAGCACTGGTCATTAAAAATCTTATGTCTTTGGCAGAAGATAATGTTACTGAGCCTGTCGTCCACAGTGCTAAGAGGCAGGTAAACCAAATTACAGAAGGAGGTCTAGGCTCCCAGCCAGTGGCAGGTCACATAAATCTTTATCTGCTTGGGCTCGACCGCACTTCTAACTAACCGTATTTGTGGACAATTTACAGCATCAGATCTCCTTTAAAATGGGCCCGTAAATGAATCTTGGGGGGGGGGCTGTAGAATGCAAGGAGGGATAAACCGCTGCAAGGTTTATACTGCTTGGTAATCTTAATCCCTAAGTATCAAGGCCAGCAGAGGTGGGGCCAAGAGTCACAGCGCTGCACACCCTGAGCCAGCAGCTAACAGCTCAGGATATCTCTCCAACTGTGTGAGTGTACGCCATTCATTTCATGCAAGCGGTACACTGAAGAATAACACTGGTCACTGGTCCAAAAACCAAATCCCTGCCACAAGTGCTGCTGCACTCTTGAACAAGACACCACAAAAACAATGTAGCAGTGGCTCACAACATGTAATAGCAGAAACCTAAGATGCAGCATAGCACGTTTAGGACCACAGCCAATCAGGGACCCCCACCCTGCTCCAGAGCACACATCTGAAAAACGAACACTTCTCGAACAGGAGGAGAAAATCACCAGATGATTACAACACAGCACATGTCAGATACTCTTCATCCCCACTTACCATCTGTCATAAAAATGTAGCCAGTGGAAAATGCTGACCTGTGGCAGTAGAGATTTTTTTCCAGAAGGGACAAAACTGACCTCTAAAACAATGTGCTAGGAAGTATGTCCTGACCCAGCTGTACAAGAGACTACATCAGTAGGGCTGATATGCATCAAGACGGAGATTTAACAGCAACATAGGGAAAAGCGTTGTTTTTATAATGGCAGGAAAAAAAATGGAAAACTGAATAAAGCAGTGTCCGACAGGTGAAACACTCATGGAGATACGTGGAGACTGTGACAAACGGACACTTTGGCCAAGATGCTTTTCCTTCCACGTGAACAGGCCGCAGAGTAGCACTGTTCGTCAGTTCCGACCCTCCGTATTGCCAAGGTGTTCAGACACGTCAATCTGCTTTTCCCAGGGCAACTCGATGGGCCCCATGGGAATTCCATCAACCAGCTTGATCATCCGCTGTCACAGCCGGGTTCCACAAATGCCCAGGAGCTGGAGAGCTAATCCTTGTGCGTCATGGTAAGATGGATGTGTCCTTGCCTATCCATCCATCTGTTTTCTCCCCCCCTACCCACCAGTGCACAGTATCTATTGTCTGGGAGCAAAATGGAAACCGTAGTAGGTTTGGATGGAGGTCAGCTTGAAAGAACCCCCCCCCCACATTGGCTCCACTGGAGATAACTTTGGGGCTTAGGCATAATTGCAAGGGTTTTGAGTGAAAGAGCAACAGGGAAATTTCTGAGAGCTCTGTAACCCCACAAAATAACAAATCAGGGGTCCTGATCAGTTATAACTGTAACTCATACCATTTGAACCAATGGACACATACAGGTTCCAAGAAAGTTAAAGAGGTGCATTAACAGGGGCCAAACACCACAGTGAAGCAGCTGCGTAGGGAAATACGCTTGAAATGAGCAGGTTGCAGGTTTGGTTCCCAGGTGGGGCTGTGCTGCTGTAACCATACTTAACCTGAATTGCTTCATTAAGCAAACATAGTAGACATAGCATAAAAGTACACAAAAACGTGGCTCTACACAACAAGGTACCTACTAAGTGAATAAGTATAGTAAGTCATATCTGGGAAGCTCCCCATGACATGAGGTGGAGTGTTGAGGAAAGGGTGAGTGAGACGCCGAGGGACTGAGGGATCCCCAACAGACATGTGCTGCTCCCTTCCAGCCCTGTTAATCTCCCAGATCTCCGCTCTCTCACCAGCACTGCAAGGACACGGCCCCTCCGGTGGCAGATGCCCCTGCCATTCCTCATTGCTCTCCATCTCCGTCTGCAGCGCTCCGATGAGAGACGGTGCGGAAACAACAGTTCAGAGAATGCAAGCTCATTTATGTCCATGAAATGGCTGATTAACCACTGCATTCACCACGATGAAAGATATGTTGTTCATTTGTTGTCTACTGTGCTTAACAGCACGTATTCAAGCTGCTTTGCAGCAGTTGCAAATCAGAAGAAATCCTGAACCATACTGAACGCTCATTAAAATATTTATGAATGTACTTGCATAAAGCATTTCCCAAGAGACAGCTCTTATGGAATAGGGTTAGATATTTTCCATGTTCCCCTGAAAACTCAGCAGCACACCAAATATTCACTCTAAACATAGTGTATATAGAAGAGGCCACTTACGGCAAAGCAATGGAAATATTGCTTCTATTGTTGGTGCGCGAGGAATAATGAAACAAACTATCAAAGGTATTTATGTCAGGGAACAGAAATTAATAAGCATGAAAAAACAATAATGCTTGATGCAGAGCACATGAAATGATTATAGAAAACACCAAAACTAATTATTTCAGAGCAAGTAAAATGCTTAAGACTGAGATCGGAAAGGTTAAACTAAGGACGATGTGACTCCAAGCAAATCTCTCAGATATGATCCAGTGCACCTTGCCTACAGCTGTTCTCAGAATATCATGTTATATGTAGACACATTATTGAACATACTACATGTCAGCCATCAAACCATTAATGTTTACAAAGCTATTGTTTTGACACTAGCCTAACACTTTCACTGTCTTACAGCACCGTGGGCTTCAAAAGCAGATGCGGGTAATTTACATCTAATGTCATATAGCACATCCTATTCAGTGCCAGAACACCTGTCTCCTGCTCACTCCTCAAGGCTATTTGCTTGGACTTTGATTTGGTTACATTTTGACAATTTTATGGAGTTATATTTGCAGTACCACTCAGTACAAATGTGTATGATGATTATGATGTCCTTCATTTTCATGTGATGAATAATAAGGATATTCATAACATACATTGTCATTCATATCAATTTCATTCATTTTTATGGATGGAAAACAAATAGAAAACAATATTTTGTCTACCCATACGTAGAACATGCTTGCATTAGCTTCTGTAACGTAAATGTTACAGTCTTTAGCACTACATCTGCATAGCTCACAGCTCTGTTGCAATTTACTGACTGCATTAAAAGGATTGTTGTAGAGGGTTCTGCCAGTGTCTTTTTTTCCATATCCCTTAATTAGTTTCAGCAATGAAGACCATACCAAAATAGAATGACTGTATGCGCTATATAAGTGGTGCCAGGTAGTAGGCGTATACAGAGAAGCACATTGTCGAAGGCCGGCTTGATAAATCCTAAACAATTCTGACAAAGATATGCAGACAGCTCCTTAGTCTGTTCTATAAAGGTATCATAAAAGGGCAACATTCACACTAACACGAAAGAAAACAGCACGCAGTTCAATTTCACCATACGGTAAATGCAAACAAATAAATAAATAACATATCAGAGCATGCATATTTAAAACTCATCATGGCTCTGCATAACTTGCTCAGTAAAATGCTCAACGATAACAAATCACCAACTGCTAAATGTGCCACAAAAAAGAAGAACCCAACAGCTACAATACTGTTGGCAGGATCATTATCTGAAAGAGCATTACTACCAAATTCTTTCATTTCTGCTATTGACAGGATAATTAAAAAAAAAAACCCAGAGACTAGTTAGGTAGCCTTTGCTCATTTTAGCCAAAGAGTCACAATATGCAATCTTGAGAGTTTCTTCCCATGATGCAACTGCACACAATTTCCACCAGTAAGAAAGAAGACCTGATCAGCGGCAGGGCTTCTATGGCTGATTAATTGCTCTTCAGTCTGAGCAGAGACAAACTGAGCAGCATTTAACCTTAACCACACACACCCTCTCTCTACTGCACCATCATCAGTATATAGCACTGGCATCCAGATACATTCTCACATTGGACTGTTTTTTATGTTCAACACTTACCTGGTCAGCCTAATAGAGTGCTTCAAGATCTTCTTACAATTAATGCTCATTCCACACAGAGCAGTTTGAAAATGTATTTGTAAATGTTCTTTCCATCCCACTCTACCCCTCTAATGTTGTTAAAACAGTTTCTTCATTATGAGCTGGAAGCTATCAAAATCATTAGCCCAAATTTTTACCCAAGAAAAATTCAACATGCTTCATACTTTATATGTACTTTCTCAAAAACCAGACAGGCGGAATATCATTTGTGAATTCTCATTTGTTGTGAGGAGATGGCCCCTGACTGAAAACAGGGGTCATAAAGTATCGATGGTTATAGATATCTTCACTGTTTATTATAATCTTAAATCATCTGCCTCTGAGCAAACTTTTCTCTGACACATATTGCCGCCTGTGTGTGAGTGGAGGAGAATTGCCAGTGAGAGTTTTATGCTTATGAGCATGACACTATTCAGAGAAAGGTAAATCACCTCTCAGGAGAATATGTATATTTATGAAAAGAAATGACAGCGTAATCTCATTCAGAGTGAAATCGAGGCAGGTCTGTTGTTTATGTTGTGCGGTATATTAAAACAGCAAACAGACTTAATATATAGGTGGAGGGGACAGGAAAGTAAATTGCTGGCGCCTTACCTAATACTCCAAGCCGGTAGTTCACGGTGATGACAATGACATTGCCATAACTTGCCAAGATGCTTCCATCAAACATATTTCCAGTGCCTTCCATGTATGATCCCCCATGGATAAATACCATCACTGGCTTGGGGCTACCGCTTTCACGGATGTCTGGAGAAGGAAAAGAAATAATTAAAGGGCAAATTAAACCTGGCAGCCTGAGATTCAGTGTGAATTGTAGTTGGCTTTCAATGTTACACTGGCTTTAACATTAGTGGTTTGAGACAAAATCAGCTTTGGATGTCAGACCACCCATTTCCTAAGCAACATGTATGTCTTGTTCCTGGGGATTGTACATTGCATTTTGTTTACATGATTTGTGTTCTATAATGACTGATTGACCTAACATTTGGGTTAGCACCTGTAACCAGTGCATTGCTGATTTCCACCTGAGAGGCAATCTGCACTGAAGGTGTTTCCATGATAAGCAATCTGATGGATATTTAGTTTAATGAACATTAAAGGTGAAGACACAGGGGGAAAATGATAGACCTCAGTTTATTCATTTGGCCAGTGCCTTCTGCAATTCGGCCTCCCGGATAATGCTTTCCATCATATTTTTTGCATACAATCAAGTTATACCGCTAGAACTTTACATTACATTATTGGCATTTTATCTTGTCCAGAGTGACTTACATCAGTTACAGTTTTTTATTTTTTTAACAATGTTATCCATTTATACGGCTGGATATTTTACTGAGGCAAATATAGGTTAAGTCCTTGCCCAAGGGTACAGCAGCAGTGCCCCAGTGAGGAATCGAACTGGAAACCTTTCGTTACGAGGCCTGCTCCTGCACCACTACGCTACACTGCTACCCATTATATAACAATATCATTGTATAATAATATCATCAAAATGAATACTCCAGGTAGTCAATTCATACAATGCTAAAATTACTTCAACATTTGATTTGGCTGCTGCCAAATGTATAAAGGGCAAAGGGTTGCTCAAAATTACTTGTGTTTTCCAGGCATTTATCTTAATAAACTTTCTATAAAACAATAAAAAAGTAATCAAGAATTATACGGTGCTAAATATCCACGAGTGACAGACACTTTATTGATTTTTGATGTTTGGGGACCTATTTCCGGAGAGTCTCCAAGCAAAGGTTTCAGCAGCAAACACAGAGCAATTAATAAGCAAGCAAAACAGGGACACTCGACTTCAAAATGGAGAGGGATCCAATTGCAACTGAGCGGCGTCCCGTCCTTTTCCTGTTCAAGTTGGTTTTCTTGTTCTGACTGTCTCTGGGGCCCCCTCATAACACAAAGAGTGGAGGAGCAGAGAGGGGAGTGGAAGGGCATACTGCAGGGTACCCTGTTTTTCATCTTTCCCTTCCCGGCACACATAGTGCCACATCTTCTGCATTATTAAACAGGATCGTGCCATTGTGGTGTGTGTATATGCGTGCATGTGCATGCTCATGCCTGTGTGTGTGTGTGTGTGTCTGTGTGCATGCTTGTGTGTGTGTGTGTGTGCCAGCAGGAGGGAAAGCAAACCTAGATTGTTTTTTTAATTCGCATATCAGAGTCCTCACATCTCCCATTCACTTTGATGAATTAATTGAATCACACCAGACTGGCTGGGTCTGCACAGGGGCACAAACCAGTGCTGCAGTAATATGGAGCACAGTGCCACCAAACATATCAGAATCTCTCAAAGTAATTAATGAGACCACCAATGCGGTGGTTCTTTTCCTCATCCCGCAAAGGTATTGTGGCAAAATGTTCATTTACAGGGGAATAAATAATATAAATTTTAAATCCACAATTTAACAGTCCTTGAATAAATCATGGAAAACGTCCTCAAACCATCACGTCAAACTAACTTAGGAACGCGACTGAATAAAACTAGTTCAACTTCATAATAATCACATAATAACACATAATAACACATAATCACATGAGACCAGTCTTACAGTTAGTCATTAAACCCTGGCTTGTCCTTCACATGTGGGTACTCTGATTTTTTTTTCCCTTCAAGATGAAAAAAACATTACCAAAACACAGGAAGTGTAAACAAGACTTGAGATACATTGCACACTTGCTGTGCTCCTCAGCTGAGGTTTCAATAACTGGTCATATGCACACAGCAGTGTAGATGGTGCTGGTCTGCAGTGCCTGACTGATGGTGGATAATGGATTCCCTCCAGCTGACTTCACACATAAAACCATGTTCATGTGAGCAGGGCATCATTAATGCCATCAGAAGCCAGGGCCACATCTTCTCCCCATGTCAGGCCTGTTTATGCTAAACAGGGAGAGATGCCACCTGCTCCAGTCTGCTCCGCTGCCACTGTGGCACGTGTCTCCACCCTCCTGCCCACGTGGGAGAACCCTATCTAAGGGGAGCCCGTAGCAGGCAACTGTGCAGGGTCATAACACCATCTAAGGTGATAAATTAATCTCTGGTACTGCACAAGACCACTTTTTACAGCTCATGTTCATACCTGATTTGTTTTTGAGAGATGGCTGATGAGCTATTTCTACCTAAACTAAAGTGACTAAAAAGCGTCTAAGAGGGGCATGCAGTGAATGGTTTGCAACTGCTTTTGAGAGTACATTATAGGGCTTTCCAGAGGGGCTGTTATCAGGGAACTGGACAGACTAATCCTTCTGTGCCGGTCCATTCATCTCATTACTCAAAGTGGCTCAGCCCCAGCATCTGTTCCCAGGCATTGCAGTACAATTTTCAACCTCGGCTCCATCAAGGACCACAGAGAAGAGGTTTTAATGTATCTGCGTTGGTGAGAAGCTTCACGCCAAAGAATAACTGCTGGTTCATGAGAAGCTACCTGCTCATGTGGGGCTCCTCTTCAACAGCTCCAGGGTTTGCATTTTCCCCCTACCCCCACCTTTCAGTGATCTGAAGACCGTGCTTCTATTTTATACAGTGGTGGATGTCATTTAAAGCCATCATTGACAGTAAGGAAGAGATACATGGCTTATCAATCTTCTGACTCATAGCAAGAATTTGTTGGTTTGAAGCGCAGGTAGTTGGGTGGTTGTAGCATTTACAACGTTCTTGAAATATTTTGAAACAACGAGCAAAGGGATGGGCCATTTTTACAGCCAATCTCTCCCAGTTGAATCAGGGTGAGAGATTCCCCTGCATTAAAGCTGGATAAAGAACCTCACTTCCCCCAGGAAATACCATGCTGAGTCCACTGTGCACTGTTTTCACAGCATATTGCCTCCAACATTAAAGAGGATTATCCCTCTGGCTCCAGTTTATATTAAGTTAATTCATAGAGCTCACAGGGATTTCACTATACATTTCTACTGCCTTAATCTTTTGATGTGGATATCCTGGAGACCCTAACTTGCCACAGATAAACCATAATGGCCACTTCTTTGTATTATTATTATTATTATTTCCTTTAATTTCACTTTTGAAATTAAAATGACATTTGGCAGAATGGCACACTAGGTCCTTATGAAATGAAGTGACCCTTAAGCATTACACTATTTTTATTTCACTTACTGCACTGGAAATGCGTAACAATAAGTCAAAATTAAAGTTCCCAGAAGTACAATGTTGTACAATGTTACACTCAATGGTGTTAAGTATACAAGACTTAAGGAAATCACCAATATGTACAGGAATATCCACAGTTTAGTGCATATAGCTCAGGAACACACCATGTTGCGTAGGAAACTTTCAGGGGCTTTTTCCCCCTGACTACAATAATGTGAGTGCACATGTTAGTACTGATTAAGAAGGATACTTCTGTGGGGTTTCAGAGTACCATTTTAAAAAAAGCATAAGGGTTGAAAAATCATGCAAAAAAGGTGTGAAGAATTGAGAAAAGGGATATTAGTCAGTTTAATTTTTGGGGGGTGGGATGCAACATGTAAAATATAAACAAAACAAAAATACAAGTCAAGCAAAAACCTATATTAGATTTATTATAATTAAGTATTATAGAATGACGGGAAACAAACATACTCTTAGAACATCAAGCAAAAAAGACAAAACACATCCAGCAAAAAATTAGGAAGAAAAAGAATCTTCACTTTCAAAAAAAAAAAAAACGACAAGAAATTTAAGAAAAGTAAAAGAAGATAAAAATTGGAGGGTTCCTTGTCATGCATATCAGGTTGGCATCAAAAAATACCTTCATCCTCAGCACCGTCATTATCACCTAAATCATCATTCTGTTTCTTTGTAAGGGGACCTAGGATCAAGAGTGGAGAAAATGGAGGAAACAGAGCATTCAAGAACACACAAACCTGAAAAAAGTGCTGAAAAGATACAGAAAATCTTTCATTGCTTTCTCTTTTAAAAATCATATCTGTTTCAGTCAAAAAAGGCGACAATAAGCAGATGCTACATTTGTGGACCTAGTAGAAAGAGCAGAATACTAAGTGAAGAACTGGGCTACCAAGAAACACAGAAGAAGAAAGCACTCTAAATCTTGTTAAAAAGCAGACCCTCCAATTAAAAAGAGTTCTCAAAAACAATTCCTGCCTGCATTGCTTTTACAAAACTTTAGGAAGTAATGCTAATTGCCGTACTACTATTAGTACAAGCAATAATATTTGCAGTTTAAACATCCCTCCCGCCTGCCCGAACATGTTAATAATCACACTTGAACATTTCATAGGTAATAGCATTGGATTACTTCCAAAAAACCTTTGACAGCTGACTGCTTTATTATTTTTAATCATGACAATGATGTGAGTTGAGTGTTATTTTTAAACAATTTAAGTGTATTGTGAAACCGAATGGAAAAATTATGGAATGAGGCTAATTGTGTGTCCATTTTACATATTTCAGTCAAAAGAGAGACAATAAACCTGGAGTATATGACAGAATAAAATGTGATCTGCACCTAGTGCATGGTGAGTAGACTAAATATCACAAAATGTAGTTAGATTAACTGTTTGATGCAGGAGGAAAATTACAATAGAATCAAAATTAAAAGATGTACTTTGACAGCAGGCTGTAAGGTACCAAAGTGCAAATGAAAAAAAAAACATTTAATTAGTGTTTTCTAATATATGGGGAGATGTTAATAGCTTATATGTATAGTATTAGTTTTCAATTTGCAAAACAATAAAGCAGGAAGTCAGTCAAAGGCCGTGGCAGAGTATTGCAAATGACAAGAATTAATTCCAAAGGATGCAACACAAAGGAAACACCACCCATACAGCAACAGGCAGACAAATGTGACAGAAGACAATGTTCATGCATGGGACTTCTCAACACATTCCAAACACGTGGATCATGGGAAGGTGGGGGTTAGCACGCGAGAAGCTGTGGCTGAGCATGATGGAGAATGTAGAAGCTTCCACAACCAGCATCGTACAACCATCCAGTCATGCAGCGATATGAAAACACAAAGGACACACACTGGACTGATAGTGGATGACAGATGACAAGCCTCTGAAAGCTGAAAACCATGCATTTATTTTTGTATTCATTTTACTAGTGTCAAGTCAATTTTCCTGTCTTTTGCCTTAGTGAAGACTTAACTACTGTAGGCATGACAACACCTTTCTCTATGGTATGAACTGCAGAAAAAAACAGAGGTTAGTAAAAACTGGATGTGGGGAGCAACCATTTCTTTTCTGACAGGTGAAATTGATTGACAGAAATATAAAAAGTACATGACACAGACAGTTCACATCATGATTTAACATTCTGATTCCGTAAATCTTGTTTCCTGTTTTATTTCACAGTGTGTAAAAGGTAAAAATCAACATTCCAGAGATGAAATCTTAATAATGTTTGTTGCTGAATGGCAGTTATACTACTACACATCTGTTATTTCTCAGGTGAAAATGTAAAAGATGCATGTTTTAATACATGTCATTTTTAGAGTCGGGAACAAGGATGGCATTGTCCACCTGCAAACAGTAAACAGCAAATACAAATGATAAGCAATAACAATTACTATTGTTACTACAACAGACAAACACCATTTAAAGTGTCATCTTTACGCCCACCTGCATGTTTCCAAAACAGAGCTTTTGTACTTTGTTATTTTTAAGAAAATGGAAGTATACAATAAACAATAAGTGAAAAACTATCTTGGTGAAGCAGTGAAGAAGCGAACTTTGCAATTGAAAATACAAGGACCCACAGGGGGATGAGAGGATGGCCATGCCCATAGCCACACCCATAACAGAAGCCCCCATACTCCCATCTCCACAGCCCAGCCTCCTCTCCTCCTAAAGAGCGGAGACGGATGGCTCTGGCAGGCCACACGCAGACTCCTCCACTGTTCACGCAACCTGGATCCACTCCATCACGGGCTCCGTGCAGCTGGGCACAGGTACGTTACGGTGCGGGGCCCATCAATCAGATCGGGGGAAGTTTAATATCAGACAGACTCTGGCACATCTGTCTTCTGTCAATGTTATACTTCATCATTAGAGCAGGGTGACAGAGAGGTCCATGGGCAGCCCCCGGGCCCGTTAAATGGGTAAAGGTTCCTTTCCCTACTGAGCCCCACTTGGTTGCATCCCTCTGATTAGTGGGAGTTTCTCAGAAGGGTGAGGTCGGAGGGTGGTGAGGTGGGAAGGCACCACTTAAAGAATGTCTTATTGGATCTTCTGTTGGAGGAGTCCACTTGTCTGGTTGAGACAGACTCAATAAGTGCACTGTCGGAGAAACTCTCAAAGGTGTATTTTATTCCAGGTGTGAGGAGAATGATGATAAGTCTGTATTGATTTACGATTCATAATATGAACGCATCTTTTTCATAAATGCACTTCTATATTCCCTCTCTGCCCACATTGATTTGTATTCATTTCTGCCTGATAAACAGCAACTTCATGCCTCAACACCGCTTAAAGCTACAAACAGGTAAGTTACAGCTGGCTGAGTCCTAGTACTGCCCCAACGCACCATGAACCCCAAAGCAAGGGCCAGGCAGGGTAATTAATGTTCAGTGGCTAGATTGATTTCAGATAAAACAGGGCAGGCATTTCCACATTTTTTTTCTTCCAAGACTGTAGGTTTGCTTGAATGGAAACTAACTCTGATGACGTCAGGTATCCAGATCCAGAAACAATCAGAACGTAGGACCCATATTTACCTCTGATATACACGATTTACACAGCACTGGAAAATGAGCACGGGTCAAGCCTGTCAAAATATGAAGGTGTAACACATACACCCAGAGAAAGAAGAGAAATGTTAGGGTTTCCAAATGAATGATTCAAGTCCAGATGGAACCCAGGAAAGAGGCAATTACTCCTAAAAATGCACTGAGCTACAAACAGGTTACAAAACTCTGCGCCTTCCAAATGTCACCCAGCAGGCTTTAGAACAAAAACAGACAGCCCACAAGCAGGATCTAAATGGGCTTTGCACTGATTCACCAATGCCCTCGTGCAGACTCTGCGGGGCACACACTAAAGACAGCTCAACCCCAATGTTTTTACAAACATAAAAATATCAAAGTACACTGAAGTCCACCTTGGTTTTGTGTAACACAGCAGCCATGCTTGAAACATGTCCATGCTAGCCTTAGTCAGTATACAACACAACAGCCATTACCCATTTAAGCATATACACCTGACTTTCATCTTCCAGTGTAAGGGGACTCATATCATGAGGAAAGCAAGACTGGGCCTTGAGTGTCATACTCTAAAACAATTCCGAAGCCAAATCCCAGAGGAGCATTATATGCACAGAACCCAGCAGACAGGGGTGTGTGCAAGGGCCAAAGCATGCATATGCAGGGTGGCTGTTCTGGGGCTTGCACAGGACAACGCTTCGCGCAAATGTTGCCTCAACAACCCTAGGGGGGCAACCAACCATGGAAGGTAAACTAAAAGCCTCTGTGACTCTCCTTATGTTCCCTCTGTTCCAACCGAGAAAGCACCTTGTGTATTCCGCTGTCATTAATGCCTGACAGTAAAGGAGCAACCGTTACCCATAGAGAAAGACATCCGACTGGGAAACGGAACACGAAGATCGTGCCGTTATGCTTTCTGACAGCGCCTATTACCCAGCAGTTTGCAAGAGACACGTCAAGAGATCTCCCTGAGGATTCAACTCTCTTTTAGGCAGTGTGATGCATGCAGTTAGACATTACACTATCCACCAAACGTGTCAGACAATTACGTCAAATGTACGACAGCTTTTTGTTTTACATGGAACTGGCAAATGTTCACAGGCCCTTTCCTGTCATTTCCCCAAAATGTCATAGAAAGCTTATAATTTTGGCACAGATGTGGAAGATGGCATCAAAGACCTTCTTTTTCATCTAATTCAGACCCTCTCCATCATGAATATTTCATGGCCTTAGATGAATGCGCTTCTATGTTTTTTTCTTCTACCGAATCAGGGCAAACGAAGAAACATATCTAGTTCATGTGTACGTACACACTCACCAAGTGCCTCATAAATATTTGATTCCCCTTGCATGGCTGACATTCTCTGGATTGAAAGCAAGGGTCCAGGAAACCCGGCAAAAAAAGATCTGATGCCGCCTTGAAATATCAATACTGAATGTCATAAAAGGCAGGTTATTTTCTTAGAACCCCCAAAGGAACGTGCAAGGAAAATGGGACCAAAATGTCAAGGCAGCTTTGGATCACGGGGAGCCCGCCGCTCATTAGAGTGGCGAATGACAGGACTTAAGGCAGGTAACATTTGTAGGGATTTCATTAGTAACTGCCAAAGTCATGGCGGGCAACGCGGGGAAATGGCAAATTCTCATAAGGGGCACCCCCTCCCATCCGAGAGGTCAATGCCCCACAAACAGAAATCAAGGCAAATAATCAAATAAACATTCCACAAGTTCTTTCATTGGTTGACTTCCACCTACACCTACAGTGCATGGTCTGTCTTTTAGGGGCATCCAGAGTAGTTTTCCCAATTTAGATTGAAATCTTGTAATACTGGATCACCAGAATAAGCGTCAGAGTGAAACCAATTACCCACTAGAGGCAAATATTGATTTCACTGACGGTGTCTCATCCAGACAGGCCAAAAAGGTATTACAAATATTACAATACAGTTAGATGATATCATTGTGATTATACTGTAGGAATGACAGTGAAAAGCAAATATACTTAGATTAATATGACTGAGAGCTCCCAGAAATGAAATCAAATTCTGCTATTGAAAAATGTCTGTCTGATTGACAATTAAAGGCAAAGCGGCTTTTGCGCTCTGATTGAATCGCCCCATAAACTATAGTATAAGTAATTCAGTCCCCTGAATAATCCAAATGCTGCTCTCTTTGTGAAGTTATATAGGGCCATTTCCTTTCTCATACAGCCTCTCATTTCCATTTCCTTTGCCTCTTTTCAGCACTGCTCAAAATGCTGCCCTTCACGCAAACCTGCTCCAGCGCCAGAGTTCAAATTTGAGAAAGCATTTCTTATCGCTAACAGTACCGTTGCACACTCATCTCGTTCCCACATCAATGCACCAAGAGGATTTACAAAAAAAACACTTCTCACATTCCGTGGTAGGAAACACAGCACTGTGAAATGTGCAATTGTGACGTGACGTGCTGTTCACCAGCTAATATCTACCAATCAAAACCCTGTGAGATGCAGCCACACACATGAAATGCCACCCGAGAGCAGGCTCCATCAAGTCTCTAGGCGGGAACGGGCCTCCTTCCGCAGATCAATTCATCTGGACAGGGCAGATATTCTGAGGGCGTGAGGCCTGCTTTCATTCCTTTGCTCTCTGTGTGGTATTTCATGCGATGGCTTCAGGGGGGAGAGCGGGGATCTGACTTCCTTTTTTCCTTCTTTTAAACTTCTGTCCAAAAGAACTTTTCATCCAGAGGGCAGTGAACGACAGGAGAGCAATGCTGGTTTTATCATGGCTCCATGGGTGACAAGGTGATTTTGTGGCACCCGTTGTTTACAGCCCACCCCCCGTTTTTTTGTTGTTGTTTTTTACACGCTGTATCCCATCAAGTGCCACCTGCAGACACTGCCGTGACACAGCAGAGGCAGCAGGAATGCACGCTGATGCTGCTGTAAGCCAAGCGCCAAAAGAGCCCTGGTGCAGACTGCTTCTCTCCGCCATGCCGACGCTAACAACGTAATTAAGGAGGGGAGACAAAGCCAGATAATTCTCCCGATATTCTCCACAGCTGAACTAAATATCCGAGTTGAGGGGGGGATTTGAGCAGGGAGGCATGCTCTCAGTTCGAAAGCTGTTGATGTGGATGTTAAGCAATAAGCGCTTCCTGCATCCTTATATGGCATCGCCACAGAGACGGCCTGAGCCGTCGGATGAGTTTAGCGGAATTACGACGGTCTCCCGGCACCCAATTGGCACTTTGCTGCAGAAGCCACCGGGGTGATTAATTCTAATCTGACACTAGGAGGAGGAGGTCAGGATCACTGGGCCCATATTGTGGCATGCAGACACAGAGAGGGGAGAGTGATGCATGGCCCTCCGAGAAACGAGAAGAGGGATATGTTCAAAGACGTCCAACCTCAGCAGGACAGCAAATGGGCTAATTTGCCACCATATTATGTTTTTAGATAATTTCAATTTCAAAGCACTGCATTAACATTAAGGGATGAAAGAGGGACGAGGCATATTCTTAGCGCTGGCGAAGCCGTCAACATCCTTCAACTCAACCAGCATCTCAAAAGGCACATCAGCAGAATTATGCAAGTTATGAAAATTATTAAGCTAGGGAAATCATTCCAGCAGACTTTTTTTTAGTGAGTGCACAGAAAACCTGGTTTTGATGGAAACCTGCAAGTTCCAGACCATGTTTCCAAACAAAATTTTATGTCACTGACTATGTGTAGGCTCTAAACCCAGGGACTGCATTCCTTGAAACAGGAAAATAGGTGTCTGTCGAATATCCAGAGTATATAAACAGAGGAACATCAATTTGTCTGTCTTCATCATAATCAGTGGCATATGTGAACAGCAGTTCACTTACACAACAGGGCACACTGCTCAGATTTAGGGTTAGATTAAGGTGTTTTACAATCTGATCACAACTGCACAATCCGTCCACCATTTCTTCCTCCTCTTTTGGATTGAGGGCCCATGGTCACATGATAACTCAAGCCAGAACATTCACTTTTTGGTTGTTTATGTTATATTGGGAAAACCAAACTATGCTGGTTCCATTTAACACAATTTCTTTCTTACTGGTTGTAATCACATTCAACTTTGGGATCTGTGAGTACAGTATATGTTTCAAAGGTTAAAAACATCTCCGTTCAACTTTTATGTTTCAAACCATTAACAAACCCAAAAAATAAAGCTTAATTTCATTTCACTCAGTGCATCAATTGGGTGGCAACCTATCTGACATGGGAAACAGTATCACAGCATAGGATGCATCAGATAGTCTGTTGTGGAGTAATATTCTCCAAAAACCTCCCTAAATGATGGAGCTCTCATCTTCATTTAAATCATGGTCTTTCATTGTATCTCATCAGGAAGGAGTATAAACTGCATCGTCCACTTTGAGGAAAGGGGCTTTTAGAAAGAGAAAAGATGAAAAACAGGAGGAATAAGTTTCTATTTCTATAAAAAGTAAGTTTCTATTTTTCAGAAAGAACAAAGACACAAATAAAGCACAGCAAAAACACCCAAGGTGCAGCTTATATCAATATCCACAGCTCACAGAAATAATAAAAGAATTACGGCAACAACCAATGATCGATCAGACAAAGAGAACTCCTCAGAAACAAGACTAAAAAATAGCTGGCTTTGGACACCCTCAAGTGCCTTTGCCATCACTGCCAATGATTCCAACCCCTACAACAATGGCGGGGATACACTGCCTTTGGAGCTCTGTTTCCATTAAAATTAGTGATACGCTTGTCCTGTTGGACCACATACAAGAACAGACCATCTTGTCAACTCTCTGAAATGAGCAGACTAACCTAAACGGTTTGCCCAAGACAAAACATACAGCTATCCTGCACTGAGAAAAACGTACCATACGAAGGCCTTATTGGGGCTCCCATGAGAACCTAGCTTTATTGTGAATGATTTTGGCAGATGCTTTCATCCAGGACCACATCCAGAGCATTAGCAGATACAAGTGCAGAGTGCAATGCAAAGGACAAAACACAAATGAAAGTGCCTGTACAGCTAATAGTATTACAACTCACAATTACTAAAACAATTCAACTAATACTTGTAATACCCAAAAGCTAATAATGCAATACAATGCAAAATTAATCCAATCCACACTGCTCACAGGTCATTTTAGCAAAGGCTGGACAAGAGGGAAAAAAACAGACCCAACTAAAGTCCTGACGCCTGAGCGAGGATCTGTATATTTTGTACAGATCCTTACTCAAAAATTTCTCACATTCATGCCCTTAATTAATGCAAGGCTATAACTCCCTTTGCATAACCATTTAGCAAATTCATAAACAATATGTTCCTATTTCAAGGTGCAGTGGTAATCATAACTACTGAAGAATCATATTACCTACTTCCAGGTTATATACTATCTAAACCTGCCAGCAGCATCTTAGCCCTGTACCAGCTTTGGTTATTTGCACCATAGAGGCACAAAAACGGAAGGGCAAAGAGACAATTAGAAATAACAAATAAATCAAGGTCTTTCAAATGTACCCACCCTTGAGTCTCCAGGTCATACTGAGTATCATGATGACACCCCATGTCAAAGTCACAGCTGCAGCTGTACGTTTTGTAACATTTGTAAAGTAGAATTCTCAGGCCACAAATAAGAAAGAGCAGGGTGTTTTATCAGATCTTACCCTCACAGAGAATATACAACCAAAAAACTGCAATGACACTGTGTCTGTCAACAACTTCAATTTTGTTTCAAAATTCAGTGTTTGCCTTTGACTATATAAATATGTACCAGGATAGATCCAATGCTGACGCACTCTGTGTTCTGTGAAGGGTGATAACAGAATTGGCATGAAAACAGGAGGGAGGGTAGGAGGGAGAGAGAAACCACTGCATAAACGGGTTATAAAAGCAAAATGGACCCAGCACAAACGTTCCTTTAAAAGCTCTCGCATATACTTCCGAGAATTATCCGGGTAGACGCCTACATATTACTACTCCAGGGAAGGGTAATGAACTAGTAAATTAGTCTCAGAAAGCTTTAATTAGTATCAAAGTATGCCAAACTGAAGTCAAACCATTAATCTGCTCCCTCCTGCTTTTTGATGACTTGAAAAGCACAGGCCAATAAAAGACAAAAGGAAAATGGATATAGATTTTCTCACACAAGTAATCAACAGAAATGATTAAGTAGCTCATCACACAAAAATATAGAATCCTTCCCACAGGAGCATCGACCTCTCCTATAGATACATTAAAAACCTGACAGAAAATCATTAAGCATACGGCTGGCTATAGATTGCATTGGCGAAGGCATCCGGTTGATCAACGCGTCAGTGCATATGTGCGCTTGCTACCACACATTTCAATACATGGCAAGCTCTGGGAGAAACTCTACAACACTAAAATAAATGACAGTGGAGAAAACCTCACAGACAAAAAGTATAATAATGAAAGCACATCACACACCTTCTCATAACAAGTGAAAAATTTGCCTTTCAAAATTCTATTTAGCTTTAGGCATGGTCATTTTTGAGAACCTTTTTTTTTCAATTGCTGCAGCCAGATGAAAATCAACACTCCACAAGTCTATGCAGCTCAGCTAGGGACAGCAAAGAAAGGATGGAAATTGTCCAATGGAGTGTACTGTGACACAATATTGTTTTTCTCTCTTGTGTTTACAATTTGCAAAAGCAAGAGAAAATCAAGTGAAAAATGTTGTGAAATTGTGCCTTTTTTTTGTAACAAGCCATGTTATAATGCATCGGCTGCACTGACTGAAATAGAGGGAATAAGGCATATGTTACGCTGTGCATAAGAACTTCAGATACAGCATATGTGCCCCTTTGAACAGCACAGCCAGTGCTTGCACTTAGCCACCAAAACTTATAAAATATGCAAAAAAAGAACATTTCTCTGAATGTGATGAGACCCTTGAGATCTCGGTGCTCCTGTTTTATCCCGCAGCAGTATCGAACACTCGTTACTTTCACACTTCCCACTCAGTGGAACAGGTAAGCCCTAGGTTACCATGGTAGCCTACTGCTACAGCCCACATATTTTTTTTACACTTAGGACTAAAAAGACATGGCAGATGGACACTGCATTATGTTGACACTCTAAGCTCTAGGTCTCTCCTCTGCTTTTTTATTAATATTATTATAAAGAGAGAAAAAAAGCAAGAGTACTGAGGGGGCTGTGCCTGCACTGAATTTTGCAAGCATTGGGAGTCTGTGTATCTATATGTGTGTGTAATTGTGTGTCCACCAGTCTGCCTGTATCTGAATGTTTGTGTGTCTGTCCACCTGTATTTGCGTGTGTGCATGAGTGTGTTTGCTTGTGCTTGTGGCTACATGAATGCATGCAAGTGCATAAGAGTGTGCTTACTGTATATATGTTTATTCGTGAATCTGCATTTAAGTGTGCGCATTTCATCCTAAAGCAATTTCTCTGCAGTCTTCACTGCTGTGGGAGGGATTTGGTTTTCCCATCAGAGCTGCAGGGGCTGTGGGTCGCAGTTTCTCCCAACATGCCACCACACATATTCTCTCCTCCCTGACAGGTCAGCAAACAGCTGCAGACAGGGAGCCATAAAGAACCCGCATTGCTAACATGCACAGAAACGGGATATCCCAACCTCACTCACTGAAGAACACACAGGACAAAAAGACCACACCATATCTTCTAAAGCGCTGAGAAAATCTCCAAGACCTTTCCTTTTATTGACTGGCTTATAACAATAATTTATGAAACAGCCCTGGACTCTAAATCATACAGGCTAATGAGCCTTCCTCCCTACTCTGAAAGACATTTTTACTCAAATTCCCTATTACCTATTCTAGAAAGGAGTCCCCAGTGCGTAGGCTTTATGGTGCTCTGTGACCTGACCTTGAATTCCACCGCAGAATTTTTGCAACTTAATTGAGGGGGAGTCCCACTAGACCAGAAAGAAAAAGACTGTGTCTTACCTATTCAATATCTCCATTTTAATATAGTACAATTTTACATTAATTGAATAACATGTGATTAGTTAAAACCCAATAGGTATCCAGGAATTCTAAATTCAATGTTATGAACACTTCAATTATTTCAGCTGAAAGGAATACCTCCAAGTGAAATGTAATGATGCACACTGCTTAGAACAGTGCTGAAAAAAGCTTCACAGAGCTTCCTTTTATTCTTCAGATAAACAGTCACTGAAGACACAGCATTACCGTTCTAGCAGAAAATACAAATTCCCCTGTGTTCTGTTCCCTCTTATGTAAATAATGATTTTTTCTGGTTACCAAGATGGGGAGGAGGACGCCGTAAACAATCCATCTGACATTTATCGTCACTGTCCTCTGTGACAGGTGCTTGACAAATCCTTTTCCTCTGAAATCAGCCATGTAAAAAATCTAGTCTATCTAGAGAAACTCTCTGAGACCCAGCAAAGACTAAATCACTGAAACGCATCCCTCCCTTAATTAAGATCTGATATGTGCTCCAGGAAAAAGGGAGATGCGTGTTTCAGAATCCAAATCTGGAGATTGTCCGCTCAAACACCGATTATGGATCAACTCAGCCTTGATTAATACAATCCCCTCACGCGCAGGACCAAAGACAAGAGACATCAACTCAAAATTAGCCCCAGATTCCCATTAAATGCTAATCTCAATGCTAAATCAATGCTTAATGCTAAAGCCGCAGTCTCTTTCAGATGTACTAAAAGAAACATTAAAAAGGATTCCTGAATTTAAGTACATTGCATTATAATCCCAGATGTAATTTCAACTGTAATTGTCATTATAGTGGGTTTTCATCTGAATATACACTCTGGAATAAATGTATGAAGTACCTAAAATGCATAATGATTATGCATATGACAGGAAGCAAATGAGAAAAAAGATATATAACTTTTAACCAACAATTTACTACAATAATTGATATAGTGGGCATAAGCATAGAAGATAACTGTAAAAATAATCACCTCAGGACATTAAAGCATAGGACATTAAAACTGCACCAAATGCCAAAGCCTGCTAAAGTTATAAGCAGGGAAAAATAGAACCCTGACCTTGATAAATTTGCACGTCTCATCACTACTAAGGGAAGATGTACATAGGGTAAAACAGCAGTGAGGTCCTACGGCCTGAGCCCCAACTTCAAGATTCAAGATTCAAGATTCTTTATTGCCATGTGTAACAAGTACAATGGAATTCTTACTCTTGTTTATCATTGCAACAGAGTGGTCACCATAAATCACCATGGTGATCTGTGCTCGACATCATGTGCATGGGAACGGGGAGCCACGGACAGGAAAATACCCCCTGGATGTGGTGAGAGCCTCCAGCCAATGAGCGAGACTAAAACACATGCAACAAGCCACAGAAGGCCGGAACTCCTCTGTGTCAGGATCCGCAGTCCACGACCTTCAGGGCTGACATTGAACAAGTTAACTATTCAGCTGCTGCTGCAGCTGCACGGATCAGCCTAGTCGTGAACATGACTGCCCTGGGCACAAGTTACCCTGGTCCCCCTCATACTGGGCCTGAGGTAAGTCTCTCCCAACACACCCTAAACCTCAGAGCTGCCACTCAATACTCCAGCCAGGTGGTTAATGGCCACAGAACAACGAGGCAGAACATTCGCTTGATACCAGGGCTTGGACCTGACCCATTCACAGCTGTGGGTGAAGAACCACTCTGCTCTTTACAGTGAAAGATCACAGCCACCCTGGGTAATGCCAGTGTGTGAGGTGCCGCACGCTGGTTTGCTGTCCTTGTTCTAGAAACATCCCAGCTTTCATCTGGAACGCATTCTTTGCTTAAAAATCATCCCAGAATTAAAAAGTGTATCTGTATGCTATTTTTACACAGTATGAATATTATTCACCCATAGGTTAACACCGCTGCAAATATTAAGCAGCTCATTTTTAAGAGTATTTATGCTTTTGAAGGTCATAATATCATGCTGTGCTTTCACAGTCACAACAACAATATACTGAACTATCATTCGTGGTGAATCTTGGATAATAAAGAGCATTGAGCTCTTTCATTTATATGTGACAAAAACTATTTTGTGGATGAGAAAACAAGCACAAACAGTGCTGAAATAAAAATGTACAGACATCAAAATAAATGCAGTCACATCCTGCTAACAATATTCCATGCCAAAGTATGTGTATTTATTTAGAAACAAATGATGAAAATTGATGTTGAGGGGATCTGACATACACCAAAATGTATTTGACACACAGTATCTGCACAACACCAAGAACACAAACACTTCCTTTGGCATGTGCTGATATGACTCAATGGAGACTCCATCTATTCTAGAGGAGTACTTTCCTGAAAAGGTATCCATTTTGCGTGAGCTGTAGGGCAGCTCATTGGAAAGAAAGTTTCAACAATTTGAATTCAACTGATAACCAAGTAGACCTGAAGTGAATGCTCTGACTGTGAACTCCAGCACATCAACATTTAGCTATTTTTATTCCAACTTTGAGTTAAATTCTCCACATAAATTTCAACCCAAAATTCACCCCATCCAGAGTGGCAGGTTTCAATCTGGAACTGCTCCTGAGTTGTGCTTATAAGCAAACAGGTACAACTGGAAATTACACAGCCAAAATGAAAACAAGACCGTAAATTAAAGCAGAATTTGTTTCTTTGAGCATTTTCATTGTTTGTTTCAATGAAACATACACTTCTCTGTAAAACAGCATTGAGAAAACCACCTGTGGCCTAACCTACAGATATGTATCTGTTGATTAAATGTGTTGATACAGGCCTCCCAGAGGTGGGCAGAAGACAGTAAGTGAGGTTCTTTCTGGACTTCATGCCACTGATGCTAATGTTAAGCAACTTTTGGTATGGTCCTGTAACACACTGACAGGCTGTATGTAGCTGTCAGGAAAATGAGGTAGACGACACAGATCTACTATATAAGATTTGTATGTCATAGTCTCAGAATCCATGACTTACATACAAATGTGCTGTTCTCAAAAAGTGGCTACAGATGCCATTAAATTCAGTCACAGAAATTGCCGTATAAATTCTGAAAGAAGAAAAAGAATCATGCCTGGACTAGAACAAGAATAATTCTGCATAATGTACTGTGGAGGCTGGCTGTGACTCCATGCAATAAATAATGCGAGAGGCAACTTTCATGAGAATATTCTAAAGGGAGGGCTCTACAATCCTACAGATTTGGTACACAGAGGAAGATTATAATCAAAATAACAACATTCTTGTACACTCTGTGTATACAGTAAAACAAGCTCCAGAAATGTATTCTACCTCAGCAAAATGCACTTTGGATGCACCACTGGATTTACTCATACGGCATTGCTACAGCATATATACTGATGAATCTGCACTGATCTGGTGTTTATCAGAGTAAATCATTCTTTTATGTAAGGCCATCATGCCATACTCACTCTAGCTTAATAGTGATGGCAGTTACAGATTCTGAGTCAGCAGCACTCTAACAGTGGCGCAGGCCCCCCTGGGGGGTGTGGGGGAATTCCAGGGGCCCGAGGCATGCAATGAAATATATTAATGAGTTTGTAATAATACATAAGCATATAATGGCAAAGAATGTAACAAATTGAAAATGGAAGTCTCCAAGCTTTAAATTTGTTGCATGTTATCCTGCACATTTGAACTCCAGAATATATTATTCTGTACTTGCTAACTAGCATGTATGCATCATTTGCAAAACGCAACACAGATTAGCTGTTGTCATCTCAGCAGTTATGTAAATTAGCAATAACCCATAAGCAACTGGAAGCACATGACAACTAGTTAACTAGGTAGCTGGTATCCTGATAGCATTACTGAGTGAAAATGAGTTTTGTTTACATTGTTTTTTAATACAAAAATCCAAATAAAAAGCAACCAAGCCAAAAGAGTTAGGATTACATCCTCATGGATGAGAGCTCTCAAGCATTCACCGTGGTACTCAATCACTGAGACCATGAGAGCAGGCATCAACAAAGCATGACCCCCCTTTCAAATCAGACGTGTAAGTAGTGTGTGCACATTTGTTTTCACAACCATTATTTTCAGTAGCACAAACTACCCCTTCAGCTCTTATGCTCCAAGTCAAATGCTGCTTGCATAAGCAGCTTTAGGAGGAGGAACAAACATATCTGTGTCATTGCTCAGTGTTGCTATTGCTTCCAACCTCTTTGTTAAAATCATTTTTCACCCAATAAGATTTTTTTCGTTGCATTTGCTTGGAATGGCTTAAATGGCATGATTAGTAGTAGATTTAAAACCTTGCACAATTGACCATTGCTGTCAACCAAATCATTATTTGTAATATTAATCCAACCAGTATATTGTGATTATGAATCATCCAAGGAAATCCACAAAGTTTTACAGTCTTTGAAGAGATGGAGAGTGAGAGGTGAGATAATGCGAACACTCTGCCAACACACTGTGCTCTGCGTCCTTGACCATGGGAAGATAAGACACAGAGGCTTCTCTCAGTCTGACATCTACTCCGACTGCAATCAAATTGACCACTATCATTATTATAATAAAAGTGACCACAATTAATACTTTAAATTAAAATTTGAAAAATGGTATATCTAGTTTTATTGAGAATCAGTTCTTACTGATACATGATATTATGTAAAATAAAACGTGGAGCACAATCTTTCAGAGAAAAAATTCAATAGCATCCCAGCTTCAGACTTCAGACATGATTTACACATGTACAGAACAATTTATGTTGTGCTTATGCAATGTGTGCAGTGTGATTTCAGTTTGAATATCACAGTGAATGCATGCTTACTTTTAAGCCGCTGTTTTCCTGCTCCTCTCCTCTGACATTTTAATACTTTCAGGCCTTAGCTGTGGTCTTGTGCTATCCGTGTAATTGACTGTGCAAGTGAGTGTAACCAGAACATTGACGATGGCTCTGCTCAGGCCATCTTCACATGGTAAAAATGCTGCAAAGGGGGCACTACACGGCTACATCGTAAGCTGTAGGACATAAGTCTCCTACCAAGGAAACAAGGTGATAATATTGATGCCAAGTATTTGTTTAATGCTTGTTGTCGCATCAGTTTATTTTTGTGCGCTAACAGTATGAAAGGTTAAAACAAGGTTAAAACTCTTCTGGTCACTCGCCCTTAAAATCTGAGCCAGTCTTTTCAGAGTTTATGGATTTTAAAGGTACAGCTCTTATTAACAAATGAATGTACAGCAACCACACCTCAGATCAATAGCAATTCAGTAAGGTTGCACACAGACCTCTGTATTTGATTTTGCATAACAAAAGTAAGCAAATGGTACTATTTAAATTTCTTAAATAGTTGAAGAAAATAGAAAAATAGAAACATCACATTAGTTACTCAAAGTGAAGAACATAGCTTACAGCAGCTGAATCTTGGCATGAATTTGGTCTTTAATTTCGCTCAGCTATGTCAATGGATAATTTGACAGAACACATTTGACAGAACATATTACCCTTGAGGTCTTTATTGCAGGCGACAAGATATACCTTTGGCAAATGAAGTTAGCAAACTTTTAGAAGCTAGGAAAATGGCAAAAACCTGCAAACATTTCTTGTTTTAGTGTTGAGCATTTCCATTTTATGGATGCATTCATAACAAAATGCATGAGCAGTGGCCATATGCTATTGCAGTATGATGTGTTTTCTAGAACTATTTCTTTGTGTAAGCCCCTGAGATAGCCATTGGCTCATCCTCCCTCCTTTCACAACATCAGCAAAATCATTGAAAGAAACTCTATTTGAGAAGAAATGCTTTGTTCGAGGCAGAAGCCCTCTTTCAAGTACTAGGAAAATCAACACTTCAGCCAAACAAGCTGATAAATATTTACAAGGTGTGTACCAAGATCTGACTCAAAGAGTCATTTTCTTCTCAATCTGCCACAACACATCATTCATAAAGTGATTTTTCTTTACAGTAAACTGCTTCTGAGCAAAACCAGTTTTCCCTGTCAGATTTAATTAAAAACCTGCTTAGTCAAGTTGATGGGGATCAATTAATTATAGCAAAAAAGTCATTAATTTTACAAACCTCTTCCAAAGTATTAACAATAATCTTTGCAACTACTTCATTAACTGAGTCAATTGTTTGATTTTTAAGTGAAAAACACCAGGAAAGGCAGTACATCAGAAATAAGTAAATTAATTATGTCAATTAGCGGCAATGACAACTAATACAGGATGACAAAAGAGGCGTTTTCCGGGGAGCATTTTCAAATGCGACTGAGTACCATGATGTAGTTTCACTCAAAAACGTGACCAGCAGATTTTCCACACACTGAAAACTGTCATTTTTTGTAACAACTTCTGTATACGTATGGACAAGATCTAATGAACTTAAAATTCCAAAGTCGATCCAATTAAGCTACATAGTTAGTTCGCTAGCTAGACAGTTATTTTTCCCACCTGCATTCCTTCCACAACCAACCTCTACAGCCTGTATAACCTCTACATCCTCTTTTTATCACATACAGCTTGTTCTTTCTGCTAATGAGGCAGGAGCAGGCAGTGTATCAAATTAACGTGTAAAAACCACTGTTTGTCAAGTGCATGAACAGTAACGTAAAGTACCCAAACTGAAATAAGTTGCTAAAATGTCTGAACAATTACACATCTATTTTTAAAGCTGCAAGGAGGGAACTAGAAGACTTGAAAATGCATGTAAGCATTAAAAAGTGAAATAATATGAAAGGCTAAATAAAAAAGCAACATTAAACAATATAATATTAATACTCAGATAATTGATAGGCCTACACTTGTTTAAAAATTGCTTTTTGTTTAACAATTGCTATTTTTATGTATTAGATCATGTAGCAGTTATTACAGTTATTTTTGACATGCTTTAATACAATTAAATTAATTTTCACTTGTATTCAACTGTATCAAGATGTTTTATTTGTCATGCTTTATTTGTCATACAGTTTGTTACAGTAGGTGAAATTAATTACTTTTCATTTTTCATTAATTTTATGTTGTTGTAAACAACTTCAAAAGGAGAGAAGCAAAATTTAGATCCCTTTTATCATCACTTATCTGCTTTTTATGAAGACATTCTAAGATTTACTAAGATGTGAATAAGTTTTTATCAAGATAATAAAAAATAATCTCAAAAAGATATATTTTGCATGCCTTTTGACAGTCATGCTGGTTGTTTTGAAATTCTGATTTGCCATCTTTCGAAAACAGTGATGGATAAATTTTAGCAACATCATTAGAAAACTTGAGGTCAAAGTGTTCTTACACAGCATAGCATCACATCTGAACCAATTATTTACAAACAACATGATGAGCACAGTGTTGCATGTGCAGCCTAGAATGTGCTATACCAGAAAAAAATATCTCCTCAAAAAAGAAGTCCTTCAGAATCTGTATCTATATCTGTTTTTGTATCTATATCTATATATGCAATCATGATTTGAGAGTGTCAGCACCTGTAAAAAACAGCAAATCTTGCCTACTAAAAACTTAAAAAATGAGGCACTTCCCCTTGTGCGGCATGGGCATGACATCTAACAGCCACTCCTTTTTAAGACTGTGTAAATGGGCTGTCTCGCGAAGATAAAAAAGACCTGAACTTCCACTGAAGCGGTCTGAAGGTCTCCACTAAGCCAGTGAGTAGGCTTTTTTCCCCAGTTGTAAGGGTGTAATTAGAACAGAGACATGGAATGGGAGCTCACACACCCAAGATGCTGGATTAACAAGAGCAGCAGTCTTTATTAGAACCTGCTCTGCCGAGGGCACCTGTCAGACCAGCGTTTATTTACACCAGCAAATTATATTTGCTCTAAGTCCCAGCTATAGATAATAATCTGAGCCGAAAAGGCCAAGGCTGAAATGGACTAATTGCTTATCTGAAGATCAATATATCAGTGAATTGGTGGACTGCAGCCTCTGCAGTGGATTGTGCAGGCTAAAACGGCAATCATAAGGAAAACGCCTCCTTGTTACAGCTCTGTAAGGCCCGAGTCCACGGCACGCGCTGATCTTCCACCCAGACGAGACGAGAGTAAAGGTTATTAATGCTGTTCTGTTGCCACTCTGGTCCCCTGAGCAGGGTGAAAGACTGTATCGAATGCATGCTATTTGGATAAAACAGCTAGCAAGTGATGAACTCTGAATGCTATCATCCAATACTGTCCAAACTGATAACATTACAACAACGTTGTGGCATGGCACTTGTGTGGACAACAGATTATTTAGGCTGAAAAAGAGCCGCAAAAAAACTAACAAATGTATAAGAATAACAGTCTATTCTTGAAAATAAAATACATTATTTTTCACAATTGGTAACTTGATCAATTAGGTTTTAATTAGGTTTAATAAATGTTGATGCTGATTATTCAACTATCCCTGAAAAATATCTTCAATTTGTGTATACAGTAACTGCCACTCAGGTGTTATGAGATTTCTTTTTTCACCCACCTTAAAAAAAAATGAATAAATAAAATATTGCAACATCTGCCATGGGAGCGATTGATTTTGAGTCAAAATAGAGGTTGATCTTTTGTTCTTTTGGAATTAATGAGGTTGTGAACTTCTAGTAACAGGTACTGAGAGGTGGGTCACTCTTGCTGGTGACCCTGTGGCAGGTAGTGCTGTCACAATTTGCATAATGGAGCACATTTGTGAACAGCAACACTGAAGCACTTGAAAAAAATGTCAGGATTGTGAATTTGCCTTTTTGTGGTACACTTCCTATGACAAGGTCAGATTCATAAAGCATCACAAAGCTTCAAAGGTCCACAAAGATTTTTTTGCTTTTTTGCACTTAACATTAATTTTACCTTAAAATTTCCAATCATATGTAAATGTGCAACGTTCTTTTCCACTAATGAGCAAAGGGAGAGCTATTTCAGCTGCTTTTTTGTATTTTAAATATTTGCTGTCTCTTTTCATCAGCAGTAGTTCAGAACTGATCAATGACCGTTCTGATATTTTGCTTACCTTTCTGAAGGTGTTGGGTTTCTTTTCGCTGAAAGAACCAGTGCTGTCTTCATCTACAGCCAAAAATACCTGAGAAACAAATACTGCAGCTCTGAGGACAAAACCTTCAGTTTTTGATATTAATTCATTGATCGGAGCAAACTAGGGAAACTACAAAGAAATGTAGTTTCAACCAAAAAAGGAAACCTTGCAAGTACTTTCAGGGACAAAAGCTGTAGTTCTGCTAATTGCTTTCAGAATACCAGCTGGTAAAATGGCAAGGGCCAGTACAAAAGGCTTGGTTTGAGTAATGCTATAAAACCTAATTATACCTCACAAAAGCAGCCTGTTCCATTTAAAATAAAAGGAAACCAGTGCAATAAAAGCCATGCCATTAACAATTAGTCTCCCCTGCACCTAATTAGACCATAGAGGAAAAAAACAGGTTCTAAATTTAACAGTGGGTCCCATATATCTTGCAGAGCTCAATATTCACTGCTAATAACATCTAAAGACCCTTGGCTTCAAAGGGCGGCACTGCATTGAATAGTGAGTGAGACCATTTGGGTAATTTCGTTTCCCAGTTTAATAAAAATAAACTCCCCAACTTAGACTAGCAAAGGTTACAAACGGCATGCAATTCCCCAAAGGGCCAATACTCTGGAGTGGTTATTCAATCCATCAAAGTGCAGGTGTAGAGAAGCTGTAATTGAGGAGAAAAATGTCCCCACGTGAAGCTTGGCTGATTGACTGATGCTGCACACCGCACACAGCTAAGCTTACTGGGGACGCTTGACAACATGCTGTTGCCTTCTCCCTGTCACAGTATGCTGTGAGAGACAAAACTGCTGCGCTTTCACTTGGTGCCGGTCACAACATTACAGCAATATGGGTACAAAGCTAGGAGAAAAAATATTAATAATAAGTCGGTCAATCGTATACAGGTATAGGCAAAAAGGTAGGCTGGCACTCTTCATAACAAATGGTAATGAGCAAACTACAAAACTTGTAAAAGCTACCAAATTAAGCAAAGAGCCTTTGCAACAAGTCTAAGAAAGATATAAACCTTACTTAAAAAGTGAGAGACCTGCTATGTTTGGTAAACACGTTCCAACTCCTCCATATTGTTTTCACCTAATTTACTGCTGCAGGACTGGATGTGTGGACAGCTGCTGCCAGGAGAGCATGCACTGATGCCATCCCTGAAAGCAAAGCCCACACAGCAGCACCTGGACAGCTGCACTGTGCCTCTCCATTCCCCGCTAACCTCACTGGACAGGACAAATTGATCAACCTCTTGGCAGCTGACACTGCCTCATACTGTGCTCCAAATCATTTCCGATCCAAACAGCTGATCCAGGACGAGCTTCCCAGACCATTACCCCAAGTATTCAACTTCAATGTGAAAAAAATGCTGAAACTGTTCCATGTCCAGCACTTGGGGGCAAAATCTATGTATGCTGGTGCTACATTTGATCTTCTTTTAGACCCACATCACAGCAGCATATTTCCCCTGAGGCAGCTTGCACTCTGCTGCTCTTGCAATTGTACTGAAATCCCAGCCAACACACAGGAATCCAAGGAAACCACAGAGAGAAAACAAGATGGCAGTAGAGAAGATATTCATTGCTCAAGCTATCTGACCTGTTCCAAAGTCAGAGCGGGTCCAAACAGAACTAGCAGAGAGAATTTATGCTACAGTACAGTTGCATTAAAAGACTGCCAGTGTGGACCACTACGTGGAACGCTACTAGTATCTGATAAGCGTGTAGGTGATGGTCCTTCTTTCCTACACATAGCCAGGGGGTACAACAATATGCAATCCATTCCAGATAATTAGATTACCTTAAGGGTGACGCAACACTTTTACAAGTCATACGGAACAAAATAGAGGTTATGGAATAGATCCACAGAGGAATGACTGTGCATTGCAGCAACTTTGGGAAATGTAGGTCTGAGTTCCAGTTCCAGTTCCTCTTAACAATTTCCCACCTCTTTCACCTTTAAAAAAAGTATTATCCCTTTGCAAATCTGCCCACATTGCCACTGTATCTTCCACTTCAACACTTTACTTTTAACATTACATGCAGGAGTTGTATGCCTCTTTGTAATAGCAGTCAAAGCCTACAACAAAGCCCATTTTCTCGTATGTTTGAATAGAATCGACTGGTGAACGTCAATATTACTGTGTTTTGCCGCCTTCCTTCACACCATTTAGGCCTAGCAGTTCTACAATATGTGTCCCAGCATGTCTGAGTACTTACAAAGTGACTGTGGTAAAGGCATGCAATGAGCTTGCTTTTCATGGTCTAAGTGCAGAGTTGCCACTATAGTGGCTCATGAAAACACCACTGAGCAGAACCAGCACGCATTTGCAATTTTTTGTCAGTGGTAACCTGATGCCCATAGAAGAAAGGTGGTGGCATTAAGGAAAAAACTTGAAGGGAGGCTAGCTAAAGGTGCGTCTATGGACTGGCCAATCAGGGTGCACAACCTTAAGGGCTAGCATGAGTTGAATGATTGACAAGGCATTCTGTGAAACCTATCACTGCAACTGCATTTTTGCACACACATCGTTCACCCTACTCTGATGGGACTGGTTGCTCTGTCTGACACATCTGTACTAATCAAAGACAAGAACACATTGTGGGTAAAGAGAAAGGCCCCTGTCAATTGTGTTTTATGTTCACCCACTTCCACTTATTGATACTGCAGCGATTTTATTATTTTAAACATACCCATGCTTTGCCAAAACTAGTATTTTCTAACAGCTGTACATTAGTTGCCTTATAGATTATAAATCAAGTATTGAAAATGCCCAAATGTTTTATATTTGACAGCCAAGCACATTATTGTCTATTTGTTTTCACGTGGTTTCGGTGATGCAGCAATAAATCAGCCAAAATGTTCACAGTAAGGGTCTTTCCCATAAGTGTGCTTATAAATGTGAACTGAGTGTGAGGGTGACATTCCAGTCAGAAATAGCCCCAATAGGACACACAGTAATGAGAGGAAATGAGGTCTGAAAATGCCCATTACACTCCTTGTGAAGACAAAAATCACACGAAAAGACTGTGTGTCCACACAAGCACTGTGATAAAGCATCCGGTTCTAATGTTAAATAACTACAGTATGTAAAGTTGACATCATGTTAGATATGGCATAGAGGCCAGATGATTTAGCTTGGCTGCTGGAACAAACCTCCACAGGCTTCTCCTGACAGGACACAGCAATTAATAACTGTCAGCACTTCTGAGCTATCTCTGTATCCTTTGTCACATTAACAAAACCCCTCTCTAATTGACTCTTGACTGGGGCGATCACAAGAGATCAGCTAATTACCTTTTAATGTATGCACACTGCAAGTCATTTAAACAGTCCAACCTAGAGACAAGGACCTCACCACTGCTACATTGTGCTCCAGAACTATGGCTCCCTTAATTACAGGCAACAGCAGAAGCTCATCGGCCAGTTACAATATCCCTTCACAAGGACATACACCAAAACTGCCCAATGGCTCTTCAACTTCAGGTATAACTAATAGCTGAATGATCAACTGACGCAAACATCAATACAACATTATACAGTCCGATTTGTCGTACAAAGCTATTTTAAATGTGCTTCCACATTCCTTTGTTCAAAACAATTGACATGGAAATGTGAATTAAAAAGATAAACACTCCAATGCATACACTGGCATTAACAATTTAACATTCTGATGATTATTTGCAGCAGTGAAAAAGAAGCCTTGAAAAGTCAGATGTCCAATTCAATTAATTTCCTCCATTTGGTCCATTTGAAGCATCTAATTCCTTGCAAACAAGCAAAGTGATGCTTAATATGTGGTCTCCAACATCACAGAATTCAATTATTGTCTTTTCATCATGCAATTATAATTTCAGTAAATCTGCAGCTGTTGCAGTTGGTAAGACAACAATGAGGCCATTATAAACAACACAACTGAGCTTTAGTCTAACCATTCCTCTTTCACTCAGCAGTCTTCCAGACACAGAGGTGTGCAGATTCTTTTGACTAAGCAGGAATGCACATTTGAGCATGCCTCTTAGCGTGGATAAAAGGCTTATAGCCAAAGAGTGAAGGAGAATACGACAGGCTCTTGCTGTTCCAATGTTTCCACATGCCACAGACAAAAAAAGCTAAAGATGGGGCAGGACTATAATAGATAATTTGGCCAGTAAATGACAGGTATTACAGGAGCCATCTCCTCTTAGAGGCATATGATTTAGAAAGACACTAAGGTAATAGCTTTGCAAATTTCCTCTGCCATTTGACACTGGCTCGCTGCACTCAAATGTAGGGAAAAGGTTAGAAGTCAATGACTATCCATCACAACATCAATCTCCCTTTATTCTCCTCTCAAGTCTTAAATACCAAACATCCACGAAAATCGCTGTTTCACTTCCCCCAGGAGCAACAATCTGGCAGGTCAGACTGCTATGCTTGTGGTGCCTTGGAAATGACACATTCCTACGAGTTATTTTGATTTCAGCAAAAGGATGGCCTTTTCCGATGGTCTCCCAGTTATGCTTCTTATGCAATGATAGGAAGAAGAAAGGAAACACGTGGGGTGGCGGGGCTGGCAGTGGCGCTAGCCACTCCATTGTGTTTCTAGCCGGTTTCAAGCAGAGAACCCAAAATGCAGCAAAACCCTCTTTCAGACATTCTGCTTCTGTGCAAAACTCCAACACACCCCCAGATGTCATTTGATTGCATAGTCTACACCCCAGCTAAAAAAAAAAAAAAAAAAATACCCTAAAGGACAATGGTTGCTTGTTTATTGAAAAAAAGGATTGTGATGCCTTATGGGGAATCATATTCTGTACCCCTGCTTTAATGATCCAGCATGCTGTCAAACAAGGTCTGGAGGCTTTTCTTTAGCATCTGATTCAGTGGTTACATCAGCGCAGAGCTTTGGTAAGTTGCCAGGGTTATGCTCATATATATGGCCCCAAATTATATCAATGGGACTGAAGTCTGGTGACTGTGATGGCCATTTTATAATTTCCTTTTCCTTCACCAAACCATGCCTTCACATTGCCAGCACTATGACATTTCATCTTCCAGTTATCTTGCAGTTGCCAACAAAACTGCCACCTACACCAATCTCAGGAAAGGTGTCAAGTCAGTTCAGGTCAAACTGAACTACTCAGTGCAGGTATTTATATTTGGTGACTAATACTTCTTGACTGTTCCTTGATTGCCTTTTTGACTCAGTGACCATGCAGTAATATAGTTAAAGTGGGAATTCAGCTGCATTCATGAGCATCACCACGTTTTTATACCTATGTCCCACATAAGAAATTGCATGTGCCCTTTAAATATCACGCCACTGGGGACCATAGTTTGCATGTACAAAAGTATAGGCAGATACTCCAGCCCATGCCTAAAATATGTCAGATTTCTTACAACACCCCTACTCAATCCCTCTGCTCAGAAAGTTCACTCTCTCCTAAAGAGAAATTCCTTTACCATTTGGACAGGTGTTAGGCCTTTCTGCAGTACTGTTTCAGAGTTACTTTACTGTGAATTTAACCTCACGGATCTGTAGCATACAGAGGGGAGAGACAAGCAACAGAGCCAAGAGAGATTCATATCTCACAATCCTACTGTAACACAGATTCTCTGCTCTTCATTCTAGCTCACACGTCAGTGACTATTCTTTTTTTTTCTTCTTGGCATCCTGTCCTTCAAAAGGTCTTTGGTCCCATTAAACATTTCCCCTCCTCTTCCTTGGGATAATTAGTGATACAAAGAATGATTTATTGGCCCTCCTTTTAGTGTGTCAAAAATCTAATCCTCAAATGGCAAAGGGGCAGAGTTAGTCAGTTATTAAGTCTGTCATATCATCATTAGGCTCAGAATGGCTTTTCTTTCTGCCGAGTGAAAAATAAAAAGAGGGGTGACAATAGAGAGGCAGCAGGATGCAGCGATTACGCCGTGATGCATCCCCACAAAACCGCAAGCGCCAAACAAATTGGTTTCCGTGAGAGGGGCTGAAATCGAGCCCTGATCAATGACTGGGTGCAGGGAGATGACAGTGCCAGATAACACGGAGAGCTGAATGGGAGTGTTGAGGCGCACATTTTTATGCTTTATTATTTCAAGGTTCAAGGCAACCAACAGACTACCATAAATCCAGAGAATTTAGGAATGCTACAATATAATGATTCAAAAAGATACTGCATTGCAGTCTTGAAGATATCTCTTTGCCTCCTCTCCTTGCCTGCCAGGCTCTGAGGTACCCTTTGAAATAAAATGTGCAACATCACTGGGATACAAATTGCCTTTGATTTATGAGAAATGTGTGACAAAAACAATATTTGTGAGTTGTCAGGGGTTCCCTATTCTCATCCTTTACATGCTGGAGTAGCAGATCTGCAAGTGCTTTTGGATAACTGTCACTCCCAGGGAATCCTGACATGTATACATGCATACAAAATGCACAAACAAGACTACAGATCCAGGCTAGCCTTTGGGAGTATTCATTGTGGGACTGCTCTGTAGCAGTATGTGGGAGGATGAACAGCAAGTGGTGGATGACAAGACTTAAAGTTCTTTAGATGTCCCCTATCAGGTAAAATACCAATTAACCTGACTTTTCTGCCAGTGGCTCCCCAAAAAATCCACACAAGGAGCGCCGAAATGCAGTGAACACAATTAAGCGTGTTCTCATGTGTCTACGGTGAGATAAGAAGGGCATTCCATGGAGAGAGCAAAATGGAGTCACAACAGCCAAAACTCACTGGGAGTTAAAGACAATTGACTTTATGAAGACCAATTATTCAAACGACAGGGCTGGAAACTTCTGTAAATGAAACAATTAAAATAATTCAAAACGGGATCGCTGAATATGAAATAGGCTGGCAGGAATGAGACTGCGGGTCTGAGAATCAGATTGTTTTTGGCTCTGACTGAAAGCAGCATCCTTGAAAACAGGGACGTCACTGATTCAGAAGTCATGAATTCATGCACCACAATCCCTCACTGGGGTATTTTGGGGAAAAAATAATATATGAAACAGTTGAATCAAACATTGTGAATAGAATAAGTGAAATATTCCAATTAATAGAATAATATTCCTACTACCCGTGTAAATATCAGACTTTTCCCAACATATTAATTTAAGCGTGTTAGATGTCTACAACACAAATATCAGCCAATGCAAAGCTGTTTACAGTTATTCGCAGTGCAGCTAACTAGGAATCAGAATTGATGGGTTGATATTAAAAATACAGAGAGATATAGATGAAAATAAAAGCAAATACCCATAAAATAAAAGAGACACAGCACTGGATGCATTTGTTGGGTGATGTGCACTGTGCTGTTGATACAAGCCTCAAATTGCAAGCTTGTATCTTGTGTTGTTCCAAACTGGGAGATAAATACTGTATTTTGTATTTATCATCTATCTACTGTATTTTGCAACTGTCTGACTGACAAAAGTGCACTACTGTCCCTCTGCTCACACTGCTACTGCTTCCAAACAGAGCGGGACGCATGCTTGCATTGCCACCAAATTCAAATGTAAACAATGAGTTAAATTTGAATACTTAACAATACAAGCATAAACAGTTTATCTGGAATAAATATTTGTATATAAATAATAAATCTAAAATTCTTAGAATACTGCTGCCCTGTCTGTGTGGTCACTGACTGATTACAAAGGCAATGGCATTTTTCCACTACAGTCAGAGTGTGGAAAGCTAAAAGAGTCACCACAGCCAATATGAACAATGCCAGCTCAGTTCCTGTCCTGTCTTCTGAGGTGGGAATTAGTCAATCTTGTCATGAGGATTGCTGAATGCCACAGCACTGGTTAATCAAGCACAGCGGTTAAAATCTTGACAGCTTTAATGGGGAAATTGCTCCCAGCTATTCTTGTGTGGCATACTCTTTTATATGGGGGCATCATACATCCTTGACATACACACGTAAAATATGCTTCACATTTTTACAGGACATTGACTGTTTCACATAAAAATCCTTTGTATTCCGATAAGGATAACAGTTTCTACTGCATGAATATTATTTCCACTGCGCTACAGGCAACAACAGCAGCCTTAAGTGCTGGCTCCAGAGTAGAGGTGTCTGTGACAAACTTTGGAGTCTGGTTCTGCCTATGGCAGATTCTCTCCGAATCTTTTTTTTGTGATCATGTTAAAACCAACTATGAAATGAGTATTCCCACAAAATTAAATTTAGATGAAGCTTGCTGGCTAACAAGCTAATTTTAGTTCCCCCGAGATAATGGTAACTTGGCAAGCAAAAGTGCTTGACTTCACGAGAAAAGTAGAGATATCACTCAATGCAGGCCACATATTGACACTGAGACAGGGAGAGAACAAGTAGAATCTGACCAGAAATTGATCAAAAACAAGAAATGGCCAGAACAAGACCACCAGACCTCTCCATGACAAGACCCAGACCCAGAACAGAACATCAAGACCAGGCCACTGAAGATCAAGAAAAAAGAAACAGGTCTTGCCATGTTTGACATCACAACTGAGATGAGCCAGTATCAGGTAGAGTTGGGACCAATCCGATCCAATATCGCTATCGGGTGCCCATACTGACGTAATTCACATATCGGACTGACGTCACCGATCCACATTCCATAATCTGATGTTTTTTATGAATTATAAATATGTAGCCTAATAATGCAATTTTTTGCCCACAGCCAAAATGTTGTTGCACAAATTAATTAATTAGTAATTAAACAATTCTACAAATATATCCAGTAGTACGCATATTTTTTTGTGTCCCAGAATATGATGAGTTAGACGTACAGGCGGAGCGCTGAACTTTTAGGCTGCAACTGAGTGAGCTAGTAACATTAGCAGTTGGCTATCAACTCAACATGTCCTTAGTTTAGAGATATTTTAGTCCCGAAACACAGAAAAGCAGGACAGAAACTTGTAATGCGTGTAAAGCCAACATTCAGAGAAGTGGAAGTTGTGCTGAGTCGTATAATAGGCTACTAGGGCTGTACCCGACTCAGAATTTTGTCAGTCCAATCGGATTTGGCTGTTCAATAGGCCTATGAAGATTAAGGAACTATTTGTTCCTTTTTTTCCATATGGACTATCTGGCAATCAGAAAATCCATTAGCATGAATTTCAGTGATGATTTCGACCACATTTACATAGTCAAATGCAACAGAGTCGTGGGAACATAGTTTTGAGTATTTAACCCTTTCGCGCGTACGGTCACACTGTGTGATTAGCCGTTTAGCGCGTATGCTGAAACCAGTGCAATTAGAAAACTAGATTGGAAAAATTCTAGCTAATTTTAGCTTTGAGGAAACAGTGATTTAACATTAAAAATATAGCAAATGCTAACTGAAAACAATGAGAAGCTTAATAACGCTAATGAAAACATAACGAACCATGTATCCTAACACGCACGCTAGCGCTACATAGCATAAAAATAAGTTACGTACGAAAGGGTTAAACTACAGTTAAAAATAAATTGCTTTGAAATACATTTAAATTAATTCATTTTACAAAATATTTTTGGTTCTCTTAATAAGAAGTGCTGTGTGGTTTACTAAAGCCTCATGGAACCTTACACATAATACCAACAAGAACAATAACAATGATAGGCTAATAATAACAATATTCAAGAAAAAAGAGCTCTGGTATCGGTATCTGTATTGGTATTGGCAGATATCCAAATTCAGGTATCGGAATCAAATTGGAACTGGAAAAAAGTGGATCGGTGCATCTCTGGTATCAGGCATGGTAGATTGAGACAAAGGCCAAGGTAAGACTGTTTCCAACAAACTGAGGTGAAAAAAACAGCTCTCTGTAACTATGTACAACGGAAAATAGCTGCGAGCTAAACCACCTTTATCTTAACAATAACAAATATTTCTTATTATAACATCTCTGTGGTAACTGAAAACATGTACATGTGGCTAACGGAAGCTACTTTTGACAAAAAGGGTCAAAAATCAATAATTTGTGAGATCAAAAATAATTTAAAATCTGTTCTAAACAGACTTAGTAAACCTCACAGTATGTAAAACAGTTTATTTATTTATTTATTTTTGCAATTACATTTCAGGATCAGCAGTCAATTCCGCACAGCTCCATCTAGTGGTAATGCCAACTCATACAATAATAGCAACATGCAAGATCCTTTTCTCCCAAGTGGCTATTTCTGAAATCCAAGTCTGAAATCAACGAGTTCCGCAACACAGACCAAGAAAACAGCTGAAAATTTGGAGCCTTGAGTAATCCTTAAGATGACAACCACATGCTGAGATATTACTTTATTTTTCAAATTGCAGTGTATACTCACATTCAAACATGAGTCTTCCTCCAGCCTAATCACTGTATCATAATGTGCCTGACCATAACAACCAGGCATCTTTTCAGAGAACAGCTATTGCACTTATACAGTCAAATAGCTTTGTTATCTTGTGAACAAACATAGTACTCCCTTTACGTACATCCACAAAAAGGGCTTTCATTGAATGTTTCTGATCAGATCTTCTAGACAACATACTCGCTTTATTACTAGTGAAAAGGCCTAGCTAGTAGTAAAATATACATCCAGTAATTATGCTTTACTGATCTGCAAGTATATTCATATGGTTTATGTTATTTTGCTGAATAGCACATATCACTACCCATGTTTTCAAGAATGTCACATTCTTCTAGTCAGAGAACTACAGACAAAAGTACACAGTGACACATTTCTCATTCCTACTACTTCTAACAATGTACTCTTCTGGCTCAGATGCTAAGAAGCTCTGCTTTATAGAATTATTCATGTCTAACGGTAACTTCTGATTCTTAGATCTCTACATCCAACAGCAGAGCAAGGACCTTTTCTCTGTTGTGAACACCCACAAATATAAAAGAAACAACAGAAGCAACTTGAAGCATGACATCCAAGCTCAGAACACATTTTGTGTAGGAAGATCTAAAGTCTAAAGAAAAACTTGTATTGACAATCTGAAGGCCTACTCCATTAATATACTGTATATGACCTTGTGGAAATTTCTCTATAATGACAGACAATGACATAGCAGGCATGTATGTGGACTCAAAAATCTGTTTTTAACCCCAAGCAGTTGTGTCAAGCACTGTAGCTGAATCTAAAACGTAAACTAAAAATGAATAGCTCTACAAGAGAACAGGCACTAAACTGCACATATATTTTAAAAACATAATCTCTTTCACTTGTGTCAAGGACCCTAATGTTCTGGCACCACTTCTTTTTTTGTTCAATTTAAGTTCTTTTTGAACTTGAAAATATACACACCAATGCAGAAGTTTCAGTTGTTCCACTGTACAAAAACGTCAGCTTTTTGAATGAATATTAATGACGACAACAGCACTGCGAGCAGGGCCAGCAGCTACAATCTGTCAAGCGCTCTCTCTGGTGACATCAGAGGCCTGCTTTTATCACTGGTGTGCCTCCTTGGCCAGATCTCCTGCGCCGACAGGCTGGCAGGCCCCTAGGCACATTTCATGGCGGATTATGTTGCCATTTCTTCCATGCAATCGAGAGGCAGAGGGCAGGGGACAGAGGAGCCCTGACAAGCCAGGAACCCTGGGAAAATTTTGGTACACCCTCCATAATTACCGCAAGGCATAACCTGGTTATAGACATACAGTGGTTATAGAACTACATTTGCACATGTGATTTTCTGTGAGGGGGTAGAAACAAGAGATCCACTACACATGATTCCTACAAAATTTAGGAGAAGCTCAATTACTGTATGTGCCACTTCAGACTGAGATGATTACTTGTGGAAGTATCTGAGATTTTACACAACCTATCAAATTTCAGTTTTTCACTGAACTTCTTTCTCCTACTTCTCTCACTACAACACAATTACACCATAAGGAACCAATGTCTTCCAGGCAGATGGATATTACTGAAAGGTCACAAATTCTAGCAGCTTGACTTTATTACTTACCAGGACTCTATGTAACCCAGACAGATGGATCTCATTCAATGGGAATATTCAATGTACACTGTTTGTCCTTTACATTGCCTTTGGTTTCTGCTCTCTGCACAGAACCTCAAAACCACCTGAAAATGTCCTGCTGTTTACCAGCTGTCCCTAATAGTACCAGTTTCCATTCATCATTCATCACCTATACCTGCTCCAAGCATTGTCTTTAAATATAAACCTTGTTTTTAAGGCTGTAAACCTGTCTGAGAAGAGAATGAGAGGCCATCCAACTGAATAAATTTCAATATGATAAATTTTACAATATGACAAAGTGTCTCTATGCAATAATGGATATGCCAACACACAGCTGAGGATACAGAGCTACTGAGGCAGCAGAAAAAACTGGACTACAGACAATGTCTTCAATGCCAATATGCTTAATGATGGGAGTGATGAGTTATTGATGGCGCTCATCTAATTAGAGGCACAAAGGTGTCTATTGCTACCTTTGCAGTGACAGCAGACACAAAGAAGCCTATTGATTTCCCTGGCGTAGACTGTATCTGGACATCCCACTGGGGAAAGGGAGTGGTAGAAACCAAGACAGCATGCAAGGCCTACTATTCTTTTGACTGGCAGAAGCCTTAAATTCCAATTAGTCACCCTTCCAAGGATCAGTTAAACTAATTATGGCCCTTAACTCCAAGCCAATAATGAAATGTTTGGTCGAAAGTGGTAGGCTGATGGACTGAGGTGTTGGACAATTTGTGGTTCATTCTCTGGTGCCTTGAAGTTTGATGCCCACATTGTGGGGCCGTATAAAACTCAAATAGCAACAGGGTTTAAAAATATGCAAAACAGGTCCTTTGGCAATTTACCAACAAAATCTCAGGGGAAATTAAAAGAGCCACATATTTCAGCTGGCTGTACTGTTACTATTGTTTAACCTGTATTTAAGACATAATCTGCAATCGGCCACCTTGGTAGCATGTTGCTCCCAGGTTCACCAACACCACCACTACCATTACTCAATAAACTGAGTCTTAATTTTTACAGTGCCATGGCTGTCTTCATTTGAGATATTAGTAAGCTGAACTAGATAAAGGCATTTCAAAGTTGTCCTCTGACATATTTTTTCATCACTGGTAGTTCCACAATGAAGGTATGCCATTAAGTCCAAGTTTAACTGGTACAAACCTAAAAATTGGATGTTTAAGACACATTCAAGACACAAGAGTCAAAAACAGTGCACTCATTATCATCTCAGTGTGAAGCCTTTGTTTTCCAAGGTTCTCAAAAACAGCCACCATTCGCAAGAGCTTGTCAGACCAATTCCTTTTTTCCCTCCTTCAGGTTCATTATTTGTCATTTATCTTATGAGAAAATGCCTCTGCTCATCTGGGAACATGGCCAAGTACAGTACACCGGTGTGTTCAATCCAATGGTTGACTGTTTAGCATAAACTGTAATTAAAATAACTTGGCAGTCTGCTCGGAACAAAATTTCATACTCGGATCACAAAAACGGGTACAAACACAGCAGGCATGCCAACATAGGCAGACAAAGTTTGATGGTGAGGCTTTATTATGCTAATGTGCATCCTTTCGTTTGGGTTAAATGGGAGTCCTCATTTTTCAATGGAATATTTTTCACTGTAGGCCTATGAACAAAATGAGGCACTTTGCAGGTAATGGTTAATCTGGAAATGCAATGCACTTGTTCAACTTATATATAACAAGCTACTGCACAGTATCAAAGGTAAAAAACAGTGGCAAAATGCTTCTGATACCCCTAGGGGGCAACTGAAAGATATACCTTTGTAGGGTCAAAAAGAATAACCAATATAAGCACATCAATACAAACAGACTTGATTATTTAAATAAAGACAATTGTATCTGGTATCTGACGAGTTGCACTTGAAAATGAAATTGTGCTGAGCACACACTATTGGGGCATTCCAAAGATATTGTTTTATAGGTGATATAGGAATAAATCAAACATTTGGCACCCACATTTTCCACATTTGAATAAGATCATTGAACAAATGTTTGATGAAGTTCTAGATAAGGGTTAATCAAGGTCTGTTAAATGCACCCACAGGTTTATGTGTACACTTTATGTTTGATATGTACAAGGGAATAACTGTTCTATATGCAATGTCAGCATGTGGAATCCTGACTCTGCTGGCAAACTAGCTTCAGTGAAAAATCTATATAATGATTTCAGCTCTAATTGAAATTTCAACTTGCTAAATAGAGTCAAGGTGTAGGAAGTATCCAGTACTCACCTAAGACAGACAAGCTTATTTCTAATCAAGATGGACTTGTGCATATGAATAAATATAGAGTTGTTAATTTAAAAGCAAACATGAATATCAATAACAGTTAGGATAATAAGAACCTAGGGGCACTCAGATGACAAGTTAATGCATTCGTTTACCAGAGCGCACAGATTTGCATTTCAGTGAATCCATCCTTGTTAAGAAAATAAGCATCACTGGAATGATATTACATACTGTCTCTGACTTGACAAGATTCAAAGTAAGGTTAATTATTATCATTAATAATAATAATGAATCTAGGTCCCTTTTGGTAATGTTATGATTCAGGGCTTTTCTAATGTCTCCAGTGACATTTTAGCCTTTAGAGTTCTATTGTTAACATGCATGGAAAACAGATCCTGGACAGTGTATCAACAACTATTGTTTGCCTGAGATGTGACTGAGGCTCTCACTATCAGCTACTGGAGACACTTTTATTACATAGTTGTCATTCATCTGACGCCACAAAGGAAATTATGGATGGGCTCAATAAGTAAACGCATCTGAGGCAACCGTTCTACAATACTGTGGTGTGGCTACACATGCCTGCAGCTGAGGGGAGGTGGAGCAGAAGCGAAGTAGGCTGCTGGCTAATGGGATTGTGGCACACCAATACAGGGTACCATTATGAGTCACTCCCTAACATGCCCCGGCACAAGCCCGATAGGCCAGAATTCATTTCTAAGAACACAGAGCAGTGACGTCAACAGAGTGGAAAGGCTTGTGGTGTGGCTGCATGCCTGTACCAAGCTCAGCCACTAGAATCCAATGTGTTACTCTCAGAACGTTAACACACCCAGTTTAACCAGGTCGTGGAAAAACAGTTATGCTGTACAGTACATATATAGCACAATAGCAGGAACCTTTACTTTAACAGCTATTCAATATTCAGGGCTATTCAATATATCAGCATATGGGCTACAATATGGAAGAGTGAGGACGCTTATATGGAGGGTGATGACGCTTATCATTTGAAAGATTCGATTCATTACAAAAATGCCATTCAGAACTCCTAGATATAAATAATTAAGCACAAAGCGCAGTCCTTTCACAAGGTCTTGCTATCTTAAATTATAATACATAAATTCTACATAAACAACATTGTTATCATCAGTTTATTTAAAATCCAGTTTCCTGAAAAATCACAATTCCAAGCAATCAAACCATCTTCATCCCAGAAAGGGAAAAGAAGACCAAACAATGCTATTATTGTATGTGAACTGATATTAATAGTTACATTGTATCAACAGTAGCACTTACACAGACATAATGTAAGTATGACAACAGATTAATCAATTGCATCAATGACCTGAAACTCCCCTTACAGTTTGATTCTAACAGCTCTCTAATTGCTTCATTCAAAATGAAAATAATGGAAAACTGACTGATTGGGTCAATTTTAAAATATAACTACATATGTAATCGGAGCAGCATGTAAGTAAATGCATATGACTATGATTGGTGCAGTTCAATTAAATAAAGGACCAATAAAAATAAGGGCTGTGAGCTCAGCCTGGCCTGTCTCTTTAAATGGACTGCAGTACTTCAGCATTTCAGAATTTATCACAGCTGCCACTGGCCAAGCCAATCCAAACATTATATCACCCATAGGCCTTTTCTGCTGCATTATCCCACAGACTTGTGTTTGCTGAGAGGCTACTATTCAGACCTGCAAGGAATCATAAGCAGCATTTTTAGAAAACCAAAGGCACAAATACCAAAAACAAGTTATTGGTCAGCATAAACTGATTATTTATGTCATCTACAGAGTACCAGAGATATTTTTGACCTGACAGTGGCAGCGTGAAAGAAAATACCCTTTAATATTTGTTTTAGTTTGGAGGCAGTGGTAAAACTACACTTGGTTTCACTGTTCAGCAAAAACAAGTTATGCTATCATTATGTTAAATATGGTTATCTGTTACATGGAATCATTTTTGAAAACCTTGAATGCCATAAAGAGTAACATGGAATAACCTCTGAAATAATGGTAATATCAGTTACTTATGTTTTTCTATTAAACATACTGTAAATGCATATGCTTTCATCGAAGGCACAGTGAGAACATTTTTGAGAAATGAAGCTTAAAGAAAGCAATATGATGTCTGTCATATAATTCCACTCTTCCTCCTTCACCAGCACACAACATCATAACCTGCACATGCATGGCCCTGCATGTTGATTCTATTTAAAAGTCACTAATAAAAGAAACCAGCCACAGACTGTAATACTGCCATCAATTTTTGAAGAGAGTTGTGTGCTGACAAAATGTGCCAAATCATGCCTGCTCTATCAGTCTAATCCTTTACACCAGCCATTACTCAGAAAGCCCTGAACATTATTTTCTTAGCACAGCTTCTCTGAAACAAACATAGCAGGATACCTCTGACGCGCAGAATTATGAAACATTGATTAAGAGAAAAAATCAATACCAAATCAAAACAAGCAAAAAATGTAGTGGAGAATTATTCTGAAGATACAAATAAGAATCTTGAGTTTCAAGATTTGATTGAAAACTCCAAAATGCTTACGAACACTGTGTAGGTTTAGTGCGAATATCAAAAACGTGGTGTGACGCAACTCTAGGCAGAAGTATACCCCCCTAGAAAGGGCACTCGTTAATCCCAGAGCATTTACACCCAATATATTCCTTTTGCTCCTGGCTGCCAAACAGGAAAAAGTATGGTCTGAGTCAGCTGCAAAATGAACCCCCAACTTTCTGGGGTCAGAGCAAACACTGTCTTCCCAAGGCCACTCCCCTGGTGCAGCAACATGTTTACTCAGTCATACATATTTACCATACCAACAGGAAAACCACAATGAATTGACACTGTGCAGCTAAAATAGTCAAGGGACAGCAAGTCTAAAGACACACCAAAGTATTAACATTTTGTGTCTTACTGAATCCTACTTACACCTATTACCGAGTCCTACTTATGCCTATGGCAGAGGGCACACCTGCCATCCCAATTCTTCGACAGCCATACAGCAAGACAAACCCTACAAACCCCACTGTAGCATCAAATACAGTATTCTCCTTTAAGGAATTGCTACGTCTTCAGAGTGGAATTCAATCCGCCGTAAATAAAGTTCTAATAGAAGTCTTCCACACTCTACCAAGCCCTAATTCCATCACTCACTGCTTAATATCTTTTCTATAGACAGTGAATTTCAAAATGCTGAGCCTGCTGGTGTAGAATTCAATTCAGTTCACAGAGATACCGTATTTTGACTTTTTTCTCCCTTCTTCCACCAAAATTGATCACATTTAGAACCAAGTACACATAATTTCCACAATCACCACTGCAATAATTCATGTCTGATTTCCTGAGAGGAAGCAAGAAGTGTGTGTACACGAAAAATATGCAAATACCCCCCTCCCATGCAGAAAAGTTGGGGCATAGTGTGCCACACTATCCCCCATCTCACCCCAACGGACCACATTTCTGCCCATGTTTGCCCACCATCCCCCAAAGTGCAGCAAGGTGGGGGCACAGAACCTATCGGAGCTGGGAAATCTATTTCAACCTCCACATGACTCATCGCAGAGACAGCGCCTCCCTCAGGAGCGTCACAAACCAATGAAAAAACTAGACTGTTTTCTTCAGATTGTTGAGAGAGCCATGTTCTTATTGACTGTCTCGTCAGGCACTCCCATGGCATACTCCCTGATCTTACGCCTTTTGCTGCCTTCTGTGACGTATCCAGACACTACTTGGGGCAATTATATCAAAACCCCTGTTCACAGCTTGGCGGAGCAGTGCAGTAGAAATCAACCCGGTGTCCCAACTGGGCATTGATTTTTCTCAATTTGTGGATCAGTCTGCTGTCAGCGTGTTCTACTGTCTCCCCCTGACTCTGGACACAGGAGTTGTCGCTACATGAAAATTAATAAACTGAGAATACAGATTGTCTACCTTCTTAAACAGTTTTAAACCTAACAATCTATCACAATGCTCCATTTCCTTGTTTTTGCTTTGTTCTCGTTGTAAATTGACTGCCATTACAAAAGTGAACAATAATAACAAATAAACTGAAAAGCTGAAAACGCTCAAGTTGGACATGCAGGATCTTGTCAATATTATTTTTTTCTTAACTACAACTTAATTTAAAGCATAATAGGTATACATTCTGACATGAGATGCACAGAATTACCATAATTACTCTGTCAAATGGGGAATCTTTGTGGAGGAAAATCAATTTTCCTTTATTTAGCAAGCCAACTAAAATATATTAGATTAATAACAACACTGCTGGGAATTAATGCCACATTTCCTCGTCTTTTTTTCTTTGCTTTACATTATTGATGAACATCTTTAGAGGGACAGTGATGTAAATGGAGGGGTTTGTTGTTGCTTGTGAGATTAAATTAATTACATGAATTTAATTTAATTGTGCCTTGAAATAACAAGTGCCTTGGAAAAGGTTTAAAATCACTGGATTAAATAATATACTGGCACTGAATTAATTAGAAACATTGTCTCTATGTCAATGCACACATTTCAACGTAATTTTTTCATATATTGAGTATATTAGAACTACTTAAGTATTTAATATTAAGTCAATACAAATGCAACACAAATATGCATACATTGATACCACACAGATGTGGGCCATGATACTGAAAAACTGAAAGTGCAAAGTAAAAATGTCAACCAGTATGTCTAACAATATTTTCAATTTTTGCTAGACACAAAATTTAAATAACACTAATACACAGAGAATACAAACTAAATTTCAAGGCCCTATATCTACTAAAGATGTTTTTTTTGTTCAAAATTGATGATCTCTACCTTTTCCTGTTAAAAGTAGACTGAAACAGGAAAACCCAGAATCCCTTGCATCTGGGATGTCACTGGAGAAAGAATGCTGGGTGCTGTGCTGTGTATTTCCCACAACTTAGTTCATGGCCATCATGTTCAGGAAGGCCTTCAAACTTTTTCCTAAATATATTTTAACTATGGATGTGAATGTGTCTAACAAGATCACACATGTACCTCAGTATGTGTTGCACTGATGTCCTCAGAGCTATATCCCTTTTCCAGTGCGGGGTTATGTTTTACCATATGTATTACTTAATATTGGTTGCGTTTTGCACAAAATCACTGATACTCTATGCAATATTTTGGTAGTTTAAAATTATGGTCTGTTTCAAGTTTTCAAGGTCTGTTTCATTATTTGTACTGTAACATGATTTACTTGGGACACGGAATTTAATCAGAAATGACAAGACAAGCAGATATATGGCAATGAGTTTCTCTTTGCTTCACATTTAAAACACTGCTATCAAACAAAGCAACGAATTCAAAAATAACACGGTGGGCAAATTGGATCTTGTGGAGGCTTCAAAGGCGAATCACTATAATCTCTGTGTCTGATTAAAAGAACAAAACACTGAGAGTATCAATGAAGTAACTTTTGTCTTGAGATGGAAATAGGTTCTAAAACTGATTAAAGACAAGCAAAGGATTATAAAATGTTCATGACAGAGCTGATAAACAAAGTCTGCAAGGATAGGTATTAACCATTAAGCACTGTAGCCAAATACTCTGAGAGGCAAATATTTGAGGTGCAGGCGCTGTGTAAATCACACAGATCTATGCTGGCATAACAACAGGCATAATGTACACAAAATCCCCCATTCAGTCTGTTGTGATTAATATCTTTAACTTTGGCTGAGTATTGGTTATGCAAGCTGGTTAATTATAGTCCTGTGCAATCTATGATGCAGCATGGAATCTGTTCACAAACCAGGGGAACAAAATAGCAGAGGATTTGAGAGACAAACATAGTTTCCAAAGCCACACAACATACATTATATATTGGTCATAGTCACTTGAATACAGATATATCAGTGCAAAATTTATGGTCAGGAAAATTCACAGCATTGCTCAGATGTGCAGTTATCCAGAAGCTGCTGTACAAAGGAACATCTATCATTTTCTCTCAGTACTTCAAACATATATTTGCATATCATAAATGAGAGGATACTCTGAGCCCTCAGCACCTTTTCATTAATATTCAGAACCTTAAAAATAGACATGTCAGCCTGTGTTACATAATCATGAAAGGATGGACCTCAAAACATTACATAGTTTGGTTTTACAGCTTTATAATTTGTGCAAGGCTGAAACCCAATATCTTCACCAATATCTTCACCAATTTCAACCTGTAGCAAAGGTAAACCAAAAACGCAAACAGTACATATGTTAACAGATTATTTTCACTTAACACAAGGAAACACAAGAAGGGGTGTTGTTAGGTGAGTTCATTGGCCTGCAACTGCTGTATCACACAGTGAAAATCTCAGTGGGGCAATTTAAAGATCAGAGAGACCTCACAGCCTGCATTTCAGTATGAGGACTCTATTAGTTAACAAGTGCAGTAAATAATCTGGATGCTTTTTTTTTCATTTTTTCAATTAAAGCATAGTTTCACATCACAATCAAATGAATCAAAGGCAGAGCAGGGCAAGGTGAGCATTAACAATTCTATAAAATGTGCTTGAGGTGAAGAGAACAGCTTCAGTCTTTGGAAATGCAATGCACATGTTCCTCTGCAGTGGGACAGCGCAGTTGATTGACAGTAAGGTGAGAGGTTGGCTGTTGCAGGGAGGAAGGGTAAAGAGAGGGAGGACAGCCCAGCTGCTCATCTCACTGAGGGTGGGTGGGGGGTAGCTGTAACCATAGTTTCCTGGTCTGAGCACAGGGGGAGATGAATTCTGTCTGCCCAGCATAAAAGTCAGCACAGGCAATGGTGTCAGAGCCCTTTTGACAGCCTTCCTGAAGAGGCCACTGGTGACAGGCACCAAAACAAGCGTGGGACTGGCTAAGTGCGGGATGCTACACCATTGGCCGATTGCTCTCGCAATCCATGAGGGTAGAGGGGGAACCACCCTGACCATGTGTGCATGTGGCATGCTCCATATTTCCCTGCCATGTGAGGCGTACAGAGAGGACACCTAATAAGCGTGCCTTCTGCCACAGCCAAAGTAGCTGCATTAACAGCGCCTGCCTTATCAAGGGCACTGTCACCAGGAGGACTGCCGCGCCCCAGTGGCCTGCGGCCCAAGGGAAGACATTATCTTGATGAAGCTGTGATCGATACAGCCAGTGTAAGCCAATGGAACAGAGATACCATCCCTTCTAATTGAGGTTAGACTCTGCAAGTTCAACGTCCTCTCATCTAATTTAAAGTCCTCGTCTCTCTGGCTAACTCCTTACAGATGTCATCAGTAACAGGAAATTCTCTGACCTGTGACCTCACAGTAAATATACAGTATGTATCAGACCCCCAGATTTGCTGTTGGGACACACAAGATCCTCTATGGCACAGCATTTGTGTGGATTTTTTTTCCAGTGGATACATACCTCCTTTTCTACATATTTTCTTGCCCGGTTTCCTGGCACATTCCTTGGATATTCTTTTTACTGCAAAATGAATAGAAGACTAAAAAATAACATGGAGCTCCATTACAGACAGTAGGAGCATGCAATACCACTATCTGACTGAGGAGAAAAGGTTAAAAGAGTTCTGTACTTTCTATCTCAGTTCATCATTATCATCATCAACATCATCAGTCAATCAATCAGTCAATCAGACAATCAATCATCATTACTTTACATCGGATCCCCTTTCATTAGCCCAACTCATTGTGCCTGCACACACAATGGACAGATGATGGACTGCTGGCAGTCAAGTGTGAGAAGGAGAGGCAAGAAGGAATCAATTTCACCTGGATGGACGTGCTGTGGTGGACAGGAAAATGTGTGTGAACGGGAGGTTAGGAGACAGATGCACACAGGCGCCCGCACTCACCCACAGATGCGCACAAAAAACGCACAGGGAAGCGGCATGCACGAAACCATTAAACAAACGCATGCAGACGTCATGCTTTCCCCCCCGCTTTTTCCCCACTCTGTCAGAAATCAGCAACGGAACATAAAGGAGGTTCAAAAACCCTATCCCTGTTTCTCCTGTTCTTAACTCACCATCCTCCGTGGGGACATATATGTTTAAGAAAAGGCAGTCCTCGCTCTGGTCCTGCACATATGATGAGACGACCTCCAGGCTGTTAGTAAACCACACAGGGAGCATGACATCAGGTAGCCTTCCTTCCAGGATGGTCTGGGGGCAGACGGGAGCGAATTGGGTGGCGTTCCGGATGTCAGGCCATGAGACAGGTGGCTCCGGGGGCTGGAAGCGTCTCTCCCCAGTCGGGGGCGCCGCATAGGGCACGCCCAGAAACTGGATAACCGGCCCCAGGATCTCATTGTTGAGCTCCTTCTTGAATCCCCGCAGCCTCCCATAGCTGGTGGTCACCACAGGGTCCACCTCGTCCAGCTTCTCAAGGGTCACCGGTGGGGCCTGCAGTGCCACCCCCAGTATCCACAGGAAGAAGGTGAGGTCCACACTGGTACGCAGCTGTGCACGCAGTGCCCATGCTGCCCTCCAAGCCAGGCATGCCTGCGATAGCATCTGCAGGGGCATGTTCCCTCCACCACCGCCACCGGCGCCACACCAGGACACACTCTCAGCCAGCGCCGCCCCTTAAAAGTAAACCCGATTTATATCCACTCGGAGGACAGGGCAATCAGAGGCAAGGTATCAAACCTCCTGAAGGTGCGGCTGTCAAAACTTTCAAAGGCTTTTCGCATGGCAAGTATTTCCCATTGATTTCACACTTATGGGGGCGACATCTTCACTCGCCGCTATTCATCAGGCCGCATCCTATTGACAATTCTGTTTCCCATCCCGGTGCTACGAGGAGCACGGCCATTTGCTGTGGGGCTTCAGCAGATAAATCAAATCCAGTCGAGCCGCTGGTCTATATCCTGCAGGAAATAAAAAATAATTCATTAGCACGGGGGAGAGGAAGAGAATCTGGGGAGAGGAGGGTTTCATTAGCTGTTACGATTGCGCTTTGTCGCTATCAACTCGAACATTCAGAAATCACAGCCTCAGCCTGACACCCCATCAATCATCTCCAGCTAACAGAACTGTTTAAGCGTTTGTTAAGGAAGCCTGTCTTCTGTTACAGGGGGAGAATTAGAGAGGCTGCATTTCACAGAGCAGAGACTCTCGATTTAAATTTAATGTGACACTTCTCATAATCAGTGAGTCAGAACAGACACGCACAGGGACTAAATGGGACATAGAGAGGTATATCCGGGAAAACGCTGCAAAAACAAGTCGTTTAGTCTAAAAAAAGGATTAATCTTTTAATATTGTTTACACAGCAAAGATGGGCACATTAACCAGCAACATTTTCAGTTGGACAATGTCATGTGCCAATACGCTTGTATAATTTTTAGGTGTATTCTGAATGGTACATGGAAGCACCACCTTCTACAACTGCAATGATAAAAGCTAACTTTTCAACCTTGCACACATATTAAAGCTATATTTGGATCTTCCACAGAAAGCAGGTCTTAATGAGGAATGGGAGTACATTTATAACTTGAGGCAACACTCCCCCAGTGGACAGCAGAATTCAGATCAGGCATTCATTTAACACAGTAAATGAACAAACTGGTAGGATCCCCACCACTATACAATGGGTTTTATGTTCTTCCACAATGGGACTCCTGTCCTGATTATTACTGTAACACCACAGACTGCAGTACAGACTGCAGCAAAACAAGCGACTCATTCAAAATCTAGCATGAAACACATTATTATCTCTGAGTGCAATGTGTAAAAGGCGAAGAAAACGATCGAGTCTCCAAATAAGGATGGGGAGATATAAAATATTTTCACAAGCTGCTGTTTTCCTGACGTGCCACAAAAATTGCCACAATTGGCTGAGCAACTGAGTCAGGTGTTCCACTCATGTTTGAGTTTTGAGTTTTGTTGGCAATATTACAGAAGCACAGTGTGGTCCTCTGTTATCTTTGGGTAAAGTCTAATAATTCAAATCAGAATTAAGCCCTGTTGAAGAGATAGATTTGTTACTGCAGTTGCACGCAGCTCATTGGTCAAGTTAATCCCCAAAGATACTGTATCACTGGTAACTAAGATGGCAGACTCCTTGACTCCTGCATTTTTGACCCTAGAATTACATCACAGAATTCCTTACATTCCACAATTTAAAAGTGACTATAATTCCAAAGCTGAAAAGGGCAGAAATGCAGAGTTCCTTGTAGCGATGGATGGCCCACCAGAGGTGAAACATATTTGAAAACTCTATGGGAATATTTGCAGCCATTTTCTTCTTCAGCCAACTTTGTCATTTTGGCAAAGCCCTAATTTCCGCTCCCATCGAAACCATAATTTAAAACAAATCGCGTCTATTGACAAATGCATGGAAATGATATGCAACCAAACACAGACAAACTGTGTCCTAGAATAATTAGGCAAACAGATAAACAGAGGAATGAAATGAGAAATCTACTGAATTGATTGTGTACTGTATTGTTAATTAGGCTATAAAACTTCCCTGAGGTTTTTACAACAAGGGAAGAAAAACTGCACACGAGCCACAGTGCAGATTTACTTAGTCATCTCAGGAAAACAGGCCAAAGGCTTTTAACATTCGGTTAAGATCTCAAATATTTAGGCTTTGGATTGAAGTCGTTTTCTTGTAATTCAGATCAGCCAATAGCTGACAGATGCAGGCAGGAACCAATGATGTCAGGAATTGCATGTTTTGAATAGATCAATATGCACCCTGTTGGGGCTGGTGATTGCACCAGCTAATCTGTGCAACGATCAGAATCTAGCGAGCACATGCTGTGAAACAGGCAGCCACTGCCAAAGAGCGAAAAAACTCACAAAGGTATTTAAAGTAAATATCACACTAAGAGGGAATTAGAAATACTCATTACACTGAACACCTAATAAGAACATATTAGTACAGCCCTGATCTTTTCACTGGTAGGAGAGTAAACTCCATAAATCAAGGGCAAAACAGCCTCCAATGTTTCCGTGTGACTGCAGTCATCTGGTTTGTTTGGATGCGGGACAAGTTATTTCTGCCTCATTTTTAAAGGTGCAAAAAATGTTCACTCAAATATCCAGTGTGATTAAACTCCTCCAGGTGTGGAGAACAATTTTCACACACGGACAGCGCACCCATTCAATAGCCCTCTGAAAAATCCCTAATGAGCTCAAAGGGTCAAGCGCTTGGGTTTGGCTGTGAAATCAGTCTTGGAGTTTTTTGCATATAAAATTACTCATCTCCTATTCCAGGAAATGCTGCTGCTGCCTCTGCCGTTTTTCATGTTTGTTTGTTTTTCTAGGAAAGCGCAGCCTGTCATGTGCGACTCCTGCTGAGTGAGTCCCCATGCAGTCGATACGCTGTTTCACTGTGGGGCTTCATTTACCACAATGCCACCTCAAAGACAAAATCACATACTCTTAAATATATCAGTCTCAGTTTCCACATATTATCAGTTCATCACACACACTGAAAGTTCTGAATCAGTGGTTTTGTGAATACAGGCTTTGAACATGGACTTAATTCACCAGTCTTGCAATTTAGCCATTGAATAACATATTTAAGGACTTTTGTGTTTTCTAATCTTAACTTGCAACCTTAACATTTCAGCAAGTCATAAAAGGAATATGCCGAGAAAGTGATAAAAGAAATAATGGCAGCCTTCAATGTGTTACCGAAAGTTCAAAGGTCAAACCACAAAGCAGAGGGATTGTATTCCATCCTAAATGGGCCCTATTTTTCTCCAGTTTAAGGAAGTGAAAACATCTACCACTGCAGATTGGGATTTTATAGTGCAATTACGATCAAAGGGTCTGAACTTGAACTTGTCAATCCTTCTTTATGAATTATACATTGTTTCCTTTCATACTTTGCCTGAGGACTGAATTCCATCATGAGATTTTGAGTTTGATTCATTATTTACAGTTCTATTCCACAGTATGACAGAAATACTGCAAAAATTCATAAGCATACATAGATGCAGAGTGGACAGAGCACAAAGAACTTTTAATAAGGTTCAGCACTTTCCCCTCCCACAGTAGTGGCTAGAAGGTCCACTGATTATATAAAAGCACATTCTAGAAAACGAATGGCCTATTATTTTAGCTGAAGCTGTCAAGACCAGGGAACATAGAAGCACAAACGAGAATTATTATCGCAGTCAGTCAACAGACTAAACATTCCATCACTATATAGTTTACTTCAATGCAAGATCTCACTGACCTTAATGATCTCATTTCACCCCCAATAAGGCTTTTGGTAAATTTATAGGCAAGCTCTTATGACTATTTCAGACAGTATGCTTACCTTGCAGTTTTGCACTAGTTGGAATGAGACTACCTCGGAGACTTTGAAAATTTGTGGTTTGACTGCTGAGTACCACTGCAGTTTACAGTAGGAGTCAGGTGACTTTCTCTCACAGCTTGTGAAAAATTAAGCATCATTTGTTTTTGTTTTAAAAAAAAAAAAACCCAACCCACACACACATTGTATTTGTGCTCCATAGTGAAACATGTCACTTGGGTTTTTGACAACAAGATTTGACAACAGTGATTCCAGTAGGGATTTTACAAAAAACACTCAAAGGTTCCATGCCTGTTATCATTTAGGTTTTAAGCAGGCCTCTGTCTTTATGCACCACAACAGACACGTCAAGTCTACAATAGATGTAAAAATGTATTAAGCTGAATGACAACCACCTCTAATATCACCTCACTGCACAGCAAATTTAATAATCATTTTGGCGGTTTCTTTTGTATAGCTGATACTGTCATTTACTTTGGTCTAATAAAAATGTAAAGGAAAAAGAGCAAAATATGTCTGTTCTGAAAAATATCAACCGATCGTATTGCTTAATGAAAGGGTTGTTGGCATTTAGTGAACAGTTAAATCCAGATAGCATGTTGGGACCCTAAGAAGAAGCACAAACAGACCACCCCAGTGAATGGGTCACATGCAAGACCTGATCTGAACATAGCCTACAGCCTCTGCCACCTTGCTAAGGAGTGTGACAGCTGACATACACCACCATGATTCATCAGTTTCTGCACTGGACTGCTCTACAATTCTACAATTTGCATTAGTTCTTTCTCTTCCCTTTCAAAAGCTCTTTGCCAACTTTTGAGTGGTCAGCTGTTATGGTCACACCTTTAGTGAGAGGGGTACCAGTACTTCACAGCAGTGTTTCCCCCCTACTAGTTCTTTTTTTGTAAAAGAATCTCTACACTTGTTTCAACCAGCCACACGTCTCTGTATTTTACTCCAAGACCCAGAATGGAGGCACCAGATTGCCATTAAAATAAATTCCCTCCAAACAGACCTGCCTTCTACCAACTGCACTGTCCTCTGAGAGCTGTCTTACTCCCACCATCTCCCTGCAGGGCATGAAATGGACCCAGTCAGGGAAATGCATGGGAAAGTCATTATCATACATTTTGGAGCCAATAAACAGCTCCATTAGATTAAATTTTCACTAATACAAACAGGCCAGATTTCCCAAGTCCTGTTTTCCTCTAGTAGCAGGTTTTCCAGCTCACTTCAACCCACTGTTGAAACCAGGGGGGGCATCTTAAATTGGTTTCCATTACAGCAATAATTAGCTGGTTAGTTAGGCTCTCAGACAGGACACAAACCTACAGAGGGTGCAGTCCTGTGGGGCCAAGATTGTGATTCAGATAGGAAGTAATAAACAGGACGTTTTACATACACACTATGTTCTAGCAGTAGTTACAAATACATAGACTGGCTGAAACTGGGGTGGCTACACGGTTGCCAGCTACTTAGCGCATTTAATTACAATTATTTAAATTTGAAAATCAAGGGAATATATTCATAGCAGACTGAGAGAGACATAACCCTTTCTAAGACATTAAAATATTTTTTCCTACAGTAAATGGTTGGACAGAAGCACAAGTACTGTATGACAAAATGGGCTGAAGGCAAAGGATCATGAGAGAGGTGAAGGCCCAGGACCATCTTACATTTTAAGAGCCAGAGAACTCTGATCAATCAGTCCAAAGCCTGCACTTATCCAGCAATGAAGAAGTGGAAAGGCAAACTCTGGCCACAGCAGTAACACAGGAAGGAGAGGAACGTCAAGCCGTTGGTTTCCACTTTGGAACAGATGAAAGTCTATTACAGCAGTTACCTTGTCTGGCACCTTGTGTTTCAGTGTACACTGTTCCATTTCCTTGTTTTCTTTACTTTGAAAAAAGACCAGCAAAAAACAGAACCTCCAGCCCTGGAGGTGTGAGCTGACCACCAGAGCACAGGTGAATGTCAAGTACTATCCAGTCATTATACTGGGTGCTAAAAAAAAAAACCCTCTTACAAAGCACAGGAACACTTTTGCTGTTCTTAAATGCTGATAAAAGCTGCCTATTTCAGAGAAAGGACTGTCCTTTTTTGCTCTGGATTGGCAGCCCTGACTTGAAAAGCTCTTCAAAAGCATATTGGTCCAGTCTGAGGTCAAACTCAGCATTCCCACAATGCAGAGCATCTATGACTGGACTAACTATAACAATACCAGGCTGCTGCTTGGGAATTCCTTTATGACGATAGCTATTTAAACTACTGAGTCCACAGTCTGTGGATAGTGCTATTTAAACTACTGAGTCTACAATCTGCGGATAGTGAAGAAATTGTCCTGGGGAAAGCTTGACTCGATGCAATCCACAGCTAGGTGACCTCAAAAGAGCATTTACTCGCCATGATGCAAAAATGACACAAAAGGTGGCTCAAGGCTGCACTGAAGAGCCATGTCATTATTTTATAAATAACTATAAGGATTCCATAGTTGGCCACCTCAGAGCTGCCAGGCATAATAAATGGATTCTACTTGCATCATTATTCACAAAGTGCACATAATATGTGCTATTTACTACACTCTGCTGTATTACAGCATTTATTTGTTTCAAACTATGAACTCCCAGTGCATGAGTGTTAGAACTGTTTTGTGTCCAGATGCAGTCTTATATAGAAAATGGGTGGAGAGAATAACATATTTTGGGTTAGTCAAAATGTAGCTGTAACAGGTAACTCACTCACTGGGTCCATTCAAAATCAAACCCCAACACCATGGCTATGTTAACATGGCTTGGGGACACACAGTGTGAACTGTATAATGTTCTTCAAAGGGCAAGTAATGTTGCTCCGTATTCTCCTGCTGTGCAAGGCAAAGCACAAATGACTATTCAAAACTAATGAATTGGTGCCAGAAATGCAGCAGAATCCACAGGGAGGGAATAAACATCAAGAAGACATTCAGTCCTTTTCAAAAAATGGTTTCAAATTATATCCAACTGACCAGTGGTGGTTCTAAACTGTGGCCATAAGAAAATGCCAATATCAGACACCATTTTATTTGCTGCGGTGCTGAGTGACTAACTCTACAAGGAAATGGAGAGAATTTTATTGCAAGCCGAGGGAAATAACTAATACAACTTGAAACTCATTAAGAGAAAGTCTCATTTTGGTAGAAACACGTCCAAAGTTGAATCAGTATCACCAACCACAGCACGTCGTTGAAAGGATGTACAAGCTTCTTTCACCTATTGCCCATTTGAAAACAGACGCTTTATATATATACATTCATGATTCACTAATGGCAAACTTTCTCAGTGTATGCACTCACAATTTTATTTACCATTGCAGGAGAGTGCAAATGACTAAAAACATAACAGCTAACTTTGAGTCAAGGCAGGTCACGGCGAAATAGTCTCTACTCATACTACAGTAAAATTTTATTTCACTATGTGTGTGTGTGTGTGCATGAGTGTGCATTTGTATGTGTGTGTGTGTGTGTGTGTGTGTGTGTGTGTGCTTGTGTGTGCTTTGTAAAATCCAAACCCAATCAAGGTCATTTTTCTCTGTGAGTCTATATAGCTATGAAACAAAATGAGCAACAGATCAGGCTCAGTGGCAAACAAAACAGGGGTGTTCAAATGAATAATGAAAGTTAGCATAATAGAATCTGTTGACAGTGTCCTTAATGATGCGATGAAGGGGACAAATACTGTGAACAGAATATTGAGCGCTGACTTCTAGCACTTGAAAAAAGCCACATTCCCACATTCACCATTTTACAAATGAATTTTTGTCTTCTGGTTTTGTGCACAATACAAAGCATTGGCCATAATAAAAAAAGCATGTTAATTCCTTCCCATTGTAACCTAGCTTTCATATTAAACCAGAATATATGTCACTCTAAAACAAAACCTTTTCCACAATTTTGTTGTGTTTTGGGGACACTAGATCAGTTTTTGCAATTAGAAAAGAACAATCCTGAAACAATTTAACAGAGCTGAGTCAAGGCTTTCATTATTTATGAACTGGCTCCCTCCCCTGTACATACCCGGTAGAGTTCTAAGGAGTACTGTAGGTAGGACCATGGCTAGGTGCTGCGTTTTTATCACTCATTCAATGAAAAAATCTTAATAAACAGCCACCTCCTCGTGAAATTATCAACTAAGCTATTAGTAATCATATTAGTAATCAGCTATCAGTAAATTCTGTCAACTGATCATTCTCAATCAAACCCAGAACCAAGATGTACGTCCTGTGAGAAATGTCTCGGGAAAAGTCATTAAAATAATTTGATTATTTACACGATCTAATCTTTTGACGTATCATCTAATCCCACATATCCGCACCAGAGTCCCAGACATTTATTACCACAAACCACTGTTACCAAGCCCACCAAATAGAAATGATACCAAACTGTGTCATACTTCCTTGACACTTCCAAACATACTCTATTAAAATGTTTTCAATCCATTATGTTATGCATACACTGGGTAAACGTCATGTATGGGCAACGTATGTGCCGTTCACATAAAAATGGTAATTAGCAACATAATGACCTTTCTGTTGAACTAGGGGGACAACAGATCCAAACATTGGTAACAAATTATTGGATTTAGGATTAACTAATAGTTATATCAGATGTTTCTCTCATATTAAATCACATAAACAAAGACATTACTGTGTGTAATTGCATTGACGAATTGTTGCTTATGGAAAAAGTATAGGTAGCTACAATCAATGACTTCACCCTGTACAATCCGTCTGCGGTGTGTTGTGTGTCTAAGTACCGCATTTTTCGAGTTTTGCTGAGCCCATAGCCTACATTCAACTTTTCATTTTTCTGATGCATACAATACACAAACATGATACAATTATTTACACTGAAATTAGTTTATTAAGATCTTTCAAATCCAACAACTTCCTGCGTTACTGTTTTTTTTTTTTTTTTTTTTTGTGGGGGGGGGGGGGGGGTATTTCCAGTCATCGTCTAAAAGCATATGTACCTTCGAATGATAAAATGGCAAGCACTACACTTCCCTGCCAGCTTCTAGCCTTAATTATATGTCAATTAATTTCAAGTAATTTGTCTGATTAATTTTAATTAAGGCTGCTGAAAATTGATTTTCCCTCACAAAGTGAGTATGATGTTCTATTAGTTTGCCGAGGAATGAATTACTGATTCTTCGTTGCATTAGATTGCTGGGGTTAGGTCTGCAGGTGGTATTAAATGGGTGGCGATTTGGATTCCACATTTGAGCTATTGGCAATAGCACAGAACCAACCATTATTTCTAAACGGCACATTTACATACCAAATTCACTCGCACAAGAGAACGTCTTTCATAAATAGTTAAAAGCGTCTAAAGTGTTTATTACATTAAATTCGAAAAGAATATCACGACAATATCAATTCCATGCCATGTTTAGATAATTCATGACGGTTTTGTTGTGAGTACCAATATATTGAACCGATCGTGTCTGCACCACGGTTAACCTGATATATTCTTTTTCCGTCCTCCTATAATTTTCATTCAGCCCAATAACAACGTATTCATTTCTCTGTCAACAAGCGACCCTTCACTGGGAAATCGGTGGCTACTGCATACATTTTACAAATGCATAAAAGTACAAGTGCGTGTTCATAAATTCTCCCATTTTAATCCCCAAAGCATACAGATTTAATTCAACAGCATTTCTATACGGCATGGGGAAAATTAAGCAAAAACACATTTTATACAGTTGAACAATGGTGCATTTCAAGTAAAACGTCAAACTTTGGTTACAGATATTTTCCCCCATATTTACCGTCAAGCTTGGTTTCCAACACACGTTGTCACCTCAGAGAAATCTCTTCTTTGGCATGTACCGATATTTCAAAAGTGTGCATTTCTTTTCCAAGAGTCATATCAAAAATGCCCAACACATGAATTAAAACAACCGAAAAGAGACATTATGGACTCGTCTTCTTATAGTTCGTCATAATTCGATCCAGCAAGCGTGCAGATGAAAAAAATGACCTTACGATTTTTCCTCTGTAAATGTAATTAAATATAAGAGTAGTGTTAATCCAATTTGCTCGTCTTCATTAGAAACGGCCCGCGGCTTAGCTTCTTGTGGGTGTCCCTCCAATATCCCAATGCATTGCAAAGTAAAGGACAAGAGGATTTTTCATCCGCTCCTCACGATTCTGGGTGCATTGCTTGGTGAAATGCCGAGATCTCCCCTTGTCCCTAATACAGAGAGGATGAACTGTAGAGAGCAGATCAAAAATGGAGCAAAGGTACTCCTAGCGGCCTTCCAAAGAACTGCAGTAAAACAGCTGAACACTTTTAAAGAGACACGGAATTTTTCTAACTCGCATATTTCAAAAGCGTCCACTTCCTCCTCATAGCCAGCCTAGTTTCACGGATATTATATGATGTCTTACTTATGTTTTATCAATTGTATCACGGCATGAAAGTAAAGGAAACAATTATTGTAGCATTTTGATGAAGGTATTGTTTTCAGAACAGCGTGTTAAGTCCTATGACTAAAAATCTTGTGGAATGCTATCAACAGGAGGAGGGTTGAGTCAGATCCAGGAGAGCCAAATTTGGCACAATATTCCATTTCACAGACTAGTGCAGCTGCATCAGAAATTCACTTTAGAGTCCTAGTGCTGCACTTCCATAGTTATTTATGGTAAGGGATGCCATTAAAAGAAGTTTAGAAAACACAAGAGGACCAGAATCCTATTAGTGGGGTTAAAGAAAGCAAATAAAAAGCCAAGGCTTCCCAGAGCAGCTTTATAAACTGCTACTATCAAAAGCAATGGGGACTCAAGGAGTAATTACGGTCCTTTCTTGAATTAAATCTCTGCTTCTTCAGCAGTAGCGGATGCGCCAATGCTGCATCTCAGACCTAATCTACAAATAATTGCTCCAGAAAATTAAGCCACAAAAGGTCAAATCATTCCATCTGATAATTTTAACAAGAAATTACACTCTTTTTTATTCAACAGAGTGACTGTATTAAATAGATTTTTATGCATTGACTACATTCTGGCAGTGACTATGCAGCAACTACAAGACAAAAAAATGTGAAGCTTCAGAAGAAAAAAAGGGTGAACCTGTGGTTATAGATGTCATAGTCATAGATGAATCTAAAATAAGTTAATACCATTCATACTTCCAAACAATATTCTAGTGAACAGTTCCTTTTTAAAATATAGTAAACCATTGATTGGTGACCTTGTGCTACATAATGTCTTAACTGACTATTTTATAATTATATACATATTTTAAATGTATGTATAAAATATTAAAATTCTAATGAAAAAAAAAATCATATATATAAATGCTAGGGATTTCAGACTGTAATACTATAATGGCTAGATTCCCTCTTCCATGTCATCAACATGGCACTGATGGACTGGCACTGTGGAATTCAATAATACAGTATTGCCATCTATGCCATCATAACAAGGACTGCACACTTGCAGTGCCTTCTACCCATCACTTCATTTACAGCAATGTATGGAATAACCCATTTCCACTACAGTGAGACTGGCCATTTGGAAGAAATGCCCCCTTGGCAATATGTGACTTCCTTGTTCAATGTCTTTGTGTCTTATTTTATTTTATGAATATTACACATTTTAACTGTTGTGCTACATTTAATTACATACAAAAGGATAACCCCCTGAAAGTTTTAATGCACTTTTCACTGTAATGTACTTCAGCCATAGCAAGAGAATGTTGCCCTGACCTCTACTTTGATTCATTCCACCTACTGAATCTAAAAGCTGCATTTTGATGACAGCATTGCGTGACTATAGAGAGTTTTAATCTCTCTGCAAACAATGTCAATTATATCCTCTCATTGGGGTTGTACATCCCTGCTCATTCCACAAGGCCCAATCTTCATAATACCCCTCTCTGTGTTATAGCTTCAATGATAACCTTACACAGCTACAAAAACAAAACTATGCTTGCATCTGGACGGCAGAACACTAACAGAACAGTCTCATCCTGCACTCTTGGACAACTGTAACACCAGCAAATAGCCAGTGTAGAGCATAAGAGAAAAGCACACAATAACCACCCCTTGCAATTGTGTGGCTTGAAAGTCCATGCAAAAAAAAAAAAAAAAAAAACAGATGGAACACTAGCAGCTATTTTCATTTGTCGGGGCTTTACCACCATTCAGAGGCATAGCCATCATACAAATTGTTCTTTTTCCAGTCCAGCACAGGACAAAAGCGAGGGCAGATGTTTGGGGGGGGGACATGCTGAGGCCTGGATGAAAGGTAGCAACACACAGAGTCATAGCCTGGAGTCAGTGTGCCCCGTGCCAGACAGGGGCTGCTCTAATGACTACCACCTCTCGCGGGCTCGAGGAACAGCTCACGCCTGGCTCCCGGGAGTCGCCACAGAGGCAAATTGCCGCTCCTTGGTGTTCACCAAGCGCCCATCCCTTCCAGAAAGGCTGGGCTATAAATAGCCCCCACTGCACATGCACTGGCAGTCTGCCGCCAGCCCTTCCACTTTACGCTTACCTGCTGGAACATGGATGTTAGCAGCAGAGGGCAAGCAGCGCTATCAAATCCACGCAGCCTCTACTGTGAGGTGGATTCACCTACTTCAATATCATGACCAGTCCTGGTCCCAGCACACAGCCCCCCAATATTATTTGATAAACTGGAACCAGCATCACTGCCATGTCATGTATATTAAGCAGATGAGTCAAAGATTAATTTTAATCCATAAAAAAAGAAATATGTTTCCTTTTTACAGCATTCGCTCTTGTTTGAGGCACAAAGAAACCTGCCAGTTATGGTCAATCACTGGAAAGAAGCTAATGACAAGGTAGGGTAGGTAGGTCCATGTTCTCATTTAGTCTGGGCCCACAAAAACTGTTTTTGTAAAGCAGTGTTTGTTATATAAGCGCATGGTTGCCATGCAGGAATGGCACACTCCTGGTATTAGGAAATCACCTGAATGGGAAAAAAATCTTCACCTTTACAACTCCTTAGGACATCTGATGCCAGTAATGAAAGCTTTTCTCCCTGATGCAAGCATTGAGATTTTGTTTTTGCTGTTGTTTTCTCTGCTCTGTGTTTGAGCATGCTTTTGAGGGGAAAAAAAATCACCTCAATGTCTGTTGCATATCTGCAAACCGAGACCTATTCAGCCATGTCAGATTTGAATAAGAGAATGATAACAGGGAAAGGATTTGCCACATTTAACACAATGGATGGAACCGAGCAGCTTATTAAAATGTATGAAAATTATTAAACACTTCTTCAGAGCAATACAGTGTGTTAGACTGCACCCAAAATGTGGAGAAAAACGGCCATGGCGCCTTAAGACACTCAAGACAGACAGTTAAAAAGTCAATAGGCAGAACTGACTTTAGCAAAAAAATGATTCATCTCTTCATGTAGAAAAAATGTATAATAAGCAAATACAATGTAGTCTAATGCATAAAAAGTCCACTTCGTGGATGGGATCAGCTTTCTAAATACATTTTGAATGGGTTTTTGTAGTGTCAAATCATTTACCGCCTACTTCCAAATTCTCCAGATATTTTTAGAACTACAGACATTCATGCACTGCATCTGTCTCCTTTTTTTCCCAAAGAATTCAGTCACAACCAAAGATTATGGAGAGAATTCAGTATCAAGGTTGGATGTGGTGCCAGGAGAGGTACTGTACACTGCTGTTCTAATAGAGAGAGAAAAATCATGTGGTATGATCAAACTGTAATGAACCTGTAGAAAACAGTATGCTTTCTGCAGATGGTGACCTCAAATGCCAAACTACTAAAAAAAAGAGCAATCCTGAAGCATGTATGGTGCTGGTGACACAATGCTTAAATGTCCCAGTTTGCAAGTTCCATGGCCAGTGTACTCAACCTTTGTAACAAGGAAAGCTTTAAACAGTAAACAGTATATCATGTGAACATTTCATTTTGAAATTCTGAAAGCATGAGTTTCTAAACAAGTACTTATCCCTTACAGCACAAAAAGTACTTGACAATAGTCTTTACAGATAGATAATAACAGGCACAGCAGCCTGAGATTATGCTATGATTGGTTGTTCTGACTATTTGCAGACCAGGAGCCCTTTTCCACACTGGGATAGTGGACTGTGCCCGTGGATCTTCAGCCCTGAGGTCTTTCCAATTACATCAGAACTCTGAGGAGCAGGAGCTGCCTGGCACATGGCGACCGCCCACTAAATCTTGTTTATATCTTGCCATAGGGTCAACAAGTGTGACTGCTGCAGCCCACTCCTGGCAAAACGGACTGACAGCTGGAGGGTTTTACAAATGCAGCGTTCTCATCTGTCCGGAGCTGTCCAGAGTGCTGAAGTATCACAAGGCACCTCAAGCAGATCATTATGACAGCATTGGGGCTGCTGCACTGCTGGGTTAACAATTATGCACCATTACAAAAACATTACAAACCTTGTGTTAAAAGAAAGCCACTTGTGCTACAGCAAGTGTTTTACTTGTGTGCACTGAAAACATTTTTTTCCCAATTCATTTTTTTTTTCATTCTAGCAGAGTGTAACACTCTCCTGCACCCATGTTGGTAAGTGTTAATCATGCAACTGTGTGTCCTCAATAACAACTCCAAGTAAACATGTGAATGGTCATCAGTTCCCCATTCTCATACGCAAATCCAAGGCATACTTCTTTTTTCATTTGCTGTGAGCCATCAGAGATGCCAGCCAAATCCAAACATATATTTTCTAAAATAAAGCTCTATTTCCCAAACCCTTGCCTTTTACTGGTAAACAAGTTAATTCACAAACTGTCAAGCTTCCCAGTAACCTTCTTAATGTCTAAATCCAAAAGCCAGTCAGAGTAAGCCAGTTTTTGAACAAAATTGGAAATATGTCTTGTTGTTGCATTTTGGTCATTGCACTTCCGCAATTCTGACCTGTCTCCTCACCATGAGTTCTCTCAGTAATAAAGAAACTAGAGAAAGACAGAATGTCCACACCTCAGACTTCAATGGGAGAACCTTGGAGAAAGCGGAGAGCTTATTAACTCTCTGACCCCCAGAGTTTCCACTGAATGATGAATCCACCCTCTCAACTTTGCTCAGCTGTTGCAATGGTAGTCAAATATGTCACAATTACGAAAGCTGTACGCTAGATTGGAGAACATTGAGCATTCTGCATTGATAAAGAAATGATCAAATATGAAGAGAGACATTGCAAGAGGCAGTTTTTTATCCAACACAAGGTCAAACTGATTTAGTGCTTTCAGAATTCTGTGCAACCGCTCAGTGAAAAAATGCAACTGACATTGAAATCACATTTCACGTCCTTGCAGGGCAGAGGTAAACTGTCTTCAGCAGAGCCTTTGCTAATTTATATTCCAAAACACGCAGGACACAAGCTTGATCAGGCTGGGCTATGAAGCCAGGCTTTCTATCTTCTTTGATGTAAAAAAGGATCTCTTACGTACTTTTTGACAATAGATAGGAAAAAAAAAAGTGCTGGGCCAGGAACTTTCAGAGTTTTCCCACCATTTTAGTCTTACATAGCAGCTGCAGCAAAAACCTTGGAAAAATCATGCCGGAATTTGTCAGTCCCATAGGGTATTGAACAGCTCTGGGTAGCATAATCCATTTAAACTAAGTGAAGAACAAACATCCACAAGACAGAATGGCCTAAAAGTAAAAAAAAAAAAAAAACAGCCCTAACTAGATTTTGCCATGAAAAATATGCCTTTTAGTCAAAGATCCACTTGTCTGTGTTTTGAAATCTGATAAATACCTAACATATTCTGTCTCTCATAATGACACAAAACGCCCACTGGAAGCAACAAAGTCTCTCTCTTTTATTTGATTTGCAGTTCCTTATTGATGAAATTGTTCATGACAACGAGGAATGCTCTGCCTCTTCAACACGAGAAAGCATCCGGTAACTTGCAATCTTCTCATTTGCAGGTAGATCCATCTCTGTAATGCATTTATGTTTTAAGTGATCTCTGCTTAGCAAGTGGATACAGGAAGGCTTTGAAATCCTGCAACAGCATTACATTTCAGAAATGCCACAAGATAATCAGCCAATCAAATTAGGTCTTTTTTTTAAAGCTTCACTTTAAGGTGTTCTGCTATTGTTGCAACATCCAATCAGGCCTCATGGCCCCTTGCTCCAGGTGCATCACCTGATAATTCCATGGCTCCAGAGACGATAAGGGGGCTCCAAATGATCACACATCTATAAAGACCAAGGCTGCTGTCTGCCGTTGCCATGGAGACCGCATGGCCTTTAAACTTGGAGAATGCAGCAGGTTCAAAGAATTACCCTATTCTAAAAGTCAGGTGGACACAGAGGAAAATCAATAGCGAGGGGGCGAGCTGGCAGATATTCAGAGAAGTGGGGGTACACAAAACACAAAATAAAACTGCGGGGGGGGGGGGGGGGCAAATAAGGTAAGAGCTCTCGTGTAACTCTTGTTGAAAAGAATAGAAATCCTTGGTGTGTGAAAGCAGCCATTTCCGCAAGGGCTACAGAGCTGCATGTGAGATCATTAATTTATCATTCTATTACACTACAAAGAGAATCGGCCACACCGATGTCTCAGGCAGCAAAACACACATCTTCTATCAGCTGCAAAAACAGGGCCTGGAAGAAGCACATCACACACAAGCTCATATAATAATACATACAATAACTCAGAGGATTTGAAAAGCTACCCTAGATGGACCTCTCTGCCCCTGATTAAATTTGAAAGTAATGAATCTTGAATGCATTAATTCTACAGTAATTAATATGTAGAATTCTGCAGTAACTCTACAGTAGTTAATATGAACTCCTGACTCTTTCCAGCCCACCATGACTAAAGCCTAAATGAAGCAGATGTATCGATTATATTGTTATACATTGATGTGAGGGAGAACCACTGGCATCAGAAACAAAGAGGACCGACCACTATAAACTGAAAACTGATGTCATATTAGATTAATTATACATGGATTTACAGTGAAACTGACAATCCTCTGAAAGTTAATACAGTGCGCTAACCCAAGGGTTGTGGGATCGATTCCCAGGTGGGCCACTGGTGTAGTCCCCTTGGGCAAGGTGCTTAATCCAAATTGCCTCGGTAAATATCCAGCTGTATAAATGGATAATATGCAAAAATTGTAAGCTATGCAAGTCACCCTGGATGAGAGTGTGTGTTAAGCAAATGTAATTTGCATCTTTATCTGCACCATACGCTCCCTTAGAGTTTTCTACAGCAATTTCTAATAATGCACACCTGAAAGTGTGTGCAGAAATGCAAATATTTTACTGTGGGAGTGTGCTTCATAAGTGTCACTCCTGCTGTCCCATAGACATTACAGAGTCATGCATATGCTGCATGTTTATCATAGTTGTGAAGCCAGACAATTTAATCTACCCAGCCTGAATTATTTATTTTTGTCATTTGTCTTCCCCTAGTACTTTGCACACAAAATGCATTAAATGTGGTGAATTCCAAGTGGATACACTGTGAATATTCCTCCTTTGTAATCTACATATGGCAGACTATGGCTATTCATTATCAAAGTGCTCTGCTGTAATCACAGATGCAGTGGCAATTAGGATTTTTAACGTCTTGATTGAGACTTGTTTGGGCCACTTCCATATACTTTCCACATGCTTTTTAATTCTGCATAATCTGCAAGGTACTGTGTGAGTGAATTAAGTCCTGTGAAAACTCCAAAAATAGAACACTTTCACTTGAGGTGGTCAGTGAGAGCTACAGCATAAACTAACAGTCTGGTGTGGAACAGGAGTTATAATGGCTTTTGGATCATATTCATCAAATTAAATATTTTTCTAGGAATAAAGTGACCAAAATTGCATCTCCCTCTCAGGTTAATACATTGCCATTTTCCCAAAAAAGAGTTTGATATCATAGGAAAAGGTCCACAGAAATTACAGCTGTAGCTACAATAATATTATCATCACTAGCTCTTTTTCAAAGCAAGACCAATAGATAATGACAGGTTTGAGAGGAGTAATGAGCAGGTAAATATTGAGTAATCCACTTGCCAGGCCAACCATGATAACCCAGCACTTTTGTAAAATTGATTGTCCCAAGTCATACATGTAATTGCAGACAGCACCAGAGATTTAATTTCCTATTCTGCCCCAAACTAGATGTAGAGAGCGTAATGAAACCCTTTAAATGGTCTTATGTTCCATGTTCCATGTTCGAACTCATGTTCCAGTCATTTTTAAGTATCACTCTCAGAAATGGGAGGGTGCTTGGGGGGGGGAGGGGGGGGGGGGTGGGCTGGCTAAACTGATTCAATCAAGACAACTTGTGTGGGTGTGATCAGCTACAGACTGCTGTGGCTGTCCTACAGTTACATTAACCTAAACATGTAAAGTTTTGTATATTTAGGTTAGTTATCATATTATTGTATTAGTTTTTATTGTTTATTTTTTCACAGCAACAGCCTTTGAGGTCTTACCTAGCCCTACCCAAATAGCTGAAATCCTGAGTAAGCACTGCATGGTAAAATCCGTATTCCCTCTTTTTAACCAGTAAAGAGGTAAAATGTCATAGACGAACTCAACAGTCTGATCAGCTCGTGCAAAGATGAAGTTGACCTAAGGACTGAGAATGAGGTGAAATGTTCCACTCCTGTTCATCACACTTTTTATTTACAGCATTTTACAAACCATCTTACACAAATTCTACTTCACTGCTTTTGAACTGGATTTAATGCCAATTTCCGTAATTATAATGACATTTCATTCTTAATTTGTTTCCTTCAGCCACACAATCCATCTTCTTCAGAAGAAATGTTTTTTTTTTTTCCTTTTACTAGGGCAGCGGCTAAACATGGAGAGAAACCTGTCTGTATTTAATGGCCTGGTTACTAAATAATGCACACTCTAAAGCCTTTAGGAAAGGAACTGGAATCCAGACTTCTTAGAACGAACATACTAGGGCTATTTGCATAGGCTGTCTATCTGCACTAATTCTCAGGGTGAAAAGCAGCCATGGGATAATTCCCATGAGCCTGCTCTCCGCCACCTTCCCTGTCAACCAGGGTTTTACACATGGGGATGACAATGCGGAAACAGAATGAAGTCAATGAAAGGCCTGGCTGTATAATTATGGGACCTATTGCATAAAGTGCTGTTCAGGCATGTGTCAGGCGACATATGCCTCAATGTATAAGCCATTCCAGGGCACCAGTAGAGAACTAACAGACATCTGTGGCTGTGCTGTCTCCTTCAGTGAAGCAAGAGCCAAAGCTAAAAGTCACAAACACAGTGAGCAGAAAGGGGTGCCAAATGGCAACTTCTAACCAATGTATTTGTTCTATGTGGCATTTTCCCCATTCTTTCGAAATCATGTTGACCAAGAAAAGTACTTCGCTCTAAATGGAAAAGCAAACAACTATTTCAGTAGGATTTCTGCCAACAGCTCGACTTGTCAAAATGAAACCCTGGATGGCCTTCATACTGCCATGCATGCAGAAGAGGAAATGTTATGGTATATTTCAAAAAGCATAGTTTATCGGCTTACCAAAAACTCAGGGGGAAATACCAAATATTTGTACCTCACCTTAGACTAATTTAGAGCAACTTCATTCCTCGGGTTTTTGGCAGAGAATTTGGATTCTCTTTGAAAAGAATCACTCCCTACAAATAATTAATTGAAGAACTTAATTTAAAATGTAGTTAGCACCCTGGTGTCATATTAGAGTTTTATTTTCAATGTTTTACTGCAATACTGCTATTTTAAAGTCACTAGCACAGGAAACTGCTCCACTGGGGAAACTTTTCCAATTCCTTGTTTTCTACACTCATTTGATAATGGCCCATTTGTTATAAGTTGGTGTACTACTAAACATGAGTCTGGATATAACTATTTGCACTCCATTTTTTGCTTGTTATAACTCATTTAAGTTCATTTTCCTGTCGCTCCCTTTGATGTACTCTAGGGATGAAAAGATAACAGAAAACAATGGTCTTTATTGTTTAAATGCAAGCCCCTTGATTGGACATGAACAACTGCATGTTGATTAGGCCAGGGATGCACTGTATGATGCTAAAAACGTATCTGCCAATTTTCTCTTTGTTTCCGCTCCAACCAAGCTTAGATGCCGTCATGAGCACAAAAGCAATCTGACCCAAATTTCAGAAGAAAAGCAGAACCTTTTTTGTTCACGCTACATCTTTGCTCCCTGTACACAGATGAATTGGAAACTCAACAACAAATAGCCTCTTGGAAAAACTACCTTCAGTTCAGCTGAATCTCATCCCTATAAAATCTGTTAATTTCCAGGATTTCTACCACTCAAATCCTGAACACTGGAAAGGTCTGAAGAAATGTATATTTCTGCAGTGACCTCAAAACAGAGGGCATCATTCCCTAAATCGTATCTGATAATGAAAACTACAGTTTTCACAATGTTTACATGGGGAGTCAGAATAAAAGATTCATTCTGTTGAAAAACATATTGTTCATATACCCAGCCAGCACACACCAAGGAAGGAATGTTGCTCACACCACAGACAAACTAAAGCTGACAATTACAGTGCCAGAGGGGCATGATTCCTCCACAAAATAACACATGAACTCCTCAGGGGTATGAGCAAAGCAGCAGACATTCTAGGACCTCCAGAGTTCCAGAGTTACGGCATAGATTGTGCACTTGCTTGCGATCAGTGACTCACGTCCATAAAGTCTCCTTCTACATACTAACAAAACAGTAATGGGGCAGAGGATATTAACCTCTGAAGGAGGAAGGATTATCACATAAGGAACAGTAATGTAACGGCTTCCCTGCATGATATTTACTGTATAGGAGTCAGATGTCTCCATAATGGCACACATATTCTCACATTTCTCAACACGATTAGGTTGGTGCCTTTTTCTCTCTGAGAGGTTACATTGTGAATGCTGATTGCATGTACAGCATGAGAGGGGCTGAAGCTCAACTGCTGTTTTCCCGTCTCCATCTTCATCAGTAAATGAAACCCTGACCTATCAATGGAGAGGTGAGTTTAAGGATCTGTACTCCCTCACCAGTATTTTTTTCCCAGTCTGTGGTTTTGACAATTGTTGTTTTGCCATAATGGTCAGCAAAGGGGCTCCCAGAATCATTAGATAAGCAGGTGTGTGTTTATCAGGCAACACACAAATGACACCCTCAGCCCCAGTTTGCACGAGCAGCAGGCAAAATAAGCTGTTGCCAGAGAAGCATGGTGTCAATTACTGTCAGAGTGGGAATAAATGAATGACAAGATCAGTGCAATTTATACAGACGCCTGCCTTTTCAGACACTACCTTGGGAATGACAAGGCATTAATTCATCACCGATTGTGACCATGCTGGGAGAGAGGAAAAAAAAAACATACACCTATTTCTTTTTACCCCTCCCTCTACACAAAAAAATCTCATAAAGCCCATATTCAAATCCATCCATTTTTAACGCCGTTCATGCCGAGTGAGATGCATGATTCATGCTCACCATTTTCGACTTCGCCTTTGCAAGAGGGAGGAGGGCTGGGCCATTAGCGGTAAACTTGAGGGGCCGTTGTGGAGCTGCCATCTCTCAGACTTCATGTGGTATGGACAGAGGAGGCGCATCAGGGGCCCACGTGACTCTGCCTCTGCAGGAAGAAATCCGTCCTTCCCACACACCCAGACAGGCAGCTCAATATCACGGCCTGCATGAACCATGCACTGCCCAGCCCCTTCTCACAGCATATTCTTTCATGCCTCTGCCTCTTCCATGAGACTTGTACTTCAGTAAGACGTGCGCCTTTTGCAGGAGAAGACAAGGGACAACCTCCAAGCCCCAGCGGGCCCCTTGGGATCCACCTCAGTGAAGGGCTTTGTGCACAAAGCAATAACCTCCCAACCACTTCCCTCAGCACTGTCAATGAAAGTGATGTCACCAAGGAGACATGATGCCAATCACCACTACTCCTGCTCAGGGTCCAATCCTGAGGCTGACCCGTTTGCCTCTCCCCCCTCCAAGACCCACATTTGGACCTTATTAAAATCCAACTTCCTCCATCAGCCTCCAACCTATCCCCAGGTGAGCGGACTGACATTTCTGAATGGGTCCGCTGAAGGGTTTATATATTTGTGAGTTCACGCAGCAGTGCCTCCCAATCTCTTTGAATCGTCATGGCATCAATGAAATAATGCAGCCTTTTTAAGGTCCACTAAACTCAGGCAACCTGAGATAAGGAACTTCACCTGTCGGGTTTCTGTTTTCCTCTCAGTGATTGGATGTGACACCTTAAGTCTTTGCCAGTACCTTCTTTACTTGCTTTGTTGTGGCCTGAGCAAAATGCAGCTACATATTTCGGCCTGCAAACACTGACTCTTCAGGGCCCACTGCTTTTCCCACTGCTTTTCACCTCATCTTCTCCCCTCTCCTTGGTGTAGGATCTGGGTGACTGACAATTGAACATGACCCATGGTTAATGTACCTGCATCAGGTTTTATCCCATTCCTACTCCACAGATAATCCTGTAAGTGAATTCTGAGGCACACTTCTGCTCGAATCCAGGCCCAGCATTTTTCTTCCTTGGGCTCCATTTCATTGCTCCTCTCTGACAACAAAGTAATGAGGTTTTGATATTTAAAGACACTAAAGTTGGATTCAGGGAGCTGAGGAGGTCCCTCCAGCTAAATATGGATTTGTTTTTAAGTATTGAACAGCTCCAGCTTCATTTCAGATGTCAGACGGAAACTCCTCACAGTATAATCTAATAAACTTCACCTCTGTATGGAAACCAATCTGTCTGTCCTTGACCATGCTCAATCTCTTTGTCACCACTTCCATTCCAATTTTTACCCAAGACAAAAACCTGCTTTAGAATAATCATATAACAACCATATAAGTTTCAAATAAGTTTCCATGGGAAGCGTTTTGCTCTGATCAGCCAAATCGAAGAGGCACTTCAGAGAGTCTGTTGCTTGTAAGGCTTGCAACTCTGCATTTGTTTGAGCCTTCAGTGTGGCTAAGGTGTCTGCTAAGATACATTAGCATTTGTAACAGCAACATTATTGCTGTTATTGAGATAAAACTTCTACTGCCTTTCTCCCCGAGAAGCTTCACCAGTGCAAACATGCAACAGAGAACACTTCACTGCCCTCTTCATTTGCCTGTCCTTGAGCACAAAGATGAAGAGGGGATTATTATTCTCTAGATGAAAGCACTGGAAACCCACCTTCTCTCCCACGGCACAGGGAAAATCCCAGACAGGTACCACACCGGCATCCCGTGGTATATGGCACCGCCCAGCTCTCCCTCCCTGACTGCATTTCCTATAGAACTTTTCTCGATGTTCTGTTTACAGCGGTGCCTTCGCTGTTTGAAAATGCAGATGACCTGCCAAGAACTGCTTTTAAAAATGTAAATCCCCTGCTACTATCAGCCACTAACACACTCCTGCTCAAAAAAGCAAGTTACATCCAAAGACACACAATGGGCCTGAACTATGAGGGATACCAGGGAGCGAGTACAAACTGAGGCAAATAATCTTGTTATTGTCTAAGCGCTTTCTGGCTCTACACCAGAGTGCCACAGTTTATCAGACACTTTGATGAAGTAAAAGCCTGGCTCTGAAAAGAGTTCCGATGCAATATCTTTCAAAAGCTGCTACTTGAAATTCAGAACGTGATATCTGACACAATTCTTGAGCCAGTCACAATGTAATTTATACACATTTATTAGAGGGATTATATTCCATCCCGTAATATTAATATTAATAAAAGCCACTCTGTAAACTGGTAGCCTCGATAATACAATAACACAGAGCGTTGCCTTCACACAACCAATAAGGAAACCATTTCACATAATTCGCAGATTTATGATGGACAGAAATTTGTTCTCCAGTCCCCTGGAAACATTAACAGAAGCCATCTCCAGGCTTCTGGAGAAGACCTCCCTAGCTTGCCTGGTGCTAGCACATGCTCTGGCAGGTATTAGTATTCCACCGGTCAAAGAGATCTGATAAGTCTGGACACGGCAAAACCATAGTGAATCACTGTGTACCCTCAGGGTGCTGCCAGTGTCCTGCCTGGCACTCTCTCTGCTTGCTGGAACACAGCCACACATGGAAGGCCTCAATTTGAGCTGAGGAAGCATTCAAAGGCAAGGCCATTCAATCATCAGTTTCCCCCTGCCTCAGATATGCAAAAAAATGAAAGGAGGGAACGCCGGCATAATAAAAGGTCACATTTTTACACCCTGTGTACTGAGACGCCGGAAGGGTCCGGGGGGCAGTCAGCACTGACTCAGGGTGCCGTGACCCCTCCCACACATGACCTCCACTTCTGTCTCACGCTGTCTTCCCATGACATTATTCATCTTCCCCCTCTGTCTCACTGAGTGCGGGAGCAGCATACTGCTCCTGCTGCAGCAGCCCGCAGTGTTTGGAATCCCGTGCAGCAGGCCGCATCCCGTCTCTCCTTCCCCCCTCTCGCATTTTTGATTAGTCATCTTGGGGAAGAGTTGCCTTTCTGTCTACCTAAAATGTACACTCGTCTAGCATTGGCCCACACGCATAACACAGGGACTTTCGGAGGAAAATGTGCCTTGCCTGTGAAGAGAAAAGCAGTGTGTATGCAAGTGTATTAGCCCAAAAGAGGAATCTGCTAATGTCATATTGAAGCACAGAAACCTGAGGAATTGTCTTATATTCTCAAATACTGATTACTCATTTTGAGCTAGTGCTTTTTAAATTTTACATTTTCATATTGGGGGCAACGGGGAGACTTGCATTCAGTGGAGTCAGTTATTCAACCTGCAGTCATGTGCGCTAATACATTTAGTTTTTCATTTTTTAGATTATTTTTAACTCAAACCTTACTGAAATGAACATGAATGATGAACATAAAATGAATGAGTTGAGAATTTTTTTTGCAGCACTTGACTCACTTGACTTTTTTGCTTATTTAACAAGAGGAGGTCTGTTCAGGTGAGTGCCTTAAGCCTTTTCTAATACATAACGCCTATCATGTTAAATGCATACTAATCAGGTAAAATAGCAAAATGATAAGAAATCGTCCCATTCACTAAAAGAATGGAAATTTGTGGTGTCAGAAATGTATATGCAGATACTGAGCAAAAAAAGAGTCCAATTGGACATCATGCATCCTTTTCCAGGTCTAATCTGTAGTTCAAGTTCATGTTACATGTATTTGGTTTTCACTCTATCAATTAATGCCTGCAAATGTATTCTTTTAATACTTTGCAGTTGTGTTATATGTTTAAATGGGGCAATATCTGACCATATGCCATTTGTCACTATGACTTATATATAAAGATTTGTTTATATAGAGATTTATACATATAAAGACAATGTTCATCAATACAACCTATCTGTCTCAGGCAGACTATATATAGCCAAACTCCAGATGGTTATTAGTGTGTTACCAGTGTGTTCTGAGTACAGTTCAGACCTGTGACTATGCAACCACAAAGTATGGCTGTGCAAAAGCGGACATGATTAGCTTTATTAGCTTGGGGCACAAGCTCCTTCTACTTCTGGTGGTGACACCACCTTTCATAGACTCACAAATTCACCATACTGACAGAATAAAAATCTAAAACCCCCAAGACAAACTTTCCTTTTCAAATAATGAATGCATAAAGTGCAAAGCACAGGTTTAAAAACATTTTTGTCAACAAATATCAATCAATCAGGTTTCACTGCTGGATCATTTATTAGAATAGTGCATATTTCAAAATTGGGAATTTAATATTTACATTACAATAATATTAATAAACATTTCAGAGTAGCTTGCCAGATCATTCACTGTTTCTTTCTGAGTGATGACCAGCTCCCTGCCTTAAGCCTGTCTTGGTCCACTGCCTGCCTATGCCAGGATCTACCTGTTGGGTGGGATATTATTGCCTCTATAATCCAATACTCATAGGGCCTTATTGCCTAAGAATACTTGTCAGCAAATTCGAATGGTGTTCTTGGGGCAAGTATGCATGTTGGCTGCTGTGCGGGCATGTTTTCAGTGCATTTGGCCTCAGTCCAGGGTAATTTTTGTAAGGACAAGTAAACTATCAGGCAGCATTCAACAGAGAGCAGTTCGAATGACATCATCAAAAGCATGAGCTGGCCTACAGTCACAGAATAACAACGTATTCAAAAAACACACTTGCATACCTATCAACAGCAACATTCTGCGATTTTTGCAGACATTTTTGTTTTCAGCCATTTGAACTACATTTTGGAAAATGTATTATTATTCTTCTTCTTATTATTATTAGTTCCTTGATAGTTACATTGACGAGGACAGCACAACATGTTCACTCCAAATTCTGACCATGAATCTCCTACTAAATTGCTTTAAAATCCTGGCACTACAATACCAAGTCAACTAGACTACTGGTTATGACAGGGAAGTAAAATAAGCATTTACTTGTGGTAGAATGTAAATGGTACTTAAGTGTGATATAAGGAGCTATTTATGAGGACATTTCCGCTCCTAAAAAGCGGAAACCATTTCATGCTTTCATCGCAGTTAAAAGTGCATTTTTTCAAGAAGGGAAATAAATGAGTAAAATCAGCACACATCTAGTAATAACATTTAGTAAATGTTCAGTTCCAGTCATCAGTGTATAACATTTTTTTCCACTCTCTTAGATGCTCCATAATGTCATTTCGTTGTCCTTGAAGAGAAACCACTAATTTTACGCCGATGTAAAAGGCAAGTAAATCAGGACACTGCGGTTTAGGAGGACACTCTGGATAACACTTGTGTAAAACAGTCATTTCGCAACGTACACTCTAATTAACTGTATCCCACAGTCTGCTCTCCTATCCGCATTTTTATTTAATGTGGTACCGCATTGATTTGGGGCCCTTAATTAAGTTTGTACAAAGACGTTTAGTGCTGTGTGAAGGTTGAAAGTGAAGAATTGCATATTAATGAGTGGACCATACAACCCTGTAAACACTCACTGTAAATATGCTTCAGAACGTCATAGATATCCATTTTAATCAGATAAACAACAAAGGGAGCTTGAGAATCCAACAACAACAAATGCTACATATGCAACACAGATCCATGTGAAAATGCTGTCCCAGAAGACATGTTAGTAAACCACTAGGACACTGACATACAAGCAGAAACCTTATGACATATAAGTGTTTCATATTTCACTTTCTAAACAGAATCTTCTGAACTGCCATTAAAATGATGTTAAATAGAACCTTGGGTTCTTCTGTGGGGGGATTGTGGGAGGTGGGGGCTTAAATTAGCATTTTCTTTTAAGCAAATTAATTTCACTTGATTGTATTTTTTAAATTAATTCCAAGAACAGCATTTTGTCAGAGAGAGTAAGTGCTCACAAAGTTGCACGGTCCACCATCCTGACCAAACACTGTCCCTCACTTTAGTTTCAGTACATTTCTGTCTCCAGGTTACCTTCAATGATGTTTAAGATCCAATTAGACACACTGCATGTCTAAAGACGACAGTACGGGAAAACCAAGGCCGCGCATTAACTTAATGGGATTCAAATGAAAACAGTAAATGGCTCGCACTGCTCTGTGACTGGGGGTCTCATTTCCATCCCTGTGATAACTGCAGTTAGGTCCCCCTGTACCAGTATGTTCATCTGCTGTAGCCAGTGGCTATTCCAGCTCCCACGCTGCACTGTGAATGGGGCTCTAACATTCACCAGGCTGGCCTAGAAAGGCAGAGAGTACATGATCATCATACCTATCAGTCCCTCGCCCTACTTTCCCTGAACATCTTTTGGCGGTTAAAAATTTCCACACTGTTAACTCTGCAATCATCCCAAAAACACATTGAGAATTATGGCACGTTTTCAAAAGTTCCTCTCCAAACATGGACTACTTTATTGACCCTGTCATTTTGGGTCCATAAGCTCAGCCTCTGCGGGGAAGAATGTTCCCCAAATCAGGGGGAATACCGTTTTTTGTAGTTTCTCAGAAACCAGTTCAATAAACGTTCAACTGATGCGTGCCTTACATGGTCAAGAGGGCTGCACTGGAAGTATTCATTGAATCCAAAGTCAAGCATTGACTTATATAACCACCCTGGGACTGAAGAGAGCACAGAGGGTGGGAGGAAAAAACTATTACCAATAAAAATGGTGAAGTGGCTGCAATAGAGAGGAAACAGATATACAGTATTTGCTGAGCACTGGCTATTAATTTATGATAGGAATTACAGTCCATACAATTAGAATAATTGCATTTCTTCAAAGTAGCCTATCGCCAAATACAACCGATAAGCCTAAATTCTGTAAGTGAATTAGTTGACATTTTCAGTTTAGAGATGGATTGGAGTAGAGTGATACAGTTAGTCATGCTGTGGGGCTAAAGACATGTGTTTATCTGTATGCCCCATACTATCTATCATTTCAGACAGATTTATTCATGAATATTTGGAGCAAATATTCAAATTTTTTATATGTAAATTATCCAAACACATTTCTAAAGATTACAGAAAGTGCATAACTACATAAAAAACACATTTAGAAAAAGCAGAACTTGTTCCTGATGAAGACGAAAGTTCAGGATAAGGATAGAGATATCCTTAACATTGAGGAAAGTGTCAAGCCCACGTTGGCCTCTCTGACCTCCGGATTTGGTGCTGGACAGCAGAGCAACTGTGAGTAAACGTTGTCTAACCTTGGCAATGGCCATGTGAAAAAGATCTATAGCTGATACACAAGAGATATGACCGCATGATCCATTTAATCTCACGGGGTGGACATTGCCTAAAGCACGCTGCTTTTAAGAACAGGCCTGTTTGATGTACGGTGAAGGCGGAAGGTCACGCTTTCCGACGTCCCGCTGTGAGCGGTCACCATGTGCACGCAGCAGACGTGGCGTGCATTCCTACGGCCACCCTCTCAGGCCCACCACACAGTTGCAGCTGTGTCAATGTCATCAGAGGACCAGAACTTATAAATCACCCAACAATTCATGGCCTCTCCCCCAGCCCCACCGCACACAATCCCCAGTACAAATACAGTCACAATAACTGGAGCGCGTCGTTGCATAGCCGGAGAGCGGCAGGGGCCGGGTGAACTCTGACTGAGGAAAACCTCAATAACATCTTAATGTTGTCATTCAATTAATCTGGCTGAAACAAATTCAATATTTCAACTGACTGTCTCGCTGACTTTTCACCTCTCCCTCTCCCGCAAGATTCACTGATTACATTACAGCCAAAACAGGGCCCCTCTCTATTTGAATGAGCGATTTTCAGAAGTGGGTCAAAAAGATGATGTCTGCAGCATTTATGGAAATAACTGTTGCATTTGAATGCAAAACTCAATCTCTGCTGATGTGATGACCTTACACGCTCAATTCTTTAAAATCTGTCACAACAAAAAATGCCCCAGTCCCTCTAATAACTAAATACAACTTCATGAATTACAAAGAAATGCATGAGGGGAAAACTAGAGCATGTTTGCCATTTAACATCATTGTTCAGATCTGCAACTGATTTTACTCAAACCATGTTTTATAACGTCCCATGAATGTCCAGAGGCTGGGAGTCATAACTGCAAATTAACATGAATAATCATACTCATAAGTTAATGAGTGACTAATTTAATAAATAAATGTCTTAAAATGTAGCTTAGAGGTCCTGTTTCAATATGTGAATGCTTGGCCGCTTGTAAATTTCTTTCCAAATTTAGAACCACATCTGAAATTCCATTTAAGCAGCAAAAGCAAGAACCTGTTTGCGTTGCGTCACAGCAAGGCATCAGTGAAACCTTTTTTAAAGACCAATATCTTCAACAGTGCAACCAATAAAGATGAATGCTGTTGATTTACACAAACTGCAAAATGGATGGATATTTTGTCACTTTTTAGTGAAAAGAAACATTGCGTAATGAGTAGTAGTGGTTGGTTTTCCCTTCTTTATGTGTTTCCTTAACATTTTCTATGTGTGATTTCCCTCTGCTGAAGTTTTATCCACAGTGCAAAGTGTTCACAATGCCTTAAACAATGACAAAAGAGTGTAATGACATTTGCAATATCTGTAGGCCCCAATCAGTCTTATTAAACTCTGTCATTACTTATGTTTTTGTTGCAGAACATAAGCCTATCCACAGAAACCCTAAAACATATTTAATCAGATCTGCAGGTCTGAGATCGATCTCTCTCCTCAAACTCTGCATGCAGTCAGTGCAGACTCATCATAGACATTTCCTGATGTGTTAATATTTGGCATGTAAATTGCAATAATTGCAGTATCTTTTGTGAGTGATTTCAGCAGGGATGGTGTCATTATGTCATTATGCAATTTCATCCTATGTCCTTATATTATCCTATGTCATTGGGGCAAAGTGAGCTTACAAGATCTAACAGTGGGGAGGTGTAAAATGCTGCCATAGGCCAGGGTTCATCCAATCCAACCTTGCCTGGCAAAGTAACAAGGTCCACAGCAAATGAAAGCACGTGGTGCTAAAAGTCCTCAGAGAAAACCTGATTGACTCAAAGTAGCCAGCACATTTTAAAGCCAGCGTCAAGTATCAGCAAGTACCACAAGCTCTTGAAACCAAAACCCTCCCTCAGGCATCAGCTCATACCCCACTGCACAGGAGTTGTGCACCAAATACTGTTGAAACAGCTGTCATGAAGATCACTTACCAAGGAGAATTCTGTGCTTTTACAGTACAGTGCAATCTCAAAACACTCAGTTCAATGTGTATGCAATATGCAGTCTATAGTGAATATGTAAGGCAGCTTCTAAACCATACACAACAGCTGTGAAGTCAAGGTCCACTATCAAGGGCACTTTATATCTGTAGACTGTCCATTCAAAGCATCATAGGCCCCTAAATACCACTGTGGCCTTGTCCAAATTGTTAAATTAGCTGGATGTGATAAACCCTAGCAAAGCATGGTTATAGTCCACTCAATTTTATGCTAATTTATTAAATGCTTCTATGGAAAAAAGTTGGGGGAGGGGGGCCTAGGCCTGTTGAGGTAAATGGGAATAAAGTCTCTGCCTGAACACTAATCAATATGATGGCCCTTAACTATTAGTCCCCTAACGTGACGAACAATTGTTGCCATTGTTAGTTCAAAATTGCCTAGTCCTAGAAAAGACAAAGCACTACATTTGGCACTACAAGCAATATTAAATATATATCAGCAATATACTCAAAACAAGTAGCCAGTAGGCATTCAACCAAGGGCTGCAAACTTTTTTTTCCATGCTCTCAACCTGAGGACCCCTCAGGCAGATGATCAACACGTGTTCAGGGTACGAGTGAGATTGGTAGGCATGAGACAGGACTCATTATTGCGGTGACTCTGCTTGTGAACCCAGCTGATTAATATGCAGCCATCCCGCACAGACTGGGCTGTAAAATTATCAGCCCTCACACTACACCAATGGGAAGGGGCAACCAAAAGCCTCCATCTGGAAGTCCAGGTTTCCAAGAAAGATTGTAGAGTAAAATTTTTAATGAGGACTTTCCTTAAAGCAGAAGACACATTGGTGTTGAAAAAGAGAAAGGTATCCTCTGGATTAATGAAATGGCATGAAAGGCACTATTTCTCTACAAAAACAGCACCTTAATTAACACATTCTGTTTAGTACTTGGAACATTGCTGTTTTCCAGTGAACATAAGGCAGTGACCCGTCATATACAGCATGCTGTTATTTAGATTAGCAGCCAACGCCTAGGGCCACTGACAAACATAAAAGACAAACCACCAGCTTTATATATTTAAGGCAGACAATTCTACAAGTCTGCAAAAATACCTTACATTTACTCCTTTGCTACAGACTGTAATAAGATAAACAGGTGTCAAACATTTACAATCATTTTCCTCTTTCCTGCTATTGTTGCCTCCTAGGTCTTTTCAGAAGTTCTCTTCGAACCGCTACCGTCAGGCAGACGGTATAGAGCCATTAGAACAAGAACAAACCGACTCAAAAACAGTTTTTATCCCACAGCTGTACAAGCTTTAAATGCCACAAAACATAATGTTCACGTTCACTGTGCAATAAGGGATCTGTGCAATTAATGCTCAGGGTTCTTCACTCTGCAACAAGGGATCTGTGCAATCTTTCTGATCTGTGCAATTTTTCAACGTAGATATCTCTGGGTGTTTTTACTTGTGTTCTACCATTTTTACTTTTTATATAGTCCTACTTTTAAATTATTTAAAATATTAAAAATAAATAAACTATTTTCTGTACTCCTGACTTTCAAATATATTCAAAAAAGAAAACACTCAATGCCATGTGTCAAAAAACCTGCTCAATGCCTTGACAGAAATGGCCATTGCATGGGTCCTGTCTTATTTTCTGAACATAAATACATTAAAAAGAACAATGACTAGAGGATAGCTGTTTCAGTTGATCTGGTGATTGGTGGTGCTTCACTCTGACAGACATTTATTTACAACATACTTGACTGCTTCCATTCTGTATTCCATGTGCTCTAGCCATGCAAGCCTGTAGAACATTCCAGAACTTATCTCCTTAATGACTGTTGACAAACTCTTCTCTGCAGTCAGACCTTCCTCTCTTTAACGACTGCGCTTGTAGCCCTAAGACATGAAATGTGAGCATAAGCAACAGAAATGTCCTTTAGTTTTTGAGTTCTCATGGATATTTGGAGTATACATTATAATGACCCTGTGCAGTCAACAATATAATAATCCATGCTATTCGGAGGGAGGATGGATAAGGTTTGTTCTCATTTCTTCTTGTTGAAATTCCTATTTTTAATCACCTGTGTTTGCATGTGACCATTCCAGGAGTGTGGATGCAGAAATCAGGTATTCTGATATTTTCCTACACAAAAGTGTCTGACAGACAGTAGTATTCTATTTTTAAAAATAACTTCCTTGAGCCTTAAAATGCAAGGGTAAAGTTAGAAAAAAACTCACTTCTTGGAAAGCCTCATAACACCGTCATTATGCCATTCACTATTGTTGCAGGTGATACTTCCACTGTAGCACATTATGTCTGAGGTGAGTTAAGGGCAGAGGGAAGCAGTGCATGTGATATTACAAAATAAGAGTAAAAATGTGCTCTGAGAAAATGACGTGTAGCTGCACTTCAGGTGTTCCAAACATCTGTAGTGTACAATTACATGTGACAGGTAAACCACGAAGCACGGACACCACTGCATCTCAGGGATTATGTTTAAATTACAGCTTTCATGGATCACTGTATTCACATGCTTAATTTACCATTCTGTGTATGCATTTTTTCAATATATGTTGACCAATTTCAAAATACGCTGTGTTTTTATGTATGTGACGAGTGGGACATATTCATGGCCAGAGAGCGTGAACCCCCCACTGCCTGGCTGTAAAACATGATATGGTCGCACAGCTGCTCACTTCATCATTATTCATATGATGGACCACATGGAACTAACAAAAACACAAAAAAATTTTATTAGCTGGAGGTAGAGAAGCAGCTTGATACACTGTCTTCCATCCCTACAAGCCCGGGCTTGAAGACTGCTGAGGCCACAATGAAAAACGTGACCTCTATTCAAAAATGTAACACAGTAGTGGGAGACAGAAATGTTTTTAGGATGCAGACTTTCGACCACAATGTGTATCAGATGAAATGCTCTTTATTGACCTCAATATAATCTTGTCACATGCATTGCTTGCTCCTGAACAAAATATTTGTTGAGACAATATCCAGTGTGGGGTTATTTGAGATCTAGTCTTTTAGGAGACTTGCCAAGACCTGCCCTGTTTATGCCTATTTCCTTTTTCTCCTATGAATTAAATCCTACCTACCACAGCTGGATATACCTAACAATTAGTACAAGTGTTTTTTTTAATTATTATTATTATTCAGCAGTAGCCATTGGTACATGCAGATTCATACAATACAAGCGTTAGAAATCCTCTCATGAGGAGTGCAGTAGAGCTGTCTGAAGTGATACAAATGTATGTATTTTAAGGCAGTACTCAACACCAACCAAATAATGCACTTGTATTATCTTTGTCTTATCATTAATATTATAATATAATGTAGATCATAACACAAACGCTCTAAATAACAAGCAGTGTCAGTGCCCATTTTAAACGAACTACATAAATTATACAGTTGGCTGCAGCAATTTTTTCCATCATTTCAACAAGTTGGTATTCACGTGTAGAGTTCAGCTGTTTATAAGGTTATTTACCAAAAGTTATACTGGGGATAAAGATGCACTTGTCATAATAGTGCCAAAATAAATTATACGCCAATATTTCGCAATGGTGCTGCAATTACACAAGTGCTGTCAGAAGCGTAACAGGATTAATGGTGCTGTGCAAAGTAAATTAATATCTGATCTACACTGCCATCTACGGGCAATGTGTGCCTAAGGTCGATTATTCACGAGGTGAAATTTACTGTGCACCCTTTACCCTAAAATAATTTACAATTTTGAAATACTCATTACAGTGAAGTCTTAAAACTAAATTATATGTTGTGAAATTTTACCAAAAGGGATTTTTCAATGTTAATGTCATATAATGAATTACACAGACTCAACATATTTCAAGTATATCATCAGCTTAGACATGACTTTGCTGTGGTAGAATTGCCTTATTACAGTGAGCGCGCATATGGCAAATGAGCATAAAGATAGCTTCTTATGTACAATATGCGATACAATTCAAGCAAGAATGTAACGCGGGGGCACATTTCTTCGACAGTGCATATTGTAGTGATATCAAATAAAGGGTCTTAAGGAAGTGCGAGTTTACATGTTTCACTCGGGTGTTCGCCACAAGCGCCAATTTCTCTTTAAGTTAACAGAGCTACAATCAAAACCAGCACTTTGGACAGCGTCGCAGCGCCTTCTGCTTGGAACATCCTAAAAGCAGAAAAATATGGGGAAACCCGCCAACAGCAGGAACTAGCCTACTATTCCGTACTCCAGTCTAATTTTTCCCGTTACAATGCAGGCACACTGATAATCGTTTGTGTACATAATTACAAACGTCATCACTACCAAAACCACATCTGAAATATATATTTTTTTATTGTACACTTCGTTCTTTCATTTCCTCTCCAAGCATTTTAGTTCTTACTGATAAAGAACTGGATGTTCAAAGGATGATTTGCAATGAGCAGGGATACTTCTGGGAATTCACTACTTATACAAAATCTTTCAAAATGCAAATTATTTCTCCTCACTGTTACAGAGTCCATTAATCTCTATCGGCGAGAAGAAAAGATTTGCAAGAGACCTGGAGAAATAAATACACCAAACCCATGATGTATAGCCGAGGCAATATTTTACTTATACAGCTCATGCCGACTCATTTCCCCCTGTGATTTGGTATATAAAGAAAGAAAGAAAGAAAGAAAGAAAATGGTCAGAGCTTAGCCTTTAAAACTTTATGCAACTACATAAAATGTTTAACACGATACTTGTGGTTTTGATTAAGCCAAGTGCATATGTTGAGGTTCAAAGATAAAATGTACATATCAGAGGGATTTCGTGCAGTGATTTCCAGCGACAGCCGAAACACAGGGTACAAATAGGATATATGATAATAAAGCGTACCTGATTCGAAAATCCTGACCTTGGTGGTAGCTCAGATTCACTCAAAAGGAAATCCTTTGTTATATTGTTGTATTTCTTTTGTAATTTGAATCGCTAGACATCCTGATAACCGTCAGCACAGTTACAGCCTAAGTGAACTTGCGTTATCGGAGGCGGGGAGGTAAGTGGCAAAGATTTTGCCTCTGTTCTCCGTTTGTGCCGTCAAATCTTGCTGATACCATGAGCGACGGACAGTTTTTATTTTTCCCTTTGCATCTAGCTTCAGTGCATAAAATACACAGGAAAAGTAAAACGTCTCCTTGTCTTCTTAGGAAACACGCAATCATTTGGCGCAATCGTTTTCCCTTTTCAAAGTTTTAAAAATACTGTAGCCCCTTTAGCCAGCTCCTGCGACGATATTGAGTTGCTCCGTGTTAGCTGGTGAGTAGGCTAGCAGAAATGCTGAGCAGAGGCGGTGCAGGGGTCCGAAGGGGGGAGCACGTCAGATCTGACGTGTAAGGGAGAGAGATTTAAATAAGGCTTGGTTGTAATGATCCTATGAAACATCGCTGTCGTCTTATAAAAACAAAACCTGACAAACAATTTATATTCCAAACATCGCTGTAGTCACAAACAGGACAAATTTCAAATTCTCAAGAGACTGCACAGCGTCTTTCAACCACGGTTACAAACTGGTCTGAGGTTCTGCAGAAATCTGCGCGTGGCGGTGACGCAATGGTTTTCAGTGTTGAGACAGGGCTAATACACATGTAAATCGCAAATCTTCAGTCAGTGAACCTACGAAGGAAAACAACACGTGCGATCGCAGAAGTTTTAGACACCTCAGTATTAGGGCTCTCATTTAGGCTCACTTGACTCCGCGTCTATTCATATTTTAAATATGTCGATGTGAGGAATCATGCGATCGTGTCTCACTAAATGCTTTATTGAGTGAATGCTTCAATAATGCTATGACAAATAATCTTAGTGCAGTAGCAAGGGTTTGCCAGAAATAAACGCATCCAGGTCCACGAGTGCTGTTGGTAAAAGCTGAAGTTCAGCAGAAGTTCAGCGTTTGTTCTTAGTGCAGTGTATTATACCGACCTCGACATGCATACGTGTTACTGGCCGTCAAACTTATCTCGCTGGCATGTGAACCGCTGTTGTTTGCAATGTACCACATTTACGTGAAGAATTGAGGCTGCTTGACACCTCTTGCTCTTATTTTGCTTGGTTCTTAATTTAGTGAGACAGACATGGTTATATTGAAAGCACCACCAGCGTCAAACACATTACTACATATTTTAACCGAATATGACCGTAATGCATTGTACTTGAATCTAGTCCCTTCTTGCATCTTGTAGTGCTATGGCTTCATACTACAGACGGTATAGATCTTACAGAGTAATGGCCAACCAGAGCCTGTGAAATGCTTTATGTTTTACCTGATATTTAATGATTCAGCTCTGAAATACAGTGTTTTACAGTGCTGTTTTCAGCAGTTCTCTGACAACAGCCATTACATGCAACATGATTCAATATGTACAAATACTCTCTAAATGATCTTTAGCTGTGGGAGAAGGTAGACTAACATCACTTTGAATGAAGACAACCAGTATAAAGAACTTGATGTGTCATTTATAATTTGGTTGGAAGAGTATGCAATATATTTTTTCCCCAATTTTCCCTAGTTTTCCTCAATTTTCATTTAACTCTACAATGGGCTAACCAATAGGAAACACTCACACAGTCACGGCTTTCACATGTGCACATAATCACTGAATGTTGCTGATTTACTGTGTAGTTAGACCTCAAAGAATAGATTGGCAGGCTGCATTAAGGTGAGCAAAATCAAATACTGGGACCACTTTACCAGTGTGATGTTTCTTCACATGACTGTTTTTCATTGTAAAGCAACATTTTTATTGTGAAATGTATTTACAACCATAGAGCATGGAAATTTATGCATGGCTTTCAGTGTAAAAACCTGTTAGAAATAAGTGAAATGTGAAATGGAGAGCTGTATGTCATGAAATGTCTACAGTAGCCCACATCTTCATGGTCGTTGAATAGAACCTGCATGATTCTGAAATACATACTATCCAGGGAATTGGCTCAGATCACAGAAATGTTGTTCATGGGTTACCTTTAGCACAGAATAAAAGAAACATGCTCTACAATTTGCTGTTCTATGTAAAAAAAATCAAGTTAAAGAATTAAGGAAACCATTCAATCCAAACTGTCATTTTCACTTTTATATATGTAAATATTAATTCAAATTGCATACAGTTTTGTTCAATATCAGCACTGATACTTAAAACAAACCATATTTTTTTCTTCCACATTTAGACTGGAACATAGTAAGATCATTATTTCTAAGATTAACTATATGTGTGACAGCATAACACCCGGGATAAAAAAAATATGCAAATTGATTGGTGAGCTCTGTATTATTCATACATTTTACTTTGTCCTAGCATATGACGCAGCTATGTTATTACACATGAGAAATACAGCAATACCTTGTAAAAATGTGGGAATCAATGGATCATCACATAAGGCTTTGGCTGCCTTCCAGAGATGTGTTATGGATGATAAATGGCAGATACCAGTTGAATGTTTAGAATGTCTTAAAATATATACTGGGAAAATTAAAGCCACAAGTAGAGCTGCATGGACCTTTGGAGTATTGTTAAGCTTCATCCAAGCCACAATATGTATAGCCTACATATACCCTACCTGGCTTGTGGAGTGAGATGGTGTCTAACCAAAGATTGAGACTAGTACATGGTGAGAAAAAAAAAATCAAAATAAAGTGGCACTTATGCTGCACGCACTACACGATACAAGTTTGGGGTGACTCAACATAAAGTGCTCTGAATAGGTGTCTTATACCTCTTCCTGCTTCTTGAGATGCCAGTTGAACCCTTGTTGCTCCTTCCAGGAGAGGGTGGTTTTTCTGTCACAATGTTCAATGTTCTAACAAATGTAAAATCAGCTTAACAAGATTTACTTAAGTTCAACTATCAAAACAAAAGGGAATATGAGAATACAGTGCTGGCCAAAAGTATTGGCACCCCTGCAATTCTGTCAGATAATGCTCAATTTCTCCCAGAAAATGATTGCAATTACAAATGTTTTGGTAGTAATATCTTCATTTATTTTGCTTGCAATGAAAAAACACAAAAGACAATGAAAAAAAAATTAAATCAATTATCATTTTACACAAAACTCCAAAAATGGACCGGACAAAAGTATTGGCACCCTCAGCCTAATACTTGGTAGCACAACCTTTGGACAAAATAACTGCGAACAACCGCTTCCGGTATCCATCAATGAGTTTCTTACAATGCTCTGCTGGAATTTTAGACCATTCTTCTTTGGCAAACTGCTCCAGCTCCCTGAGATTTGAAGGGTGCCTTCTCCAAACTGCCATTTTCAGATCTCTCCACAAGTGTTCTATGGGATTCAGGTCTGGACTCATTGCTGGCCACTTTAGAAGTCTCCAGTGCTTTCCCTCAAACCATTTTCTAGTGCTTTTTGAAGTGTGCTTTGGGTCATTGTCCTGCTGGAAGACCCATGACCTCTGAGGGAGACCCAGCTTTCTCACACTGGGCCCTACATTACGCTGCAAAATTTGTTGGTAGTCTTCAGACTTCATAATGCCATGCACACGGTCAAGCAGTCCAGTGCCAGAGGCAACAAAGCAACCCCAAAACATCAGGGAACCTCCGCCATGTTTGACTGTGGGGACCGTGTTCTTTTCTTTGAAGGCCTCGTTTTTTTTCCTGTAAACTCTATGTTGATGCCTTTTCCCAAAAAGCTCTACTTTTGTCTCATCTGACCAGAGAACATTCTTCCAAAATGTTTTTGGCTTTCTCAGGTAAGTTTTAGCAAACTCCAGCCTGGCTTTTTTATGTCTCTGGGTCAGAAGTGGAGTCTTCCTGGGTATCCTACCATAGAGTCCCTTTTCATTCAGACACCGACGGATAGTACGGGTTGACACTGTTGTACCCTCGGACTGCAGGACAGCTTGAACTTGTCTGGATGTTAGTCGAGGTTCTTTATCCACCATCCGCACAATCTTTCGTTGAAATCTCTCGTCAATTTTTCTTTTCCGTCCACATCTAGGGAGGTTAGCCACAGTGCCATGGGCTTTAAACCTATTGATGACACTGCGCATGGTAGACACAGGAGCATTCAGGTCTTTGGAGATGGACTTGTAGCCTTGAGATTGCCCATGCTTCCTCACAATTTTGCTTCTCAAGTCCTCAGACAGTTCTTTGGTCTTCTTTCTTTTCTCCATACTCAATGTGGTACACACAAGGACACAGGACAGAGGTTGAGTCAACTTTAATCCATTTTAACTGGCTGCAAGTGTGATTTAGTGATTGCCACCACCTGTTATGTGTCACAGGTAAGTAACAGGTGCTGTTAATTACACAAATTAGAGAAGCATCACATGATTTTTCAAAGGGTGCCAATACTTTTGTCCGGCCCATTTTTGGAGTTTTGTGTAAATTGATACTTGATTTGACTTTTTTTTCTTTCTCTTTTGTGTTTTTTTATTGCAAGCAAAATAAATGAAGATATTACTACCAAAACATTTGTAATTGCAATCATTTTCTGGGAGAAATTGAGCATTATCTGACAGAATTGCAGGGGTGCCAATACTTTTGGCCAGCACTGTAGAATCATGAGCAGGTTGATGAAATGGACCCTTTTTTATCAATAGAGATAATCAAATTGGGACCCAAAGCTTTATCAAATCACATCTGTCAGTTAATCAGCGTTTACACGGAAGAGAAATTCTTTATTTGCAATAAAGCCACAACTAGCCACTCACAACTCTCCCTTGCCTCCACATGCATCTTTTTTGACCCCCACTTCAGATTCACTCCCTTTATAACCTCTTCCTGAGGTGACTGCCCGGGTACAATGACATCAATGCACTGTGGCTAAACACAATCAAATGTGTATGAGTACAGGCAAGGGAGGATGCTCTGAATGTTCTGAATTCAGTCCTAACAGTATTAACTACTCAGCTATTAACTTGCATGTTTGCTTTGAGTACAGTCTGAGCCCTGCAGCCCAAATTCAAAACTGCCCACATCATTTGAAAATAATGATCAGGACTTCACAACAGCAGAGCAAATTGGCTTTGTTTCACTGGGAACTGAAGTGGGTAGGTCAAGCAGGGTTTCCTCATCTCACCGCTCACAGGCACCCTACTTCGATGAAGTCAGTGGAGTAGCACCTATCCTACAATGAACGCCCACTACACTGTACACTGTGTGGCTTGTAGTGGGAAACACAGCCACTAGCTCCATGTGAGTTTATTGTAGGGCTTTATTTTTCTTTCCTCAGCGCTCCTGCAAGACTGCATAGGTTGTCACAGTAAGACAAGTCTAATATACAATTGGCTATTAGAAACCAGGGCTGCTTGAAGGGCTGCAAAAAAGTTTAATGTTTAATGTCAAATACCTAAGTTAAACTACTATTTGTATAATTTCCTTTCTGCACCATTTTCTAAGTGGATGCCACAATATGCAATCACCACTTTATCAGTAAATTAGATATTCTTAAGCGAGCATAGTCACTTGTCCTACCACTGTTACAATAATAGTAATATACATCAATTCTACAATATCCAAGGCACTGTCACTCTTGACATCATGGTTTCAGGAGGCCCTTCTTATTTCAGGAAGTCCTACTCTCATTGTTGAAACTATTCAAAGACGACTCTGAAATACTATACTTTTCCCTGTTAAAATGCTAAATGAAACAAGAAGCCTCTGTGAGAAAGATGAACCGCTACCTGAATTCTCATGTATTAGTTGACTTGACTTACACCTAAGACACACAGAGATGATCATTCAAAATTCTCAGGATTTAATATATCTTCGGTAGATGGGGGCATAAGAAAATATTTTTAAATATCGAATACCATCTAGACCCGAATGGTACTTTCCAAATTCAGTGGCAGGTTTTCCATTGGCTGTGGACAGCATGGAGGATCAGTATGTTGCAGTATATGCTTTTAATCCAAGTTCTCTGCTAAACTTGCATAACAGCTTAGTCCAGCACATACTTTTGCTCAGTATACTGTGATCGATAATTACAGATTATCATAAGTAGTAAAGAAAAATCTCTTTGAGTGTTCATGCACTGTATGTCATACATAGAAAATTAATTTTCGCAAAATGAAAGAATCCCTCAAAAACTACTGTGTGGCAAGGGACCAGTACTCGTGTCTTATGAAACCTTTCATTAAGACAACAGAAAGCTTTTGAATGGATCCATAGTAACAAAGCTCACAATGTGTGGTGCCCCGGATTATTGTTTAAAGATAATCTGGGACACCACACATTGTGAGCTTTGTTACTATGGATCCATTGTGATGGGTTAAAGTGATACAAACATTTCTCAACAGCAATACTTGCTCTGTTATATGTGCTAGATGTGGTGCCACAATTTCTCTTACAGGGGCAGAACAATCCCTCTCATGCCTCCAAGAGCGCTGCAAGGAAAAAATGAAACCTTCACAATATCTCTACAGAAATCGATTTCACCACAATCTGACCTTTACAATATGTATGCAATGGTGACCTACAGAGCAGACACAGCAGACTGCCCTCGAGCCAAGAACACAGAATCCACACAAACCTCAAAATCTGTCAAACCTGAGCTTTAAAACATAATACTAGTATTACATGCATATACGCAGTGCATGGTTATTGAGTGACCAGTGAATGTCCTCAGTGTTGGTCACTGCACACTCTGTAGCTCAATACAAGGTTATCCTTCAATTGTAATATGGCATTGCATTATAGCATAAACCAACTGAATACTTAACAGAATTCATTTATAAATATCAATCCATTATATATCCATCTTATATGTCGATCTGTCTCTAGAAGCCTGTTTACCTCCATTTTAAGAGGCTGTATTAAAGTTTGCCAAGTGCACTAAGAGGCTCATAATGATAACTCACTGACTTGCATGACAAATTACTGTAGGGACTCTATTTAATCTAAATATACTGTACTTATTCTTAACTCTAAGTAAAAAATTTAAGCACATCTTACATTTTGTTGTTTGCATAGCAAATGTTTGACAGTCACTATAATAAAAGATGTTTTGTGAGACTGAATAGAGGCTAATGTAATTCCAGAACTTTCCAGAAAATGAGAAAAATAGTAAAATAGATGAAAATAGTCTTTCTTCAGTTAACAAAGACACAATGGAAATTCTTTTAATTCTTTTGAAAAGAAAATACTTTGTCAAAGTATTAGCTATAGTATCAGAACTATGAAGGCACAGCTCTAAAAAAAATTAAAAATATTACACAAGAGCATTATCCCTGTAGCTGCAATGTACCTTTACTTCTCATGGAATTTGACCAAAATGAGCAAGTCTAATTTTTTTAATACAAAGAATGCAGTATAGAAACAACATTTCATATTAAAATATTGACAGCCTCTTGGTGTGACTCTAAAACATTTTCTAATCCACTTTTATACCCCTCTGAGGTCTATTAATCTAAGAACCAGATACTTATCCTCTTGGTGATTTATTCCAATATAAATGACTTGACATATGGATTGGATTAAGCATTGGCATAGTGTAAGGTTTATAGTTAGGGTTTATGATTAAAGTCAAGGTTCAGAGGCGGCACTGGTGTAAAGTCCTCTTAAATCCAGGACTGAATTTAGGATTAGGATATAAGCAGCAGCTGGTTAAAAAACTTAATAAAATTTCAGTTTACCAGTGCCTGTGTCACACCATTATTCAGCACTATTCTGCTAAATGTAGTGTTATTAGTTATGTTAAAACATAGCAAGTATTATGCACTTATCCGCATGAACACCTGTTTCTATCAAGACAAATGCCTTAAAGTAATACTGCAGTGCAATGTTTAAATAAATAAATTGTAATAAATATTTTTGACTTACTGACATGTAATTGCCCATGTATTTAAGCAATGGTTGCAAATAGTCACCTCATTAGATATCACTAAGTATTTACAAATGTAAAACAAGTGGGCGGTTATGGCAATATAGGTGAAGTTCAGTATGTTCCTGGCCCCTTCATCTTGTGCTGTTGTAGTGTTTATTTTCCATTACAGAGTGTGTAATTAGTTAGAAAGAAGCTGGTAATGAACACGACCTCCTGTTACAGTGCCTTTTCCACATAGGCCTCAGTGGTAAGTGGTAATTAAGGAAACAATAAGGCATGGTAATGTGTTCATTGCACTCAAGAACCGCTTACCCACGGACGTGATAAGGCACAAGGCAGTAGCCCTGAGTGTATAGTTATTCAGTACAATCTACTCCCTGGTAAACCAAAAAAAAAAAAAAAAGAATTATTATAACTCTGTTAACAAATAGTTTTCTGACGGTCTTTTTTTTTTTTTTTTTTTTTTTTTTTTACCGTTGCTAGGATATAGTGGCTATTCATCTTAAGTATTAGATATCTGTCTGCAAAAAGACTAAATTTTGCAGACAGATATCTGTAATATTCGCTTATGAAACGTGTTTACCTCTGGAGCAGTTCCTCTTTTCTTTTTTTAACTACTGGGTTAAACTGTGTTATACCGATAGTCCCAGTCCTTCTCTCCGATTGGTGAATTCAGCATTCCTGCCAAGTGTATACGGGATGTCATGGTTAAACCTTCTTACCTTAGTGTACATAATATCTTTGCTTGCATCAGCAAAATATAAACAAACACACCCCGACTGACCGACAAGGTACTGACAACAATGGAAGCATTTAACATTAGCATTGACCTCTTTGGTGGGAAGACAGTAGATGAACGGATGAACGAACAACTTGGAGAGACACAAAATAATGTAGACAAATAACATAGGTAACTAGCCTCACAGTTTTGCATTAATGTTGCTGTTGCCTTGGCCATAACCAACATTAGCTAGCTAGTATCTCTGAGTAACGTTTTCTGTTGCATAGCCACTGCTTCTTTTTTCTACTCAGGGACTATATGCTTTGATGAAAGAGTGACAATAAATGTAATTATTAAAATAACTTCTTTAAAATAAAAATGGTCCTTTATATGGTTTAGACTATTATTTAACCGTATAAAGGCAATAAGACGCTCGAAGCTTTGGTATCTGCAGAATATACCAGCAGCATACACTGCTTGTCATTCCTAACAACCCCCTCTCGCTGTGACGATTTTTACGACACACGATGCTAGCTCACGCCTTATCGCTTTCAGAATACATAGTTTGAATCCCCACTGAGTCAATCGGGGAGGAAAGCTTTCCATCCTGCTTCATAACAGTGAAGTAGCTTTCATACTGAATTTTAAAGTAATAAGACACGTTTACACAGTACAATTCGTAATTATTAATTTTGATGCTCAGTGAACCTTAAATATACATACAACGATATTCATACTAAATGAAGGTCCTTCCTTAAGGGTAAAGTACTGCAAACGGTATTTTCATGGTAATACTGGATATACATCTATGGTAAACTCAGGTAATCAGACTATTTAAGTACAGTAATTCCTCGGTAAATTGTACACCTGTGGTGATGTTTTTTTGTCCCACTTGAATAAATAATGACAAAGAATGTGGAAACCTTAGAATCTTATCTTTCAAATACACAATTTCAGAGACACAATATAAGCACATTTATTGACAATTAATTTATACATCTGGGGTGACATCTACATATTACATAAAATGTGAATGGAGTAACCTTTTTTACTGTTTAAGGCAATATGGTAAATGTCTGAATCTTTCAGATACATATTTACTGTATATAAAAAGCATTGAGTGCAGATCTTTTATGAATGTACTGCAACTATCTGATTATTGTCAGTAAGTAATACATTTTTTCAGAAAAAATTAAGGCAATAAATAAAGTATTATCTGCTCTGGTTTGTATTGGAAACTGGCAATATAGCAAATGGCAACTGTATACATCAAGTCTGACTCATCTTAATTCTGAGGAAAGTTATTATTTGTGTAATCAGTGTTGGTCTCACTATGCCTTTAACAAACTCATTTTTATGTAGGTCTCCCTTTTGCATTCTTCAGAAGAAAATCCTATTTTGTTACCCATCACAGCTGAACTCATCTTTTCCCCTATTCAGTCTTTCATGTTTTTTGCCAAGGCCTTGAAGGAGAAGAGAGAGAGCTTTATTTAGCAGCAGTGATAAGACACAGCCTGTAATGGTGTGGCCGACGAATGAGCCCCCCTCTGCTTGTAGATACTGACACACTTTACGTCACTCCATTTCTTCAGGCTTAACTGATGAATGAGCAAGGAGATGCATCTCTGTCGACTGCTATCTGTTTAAGCATGTATGTAAGTGATTATAACTTAAAAAGAGTTTCATATACTGTTTCAGTAAAAGTATGAACAGTTTGCTTAAAATACTTCCTCTAGGATAGTACTTTATTCAAAACTGAAATGCAGATTAATATTTTAATAAGAAAACACCAGAGCTTCAGTTTGTTACTAAGATGAATTTTATGAGTGTACATGTGAAGTCATTTTCTCGGTTCTTAGTGATCTGGGTGAATATGGATGAGCAATGCAATGAATAGTAAAGAAAGTGAAAACATTAATGCAAGACATGATCTAATGCAGAATACTGTATATGTATCAAGGAATAATGCCGCTGCCTTCTATATACATATACTACACATTTATGCAATTTTGCAACATTGTATTACTGGCTTATCAAAGAAATGTTAGAGCCCCTTGGAGACTACAAATGAATAAGAATGCAGCAAACTACAGCAATAGGAGTATTTCACGTAAATGTGCTCTGTGGTAGAAGCATACCATATTTACAACACACAAAGATTAGCTTTGAAGGAGTCCTAAATACCTCAGGACTGTGGCCTTGTAAATTTGACTGTTGTGGATTGTTGTATTGTACTACAGCAAATGCAGCACACAGTTTGCATTGCAATATGCTGACCAGCTGCTAAAATCCCATCATATTCTGTAATCTTATAGGTTTGTTACAATTAACCTTAAAGTCCCTCTCTAATCTGAATCTCTTCTATGAACAATCACATTCAACGATGCAAATAAATATAGCTACTAACTGCGAACTCACTGTGCTTTTAGACACAATGTCTTTCAGATTCACTGAAATTTATTGTCTTCAGCGTGACCACGTATCCCAACTGTCCACAGACATGATGGCATCATCAAAGAAAAAGCTCTATGCACATGCAATATCATTTTATGTTGACCAATTTTTATTGTTCACCAAGCTAAAGTAACACAATACCTCAGGACTGTGGCCTTGTAAATTTGACTTTGCTGGGCACAGCCTGTTGCATCAAACCCTGACACTGAAAAAGAGAGGTAAGCCAAAGGTAAAATAAAAAAAATATTTGTATGAATCAGAGAAAAACAGAACACATTGTAGAGTAGCTGTGTGTTGTTCTCTGTCGATTAAACTAAAAAACAATCCTGTCAGCCGGTCAGTACAATAAATAACCATAGGTGTGACCACGTATCCCAACCGTCCACAGACATGATGGCATCATCAAAGAAAAAGCTCTATGCACATGCAATATCATTTTATGTTGACCAATTTTTATTGTTCACCAAGCTAAAGTAACACATCCCCAGTCCCCGTACAGCAAAATAAATAAATGCCTGGGGAATTGCTCAATGAAATTTGAAGGCAACGTGGTATATCATTAAAACTAACTTTAGCTTTAATTTTATCTCATATGAGACGACAGAATAATTTTAAGAAATGTATAAGAAATGACAGGGAGGACAGGCAAGCCCATGACACTGACACGTCTTTATTTTAATTGGTTCTGTCTGTTTGAACTGCCATATTGATGCAATAGACCAAAAGTGGTACAATTACTATAGTGTCAAAGATAGGGCTGCAGTTCAACCAGTTTACTCATAGTCTATGCCATGCATTTCCATGCGTCAGCATTAGATGTGACATTCCCACTGTGGGAATATAAACCCCTATCTCTCTGTATTCTGCATTAGTTTCACTGGCATTATGATAAACAAAACCAGCTATGGGGATTAATACAATTAGTGAAGAGTGTGTGTCAGCATGTAATAAATTTATGAGAGGATCTGGCAAGAAATGCCTAAGCCACAAGATTGTGAGGCCTACGCTATGGCAAACACAAGACGTGTGGGTATAATCCAAAGTTGATTTTTCAGTAAATTAATTTATCTTGAGTGGTTAGAATGTTAAATACCTGCACAGGAGACAAATGGCAGCTTTGCTGTCCTCAGAGAGAGTATTTTACATCTGTCACCAAGCTGTTGCAGAGGTGCCATGTCACACTGTGTTATGTGATGTTTATAAAAATAGCAAGCTGCTGTCAATGCAGCTAAGCATCTTTATTTTCAGTGCTAAACTATGGTAAATTATTGCTGTGTGCCTTAATTCCCTCAGAATTTTATAATTTATAGTTTATCAAGCTTTATATTCCTTTTATTGTACTTACTGTTTGTGTAACTGAAGCATAAAATTTTAGTTTTTCTTTTTCAGATAGGATACTACGAGAATATACTGTAAAACAATCTATACAAATATCAAGTATGTGTCAAGAATTCATGTCTGCCTTTTCTTAACATTCTCTGTTCTTAACACCAATGTTTCAGAACAGATGGGTTCAAGAAAGAGCATTTATCATCTATAACCAATAAGGCACAACTCAAATGTATGCAATTTGTGTTCAATGCATTTTGCCTGTTGGTATACACACCACTAGACCTATGACCATATATTGTGTTGGGATAATACAATGCCGGTCTACATGGTATAAAGCAACTTGTTGCGCAAGGTGTTTTATTTACATAAAGGTTTCAAAAAATTGCTGTGTGTACCTTCGAGGTGAGGATCCTTATTGCTTAAACTTCACATTTGAGGAATGACAGCATTTGCATTCTAAACTGCCTCTGAAAATAAGGCGTAAAGTGTGTTTTTAAATTGAAATAATTCATGTGTAACATATAGAGGCACATGCACATCCTTTATCTTTTCTCCTTTTCAGCTGCTTAGTACGCACATGGACAAATAAACCGAACGAACGCTTCTGATGTGACAACCTCCTGGCAAATGATGTGAGCATTTTATCGCTACGTGCGTTTGTATACCACTGCTTATTTATTTCAGGGCGGGGCAAACACAAGGTGTTGATTCTGTCAACAACAGTTCCCTGCATTCTACTTTGTCTTCAAAATTATTTGTAGGTAATTAGCTACCAACAAGCGCGTTTTAAGAACGTTATGGCGTTATAAAATGCGACCCGCCTGTTATTTTACGAAAACCAAAACTGCTTGTTATACAACGCATTCTGAGGTTCGCAATTTAAAGGAAATAACGTGGAGGTAGGAATCTGTTTAGGTATTTGGGTATTTCGTGTTGTTAAAGTAGCCTAATAATGTGGGGCCAAATAGAATTGTGAAATAATATTTCGCACCTGCCAGGGTCACGGTAGGCTATTAAATCATACTCTTGGAATTTATGAAAATTGTGTAGGAAGATCTTAAAACCGATTCGCAAAAATGAACAACTAATAAAATGGTCGACATTTAGGCCTATAACAAACGTTGGCTCCCCATCCATCTAGTTAGCTAACGTAGTTTCCTAACGCTTGCTCTAATATTCCATCGGTGATTTAAAAACGTAGGCCTATCACTAACTAGCTAAATTTACGTAATACGTAAAATAACGGAGCCCAGTGTTGCTATATCAATGGTTTTCAGTCACTTATCAAACAATGACCTAGATTTCATATTAGTGGCCAAAAGTGACTCTAAGCAATGCCAGCTAGCAAGCTGAATGGGGCCTCTGAAAAGATATGTTTGCGTTTGTTCAATTTTATTTTAGGATAATTCCTTCCAATTCCCTCTTTTACTTCAGGCCTTTAATGGTTAGCGTTAGCATAGCTTCAATTCTTTTCCTTAATATTATTAACTAGACACCTGGCCATCTCGTTCATTTCGTTGATAAAGTGAATTTGTCCTCTGTCCTTTCTTCATGCAGTTCTGTCATCTTGGTGGGGATTCAACATTTATTTTTCAAATATTGACCTCTCCTGCTTGACATTCTTGTTTTAGCGTTGTCCCTGCCTGCTTATAAAGCTGGACATCCACGGGATCATGGGTTTTCCACATAAAGTGGGCTTGTATTCTATTTGTCACAGTGGCCCTGATGTACAAGAAACTTTGTTTAATTTTCTGTATAATGTCTATTTGCTCTCATAACTAGAGCAAGAGTAATGTGTCTAAATATGTTATTTGTTAAAAACTAAATAAAATGGAAAAGATTCATTTCACGTGGCAAAGGATATTGAAACACAGGTATAGTTTTATTATTATGACTTTTATTTGTTCATTTTGTATGGGTTTGGCCTGTGCTTGGACTGAGCACCTAATTTATATATATATAAAAGCAGAATATAATCTCCAGTTTTACTCTTAAGTCTGTTAAAGTGTCTTGTATTAGCAATCACAGACATTAGCTTGCTAGCTACCAAGACTATCAGTAATTCATAATAATAATGCAATCCATTTAATAGTAGCATGTGGGTACCTAAACATTATACAAGAGATGGCTTGCAGTTTTCCTTATTAAACAGGGACAGAGTCAAAGTTGGTTAAAATGTTATAACTACTTTCAAAATATGCACCATAACTATGCCTGTTATAGCTACTCTGAAAAAAAATATATACTGAGGTTACACATAACCTAAGTTACAAGTAAGTTATACAATCAAGTCTTTTTTCTCTAACAGCATGAATTAATTGATGAAATAGGTGTCTTTTCAATTATTTACTTCAACATTCTTAAACCTCTTAAGTGTTTTTAGTTTTCCTTGTGACTATCCTTAGCTTCTTCCCAAAACTTAAGTTGCGTTCTCCTATTGACATTCACATCAAAGGGAACTTCAGTTCTCTTGTCGTCAAACACAGTGGCATATACGAACAATAATCATGACTTTTCTTCACAGAGGAACCAGGGCAAATTGCTTTGATGGAAAAGGTGGTTTACAATTAGATTGTACTTGTGGTAAATTGGTTCTGTTTCCCCACTCTTGTTTGGACAAAGGATTTAGGGCCATAGTATCGTGATAAACCAAGGTTGAATGTCAGACTTGTGTTCTTGTTATACCACAAAGAAAAATATGTCAGTTGTGTTTTACTCAGTTTCCACTGTTGAAAGCAGTAAAATATCTAAATAGGTTTCAACCCGTGGTGTATCATATTATGCTGTATGATATACTGTCTCAAGGATTAAAAAAACAGTAGATGGTCAGTCATTTTTGTGTAGATATTTCTTCCCGCTAAACATCTGGATTTTGGGTGTACTTCACGGTTTTTATGCACAGCATGAACGACCAATATAGAAGCTTTGTCACAGACACAAGCTCTGATACAATTTATGTTTAGTGCTCTTTATCACATGAGATCCATTCTGAGGTAAAAATCTCACTCAGGGGCTGCCTAGAGTACAAAGGCAATATCAACTGCCATTTTGAACTGCATATGTGAACACATGCTTTTCCTAAGGAGTGTTTCAAAACTAACAGATTGGAGTCACCTGACTGGTAACATTAGGTGCTGTTAACAAAGAAGCAGATGTGCTGTTGATGCCCATAGGAGCACCAGCATTATCTGTACTATCTTTGAAGCCAGTATCAGTAATATTGGAAATATTGGCTGATGAAATTGGCAGCCTGATGCATCAGACAAAATAATTTCTTACAGTCTCTTGAGATATATGATAGTCCTAACGACATCTTTGTCCATTTTAAGGATATACAGGACCATACTGAAACAGTAATATTCTGGTTACTGCCAGAATTGCATGCCAATGCAGTTGGTAGGTTAATGCTCACAGTACATATGTAGCACCTAAAAACTTGTCATCAGGTACTTAGGCTACTTCTAGCTGATTGATTCTTGGTTCACACCAGGAAAATTTGGCATCATCATGGCATCACCATTGAATGTTGGCTACATGGTGGCAAATTAAAACTTTAAAAGTTGAATATAAAAAAATAAACATTAGAAAAATCTAAAGGAAGAATCCTAATATTGGAGGATTCAGCATTTTTAGGCCTAATGTCAGTGATCAGTGGTCTTAAAGAGATATTGCTAGTAATGTAGAATCAAAAGTAAGGAAAAGGTTAAATGTCACAGAACTCCTTTTCCTCAATCTGTAACTTGTAACAAGGTTGTCATGCTGCCTGTAGTGGACCTGTCCTGGCTTTTTCACTTATCTGAATTATTTGGATCTTTCTTTTATATTTCTATATCACTCCCCTGCTTCCCCACTCCACATAACTCACATTCTGCTGCAGCCTCAGATTTTTGTCCATCCTGACCTTTCCTACTCCTGTTTACTCAAATCTTCATCACATTGATTCCTTTTCTTGTCAGTCTGTTGCTACTGCTACTTCCGCTCTGCTTTTCAGCCCTTACTCCTCCTCCTGACTCTGTCTGCCCAGAATATTGCTTTGCACCAAGCACTGATGGACAGTCCTTTTCTTTCTCTGCCTTCCAGTTCTCATGTTTCATCTCAGATTTCAGTATGTCTGTATGGGGGAAAAAAATTGACCTCTTACTTTCTTACTTCTGTCTGCTCTGCCATCCTCTCTGTCTCTCTATGTAGGCTGTATTTGTTTCCCTCTCCACTTTTACAAAAAACCTTATGGTCACTCCACACGTAGCTTTACTTCTTTGGCTTGCTCTGTCTTTATCTCATTGGGCTCACAGAAGTCCTTGTTCAGGCTTTAAAATGTCTTACTGTGATTACTGTTATATTATCTCCATGTTATCTTCCCTCTTAGGTTCTGTGTCTTCTAACACAAATTCAGCTGTCTTCTCTCCATCTGTTTCACATTCCATTGCTTAGTTCCCTCCACTGGCTGTCCATCACTTATGTTCATATGAAAATCCTTGTTCATATAAGTTGCTTTGTTAACCATTCTTTCTTTTGTTCAGTCTGTAGTCTCTTTGTGTACCCTTTCTTGTCCTCTAAAATCACCATAGCCTGGTAGTTAATCTCTTCGATCTTTCTTCTTATTCTTTCCCTTCATGTTAAATATCATTCTCTCTTCTCCAGCTCCTGATTTGAAGAGTGAACTGTGTACGAACATTAGAATTAGACAGCATCATCACATCTAAAAATAACCTGGTATTTCCTCAAAAAACATGGCTCACTTCACACCTCAAATGGACTCTCTTCTGGTATTTTTCAAACAAAGAATCATTTTTGAAAGATTTTGGTCATAACCTTAGAAGTTTAACAAAACAGTTCTGAAGAAATTAATCTCCCACCAGAGATTTCCCTCCCTGTAATTTTTGCCTCAGACACTTCATGTTGAGTATAACTGACCAATGTGAACATTTTCTTAATTGTACATCCAGTTTAACCAGTGTAATGTGTTCATTTACTCGCATAGGATGTACTTTTAATCCTATATTTTGTTTGACATTGCATTTGTTGTAATTAGCCCAAATATTGACATCACCCAGGGCAAGGTTTTCCATATGACGACAGCTATAAAAGTAATAATACAAAGAAGAATATTAATGGAATGGCTTACATAAACTAGGCAACAGTTTCAGGCTCAGAAGTTTTACTAAGTATTATCCAAAAAAAAAAAAAAGCATGGGCATAACCTTAGAAGCATTGCTGGGACAGTGCTAGAAGAACTGACAACCCCTCAGGTCCCCTCTCATAAAATTACTTCTGAAGTCTCTGTCTCCCCCTGCAGCAGTTATTTTTGTCATTTCAGTTCCCCAGTGAGACTCATACATCACCATCAACTCCCTATGAAAAGGTGGATGGCAGGATATTTTCATCTATGTCTTTCACCAACAGTCATTCTAAACAGGGTGAAGGGGTGCAGTTCATCAAAGGGAGGTGTCGTTACCTGGCTCTGATGATGCTTTTAACCATGACAACACAAAATTCCTTGCTCTACCTTCTTTTTTTCCAATTCAATTCTTTTGTGTTTTTTGTTTCACAAAGAGGATTTTCTTCAGCAATTTTTCTCTCTTTTAGGTGTATCGTGGTTTATTCTGCTAGAAATCCCGCACTCTCTGGTCAAGCAGACGGTCTTAGCATGGGCCCCAAAAAGGAAAAGCCAAAAGATGACTCCCAGTCCCTGCATGGGGGAGGTGTCAAAACCAAGAGGAAGAGGAGGAACAGTGGCACCAGGCCAAAGTGGAGAAACACTGAGCACACGGGGATGAAGGAGAGATCAGTGGAGGAAAAGCAAGTGAACCTGGGGTGGGAAAAGGAGGCGAGCCCTGTGCCCATGCTTCCTCGCATCCCTTTAAAAAGTATCATGGAGGTGGAGATGAAGTTAGTGTACAGCGATGAGCAGGACATTGCACAGAAGCTCACGGAGTCCCCAGCCTCCTCAGCCTCACAATTAATGTGTCAAGCCTCTGAAATAGTAGGCCCTCCAAGTGGACCTAATCTCAGCTTTCTGCCTCAAATTGACAAATGGCTCGATGTTGCTTTACAGGATGCCGACTCATACTACCGACGGAAGAAATATGGGGTAGCAGCTAGTCGTTTCACCACAGCGCTGGAGGTACTTGTTATTTAAATTAAATCTAGCTGAAGTCATGCTTTATATATTTTATTTATTAAGTTTCTAAACAAATAGATTACATTATTATTTATTGTTTCTATTTTTTCCTCAGCAAAGCTGTTGCCAAACATTTTCAATTAAAGCGTTCAAAAATTTGAATTAGAACAGCAGTGTCTAATCTCAGCAGCCCTGAGAGAATCCCTGAGGGAAAAGCGGTTTGAAGTTATGGACATTACATCTTAAATATGTCATGACTTTTGAAGTAATAGCCTATATTCTTGGCAATATCTTGTGTATACATTTCTAGATTGAAATAATGTTTTGCATAGTATTCCTTTTTCCAATTGTCTATAGCCTGTCATAGTTCAGGTTTATTTATGTATTTGCTTAGCAAATGCCCTCATACACTGCAAATTACATAGCTTGCATTTGGCAACATCTGTGCAGCTGAATATTTCCTTCAAGTTAAATTACTTTGCTGGAAGTGCTCTTCCAGGATTTGAACCACCAACCCCCTGGTAACAAAGAAATGCTAAAAATAGAATTAGCAAAAAGCTGTTGGCAATTCTGTAATAATTTAACTCATCTCTGGCATCGGTATTAAGTGGTCGTTATGGCTGCAGAGGAATGATCACAGAATCATTTTTGAGGACACTTCTTTTTGCGTTTATTTTTAAAAGTTGCTGACCCTTATTAAATACTGCATGTTCTTATGCCTTTTTTATGCAAAAAGTAAGACAATTCACTAATGCCACAGACTTAGAAAAACTTGAAAGCGTTGCCATTTTTTAACAAAGTCAGGTCCTGTTAAAATATATATATATATATATATATATTTATATGTCACAAAACATATTGAGAGATAGACTTACTCATTAACGAAGGCAAATAGATCCCTCATTCTTACGTGTGCTAATATCCACATATGTTTCCCACATAGAGTGCTTTCACCAATAAGTACAAAAGTTTTGTCTGTGGTGCTTCTGGGTTTCTTGTAGGCACCTCTGTTAAGAACTTTAGGTCAGCAGTGGTCATCACATTCAAGATAATAGAACATTAAACAAACAAAAATCATAAGGTATGATTTCAAAGGTTTTTGTGTGTGTTGGTCAAAGAGGAATACATCATAATGATAAATAAATCATGATACCTTATGTCAATGTGGAGACGCTGCTGACACTTCACCTAAAACAATCGGAGGAGCAAAGATTAAAAAAAAAAAATCTTTAAAACCCAACAAATAAAGACAAAGAAACCAGTCTAAGCAAACCAAAAACAGGAGAAAAAAAATGAGTCTCTTGCGCCAGCTGTATACCTGTACTTAATAAGCTTTCAATTAGGCAGGTGTAGATTGTTAGCCAGTAGGCTGATTTTAGGCACACAAGCAATTAGGGCTGTACTGAAAGGCATTTTTTGCCATTCAAATTGTAGCAAGCATTTTTCGAACGAAGCTTTGAATGTCTGTGACGTGGCGTCATCGTTTTGGCCTGTTGTTTCGGCATTTCGTAAGTGACCAAATTAATGTAACAAACAGTTCTGTCTACAAAAGTTCAACCAGCATTTGCTTAAGTGTACAGAATTATTCCTGTGCGATTTCATGACACATAATTCATTTCATAAACTGCTGCCTCATAGAATGTATTGGACCAAAGCCCTTTCGTGCACATCATACCTTCAGTAATCTAGCCTATGAACATAATTAATTTTGTACTTAAGCAAAACACTGATGTCTACAAAAGTTCAAGCAGCCTTTGCTTTCATGGACAGAATGCCTTCTGTAACTGCGGAGTCATGGTATATATTGTGCTAAATCCCTTTCGTGCACATCATACTTTCAGTAATATAGCAAAACAGTTAAGTGGACAAAATGAATATTCGATGGCATGGAATGATGATAGTATAGCGCATTCTGCATTTCATGCCACAAAAGCATAAATGCTGGCCGAGGACATCTATTACGTGGACAGAATCTCTTCAGTATTTCGTGGACACAATGCTAACACGTTTGTGTTTTTCGTGGACAAAACGCATTACAGTGTTACATGGTTTTGTAATGAATTTATGCGTTTCATGGTACAGAAGGCATTCTGTCTACGAAAAAAGGTCTATTACACTTGGTGCCCCACAGTTTATTGGCAAAATTGTTTATGTTAAATGATAATAGTAAGTAGTAAGTAGGCCGCTTTAACATTTAACTAAATTTCTTGTATTACAGTGGCAATAACCTTAAAACTGCAATTGAGCACTCATCCTAATACTCAAATGCTTGATTTCACAATTGAATGCCAATTCAATGAACGAAGCTTCGAAGCTTCAAATTTTTCAGTACAACCCTACAAGCAATTATGCAACTAACAATTAACAGGTTTTAGTGAAGTTGATTGCATAAGATCTCCTATTGGTCAATTAAAAATGTATAGATGACAAGAGGGCCCTTAAACATTTAACAAATGATTAACAATTAACATTTAGATTCTAGGGGGGAGGAGAAGGATCCCTTTCATGTTGAACCTCAGTGAGAGGGTTAGCAGGCTACAGTAGTGTTTTTCAGGGCATTATTGGACGTGTTGACATTCATACACCTGGGGTTCATTTATTGCTGTCTTGTTAGGGGTGTTCTGTAGTCTATTAATGGAATAAAACTACAAGAATCAATAGAGTTGGATACATAATTTGGCCAAATGAGAAAGAATATTAGCACTAAGCACAGTTATTATTTAACAGCTCATTGTTTAGTTGACGACACCCAATGGATCATCACGTGCAGACTGATAATCTGATCTTCAGTGCATTTTATATAATTAAGTTAGTCATGGATGCTGGCCTATTTTTCAAGAGGGCCTCAGTGGAGTGTTGTGAGCAATGTGAATTGCAAATAGGCTATACAGAATAAGAGGGGGCTGTATGTAGCCTACATACAGCTGTTGTTATGTGTACTGTATGTGCTAGTATGGGATATAACATAATGATAAGATAGGTTTGAAAGGCAATGCTGATGAAAGCCATTCCATGTTCTCACTCTTTTACAGCTTTGCTCTAAAGGTGCCGTGCTGAGTAAAGCCTTTGATGCTGATTATGAAGACATTTCAAAGGTTGCCAGCTTCATTGAATCGAAGCTTGTTGCCTGTTACCTAAGAATGAGGAGACCCGACTTAGCACTTAATCACTCCCACAGGTAAGGATGGGGGAAGGGATGTATAGGATTTATTTTGGGACCAGAAAGAGCAGCACTTAAGTGAAGGTACCCTGCATTGGGAGAACTGGCTAATGCCACATAATTACACATGGCAGCATCCTGAAAATAGAGAAGATAATGCAGCTACATTAATTGTTCGGGGGATAGCATACAGAATACCTCTTTCCTATGCCTGTGCTCTGCTCAGTATTAATTGGATGCCTGCGCAGTGGTCTTTTAAAAGGGCCATGTGACTGCCAATTATTTCAGCCTGCCACACGTCTTGCTTGACCTCTCCTTATCTGTGTCTGTCCTGTCAGTTAGTCATGCCGTTGCACCTGTCGACCAGGTTTTTCCATTAGGAAAGAAAGTTTTTCCTCCCTGCACTGCCATAATTCATCCTGACTGTGTTGTACCCTTGAAAGTACCGGCTGCTTAAAAAATGAAATTTGAAAATCCCTGCTTCTCACCATGTACCATTATCTAGCTCTGTTGATCAGCATTCAGGATTGTTGCATCATAAATTGAGAGCATGGCCATGAAAATGAAAAAATAAACATACTGATGTATAAACACACAGTTATACAGAAAACAGGGATTTTGCTTTGCATAGCCATCATGTGTCTACCATGTTAATGCAAAAAAACAGATGAAAAAACCCTAAGGAAAACAATATTCAGAGATCTGTTAAGGTACCTGAATGTTGGTTTAAATGTTTTGAAGACAAATATTGTCATTGAAGTACAAAATTGGATGATTTAACATATTCATGTCTTCGATGTGCCTGTGCAGATTTTTAAATATTTTTCCTTCTGCTCATTCCATCACTGTCACTGTTGAATCATTTGCCGTACTGTAAGAAGTACACTTTAAAAATACAGACTGTTCTTTCTGCAAAAACAAGACACCAATTTAACATTAAATGTATCATTAGACAGCCTGTCTGTGGGAGGATGTTAAATGTATAAATATGGCTATTCTTCGAACAATGAATGAAAGTTGGAACATTACAAACAATTCTGGTAGCAATTCAGGCACTCCTTTGAGGAAAAGTCATTTGTCAGTTTCTGTTTAAGGGTTTAGAAAGCCTGTCATTGAAGTATCATATGTTATGTATAATTTAATGGGAAAACCTCAAACTGAAGCACGGCATTCTCAATCAAAGTCATCCACTGTGAATCTCAAAAGAAAAAGTTATGACCGGAAAGCCAATCAGACAGAGCAAAATAGGTCTTTTATAAACACGCACCTTTCTTCAGGAACAGCTTTAAAGCTACATTCATTCCATGGCCTGTCATTTTAAATTGACTTTTTCACACAGCACCATATTCCCCAACATACTAAAGGTCAAGAATGTCATTTTCAAAGGTAACATACCCCACAAAAAATCTGTGGAAATCCAGTAACTTTTCTTTTCCCGAGGGTCATTTAATTTTCCAAGTGTCGTTCACACTGCTCTTTAATTACCATGGTGTGTCAATAGACTAACACTTAACATCAAAGGTAGCTGAAGGACCTGGTCATTTCATGAGGTGAACAAAAACATGCGCCCCCACAGGAGTGCCAAGACACGTGATACTGTGTCTTTACAAATCCGAAATGCTTCATCTTGTAGCTGTGTATGGCAGCAGTTAAAGAAAGATACTGCAAAGTGTGAAATAAGTCATGCTGGTGAGTGGGTTTCACTTTTCATTAATGCATTTAAGCCCCATTTCATGTAAATAAAATAATATTACTACACAGCTTTTTATGCAAATCAAAGCTGTTTTCAACCCAATTTGTGACTTTAATATGTAAAAGTGCACTGTTAAAGCCATTAATTTAGTTTTCAGTTTTTGTTTAGGTTCTGCTATTACATAGGTAAAGTGGTATTTTTTCTCATTTGTCTGCACACAAACTGTTAATAAATCAGAAGGTTGACTGAGTAATGGCTGTAATGGATACATGTTTGCAAGTGTACAGAAGTGTCATATGATAATACATAATTTGAATTTTTTTTTTAATTCCTGTTTTATTATTTCAGTATGTTTGGCAATTTATTGAAATAGAATATTGCAGGGCTGATATTCTAAAAAGTTGATATGAACTTCAAGACTTTGGAGCCACTCTGCAATACCACACTTTCCAACTTTTCAAGGTGTGTTATTGTTTTAATTATTTAATTGGCAAAGTACTAGATATTTGCCTCTTACAGTGCCATGCAAAAGTTTGGGCACCCCTGGTCAAAATTTCTGTTACTGTGAATAGCTAAGCGAGTAAAAGAACCAGATTTCCAAAAGACATCAAGTTAAAGATGACACATTTCTTTAATATTTTAAGCAAGATTACTTTTTATTTCCATCTTTTACAGTTTCAAAATAACAAAAAAGGAAAAGGGCCCGAAGCAAAAGTTTGGGCACCCTGCATGGTTAGTACCTAGTAACACTCCCTTTGGCAAGTATCACAGCTTGTAAACACTTTTTGTGGCTTTGGAGTCTTTCAGTTCTTGTTTGGGGGATTTTCACCCATTCTTCCTTGCAAAAGGCTTCTAGTTCTGTGAGATTCTTGGGCTGTCTTGCATGCACTGCTCTTTTGAGGTCTATCCACAGATTTTCGATGATGTTTAGGTCGGGGGACTGTGAGAGCCATGGCAAAACCTTCAGCTTTCACCTCTTGAGGTAGTCCATTTTGGATTTTGAGGTGTGTTTAGGATCATTATCCTGTTGTAGAAGCCATCCTCTTTTTATCTTCAGCTTTTTTACAGATGGTGTGATGTTTGCTTCCAGAATTTGCTGGTATTTTATTGAATCCATTCTTCCCACTACCAGTGAAATGTTCCCCATGCCACTGGCTGCAACACAAGCTCAAAGCATGATCAATCCACCCCCGTGCTTAACAGTTAGAGAGGTGTTCTTTTCATGAAATTCTGCACCCTCTTTCCTCCAAACATACCTTAGCTCACTGCAGCCAAAAAATTCTATTTTAACTTCATCAGTCCACAGGACTTGTTTCCAAAATGCATCAGGCTTGTTTAGATGTTCCTTTGCAAACTTCTGACACAATTTTGTGGTGAGGTTGCAGGAAAGGTTTTCTTCTGATGACTCTTCCATGAAGGTCATTTTTGTGCAGGTGTCGCTGCACAGTAGAACAGTGCACAACCACTCCAGAGTCTGCTAAATCTTCCTGAAGGTCTTTTGCAGTCGAACGTGGTTTTGATTTGCCTTTCTAGCAATCCTACAAGCAGTTCTCACTGAAAGTTTTCCCGCTCTTCCAAACTTCAACTTGACCTCCACCGTTCCTGTTAACTGCTATTTTTTATTTACATTACGAACTCAGGAAACGGCTACCTGAAAACGCTTTGCTATCTTCTCATAGCCTTCTCCTGCTTTGTGGGCATCAATTATTTTAATTTCCAGAGTGCTAGGCAGCTGCTAAGAGGAGCCCATGGCTGCTGATTGTTGGGACAAGGTTTGAGGAGTCAGAGTATTTATAAAGCTTTGAAATTTGCATCACCTGGCCTTTCCTAGCGATGATCGTGAACAAGCCATAGCCCTAAGCTAATTAAGGTCTGAGATCTTGGTAAAAGTTATCTGAGAGCTCAAATCTCTTGGGGTGCCCAAACATTTGCATGGTGCTCCTTTCCTTTTTTCCGCTCTAAAATTGTACAAAACAAAAATAATACACTAATCTTGCTTAAAATGTTGAAAAGAATGTTTCATCTTTAACTTTATGCCTTTTGGAGATCAGTTCATCTTCTACTCACTTAACTATTCACAGTAACAGAAATTTTGACCAGGAGTGCCCAAACTTATGCATGGCACTGTAAAATACTTTTACTGGTTAAATAACCCCAGGTGAGATTATATTCATCAGCCACTGGAACAGAAATTAAATTAAGTGTCATTAAATTCATAAACAGGACAATCAAATAATTCTGTCTAAAACTTGACATTTTTGGTTTACTTTTTTAAGCAAAAAATTTTTTAAATATTGTTGCCTTAACCATTGTTTATCTTACCCTACCCTCATTTGAAGCACAGCTTTATGAATTGAGGCTTTATAAGTGAAGTTTTATTTGACAGAGGATAAAAAAAATCATAATTGGAATGCCATTTGTACATAGAGTACCTCAGTTCAGATATCCATTAAGGAATGCAATCACTGAAATTAAGGCGGATATTTTTCCTTGAGAAGCCCATTGAAATTGAAAAGGTACATTCAGTTTTCGGTCAAATTACTATAATTGGATAATCCTCGAAAATTGTGTTGGGAAGTAAACAAGATTACACAGTACAGTTGAAATCAAGTGTATGCATATTTGGTGTTTAGAGAAGTGTGTAAGAAAGGTGGGATTCATGTGTATTCCATTAAAAGCAGGGCCCAATTTTGTGAGGCTTTACTGACACACAGATTCATACACTGATGTCTTGGGTTTGGGCACAGAAAAGGACTGTTCTTGTACTCAAATATTTACATTTACATTTATTCATTTGGCAGACGCTTTTATCCAAAGCGACTTACATAGGTTACAGTTCTTTACAATGTTATCCATTTATACAGCTGGATATTTACTGAGGCAACTGTGGGTTAAGTACCTTGCCCAAGGGTACAGCAGCAGTGTCCCAGCGGGGATTGAACCGGCAACCTTTCGGTTACGAGTCCTGCTCTTTAACCACTATGCTACACTGTAATTCAACTGCAGATAACACCACTATTATGTGATAACATTGTTCATTTTTATCACTGTTGGTGTTATGTCTGACCTATGGGCAGAAATCTTTATTCAACTCTTACAGTTAGTAGGGTACAGTTGTGACAGTTATTCACCTTCATGGCCCAAACATCTTTTGCGTACGTGTGAGTGTACCTATACATGTTTAAAGCTTCAGAAAGAACTTTAAACCCAAGTTATAATTCACTTAATGAATTTTCAGTCTTGATGCAAAGCATCAACTTAACACAGGCCCCAAAGAAAGATTTTTGCTATTTTCACCACATAAATTGTGTCTAGAGCATAAACATGCTGTCAGCACACACTGCTTTTTTCAGCACATGTCTCATAGTGTCTTGCATTGTGTGGAAGTGTGGAAAAAAGGTGTAGTAACATTTCTGGTGTGGTTCCATTAGCATTGCTCTGGAGTGATAGTTTCAGCTCAGACCTGTCTTATGGTTCCATCTTCTACCCTAACCTGGAAGATATTTTGGCACTAAGCAGTGTCACTAATTCAAATTCATGTAATCAGGGCATTAAAATCATTTAAAAAAAAAAAAAAGAATTTTAATTCAGCATGTCATATTGTTAGTCTGCCACTACAAACTATGCAATCAATAATATTTAAAACAGGACATTTTGGTAAGCAGTATTAATATTGTGTTTGTAATATTTAATTTGTAATACAAAGTGCAAGTCATGCAAATCAAATTACACATTGTTGAAGTCTTTTACTTGAGATTGTATATGTATATTGGCATTTTACTTAAACAGTTAGTGCCCATTCAATAATGCAACTGTAAATAGTTTTGAGAATACAGCCTAGATTAATTTCAAGGGGATTGTTAACAATCATAAAATTGAAAGAATTACTAGTGCCTAGGGTATCCATCATTTAAGTCAACAAAAATGCAAGATGAATATATCGGTAAGAAAGTGTCTGACCACCAACCAAGTTTGTTATATGGTTGGCATCCAGCCTCACTCCCAAAGATCCAATAACAAACTTGTTAACAAGGGGCAATCCTCATGTGCAGTAACAGTGTTTTTAACTTGGGGCATGGCAGAAAACAGAATTTTATAGTCAATTAATACATTAACATCACTAATGTAATTCATCTGCATGCTTGTTTTAAACTGCCCTTCTTGTAAAATAGAAGTATTTCTTATTACATAATTTAAGAAAAACCAGAATGTAAAAAATGACAAATGCTATGTAAACACGTACCATCAGTGATGAACATAAACATACCATTGGTGATGGTTAGAATATAATCATCATCCAGTTTATCATTATTGTTGTTATCGTATTATAATTTTAATGTCAGCCTAGATAGCTCTAAGACTATACGTAGTGGATTACTAATATTTTATCTTGATGCTGACTCCAGTGCAAAAAGGATACTTTTATACTTTTTATGCTTTTATATGTAGTCACTGGCTGTATGCAAGTGTATTGGAAGATTGCATTCATCATGCTTCAGCACTCCTGCTCCAGCACAGAAGATGTTGCGGTGAAGAAAGCCCAATGTGTATAAGCATTAAAAATGTAGGTTTAAGCATTTCAAATGAAAGTTTTCGCCGCTCAGGTCACACCAAGTAAGTAAAATAAATGTAGACCTGAACATGATGCAGATGATATTTATGATTTATTGTTGCTTTCTGGGTCACATATCTACTGTATTGTGCCTGCAATCTCAATGCAAATGTTATGGAATGCGCTTTCATGACTCTGTCAAAGAATCAAGAGGCTCAAGGGCTGAACATTTTTATATTAGACCACTTTATCCTTTATCATTAACTTCCTGCCATTGAATTTGTCAGTGACAAGAATTAACTGATATCCTTTCTATTGATCCATCTTTTTGGTTACTTCACTAGAGATAAGCATTCAATAAATTATTTTCAGCATGGGTCTCTTGTTATCTTAATAATTATAAAAAGAACAAGGATGATAACTAAGGTGATTATCAGTAGAAATAGATCACTAAAGTGCAATAGCAGGTGATTATTGCTTTTCGCTATGCATACACTATGGGCTCATCTATGATTTTCCCTATTGGACATGTTTATGAGGCATCTTCACCAGTTACAGGAAAATGTGATTGGGGGAAAGAATTTCACTCTAACAAACTAATGCTGTGTAAGTTGCACACTATACCTCATCAGTCATTCTATTCAGCATACTGTAGATTTGAGAGGTAATGTCACTGTGTAGCCTGATTGGACTGTAGATGGTCTTACGTTTGCTCATGACTGACTGAAAAGCATCATTGGTTTATTGCAGAATCTTCCATATGTCTAGCAGGTGATGAATCCAAGTAGCCCATGTTCACTCATATCTGAATATTAACAGATTTATTTTTTACTCTCTATTTTCAGGAGGCTGGGCGCTGGATGGAAATAACAGTGTTGAGACAAGTTTTAGATTTCACAGGTTTAACAAGTTCACATTGTTTAAAAAGCATCTGCAGAAAGATGCAAATGCTCACAACTCCTGAAATCCCGAGTGGATTACAGCCCAGTTTCACATTTTTCAGCAGTGTCATTAGTGCTAGTGGTAGAAATCAACTTCTGTGCATTCTGTGCCTTACATATTCTTCATAGAATCTTGCTTTGAAAAGGAAGGGAGTGAAGGCAGCATTCAATCAAAGCAAGTTTTGTCGATTCTCAGAAAATAGATTTTGTATATATTAGTTTCTTATGCAGGAGGCTAGAACCCAGCAAAACAATTCAGATAAAAATATCATAGTTACGTCTTTGAACTTTGCATGATGACAGTGTTTGCAGCTTTCTTTATGTTTCTAGGCTGCATTTGTCTTGTGTCTTCAGGTTAGACAACATTGTGTACAACATACAGATGAATTGTATTGTTTTTTTTTTTTACACTGTCAAAGCATAAACTCGAGTTTTTCATCTACAAACTGTTATTTTGAGATCTTGCCATCTTTTTCCAGCTGCAAAAACAAGCCATTCAACTTTATCAAAGAACTTGAGTTTTATCTCATCCAAGTTTGAATAATCTCACATTTTCTACCTGACTTTTTGCAGTTGATTTATTAATATTAAGATATACAAGTAGCCATGAATCAAGCTAATTTATTTTCACTTTTTTGGATGTAATACAGAAAGCACTGATTGGTTATTATCACTTTTTATTATTATGCTTGTAAGCTTCTACAATCTTATACAGTTACATCTTGATGAAGCCTGCACATTTATGATGAACATTTGTTCATATTGTCTCATACTGTCATATTGTCATATTTTGATGTAGTATTTCAGATGAACTCACTGAATGTGGGTGACATACTCCAGTGGCTCAAATCATTGGGCTTGCATTGTTGTCCAAATTAATATCTTCCTGATTATTCTAAAGACCAGTTATTGTTTTAAAAATGAACATTATTTTGCTGTTTTTTGTGAAAAATTGAAAGATCATTTTTAGCAGTTGCATGTCTAGCGATAAAAAAGGTATTATTTGGATTTACTTGGAACTAATGGATAAAAAATGCATCTCTGAGTTCTTAATCTCCCAAAGGAATGGAGAACAGTTAAAATGCATATCACATCAAATCCAGGAGGAAGAATCCATTTGAATTTTAAACCATAATCATATTTGAAAGGACTCATGCATGTCTCTGTAATTTAAATGTCCTTATGAGGTATTTTGTTGAACACGTAGTTAATAGACATCTTAGTTCTAAAGTTTCTAATTAAAAACCTTAAAAGACACAAAAAATCTGTGTATTCAACCAAATTGTTGACCATTAATTTAGGCTGCTGCATTAATGGAAGCAATTATTTGTGTCACTTTAAAGAGCCGACTCCTAATCTGGTAATTGTTTCCTTTTAGATTAAGTACTACAGCCATAAAGAGGTTTATAAGCACAGTATGTTTGATTATGATATACATTTTTTATCCAGGGGTTTTACAAACTTAGCATTAATAAGGTCTCTTATTTGGAAAGCAAAATTACATCATTTCCCCTCATTGGTGGTGTCCAAAGTAGTCTATCTGAGCAGCAAGTGTTCTTGGAAATGACAGGACTCTTCTGCTCTCAGGCATGGCTGTAACGTCAGCCAGGATCACCAGCAGAGGTTAGAACGGAGACACTCATGTTAAAAGAAGAGCCACAAGACATTTTTTGACAAAATATGTTTGTTGTCATATATGAGTCAGCTAGCTCATTTAATGTCCTTCTATAATGTCAAAGAGATGTTTATCTGTTTAGGGAGAGGACAGTACGGGAGCATGTCAGAATGAAGAAGGATGGGGCAATAAAAATGGCTCACTCATTAAATTCCCTGAATGTCTTTTGAATGACCATATGTAGTATTTCGTCTGACAGTTTTAGACCAGAACATATAATCTCACTTGTTTCAGCATAAGCAGTTATCTAGATGAGAGGTTTGACACACAGATGGATTACAGTGGTACAACAGTGTCAAGAAAATAATGCATGGAACTGACATATCATTTTTAAAAATGTTAGACCTCCAAAGTTTGTTACTTAATAAGAAATAAGAGGTCATTGTTTCCTCTCTAAATGGCACAGCCCCAGACATTTTAAGAAAATCGCTCTAGTGCTTTTACCAATATATGCTGAATCCAAACCCCCACCCCCCTCCACACACATGCTGGTGCTCCTGTCCACCTCTCTGCACCTTGCCTGAGTGTAGCAGCCCTCACTACATCAGTCACTCAAACGCCTCCTTCTGTACATTTAAGAACTAGGTTCTAGAGAGGGGCCAGTGTAATGGTGGTATCCACACAGCTAAGACAGTGCATAGGGCAAAAATACACAGCACGAGAGAGACAGTGAACACAGTTCAGAGGTAGACAAGCTAAACAGTGTTTTTATAGGTTTATGGGGCTTGTACTGGGACAGTGTTTCATAACTGTGAATCACTACAATAAACATAAACAGGAGAAAAAAAGAGGAGCCCACACACAAGTCCAGGGGAAAGAAAAGCCCAAATTTTCCATCTTTTGGTCACATCCCTGGACTTGGCTGTCGATTTATCTGCCTCTTTAAGGCAACAAGTCAGGGGCTGTCTAATTAAGTGAACGGGCTCCATAATCAGTGCATTTAAAGTGTAAAGAATATGAAATTAACTTTGCGGGTTTACCTCTGCAAGTGATGTTGTGGACTGAACTGTGAGCAGGAATGCCCAGTGTCTTTCTGAACTTAGAGATCGTCAGCTAATGGGGCCGCAAAATCTGTTGTGATTGCTGGCAAGCTGTGGTGTATGGAGGTGCATGCTGATTGAGTGAAAAAGCACTGCAGACATCACAGAAGCTTGTGTGTCTGTCACTTTTGGCTCTACGGTGTGGGGAGGGCATGTAGACATATGACAGTTAAATTGATACTGCATCAAAAAAAGAACCAATTATACATTCAGTCCACCATATAAGCATATAGTGAGGGTGAAACCAAGTCAGTCTGCCTTGTCTCACATACATTACATTGCTGTTGCTGCTTTTCACTGCATGCATTTTATAAGTACTTCATAAACCTGTTCAAAAACTGCTCGTCATCATATGTACAAATTCACGATTTTTAAGTGACTCCAAAAATCTTGGCAAAAGTTGGCAGACTCAAACTGTAATGTTTATGTGTGGATATTGTAAGCATTAGAATAGAGCATCCAAAAGGCTGCCTTTTCTTGACAAGATCATCATGTTAGCAGAGTAGATATAGTATTCATGGGGGAAAGCGCACAGATGAAGACGTCCGTGTACTGTATACTTATATTTCAACTTTTTTCTCCCTGTTCAAGGAGTATCCATCTGAACCCCATCCATTTCCAAAACCATTTCCGACAAGCAGTGGTGTATAGACTGCTGGGACACCCCCGTGAGGCAGCAAGGTAAGGAATTAGCTCTTATGTAACAGTGCAGGAAGGGGGCCTATTCTGGAAATTAAGACAAATTTACTCTGTCTGTTAATGGCTGAAGCTTTGAGTAATTTACAGAAAGTGAGAAACACGTGTCTGCACAGCGGGTTGTCAGATTGCTACAGGAATATTGGCCCTTTCAAGAAAAATATGCTTATTGAGGAGTATAAATACTAAACGCTCAATGGAGGATGAGTGGGGGGAGAGAACAATTAGGCTCATAATTACATCCTCATCTAATGCTGCAATAACCAAGATACTATAAGCAATCATTTTCTACAGCTTCAGTGTTGTTAATGTTCCATTTGCATTCTAATGATATGAATATATTGTATATGCATTTACCAGAAGTCCCTTAAATACGGTGCCCATTCATTACTAAATTTGGAAAAATATATTGAAGTCATACTACACGGCTATGGGTAAGCATTGTCCTTTGAAAATATTTATTTAAATAAATGGATAATTATTTAATCATTTGGTTTCATCATGACCGGGCCTCTTCACCATAACTGAAATATATTCACTCCAAGAATAGGGTATGGAGTACCTTAACTAGATTTTCTTCTTCACTAGGGGTCTGATTTAATCAAAATCAACTACTTTCAAGAAATAACAAACCTAATGCCGTTAGCAGTTTTGTGTGGGCTTTTTGATCTTAAGAACGAAAAAAGATTGCAGATGTTACAAGATTGCAAAAGATTACAAATATTTTACAATAATCCAGTACCTCCACAATTTTGATGAAATTCCTGTACAGGATCATTCAATTTCAAATAAGCCTAGAACTTAACATAGCCAAAAACCCTCTCAGATTTTCTTAAAAGCATATGCAGTACCTACAGTACATATGTGTCCTGTCAAAGGTACTGCTCAGGTTTATACATAACTGTATCTTGAATAAAAATGGAAATTTAATACCTTCACCTTCTGTTGTGCCAGGCTGCTTTTAAAATATTACAACAGTTTATAAAGACATGGTCTGTGCAGTCCCGGTGTTATATTGAAGATGATAGCATAAATTCCTTTGTCTCACAATTTTGGCAGCATTGAAATCAAGAAATAGATATTTTTTCATTACTACAGCAATTACATTTGTTTGAGAGGCTAATTTCAGCTCTTCTGACATCAAAGGGGATTGGCCCCATGATGGATTTACCTGTACTTTTCAAAGAATACCTATCATAATAAAAAAGAGTTCACACTGAGCACTGACCCATCTGAGATTGACTGCTGCACGGTGGTGTTTTTGACACATAGTACAATTCTCATCAATAGATACTCATCTACTGAGATGTATATTACAGGTTGCCAACATGAAAATTAGACTCAATAAGACTGTTTGTTTCACTAATGACAGCTCATTTGTTAGTGAAAGTTGCCTTTCTCAAGGCTTTCTCCCTTAAAATGTCTGTTCAGTTATGATTTTAGACAACTAAATTAGTCCATTTCTGCAATTAAGGATGACACTTGCAACAGTGTCTTCTGATAGATCCTGCTGAGCGATACCTCCTACTTGATGAACATAAGAGCTTGGCTCCTAGAATGCTTGAATAATGTTCCAGCAATGGTCACTGTTTTTCTCATTTACGGCAATAATGTTTTTATTTTTCAATGACCTTTCACCATTTACTGCCTGAAAACAAGGTCATTTACAAGAGCCCATTATTATGTACTTACAGAGGCATGGGGTTGTGGTCTCAGATGAATCAGCAGGCACCGTCATTAATGATGAATACCAGGGAATAAAGGGATCACAGAGACTGTCGAAAGAAATATTTACTGTTATAACTGAGGAGTCCTGCTTGCCATAACGTGCATTTGTGTTTTCAAGTGATTGAATTCTTCAGTTCAGTTTTTATACTTTTGAAACTGATTTTTAAAGGATTCTTTATACTTACTCGCTGGTTTACTAAATTCAGACCTTGGATTTGTTGAGAAAAGAATTGTTGTGTGCCAGTAAGCGTTTGGAGCAAAGTATTTTCAGAATGCTGACACTAGCAGAGAATTGCAAATGTGCGCTTGCAGATATGATGGAACAAATTGGTATGCTACCATCACCCTTGCTCCTTTCTTCCTTTGAAAGCAAAGGCAACCTCTGGTTTAAGCAGTATCACTTTGAAATGTCACTCTGTGCATCACCATGAAGTGACTCACACTCCCATTAGGCACCCATGAGATGAGTGTATATGGACACACAATGCGCCTGTCCCAACTCCGCTTGAGCTGCTGTGCTCCTCTATCCCCACCTCTGGTTTTGGGGTCTATAATAGTCTGTCACATTCTAAATTCTGTACACACTGCCCCTAATGACACTTTTCGCTTGGCAGTCACAGAAGGGCCTGTGCTGTCAGACTTGTTATTATCTTGATATGAGGTCCTCGACTTGGAAATTTCTCTCCTTGTCACGCCTCCCACCCCTTTTTTCCCCCCCTTGCTTTGACATATATCTTATTGTTCTACACCCCCATGTGGCCAGAGCAAGAGAAATAACAAGAACTTTAAAATTAACTCAACTCCCCGACTGCACATTGAATTTAACTTTGTCATATTGACTGCCAGCACCGACATAAAAGTGATTTATTTTTTAAAGGTACACACATCAAGGGGGAGGAGAAGGAGGGGTGTAGAGGTGGAAAAGTCGGCCATGAACCATAGAGCAACAGGAAGGATTCAAGCTATTTTTTTGCCCCCATTTTCCCCACACGAGAACCACATCCGCTATCCATCGCGTCACTCGATAGAAGGGGCTTTCATGTAATGGAATTATTGACTGTTATTACCCCCTTTACCCCAGGCCCTGAGAAAAGGAGGATTAAGTGATCAATTTACATTATTGGCAGGCTCTTTTTATAGCTCTCTGCAAGTGTACTGCGCTAGTGGCGTGACAGGATTTTAAATTGCATTAAAACAATGTTTGGCCCTGTTCTGTTGAAAAAATCTAACAAGTGCAGCCTATGGCACCTAAGCACATACAGCTGAAAGCAGTGGCTCCTTTATTCTCACCTTTTGTTCTCATTCCACATTTATACAGTATGCAGCCCAAACTGGAGAGTGACAGTTTTAATTTAGACAATGTGTTTGCAGTTCATATTTCAGAAATAGCTGAAGAAAAATAGACAAGAAATGCAACGTAGGCTTGAGTCTCTATTTTATGTGAGATCTAAATGAACTTAATGTGAGCATTTTAAAAATGTACATTCTTTGAACATCAGGTGTACGTTGGGGTTTATGGTTTAATTAATACTTGGAGATGACTGACAATTTTATACAACAATATGCCTCAGATTTACAGCTACATTAGGGGGACATTTTAATTTGTTGAGCAGGAGATGCAAAATAAGAGTTCTCTGAAATGCCCCCATCAAATACAGCTGTTAGTTCCTGCATCTAATTTTAAAACATTTGTTGGGTTTAAATGGTACAGAATGCATACTACATTAGCAAAGAATACATTATTACAGTTTGTCCATCTTCAAATTAGTCCAAACATTCAAATTGTACAATTAGTTTATATGCCCTGTCAACAAAGATTCTCAAAGTCCTCCCATTCTGTCACAAAAATGTTTTCTGACTTGGCCAGTCATGATGAAAATATAAGTTGTCCAACACCTCGTAGGTACCCTGATTACAATTTGTGTGTGTATAACATTAATTGATGGTCACCTACTCGGGGCTTGTTTGCATCTATCCTCTTTATTGTTCTAGTTGCTCCGATGTTGAACATTCATGCTCCCTTCCATGATGGCCTTGTAAGATGCTATGGGTAAGAGTATCTGCAAAATAAATTAGTAATGGTTTTAGAAATAGGATATTTATGCGGTAATGTTTAAATTTTACAGTCCAAATTCATTTTATGTACTTTCCATAGCTGGATATTAACCTGCCCCCACCAAAGATTGCCTAATATAGTACATACAGTATTCCTAGCCTGGCATAGAACTGTGATACTGATATATATATATATATATATATATATATATATATATATATATATATATAAATATATAATTACATCTATCTATCTATATATATAGATATTATTTGTTTAATTGTGTTTTTATTGTGATAAGCCACCAACAGTTATACCTTTAATGATAAACCAATAAAATGAGGTAGAAAATGAAGAAAACTGGGTATTACTATTTAAATGCTGTTCCTAAGAGCCAAAACAATCTCTCTACCATTACAAAGAATGTAATGTAACTAATGGAGTATAAATATTTTAATATTCACAGGAGAATTAATATGTCTCCTCCCTCACATTATGACTGAGCAGGGCACTTGTACTTGACCATTTTCCTCATTGAGAAGTCTCTTGTAGGCAAGTGTTAGTTTTTCTAATGTCTTTTACTTGTCTGACTTTAGTTTTCTATTTTTGACTTCTGCACACTAAACAGACTCAATCACTAAAGACTCCTCTGGCTTCAGCATGTCTTGCAAAACTAATGTAACTGCATGCTGTTCTGCTCCTCTGAGGCTGGCTCCACCCCTGCTCTGCTACATCAGATACAGTACACTGTTAATGGATACAAAGATGAATCATTGTGTATACATAAATACAGCACATTGTTTAGCATTGCAGTGTCATTATATGTGTACAACCTGATGTAATCTGGCACTTTACAGGACTAAATTGAGTCCCTCTTATGAAATTGGGGGAGAAAAATTCAGCAGCAGTGTTATACCATTAGATACCATATGTTCCAATTTCCTTTGATTGTAGCTATCAACATACACTTTCATGTGAAAAGTGTATAAATATTTATTTAATAGTTCAGTATTTTGTATTTTGTGCAACATTTCTGATTGCAGGCCAGAAATAATCAGATTACCTAAACCTCAAATAAACTGTGTGTGAATCTACTGCAATCAACAAACATTTTTATGCATGCCACCCATTATACAAGGTTCATTTGAACTACTATTAATGATGTCATTCAACTGGATAATTGAAATGAAATTAGCAATAGTTTCTTTATAACTTGCCTTTTGTTCCTATCATTTTCATTATTTGCTACTACTAAACTCACACTCATATTGTAACGTGTCAAGGACACACTGTAGAGTTTGGATTGATACAACATAACGATGTTTAGTCACTATGTGCTCAATGTGACTTTTACAATCTGGTTATCTTTGGAAACCAAAATGTTTTGGTAAAAATGAAGAAAGAAAAAATGCACACTGATAAATGAAAAGCTTCCTGATGACAGAATGCCAGGAAATCTCCCTCTCTTTGAAAAATAGTAAGTCTGACATCAGTAGAATGACAGAAACAAAGCACAACATTATTTCCTTCCTTTTTCTTGCAATACTGCCTTTCACATTACTTTGATTATGCACAGTAGCTCAGGGTTTATTAGTGCAACACTCACAGGATCTGTAGGAGGGAGGACTTACAAACATTTGCACAAGTCATTTTTAGTACTGCGTAAACAGATGCTTGGGTGTTGGTGTGTATGCAGTTTTCTCCCCATTGAATATTTGCTGTCTCTTGTATCTTTCTCCGCCCAGGGATGTTACATCTTGATTGAAAGTTGTCTGATACTCTCTACGCGTTTCTGTCCTTGTCATTAGGAGTGCCATGATTGCTGACTATGTATACTGGCTGTCCGGAGGCACAGAGCAGCACATAAGCAAGCTCATCAAACTGTATTGGCAGGTGAGAACTGATGGCTGGAGCTGTGAGGAGGGGCCAATCGGCCAATCAAAAGGCCGGTGAAGGATTATTGCTTAAAAGACTGCCGACTGAGGTATCTCTTAGCATATCAATCAGGCAGAGCGCTGCATAGCGGTAAACTATTCATAATGAAGTGCATGGAATTCCACCTGACAGTAAATTCCAGGAGCTATGGCCTAGCCCTTAACACTTTATTTCCAGTGTTTGTCATGGAAGCACCCTGGCTCTGTTCACATAATTACAATCACCACCATGCCATTTGACTACACAAAAAAAAAAACAGGTAATGTTAGCAAAAGGCTTAAAATACTTTGTTTGGCAGTAGGCAGTTAGGGAGGATTCAAATTACATTAATATGCATACATTACATTAACGTACAATAATAAGTTGTATGTTTTGCCAAAACCCCATTCACAAGCTCTTTACTTACCTCTGTAGACTCATTAATTCCCTTCTTAATGACCAGTCAATTAACAGGTGCATATCCATTAAACCATTAAACCTCTTACACTCACATCATATACACATCACAATGCAAACAACACAAAATGGGAACACTGATATGCAATTGACAGCACCATTGCACACCTCACAATCCAGACAACACAAATAGGAAAAGTGATGTGCAATTGATAGGTCCATTTTGCAGGTTGTGTTAAGTGGCCTTTGAAAAAAACTAGATATCCACCTAAATAAAAAAAACAGAGCTGATGTTCACACCACTTTCAACATGTTTCCTGCATAATAAGCACATCCATTAATTTCCAGCATGATTAAAACCGATAATTAACTGCAAAAAAATAAGTGCAGTGTTTGACAAGTGAAGGCATACCTCCATGCCCTCACCTCAAGAATGGATCATTTATAAATATGGCCTCTTATTGCTTGCTCACAGTTAAAATGGAACCCAACTGAGTTTCACTTCCTTATATGGTATTTTCTGCGCAGATTTAAAAACAGGGCTAAAGGCACCGAATATTAGGTTGACTTCGCAATTTAAATGCTGAAACTAGCAGAACAATCAGAACATTTGGTTTGAGCTTCAGTGGAACATATACATTTGGTACCAGTTCTAAAATCATTCAAGTTTGTAATACAGAGGTGAAATGTGTCATGGTGGAAGATTAAATAGACATTTTACTGCAAAATTAAGGAAGTTCATTCATATCTATACTTATTCTAAGCTATGTTCACGCATCTAAAATTTCACATAGTACACTGCATTTTGCATTAGGGTTCACACTAAGTTCTCTTGGGAGGGTTTAGGGTTTTAATTCTGAAGGTGAAACAAATGCATTGACCCTGAAAGTGGCATGTATCTGAATCCAAACCAAGATTTGCATTCCCTTGTTGTAAGATGAGTGCTGAATAAGTCTCCGTATACATCAAGCAGGCTTTTTCACTTCTCATTTCCATTCCACATGGATTCCAATTCGACTCTGTGTACATTTACATCCTGGCAGTACTCAAAAGAGGTGTGTTTTTCATCCAGAAAAAGGGGTAAAAACTGAGCCTCCTCCCCTAGGGTTTCATTTTTCTCCATGAAAGGGCTGCTGTACAATGGGAGCTCATCTGTCCAGACTTCCTCCCCTGAAAGTATAAGCACAGGAGGAAATTGCAGTGCCTTGACCCATATGAATGTGAAAAGGAAGATTGTTTTCTAACCACTACAAGTAAAAGGCATCATTCCACTTAAATAAGATATAGAATACATGTCCTTGTACTTCTGAGCAGCAAGAAACAGAATCAAAATTAAGGACCTCACATCATAAATTCCACAGGGCTAGTCACATTTAGTCATGATAGACAGTTTCATACAGTTACATAAGGCATCATGTTTCTGTCTTTATTTGTGTTCTTTTGTTGGTACAATACACAGACAAGAAAATATTCCTTTGCAGTCAAGTGGATAGATGTATTGACCATTGATTTTATTCATGAATAGTATATGATTCATTTTTGTTCAGATGAGGACCTTATAATGCAACTCCCCTACTGGCCTCCTTGTATGTGCTATGAGACCCCCGCAGCTCATCCCGAATGCTGCTGCTTGGCTAGTCTACAGTGTCCCCAAATTCAGGCTAGTGGCAATGGCTCACATACAGTATGTTTCAGAATGCAGCACCATATAGTGCACAATATAAGATAAAATGTCTGGTTGATCTGGCAAATTGAGCAACTACTAAATATCAGTGTTTGAAAGGATGTAAAAGTCAAACATGCAAGTAGCCCCATTAGTACAGCAAACAAACTAAAAGAGCTGGATGATTTCAGTTACTGCAGGTCAACAATGGCACAATTCTATTCATGTTCCCAATACCATATATAGAATAACTTACCACTGTTTATCAGTTTTAAATATTAATATCATATGGTTGCTATCCAGTCTGACCAAAAATAACAGATATTTTGATGTCTAAGGACCAAGAATCATTTATACACCCACTATTCAGCTCATAGAGCTCTTATTTTGGGGAATTTTACATAGATTAAAGTAGATCTTGTGTATCTGTGTATATACATGTTCTTATTGCCAGGTTCAGAGTAATCTCAGGTCAGTGCTGTGGTTATGTTCCTACACAAATGGCAGTACTTCAGAACCACAGTGACCGCAGTGTGAAAACACATTGCTTCAAGTGGTGTTTCTCAATAGCCCTCAATACACCCACCTTCTTCTAAAGGCAAATGGTTCTGAAAAGGAAAAAAAAAACCACTACCAATAGTAACATTACCACAGGCTGTGTCCTGAGGGTCTTTGCAGAAACACTGGCAAACCTGAGTTCCCCTGGCTCTCAGGCCCACCTTTGTATAGGCACTTCTCTAAATAAATTTCACTTTCCACATCCTTTGGGTCCTTATTAAATCAAATCTACTAATCTCAGGCAAAACAACAGTATTTGACCTTCCCCACCTAACCATCTGCAACAGCAGAAGAAAATAGCTGTATGGTATTGCTTGTTGTTTCGATCTCTCAGCTCTCTAGCGTATCTTCCTGTTTTAATCTGTCTGCCCAGTAAATTGCTCCAAATTTGTCTGTCACTTCTCATCGATATATAAGATTTTCTATGTTGTATTTCAATCAGTAAGCGTAAATGAGAGCATAATGTTGCCACTCTCTAGATAAACTACATTATATAGCTTCAGCAAGTCATATTCTCCTCTGAAAACACCTGTATGATACAACTGATTAGGTAGACAGGAGTACTGAAATTAACCCAATTCAAATTCAAATCCAAAATTGAAATTAACCAAATTCAAAGGAGTGAATCTTATTTTTTTAATATTTTTTTAATATAAGTTTAATATTATCAGTCCTCAAAACAAAACTGCCAATTATTAGGGCAGGATGAGATTGGATCCACAGGCTAACATAAGACACTGTAGTTTTCATTTCAGTGTCCAATCCATTTGATTTCAAGACCACGTGTTAAAGGTTAGGAACATGAAATCCATGATCAATCCCTCAATCCCTAATAATCTGTTCCTTCTTCTAGTGAGTGGATTTCAATCATGGGAAGATTAGTCAAATAACATCACTCAAAAACAGTCACACTGAATAAAACATCACACACTCAATACCACAGTGAGCTGGCACACATTATACACCTTATAATGATCTGTAAATCGTTACAAATGGGTGGGTGGAGGTGTTAGATGTTAGATTTTCTACCTTCCTCATGGAGTGATGTTTTAGATATTAAATAACAAAGTGAGGAATGAAGTGAGAGTTAAAATGGTGCTTTGTCATCTACTGTCTCTTTATGTTTTTGAAAGGGCAGGCGATGCTGGAGGAAGCCATCACAATGGAGGATAATTTTTCTGTCATGTACACCCCTTGCAACGGGAGTCTCTCCAAGGATGGAATTCAAAAGACCAAGGAGATCTTCCAGAGGCAGCATCCTGTGTACACACAGTACCTGTTCACAGGTATAGAATTGGCCCAGGATGGGGTGACCATCTCCATTTTCCTGTTTTTCAACAGTTCCGTAACATAACACTGTAGACTTTCTGATGAAAACACAACTCGTTGTTGGAGTCATGGTTATCAGTCAAGCTAACTATACTAAACACTACAGACCATCAATTCATAATGTCACCAATTGAGCTGGCTCATAAACTGTGGTCATGCCTCAAAACATTGTTGCCTATTAAAAAATATCAACTGATAAATCACCATTGTGTCACAGTTATTGATACTGGATCCAAAAAACATAGTCCTTAGTTCCTACACTACCCCAAGATCTTTTCCACTTTACACTATTTTATACATTGTGTGATCTACATTACATATATGCTTAACAGACACCTTTGCAGAAGGTGATTTGCAGAGCTGTCATATATAATCCATTTACGCAGCCAGATGCGTACAACAGTACAGCAGTATCTCGGACAGGACTCAGAACCACAATCTTTGGACAATTGCAGGTACCCTCGCACTACTCCTCACTGTGACAGAGCATAAGCAGCAATCTTTCTGAAAGAATGAACTGAGGATTAATTTCGAGAAAGTGAACATATCTTGCTTCATTTTAGGGATTTGCACTATTTTGTCTGAAATAAGTAAACTGCTTCTGCAACCAGGAGCTAAAAGGTGTTAAAAAGGTTATGCTCTCTGAATGCATCTCAGGTGACTATGAGCGACAGGTCATAAATTAGAGCAATCACAGGCTAGCTGTGACCTAGCACCTCTGCACCTCTAAATTGCGTCGAGCTGTTCATGCAAGGAGCCCACAGTGCTGCATAGCAGGGGTCAAACACACACGTTCACGCTTCAATTACAGCTTGCCCTGCGTTTCTTCATCTCTCCTGAAAGAAATGTATGTTATACGAAATGCATATCTCCAGTACCGAGACTGTGACTTTGCTGTGACAGGCTTCAAATTGCATAAATATCTCACTCCCCTGTGTAAGTATGTACGATCTATGATGCTCTTTAAAGGTCCCATCCCACCTCCAGTTCCCTGTGCGATTGACAGTACTATTCAGCTAACTACTGAATTAACCCACAGCAAAGAAATTGTAGTGGGTTGCTGCACATGTACACAGGCTCAACGGGATCAGGTTGGAGTATCGTGGGAAGCAATCAGAAAAAGTGGAGTGGGGAGACAAATGGGAAGTAAAAAGGATGCTGTGTGCCTTCTGTGAGGAATCTCTCAAGGCCTTTGCTTAAGCTTCCTGAGGCAAGCCTAGCCCCTATTACTCTGAAATAGGATAACGGGCCCAGCAAAGAATATCTCCAGGTGACCCGACCAAAAGGTCAGAGGTCAGAGAGAAGAAGGTAATAATCATCTATAAAGTGTCGCTGAGAGATGACCTGTAAAGATATGTGAAATAATAGGATGGAGATTCAGCACTTTCTAATCACTACGTCTGAGGGTAAGTGGTAACCCTTACAAAATTTGAATTTGTTAAAATATGAATATGTCAATATAATTTCTAAAAGAAGGCACATTATAGCAGATAAAAATACAGCAACCTTCAAAGGTATGCACATGCCATTTTGAAGAAACAATAACAAAAAGATGATTTAACACTGCATATTAAGAAAACATGGTAGATACACTGTTTGAATTATTCTTATGTCCAAATAAGATCCTGAAAATTTAATCCTGCTACTCAAGGTTGTTTCAGAGTTAATGGATATTAAAACGATGGCACTGAAGCATCAAAAACCATCAGGTGTAAAAGGCAGTTACACAGTACAGTAGTAAGCAATACATTAGTATCATTTTTTACTTTTCTAAAAGACAGTGCTGTCTGAAGAAATTCCCTACATGGTAGGTGGTAGCTGTATTAAAACAAAAAAAAAATCACAAGAAGCTGAACCAACTATTTTCCAAAAAGAGGATACAAGATAATGTTCATGTGAGGAAAGTGCTTTAGAAGGGTAACTCAAAACCAAGGACAGTGTTGGCTGCATGAATCTGATGTTCATGGCAGAGTTGTAGGAAGAAGCCTTTTTAACACCATTGCACAAAAAGAAATCGACCTGACTGCAACTTAATGACGCTCAATTTCTGTTGGATGAAGCAAGTTTTAACAACAGAATGTTTGATGCAAGAAGGTCAGGCTGTAGTTCAGAAGAACATCATCACTTTTGTGAAATATGGAGGTGGATCCGTTTTTTTTTTCTTTTTTATTGTGGGTTGATTTATATCTTCTGGCCCTGATGAAGGTTTGAGATTTATGTGAGGACATTTGGCTAAAAATCTGGTTCCCCCTGCTGTGGAGCTCAAGATCAAGAAATTTGAAGGAGAAATTCTGCTAGAAGTAGTGATCAAAATCCCTGTGGAGATGTGCTTGACCCTCATAAAAGACTGTGGAAATTGTCTTCTCTGTGTCATCAAAGAATAATGCATAACATACAGCTAGTAGGTGTGTATATATTTCATCATCATAATCATGTTTAAGAAAAGAAAATGCAATTGTTCATGAAATATGCTGTTGTCTTATGTTTTGGAAATATAAGATATAGGAATTTTGGATTTGGAATTATTAATGCAAAAAGTATTGACCTCTTATTTCTGTTATATATTTGTAATTTATCAAAGAATGAGGATGAATGAATAATGAATACATCTTTAAAATGCACATATATATTTTAAACATGTATTGTTTCAAAATGGAAAATTACCAAATATTTTTGTACAGATTTTTAATCCACAATATGTGAAAGGCCTACTATTTTGGTTCAATTTGTGCTCTCTCGTCACATTTTTTGCCACATGTAACTTCACAGTAATGTCGGATTTTGCTCAGATCTGGCACACTTATTGACCTTAGTCCAATGCATTACATTTTTGGTTGCCTTAGGTCCAAGGCCATACCCAGTATGCACTCCAGATATATTTTGTACACATCACTAGAAGTTAATTAATTCATTTCACATCATCAGGCATAGATTCTCAGGCATTCTGGCACACAGGGTTGCAGCATTGCTTGATTGACACATGTCATAGTGTGTATGTATATGACATTCATTGGTTACACAAAGTATCTTTACTGGGAAGCCAACACACATAAAACACACACACATGAAAATGAACATATTTCTTTTTCCCCGTAACTCCACAAATGTTGAAAGAAAAACACCATAAAGTGCAGACTTCAGTTGCACACTGATAAATACTGCTACACTCTAGGGGAGTGGACCTCAAATTGGATTTGGATTAAATGGGAAGCCTAACAGTAATTCCCCCCATCTTCCTCTCTAGATGCCAGTGGTAGCCACTTCCTGCCACAGACGACCAGCTGGACTGGATCTGCATCTCAGAGGTACACCCTGACTTTGGGGTTCAGGAGGAGTGAGGATGGGAACTTCCTAGATCAACTGCTCACCAGGAAGTGTCCCATATTTACAGGTGAATGTGATCAAGGTGGACTGCATGGTTGCACCCCAAGTGCCACTCGCGCTCTAACAAGCGAGTCAACCACTTTATAATAACCTGCGATGATACGTTGACAAAATACAGTTTGGGAATATGTGTGAAAGCAGAGATAAAACAAAGCTTTCTTGCAAAAAATGCAAACAAACTGAATATGTGAATTCATGGCCATGCACCAGTGATTTCACGACCTTGACGTAGTGTAAAGGCATGGCTGTCACTGCCTCCGCTTGCTGATTATCATATCAGACTGTCAGCCAGCAGCCTCTCGGCGCTTCACACAGTACATAGGTGGAAACTGCTCACTTGTACAGAGAATCTAACAGAGATGGAGGCTCAGCTTACCACCTGCATCAGAGTTTATACAGCACGTGGATGCCAAAATACCACAGTACTACAGATAACAAAACACCAGGCCTGTTATTGCATACATTTTTAGTGCATTTATTTTTGGCAGTTAGTCTCTTCACTGATGTTAATTCACTGATGATTGTTTTCCTGTCCTGTGCATGTTATAACAAGGAGCAGAATAATGTGCTATCAAACTGAATTATTCTTTCATTGAATCGATAGTCAGCTTTAGTTAATTAATCTACCCGATGAATCCAAGAATCACTATAGCTCTGCACAATACAATAACATGTAAACATCTTTGGAATGGTGGGTCACCTTTCCACCTTTTTCAAATGGTCAAGTTCACAGAGCCCAGTTGATCTATTGACTGCTATGACTCAGTGTTTCTTAATTAACCTCACTGTGTGTGGAACCAGATAAGCGAGTGGCTTTCTGACTCGAGATATTCTGTCCATGGCTCCGTAACCTGAGGAGTTGAGGAGGTCAGCACTGTTTGTGCCATGGTTGGGAGCGTGGAGTGTTAGGAGGCGAAAAATCAATACATTTGTGTAATGTATCAAAGAAGAGGGACGAAGGGGGTCTTCAAAACAAATCAATCATCTTCAAATGATGGCAGCAGGTGTCACTGCTGTGCTTTGCGATGGCATACTGCTTGTATTTAATAGCTGCGCTACTGGAATGAAGAGTTTCTCAAAGGAGGAAGGGGAAAAAATGTGCTAATGCTTAAGAGAGCACACTGTGACAAAGTTGGACCAGCATGTTGAAGTGAGGTACTGCAGTCTTAACACAATGTCTTTCTTCATTTATTTTGTTTTTAAGGAAGTAGAACACCGTTCAACCCCCTGTCTACAGAAGACATTGAGAGGATGAGTGACAACTTAGAGAGGAAGATTCTCCCAGTCTTAGATTTCCTTAAGTGCACCAAGTTAGCTGTGGGTATATTTTAAAATATTTAGATTCCAATCATTACTGGTCCCCTGACCCATCGCGAGCAGAGAGTACTGGTCAGCAGAATCTACTGGTTAGATTGGAATGCATCTGAGCCATCAACCATAAATTCAAGGGAAGTATTTGAAACAATGCTGGACATGAAATAATGGATACCATGATGTGTATCTGTTACCCATCACTCTATAGGTTTCCAGTATTGTACAAAATGCATTACTAATTTTCATGTTCTGCATGAACGTAAGATAGTTCCAACATACTGGTTGAGGTATTGGGGGCTGGGGGGGAGGGTCATATACTGTGATGTCTTGCAAGTCAAGGAGAAAAATATAGTCAAGTGCTTTTAACTGCACTAAAACTGCAATAGCCCCAAAATCACTTCACTCTTTCATTCACATGATAATAATATGCCAATGCCTCACAAATAATCCACTATCTAGGTAGGATATATTCTGTATCCTACTACAGTACTGTTGCTCAGTCTAGAAATGATCTCTGATGGGAGGCATACTGGAGTACCGACACTTAAAGGAGGCATATCACTCTTTAACTAATCACCAACTCAGTGTTTGGCTGTTACAGATTTGCATGACAATAATTAAACCCCTGCTATTAATTGATAAAGTCAGCGCTAATTATGAACTTGAAACAGGATGACAGTGAGGATTATTGAGCTGCTTCTTACTGGGTTACATTTTCTACCATAGTGCAGCAAATAAAATGACTGTTTTTGAAAACAGGCAAAGCATAAAATGTGCGGTTTTAAAATGTTACTGAAGGGCTGCTGGGGCCTGTCATCAAAGATCCACATTTATACCAGAGACCGGTATACAAAGGCCACAAGAGAAGCCCATTGCTGCTGTTTAAAAGAACAAGCCTTTAACTGAAGTGAAGTGAATGCCACAGCACCAACTAGGCATGTCCCCACTGTCACATTCTCCTCAGGTATTAGTCAGGCCTGCCATTTCTCCCAAATGACATGACATACACATGTGAATGCAATATATTATATATATATATATATATATATATATATATACAAATAATCACAAGTTTTATTTTAACTGCCCATCTTACATGCATGGGGTTTCTGAACTGCAGTGACTAAGATTCACATGAGCCCTCTCCCATGAGATTTCAGTGGCTTTCCTCATGGCAACTTGAGAGAGTGCAACAGTAAATGAATGACAGAGGAGTTCAGTCACAGTTCATTCTCTTGCTGAGGTGTCTCAGTGCCTCATCATTTATTAAAAGGGAATGCAAATGCAGATGCATATTGCTATTAGCCTACAAATTGGAGCCAGTAAACAGTCATAGGGGAAAAAAGTTACACAGCAATTTAAGGTGCATCAGACAGAAAACAAAATAGCAGCAGATGTGCCCGTATCTTGCAGTTTGCAGTGCTCAGTAACCCAGCTTGATTTGTGTTGTGTGTCTCAGGATGCTGGAGGAGTGCAAGGCCCAAAAGAAGCGTTCTGTGCACATGACCAAGGCACAGAGAGAGCGAGAGAAAGGGAAAGAGAGAGAGAGAGACCACCATCACGAACACAGGCCCTTCGCTGACTAACCCATTTTCTCCCTTTGGAGCTCTCAATAATTCAGATCACAGATTATTGGATTTTTTAGATGGACCGAGCGCCCAAAGATCTTTGGAATTCATACAGAGCAAAAGAAAAAGCTCTTGCCGCATGTTTGGCCATTTTTGATTCGATTACACCCGCGACAGCAGTATGAGATGCAGGGAGACACAATCTTCTGACACGTTAGTCACTCACTCTGTAGAGACAAACCCAAATGAAATTCTGTCTGCCCAGTATTAAAAAAGGGGATTGAGCCTGGAACTCAGGAACTTAGAGCCGCAGCCTTGCCATTTTCAACTAATGTGATTGTAACAATACATCAGTTTAATTCACCCTCAGTACTGTAATGTGAGAGCCGGCGCCTGTATTCATCCACATTGGGTGGTAGCGTTACTCAGAATCAGAATTTATAAGGAGCTGTGGTGAAAAGATTTCTTTTCCCTGGATAATATAATGTAAATATAATGTGCATTGAATATAAGTTGGTTTTAATTTTTTATAAAAAGAAGTGTATTGACAAGCATCGTGATAGAGTAATTGCATGTGGCCAGTGTCAAAACACTCATTGCTGTAGGTGAAAGCTGGACATCCATTTCTGACTGTCAAAAAGAAAACCAGCAAGGATGGTGTAATCACAGTAGTTAATTTTCATGACCAGCTGTGGGGCACTGTATTAGTTATTATATTTCATACAGTGATCCCCTTAAGAATTGGTGTGGCTTGACAAAATAATAAATATCAATGCCATTCCATATATCTGCTAGCCCTCATTTTCATGAGTGACCACTGACACTTTTCAATGCAGCAGTGTAGCAAATGTGAAAAAAGAGGTTTTGTAATGTGTATATGACCAATATCTATCAATATGTGGATGGATTAAATGCTTAAAAATGACCTGTCCATAACCTCAACTTTTTTTTGGTTTGTTTTTGTTTTTTGTTTTTTGTTTTTTGTTTTTTTTGCAATATGGAAGGTGGAAGGGTGCAAGCAAATACATTTTGAAAATGGGCAGTGATCTTATGAAATATTCACCAGGAGAAAAACAACATCAATCCTAAAGTAGGGGAGTTGCTTTTTTTGCTGGGAATCGAAAGTAAATAGTGCGATGGTGAGGGCAAAAACAGCAGGATGGGCCAGAAGTAGAGAAATGGTGCTGGTGAAAAATGATGCATGCTGAGGGATATGTATCTGTAATAAAAATGACCATTAAAACGATGAATGACAGAAAGGATGATAGCAGGCCATCCTCATGCTAGAGAAACGAAGGTTGGGATATGAGCACCATGAGCACCGTGCAACAGAAAAAGAGCATTCACAATTTGTAGTGGAGATCTCAAGCTCTTTGTTACTAGAAATAAAAGAACTAGCCTTACTTCCACTGAATTCCACTTTTCAGTTTATAGAGAAACAGCACAAAGGGCGTGCCATCTGACGAGATTAGCCTTGCTATTTTGCCATTTCCTACTGACGTGCCATAAGAGAGAACAAATGTGATGAATAAATTAGGGAGGTTTTACAGCTGTAATGCAGGGAAATTGAGTTTTGCTTAGCATCTGTGAATGGGGATTGATTGGGGGGTGGACAGCATGGCTGTGTCAAACCTTTTCCTTCTTCTCATGCGCACTGTGCTTATGCCCACCAGGTGGGGTTCTCAGCAGGCTCGGGGTTGATGGAGAGGCTACAGTATGCCGACTGCCTGGGCCAACTGCGGCGCGCCAAGGAGCAGTCTGTGGCCGTGCATCAGACTTTGGCTGAACTAGCAGTTGCGCCTTACCTGCAGGACATCAGTCACTCAGAGACCCAAATGGTGAGCAGACTCCTGCGCCTGTTGGATGTGCGTCGACCTCGCGTGCCAGCAGCAAGACGTCCATGACCTCGGCTGCACCTTTGAGTTTCAGAGCCGCTGCATCTCCCGAGGGCCTGCAGTGGAATTATCAAGGAGCACATTAATGGAATGCAGGGGAAAGGACTGGGTAGCTGTTTTAATAAAGCCTTAAATTATGCACGCCAATAAGCAGGCCTTTGTTTTGAATATTTATGGCACAGAAAAATGGAAAAAAAAATGCAAGGCAGAGCCTTGGCATGTCCATTTTCGAGAGTGAAAGAGAGAGAAGTCTGAAATAGGTGGCATAAATCTCGTTCTGGTATAGTGATGATGCTTTATAATTGCCTCTTTACTAGATTAGCGCTGTGGTGAGATTGACCCAGATCAATGCAGCATGATTTATGTGATAGAGTGACTAAATATGCTGTGAATAGAGAGCCAGAGCCCTCTAATTGCTGGGGCGTTTATATGGGCTCAACAGGTCGGTTCATAGAGTTGTTAAATGCATTCAATTCAAGGGTCACCTCATCGGAACTTTGCACGGAGTGCTTCTCCATCTGTAGCTGTGCAAGGTGATAATTATAATTCAAGAGTCAAGCAGAAAAGGGGAGTGTTCACTGTCTTACAAGGCAGTACAACACAAACAATGGATGAAAAGGGTTCCTTTTCAAGGAGGTGAAGAGAATGGAACTTACAAGATCTTGCTGGATGCTCAGTGATAAAACCTTTTTTTACACGTTGAAAGGAAGTCAATTGAAATTGCACTTTTAACAGAGATACAAAGTCACCATTTCTCAGAATTCACACCACATAATGCATATCAGCAACTCGTTTGTTTGTGAAGATTACAAGACAAGACTTTCCACTTCTTTAAGGGAAACTTTGAGTAATTCAGGTTGCATTCAGCTGACTAAAATTTCCAGAAAAGGTTATGTATGTCCTTGTTTAATAGCTCCTATAGAAAAAAATTGGAAAATGATGTGCTGGGGTACTCCACATCAAAATGATGTGCAATTTCAACAGAGGCCCTGCTTCAGTGTTCCACAATCTTTCCATGATCACAGCCTTCTCATAGATGGGTCACGGTGCATATTAGTTGCTCCCACATGGAATGATGAATGAGGTGCGCTCAACTCGGCCATTGTTTTCCCTCAGCCCCCTGTGTTGTGAAAACCCTCATTTGCCTTCACTAGAAAAGGAGCGGAGACAAGATGGCGGTGCTCATTGTATGAGGAATGAGTTATAAAATCATCCTCCGACAAATGATTTTTTAATTAGCTTTTAAGTCTGTGTGTTTAGAGAAGTTATGGCGGTGTGTGAATTGCGCTCTGATAATCTTTATCTCCGGCCCACAGCTGCAGGCTCTAATGGCAGACAGCATGGACACCCTTGAAGGAAGGCGGACTGATAAAGAACGTGTGTGGAATGAAATGCAAAAGGTAAATAGAGAGAAAGGGTAAGAATAATGGATGCCACCCGCCCCCTCTACCCCCCAAACACTTAGCATTCTCCCCAGAATCAAGGCAATGATGACACATATTAAATGAGGAAAAAATACTGTGCATTTTGTTAGGAAAAATACTTGATGTGACTGTCACCTCTGCTCAAATTAACAATGCCTACTGAACTTTAAAATGGCGAGACTTGAGGGGTTTTATTAAATATTGTGGGCCAAATGATTGCCTTTCGTTAATTAGCGTGGATTGGGCATTTCCCGTCGCTGTTATCAGGGAAAAAAGCCAATTGCTTGAATGAAAACAATTTCAAAAAGCACTGAACACAGAGGTACTGTATAAATAGCACAGTTTTGAAAACAGAGCCCGGGGGGGGGGGGGGGGTCTCAGCCTGAATTACAACAGATGGGAGTCATACCAAATGGTCAATATCTTCATTAAAAAATCTTCGTCCACTATTACACATTACTATTAAACATTTGTGGACATTGCATCCAATGCATACTTTCCAAGAGCCAATAACACTGCCCCAGTTATGCGTATGGAACATGAATTTGGAGTCTGAAGAAAAAGAAAAACACTTTGTGTGCATAGATTTAAGGAGCAAGGCTCTGACTGAGGCATTGACCGCGGTGATGGTGATGAATGGGGAGGAGAGAGGAGACATGACAGTGGGTCAGTCTCTCTCTGCATAGTGAACGATGACGTGGAAGAGGGTCAGTATTAATCACACTCCCAAGCCCCAGCTGATCCCACGGCACTTTACTGCCTGTTGCCTCCAACCAAACTTTGGTATCGGTGCATTTTCTTTGAGAATCATGGCCATACATCATCTGACACCATTTGTAATCTTGATTGGTGGGGAGGAGGAGGAGAGGCACAGTGGGGTACAAGGCAGTTTCATTTGAAAATATAGGAAACTTTTTTGTACAAGAATGAAAAGTTTTTGCATCAAAACCGAGCTTGCCAAATAGTATGACAGATTCGGGGGAAATGGTAGCATTATACGGAATATACAGCTATACTTGTGAGCTTGTCTTGTGAACATTAACATCAGGCTTATTGTGACACATTTTTCCAGCTACACCGTTTTGGAGATGACATACAGTAATATCAGCCAGTGTTTCTCACTGAAGTGTAGGGTTTGAAATTAGTCATAAAAGCTGGCGATGCTACGCCAGCCATTCATGTCTGGCAGAAATTCATAGCTGTAGTCCTGGTGCTTGACAAAATTGAAGTTCAAACTTGTTAAAACAAGCAAATTAGTTATCTAGACAGTGCATCTTCCTCTTGTCCTTCACACAGTCAGCCTAAATGTTTCATACCACATGCCGATTTCTAGACATTAGACCTGACAAAAAAGACAGTTTGTTTTAGAAGGTGTATATACAACTACCCATATCATGAAAGAAATGAACCACCTTGTGTGTTTCAATTTCAGTTTGAAAACTGGTACTTGGAAAATTGGATGATGGTAATAACCTGTGATGCCCACAGCTTTTTATGAAGTTATGAGCATCAACCAGGAAAACTCTTACTGCAGCATATCCATCAAGTATGGCTTCATTTCCACAAATGCTGTTATGAATTCCATTTTGTCAGTAATTTGGTTGTGGAAAGCATTCTTTGAGAGCTTTTATGGTTTAAAGTGCGGTATCCACTCAATTACACAAATTGACTTCAAGGTGGTAGTCTTTCTATGGTAAGATGAAATTGATTGTGTTTTTTTTTCTTCTGACAAAATCCAAGGTATGTTGCAATTTGAAAGGTCCATAATTGCATAAAGTGTGGTGCATAGTTGCATAGGTCTCAGTAAGAGGGCACTGTACTTGATGACATTTTAGTGACAGAAGCAATTTTCTCTGATTGTTACATATATTGTGCACATTTTTTTCCTTTTTTGTACTTACCATCAGGAAAACAGTAAAGATAGGCTGTTACTACTGGGGTAAACTTTGCCTTCATACATTTTCTCTATGAAGCATTTAGAGAACTCTTCATTGTATTAGCTGACATAAATAAACTGCTTAAATACTGACCACTTCCTCCCTTAAGTTTGTCACTCCAAGTACCCAATACCGTAATCTTACCAGCATTCTTGGTGTGCTCAGATATGCACTAAAGATGGGTAAATCATTGCTACGGTTGTGTTTGTGAAAATGAACAGTTGCCTGCAAATTATGAAGTTAATGCCAATATGTGAATTTCCCCCCTTTTACTGTATATAATCAATGCCCAAACCCATCATAAATACACATGAAATATCCTACCAGTGGCAATCATCTGTTTTTAATACATTCACTCCTTGAATTCCATCCAAATTCTCCACTAAGTCAAAAGTACATTATCAGAGAGACACAAATGCCAACTAACTTGTAGTCCCATAAATACACTGATTGTCCAGTTTGTTTGGACAAGTCATTATGTATGTAGGTCCCATTGTAAATCCCACCACATAAAAAATAACAGTTCTTTCTTCTCTCCTTTAGATCGTACCAACAGTTTCCACATAATAAAGTAACAAGAAGGGACATCAGCTTTTTCTCCTTGCAGCATCTGATACTTTGTGTCTTGCTTTCTCCCCGATATGAATCATGAAATATCAAATGGGATAGGACTGCACCATTTAAACTGTAGATGAAGACCTGTAGTACCCCTCTATGGAAAATAATCAGGACAAAATTATTGCACAATACTGCTGGAATATCAAGTTAAAGCAGTATGATCAGTGATGTACTGATGGGCTGTACTGGAGTCACTGACCACCATCTGCAGCAAACATGTTCAACACACACACACACACACAAACCAAAACTACCATTAACAAGCACATTATAGGTATTATTTTCATGGGAAATGGACCCTTAGCCACAAAATATTACAAAAATAAGTCAATATTCATTAGCATATGTCAATACACTATTTCCCTCCTCCCTCGCCTTCTGATTTCAGTTGGACGTGCTTTGGCAGAAGTGATGGACAGTGTGACAGGCTTTGCTTTAGAGCACATCAGCTCAGCTTCCAGTAGTATTACAGCAAGTATCACATTCCTGCAATGCTTGCATTTACTCTTTGATTTTCAGAGCAGCACATGCCGATACATTGTGCACACTAATAGACCAGTTAATTGTAGGCTGAGCTGGGTTCTACCTTTGTGTGTGGGGGTGGGCTCGGCGTGCTCTGCAGCAACAAGGAGCAGGGAGCAGTATTGCAGGAGCAGGCCATCCACACATTACCGCTTGCACGTCACCTGCAAGCAAAATTCTTGCGCCCCAGTGCCCTGCAAGTGAACGTGCTCATTCTGGGCTCCAATCAGATGGCTAAGATAAATAGACCTTGCCACCAGGCCAGCCTCCCCAGTTCTCATTAGCGCGTCAGGCAGTCTGCGGGAGTGTGGTGCTTTATGCCCAGGTCCCAGCTGCCCCTTCTCTCATGTTCCGTGGTCTTTTCTTTCCAAATCGGCTTTAATTCATTTCTTAATCCAACATTCACTATTAGCTCTCCTCCCCTCCTTCCTGTTTGAATACTGCAGACGTAAATTCCCACGCCCCTCAGTCTCATCACTAGAAAATGAATGAAGGAGCAGGGGCTAGTACTGCATTTTAGAAAAATAATTAAGTCCCAGAGGGTTTACACTCCCAGCACTGCACAAAACGACGAGGGCACTGCAGGCCAGTTACCTCTAGTTCCTTGAAATCTGTTTAAGAACAACAAGACACAGCTCAGCCTGTGTGTCTCACTGCTGGTCATTCCTAGATTGGTTTGCTGGAGGACCTGGTCTATCAGCTGGAGGAGAAGTATCTGAAGGACAGAGGACTGAAGGACACCAGGAAGCCAAAAGCCAGGGAGAAGAGGGGCAGGAAAAGGAAGGCCGCACCCAGTCTCGAGGAAAGGTTGGCAGCCACAAACCAAGGGACTGTGGCAGCCAAGACATTTATACACTCCAGGCATGACAATTGGGACAGCAAAGGCCTGTCTTCAAATTAATGAGCCATCCCTTCACAAAGACTCATCTTTAGCAGGAGGTTCTCGCACACCATTAGTCTTAGCTGGCAGAAATAAATGGACTTTGCAGCCTCGCCTTGACTCTGATTTAGGGTTTTCCCCCTCCCCCCATCTTCCTTGTTTACTTGTTAGACACAGAGTTTCCAGTACTGTGCCCCAGTTACAAGGCCTGGTCAGACAGGATGCCTGGGGGGGGGGGGGGGGGGGGGAGATGGGCTGCTGAATTTATGCACAAGAAGTGCTAAAATGTTTGCATATTTGAACTTGCTTATTTGCTCATGCCTGTTCATTTAAGATATTGTAAAGCAGTCTTATGCTAATTTGTAAACAAAACCAAAAAACACATGCTGTATCTCTGCATTTTAATAACGTGCCTTAATTTCAGTTTATGCATCTTATTCCATGATTTTTAACAGGGGGTTTCCACTTAATAAGCTTCATTATTGGGCTTACACCCTTAACCTGAACTGTGCCAGGAAATATGCAGCTGTATAAATATATAAGCTGAAAAAATGTAGATTATGTATATTAAGTCACCCAGAAAGGGACATCAGCAGAGTGAATAGATAATAATAGTAGACAACTGGTATATTGTATATACTGGTATATGTGTACTTGAGTAAATTAAATAATTACTTGTAATAAATCAATTGACCTCATCAACAGAGAAAAACTGCACAATAATATCCCATACCATAACTGCAGTGCATAAGCCAATAACAGGTAATAGTTTGCTTTAGATGTAATGTGTTGTTGTTACAATTATCTTAATAGTATGTAGTAACAATCACGTTAATGCAAAAAGTGCAATTTGAGGATTGATGCAGCCCAGGCAAACCACGTGAGTATACACTATCAGAGGGCTTCTTGTCACTCACGTACCAGCTATTGATTGATTGTCCAGTGCTGCCTTCTTCAAAGTCTGAAGAGTCCCCCAAGGGACAGCAGTCACAACCATTCAGCAGTATTGACAGGTTCACCAGCATCCAGTATGCCGCTCAGCCCAGTTTCACAGCATTCACCCACCACTGTTTGATACACTTACTTTTCCCAACAAATACAGGTATTCACTCAGAGGACCTTTCAATTGATGCTGTGTTATGGACCCCTTTATGCAGCTAGAACTGCATATTTTCCTGTTAGAACCGCTATTATAGTGACCTTCAGACTAGAATGCGATGACAGCAGGATGCAAGAAGTGGAATTACTCTGACACTGAAAATGACATGTGCAATGTTGTGATCAGCAATATGGCTGTGCATTCATTGCAGTAAGGAATAAATTAATGACATTCATTGTTGAGTAGTCAAAAAAGAAACCCTCGGGCTTTGTACAATATTGGCACTTCCTAAAGATTAATTATGTTTGCAGTGCTTTCCAATTGGTAAACAAGTATTATAATCCTGTCTTAGACTATGTTTAATGTATGTTTCAAATTAAAGGTCATTGATGGAATGCTACAGTGCTGTAATGAAAATATTTGATTGCTGCTTAGTACGTCACAAATGTTAATGGTGTGATATGTGGGCATTAGAATGTTTCTATGCCGAATGACATGAAAGACTGTCAAGGAAATGTGTTATTGAAAATATGTCTTCTGTTTCATTAATCTTTACCACCACTTCTTATAATTATGAAGCGACAGTAAGGTGCACTTTATTTTGCCGTGTATTTGTCTTTATAGTGGAGAAATAATCTCTGGATTCGAAGATCTTCTTGTTTGTGTTAGCTGTCTGTGTACCCTGAATTTCAGAGGCCACTGTCAATTTAGTCTCACTGACTGGAGGAAGGGCCCTGAATTCTGTGGTCAACCACTAAATTGAGATGACAGTAAATCAAAATCGTCACATAGGCCTACAATTCAAGCACAGACTCAATATTCTCACTAGGTGTGACAAGTCACCCTGCTTTAGAAGGGTAACAGTTGTCTGCTACTGCATGTTCTACAACAACTTGCACTGTTAGTAAAATCAAGTTATTGCAAGACTCCTGGCAGAATACTTAGGTCAATAATGATAAACTCAAGACTTACTTGCATGGCAACAAGCTGAAACAAACCAACCAGTGTGAGCCCAGACATACTTCAATAAATGAATATCTTGTTTTTGAATGTGGGGAAGATTTTTGAGAAGCTTAGCATAATGTGAGAAAGAAGCTAGATTCCCCTGGTGAACTGTCTCCGGTGATGTTGACCCATCTAATTAAAAGCATAATAAACCATCCTGATTAAATGCTAATACTGCAAATAATGGAGCTGGGAGTGGGAGGACCAAAGAAGCCATTCGGAAGGAGCTACAGGCAAGCAACTGCTGGAGCTGCAAGAGTCAGTGCTGACTTCAGATAGTGGCCTCAAGTTAAAAATGTTTTGTTTGGAAAGCGGAAATTGTACAGTGTCATTTTGATGCCTCATGAATATTAAAAAAAAATAGGAGGTGGGGAGAGGGAGGGGTAACATGATAACAATGGAAAAAAATTGCGATGAAAAAAAATTAAGACGGTATATAAAATCCTGGCGATGGACTGTTTGACTTACAAATATGCAGTTGTCAGTGAGAGAAGCAGCAGGCTTGGCTGACAGGCTCTCGGGGAATGCGAGATCCTTCAGAAAGCACGGGGATAAACTATTTGCTCAGTGCCCAAGAGGGAGCGGAGGTAAACATCTCGTTTGCCGTGTTTTCAAAGTCTGAGGAGCCCTTCCGATCAAATGCGCTAAGCACAATAACAGTGCCGTGACGTAGACATGCTGCGGAGACCTCCCCCGTCTGGAGAAGACAGAAATTAAGTTCCTGTCACCACAGCACACAGGATCCGTAACGATTCCATCTCCAAACATAATAGGATTCAGAAAGAGTGCAATGCAGATAGCAGGATGTCATCGGCAGCTGGATGATTAACCATGAGTCGAGCATGTCATGTGCATTAATGCAGTCACAGTACAGTGTGGGTTTGGGGAAGAACAGACATAGGAACCTGTGGCCTCAGTACCGTGAAGGCCTGTGAGGCAGACAAGCTTAACTGCTGTACAATTCGATGAACCAAGACCTGCCTTAGTGAATCATCAAGGATTACCACAGGGGTGATGGGCGCTGAGCCGTTGCTCAATTTGGTGATAACTAGGATTGGGTACCGAAAGCCGATGCCAATATGGCACCGGTTCCTATACGACCGGTATCTACTGGACCAAATCGCAACGCAGATTTCGGTGGCACTTAAATGCTAGAGCTTAGGGCTCTAGCATTTAAGCTCTAGCATCGCCGTCGCGATACATCGAATAGCTATTTCTAGCGCAATAACAGCTATCCCCAGTATGTGGCATTAGGTTTCTGCCCTTATTTTTTGCCCTTCAGTCATACCTGTTGCAGGAGCACACCTCCAGTTTTCCGAGGCCATGTGAAATGCTTCCGGGGGAAAAAACGCCACTCGTATCTATTCAATGTTGATATCACAGCAACAGCACTATGCTGCTTCCATGTGGTAGATAGAAACACATGGCTACAAAAATAAAGAGTGAAAACATATGTTATGTGTTTTTCAAAGCTAATAGGTAAGTTAATAGGTAATTAACATATAGATACAAGGGATATTTTTCTGCCCCGGAAGCATGTTACTGAACTTTGGAGGTGTGAATTTGTTATGTAAATTTGTTAAATATATAAATATAAATAAATACAAAACACTTAAGTGTACTTTAAACTGTTAACAGTTAATATATTGTTCAATTTCAAATATATTGTTCAAATATTAGCAATAAAAAAAGACATTCTTTAATGTCGTCGATCATCGTTTTGTGCTTTTTTTTTGTTGTTGTTTTTATTGAAGTGGTTCTTGGCACTGTTTCAGGTACCGTTAAGGCACCGGTACCATTTTAAAAGTATTGCTTTAGCACTGGTATTGGAAAAAACCCAACCCTAGTGATAACATACATCTGATAACCAAGGTAAGCTGCACTGACACAAAACACACACACAAACACTGCAAAAAAAATCAAATAAATACAGGGTTGGTGATGAATGCATCTGGTGCAGCCAGTGCTCTCTCAAACTCAAAGCCCCATTTACACCATATGACTGTCAACACGCAAGCCTCTGCTAGAACAGAGACTTTTAGGATTTCTCAGAACAGGGGTTATTAAAGGCCACTGAGGAGAATGGCTCCCTGGAAAACAAAAACTGAAAACAGCCTGCTTGGGCATGCCAAGCATTTCTCAAACACACATGTACATATATAAAGACAATATATAAACATATCATTATGTATATTATATCCTAAAGAGATATTATATAAGTCAGTCCACTTGGATGATCCCTAGTAAAGCCCATCAACATCTTAAAAAATACACTTCAGTCTCCCTGATTAAATTGTGCTATTTATTAAAAAAAAAAAAAAAAAAAAAAAAAAAAACCACCATATACATTTAACCTACTAGCTGACACAGGGAACCCCTCTAATTATTTACAACAGCAGTGCATCAGCAGGGAATCAAACCAGCAACCTTTTGGTTACTTGATGGCCTTTTGCAAAGAGTCAGGGAATAATCTTTCAGTTTTCCACAAAATTTTCCCATGACCATTCAATCCTATGCAAAAAAAGATAAAACCTAATGAACAAATCTGCTTTAACTATTTGGGTGTGTAAGTATAATTATGCAACTCTCAGGTTAAAAACTGACCCCGGGGTTAAATCATCATTTATGCTTAACTTTAAATTGCAATTAAAAGTAAGAATTTGCATGTATTTGGAAGTCAAAATTAAGGGTGAATTTTGGTTGAGGTCAGACAAGTTGGAAAAACCAGGGGAAACGCTTGTTTGGTGCGTACGAGTTAATGTGGGCACTGGGCACAACTTATTTGTAATATCAAATTCATTACTTTGAATGACAGAGCTAATTTTGTAAATTGTATGTAGTGAGCTATTAAGAATATGTGATTTGTACATGTAACTCAAGCTTTTGTCTGCTGAAAGAGTTTGTTGTCGATACGGGTTTCCGAAGTATGTTGTGTCAGATTAATAACATGTAAATAAAATTGTGAAAGAGAAGCCAAGTGAAATCAAGGGTGCAAAAAGTTGTAGAACAGCAGACATCATGATGCAACTGTAAATCAAGAAAGACCCTCTGCAATTTTCCAGTAGGCAGAAGACGTACTGAAATTTAATCATACTTTTCACTGTAAAAGTAGAGAGTTATAAAGGTACTGCAGAGCATTTTTTTTTACAAGCATGTATCTGCTTATGCATGTCTGTGAATATCACAGCCTCTGTTGTAATCCATGTTTTTGCCATGTATCTTATGTGTTAAAATGATAATAGGCATACAAATTTGTGAACAGGTCAGACAAATGTGCATACAAACTGTAAGAAATTTGTTGAACAAGACATGTAGTGATGGCACTGAGCAATAGGAAAGATTTTTAATTTTTCTAGGGGCAGAAAATGGTACTACAACCACATTATTCAAGTGCCTGTAGATAAATGTTCTTCATTTATGCTTTTCTTGTGACCATTTATTTCTATTAGGAACTATTTTCATGCAACTCAAGTTATCCCACACTGCATATTTTTATTCAAAGGGTTCAGTTCTGATTTTGTATTGGTCGGGTTATATTAAAAACCACTGTAGCACTGTACTGTAGCAGTTGGCTAGAGTAAACCATTGTAGTATTGTATCACCTGAGTATGATGAAATTTAGTCTATACAAACAAGACTGGCTGATACCCCCAATAGTAATGACAATTATTATGGCGGGAGTATTGGAGGATCTGTGATGTCATTCAGCAGGAAAATTAGAAAATGGTCTAAGTTTGGCTATTTGTTGTGTATTGATGGTCATATGAAGTTGCATCAGAATTTACAGAATGTTAGGAGAACAAGCATCACATAAAAATGTTCCATCTCTTTTCAAGAAATCACGTCTAGTTCAATTAATGGAAGCAAAGAGTGGCTGCGGAAAAAAAAAATGGCAGCACTTCACTTTTTAATTGACACTGGGCTATGATATACCAATCCTCTACTTTGTAACAACTGGATGCACTTTTGAGGAATTCGATTGTAAAGCTTGATGTTAGTTAAGGTCTTAGAGAATATAAAGAACCATTTTCATCAGATATGAAATCTGGTTTATCAAGGAGTTTCAAAATGGGATCTACACCATGTTATGGTCATTAGACATACTGTGTCTGCTTAATCAAGTGGAAAAACTTTTTTTGTGTAGGGAAAATCTAGCCTGCCCAGCACACAGCTAGACAGTATAGGATACTTGCACTCAGTGGGAATGATGCAATTATGTAATTTATATGAAGCAGCTCATAAATTTATATTCCTGCACCAAATTATGTGCGATTAGCTGCTTTGTTCCATTGGATTCATTTCATTTTCCGAGATTGAAAGGGCACTTTATCGCATTTGTTCTTCCCTATCGTTCTCCCTCCCTCTGCAAAAAATTTAAAAAAAAAAGAAAAAGTAATTGATGCAGGAAGACGTTTGCAACAAACCGAAAGCCTCAAAAAAAGTGCAACTGGTCTCTTTTTATCAGCTTACTTGGAAGCATTAAAAAAGAAAAGAATAATGGTGAAATGGGAATTTAGCTGACGCCAGGGAATATGAGAATATAAAAGGCCCCAGTACATAGTTATCTCATTAATATGCAGTCTGCCTAAATTAGCATCCAAAACTATAAGCAAATCATCAAAGGTGGTTACATGGTACTAACCGTTAGTGAGGTTTTGGTAGTTGCACAAATGTTCCTTCATCACGGTTGCAGCAATTGTTATTGGTATAATAAGTACAAATGGAGTTTATTTTCTTAGAGTGCACGATCCATTAAATCTGTACACACAAGCCATTCAGTCCTGTGAAACGCGAGCCCCCAGCAGTCAAAAAAGAAAAAAGATAACAAATTTCAATTTCAAACACACAAGAAAAAGTTTGAAGCTGCCTCCATAAAATTTGAAAGCAGCATTAACTGTAACATCTGAAGAGTTTTAAAGGAGTAGAAGTAAACGGTTTAGTTTGTCTCCTAATAATCCAACTGCAAAAGCAGGAGGGAGGGAGAGAGTTCATAAGTGATCCACACATAATTTAAGTGAACTCAAACTCTACTGCAAAGAAGAATGGGAGAAACTGCAAAATGTACGTGTGAGAAGTTGGTAGAGACTTAACTTAATGGAATCTTTGCAGTTATCAAAGCAAAAGGTGCTTCCACCAAGTATTAACTTCAGGGTGTGCAGACTTATGCAACCAAAACAATAAAAGATTTTCCATTTTGTAAAACCTTTTTGAAAATATGCGGCATTTGATTCTCACTTAGACATTGCTGGTTACGATGTGTAAATAAAGCTTAAAAAAGGTCTGAACAAATTTTGAAAAAGTGTGTTGTGTGTGTGTGTGTGTATAGCTCACACTGCACAGAGTCTTTAAATAGATAAACTGTGGATGATAATATTAAAGGTAAAGAGATAAGTATTTATATCTCATTTGCCAGAGATCATTTAGCAACATGCACATTGTATAAGACGTCCATTAATCCTTTGAGCTGTCACAACCAGGTCGCTTCCACTTCCTCTGACATATCAAAGCATTTGGTGTAACAGCCACTTTCCTGCTGGATAGGGTGTGATATCTTTGTGAACCTGTCTGAATTTTAAGGAATACGGCTTTCAGTGGTTGCCAGGTAAGTATCTCCTTTCTAAAATAGCTGACGTTTAATTGCCACTGATTAAAATGCAATCATGCACAAGGTTTCGCTGAATGATAACTGTGCCTTCTTTGACACATCATGCAATGGTGCCTATTCCCTTTGTGTTCTCTCTGAGTTTTTTTTTTTTACCACCGAAACTGGGGTCATTACGATCACCTTCAAGAAGTTAACATGATGAAAACTCATTTGTGCACAGTGCCTTTTGAACACACAAAGAGCTTCAGTTGACTGAGAAACTTTGAACGTAGCAATTACTGACGTTAATGGCTGAATAACAGCCAGCTAGAAACTTAGCAACTGCATGAAGAAAGATTATAACTCTATTTAGTACTCAGCTTTCAGTCCAGCTAGACCCCCGTGATACCTCCCAACCCTGACCATTGATGCAGTAACATGTACCTACTCATTTCAAAGTATTCGAGGGTTCCCAGCTTAGGAGCCATTCTTCATGGAAGAGAAGTTAAAATACTGTATGTTTCAAAGGAACGTATATCCATTCAGTGAAGAATGGAACAGTGGCAGGGTTGACTACTCCTGAAGATGGGTTCTGTAGTGATGCAACTGTGCATATGAGGTTACTTGCATGTCGTAAGTACACAGTCTCTTCCTGACTTGGTTGGAATCAAGCCGTCATTTCATTTTTCCATAAGGGTCAATGGCAGTACAAAAAAAAAAAAAAAAACACAACAACTAAAATGTCAGTGATCAGACAGAAACTTTCTGGTTTTAGACCTTTCTTCAGATAATCACCTGCAGAGAGATCTACAAACTATTCAGATATCATTGTTTTCTTTGGGGATGGAGATATGTACAGACTCACATCATCAACAAGCCATTACCTGCACAAGTGAAGCACACATGCATTCCAATGTATAATATGATATGTGTCCCCAATGGTCATTCATACTTGGTATGCCAATTTTTTTAAAAAACACCCTCCCATCCACCTTTGTTCCCACCTTTGTTTCCCATTGTTCCCTCTTAAGCTTTCCCCATTTTTCTCATCAGCATCACAGCTTTCAAACGAAATCAAAAAGGAATATTGGCTCATGTAAGACAGAGAGGGGAGAAGGTGCGAGAGAAGGGACCTGGAAATGAATATGAATTAGTTAGGCATCATAAAAGCAAACCCAGAGTGACTAACATGTGCTGGGCACCAGTTGCAACTGTCACGTTGCAGTGACATGTGCCATTATGACTGCATCTCCATGCCTGTCATTCTCTCACTTTCTCATGTGTCTGACCCATATTGGCACCTCAACCAACCCCCCCCCCCCCCAAAGCGAAGTCTCTGATAAGGTCTTCTCTGGTATCTGTGACTCCTGCAGCAGATGCCTGAGCTTATGCTACAGACAGAAATTCTGTCCCATCCACACAGATCTATCACCCCCACCCTCTAAATCAACTGCAAATCCTTATTATTTCCATTGACATGTGCCGGAAATTTATACACACAAAAAAGAAATAATAAAGGCCTTGATGACAGAACACAGGCTTAGGCAAATACACCGTGTCATATGCAGTCTTTTATAAATATTCATCTGTGTATTCAGCATTGAATAATGCATGTCCTGGAGGTAAAACGCTCGTTCCCATTTTGACATGCCGCTAAAGAGGGATGCAGAATAGCTGAAGGGCACGAGATTCAATTGACTGTCATCATGCTTGCTATTATATGTGGTGTTCTACCTATAAGCCCCTTTGATAGCTCCATAGATTTCAGGCACAATGAATACAGTTCTCTGCCTTACGGATCAGAAATAAAACTGTTCTATTTTATACACTATCTTTTCATAATGTAATCATTTTCACGAAGCCCAAAACCTATTTATGGCGGTTCTGGATTGTACAATTGATCTTTGTAAATTATTCTAATGACCTCGCACAGCAAAACAGATTGACAGCACACAAGGACAAATGGCTCAATCAGAACAATTTTGTGTAATACAGCTACTTTGCTTGATTTACAGAAATAGAATACACTAAGCCTGCTCTTGCGTATGTTATAAAAACAGATAAATAAAAGCTGAACCTTTTCTCTCTGAGGTATGGCAAACCATTTGCTGCATGAGTAGTCAAACATGTTGCCCACCTGTAAATGCTTGGTTTCTGTAATCTCATTATTGTGCATCCATTTGTCTTCATCTGAAGCATTGATCCATGTCCTCTGTCGTACTATCTCCAACTTACAAATTGTGATATATTTCAGGAGTCAGCATTTTCCTCATTTGAAATTGCTTATAATACTACAGCTTAATTTCTGTGGACTATTATTTGACAAAAAAGGGGAGAGAACCGGCTGTGCTTGGATTTTCTCGTCTAATTCATCAGGGGGTTAGATGGAATAAGACCTCCAAAGGTTTGATAAATGTTTAAACCAGGGGCAGCCAACTTGTTACACTAGAGCCTAATGTAGATCTTTAGGTTGCATGTGCAGCCCCTTAACTGACTGTGAAGACAGACAAATCCCATCCATTCTGAATTAGACTTATGCTGCAATTAAATGTGTTATTGTTAGGTCCCGTGAAATGTGCAAATGTCATTACAGCATAAGCAAACGACACACCTGTAATGTATGTTTAGCAAAATATCCATCACCCTCCCCGCGTGTCAGATTTAAGAGATTTTCACATATAAATACATGGATGGATAATAAAAACACTTGACAATTCTCAGTTTAGTGAATGATCTGGGTCTGGATCTGAATGATACTGGTCAATTTTGCCTTTGTACATTTCAGGTTGGCCACTCCTAGTTTAAACCAATGGATTTATGTCACATCTACATGTCTACACACTATCTCATGCTGGGATGTATACAAGAAAATGAAATAATTACTGTCAGCAAGCTGAATTAATAAAAAGTCCATGTTACATAAAATCCTTTTCAATGTGTGTAAATGTAACTGAGCAAAGAATTCAATTTACTTCCCAAAATGCAGTGTGCAAAGTTGACTTACCTCAATGAAATGCTGATGAAATCTGGTACTGCCGTCCATAAAATGGTGGGATCAACAAGCATTTGATTATGCAATATTCCCATGCTTCTGAGAGTTGATGCATGTCATTTTTCATTTCTTTACCTGCAACTGTGGACTTGGTCCTCTACTAGCATCTCTGCAAAAATGTCGCTCAACATTTGCCTAGAAAACTGACCCCAGAGTGCAATGTTTGGGATTTTATGTAAATGCACCTGATTGGTTAAGGAAACCAGTGGATTTCTTTAATGCAACTCACCTGTATTTGGGGGGCTACAATTGTCAAAGTCTGCTTGGTCTTCTGCAAACCAGCTTTTCCATCACGGTCTTGTTAAGCAGCGGCTTCAAGTGAAGGTGACTAAAAGGAGCATGAAAAATTCACGAGTCATCTGTCATTTCAACCGCAGGTCATTTTACCTATGTAAAATCATAGTTTCATTCACACCTATGCACCTATACCAGATGGCTGTATTTTCATGGTGATTGAAATTTTATTCTTCACACTTTACACATGTTGGGAGCAAAGGGAAATAAAGAAACTAACGATGTTTATTACGCACTTTCTTTACAGGGTCTCAAGCACTCTTTTCTAGTTGTTCTAGCTCATTGTTTCATACAGGCAAATGAATTCCAATCTTCAACATTCAGGATGGATCAGTAATGGACAGCATGCTGAACACCTTTGCCAGGTAAAACTCATTGTAAGAAACAAAGGACAGTGGTGTTATTACAGCTTGCAGCTGTTATTCCCTGCAAGGTCAGAACAGGATGGGCAGGCTGAGGAAGTCTCGTACAAGATGATCCTGGTGGGACACGCTGGTCTTAGGGCCACTTACCTCAAGAGAACAGCTCAACCTTATTCAAGTAAAACCTCTTACTTATTAAAGGAAAGGAATACAGGCCACTTTCTCCAGGAACACCAGATTCCTTTGTTGACTGAGGATATTAAGGAAGGAAAATTGCATGCTTGTCCAGTTTTACTGCTATTTAAGCTACAGTCAAACCCATATACTGGCCAGAACCTTGAGGCAACTAACTGCATCAAATGGCCATTTCTGAGATCAATAAGGGCCACTGCAGGTGGCCCTTTAAGAGCTGACATAGGGAATCCTAGGCTGCACCTCCACACACTCAAAAATTCCTCTGCCTCTAACATGCTGCTCATGACAAAAAAACAGGTTAAATGACTGAATAAACCGGTCACGCGTACGCTTTTCACAGCAGCGAACAGAGGAGCCACTGAAAGTGACAACTGATTAGCTGTTTAAGGAAAAAAAAGCTGAATTATGTCACCAGGAAGCCATGATCATTACCTTAACCGGAAAACCCTCCATGAGGTATGAGCCATTCTGAACCACAACAAACATGGACTGCATCAGAAAAGAACAAAGCAGCAATTTCTCCTTTTTATTAAGAGTAAATTAAGTCAGTTTCAACTGTAATAAAACAGTGATTGTGTATAATCACAGCCAGATAGGACCATTCAATGAATGTATGAAGTGCATATATTTTCTTTGTGTTTGTCCAAAGACAAACCTGCAAATTGCTGACGACAATTCAAACACTACATATGTGCTTAAAACTAGAATAATTGTATATAAAAGATACATAAGTGCCTTTGATTGAGAGTGTGTATTACAGACAAAGACAAAGCTTAAGATAACCATATAAAACAATTATAAGTATGACACACTTACAGGTAGGAAGAAGGGGAAAAAAAATCATATTTACATATAAATATTTTGAAAGGAAAACAGTTTACTCATAACAGACTTTGTAAAATGAAAATACAACACTTCCAAATCCTCTTCTAAAACATCTAGCAACACCACAACATAAAATGTACGAACGGCTTGAAAAAACACACCAGTCACTGGGTACGGTTTGCTAATTTAACGTGATCACTTGTATTAGAAGTTCATATTGAAGAGCTTTATAAAAGCTGTCTATGTTAGGTTACTGACGGCAGGCAGGCTTACTTCAATAAAATATTTCGACATACTTTAAAAGGTTAATTAAGTCAAAATGTCTCTATGGAAAAACAAAATTCTACAGCTGTCAGTTAATGAATTGTGCAAAAAGGACTATGGAGCCAAACGTAACCAAAAAAAAAAAAAAAAAAAAGGAATCCTTCATTCAGTTCTGACAACATATGAACTTCTGTTAATTAAGCACTTACAAAATGAGATTATCTTCAGTACCATTCCAGAGAGGTTAATTGTATTAGAGATAAAAGCAGTTTAACTAGTCTTTTGAGGGTCTATTATATGAGGTGAGTTGTCGATCGACTGAACGAGTGGCACTTCCTCTCGAACATGGATGGCAGGTTGACCATGGATGGAGAATGGATGACCTACAGAGGGAATGGGAGGGAGAGAAGAGTCAGACTTGATCCCAACACCAAAAACATTGTACCCAAGCCCAGAACACCACATTAGATGAGTAAGCACTATTTGCAGTTAGAAACAGACGCTAAGAACAAGCGAACCATCTGACGGTACTGGCACATACTTTGCGTGCACCTGGACTCCTTGAAAGACTATTGAAAAGCCGTGCTGTAAAGATGTATGGCTGTGTGGGCAGATGTGGAGAATGCTCGGGGATACAAGGTCTTTACATATGCACACATTACCTTTCACTGCATTTACACCAGATCACATTCTGCCTTTTTGGACTGTGGCCATTCAACAGCAATTTCATTCACTGTTACAAGGACAAATGTTAAACTGTTTAAAACTCAATACCCTGCAGTTTAAGCCAGAGGTTTTTACTTGTGCTGTTATGTCGTATTTTTTGCGAATCCGTTGAAAGAAAAACGTTGATTATATGTTCCTATGTTCAGCAGTGTGAAAGGTGCACACAAAAGGTGCTGAAAAAACCCGTGGCAATTACACAGGTTGCAAGGTCACCCCATCCGACCCTCATTAAAAGCCGATGGAAATGAGAGTGCTGTCGAATGGCTTTGTAAAAACATGGAATCGCTCTGGTTCCAAATGCACGGGTGGAAAAGGGGGCTGCATAATGCAAACCCACTTATTCACCTTGCACCATTCGACCGCTGTGACCACCACCAGGTCTGCACTGCTCGTGTTTCAGACTGCTGCTGGCCCAGGGACACGCGGCGTGGTTTACGAGACTGGAGGTGACAGTGCACCTTAATTTGAGCTCCTGTGCTACCTCTCTCTTAATTTGAGGCCCTGAGATCAATAAGAGTGAGCGATTGAGAAACAAATTAATCTGCTCCCAGGTTGGCCCAAGACAATCCAGGATGAATTACCAATGGACCCGTGACCACCATTAAACCAGCACACCGTGCACAGACCAGTACACAGACATCAGTTTATTGAATTACATTAGTGGAAGAATGATTAAATCACCGTCACTGCATTATTTACTGCCGTCAGCTCATAGATCTTTTTTTTTTGCCATGGAATATTATCCATTCGTAACTCTAATACCAGGAGTAATTAGGACACGTGGAACAAATCAGTGGGCAGGCTTCAGAAGTTTCACAGAATTTAGTCACGGGATTTAAACATCCTCCGTGTATCACAGGAGCTGGGAGGGAGAACAAAGGAGACAGCCACCGCTGGCGGGAGAACACAGCGGCGCGCCTCTGAAGCTTGGCCCCGGTGAGTAGGTGAGTGCCACAACCGTTCCCCGCGTGAGTTAGGACAAAGGCCAGAACTGGCGCTCACGTTAGCTGCGAGGCTACAGAAGGGTTTCCCTGCGGGGGGCAGCGCTGGGCTTTCGGGGGTCTGCGGGTTGCTGCTGCTCTTGGGAGGCCCCAGGTGGAGGCGCTAGAGTTACGGAGGCTGGGACTGGATCACTCTGAGCGGAGTGACCTGGGCTCAGGCATTTAGGATAATCTGCGACCTGGACGGCCCTACTGGGGGAACTGTCCGGACTGCTGGGGGTGCGAATACAGATTGGGACCCGTGGACGGGGGGTGGGGTCCAGGGAGTTTGAGCGTTGCACGACAGCATTCTTGTTGGAGCTATTGAGGCTGAATGTGGAGGTGGATCGAGACATCTACAGTAGAGGGGAGGCAGGGACAAGGAAGAGAGAGAGCGTTAGCTGGCATTTCACTTGTCTCACCACCGAACAACGTGCACTTAAAATCATTCTTTTTATAGGCAGTTTTATAACAGCACTCGAAAGCTTCACCTTTCTTCAAATATTTAGCATTCTATGATTCACCTGTTCCCTTTTAAAACAAGGAAATACTAACAAATGGGAGGGGGGTGAGGTGGGGGGAAACATCAAAGGCAACTGTCCTCATAAAAATAAAAATGCATCTTCGAATACAGGCTACATACACATCAGCCATTTTATTCATCTTTGTATGGGGAAAAAAAGACAGATCTGAGCTTAAATCCATATTTTGTAGATGTAGTTCTGTAAAATTTAGTCAGCTTTTACAACAATTATCAATCACTGAGCAAATCATCATTTGTGCCTGTTGAAGAAAGGCAGGCCTAATACACTCCCCTGATTCCTTAAGCTTGAGCAGTGCAGAGCTGCTCAGCACTGAACAATAGGTCCAATATTAATTGGTGCATTCTGACTACATTATCTACAGTAAACCCAGGGTACTTCTGTTAAGGATCTTAAAGACTGTAGTGAAAAATATATTCCATCTTCCATGGTAACTGCAGCACACATAGCAAAAAGTAGGACAACACACAGATGGAACTACTGTCTTGTTAATACCAAGTGAATAAAAGTAGCTTTAATTTTCAAGAGCTAAACTTCCTGCTAAAAAAAAAAAACATAGTAAAATAGAGAGTTGTTTCACTAAGAGAGTGATGATATTCTCTGCAATTCTCACCTCAGAGGTGTGAATGTTGCCCTCAATTTCTGCAAACCACTTTCCTTCTTATACCACAGGACATTGGACGAGTCACTTGGCTAAAATTAATGAGGAATGATCTCTCTATGACAGTTCCTTCCCTCCAGCCTGTTTTTTCCAGACTCATAGAATGCCAGGTCACATAAAAAGACTGGGCTGAGACTGACAAACAATTGAAAGGACCCATTAATTTATAGCAGAAAGTAAAACGATAACAGTTCCATGTAACTAACCTTTTGACTTTCATTCTGATGTGCCGAACACAACCAACAAGCTAGTAAATTACTACCATACTATATTAGATTAGCTTGGTAGCACTTTACACTCAAGGGATGACAGAAATAAAGTACTACTGTAAATTAGCTTGCTAACATGCCATTTCATCAAGGGAGCTAACTGCATTAAGACAGCTGTCAATATCAAGCTGGCCAGCCACATATGGAACATCAACACTTTCTCTCCAAAAGTTCATGTCCTTAATTTGGCTGACTCACTCTCAGCCATCCTTATAAACATCAATGAAAATATGTTTAATGGTGCAGATTTGCTGATTCAAATGATATTTTAAGCTTGTCAAGGGAAATGTACACACTTCTGAATAAGTTTCATCAGAAGACAGGCTTAGTTCTATTTCTAATTACGTAGTCATTTCCACAGACACCACATAAATCTGTAAATATGAAAGGCAAAAAGGACACAGTGCTGCAAAAAATGAAGGCATATTTTGCACTTCTGTCAGCCCTGATTAAAAAAACAAAACTACACAATCAGTTCCACTGCAACTGATGCAAAAATAAATAGTTTGTCCATACACATGGACAAACTAGCCACCAGCCACAGCACAGAATCTTCAAACTGCACGTGATGGCATGAACTCAACACTGACTGATCATCTTCTGACTTCTGCTGCATGCTGTTCCAGCCATGTCCCAGTTTGACTGATTTCCGGTGGGTAACTGTACATGAATTCTAACTGTGGTCCTTTAAGATATTTTACCACAGATCAATTCAAGGCTGTCATCTGCTCATTAACAACCACGCCCCTCCTACTACACAGTGGCTGTGTCTCCACAGTTTCTCCCCTGCGTTACTGAACCACTGTGCCGTGTTCAAGCTGCACACATAAAGGGAGGAGCTTACAGACACTGTGAAAGAGCTGCCCAGACGGCCTCTGTGCTCAGAGCCAGGGGCGGGGCTTTTGTCATCCGGGGTGCTGCTCGCCATGAAGGCCCTCTGGATCACACGCTTGGGGGTTTTGGTGAAGGAAAACGCTCTGGTGACCTGGAATCCACAAAGAGGCCCCGTGAACAGGTGAGGGGACAGTGAGATACAGCTCCTAAAAATATTTTGCACCATTGCCACCACCCAGGTTCGCTAACAGATTCTCGAGTTTCACATCGTACATTTCTTTCAAAAGAACCACAATAGGTTGGGAGAGAGCTTTGCCCTCTGTCCTACCACAAAATAATGACCACCTTCTTTGAAGTTTTCTTGATGACCCTGGACGCCCGACTCAATGTGCTGTCCATATCCTTTGTGTTCACTTGGACAGAGTCAGGATCAGTGCACTGAATTAGATCTTCCTGTTTAAAATAGACACAAAAATAAATAAATATACAGGATTCTGCTTAGCTGTCAAAATGCAAAGAGTGAGGCACTGGTGTACAGTTTTACAAGCAGTTGTGGCTAGTTTGTATTCAGAGTGCAACAAAGCCACAGAATCAATTAGGAGCTCTGAGAGGTGTATATCGCCACCTTGTGGCCAATTCTACTCAATACAGCAAGGACAAACTGTTCAGACTTCTACTACCCAATTTCCATGTTACTATTAGCTTTACACAGAAATATACACTTTGATCCTCCAGAGCAAGTTATGCCTATGTTTCTTCATCTTCATACTAAAACGTCATCATAGAGCAGCCCTGCAGAGTTGCAAATACAATCTCATGTGTGGCATGAAGTGTAAAGCTCAAGTTCAAATCTACTTCTCCTTACATTCATGCTTTTTCCACAGTGGAAAAACATAGCAGGAACAAAAACTCATGTCTCAGGGAACACAACTAGTTATTGTAAAAAAGAGAAAATTATATTGCATATCTGATTTGTTCAGTTCCAGGCTCAAATGTGCTTCAGACCTCTCTAATACGAATCGTGACAATATAATGAAGTCCAAGTCCGCGGTCCAAGAGTTATGTGAATAAGGTCTTGGGTCCATTTCACTGACCCCGACCCTCCTCCCCGCGTCTGAAGTGGAGCATCCCCGCCACTCACCGCATCAGCTTTGCAGATGGTGTTGGCCACGTGCCGGCACAGCGTCTTGAGCCAAGTTGCCTTGACGGTGTCATCGGCCGTCAGCTGGAAGCTGAACAGTAGGTTCTCCTGCTCGGTTGGGGGGTGCACCACCAGGGCAAAGGCGTTCCGGCAGTCTGTGCATGGGACGGACAGAGAAAAGTTCACAGAAGTGCGCTTACGTTACTGTTGCAAGTCTGTCTGAACCCATTCCACAAAGAGCACCATCAACAATAGCACGAGCGGGCCAAAGTGCTGCCTGGCTCAGTACGCAGCGAAGCTGAAGGAGTTTAGTATCCTTTTAGAGACTGCTGAAGCTCAGAGGGTTAATGGGTGGGAGCAAACACAGTCCACCCTCAACTTTTTTAGCTCTCCTAGCTGGGTCCTCTTCAGCCATTTCAAAACAGACATTGATGGGTGTTGAATTGAAATTTATGCCATTGTTTCTAATTCCAAGCTAATAACCGAGGGGTATAAATGCTAGAACGGATGTCAATGTGATCAGCTTCATTCTGTTCAAATCATGTGGTCTGAATAAATGGCCCCAGCTAAAGATAGCGAGCTTTATACGGCATGGAAAGGACCTTATAAATGCAGGACATCTCTCCCACTTTAACAAGTATTTTCAGACATGACAGACATAAATATACTGGCTTTTCATCCACATTTCTGACCAAAATTTGCACCCATTTCATTATGACTACAGTATTAACTATGGGCACAATCATTTTTCCACCGTCTGCTGTACACAGAAAATCTGGGTCAGGCGAATCTGAGTTGAATGATGAGTTTCAGCGACAGTGACTCATTAAGTTGAGAATCAGAGTTCTCTTTCTATGCTGAGTGCTTCAGATCCCGGCCCGGCGGTTCTCCACCTTCAGCTGCTGCCACCACGTACATAAAGTAGGGCTAGACTGAAGGCAGCCGCTTCCTGCTCGAGCGGTGCTTTACTGAAGCGCGAAGCAGGAGGTGGTGGCAGGGGGCAGCATTCACCTTCCGTCTCCTGCAGGTCCAGGACCCTCCTGATCTGGGACAGGGGCATGAGGGCAATGTGCTTGAGTTGGGCCGGGGGCCGCGTCTGCCCCATAGGGCTCTTGAACGTGCTGATCACCTTGTGCCTCTTCCTGGCAATCTGCAAATGAGAGCAGGCAATGAGAACTTCATCTTAAAGTGCGGCGCAGCCCCCCTCCCCCCAGGCAGGTGGGCGGCGCGTGTGGTCAGGCGTCGGGGGAACGGGTTATGCTGCGACAATCGATACGTCCTTAATAAAGGTAAACGCTCCCACTCATTAGCAGGTCTTTAATTGTCCGGTGCTGAGCCCGGATTTGAAATATTGAGGAATATGCGGGGGGGTATGAATATAGAAGAGTTAATCAATGAATAATTGAAGAGTGCAGGTCCGCTTTTCCCTCCGCTCATTACCAGGCAGCTCTGACACTCCTGAATCAGGAGGCCGAGATTCTGGTTTTGAGCGCTAACCCCATTCTAATGCAACACTCCGTTAATTAGGAAACAGATAAGAAGCTGTGTCAGCAACGATAGATTGCACACGCATAAATAATTCACATTTTTTAACAGCGCTGCTCCTTGCAAAATGAATTTGCACTTTTAGCATCTTAAGCAGAAAGGCCCCAGAATTTTTTTTTTTTTTAAATGAACAAGGGGGATTGGGGGGGGGGGGGGGGGGGGGGCGTATTGTTTGAAGGGAGTCAGCGACTGAAAACAAGGCTAGAATGTCAACTTCAAAGGAGTGGAGACCGTTATTTAAATACGACCTTGTGGCAGTTTCTGACAAGTGGTTATGGATGGCATTGCACTGACAGACCACAAAAAAAGCACTTCGCCACACTGCGCAAATCAAAGAAAACCCATGGCTCCAAGTCCCACCAATCCGGGGCTCCGTCTCGGTGTTACCTCGAGGCAGTCGTTGAAGAGAAACAGGGTGACGTGCTCCCCTCGATCGCAGGGCTTATCTCCTAAAGCGACGGTCTCCACTCTATGGACTAGGCTGCGATGCGAGGACAGCAGATTGGCCTGCAAACAAGCAGAGCTGGAATGAACCGCGAGCTCGGCACAAAGCATCAGAATAACATGCGTAACTTATGAATAAATAATAATCAGCTGGGCAGATACTGGCTTCCCTATACAATCACAGGCACACTTTAATGGCGCTGACATTGTGTTTATGTGTGACCTCTGTGACATTGTTCTTTCTGTTGCACCACTAATAGGATTTAGATCTCTTCCTTTTCTGCCCAAAAGACTTAAGGCTATTTATTGATTTGGGTGCCAAGCTTATCCAAATCAAGATGGGAGCTGCACCCACTCACCAACTACACAGATGTACTTATTTATGCCCTCTAATCGTTTTTTTCCCCCCATTTAAATTACTCACTTCTAAAACAGAAAAAATGAAAACTGGTTAACATGGAACGCAAATCTTTCAACACAAGTTAGTATAAAGTGGTTAGCAGAGCCCAAAACATCTCTCTGCTGCAGTGAAAAATGCTAACAGCCGATTATCAAGTTGACTGGAAGGCATTAAGCTATGCTTTAGATGGTATAAATGTGCAGTGAGTTGTACCATGAATTCATCCCTGGTAAATTAACCGGATCTAAACCTGCATGCTTGGGAGAGAGACAGGGTGTTTGATGGTTGTGGTACGTTGCTTTAGGGACGACTGAAACTACAAAAAACAGAACTCGCTGATGTGGAAAGTACACCAACGACTCACTGGGCAGCCATCCACTTCATAAACCACGTCGAAGATCTGCTTCTGTCCCTCGGTCTTTCTCTTGTCCTCGTTTATGTGCCTGAAAAACATCCATTATCACATTTTACTTTCCAGCTCTGCTCATAATTGCTTACACACAAAAACATAGGATGCGGGAGAAATGAGGCTGAGCTTTTTTAAGATGAACAAAATGATTCCAACGAAATGTTCCATTTGAAAAGCTCCCACTGCTTACGTCATGACTTCCTTTAGTGATTCAATGGCTTTCTCCAACGTTACTTTGTCAGGATTGTCATCTGCGGTGTGCTTCTTTATGTCTGTAACACAGGTAGAAACTCATGTAAACGTCCACAGACTGGTGGATACTGATTTTATTAACCCATCGACAATAATTCATGAAATCAGAGCTACAATATGTTAAGGGGGCATGAGTTTACTGATGAAAAATAAAAAGGAAAAATAAACTGACATAGGCCTGGCCCTGAGCGAAGCAGCCTTCAATCAGAGCAGTCTATAAGTGGGATGCTAACATAAAACTAAAGCTGCCAGCCCCGCGCCCCTGTTAAAAAGCAGTACTGTTGTTGTCAATCCCGCATGCTCTACGAGGCATACCGTTGAGCAGGAGGGCGACACTCGGCAACCTCTGCACTGGGCGAATCAGCAACTCTGCCAGGGTCTGTCGGCCACACTCTGGTTTTGCCTGATTGATCTGAGAGAAAAAAGGTGCCAGTGGGAACACACAGATACAGGTCCCCTCCCCCAGTCAGGCTGTACCAATGAGCGGCATACCTTCAGGAAGGCGTGGAACCTCGGTTTCTGCTTCTCACACTTCACAATGGTCTCCTTGCTCATCTCAAAGAAGTTGACGAATGGAGGGTAAGCTTTCACCAAGTCTTTGGACTATTACAGAAAGCAGGACTGTTATCAGGTACAGGTCTTGTTAAGTCAATTCACTTTGAAGCCTTTACAATCATGAATCAAAGGGTTTAAAATGGCCAAATCATCATGTATTCAGACTGAAATACCATTGTACTTACATATTTCAGAATGATGTCTCCAACACTTTTATCCTCCGACCAGTCTATGACAAGCTCCTCCAGATCAGCCTGCAAATACATACATGAATTCATTCATTAAACAAGGGACAGAAAATGGGCCTTTGATAACTTGACTGGAGATCAAGCAAGATCCAGATAATTACACTCAGCCAGCCTGAATGCTGGAGGAAAAGCCTACCCACCTTTATCCTGGTATGCACTTCATAAATATCTGGGATGCTGCCAAAGATCGTCTTGATTTCTTCCTGTGCCAAAATCGGTCCACCAACCTGGCCCTCTTTCTCCAGGGGATGCTTAAACAGCTGGAGGAAAAAGTGTATTTCATACAGAGGCTCAAAGAGAAGCATTCAAAAATCAAGTTCGATTTGTAATGCTTTTTGTTGGCAGGAGATGCAGCTGGTGTCTGGTGCTTCCTTAGCAAGACTGGCTGAGGGACATTCTGGGCCAGCGCGCTGTGCTGGGCTGGTCTGCCTTGCATTCTTTGCCATTCTCACTTCAGTCCATAAGCTGCAGTACATGGCACGCGTATCTGTGAACAAGGGCACTCCAGAGGCCACAGAGACCAGCGCAGTGCCTGTTGTACTCCTTTGGCTAAAATCAAACCCATTCCCTTACCACACTAACAGGGCCCCAGCGGTGAGTGAGGCAGATACCAGTGCACCAACCTGTAAGACGGTGGCAAGGATGCCAACATAGTTGCTCTCTGTCTGGTAGAGCTCCTTGGAGACCTGCCATCTTGCTGACTGCTTCTGGGGGGCAGGGGTGGAGCTTTTTGCTAGCTTCGAATTCTCTGGAACAGAACCACGAATCAACACAAAGTAGATGGAGATGGTGCACACTATGCTGTAGCTTAGTTTTGCTTTGAATGCATGAGTCTGCGTATTTATTAATGTGACGTGCCTATTAGTAGGCAGTGCCATGGGCCTTCTATTATTCTAGTATTTGCTGTGAACAGTGGCTTTTGGCTTTGCCGGTGTGTGCTTAACACCTTCTGAATTAAGGTTCTCTCTTTAAACTCAACAGCAGTGCTCACTAAGAACTTAAAGTTCCACCCAGCCTACCCATCACATAAAGCAAGCAGCCATTTCCTGCGGTCTGAGTCACTGGATGTACTGAACATTGGGGAGCTTCCTTTCTTGGACAGTCCTGTCTTTCCTGCTCTGACATCTCTCCTGGATCACATGATGGGGCCTCACTTTTACTGAGACAATCAGGGCCCGAGCCCTCCATGGAGGAGTCGAGGGACACCATCTTGACGACCTTGGCCTGCCCCGGACGGACGCCTGTGCCGCCCCCGAGGCCCCATGGCAAACAGAATGCATCTCCCACCGAGTAGACAGGGCATGCGGGGAGGCCTGCCCCCTGCTTCGGGGTGCTAGTGCAGCTAAAGCTCCGCTCTGCCTCTGATCTGATCTGCCTCTCCCTGTCGCTCCTCCTCCTGTCCCTCCGCTGGCTGGCGTCGACACCCTTCCTACGCCTGCCGTCTGTGCTGCGCCGCGGCGGGCCCTCTGAAAGAGAACACAGCTCCAGACCGCGTGCTCCCCGCCACTTCACACGGAATGCCAAACGTTGCCGTCGCCTCCCGACAACTGACAGTGACACTGACTGCTCAATTTCAGGCAGGTGCTTGGCGCGAATCAAGATGAGGTGGTGCAGCGTTGGTTAACGTTTTGTGGCGTTTGTTAAGCGGCAGCGAGGCCAGGTCACGACAGGCAGTGAAAGCAGAGAGGGGGAGAAGCGTGTCACAGCCTCACCTCCTAGGGCTTTGCCCGTCTCTGGGGTGTTGGAGATGTCCAGCAGGGATCCCATGGACAGCGAGTGCTCGGCCGATTGCCTCTTGCGGGGCGGGAAGGGCGAGATCTCTGTCTCTCTGGTCAACTGGGCCAGTGTGTCCCGGAGACGACGCCTCTTGCGGTTGCTGTTGGGTGTGTTGAGGGACAGCAGGGAAACCGCCTTCTTCATGACGGGGCTGTCCGGCTGAGAGACAAACAAACCACCCAGGGCTGAAGCAACATAGTAACCTTGTCTGTGAGCACCGTCATACCACATACTCCTTTCTCCTGCAGATGACAAGTGGTAACACACCATCCACAACATGCCTAGCCCTGAGCGCTAGCCTGCGCACAGGACATAACACTGACTGATTTGCGCTGCTTTCCCCCATGCTGAACCGGAGCCTCAGAGGATACCACAGTCATGTGTGAGGATTAAACAGACTCGACACTTTCATCACAGCCACGTTACGTACCTTTTCATAGAAATACATGGACTCCCCTGCTCTGGCATCCATCTGAATGCTTCCCCAGAACCACTTTAGTGGAAAAAAAACAAAGCAAGAGTGGGAGTGAGACATGATATTAGGTGGTAAATTCTACAACTTATCACCTCCTCAGAAATGTCTTGTTAAAGCCAAAAACAATATTGATCAGGGAAAGATCTGAACAGACAGACGCGCTACTACAAGTTACAAGCCTTAGACGGATGTAAACAGCCTGGTAAACTCACTAACATGAAACAAAAAGAGCGTTTGACATTCATTGTAGACAGAAATGACAGGGTTTACTTCCTTAGAATAAAAAAACACTACAGAGGATTTGCCAAGCCTTGATTTACATCAAACAGACTCATGCAAAATGCCAGTTTTTCTAGAAAATTACCTACGTCGCACAACCTTGAAAGCATGATATCTGAGGTAAATGAAAGCTGTGTATTTACCTCCTGCTTTACAACGTATAATCTCTTTGAGGGTACAAAGGGCAGCTCTTTAATGGAGTTCTCTTCCACGACCATGTGGGTGCACTTCTCATCTCCCACCTCCAAGTAATGACCACCTTGAAAATGACACACAAACAATGACAAGACCCATGTATGAAGAATGTATGAAGATCACTGGCTACATACACAAGAGATTACCCACTCCGCTGGACGTGGTGGGGGGTGGGGGACGATACATCTGACATTACCAAATACTTAGAAACCACGAGTGGCCTCCTGGAAGCACAATGTCAAGATGCCACTGATGATCATATCAAGGAGTGACGAGAATAAAACCATCAGATAAACACCATGCTTTATTGTCCTCTCCTCCATGTTCGCCTTCTCCTCTTCAGAGAAGCCCAAGAAGCTTAGCACGCAGTCTTGGAAAGGAGGGACTTTGAATTCAGTACGGAACTCCTCCTCTCCAGCACTGAAATCGCTGTTAAGGAAAGATGGTCATCAGCCGCCAGAACGCAAAGTGTGTCATAAAGTGAGCATTAAACACATGAATTGAGAATAATGACAGCTGTATGTGCTTTATTGCTGTGACTAAGTGGAACTGAGCTTTTTATTATGTCCAGACAGGTTCTTGAATCTCAAGGGCATGCATGCCTCCTGGTCAAGGTGATCAATGTAACAGCTCTCAGGAGACTACAGTGCCTGGTTAAAATAGCGCTGAAGCGGAGATGGCTGCAGGACTAAATACAGCTGCAAATGAGGAGATATCATCATGATCGCTGTTGCACAGAGACCTGGAAATGTCTTGCTTTGGATGTGCCTGTGACGCTGAATGACTTACACCTCATCCCTGCGTTCCCAGGCCTTGTGGATCCACTCTGGCGTCAGGATGGGTATGCCCATGCATACTGCCAGCTGGTGGTGAAATGGCACATTTAATATCACTTAGACAGTACATGCTCACTGTGTCATTTTGAAGGGATACTCTGATGCACATTCTACATCTACAGTCTCTCTGATCTACTGAGAACAGCTAGTAAACAACTTCCCTTAAAATTTCAGTCAAATCAAACCATTGATCTAAGATTGGCATTTCAACACCAGGCACTATATTAATCAGGTGGATTTTTGCTTGGTTTGGTGATTCAACCAGTTTTTACATCCAGTATAATTACAACAGTAACACGGCACCAAAGGGGTTCATGCAGGGAACACATTTGCATAAGAAAGAGCCTATTCTTAGTTTTTTTTAGTAGAATCTGCTAAAACATCCAACTTTCTTCCATAGATCCAAGTTATTTCAAGTCGTGGCAGCAGAGCACAAAATGCACCAGAGCAAGAGAAATTGGGAGACAAGAAGAGGGGAAAAAATGCACCGAGCACAGGGGAATCAATAACGTGAGCAGCTCTGTCATCCAGTAAATCTCCCAGGAATGAAACCCAACGGGAGACAAAAGCAGCTCCCTAAGCAGACTCCTCACACAATCAGACGCTTAGGAAAGGCAGTGAGTGATGCATTATTGCTCAGGCCATTGCATCATCCCACATTTACCTGCCTAAATGAAGTTCTGCTCAACAGTATACAGCAAAAAGCTACAGAACTGCTAAGAAAACAACCATTATGGATACTTATTGGGAAAACCACAATGTATGAACCAAGGCAAAGGGGTGGTACTTCGGCATCAGGTACAAACCCTATACTTCTCCCCGTGGGTCGAGTGCGCAATGAGGTGGGTGACTTTGGCACTGAAGTCCTTGCGAATAGTGCCCCCCATGTGGTGGACCAGATTCACCAGATTCACCTATGGAAGAAAAGGGCATTTGCTCAATAATTGTCAAATGCTGACCACTGCCTGTTTCGCCCAACAGTAGGTGGGAATATGACTAGCAAACTTAGCGACATGAACAGGAACACTCACAACTTCTTCTTTCTTGCGGAATCCGGTGAAGCACAATGCCAGATTTAGCATGGTGGTGGAGTACAGCGGTCGGGAGGAAAACGGCAGAGGCTACAGAACACACAGTCAGGCACACAACTAAGAACTTTGCATAAAATAAAACAATTTGGTTTGTCTATGTCGCCACCATCACAAGCCAAAATGGTCAGCAACCTCCTGAGCATCACCACAATAGCGTTTGATCTTTTCCTGCCCAATTTCTCAGATTCCAGGCATAAAAAATGTCTATCCTGATTTTCTGTGGTCACAGCTTTTACCTCAGGTAGTGATGCTTGTCTTCCTTCAGTCTGAAGTCTCAATAAGTAATGCTGGTTCATAAATGACAGAGCTGTGAAAGCATGAGATTGCTGATCTGAATGCAGTCGCGTTTGACTCTTGCAACCTGACTGAGCTGAACAGGTGCTCCACTTTACCCGAGAAAACAGCGGTGCACTTTCCAGGCTTCATCGGAATAATCAAATCCGCTTATGGATCAAATTTAACTTCTGGGTGCAACTTTTTACTGTTTGCATTTCCCTGCTCTCTTCCACGCAGAAATTAAACTAAAATGGTCAAAACTGAACAGTTTATAAGGAGAAATTCACTGCGAAAAACAAATGAAAATTTCAGTTGCTCAGTTGTGTCCACACAGAAACTGTGATTTGCGCGTTCCCTTACCTCCCCCCTTGCTGTGCAGTGGAGCACGACGGGCGGGCCCACTATCCGGTTGTCATTTTTGTATAAGTAGCTGTATTCAGGAGACTGGAAATCCGTCAGCACAAACACTGTCTCGAACTCGGCATTCTCTCCATCTCCAAACTCTTTGACATCATGGGTCTTTATGCAGGGCATGTTAATGTCCTGAACAAAAACAATTTAAAGGGGATATTTGTGTTAAAGGTTGAGCATAACTGTAACCATTATGGGTGGAACATAAGCAAACATTGCAGTCAGTTTTACACTACAGTAATCTTGATGGCAAGCATCATTTCATCATGTAGGTGAAATGAACAGTCGAGATGGACGGCCTGTTCTCAAAATTAAACTTACATTCTCTCTTTTTTATTGTGTAAGTGTTCATACAATATAAAAGCGGTACACTTTCTCACACATACCATTAGCCCAAAATTAGTTATCATGTAATACTGAATGACACCATGATTTAAAAGATAGGGACAAAAGACAACACATGGGCTATGTTTAAAGATGAACCCTTATCAACTTCATCTTGACATAGTGCACAAATTTCAGCTTACACAGACAAAGTTTTCATCCTAATCGAGAAAATTGTCTATTTCTGTCTGCAAAACTACATGTTCACTACTTAATATTCCTTCTACCTTTCATTATTCCATGAAAGTCCATCACAGTGCATCTTCAGAGTACCAAAAAATAAAAACCTGTACCAACCATACTCAGGAAACTCAATGAAGGGCAAAACAAAATGGAGAAAGGTGAAGACAGATAACACTTGTTAGAAAATGACTCAAAGGCCTCAGTGAGGTGACGAGTACAGATAGGCTTTGTTATAAATGAATCCCAAGTGTCATTTCTCCCGTGAATCAGAAGATGGGCGTGAATTCGGAAACACGAGCAGCAGACAGGATTGTGTGGCATCGTTTTGTTAGAGACGGTCAGTGTGAGCACCATGTGTTAAAAGGGGATTTGGACACAGTTGTTTTGTAAATGTGATTAAGACACATAGGGTTCCAACTGCCAATCACCTTAAGACTGTCCATGCAGAAATCGACCCACAACGAATTCAGCATGCAACACCCAAATCCGGAGACATACCATATTGACTATAGATTTTATCAACTTTTCACTCGACTCGGCACCCGGTTCACCTCCCTTTATCTTTACCACTGGGACTTCCATTATCCTGATGGCCTGTAAAAACGAAGGATTGACATAAAACTGGCAACAGTCAACTGACAAATTCACTGAAGAGGGCCTGAGTCCTTGTTATACGTGAGGCTTGAACTTCGAACAAATGTCAGATCAGATGCACGAAAGTTTTGCTGAATTAGTAGAGTTCAAAGGTGCAGGGAGACTTTTTGGCGATTCACTGCAGACTTCCTCCCTCTGATTAGGCTGTCGGCAGCTGTGTCAGTACTGCAGAGTGGCAACAGAAATAGATCATTTAAAGAAGGCCTCTCATCTGACAAGCCTCCCGTCTCAAGGGCAAACAGGTTTTATTCCTGGAATGCAGTACCATTGCATCATCACCCCCCCCCCCCCCCCCCAGCACCCCTTGCCTGACTTCATCATTAAGGCCGCCTTACTGCGCCGGTTTCCAAGACTACGGACACACCCTGAGGTTTAGCCAAACCCCCTCAGTGTGAATCTTTTCAACTCGACTCATCTCTCCCAAAGGCCTCCAGTCCACACAACTTTCTATCACACATCAAAAAGCCGACTGAAGAAGGTGAACCTTATTTTTTATTCACCCTCCGTCAAAAACATCAGCTTCCTGACTTAGGCTCAGCAGAGGAGAAAAACACAGCTGAAGCCAATTCCCATGTCACAGGCGGACAGGAAATTAAGCAACGCACATGTTTGTCAACAAGATTAACAGCTGGGAGCTATGAGCGAATCAAACTGCCCTTTTATTTCTACGCACAGAAATGATTTAAAGCCTTTCAAAATTCAGCAAGATACGCCTAGCATCTCTGCAAAATTCCCCATAAACTTTCCCTTATCTCAGGGTGCAGATGTGAAAGCTTACTCCTAGCACACCTGACTTGAGTTTCCTGCACGGAGAGCAACACGGTAGCAATGCATTTGAGTTTAATTGTCTCTATAAACCCTTTCAAGCAATTACCCAATTGGGGGGAAAAAAACATCTCTGCTTTGTGAGAAAAACAAACAATTAAAAATGCTTACACGTGTATACATTTTACACTACACCGATTACTGCCCAGACGAGAAAAATGCTGATACACGAAACAACACTTCTGTCTGGCCTCCTCTACTTTTACACAAGCACACAAGACTTAAATATCAGAGACAACTACTGAGGTTCCTAAAGCCACTGTGCTGTCTCCTCCTTTTATTTGTATTCCTGGATACAAATGAAAGCCATAACCATACCTACAAATCATTTTGGGGCGGCTGGTGTAGCATAGGGGTTAAGGATCAGGACTCATAATCAAAAGGTTGCCGGTTCGATTCCCCACAGGGACACTGCTGTTGTACCCTTGGGCAAGATACTTAACCCACAATTGCCTCAGTAAATATCCAGCTGTATGAATGAATAACATTGTGGAAAAAAACTGTAATTGATGTAAGTCGCTCTGGATAAAAGCGTCTGCTAAATGAATAAATGTAAATAAGAGCGTCTGCTAAATGCCAATAATTGTAATGCAATGTAATGTAATTTTACCTCCAATGCTTTCACAAGGTCTTGATTGTTGCCAGCGTCTCCCACCAGTACAACTCTGGTTTCAACTTGAGGAAGCACATCTGCCAGACAGAGGAATATGATAAGCATGGCTGGCAAAGGTCTGGGTGAAATTCAGCCAGCTGAATGTGAGTGTCAGAAATCCTAACATGCTAGTGCCTGTTAGGTTTTCAGACTCTACATTGCATGGTCCAAGCCCTGACCCTTTTGGCAAGAGCAGTTGGAAGCACACAGATAGAGACTAGGAAAGGTTCTGGGCACCTTGTGTGTCTTCTGATGCTAAGCCCAGGAACACATGCTCCTTGGAGGTCTCAGCCATTCTGGAGTCATACACGGAGGAGTCCACCAGCAGGCTCCGAGCTGTGCCCACTGTCATTGTGCTGCTGTCAGCCATGATAGAACGATGGATGTGGTTCCCCCAATCCTGTCAAAATAAATAAATAAAAACTTGAAGCAGCCATACCATGAACTATAATGATATGCAAATATTTCGCTAAGATGAAGCTAAAAGGAAATGCTTAATTAATATTTTAAGCTAATATGTTTTCAGATTTGAGAAGCAGGGTATTTACAGAGCTCACATTAGTCGACCCTCATTCTGTTTGTTGGCATGTTTCTTGAGGTGCAGACACATTAACAAATCAATGTTAGCCACCTCAATACTGGTTATTATTTTGTCCCACAAAGCTGGTTAGCAAGCCAGCCAGCGGCATGTTGCCCTGCATTACCGTTAGGCCCCGAGTTTGTTTTCCTAGTGCAGAATCGCGTCTCAGAAAAAGCCACGTTCCACGTTCTTGAAATCCACAGTCCAGTGACGTTAAATATTAGTTTAGCACAACATGCAGGTGCGTTAAAATATTTTAAAATCTAAACATGTCCTTTCCCAAAACACTTCAGTTGTACTTTGCCAAACAGATTGCCAAACCAGCTTACCAACCAGTCCCTTTATTTATTTATTTTTCTTCAAACAATAAACCTAGCATGACTTACACAACTAACGTTAGCCCTGATAACGTTAACTGACTAAACTTGCTAGCTCACTATTTTAGCTAACGTTAGCTGCATACCCTTTTATTTATATGTCACAATAACTAGCTAGATAATGCATAGATTGTGGACTTGATGGTTAAATTATTCGTTATCTCAGGCTGGCTGGCTGTTTCAGCTACCTAGCTAAGGATAGCTGACTTTCCCAAATGTGACCGAATACCAGATTCATATCTAACTAGCTAAAGCTAGCTAAATAAAAGCCGGCGTTACTGTTTACCTAGCTAGTCTGTAACTTTAGCTACCACTTCAATAAGTTGTGATTTAAAAGACAAGTTATACAAAACTCACTGAGCGGAAAGACACAATCACTTACCAAGAAGAAATTAAACTTAAGTTGAAGCAAATGTTAGGTTCCAGGAACTTCTTACAATGACCCGTAAAGCGCCCAGGTAAGCAGCTAGCTAACGTCAGTTTTCTCGCTGGCTAGCTACAAATAAACACTGACAGAAACACCTGTATGCCGTCGAATGCGCAGCTAAAACATGCGTCTCAAAAATAATCTATATATAGATACATTTAGAGTAAATCTTAGATTGTGGAACACCTAAATATACAAAACAGTTCATTTTTAAACGAAATCATGTAACAGTAAATCTCAATGATTCTCAGCTGTCCTACTGCTACCATGTCTTTCAGACTCCACCTAAATTCAAAATTAAGACCAACACAAAAGCTGCAGGCTGATTGGGCACATAGCTTGACGGAAGTAATGCCTGAAAACGTATCCTATTGGCTGGTGCGTTCAAACTGCAATGCGCGGAGGTCTGCGAGCATAACTGTTGGAATGCAGTTAAGATTAGCTCAGTTTGAGAGCTAGCAAGTAGCAGCCCTACGAGTTAGCAAGTGTTCGCATGCATAACTAGCTTGTTTTTTAATACACATCTTTCGTACTTTAGTTTATATTTTGCATAGGAAATTTGTGTTTAAGTGGTTTAGTTTCTTCCGTTGCCAATAGTGAGCTACTTGCTTTTTCTGAACTCATGTTTCATGAAGGCTCTTGCCTGCTAGCCAGCTAGCTAGTCTACCTAGATAGCTAACATTGTGTGATAACATTAAAGAAAATTCAGAAGCCTCTCGGTCACTTTTGATTGCAGGTTTTCTGGTTTTATCATGATCGATGGCTTGTTGTATTAGACTTAGCCGAATAAAAATATTATACATGTTAAACTTTACCTCGGATAATTATGGGGTAAAAATTACTCCACCAAGCACACATTGACATACGGGAAGCCAATCAAAGTTGGTGCAGGTGCAGTACTGTGCGATAATCGAGAAATGTTTTTGTTTTTTTTTCCCCTCTCTTTTAAGACTATGAAGTAAAAACAGAACAGTTAAACTATCTCTGCACTGCCCCAACCCATTTTTGAAAATCAGTTTATGAGGTAAATGCTGATGATGAATCCCTTCCAGACCTCTTTGGCTGTGTTTGTCTTCAGAAGGCATCTGCAGACTTGTGCCAGGCCTGGGAGGGAGCATTATGAGCACTGGTATCTTGATCTGCAGTCTGTATGCCTGTCACGTCCCCAGCTCTTTGTGTCACTGCCTCTTTTGCTCACCTTATGCCTGCAACTTGAAAGGCACTGTCTGCAGCACAAACCTTAATATTACAGAGGCTTCTCTCACCCTAGTTTGCCCCTTGGTCTTTTTACCTGCTCTCCTAGCTCTTATGAGATGATTGACTATGAATGTATATTTATGTTGAGGTTATGATCCTTCTGGTAACATCACAACACATCTCTGTCTTTGGAATGTATTTTTATTAAAGAACAGAAGTAAAAAGCAGTGTGCCAGTACAGTGTGCTTGATCCATTGTTTAAATACCAAGATATCCTACACACACACTTTTAGACGGATTTAGGTAACCACCTTATCCCAGGAGGTGATATGCCTAAAATCAATGCCATGAAGGAGAGAGTGAACACTTCAATATGCTTTGAATTCAGTGTCAGCAATTTCTTTAATTTCCTTCCTTCCTGCACAAAGCACACCTTGAAGCTGGTGACTAATGTTTCAATGGTTAATGGATATCAGCCTTTGAAACATCGTATCTTTTTGTTTACTTGTGTACAACCAAGCAGACATAAATTCTTGCAGCCTTCCATTACTGGACAACAGATGCTTTACAAGGCTCTTTTTTGACTCACTTCAATCCACCGAGGTTTAAGTTTTGGTTCTAATCAGTTATTGATAATAGCAACAGTTACAATGCCATGTCATGGCCAACAGGACACTCGTGACACCAGGAACAAAGCATCTCAAAGTGCCACCAATATTTGAAATTTGTAATGTGGGTGTCTTTCAGAAGACAAAAGCAGATAAAAAGCTAGTGCCAGCCACCAAGTGAGAGAATACATGATGCTTTAAGTCTAACATTAATGTTTTTTTTTCCTCCCTTAAGGATGTAGCAGGAGGTGGAGTGAAATTATAATACTGTGCTGCCTGAAAGCTCCCATAGCTAACGCAGCATCGGTCACCAACAAAAGAAGTGCACAAATATTAGTTTTTATAATCCATGTATTTCTCTCTATGTGTAAAATGTGCAGAAGGGTAATATACACATTTCATTCCAATGACACTGTCCATACAAAACACAGGATTCAGGTTTGTAGTTTTGTTTTTAAATAACAATATAGTATACAGTATGATAATACATTTAAATATAGCTTGAATTAGTGAAAAAAAAGAAAATCAGTTCAACAATTTTTACTTAAAAGGACATGCACAGCCTTCCTTGCTCAGTACAAATTCTTAAGCAAATGTCAGGAGCACAGAAAGTCTCATTTAGTAGGCTTTGAACCAGAGTCCTTTACAAATACAGTTTTGGTAACAAGATCATGAATGGCAAAGATAGATCAAGCATTTCAGTTTTGACCTGTGCTTAACATTCCTGTCATAGGCTAAGAAAAATTACAATCATTTCTTTAAAACTGAAATAAACAAAATGTCATTGTCCTCGGCACAAGTGCTGTAAACTGTTTTAATGATATGTTTAAATCAATGTTAACTGTCATCATACATTTAGAAAGCTTCCTGCCACCCTCTATTAGCCTTCCATTTACTGGAAATAAGTAACATGTGTACATTATACAAAGATGTCTCAAACAATGTTTAACATGTATGCACTATACATAACAGTGAAATGCCATTTTGATTTTTACAGTCCTATATGTAGCATGTATCCCCTGGACAATGTTCTGGGAAGGGGGGAGGTCTGCAGCTGTTGTCATACTATTGTTAAGGGAAACACTAAAATTAGCAACCATAAAATGCAAAAACTCATGAGAAACAGAAAACACATATTGCAAGTTTTTGTATTTGTGTTTTTAACATTCACTAAATTTCACATTGGCTAAATTGTTGCATTTAAATGCCCTTTTCACCATGGTATGATATTCTTAAAATAGACATAGATATAAAAATACATAAAAAGAAGATTTGCTCAAAGAAAATGCCCAGTCTTATTCAAAACAAGATAATAAGGTGCTGTTTCAGAGGAAAATGTAATAACTGATAATTTTAAACCAGCCATGAACAACATTTCCAGATATAATACATCAGATAGAAGCAAAACTGTACACTTGAATGAAAACAAGTTTATATGAATTACATTAAGAAGGGATTCTTTCTTCTTGAAGTCAGTGGACACAAATGTATGCCTTGCAAAGAATGTTTTATTTGAAATGTGTGCACAGTTTGAGAAGCCAATCTTTTTTTTTTCCTGTTTTCTGCAGGGGCTTTATTTGCTTCACACTATATCAATACTGGTCTGAAAAAAAACATCCAGTACAACATAAAAAATAACAAGAATTTAAAACGTCCTCTCTACTGACATAGGAATCAACAGGACAGTATAGTTGGGAGCAATTACAAAAACAGATGATCCATCTGAAACTGAAATATATCTCTGCCCCTGGATCAGTCATTTCAGCCCATGACCCTGGATCAGTCATTTCAGACCCTGACCGTGGATCTGGCATTTCTGGAACTGAACCTGGATCAGACGTTTCAGCAAATGACATCTGTGCCAAGGCTTCTCCGCCTGCCTCTTCTCTCATCGTGTCCCTCCCAGTGACGCTGTGTGCCATCCAGGTAATTTATCGGTGTTGCACAGCAAAGGCACAGCAGCACAGCTAATGAAAGCGCAAAGCACCAGTCCGGGTGGATCTCTGATCCTTTGAGGGCACAGCAGCTGAGTATGTGCATGGCTTTGTCACTCAATGACCGCAGGTGACACAGAGTTTGGGAGGGAGGGATTTTTTCAGTGTGGCTGAGCACAGCAGTAAAACACATAGCCCCACAATGGTAGCTGGCTCCTGTGGTTCTTCAGAGGGCACAGCAGCTAAAAAGGGCCCCCTTCTAGAAGTTTGGAAAGGGAGGGAATTTGCATCTTCCATGAACAAATGGCACAACTTTAAGCGGAAAGCCAAAGGTAGGACAGTGGAGCAAGTTGGATTCAGTAAGTTAGTCTGTTTTCTGTTGCTGTTTTCCCCACAAAATCAGTTTCCTTTTCCTCAGTGTCTACTAAAGCAGCAGTACACCTATCGCTGAAGATATCTGTGAAAGAGAGAAAGCAATAACACACATGGAGGGCCGATGTTTCTTTGTGTGACAAGCAACTGGCAAGCACAGAGAGACGGCTGCAGATCAGACAGTAAGTTAAACAACAGCAACACCTACAGTGTCTTCAAGCAACAGGATTCTCTAATTACTACCTTAAAGTGGAAAAACAAATCTGACCACCGGCCACAAATTCAAGTCTGTGAGTGAAGAACGTAACATGAAAAAGAGGATGGAACACATTAAAAAGATGGCATCAAAATGGGTGAATAGTAGTTGTACTGTTTAGGACTCTACATCAGACTCCACTTGTAAGAGTTCAGTCTGAACGTTAGTGAGTAAAACTCAATCAAAACATTCAAACTGCCTCAGGAGCTGTGTTCCCAGAGTAATGAAACTGGATATCTTCTCTGTTCTTGCCATGAAAGAATACATGCTATGAAAAGGACAGAGCTCCAAGCCACCAGGTCAAGCAAAGCGGTGAACAGTACAAGGGCATGGTCAGTGGTGACAGAGAACATGCAGCATTGAGTGACATCATGCTTTACTGATTGATTTTATACCCAGAATATTAATTCCACAGTCCTCCTTATCCTGAGAATGGGGGAACTATGGGCTTGCTTCTTAAGATGTAATGGATGAGTTAGTTGGAAGTACCCGTGTTATGGTAAATGTGAGCTCCTCCTGCTGACTGCAGTATTCTGGGAGGAATCAGCCCTGTCTTCTGTGTAATAAGGTTCTTGACTAGCCTAAAACACACGAAAGAGAATGTTTGCTTTAATTGAAGGCTGAAGTGCCGTACACAAGTATGTAAATGCTCAAAGTAATTTGGAAATAGATTTTTTGCTGCTTAGGAAACATGTTGACCTTGACTCTACAAAAAAATCACATATTCACATCTTATTTGGTCTTGAGTTCTGTGTGGTCTTTTCTTTGAAGTGTCACTGGGATATATCTACAAGAGAAACAAGCTGACAGATCAAATGTTTCCATTTCTGGCACCCTTGTTTTTTGCAGGGTTTTTGAAAGTGTTTTGATCAGACATTTAGGTTTAAGGAGAGATTTTGACACTTTTTCTGTCCTAAGTCAGGCTGCATATATGCATTTAACTTCCCAGCTGTCTCTGGTTTAGCATAATGGTGTTGGACCAACGTACAGTTGCATTGGAACTTCTGCACATTTTGTGCTAGACTGGAGTAATAACAGGATTTCGCAGGCGCGCTGTCTCAATTTCTGATGAAAACATGCTGTAAACAGTCAGTTGAGGATCTGCAATCCTCTGCCTGGCTTGTAGCTATGAAACTGTCAGTGGACAGGTGTTCAGACTCTGGGGAGTAATCCACTTACATTGAGGACAGCATGGACAAAAATCAAAACTTCACAAGCATTAGTAAACTGAGTGTATAAATTCTTGTGCAATTAAAAGCCAGGATGTGAAGGGAATATATTTGACAAAGGTCTCCCCATGTTGATGTCAGTTCCTAAAAGCCTCCCAAACTCTTCATATCTGTAAAGCTTAGACAACTAAAGGAGTAAGAGGAGCTGCCAGACTTTTTAGTGCTTAACCCTAAGATGCAGATGATTGAAGATGGATTTACAGATGAAATATGCATGAGGTGATGAAATATGAGTATATCCAAAGCATTATAAAGTAAAGCATTAATGTAAGAGGGTATTAGTCACTCCAAAATGCATCGCAAATCTTGTGTGAAACTAAGATACGCTCTCATCCATTGGTGTTTGCAATGGATTCTGGAGGCTGTTTTTATTTGTAGCAAACACAGATCTTTGTGGAGAGGAAAGCTTTGAATGTGAAATCTCTTATTCATTTAAACTTTATGTTTCCAGTGCCAATATGAAATATACATTCACTCAACGAAGTAGGGTGTAATATCCTAGCTGGTGCATAATGGAAACCTTACAGGAAATTACTTTCAATTAACAGAACCTGCTGAAAGAGCCTCATAAACCATAGGTGACATAAGCCACCTGATAATACACATTACAATTGGGGAATCTGTTTTGATTATGTCCAAATGAAGAGTAACACTGACATGCATCTAACCATGACACAGAGGTCCCCTAATATGGAGCAAATAAGGCGAGGGCCAACATCTAGGTCTGAATTGACCTGCTCACTTCATCGGAGCCACTCCCTGTATTTCTCTGTGGAAGTGGAAATGTGGCCCCACTGTGTGTATAATGCTGGGGATGAATAGGGTGGCCCTTTTGTAACTTACCACTGCCCATTTTCCGCTTCTTCCAGAAACTGCACTAAATCCCCTGACTCCAAAGACAGGTCCTGCGCTGTTTTCGCCTCATATGTCAACTGAACCCGAAACTGGTCATGGTCCCCCTAACAGAGAGTGGAATGGGAAGAGAACACAGTAGGGAGTTGGTGGGGTGGAGGCAATCAGTTTTATTTCTCCTTACATCATCAAAAAGCACTGTCTCCTTCTCCTCTGTCAATGCAGCACTTCTGCTAAAACAGATCCAGGCTCATACGTCAGACAGATTATAATTGAAGGCGAAATCCCGTCAACTGAACCGCTAGAGAGAGCCACAGAAGGCTAATCTCTTTCCCTTTTTGTCTTTTAAATGTCAAGTCGTCAGTCTGTGTTAACAAGCGTCAGTAATAGTGGGAAATAATTAACAGCAAAGTCTTCTTTGAGGGGATTCAGAGGGCTTACTAAAACCAAAGCAGGGAATGGGCGAATTTACCTGTCAGGTCTTATTTAACGCAACTTACATTTTTATCACTGCACTCCTCCTCAGCGTCGGAGGAGTTTGAAAGATCCTCAGCACTGGAAGGAATGGTTTCAAAGTCTTCAGTATCCATCGAAGGCAGACGCCTCTGGGTCCATCCTGAAAACAACATCAAGATGAGCCCCGCTTTTCTCTAAGACACACAGGAATTACAATATGTTATGTAAAGGAAATGATTCGACACTGACACAATGAGACATGATGGAACCCTGGCCATGCTGGGTGCCCACCCCATTCCCAAAAGAAAAGCAATGAAGAGGAAGAAGGCGGTTTAAATTTTTAAAAAATCGCAACACCATTAAAATGCGCACAGAATATAATCAAATAAAGTAAGTGCCACCAGACCATACACGAGACACAACAGGGGAAAAAAGACCAAATAATGAGAGCATGGTGAACAGACCCCAAAGCATTATGTTGTGATGTTTTTCCACTGCAGTTTACCTGTTTGAGAGGTAGATCTAGGGACAGTTGAATCTGTACTTGAAGTACTGTTACGTTTGCTTTCTGCTGGGATAGCATCACGTAAAGTATCTGGGAGGAAATTGAACCCTTTACTAACAAATATAATCTGTAACTTTTGGACATATTAGCAATCGTTGTGTACATGCAACATCAACTACAGCATATTTTCCTAAATATCAGAACAATATCTCCACACCACATATTTCATGACATGCACCTACATTACAGATATGATGTGACACAGTATACAGTCAATATATTTAAAATGCCATTCATGTGATCACATTCATAAGATTAAATGGAGATAGCATTATAAGGGTTCTCCCCTCACCCGCATTAGAATATACTATTTACCATGCATATGAACAACTAGAGTAGCACACATGGCACATAATAACACATGGTAGTTACCAACATTCACAATGAAGTCAAAGGTCCACATGCATAATCCAAAAGCATCATTTTATACCTTCATACCCCAGTGGTGTGGGGTCACTCTTAATTTCATGTCTCTTGGTTTTAAGGTTACCAGATAGAGGACCTGAACAGATCAATGCATACAAAGGATAAGACATTAATCAATATGAGACATTTTCTTTTGACTGAAAAATCTCATTACACATTCTTTATAACAACCTAATAGTTTGCCTTCATCACCTATAAGATACTGAAATATTCTTATTGCAGGGCAAAGGCAGCAGTTGGGTTCAAGGAAGGCAAGGCATTTTTCAGAGAATTGAAATTCTCATCTAAATTCCAGCAATAACTGCATTTGTGATTCTGCTGTGAATGTCACTCCACATTCCAAATGTCAGCTTATCAAAATTCGCAGATTATTACCAATGAAGTTCTTTAATATTCAATGTTGTTGCCTTTTTTCATTTTCGATAGGAGTCTGATTTTTTTATGCATTTCATGAATTTCATAAACGTTTATGACTACCGAGAGCGGCTGGGTTTTTCCTCCCTCTTCGTTTCATTATTTCAGCTGACTCTCGGCAAAGGCTCTCTAACAAACCAGTCTGTACCTGTTCTAGGCAGCCAAAAAAAAGTGGCTAATATTAGAGGAGGGGTAACAGCAGGCAATCAGGTACCTTTTGTGCGTCTAGTGGCGGAAGCACTGATAGAGGATGCTAAAGAGAAGCGGCGCGTGACATCTGTTTCCTTAGATGGAGGCTCTGAAGTGAAAGGCAGCGAAGGGTTAGCAATTAGTCAGCCAGAGAAATGAAAGCAAGGAGGCAAAGGAATACAGAGAGGCTTTTAAATAGTGGGAAACTGTGAGACCAAATTGCTTGGAGGATCAGGCTTTTGCTTCAGGATTGATTTTTGATTTTTGTTATCTGACTTGGCGTAACTGTGACTGTTGATCCCCTACACAAAAGCAGGGAGGCTTAAGAGCATTCATTTCCACAGAGTCATTTCATTTAGTGAGTTTGAACAGTCAGACAGGTGATTTGGGGATTGGCGAACATATGATATAAGTGAGAGAGACAGGGAGGATGGAGAGATATATAGAAATCACAGATTCATACTGCAGAGGCTGGTTCACAGGCACAGAAGAAAAATCAATGGGAGATATGCTAACAAGATTAAATTTATTGACAACCAAAGTTCACAGTCCAGTGTTGCTTCAGTAGGCCAACAAGCAGCAAAACATAGCTTAATGTTTCCATTTATCAGAGTCCTCAGCTATCTCTTTTTCCATAATAAAAAGACTTACCTAGGTAGAGTCATCAATAGTCAACAAATTGCACTCAGCATACTAATCGTTTGGCTCATTTAGAAAATTCAAGAGCTATATTTTTAGTATAGCTCCAACTGGTAAAGACATGCAATGTATCAAAGCAATGAGCAATCTTGCATCTAAATTGCAAATCCATTTGCCTTGTTAATGCTAATTTAATGTTGAATGTCTGCCCAGAGATTTGATATTGTTTATAATGGTCCAAACATCCTATAAAGTTAAAATAGAGAACTGTTGCTAAGCCTGCAGAGAAGCATAAATCTCTGATCAATTATAAAAGATTTCTCACATCATTCACTAAGCCATACAGTGCTCCTTATCCAATCAAATTATTCTTTCTTAACATATCTGACATTGTTTAAAATGCCAAACTTTATACAGTATTTAAACACTATAAATTGAGATGTAAGTATTTTGTGAACACTCTTCTAGAACTGTGCTTTAATGTTTTTTCATACGAGGATAAAAATGTTTTCCTTTGTTCACTAATGTTCAGTGCTCCATGTTTTCAAGCTTTCTTCTGACCACACCATCAAAGTACATTTCATCGCAACATGCCATCAAAGACCTTAGCGGAGAAGGAGGCCTGTAATTTTAACAGTCCTTGAAAGAAGACAGACACAGGATGCTTTGAGGGGGTAGGATGTTAGATGAACTGGTGAGGGGGGTTTATAAGACCCAGGGTGTGTGATAATGATGACGATGATGACATCATCATTGGTCAGGGGGACAGGCTCAGGTGTTTTACCTTGGGGTAGAGACCTGCGATTGGAGAGGCCCTGCAATGTGAAGCGCTTTTTAGCAAGAGCGGATTGCTCAGAGTTACGGCTGGCAGAAGCATCCGCTGGGGAAGGAAAGGGAAAGGAAGAGGTGAGGGCTGCATCCAGGGAGCTAGAGTGAGACTGACACCCCATGCAGGTGGCTTTAAAACCAGGCCCAAGAGCACTGCAGGCGCTGTCCAGCATGTATTGGCCATAGCTTCACATGGTCATCATTTTGGGAATGCTAATCTAATGATCTTGGCTGATTAGCATTGCACAATATTGATCAACTTAACCAATTTAGTCTTCACAGAAGCGACAAATTACAGTTCAGCTCATATCCTCTCAGGCTACCTTGTGTAACCTCTTGGATCAAAGGAGGGCAGATCCGGACCTTGAGAGCTGGACTGGCAGTGCTTTCAGGCTCAGTTGTGAACATGACTGCCTTTAGAGGTACTTGTGCAGTTCAGCTGTGTTTTTTGGTGTCCCTGGGTGTCAGAATGCTGTAAGCCCAGACAGGGAGAAGGACCAAGTGTAGATAGGCAAAGCATGGGAGTGAGGCCCTGCTGCCAGCCAGGTGGAAATGATGGTGAATCAATATGCAAGGGCCAGGAACTCTTCCCACCCCTGGACCTCCATGAATACCAATTCACCTCAAACAGGTCTCAGAGAAAAGCAGTTGCAAGTACATTTTCAGAACATTTAAGATGGGAATGTTCAAATGTTTGCAGCTGACATGTGGCAACAGAAGATACTGCCTAAGATGACTTCAACTGGACTGTGGTGTAAAATGTGTAAAAATATCCACTGACAGCCATCCATGGAAAAAGCAGTGTTTTTTATGAAGGATTTTGCACTCTTCCATTCACTCCAATGGAAAACTCCACTGGTTGTACTAGTTTGCATCATAAACTCAAAGATGGCTGGGCTACAGACTTACAGGAAATGGTTCAGAGTGAATCTGGTATGAACACGTGCTTGATACATAACATCCAGCTTTATTTTTTGACCTGAGTTCTCCTTTAAGTCATGCGGTAGCCAGATGGTTCTTAATCTGTTTTTCTCAACCACACCCAATGGGACTGTGGTCGCCTTGCCCCAGAACTCTTTGAACATGACTCTGACTGTGATCTATATTGCATAATCTACTCAGCTGGACGCTGATTCGAGCTATTCACCATGTGGAATTAACTGTCCCATTATCAACATCAGCAAGCATCATCAAAACACAATCTGCATGAAACAGTCTCAGAGTCAGAATTCAACATATCAACAGCATGGACAGCTTGAGGTCCTCAGCACATCACTCATAACATATGTCAGAAAACCAAGGAAAAGAGTCATTAAAAAGGAGTGCTTCTTTCCTGACATGTTCAGGAGATGGTTTACAAAGTGCCTTTTTTCACTCGCACCTGCTGTAAAACAGTTGTGCGATATCTCACCTTACTTGCTTTCATAACCATCACCTCGCAGGTCCTAGGACACACAGTTCTCTAACCTCTGACAGGCTCTGGGAATCATCTCGCCAGCCTCTCAGTTCAAATTTCACAAAGTGAGTGCTGGTGTCAAAGTTGTCACATCCATCCCTGAATTCAGACAGATTGCTTTAGTGTGCCTCCCTGAATAAACAAATCTGTGCTTTTTGGACCTGAATGAGGTGGAACAAGCACTTGTTTGAGGGTGGGAAGTGCATCACAGAGACTGCTTGAGCGTGGCTTACAACACCATTTCCGAAAATATACAGAACAGGTGGCCAAAGCAACTTCAGTGGGCTGGGAGTGAATCCTCAATGGAGGACAGGCGTTATGGGTCTTGGCCTCATTATGGATAAGCCTAACTGAAAGTACAGTGGTGCAGTTCACTTTCATGCTTTTCTACAGCTTAATCCATAAGGCAGTAAGTAACTTTAGATGTGTGTCCTTCCCGTGCCATTTGACTACTGATTATTTTGTAACAAGAACGCTTCTGATTGAATAGTAACATGAGGAGGGAGAGAAGGGAGGGGGGATGGTGAGGGCACAGGCCACTAATGTACTAAATCCACTAATTTAAAACAGCTTTTACCTACAAGTATTATAATGTTCAATATACACATACATATGAAACAAGCTTGAAGGCAGCTGCCTGCCATGCATATCCATTAGGGACCAGCCTATCTAACCACTTCTGTACCAACAATATCTCTTGCTCTGGAGTTCAAATTCCACGACTGCTGCTGAGTACACACTGTTGTAAGATGCAACTGATGGATGAATAATTTACTGTTACTATGAAATTCAATTTGCATGTCCTCCTGCTCTCTGATTGGATGAGCAGGTGAAATCTGATTGCAACATTCAGACAGAGCTTTAAGTAGCACATTGATGGTCGTAATTTAAAAAAATGATGTCAATGTGATTTTGTGTTATATAGACACCGTGAAACTCATATGTGCAAAGAACAGTACCTGCATTGAATGGTTATATACAACTAAAATAACAGTGTATTGCATTAACACACCAACTTTCAGGGATTTCAAAGCAATTTACAGTAAAGGGGGTATCATTCACTTCAACCATCACCAATGTATGAGACCCAACTTTTGTGCTAAAGTGCTCACCACAGATTGACTGCGGTTGAGAGGTAGGGAATTATTAGCCAATTACACTGGGGTATTATTGGATGGCATGGCTAAAAGTGTATAATAATGAATTTGGCAAGGGCACTGGGGAACCCCCCTACTCTATACTAAAAGTGCCAAGGGATCTTTAATGACCACAGTGAGTCCGGATCTCAGTTTAATGTCTCATGTGAAAGTCATCCTCTGGCAGGTTCCCTTTTACTGAACTGGAGCATACTCCTTCCCCCACTGGCTCACCATCATCACTTTCAGCTGCAACCTGTTAGTCTCCAGGAAATCTTCCATCCCATTTCTAACCAAGTACAGCTCTGCTTAACTTCAGACACGAATGAGGACAGGGTGACAGGGTGGTACCACTGCTGCATATATGAAGTGTAACATGACTCAGAAATCGTTAGAACATTTTACAAAGAGCAAATCAAAGTTGCAACATATGCATCAGATCTTTTAAGAATTCCCTTTATGTTTTCCTGTTGACACTAGATGCCATTTTTATTTTTTTGTCTACAATTACAAGTTAGTTTTAGAGTGTGCTTTTACGTCACAGCAGTGTGTCAGATATGTTGCACTTTTTCATTTTTGCCTGTGAGGTATTCCCTTTTTGACTCTCACCTTTATGTGCTGTTTTCATGAATCCAGCTCAATCAAAGGTTTTTTTCATCATGGATTTTCACACATATGAAGAGAACCGGTCTGCAGTGGTCTAGCTGACGGCACCGTGATGGCCCTGTCATCCACAGGGCTAAATACCTGTCGGATTCACTTACTCGGTGAGCTGCTCATCTCTGGCAGCTGACCACCACTAAAGTTCAAAAATGCCCTCCTTGACACATTTGCTCAGGACATGTTTTCTCTCATTAGCTAAGAGCTGTCAGGTCCTACGGTGCCCGAGGTGTGAAACTGTACCTGTTACATCACTCTCTGCTGAGGTGCTGCCCACAAGTAAATAATAACCAAAGGCCTGGGGTCAGCCGGGGTGACTGGATGGCTGAACGAAGGCTGAGGAAGCTGAGAAAACACAGTCCTGAGCTAATGCCCACAGCAGACATACCTCGTTTCTGTCTCATGTTGGGGCTGGGGTTGCTCCTCCGGTAGCCCACCTCAGGGCTGGAGGAGTCTGACTGCTTCAGTGCCGCCTTCCTCACCATCCTGACAGGAAGGCAATCGATATCAGCCCGAGTAACGGTAAAGCATCCATCGTTCCTGTGAGCATCTGGGCACACCAGCCATTCAATTACACTGCATAATGAAAATGTCTCAACGTGGGCGAGAAGCACAATACCTGGCATTAGACATATTCATGGGAGCGTGGTATACATTCTCTGTGATCCTCTGATGTAGCTGACTTGCTTCTGTGCAGATGAAAAGAAGAACGTTGTTGGAACAGAAAAAAGAAACCAATGCCAAGAGGCTGAATTCTTCTTCACCTGGATACCAGCTACTGTGGAAAATGTCTTTTTTCGTCTCAGGGCTCAATGTGTCAACAATGTACAAAAGGCTAAAATGTAACCAGACGCACCGGGGATAACAGAGAGAACATGCTGCTTGTCTGAAATATCACGGGGGCTTATGAGTTCACCTAAAATATTTATCAACGTGAAAATATATAATGTAGCTGTTGCAGTGAAGCAGAGGTCAAAGACTTGTCTTTCTCAGAACATTTAAAAAAGGAGACAGGAAGCCAAGAGGCATGAGCTTATTTATATAGGCTAAACAGGCTCATAGCCTAACCTTCAAATGTTTTGAACAAATGTTCACTCTGAGAACTCCACCTGCTTGGGTTTTTTGATATTTCTCTAATTGTGGGGCAGGACAGTTTAAGACCATACACACTCCCAGGGGGCCCAGATCGAAAGAAACGTGGCGTTCAGATAAATGCCCCTACATAATATGTGACAGACGTTTAGGATCTCAAAAGGTCAGGCTTAACCTGTTTTCCCCCTGTGTGTGAGTCTGTATGGATCAGATGTATCCCTCAAGTGAAGGAGCTCTACTCTTAGCGAGTCAGCTCGTCATTATTCAGTCGTCTCACACACCGCTTGTCAGCATGGCTGACAGCACGCAGAGAGCACTCTCCCTGCCTGTCAGGGCTTCGGAGCATGCTACCGGAGGTTGGCGGCTCGCTGGGGATGAATGGACTGAATTGACTGGGTCAGCAGCACCCGGTACACTCTGCGTTTCAGTAAACGCTGCTGCCGCAGATTTAACATTCACTCTGTACATCTGAAACACCCGCAATACTTGGTGCATGCAACCGACGGTGAGAGGAATTGGTAAGTTCCTCCAATGATTTTTTTTTACTTCAGATAACGGATTTGAGGAGGGTTTGCGAATGCGGACCATTGAAACCAAATTCAGCGGATGGTCATGCATGGAAGGCTCCATACCTCTGCACGCCTCCAGCTGTCCCGTCAGCACTTTTCTGATCTCTGAAACCCACATGTTCTTCACATCCATGGAGGAGGCCTAGGAATGCACAGACACACTGCCTCACACCAAATGGACTCTGACCCCAGATTGACCCCTTATGTGTTCAAATCACGCAAGGGGTTCAGATCATTAGACAGATCCATGCCGATCCTGGATCAGTTAGCGATGGATAAAAGCAAACAGAGCATAGGAAACTTAACGTGCTGAGGCAAAATGCTGCATTCACTTCCTGTGAGCCAACACTGCCACACAGTGGTCAATGCCATAAGTATTTTAAGCAACATCAAGTGACAAATGAGGAAGACATCAGAGCACAAATAAAAGCATAACAGCATTAAAACTGTGATTAAGAGAAACAGATAAACTCTTATGATTACATGTGAGTTCATACAAAGAGTTTTGGAAAGTGACATAATGAAAAAAGTAAAAGTATGAAGTATAATAATTACTGTAAGCTTGTATTATATTGTACTCCTCTGCGTCAGGTGAGCACACCTACCTGAATAATGTAGACTTCCTCTCGTCCATTGTACCAAACCTCGAACTTCTTGACATCACCTTTGACATTTTCAGTTATGCCAACTGCACTCATCTAGGACAGAAACAAATGGAAACAAAATGGGCTACAGTAACAGCTCTGCGAACAATAGTTTGTGCAGGGAGTGTTTTTAAAGTGAATTTGGACTTTTCAAATTAATATCATTTTTCCTATATCTCTTGAGGAAAACTTAATTTAAAAGCTGACAAAATGCATGTATTTCATTGATTAGGGATCCTTTGAGTTCTTTGAGTTGTGACACAATTTTAATTCTGTTACAAGTTGTGACAAGTGCGTACAGAAGCTGGAGTCCTGATAAACTGTCAAAGGGCAAATGGAAGGGCACAGTAATTTGTTGTTTTTTTTTTCAGATGGATTTCCAAGTTGTATTACTTTGAAAATACAGTAGCTCCAGGCTGACTAAATGTGCACTACTCAGCTAAATCGTTCCTCTAAAGGCTTCCTTCAGAAATCCAAGGTTCCTTCTCCTATCACAAAAGCTCTTCCTGTCTTGAACAGGATGCTTTTCCCCCATTTCATCTCCATGTGCTGTGATAAACACTTCAGTAGCAATGAACTTGATTATATCTATTCTGTCTTTTTCCTGGCTAGTTTTGACATCGTTTATAGATCAAAGTGAAAACCAGAGATTTTTACTATCTGCCAAAATGCATACTGCTAATCCTGGTGCAGTTTGAACGAGAAGTGATGGAAAAGATGAAACTTTACAAAGAGATATGACTATACACATAGCAGGTGCCCCTCTATAGAAGGCTATAGAGTGTGCCAGCTCCCATGGGAGAACTTTACCTTCAAGCAGTGCTTGAAGCTGTAGGAGGGGGATTTCTCGTGGCCATCTGATGTCTCCTCTCGTTTTTTGCAGAACAGCAGCATCTTGTTGTAGAGGAAGAGGTGCCTCTGCATGGGCTTGAAGCGCGCCAGGTCCTTCACCTTGCTGTGACCTTTTTTGTGGTCTGTCCACACATTGAAGGAGCCCTGCATTAGCAGCTTGCCAAGGTCGTTCAGGTTGCCCTGGGGACAACAAAGCATAAAAGTCTTCTATTCCTTCTTCACAGCAGGTGAAGGTGGGCTCTGTCACACATCACCCACTGTGCTTGCCAAGCCAAGCTCTACCTTCAAAGCAGCCTGTCAGTGAGGCACTGCTGCTATTACTATAATGCACCCTTGAACTCTACTATTAGAATGTGACAGTTTATAAAATGATTCAGTTGAATTTTCAGTTCAATGAATGACCCAATCTGTCTACTAATCAACAGAACCTTACTTAATACAACAGCATGTTATAAGTCTGTGCTGGAAAATGCTGTATGGGTAAAAATGCCAAAAATAAAGCCTAACGGCTTAATAAAAACATTTAACTGGCTGCTTTTAAAGGCTGTTTTGGACCATTAACAATTCTAAGGTTTTACAGTTAAGAACATACAAACTTTGATGGTACACACCTCAAACCCTGTAATGGCAATCTGATGCATGGAATCATTGACTGACTTTATGATGTCGAGCATTGTTGCCAAGGCCTCTTCAAGCTCTGCAGTGCCCTCTGCATTTTTGTTACACTTCAGCATCTCCTAAAATCAAACAAACAACTTTTTACACAGAAACAAAAAACACTGCGTTTACATATGTACAGTACACTCTCAGTGTGCTCCCCTCCAAGGCACCAACGACCCAGATTCCCATTAGCCAGACTCACACACCTGTCCCTGGATGGAAGGAGCACTGATCCCCGATTACAAGGATCATATTACAGTTTCATTCCGATGGCTGACAGTCACTGCTGATACTTGGAATCAATTCACTGAACAGTGGCTCAAATCAGCGGGATGCAATACTGCTCTCAATATAAGAAACAGCTGAGATGAAGTGGAATGATGACATACAACATTTCCCACATGAGAAAGTATGCCACTGATATTGTTGCCACTGATAATTCAGTTTCTATATGCCTACTTGACCAACCTCGTTGAATGCACTTTTTGTAAGTCAATCTGGATAAGAGCATCTGCCAAATGAATACACGTAAATGTAAACACACACTTATACTGATTTTTGAGTGGAATGGTTATGGATTTAACCAGGTGACAAAAAAGCATTTACTGGTTAGGGATCCATTATGTGAAGAAATCTATATGGACACATAACGACAGAACAAACTGTTGCTGCTCTCTTTACTTCTAAATGGTCTACGTACCAAGATTACAAGCCTGAGTATGGTACTCAAAAGAAAATATTAACCTTATCCTTTACTGCTTGGCTTTGTATGCTTTGACAAATGTGTTGTAAAATGAGACAAATTTAGGTGGCATTCATGTTTTGCTCCTTAATAAAGATTTATCCACCCTTGTGACAACATTAGAGCATGAGTTAAATTACTGCTGCTCACAGCAGGCTTTACACACTCCACACCTTCACACATATACAGTGCAGGGGGTCATTGATGGCTGAAGACACAGTATGCAGCATCGAACTGTGAAAGGATGTGTCTGTGAAAAACATTCTTGTTTTGCAGCCCTACAGTGAATACACTCAAGTCAAATGTGCTTCCAGTCAAATTACAGTTGCACAATCATACTGTTCCAATTAACTATTTCACAGATGCAGATAGTCTCACTCAAGACAATTTATATATTATGCACAATCTAAAAAACACATGTTTGTCCACATAACTATGGTGAATGTGAGTAGTAAAAATGGAATTTAAACCATTTTAAATGTATGCAAATTTTTAACTCACAGTGTACAACCTCAGTTGAACCTCAGTGAGAGTTTCACACTTCTGAGGTTAGTTTGCATTCTAATGGTATTGTGGGTGTGTCAGGTGGTAAGTGTTCTGGCTAATGAAAGGGCCATTGCCTCTGGGCTTGGAAAAGTGTCTCCCCTGAGTGAGATGCTAACAGACAGTAAGTGGTATTGCAAGAGCATAACAATGGATGCCTCTGATTTGAATAGACGTAACACTAGCATTCACTGGATAGCCCATTAAAATCCACTTCAACAGCTTGGAGGGGGAGAGAGAGCACAATATCTTTTCCATAGGGATGGTAATTGACATGTCTTTATGAGTGCTAATGGTGTTTTGTGTTTTGTTTACTTTCATTTTGGTACAGAACCCTGACCCTTGTGAATGCATGTACTGGCATCAGTATGTTCCTCAGGGGTTAAACCTGCCTTCAACATCAACTGGTACTTGGTGATTCTCTGAACAGGTTTCAGCAGGTATGCATCCAGAGAGAGCTTGTGGTCCAACTTTTTCTGACATTCCTATGACAGAAAAATTCACCCAGTGAACAAGATCTCACAATACATGTCCAGACAAAAATAACTTTCAGAACTTTTTTTCTTTGCTTTTTTAATTTGGTATGTGTCTTCCTAGCAGGGAACTCATCGAATCAAAGCATCAACAAATCAAATGTTGATTTATTCCACAAAACTATCAGCATTTTATAGCTAGAGATTGTGTCCACTTATAGCAGGCCTGAAGTAACATACTCATGATTGTACTCTTATTTTTATTCTTATTATTATGCAGGGAGAATCACCTGGAAGAAGGCACAGTCTCCATACTGTCTCCATAGAGCCTCAGAACGTGGTTTGTTCTGGCAGTACTTCTCATAGATCTGCAGGTCTTCTTTCTGGAAGGGAACACAAGGAGAGGGCCATCACTTTCTCATTGCACAGACAGACACAGTCACACTCATCCACAAGCTGCTCTGTCATTCTCTACTGTGCCTATATTCAGACCAATGAGTCACTCACCCTTTTCAGAAAGCACGTTCCCACCAACTCCGGCTTTTCAACGCAATTTTCAAGCTCTTTCAGAAATGTCCTGAAAATTCCGTGGAGATGGTTAAAGACAAGGGAAGATAATGGAAAATCACTGACTGACTGATTAACTGTTGTCACCGATATTTGAAGCATACCGTACTGTCCAATGGATGTAGGCAAAAAATATAACTCAAAGTCAAAGGAAACAGCAAGCAGAGGTACATGTATAAAAAATTATTAATTTTGGACTATAAAGTGATCATTCCAGATCTATATTAGACAGAGACAAAGCTGTTTAAACCCACGTTCAATGGATATTCATAGCAGGAACCCGGAGAGAGAATCCCCACTGTCGGAGTTGTCTCTGCCTGGGTTTGTGGGGCAGAAAAGTGTGCCACCTCTCTGAGACATACCATGAAATACTGGAGTTCTTGGGAAGCATTGCACATGAGATTAAATCAACCTACTTATGCTCAGCTACTTGTGATCTGTGCCCACATGCATTGCGAATGCCTCATTTGCCTTATTTGTCCCATGTTCTGTCCTGTTTTGCATTTTGTTTTGATAATCTGAGTTTTATATCGCGATAGCAGCCAAAACAAATGGGGAAAAATGGAAGGAGATTCTCATGTAAATCTGGATAACTGATTCTTGTTCTATTATTTAATCTGGGGTATCAAACTCCATTCCTGGAGGGTCATGCATATGCTGGTTGTTTTCCAACCAGGACTAATTGGTCCAATAAGGTAATTAGCTGAATATTAATAAATATGCCCCTCTAAAAACAGCAGTAAAAATCAGTGTGGCATATATTTAAATTTCAACTGTGACGTATTCTTGGCATCAATGTGGAAACTGACAAAAGGATCAGTCACTTAGAGCAGAGTGTAGAGCAAAAACAACACATTTACTGATCACCATAAGAAACATGACTTTATTTATAATTTTGTTCTTGCAGTGTGACAATGGAATGAAACACTTTGTCTCTTCACAGGGAGATAATATCAAAGTGTTCTTTGCTTTCTTTGTTATCACCAAACTTTCAGCAGGTTAAGTCATCTCACAACCAGTGCCAGTCCTGTCTGGGACTAATGTGGTGACGTAGTGCTTATGTGGAGGTCTATGGACTGAATGACCAATTAATGAAACTGCTGCTGAACATTTTCACCACGTTCTATTGCTCTAACAACATATGTGCATGAACAGAGTGTTTCCACATGGATGACACTCCAGGAAATGGGCTCAACACCTTTGTGTTAGCTGACAGTTCTCAGAAAGACAGGAACCGGTTTATCAGCAGGGCAGTTGTTGTCCCCTGAACAGCGAGGAGAAGCCGGCAGAGAGCACCGAGTGTGAGTAAGACGTGCATGTGTGTGTGTGTGACATTGTGGGAAATAACAGGTGCTGCGGGTATCAGATGTTGTTGCCGAGAAGAGGTCTCTAAGTCCTGTAGGTACCCTTTTGTTGTGCCTTCGCTTCTCTCTGTAACCCAATATAACCTGGTGGGGGTGTGGGGAAATGATCAGAGGAAAGTATATTTTCATGCAGGGCCGAACAATGTGCTGCCCAGCCCTGAGGCATGGTGACAAGCAGGCCTGACACAATGTGGCCTTCGCTGTCTGGAGCTGCTTCAGCCCCACAACTTTGGACTTAGATCTCATTTTTTCTGTCACGCCGGGAAGTGTTCACTGTGCATGTCTAACATTGTGTTCCATGAATGCTCAGGAAGAAAAAAAAAACTGCCAGACCAGTCCCTCTACATTTTAACTAGGGAAACTGTGGCAAGAATGTGCTAAATAAACCAGTTTCAGTACAGCTGCAAACAGCAGGAAACAAAGGAAGACATTTCTGGCTTGGTTCTGTAAATAGTGTGTTCAGTCTTCGCTGAGTCATTTGATCAGCTGGTAATAAGACAGGAAAGCAGAAAATCATTTCTTACCTGTTGTGAAACTCGTAGATTTCAGGTAGATTTCCAAAAAGCACATCTTTTTTGTTCTGCAGTGCCGCTGGGATGAGGTGGGCTAACTCTGCATTGTCAAGCTCAGCAGCATATCCCTAGATCATAATCGGAATCCAGGACAGTGAACAATAAGAATGTGAACAGATAATAAGATCAGCATTCATATCATAGGCCATGTAATACAACTAAAGGACATCTAAATCAAATTTAAGATTGCTAGACACCAGATGAAGCCACGTGATCAGGCTGCAACAGCAACTGTTACTATGTTCGAGATAACACAAGGTTCAAGATCATTTCTGGCATCTGTTAGATGACACAGGCTACACCATAACTGTCCTGTTCTGAGATATCTGACACATTTTCAGTGTACCCATTACTGCTACATCATCTTCCATTACAGTCCTACAGTCCTGCATAGTTGTTGCAATATTACAATGACATTGTTAGCATTATTGCAATGTTGCAAAAACACAGTGAGAACATTATGATGCCATCGCATGGTGACGTAAATACAGTTCACATGCGCAGAGATGATTTCACATTTACAGTGCCAACCAGTCATTTTTAGGACCCAAACCCAATCCAGTGGATAATGTACAATCTGTGCTGACATGCTTGCCTACTCCAGTAAACAGAAAGGCCGGTATCTGGATTCACATTCACTGAAAAAAGAATCATACTGAACGGACAAATAAAAACTTGCCTCCATGATACTCTGCAACTCTTCAACATACAGCCTTTCTGTTTCAATCAGCTCATTCATGATGTGTCTACAAGATAAAAAGTTACAATGTTACAGCAATTTAGCTACAGGGTGATATTATTATACATGACAAATTGAGATAACTGGTAGGTAACCAAACTGATCAAAAATTCTCAAAGCATTAAAATTCATATCTTAATTTCTTTTGTATAATGAATTTCAATTCAGTTGGTTTTGTGGCACTGTTCATACATAATCTTCAATCAAATCAACAAATCTGCCGTTGCTGCTGAGATGAAAGTCTTCCTCTTCTATTGTTGTATTACCTTTAGAGATATCTATCATTATCTAGAAGGTGTCCCATGTGTTGCAATTGTGAGAGAAGGGGAATATTTAAAAAAGTAGGCCCTTTGCAGAATTAAACAAGAAGATGGCTATAAAAGAGCCTTAGCAAAGCTAACATTTCCTGTCTTTAATGGCCGCTTTAATGTGCACATTTGTATGAGTTTTGAGGTCTTGATTTTTATGTGCCATCACGAGCCCATCAAGCGGTTGAGTGCTGTTTGATGTACAGCCACATTTTATTGTTCAATAAAGCTGAGATTGCTCGCTGCTTTCTGACCGGTGAATTCCAGACATCTGTCACGATAGGTATTGCTTTCTGCTACAACAGAGTCAGTGTCCATTTGCACCAAAAAAACCTCCAGGGACAAATGAATCTTTCATTAGTCTCCAAGAGCCACTGTTCCTGGAAGTCATGCAGCACGTTCTGCCCTCTTGTTGTATTGCTCTATGCTCTATGTTCGTGGCTGCATTACACGGGCCCCATATCTAATAGTGTTAACAAGCACATTTTACAGCTAACCTGCTCCCCACTGTGTTTATCTGCTACTAGCGGTGATACTTCACAACACTGATAAGCAAATGGGGGCTCCTCCCCCTTAAAAAAGACACAACCCTGGCATCCCGTGTGCGAAAAAATGTATACAAGTTCTGCTTAGCAGACTCAAAAGACTCAAAGCCATCTTGCCCTGTACATATTTATATGAATTGGTATCTGTTTGCCCTCTAATGTAATCAAGCAGAGGACTGAATTACATTTATTGTCCTTGAGGTTGTAGTGGTTTATGCGATTCAGATGACACAAATTTCAGGGCTGGCGCTGCCCATCCAGCCACAGATGTGCTTGCTGCCTTCCCTGGGTTCATACAATAAGGAATACATGCTGGGTCTGGGGCTCACACTGAAAGCAAGAGGGCAGAGTTTCCCTTCGAGCTGCACTTCCTCCTCCTCCACTGCCACAAAAAGAACGAGCAGCTGAGGCGACAGCCACAAGTACTGCATTCACAGCTCAGGGAGCTACAGCTCCCCGCTCCATTCAACAGGAGGGAAAACTCACGCCTCGCCACCGCTTGGATTTCTAGGAGAAAACTCACACAGCTGGTGTACTATTACAGACACATGGATTAAACTTTCAAATTCTGGTAAGTGTTCTGACAAAGGTTTTTTTTTTCCCTTTTGTCTGGCTGTAGCTCTATTTTTAATATGGAGCACTGCATGATACAGTGGTGTTTGCTTTCAGGGGAGAATCTGAGAACTGGCTGAGACAACAAATGTAGCCAGAAAACCAGCCTTTTCTCACTATTGTGGAGTCTTTGAAATTTCAAGCTGATTTCACAAATTACCAGAAGGGAAGTGAGAGCTCATGTCAGGACCTGGCTGTGGAGGTGAACAAGGGAAAAAAGGCAACACCCTTCGATTGTATATCTTACACAATGTGGTCAGAAACATCAGTCTAAAATCAAAGTTTTCTACAAACAAATGTGCAAAGGAACACCAGTAAATGATAAAGGAACATTAAGCGCTGCTTTTTCATGAGCAATTGTAGTCCTATTTCTTTTATCTGTGGGTGGACTCTTAATAGCACAAAATAGCATGCTGTAATGTTGATGACTGATCCTCAGATATACTCCAACTGCAATGTTTCATCCCTGAACAACTTGTTGAATATACCTTAAATGTGTACTATTGAAGTGATTAAATTCAGAACATTTGTGTCCTCACGCCCAGAACAGCACAGAACTGCAGTTTAAGAGTGTGCTGGCCATTTTTATTTCATCTTAAAACAACCTCTCCTTCAGTAAATATTTGTGGACTTCGTGGTTTGCCTACAAACCTTCAGTTCTACAAACTACACTCCACCACTATCACCACAGTGGTTCAGAAAATGTATCCCTTTAGAATGTTCTATTGTTGCAATAAACATTAAATTTTGTACTAACACCTGCACTAACAACAATTAGTCTAAAGTATCGATCAATCACTTGTGTAATATTAAGGAATTAATACACAGATGGAAATTTCCTGTTGTGGTAAATATTTTCTTTGTAAGGAATGTAAGCAGACTGGAAAAAGTGATCAATTTCTTAGAAGAGGCAATACATGCAAAATGAATACATACAAATCTCCCTCTCAAAATTCCAAATTATTTCACATATGAAACATTACTAACATCAATGCACAAACAGTGGAAAATATCATAATATGAAGGTAAATGCTAAATGCTAGGTGATTCATGCTTAATGTGAAATAAACACAAACTGTGAAAATGAAAGTAGAGACATGCATTCTCTGAACATTTCCATTAGGCGTGGGCTCTCAGTAATAGAAGTTTCAAAACGTTTTCAATGCATTGGCTGCTTTGGGGAGCTCCCGGATAGATGATCCCCGTGGTATTGACACAGGGCTATTTGAAGCACGCGTTCTGGCGCCTCATTGTTATAAACGGTCTCTTTACGCCAAACTGCTGTTGTAATGATATTTTTTGTTGTGAAAGTTTTACACAGCTCTCAGCAATTCTGTTTGGTCTGTCTTTTAAACCCCTCCATTATTGAGCGGAGCGCTGTGTTGGCTTTTATATTCACTCACAAAAAAATTCGGCAACTCCTACTGCATGGTCAAGGGATTTTTAAGCTATGGTCTCCTTTCCAAACAACAAAAAAGGTTTGTAAGGTGATATCTGTTAGACAAATATAATGAACAGCACAATTTTCCTCACCTCCATGGGGGCGTAAAACTGGAATGAACATCATGACTGCAACAGTATAATAGCAAGGATTTAAGGTACATTCAACCATAGGCATCGTTTACGCTGGGGACACTGGGGACATGTCCCAACCACTTTTTGAAAGCTTTTAGTTAGTTGTCATGTCATTTTCCCCAGCACTTTTCAAAACAATCTGATGCCCATGCATTCAACAAGTGTTTTAGGGATGAAACACTACAGCAGGAGTATAATATCTGAGCATCAGCCATCCATACTACAGCATATAGATGACTACAGAAAACAGACAGTACTCACAAAGTAGTCACTGTTTTGATTTGACCTCATCCTTTTTTCTTGTCTTTTTTAGTATTGTTGTGTGTAAACTGTAGCCCAGCATGTGTTCCATCACTGTTTATCGTATTTATTTAATTTGTGACTTATGCACCTCGCCTGCTATTTGCAGGGTGCAAAACTGTCCCCCCAATGGCCAAACGTAGAGAGTAAGCCCTATTTTGTTATTTTGGTACAGCACAAACAAGGGAAATAGTGGTTCTGTCCAAAGTTGCTATTTCCCCACTTGCTGTTTTAGCGCTTACACTGAGTAGTTGTGACAGGGGTGTGATCATCAGTGATTAGCGTAAATGTTAAGCACAGTGATAATTAAGTGATCCTGCAAAATACTGACACTAAAAGGTGCTCTTAACGTAAATGACAGACAGCAAGTATAAGAAAAATAAAGACTATGTATGTAGGCGGCTTCTACACAAAGACACTATTATAGTACCAATATGACATATGTAACACAGTTGTATTTATTTTGTTGAAACTTTAATTTGTGTTTAATGTTTCATTTGCAGTAATAGATAAATCTATATAGTTAAACATACAATTTAAAACACAGGGCACTGTCAATATGGAAAATTAAGGGATTAAGCTTTTGTTGTGTCATCCTTAGTTGTTCACCTGTCCCTGAGTTTAGTCAATCAATCACATCTGTATAGCTCTACAATCAAGATACGAACACATTGCATATACCTGGATTAATATAATGCAAAAATCTTGAATATTGACAAGAGGGATCTTTTCAATGTTACCCAGTTTTCTGACAAGAAGTCAAAATGTTAAATGTTACTGTTAAATTTGGAATCAAGTGGCACTTTGGGTTTCCACATACCTTCATGTTAGATGCTGCTACAACTGGCATTTCAGACAAAGCAAAACAACTACATGTGACAAATGACTATTTGGGGGTAATAATAATTATTCAAAAATTCTGAACATGATGCATTGCACACTAAAGGTACTGAAGACGTCAGTGACTCTGGGCTTGTCCAGAAACTTCAGGCATGATTGATTCATTGATTTTTAAGTAACAAATGAGGACAGCAATCAATGTTACGTAAGCCTAAAAAACAAATGATCTATTTGTTGGTGCTCCAAACAACTTAGGTATGACCTTAAGCAGACACAAGTCTTTGAAATAATCAAAACCTGTTAAAAAATAACAGAAAGTCCTATTAAGCCATAGTATATCTGGATAATAATACAGATACCAAATATATTTCAAGCTGCTAATTACATTCACATGACAATGATGACAAACAGGTTTTCTGTTAGAACTGAATAATTACAGTCAGGCCAAAGAACCCAATCTCCTTTAGCAACCGCTTCAGGAACACATCGCTGCTATGATGCAGTTTCATATCTTACACACTGTAAGCTGATGCTGCCTTTCATTGAAGGAAACTGTTGAATTGAGAGTCACATTGTAACTTACACTGATCTGTGTTTCAAAGATAAATGCATGGTGCAATACTTTCAGGGAAAAGAATGAAAAGTAGGGCAGAAAAGGTCCACAAGGTTTCATTTGGCCTAGATGGCTGGTATCTGTGCCATTTCTTCAGCGTGCCCTAAGTTCAATAGCAACTCTGCACACATACACATTTTCTACAGGCAAGAAGTTGCACAGGAAGCTATGTAACTATGCTTTGGTGATAAACGTCAATCTTCCCAAGTTTATAAAAATCATATACATATTCTTGGCTGCAATGCTCAGAAATAACCCAAAAAGCAAAACTGATTGTTTTAAATATTGGTACAATTGTTGGAGAGTGGACTGTTTAACAAAGGCAATGCAAAGAGTGTCCATGTGCAAAAGCTATCATTTGAATAAATTTCCCCCTTATGTAGAATGTCACTCCCTTTTACAATTACATTTACATGTATTCATTTGGCAGACACCCTTAGCAAGAGCGACATAAAAAATTTCATTCAGAAGTGTTAGGCATATAGCCATACAGACTGAATCTTTACTCAACAAATTATCTGCTTTTCTGCACCTTTATACAATTGTCCTATAACAGTAATTTTCATGTATTTGTGACTTGAACTTTGCAAACCTTTGCATTTTCACACATTTGAAAGGTCTACATAATTTTTTAAATCTGAGAGGTATCATTCTCTTTGTGTGCTTTGTTTTATGTTCTGCTAGTCCGTAAGCATGTCACTGCATAATACCAGCTGCTGCAACAGAAAGTGCTAGACGTATGGAACAGAAAATGATAGACAAATGCAACATTTATCATTTTCATTCAATCTATGATGACCTTGTTTGACCTGAAGCCTTTTTACTAAAACAAATGTGTGCTCTTCATTACATTTCATAGAGGATGCGATGACCTGCACTGTGGCAGAAGCCTGCAGGTTCCTTGACAACATGATGCTTTTCGCCTCCAGAGCAATCCACCCTGGAGTCTAACCCCAACAGGCTGAGGTGAGAAAAAGTGGTCAGAGAAGATGTTACCAAATATCTCCAGGGGATTTCTCTGAGGAACCTATTCCCCCCTTTGTCCTGTGGGATCAACTGCTATGGAACTCAAACATTTGAATTATTGTAAGAGCAGCAAGCATATCCCATCTTCAAAGGCTTCTTACTGGACCTGACAGTGACAGCAGGAGGGGGTGGACAGGACAGTTGCAGGATGTTTATGAATTTTAGGAGGATCAGAAAATGTCAATGTGTACAGCTGATAACCACATGCTTCATCCTGTCAATCATGACGGCCTGCTGGGAGCAGCTGGACCACCACATCGTGAGCCACATGAAGTCCTACTCCTACCGCTACCTCGTCAACAGCTACAACTTCATCAACACAAGCTTTACCATTAGCCGCAAGGAAGCCAACAGCCTCAACAACTACTCCTACGTGATCAACCATGAGCGTGCATGCGACAGTAGTGATGTGCTGCTGCTCCTGTTCGTGAAGTCGTCCCCCCAGAACGTGGCGAGGAGGCAGTCCATCCGTTCCACCTGGGGGAATGAGACGTATGTGCGGCGGGAGCTAGGGGCCAACGTGCGGGTGGTGTTCGCCCTGGGGCTTCACCCGCAGCCCGAGCAGAGGAGCCGGGTCCAGCAGGAGCTCCTTAGGGAAGACCGCATGTACCGAGACCTGATCCAGCAGGACTTCGAGGACACCTTCCACAACCTCACCATCAAGCTGCTCCTGCAGTTTCGCTGGGCGCACACTCACTGCAGCCACGCCCGCTTCCTCATGTCCGCTGACGATGACATCTTTGTGCACATGCCCAACCTGGTGCGCTATCTGCAGGAACTGAGCTGGAAGGGCGTGCAGGACTTCTGGGTGGGCCGCGTACACAGGGGTGCTCCGCCCATCCGTCGTAAAGACAGCAAGTATTATGTGCCCTACGAGATGTATCAGTGGGCTTCTTACCCAGACTACACAGCAGGAGCAGGGTATGTAGTTTCAGGGGATGTGGCGGCAAAAATATACCAGGCCTCATTGACTCTTAACACCACGCTCTACATCGACGACGTCTTCATGGGTATTTGTGCCACCGCAATGGGAGTGTCGCCCCAAGAACATGTTTACTTTTCAGGAGAGGGTAAGGCTCCATATCACCCGTGCATATACAACAAGATGATAACCTCCCATGGACATGTGACAGACATCCAGGACCTCTGGAAGGCAGCAACTAATCCTGAGGTCCAAAACATCTCCTCTGGACTCATGGGGAGGCTGTACTGTACAGCAGTGAAAGCCATTCTTCTTTGTAAACCATACTATTATGACACCTACCCCTGCAAGGCAGCCTTTTCATAGCGTGAGCTCCTCATTACCAGTCAAGGCGGTTCTCTTTTTAGTGTTTCAAGCCAGGGGCATTCTCAAATTAAGGGCTTGGGTCATATGTTCAAGCATCTGTTTATGCCTTGTGTCTCTGGCTTGTAGTTTTGGATTTACTGAGAGAGGAAACACACTGCACGGTTGCACAGACCCTGAGTAGCGCTGGATTTACTTAAGAGTAGTTAGGGTGAGGTAAAAAGTTTGAGGGGAAGAATCCATTCAACACAATGTCCTTCTGACAAGTTCCTAGCGGGATATTGTCCAGACATGCTGACAGCTATTAGTGTTATAATTCAGTTCCCTATCCTATCTTCTTCAATTAAACTGATTTAAAGGGTATTTTCCTTGTTTCGCATTCTTTCTTTCCCCATGGAATACGCAAAGGACAGTGTCGCCTGACTGTGCTCCTGTGAAACTAGAGCAGCACACTAGCAGCCATTTTCTGCCACTGGCATTTTCCAAGACATCACAAAACGACCTCAGACTCCATCCTATTCACTAAATAATTCCACATGAACATTCAAGCTCTACGCTTCCTGAATCTTTCCACATAACAATTAGTGTCCGTACAGCAGCTCTTTACTCTGTGGTGGTTCAAACAGAAATTCTGAAGAACAGTGCTGGAGCTTTAGTGTAAAACTGTGTTTAGTTAACAGCTTCGACTATATGGATTCTTTTGACTGTAACCACATAAATGATTTGTTATAAACAGCAAAGTGATCAAAGCGGAAAGAATGAGTGACTTATTTTCCCACCATTTTGCAGTTATGTAGGTCAGTGAGCCAAATGCAGCAAAAAGGGAACACTCAGGGAGAATCGTACACCATGCCCTTTCATCACATGCTTTTAAAAGCCACAGAGTACAACTACGGTGTTTTAATCGCTATGGCATGGTATAGCGCTTAACCAGGTGACATCTACAAACCAACACAGAAAAAGTGGTTTCTGACAAACATACATCCTCAGGGGGAAAGAGCCTAAAAAATTTACCTTATATGGTAGCAGATGCACATCATTCGTTATTGATTCTCTGTTGCCATGGTTAATTGTGCACTGAAGAAATATCAGGAAAACACAGCCCGGCATACGTTATATTGCCCAATGGCACAAGTACTGGATGTTCTCTCTTTTTTACTGTTGTTGTTTTTTACTGTTGCAGCAATCGTTTACTGTTGAATTTCCTTAACTAATCAATGCTTTATTTATATAAGAATAAAAATGCATACAAATTTGTTTAAAAATCTTCCCTTTTGTAAGCGCTATCATCCAAAGCTTAGTCTTTGAACAGGTACAATTCAGATAATATACGATGTATGTAAAATCAATGTCTGACCCATAAACAGGTTGTTTTCTCATTACCAGGTGTAAGCGCTGTCACAGTGTCTGTGCAATCAGCAGAATAGCTCACAGAAGTGACTCATAATGACGTTGTCAATAGCATGATAAGGCTGTATTTAATTTCCATGGTGATAAACAATCCTAAAGTCAGATTATCAAATTATCAATGCGGTCATATCCCATGCGGATAAATTGTATATTGATATAGACTTAATAAAAACATGAAACCTGTTGTAAATCTTATAATATGGAATATTTTGTCTGTAAATTGAGGTTGACATAACTGTAACAACAAGTATTGTGTTGGAAAGAGCAGTGAGTTACACCTAAACACCACTGAATGACAAGAACATCACAGCCTGTCAACCTGTTAACCACTGAATCTTTCCTCTGAGGTTTTAAGGTAGGTCACCATTCAAAGTCTCTATCATGTATAAAGAATGCAAACACATAACACTGTATGTTGTCAAATTTACATATGTCAGGAAAAGCATATGTTACCTCATAAAATTGGAAAAATTTAATCTTTAGTGTTTTTGGATACTCTGTCTCATTATCTATTTTGGTGGCTTGATAGTTAATTCTAATATAAAAATGTAATAAATTTTGTACTGTAAATGAGGATAAGAACAGCATGGTTCTGTATGCACAGAAAACAATCACTGGAAATAATGTGATAGAAGTATTTTGTTTACATTGTGTCTTTTATTTATATTATTTGTGCAAAAGGCTTGAAGCACAAGTATTGTGGCGCTGCAATACTGACTGTTTACATTCAGTTGGAATACATTGCTAGGTACTCTGACTACTTATTCTTTGTGTATCCAGGTTACAGTGCTTATGGAAATGTTAAGAAAATACACAGCACAACAATAATCTGGTTTGAAGCTGTTTCTTTACTTAAAGTAGCTATGGTGAACAACTGACTCTATTCTAAAGACCACTTGAGATTTCCATTTTACTTTGAGAGATTCAGACCACATACCTACTCTTTCTCTTCTGAATAAAAAGATTTCAAATAAATGTGTGTGCTGTATACCATGCTTTATGTGTTTTGAGTCATACAGATGCTAACAGCCTTGCCAGCCTAGATCATAAAAATGCTATTTTTTGTTTTTCAATCTATTTTAATTTTGTCAGATGTTAATTTCATACTGAAATTCCCCTCCAGGATGAAATCAACTCCTAGCGAAAACACATCCTTGCATTACTTTACCGGTCAGAGGGGGAATATTGACACTGTTTGCCATGTGATAATAATGTGATAATGTATGTATAGTTGATACTTTTTCATGCGTCATTTCCTTTATGAAAAATTTCAGACACCATTGTGAGCACAGTATAAAATGGAATGCAAGTTAAAGAGGTGATAAAACCTTTCTGTGTTCACAAGCCACATTTTCCCTACCGATGGTAAAGCTGACAAAAATGCCGAAATATCTTCCTTAGTAGTTGAGACTGGTTCAAGGTGCAAAATTTCAGTCTAAAGGCTAATCCAAAGTTTCCAGCTACAAATGTCTGCTATGGTACTTCTGTCTGCTATGGTTCTGGTACCATTACTGTTGTAATTGTTCTAATGCAGTTTTGCATAACCTTTGATACTACTTGAATTTTCATACTTTCAAAATGGAAACTAAAATGATGATTTGCCCATTGACACCTTTGAATAAAACTAGGTGTTTTATTAAGTGGAGTTTGTGTGAGCACTGGGCACCTATGACAAGATATAAAGACAAGATGGCCAGACAAGAAAGGCTGGAAAATGGGAAAGGCATCTATCTGGGCAAAGTGCAATGGATGCACAGCAGAAACGAGTAAGTGGAAAAACATCTTGATTAAAATCAGTGCTGGTTGGTGGACTATGAATAGAGGAGGCAGAAGGAGAGAACCTTTATTTGATTAATATCCAAAATCTGTTTTTAATGGTGGTGCAACATTAACAAGCATGTCCGTTTAAATAAGGATCACCCGACAGCAGGTGATTCTTTTGTATCTGATCACATCCATTGTAGTAGCTCTGCCTTTGTCCACCTCACTCAAAATTATTTAATTTATGATACTTTTTATGTTTAAGTCACTTTATGACAATTACAATAATTCCACGTGACCCTTGTTTGGCATTATTAAAATTAGTAAAGCACCTAAAGGGAAGGGAAACACACTGGATTGACTTCAGTGAAAAGTAATCGCTAATGTTCTATCCTTTCTATCAACAAGCTGGTTAATCGTGAAAAACAGGTCCAGGATGACTGTGAACAGAAAGGTAAGTTATTTTATTCCTGTTTGTGGTTTTCTGGTTAACACTTTAAAATAAAGAAATGCTTGTTTGTGGTGTGCTTCCAACAGTAACGTGGAAAACGAATTATTTTATATATTCTCTGCAGACGTTATAGGCGAAGAGAGGGTCTCAATGTCACCCAAACTGTAAAACGAAGCACTCTGTGTTCTCTGACCCTATGTTTGTATTAAAAACAAAAGTAAACAAGAGAATTGAACAGGAAAACATCTTGCAACTAAATAAACCATCAGTAAACACCATTTCAAGTTGGAAGAACTGACACTATTGATCTCTTTTACTGTGACATCACATGCTTCAACTATCTATCACAGAGAACATTTATGAAGTGAAAAATGCAGATACGTATAAAACAGTAATGGATGAACACACAGTAACAAGACACCTGTGTGTCTGAAGAATACAACCTGAGACAAAACAGTAAATCCCTGCAGTAAGATGGTTCTGGAGAACAGACAGCAGACTCTTACCTCCGTCGATTTGACAAGCTTTCCTCGGTCTCGTTTGACACCAGGACATGGCTTGAGCCCCCCTGGCTGGCTTCATGCATAACTTCAATCTATCGAATTGGAGGACAAACAGCATCATATTTACTCGCAAAGACAGTAACTGTCTACTGTGCAACAGCCATACCATTCAAAGCCACACAAGCACTAAGATGGCATCTGAGAATTGTTGATTTGACTCCCAGACGGTGCATTTCATTTGAACCATTGAGCAAGCTGCTTAATTTAAACTGCACATTCGACTGAGCTGTTGATTCTCTGCAGCATTCTTTGAAGCGCTCTGCTGAATGTGCATGATCTGAACCGCAAGCATTCTAAGATGCTCTCATTCTAAGCTGCTCTCTGATGCAGCAGTGTTGCATAGTGGTAAGGAGCAGGACTTGTAACCTAAAGGTTGCTGGGTCAATTCCCCACTGGGGCACTGCTGTTGCACCCTTGGCAAGGTACTTAACCCAGAATTCCCTCAGTAAATATCCAGCCGAATAAATGGATAACATTTAAAAAACTGTAACCTATGTAAGTCGCTCTGGATAAGAGTGTGTGCTAAATGCTAATAATCTAATAATGTAATGTGAAGGACATGAGCAATACATGAGTAATACAATGTGGGTTACAGAACCAAACCAAAGCCTATCATGGACAAGTACACCAACACTGTCCACCACTCATGCTGCTATTGTTTCCAAGTAAGGTTCAGAAATTTAATAAAGACAGAATAAAACAGGAAAATAGAATCCATGTACGCAAAAGGAGAACATGCAACACTAAGGCTCATCAGCGGGGTTTACCAGCAGGCACATTCCTTCTGTGCAACATTAGTGCCATTCGTCAGCTGTCAAGTTGTCAGAGCTAATGAACATGCTTCAAATGGGCCTTGCCTTCTGCTCCTAACAGGACTGTACAGCTGGGGAGTGGGAGTAAATGGCATCCACAGAAACAAGTTTTTCCTTTTCCTGTTTAAAAAAATGTTCCCGCTATCATTGATTTCAGGGGACAGCCACTGATGAGTGTTGATTACATTAACATACTCGAAAACGGAAAGTAAACATGCACAGCCTTGGCAAGCAAGCAAACAGAGGTAAGGAAGTACTGTATGAGGGCTTAACCTTTCATGTGTGGTGGCAGCAGCCTGAATGTATTCAGGTCAGTAATGGTGTGTTTCCACCAAGCAGTACAGTACAGTTCGGTACAGTACGGTACACAATTATTTGTGTTCAAAAAGTTGCGAACCATACCAAAAGAAGCGTACCGTACCGTATTGGTATTTGGTACCCTTCTGTTGGGGTAGCAAGCACGGTGGTATGGTTTGTTTGGAATGGTTTGGTATGGAGCTACACCCACTGCCGTCCGTTGATTGGTCGACAGAGAGTCGTCACTTCCGTGCGACAACATGAATACAAACTAGGGCTGTCTGTCAAGGCTCAGGCAAGGACTCAGGCGCGGACCACGGGAGCTTCGGGTTCCAAGCGTCTATAATAAAATCGTCAGACAGATCGCTAATCAGAAACGGGCAGAGTCGAAAACCGGAAGGCAGTCCGTGGACAGAATGAGGATCGGGAACTGGAGCAGGCAGGGTCGGGAACCGGACAGGCAGGCAATCAGGCGAACGTGGCAAGGTGGCAGGCAAAAACGAGGTCAGGATACGAGCAGGGTTGAAAACAAGAAACACGCAGACAGAAGCAAAAAGCAAACGGCGGGGACGAAACAGGAGACACACTGTGACGAACTAGCAACAGGACAGGGAAAAGCAGGGAAGATATAGGGCAGGGCTGACGAGGGGATGGGAAGCAGGTGTGCAGGCAAACAGGTGGGCGGAGACCGGGCGGGGAGCGGGGCAGGACTAAAACACAAGGAAAACAAAAGCACAACAGTTAAGGAGGCGGAGCACTGACACTGTCAACGTTAATGCATTAACGCTCGTTCGCGATTAATCTGGAAACTGTTGGCAGTGGAGAAAACAAGCCGTACCAGGGTTTACCGTACCAAACCGTTATGTAACGAACCGAACTGTACTGCACTGCTTGGTGGAAACGCACCATGAGATCCTTTCTATGCAAAGTCCAGTGGATTTCAGCATGTCCTACCTTAATGCCACCTTTAGCTTTGCGAATATTTTTCTTCCTGGTGAAATCGGAGTCAGCGGATTGCTTTGGGGTGCTGGAATTCTCTGGTCCCCGACGGTTTGGCACTGGAAGAGAGCAGGGCACAGACATGAGAGGTGGGACATGATCAGATAGATAGATAGACAGACAGACAGATGGACAGATAGACAGATGTGCATCCTACACCATTACTGTGCATGTTTGTCAGATGTGCGCTCACTTTGTCCTTAAATCATTTACACCAGCCATTTGCACTGACTGAACTAGTATGTTCCAAAAATGCAAATAGTTAAATAATATACCATATTGTTAGTCTGTCTCCTACACTACTTACTGATGAGCCTTCAAAACTAAGCGCAACAAGTGTGCTCTGTGGGAGGACTTCACAGTACTTTGCATCAAAACAAACAACAGCGCAGGACATTCACCAGGAAGGCTGAATACCCTGTAACCTGTCTCACATCTATTCAGTGAATGGAGTTTACCTGCAGCTTAGCCAGTGTACATTTGGCTTTGGCTTTGAAGCCAGCTTTCATGGACAGATTTAAAGCCAGCTTTCATAGATGGTTCAATATCAGATTTGAGCCAGCAATTGTACAGCACAAATGGTGCTACTGTCTGACGAGTACACTGGTGCAAAAAAAATGAGGCTCTACATACAGGTACAAACATACAGATTCATACAGAAAATGGATAAATGTGTTTCATCTCAGGTAGTGAAAGCCCTGCTATAACAGTGGCCTTGGTGGTGTGTCCTGAATATTTCAGAAGTAATGTGTAACTGGTACTACTGAGCAAGTGACTTACTGGGACCTGTGGTCCTGGGCGTTTTGGGTGAGGAGCGTTTTGGGGAGGACTCAGGGCGGGGAGCGACAGGCTGTACCGGCCGGGTCTGCTTGGCCGACAGCTTCTTGAGACTGACGTGTCTCCTGTCAAACATCTCCTGCACGTCCTCCAGTCTCTGCAGGGCCTTCTGCACTTTGGCCTGCAGTGAGGAGAAACCTGGGTTTAAAACTGATCAAAATATAAGGCCTGGGTAAAATAAGGACAGCCTGCGGCTTCACCAATTGGTGCAGTCTGCATTTTGCTAGCAGCCGTGGTCGCTGTCAGAATTGCTCTGGCTTTAGATCACAGAGGCTCGCACGGCCAATGGAACTCGGTCTCTAATGGACAGGTGGTGGGGGGCTGATTGGACTGGCTAGAGAGAGTCTGGAGGGCTATACCTTGATGTCAGCGGTGAGGACGATCTCATACTGGTTGTGGAGGTCTTTGAGGCTGTTCAGATGCTGGTCTTCTGCGGTCTCCAGGAACTTCTCAATATCCTGCAGGGCAGCCTCGGCTCCTTCCTGTGACTGACACTTATCCACGGCCTGGGAGGCCAGAAGGTACACGCCCGACTCGCACCAGTGGTTCACCTGTGTGAAGAGCATGTCCCTTCATGTCCCTCTCATAGCACAGTGACACATTAAGGCCACATATAACTGCCAAGCAACCTGTAGGACTGGTCTTTCTCCTTTGCATCTGTTGATTCAGTTAAATGATTTACACTAGACATTACGTCATTACAAAGTCTGAAATACACAAGTAAGAGATGCCACTCAAGTATATGTTCAAGTGGCATTCAAAACGGCTATCTGCATTGTTGTTGAATTTCTGCCTATTATATCTGACCTCTGATCTCTGCATTATATTGCATACATTTCTGAGGGGCTTTGTCTTTATTAATCACTGTTGACAAACCTGAATTCTAGTGATTGCTGCTGTAGTTAAGTTGGCAGATGCAAAATAATATATACGTGGCATATGAGCATGGTCTAATAATATGTTTCCTTGGAAGATGTTTCAATCACCTTGCCACACAAAATATATACTGAGAATATTACATGCAGCTGGCAAAGCATAATTCATTACAACAGAACTCCAGAATGATAAATATTACCTTAACAAATGAATTGCCTACGCTCAACATTGTTCTGTAATGTTTCTCACAGTGACTTGCTGAGGACTTCAGGCTTCACTGTTTGTTTATGGAAGGTGTGTGCAATGGTATGCAAACAAAACATCCTGATCCCTAATCCACACAATTCACTATAATCACACCTATTTTCCCTTTTCTTGATTTTGGCCATGTAACAACATCAGAAAATGTGCTCAGAGAGTCTAGTCCTGGTCCAGCCTGATGTCTGCCTGGAGGTAATGTAAACATGACAAAACCCCCAGCCCCAGGTACAGCTTAATCTGGTAATTTTTTTTTCTCCCCAACACTGTGTCTGATTTCTTTTTGCCCCGACCACATATGTGACGTCTTTAACAATGCATGATTTATATGTATGGCTGGGTGACTTCCATAGCTTATATACTGCACATTATTCATTTACAGTACACTGCTAAGTGTTTACCGAGGCAATTCAGATTAAGAACCTGAAGCCACACTGTATCTAATTGGATCAATATTCACTGCATTCTTTCAGCTATGCTTTGCTGAGCAGCAGGGGCCTCTTAATTAAGGACCGATCCTAAATAATCCAAAATATCTATATACGGCTCTGGTCTTTTCAGATCCTGCTCCAGGCATCTGCATAAATATCTTATGCAAAAATCTAAGTGCTAATTATTTCTTGCAGTATTTCTGTTTTGAGCTTAAGTTAGTACTGTACCACAGCATTTCTGTTAAATCTATGTACTAACCGAAGGCAGCCTGTGGTACTGTGGTTAAACAAAACATCTCAACTTGGAGATCCTTTCAGATTATGTAACAGGTAACCATGGTGACATATTTCCTTTTCTGGTTGATGAAAATAGGGAACAGAAATATCCTAACAGGGGTTTAGTTGATAGATTCTGTCTGATACATTCAGAAGAAGTAGTGCATATCTGTATGCATGTCATGTTGTATTTTTTATATTTTTATAAATGTCTTCATGACTGGTGGTGGTGTTTTCATTTGAAATGAGTCACCCTACTCAGTGTAAATCACTCTGAGCTCCTTTAATGGGATGAAGGGTGCAATATAGATGTGTCGCATTATCATTACTGTCATTCAGTCACAATACTCTCTCATGGCTGTACTGATGAGTCACAGAATCAGGGCTCTAGAGGCAAGCAGTATTTTACCTTGTCTATTCCTTTGTGAATTTCATGTGACTTTGTGAGGATGTCATACTTCTTTTTGGCTCCGTTGGTGAAGTCATCACAGATGCGCCTCAGTTCAACACACTTGGGTCGAATGGAGTCGACAGCATAGTGATTGCTCTGGATCAGCTGGTCACCGTGCAAAGCATGCAGCTGGGCCTTTTCCAATGATTCCTACGAAAACCAGGGCATAGAAGAGCATTCATAGTAACAAATTACCCAGGAGAATCTGCAGGAGCATTTCCAAATTGCCGTAGCAGAACTCCCTGATAATCGCATTCTGTACAATTCTAAAAAGAGCACTACAATGCCTCAACCATTCCTATCACATAAGACAAATATGCTACAATTCTGTCCAAGTCAAGGTGGTAATGAATATTTGTGATTTGCCCACAAATATTGCCATTAGATATCTTTTATCTTTAAAAATATTACCATGGAACAAAAACGAAAGCCACCATATTATGGGTTTATTGTGTTTTTATTGATGAAAGTGGCTTCAATATGTGTATCTAAAAGAATGAGAAGAGAATGGCAAAGTGGCTTGAAGTAGCTATTAACTTTAATACAGCCATGTTGACAAAATTCCACAGCTCAAACAAAGAGTGGTTTAGGGTATGGAGTGCAGAGTGCTCACCACCTTATTTAAATGGTGCACAACCACAACAGCATCTATGTCTTTGCAATGTTGTAGTATTTCTCTTAGGTATGTGGTAGACTTAAAATAGGGCATCCTTCATTGCATTACATGTATTGAAACATGTGCGCACTAGTACTTCAGTACTGTGTAAGGGGCAGAAGCATGTTTTAACATGGTTACTTGTGTCCTGTACATACTGTCCTTCATGATACTTTATTACATGCAGTTTGTACTCACTCTGTGTAAGTTGCTCTGGATAAGATGTAAGTTGTATGATATAAGACAGCATTTTTCAAGAATGGCAGATAAATAAATTGTTTTGTATAGTACTTCTTGAAAAAAAACAACTCAATATTGTTTATCTCAGGAAAATGACTAGAAGGAAAACCCTTACGACAGAGAAAACACACATCTGCTTTGTCCAGACAGTGAGACTCTCTCATATGACAGATTTAATACTGGTGCAATGATAGTTTATTTAGTTTCTCATTCTCTTTAAAAATGTATATAAAACATCAAGAATCAGCAATGTTAACAAGAGATTAAAGGCTAGGTATCTGAAAAAATATCCATCATCTATGCATGCAGTACCAACGCACTAAACATGAGCACACAGAGATACAAAAACAGGTGTGTGATGTTGCTTCATTTTTGAGATGTGTTTGTATGTATAGCAGTCTGACAGCACTGACCTGGGCTTTCTCTTCTAAGGCCTTAAGCTCTCTCAGTAGCTGCTCTATGCGGCCTACACAGTCTCCAATATCCGAGAAGGCGGCCTGACTTTCCATCAGACTGTCCAGGGACACTTTCACCTGAGGAGGAACATGCAGACTCAGCACATATAGCACAAAGGCTTCCCCAGCTCTTAGTTCAGCTTTCTTCAAGGCCCCATGGTATCACTTTTAACTCTCCCATGGCCATCAAATGCATACGTTCTCATGGACAGACGCATCCGAATTAAAACTCACTTCTCTGAAGTCCTGTTCAAAATGGCGCAGCTGCAAACACTGTTCCAGCTTCAGCTGGTGTTTTGACCAAAACTGTTCAAAAGCATTTTCTGTTTCATCCAGCTGGGCCAGCAACCTGAAACAGACACAGCTGAAGTGTTGCTCTCTCTGTTTGTTAACTTATTCCATTTCGATTTTCCAGGGGAGACAAGTGAGATATATTGCGTATAATATACAGGAAAAAGCAACATATTTTACTGACACATACAAGGTATTTACATAATAATCCTAAAACCTACACTGAAATGGTGCCTGCACCTGTGTATTGGATATTCTCTTGATTCACTGTTCTAAAACATTGTAAAAGGTGCAGGATGATGCCTTGACTGCCATTATTTACTTAACAGCATAATTCATTTCATTTAAAATGTACAAGAAGAAACCATACCTATATGGAAGCTACCTATCAAGATAATAGCATTTTCCAACACAGACAAGTTCATACACAAGAATTTGAACATGTTGTGTGTATACAGTGAGACGGTTTCACTTACAGCCAAAATCCAACAATAACAAACCTTTCCACAGTTGTCAGATTCTCAGCTTCATCAGGGTTAAGTTTGTAAGTGACATTTTTTGCTGCTTGTTCTTTGATGCAGGAAAGCAGAGTAGTTCCTTGTTTCATGGCAAGTCTAAGTTCATCCTGTCAGACATCCATGACACAGACATGAAAATAAACCAGTGCATGGTGCTGTCATATGCAAAACCACTTGCAAATGTTTCAGCTTATGTCAACTATTTTCAATATGCCACTATCTTTATCAAGTCACATAACAATACACATCTGATGTTTACTTCATCTACTGCAAATAATTCTATTCTGATGTTTACCAGATCTCACAAGTCCAGAGTAAAGGCCTTTGCACACCAAGTCCGTGTTTTTCGTCCGAAATTGGCGCACGTTTAAAAATAAATACGATCTCACGTTGTGTCAATCACGTTTACACACCGACACCAAAGCTTTCGTCCGTCATTAAAGTTTTCGGAACAGGTTCGATTCTCTGCGTTTTCTCGCATCCGTCAAAAGCCTTTGACCACTCAGTTTGATGGAACAATTTAAAGGAATCTCAAGAGGGTGTAAACACTGTGCATGCACGAACCAGGCAATTAAGCACGACTGGATCCGGGACCTCAGCACAGCCTCGAAACACAATTATATCAGCTCTGGCAGAAAAGTGTGATAAACAGACTGGTCACAGTACAACTGTTGACCATGATACTGTATGTTGCAGCGTTTTGAGGCTGTGCCCTGAATATAACTTCGGATCCAGTCGAAACTTTTCTGATGGCACAATTTGGATTGCCTATTAAACTCATGAAGTGTGTGTGTGTGTGTGTGTCCCGACATACTGCCAGCCGCTGCTCAGGATCAATTGGATCGCAGAAATTGGTGGTCTTCTTTTTAATGTGTGGTTCCAATGTAGCAGCATATCAAACTGTACCACTGACATCATGAAATAGACCTGGAAACGATCAGGATAATTCCGCAGCTCCTTCATCAGCAGATGAAACTCTCCTTCCTCTTGACGCATTCTCAGGATTGGATGGACGCAATATTTTCTTTTTCTTTTTCTACTTTCAAGAAAGGACCACAAAATCATCCTCACTGCTTGATGATTCCATTTTGTCTCGTACTGCGAATTTTCACAACAAACACAATAATAAAACGCATTGGACTCAGTGTGCAAGATTTCTGTGTGTAACGATTTTTATCAGATGACAGATTAAAAAAACACATACTAAAAATACAGACTTGGTGTGCAACGGCCTTAAGTACTGGTAATTCTTCCAAATAATGCATTATGTGACCCATCACGGTCTGCAATAACATACAATAGTGATAACAAGATTCTAACCAAAGATAGCCAAGCCACTTTGTTTGCAAAATATATCAGAAACCTGACCCCTTCAAAGCATGGAAAATCAAATTCCCCACAGTCAAAAACAATGAGACCACAAACCAGGAAACCAGAGGTAGCCGCTATCACCTACCTTCAACTTATCATGCTTTTCTGTGTGGGCATCCAACAGATCTTTGGTGCACTGCACGTCATTGGGCAGCTCGGTCTCTGCAAGATCCGTCCCAAATTTCTGCAGCATCTGGGCTGTGGTCTTCACCGTCACTGCAAAGTTCTCTATGGCCTGCAGAGCCCCAGGGAAGACACAATAGTGTGCAGCCATATGATCACTCCCACTGTTAATATCACCTTTGAGAGGCTATGTTTCCCATATAGGCCACCCAGTGCAAGCCTCCCTGCCTTTAACATTGTATACTTTTGTATTGTAGGCTGTCCATCATAGTTCATACGACTGGGACATTTTAAGCGGCACAGGCATCTATATCTGTGATCATTCCCAGCTTATCTATTATTGACTGGAAATGATGGCCTCCCTTATCAAATCCTCTATAATGTTGATTGCCTAACATTTTCCACATTGCATTAATTGAGCTATTGATGATGCGTACAGCAGGTCAGGACAGATAGGAGAACCTACTCCCTTAAACGTGACATTATGACAGGTGACTCACTGTTCGATGATGAATCCACTGACTGTGGCAGTACTCCAAGTTTCCACCCAGTTCACATGTCAGTTGAGCCTTATCAATGTACCCATGTAAGTCAGACAGGGAGTTGAGCATAACAATCTAGAAAACAGGAAGGAACAGGAAGGGGAACACATAAAAGTAAGTATGGCAAAATGGTAAAAAGATATTTTATGATTCATTAAAATAGTCTCTGTGACACCATCACAGCCGAACAACAGTCAGATACATCTCCCATTTAGCATTTCAGAGTGTTGGAACCATTTGCAACTTTGCCACACAACTGTGATACCCGTGAATTTCAGATAGTGTCTGGCATTGCGTGCATAGTGGTTTTGTGATCAAACAGATAAAACACAGATAGATTTTTTGCTTTTCTCACGCTTATTTTCTCACACTCATTCGTTTCTCTTTACCTAGAAACAATATAATCAAATAAACTGCTACTCATATTCAAATACTCCAAATGCAATCTAAGGGGCCTGTGTCAGAAACATTTAGTACCAATAACAATACCTGCTGGATTTTAAAATCTCAAGTGTTCCTTATTTTAGATCACTAATTCTGTCAATGCTGTTTATTACCTGTCTGGTCTTGCAAAGAGATCAAAAGGCCATTTTCACCATAGCTAATGTCTTCTGTTACATTTTTATCCCAGGAAGTAGAACACAGACCAAAAGAGGTTGATTTCTCACCTAGGTTGGGCTAGTTGGTGTAACCCCACCACGTGCATATATAATTACCTCTCTTTCCTGGGGTCCTGACGAGAACTCCAAAAAATTCTATGTTGTATTTGTATCTCTGGTAACAAAATTTCTGACAACAAAATAACCTTATGGAACTCATCTACTTCATAACCCATTTGTTATACCTGTTCTTGTGTTTAACATAATCTGGAAAACACAAAAGCACGGGAAGAAGAACACATAACAGTAACCATGGCAGTATGGCAAAAAGATTCATTAAAACAGTATTTGTTACACCACAGTGTGAGAGCAGTGAGACACCATCCCCCATTTGGAATTCAGAGTGACAATGCTGAGTGCTGGAACCATCTGCAACTTTGCCACATTCCTGTGCTACCCATGCATTTCAGCCAGCTCAATGTCTGGCATTGCGTGCACAGTGGTTTTGTGTTAAGATCAAACAGATGTTTTTTTTTTCCATTTCTCCTGCTTAACCATCTTAAATTGAGTAAGTTCTCTTCACCTTGAAACATTATAGCTGAACTAACTGCTGTTCATACTATGAACCTAAATTTTTTAACGCAATCCAGGGGGCCTCTGTCAGAAAGAGTCAGGGCCAATAATAATAGACATGGGACTTTAAATGCTTAGGTGGCCTTTATTTTTGATCATCATTAGCTCTATCTATTACAACTACTTTAATTATTAGCCGTTTGTTATTACAAATAGAAGTCTGTGCACGTCATTATCTATCTGTTATACCTGCATTGAATTAATAATTCTGTATTAAGAATAAAAAATATTTATAGTAGGACAAATCCATGCCCCTCTGGTCAGGCATATGTATAATAGCAACAGTAACTTACAACTGCATTTCATGAGGCCATAATTAATGTTTAAATGGAGTTTTAAGTATCTGAAAAGTTGCGACATCAAGCAAGAGTGGTATGTGTAAGGATATTAAGTCCATCAAGATTTAGATCTTGCTGACACTTTGACATTATGCAAAATTGCATGCAGTGGACATGCAGCAATAATATGACAACAATCATTTTCAGATGAGTGTGCTCAACAATACAGCATGCATAAAATGCAGCTGTTGTGACTGGTATACTGATTGGTTGGGCTAATAAAAAATTTTCGTAAATCTGATGTGAGATAACTGGGAATTGTACACCAGAAGGAGATCAAAGATGTTCATTGTGATGCCACGTCAGAACACACACACAAACACACACACAGGTGAATTCCTTACAAGCAAACGAGCAACATGTGGGAGAACAGCTGGAAGCATGCTTACCGGTACCTTCATTTTAAAGTCATCACGGTGCAGTCGGATGCCAATATCAGCGAAGGCTCTCTGGATAAAGCGGGAAGGTCGGAGAACAAGGACCAGCTGCAGATTTCCTGGAAACGCCCCCTGCAGGGCGTAAGCATAGCTAGTGTGTGAAAAATGGTTTAGCTGAAACCACACACACTTCTTTGTGACATAAAATCCATTCTCAGCCCTGTGCCCTGTGAACATAACCTCTCAGTGAGCTCTGCAAGAGATCCCAGTATGGCCTCACCAATTACAGTACACACTCCTGACAATGCTGTGATATGTGCCCATCCATGATGAAAGTCAACACGCGAGGGCGAGCTTCTTGTGATGAGTTCACCTACCGCTATCCGTGCCAGTGATGCTTTCACCGAGCTCCATTTGTCTCTGCGCCGGTCTATGATTATGATGAAACCAATGCTAGCTGCATCCAGGCTAGGAATGGGGAGGTGAAAACAGCATGCAGTCAGTGGAACTGTTACAGTTAGCATGTTTTCCACCTGTGGATCAACTGCCTTTCTAGAAGATCAGCTCCAGCCTAAGTGCAAACTCTTTGTCATGAACACAGAGCAACCACAGGGTGTATTACATGACCCTTTGCAAAGCTGGCTAGTCAGGAAGATGAAAAGCAAGAGAATATGATCACTTTTGGAACAGCAAGAACAACATAAAACAGAAGGGAATCTTTTGCAGACAGTTGTGAGGCTTGACATTTCCTGGTAATGGTTGACAGTTATTTTGGTCACCAACATCCTTGGTGTCTTTCACATCACTCCTTTTCCCATTTAATGACTGGAAACAAACAATTCAATATTCATTTTTTGTGAACTGGAGGTACGTACCGGCGCAGAATTTTACATTCAATGCCATGTCTCCATGAAAACATAAAGACACAGTGTGGTCTGTGTTGTAAATCTTTCAGATTGTTGTGCAACCATAAAATTTCTTTTGAAAAGCATGTGACTTTGCTGACAACTAGAAGTCATAAACATTCTCTTTGTAGACAACTTCAACTGCACATTCGTAATTGTATGAGGTCACTAAGCCCAGACTCCATATAATGGCAATGTGCTTTCTTGATAATTCTGAGTGTCCCTTTCAAACAACTGTCTTTTCTATTTTTTTATGCTTGACCCTTAATTATGAATAAGGAATTTAAACTTTTGTGGTAGAATAAATAAATAGTATTGCAGACAGAAAAAGGAGATACTATCCTGTATGTGCAGGGCATAACGTGTTACGTGGAAATGAATGTCACATCCAATCCTGCGAATAGTGTCATATGATACATATGACATAGCTGGGGTGATATCATGTGACACTGTTGGTGGGGCTGAAAGTAACATTCACTTCTACACAACACACTGTAACAGGACCAGGGGAGTGGCTCCATTCCCCGGTGGCCTGGTACCAGGCCACATCAAGCCCGACCGCAGCCACACAGCTGTTGCCAATGAACTCTCTCCTGGCTTATTTAAGGTTCCTCAACCTTAATTTAAGGTACCATTGAGGCAAAAGTGTAGAGGGAGTGAGTAGTGTTTTGAATGAACTGATAACTGAATTTGCATGCTGAATAATTTTGTATGAGAAACTGCATTGGTGTCTGATTTACAATTTACAATTTACAATTTGGTATTTTGCAGACGCTTTTAAACCAAAGCGACTTACAATTAGTGCATCAATCTGGTTTGGCTAACTACCTCATAAGCAAAAGATCCTGGATGGTGTCTTACCTGCTGACTTGGATTTGTTTGCTACACTGGGAACCAGCTTAGCTTCCCAGTAAAAGATATGGATTTGTGCAGGCAGGCTCCCAATGGAGTTGGGACGTTTCTTTTTCTTTTTACCTTTGTTTTGTGCCATTGCTGTGGGCAGTACATATCTGTCACAGTCCTTTTTGTATTACCTTGTGTTTGGTCCCTCATTTTATTGCACAACTCTGTGCCTCACCTCTGGTTCCATCACAACATATAGATAAAGTCTGTCATGTATAATGTACAGTGTATTACGAATACTTACGCAGTCATCATGCAATTTTTATGTAGGTTTTATGTATGATTCACATACAATGTGACGGAAAAGTCACTTCCTTAATTCAACACTCAAAATTAGAAGAAAATTCATGGTGGCCATATGGAATCTGGGCCATAGGTTAGAGATGATCTGAAACTGACTAGTCAGATGACGCTGATTTTGAAATGACAGCTTCTTGAGTTTCCAAAACATGTCAAGGGATTAAAACGAAATGTTTCTTACCTGGGGATGCTGGTCAGATATGTGATGACATTGAGGAAATCTTCATCCGGTAGGTCACTGAAGCCAGAGTACTCTGGGAATGTGATAATAGGGGCTCCATCTTTTCCTCTTCCACCTAAACAATAAAATATTTGTCATGATTGTCTTCAGTTATGTTATGTTCTGTTCTGCCAAGACTTAAAACTTGAATTAACCTTACTGCCTTCACCCATTTTTTATAGGTTAGTGTTACATAGAGATAGACACAATAGTGGTTTGTGTGAGAGGGACTGCACACAAAGGGTTACACAGAATTCAGTGTTCAGCACACTTTGGTTAAAAATGGGAAATTTTCATGTGTCCATGTCAGGGAGAGGGGCTGTCTTAGTGTTTCAAATCCATTTAATTTCTGCACTTTGAAACACCACTAGATGGTGATGTTGGGCTTAGTAATGCTGACAAATTCAGCTTGAGAGAGAAATGTTGAAAAGCACATCATTGAGATAGCTTCCTTATAAAGTTGTCATGAAATATGTATTATGCATTATGTGAAGAGCACCTTCCTTATTATATTACACTACATTTTAAAGAATTAAAATTATATCAATATTACTAATACTATTAATAATTGACAATTAATGTTAAACTACTTTTATAATACTTATATTAAAGAATATATATGTAGTGTTTATATCGGTAAGTTTAAACTAAGTCAAACAAAGTCAGCGCAATGTTACCTACTGTGGGGTGTTGTATACCCACAATACAATCAGACAGGTACAGAAGCAAAACTAGCAAAAATTGAGTAAGATCCCACTTACTTTCTATCACATACATATCTGAAAGGAATACTGTACCACTGCCCAAAAAGTCTGTCATTCCATCCTTCTAATTCTTCCTCTTAATTAAAAAAAAAAAAAAAAGTTCCACTGGGACAGGGCTGGCGTTGGGGGTAGGCCAGACCGGCTGTGCCCGCTCATTTGAACTCTTTGCACGCTTACGGCGGCCCCGCCCTCACATATAAACCTATTTGCATGAGTTTAAGATCTCCGGCCCCACGCCGGAAATCCGGCGTGCAGAACTTTAGATCAGGCAATAAATTGTAACTGCTGTAAACGGCCTCTGATATTACCAGACCGGAACGCAATTTTATGAAAAACAATCACTGACCTGGTGTTTTTTCCCGATGAGTTTTAACCAATGGTAGCCTGTTTAGGCGACGTACTGGCACAAGAGCACTTTCTGTGAGGCGGTGCCAGGAAGTATTTGCGGGACCGTATCAGTTGATTACTGCACAATGGGCTAGCATGCATTCAGTAGATGAAGCATGGAAGCGAACTTGTGAAGGTTGGCGCAGACACAAACACAATAGAACGGGGTTGAAAAATAAATGGCGATAGGCTTAGTTAGATGAAAACGGTAATGACGGACAAACGATAGGCGTATATTGTCACAAAGTAAACGAGCCCGGGAGCTGCTGTGCATCGTGTGTCCAAAAAAAAAAAAAAAAAACAGCGGCAAGCGGCCATGCGGCAAAAAGTGTTGTTTCGGCATGATACAGATCGCTCACACAAAGCAGCTGTTCGGGCTCATAGACGTCAACGTTGCCGGGAGCTGTGACCACTAGCTGCTGCCACTTCATCCATCCAAGACCGCGTGTGCAATCATAAAGTCCGCATTTATAGCGGAACATGACCTGTCTTTCAGGATAGCGCCAGCGCTAGTTGACCTGTGCAAAACATCACAGGACAGAACTGCACTCTACAAACTTAGCGTGTGAAATAGCCTACACAGACCAGCTACCTATCCACTAACGACACTGCCTTGTCACATTAGGCAATGTTTAGCCCACAAGCTGTCAAAACAGATGTTTTCACAGAACGTTGACGAGTTCACAAACCGCAACAGGGACAGAATGTATTGAGAATGTATGTATTGGTCCCATTCTATGATGATGACTTGGACAAAGTTGTAACACAGCATCTTGTTGCCTCTAAATGGGAAGTTCACAATCACTAAACTTTAGCATTATTTAAGCACAGTAATGTGGCGTGGCAGACTTCAGAAATGAGTACAGTGCAACAGAAATACAGTAACATTTTTGTTAATTGGCATATATTAAATGTCTATCTTTGTCTACACATCTATCTTATCCATTTATGTACAGTAAAAAATATGTTTAGGTTTACGGCTTATACATCACCGTTCTCTGGCTGATATTTCAACAAACCCTGACTCAGACAAAGAAATGGTATAATATTGAATGCTATCATGCAGGGCCATTCTACACCTTTAAATTTAGATGTTCTCAGCAGAGGAAGGATCAAGGGGACCCTCCGTTCATTAACGCATGAACTAATGCCCTGGACTAATTTCCAGGGCATTAGTCTTTTCCCACACCACTGTTTGACTTGCACAAGGCAGTCTGATTTTTACTTAAATGCCCCGCGGCTGGGTGCTCCTTTTCTTCACACACTTTCTCCTCATTCCTGCTGATGGTTTCAATAAAAAGCTGCATCTGAGTTCACTGAGCTCTCCTCTGAATATTCCTGGATCTTTCCAGTGTTGATCCTGAACACAGCACCTCAGCAAGAGACCATAACCCAAGGATCCATCAACACCCATGACTCTTCATTGATTTATACAGAACAGCTTTCCAATTTGCCAGCGGTCTATCCATGCTACCCGTCCTGTCTCGACAAGCCCCTTCTGATTGGGCAGACAAAGAGAACTGCCAGGACAAGAGCCCATTTCTGTGGGACCCCTTTAGAGCACCCTGCCTCCACAGTGCCTGCCTCATTCAATTCTATTTCCTGTCCCTTCTCTGCCAACTGCCACCCTTCACCAGGACACCTCACCTCTCACTCACCCAACGTGACACTTCCAATTAAGTGCGGATGGCAAGATCTATACTGACCTTCTCCCATACCGCAGGGCGTCCCCATCTGCCTCTTACTCTGAAGGAAGAGCATGTGACTTCCAGGTTCCTGGCTCTAAATTAGAGCCATGAGAGTGAGCCCACAGAGAGAGAGACCATAGAAAGCCCTCTTGCAGGAATCAGTACCTTGCTCAGGGAGTTCTATGGAGTAATTATTCCTTCTTAATATTAGATGTAGCCTGTACTCACAACACACACACAAGCAGACACACATACAAATGCACACACACACACGCACCATTGGCATGACCTGACTGACACCAGTGACGTAGGGGTTAATGACTGTCACCTCCCTCATCATCTGATCATCCATCCTGAGAAGAGGAAGAAACATCTACAGACTGGCATCCACATTTTGATGTGTATTTTAAATCCAAAAGCGCTGATCTGCCTGCTTCTCCTGCAGCATACTTACATAACCCCAGAATTTGGTTTAGCTGGTATAACTTGGCAGTGGAGTCTCTGGCGGTTTGACATGAGTGGGAGAGAATGAGAACAATGTCTCTTGTGGAACTGGTGATAGTGGCTGCAGGGGCCTTCCCACCAACTACTACCAACTCCACATGCTAACTAAGCTCTGCCCCCCCCCATCCCCCCTTCTCTCTCTCTCTCTCTCTCTCTCTCTCTCTCTCTCACTCTCTCACACACACACACACACACACACACACACAAACACATACACACTCACTTCAAAGTGTTAAAAGCTTCATAAGAGCTCAATACAACAGACAGGCAGACAAAGAGAGAATCTGATCAGATACTGCAACAGTTTTATAGAGAAGTCTCATGTCACATTGCTTTGCCAAATCATTTCAGGTTTGGCTCTATCTCAATGGTTTTTGCACTTTTACAACTAGGACATCAGTGCCTGTTGTAACCTTATAATCTTTCATCTCTAGGGAAAGTATTGTTTGAAAGCAGAGGAAAAAATTAAAAGGGGAGAACACTTATGGCCAGTCTTTTCCTCATGAATTTTACCTGTCTGAAGACTGAAAGCCATGAACTTCACAGCTGTCAAAATTTATGGATTTAATTTAACATGATGCAACATTAGATGGAGGTAACCAAGGTGTTAAATCTGTGCCGCTCATGTAGGTTCCTGAATTTTATGATAGACTTCCTGGATCCAGGACTTCTGAGATTTTATGACAGAATGTAGAAATGCACAAGTCCCTGAATATAAACATTATCACATTATCCTTACTAACCAAATGTGCTTTGGTTTTTCAAAATATACCAACCTGCCTGAGAATCAGTTATGACTGTTATATGTCTCAATGTATAATATGTCGGATGGTTGTTCAATTTCTAGTGGTAAGGGGGGAGGGCACTGCATGCTAATTAATGTGTTTATATGCAGACATTAGCCCAATACACCAGATGCTTCAGCGGCAGATTATATCAACTAGAATAATCAAAAACAGGATTAGCAGTCATGCATTCATTGCAACATATTATAATCTAGTGTCATTCGAACTCCAATAGTATGTGTCTTGTTTAAATATTCTACAATGGCATGATACACACAATACACATTTCTAATGCATACTGAGTGCATCTGTACTCACTCTTTATGTTTTTTACCCAAAGAAGTTATTTCATCTTAATACATTTGTTTTTTTTTTTTTTTTTTTTGCTTTGTTTTAAACTTTGAATTGTTTGTAAGCATTTTAGGCAGTCAACATAAACTTACATTATGACTAAGCCCTTTATGAACAAACATTGATTTATTCAGTTTGAAAATGAATGTCCTCTTTCATAGCACATAACCACATACTCAAAGAATTCTAACAGAAGTCTCATTTCATTTTACTGTCCAGACTTTGTACAGTAATTAAATTTCAGCCTATTGTGACACAAGGGGAGATGTGATTGAGGGCCTTTACTTCCCCCACCAGTGGCTTCACCTCTTCCCCAGCTCAAACCACGCCTTCCCAGTGGACACACCTGACAGACCTTTAGGCTGATTAACACCAGATAAAGGGGAGTCCTCTCACTTGTTCTGGGTGTTTGAGTGAGGAGGATTTGCTGTTTGCTGAGCAATGGAAGTGGTATGCAAAACAGAATTTATATTAGTGTATGACCTTGCTTGGGGGAGAGCCTGACTTTTGGATTCCCCCTGTTGGACTTTTATGCCTAATTTTTCCCTTTTTGTTCCATTAAACACCCAGCGTTTACACTGCAGGGACCATATTTGCTGTGGTCTTATGATATTATCGCTTATGTGCTGGCACTTTGAGGCTCGACCTCTCACCATGTTACACTATGCTTTCTCAACCAGCTTGCTCTTTGTTTGCTTACTATGTTTTCAATGTAGTTTTTATTCAGAGAATCTGATCTGTTATTCATTTCAACGTGCGAACAGAACACTGGACAGAAAGCTTGATTTGGTTTCCTGTGAAATTGCTCACAGTGGCACAGAGACTTCCTTAAGAAGTAGGAACATATCACAGACAGCCTTTGAAAACAAAGTCTTATATGCACATATGCATTTTGAGGAAATGGGGACAGGGTTGGAACTACCTGCCATATAAATCCACAACACCCTGACTTTGAATTGGGTATCTCTTCAACCTCCTCAAATTCTCCCATGTTACTCCCCTGCTTAAATCCCACCACTGGCTTCCTGTCGCTGCCAGGACCAGATTCAAGACCCTGACCCTCGCCTTCTCTGCAATCAACAGGACAGCCCCTGCCTACCTCCAAGAACTCATCCAGCCCTACACCCCAGCCCGACCCCTGCGCTCAGCAACTGGACGCCTCGCTCCTTGCATGGTCAAGGCAGGAGGTGCTTGTTCTGCCAGACATCGGCGTTTCACCTACATCGCTCCCCAGTGGTGAAACAAACTCCCTGTCCTGCTACAGACAGCTCCTTCACCCCATTCCTTCAGACGGGGCCTGAAGATGCACCTCTTCAGACTCTACCTGGACTGACCTAGTACACAATTGCTGTGAGAATGTATTTTAGCAAATATATTTTTTTAGTTCTATCAATTTAAAATATTTGAATTGTTGCTGTATATTGTAATTCTGATTTGCAATTTGAAATTTTGCAATTGCAATTGTATATGCAATATTTCTTGGGCTGAACAACATATTTCTCAATATATTACAATATATTTTATTTCCAAATATTTTTAAACAAGGCTTGATGGCAGGTTAAATCACTTTATCATGTGTGTCCAACAACACCTCTGACTAAAGAGGGGTGCTTACTCATATGTATAAATCTAATATGTAAAAGATGAAAGGTTTTAGTGGGTTGACAACTTTCAAGTGCAAGGTAAAATATGATGCTTCAGTGTTTATGTAGCTGTCTTGGTGCTGTCAGTCTTATAAATGCATCATTTCAAAATTCTGGCTTGCAGTCTGGTCTGCTTCCACTCTTACATTGCATTCAGTGAATTGAAAAGGTTTTGAAATCAACCACATGTTAAAACTTGTCTAGTTTTTCCATGTGCAAAACAAGCTGAAATTCAGTTAAAATAGTAAGATTCCAAAAATAACTTTCACAGGCTGTGCAAGCACACACATAAAATGACCCCCAATTATACATTTCCACAGCAACTAAGTAAAATGTGTGTTCAATTAACTGCTCCAGAACCTTTATGTACTAAAATCAATAATAAATGAATTGTAAACTTTTGGCCAGGGGAGGGGGATTTACAGGGACATTTAAAAGGTTGTTCATCAAATTTTTGTGCATAAGAAAATTACTTCACAAATATTTGTTAGCCCAGTAAGCCTCAAAACAAATATCTCCTTACTGCACAAAGCACAGAGTCCCTTGAATGCTATCAGTAAAATTGTACTGCCTTCACCTGGTGAGGAAATGGCTAGGCTGTAATCTAATATAATGCTGTTGTGATGGAACATAAGACCACTACACAGCTACAAGATGTACTGGAAAGGGAGCAATTAGACTGTACACACTTCCAGTATTTAAGGCTGAGTTTAAACAAAGACCAATGCATTTGTCCAGGGTAAACCAATTTTTAAAATTATCAGGTAAAATGCCTTGCTATAAAACATGGATTTATGATTTTGCCATTCATTAATCAATAATTAATCTCTCATGCAGATGTAGAAATGCTACTGAGAGGTTTACCTGAGAGTACGGCGAACTGCCTATGAAGCTGCTCAATGATGTCGACTGCCAGCAGGGGCCTGATCTCCTGCTGCATGATCTCGTCTGTGGGAGAAGAGAAAGAAATTTTTAGGGATAGTTCATTTAGTTCACAGACCGGTTCAGAGGTCATAGTCATAAGCAATTACTACCAAAGGAGTTATGTCCACAGGAGGTCAGAAATAAACGCTTGAGCCAAGATTAATGCTACTTCATCATACATAGAATGAAGATGTATGAGAAAAAGGCTTCACTGTGACCCTGCTTTTTAACAGAGCTGTCCATATCCCCAGCAAATTCAGCAATTCTGTATGGTCATCCTGTCCAGTCAAGCCTGCCCTTTTGTGGAAAATTCAATTAAGTCAAATCTTACATTAAGGTCACAAACTCAAAGAAATCTCTTTTTTTTCCACACAGAACAGCTATTCACTGCACTGTTCTTAAATAAATGAAGGTCATTATATATGCTAGGGGGCACTTTCATTCCCATAATTCTTTGCTGTAATATTCTGGGTCACCCCAAAGTACAGAAGCCATGCACTGAACTTACATACAAACAAAAGACCCCTTTGTCTCCTGGCATAAAGGATTGCATTAAAATGGACTACACTTTACTAAAAGCTGGATACCCTGTGAAGGGACTCACCACCAGGCTAATTATAGCACAAAGAGCTCCACACAGACCAGATTGTAAAAGCTGAAGTCGTATTTCCACAGACACCGAATAGACACAGAGACACCACGCTCACTCCCTGCGATTTTCAACGATCAAACCCACAGACAAACGCAAAGAGTGATGATTACAGATTAGTCTGAGGAATTGCTTTTCATTCCCATCATAATACGGTGGCCTGTGGGAGAAGGGAGGGCCTGCACTTGTTTCGCAAACACATAAGGTTGTCAGCACTCAGGACAGAACAGACCAGTAAACAGCCTGCTGTGATCATATATGATGGACAAGAGATACAGTGCCTTGAAAAAGTGTTCAGCCCCTAACCCTTTTTTCACACAAATGATTTCCACAACCAGAGATTTTGACTGATTAGACTGAGATTTCTTGTTTGTGAATCATTCAATCAACAAAGAAATAAAATTATAATCCATTAAAGAATAAAAAATCAAGAACTGAAATGTCAACAATTAATAAGTATTCATCCCCCTTCTTTAGTACTTGGTTGAGCCACCTTTCACAGCTATTACAGCCATCAGTCTTTTCGGATAATCCTCCATTAATTTTGCATAACATGATGGAGCAATATTAACACATTTCTCCTTGAAAAATTGCTTAAGACCAGGTTAGTTGGGGAGTGGCAGTGGACAGAAATTTTGAGGTCTTTTCACAGATGTTTGATGGGGTTAAGGTCAGGACTCCGACTGGGCCACTCAAGGATGTCCATTTTCTTCATTTTAAGCCAATCCAGTGTTGCTCTGGCAGTGTGCAGTGTGTTGTTGTCCTGCTGAAACACACTTCCTCCCTAGTTTATACTTTCTGGCAGATGGGAGTAGATTTTTATCCAGAATCTCCCTGTATTGTACAGCATTCATCTTCCCATCAATCTTGAACAGATTACCAGTCCCTGCTGCTGAAAAGCACCCCAATAACATGATGCTACCACCAGGGTATTTCACTGTGGGGATGGTGATTTCTGGCTGATGCGCAGTGTTATCTTTACACCACACATACCGCTTAGTGTTTGAGTCAAAAAGTTCCACATTAGTCTCATCAGACCTTCTGCCATATCTTTGTAGTATTTTCTAGGTGAAGATTTGCAAAGCCTTTACGGGCAAGCATGTGCTTTTTTTCCATCAAGGGCTTCTTCCTTGCCACTGTTCCATAAAGGCAATAGCTGGAGATTGTTGACCCATGGACATCATTTTCAGTTGCAGCCGCTGACTTCTGTAGCTTGGTTAGATACAGTTGGCGTCACAGTAGCCTCTCTGACAAGTGCCACTCTTGTTTGGTGACCAGGTTTAGGGGGCAGCCTGCCCTGGGCAGTGTGGCTGCAGTTCCATATTTCTTCCACTTCTGTATGATGGACTGTACTGAGCTCCGAGGTTTGTTCAGTGCCTTTGGATTGTTCTTGTATCCTTTCCCAGATTTGTGTTTCTCCACAGTTATATCCCTCACTTGTTACGAATGGTCTTTTCTCTTCATTTTGGTTTGTTAAAAAAAAGTCAACCATACTGTTTGACCTTCTAGAGAGGGAAGGTATTTACGCTCATGAAGTAATTCAAAATAGGTGATCCACTACCTACACAGGTGGAGACCATCAACAAATTGGATGAGTTTATGAAACAATATCTTGCACCTGAGCAAGGTTAGCCTTTTCTGACATTTTTTGATGTTTCTTTTGGTTTGTCATGATGTACAATACTGTGTAGATGTACATCAAAACTTACTTTAATATATTTTCAATTTGGAATCTGAGACAATAAATTGTGAAAACAGTATTTGGGGCTGAAAACTTTTTCAATGCACTGTATGTTGTCATTTACGGCAACCAATGCAAGTTAACCGTTGTGCTTCCGCTCAGGTGGTTGCTTGTTTTCACAGAGATCCACACGGTGGGAGAGTGACCTGGCAAAAACTTTGCACTTGCTCATGCTGTCCCCTTGCACACGAGCACAGAGCATGCAGCCAAGTGGGCTTAAAGGAAGGAGGACCTGCGTCAGGAGCATGTTCAGCCTAGATCTTATCTTCTTCTCAAGGAATCAGAGCACCTGATGGTAATGTCATTATAATAACTGTCATGAACCTGACAGAGAGGTCACAGAGTCCATTCCCAGAAGGATGTTAAGAGGACATCACAGCTCACATGCTTGCCTTCCTCCAATTTGTCAGGGCTCCGCCCCCCTAGCTGTGGTGTTTTTGTTTTTCCCTGTCCATGTGCTTTTTGTTTTTCCTTGTGTTCCAGCCCCGCCCCGCTCCCCGCCTGGTCCCCGCCCACCTGATTGCCCCATTACCTTCACCTGCCTGCCTGCCCACCTGCATCTCATCTCTTCATCAGCCCAGCCCTATTTCTACCCTGCTTGTTCCTGTCTTGTTTGCCAGTTCGTCTCAGCGTTTTCGTACCTGTTTCGTTCCCGCAATTTTTTGGATTTCCGTATTCTCCGTGCCTGACTCTGCCTGCCCTTCGTCTTCGTTTTCTGCCTGCCGTTTTGTCCCTTTGCCTGATCGTTTGCCTGCCTGGTTCCTGATCCTGCCTGCTTCTGTTATTCGACCCTGTTTTTGTCCACGGACTGCCTTCTGGTTTTTCGACCCTGCCTGCTTTTGTTTTGCAACTTTCCTGCCGTCATTTATAATCCCACCTGCAACCTGGAGCTCTCTTGGTCTGCGACTGAGTCCCTGCCTGAGCCCTTACACAATTAAGGTTTTTGGAGAAACTCTATATAACTATAACTAACTCTATATAACTCTATATAACTGAGATTATAAATTCAGAAAAACCACCCAGCCCTTAAAATGTCACATATTCATATTCTTCAAGGCGGATGTTAGTGGATAGCGTGAAGATGACCACCACAATCAAATTCCCACAAACACACGTGACTATTTAAGAAGTAAAGAAAAAGTTAAGAAAACATCCCACCATTATGTTTAAAACATTTATAAAGCCTACATTTTACAGAGCATAAAACCATTACAATTATGCACACGGAATTCCTCGGACAGCTTGCTTGATTCCTGTTCCAGCTTTCAATAGAATGCACATTTGGAATGTGAAAGGAATAGTGGAGTGTGGTGTAATACCTTGCAGAAATCAGAATAGAGGGATTTTGTTCTTGCTGTGTGGCTAATTGAGCCAGCTACACCCATCTCCATAAAACAATGCCATGGCAACACATGGGGTACCTTTTTTCACCAGAAACTGAAAAAAACTGGTTACCTATTCCTTGTTAGCTTTCTTTGATTTACATAATTTACAAATACTGAAATGCATGCCTTGGTTCTGTATGTGTATAAAGCACCTGGCATTGCCACAGCTGCTGAAAGTGGTGGTAGTATGCCAGTTGGGGGCAATCTTCTAGTACTAACAGGAGAGTAATATCCCAGGCAGTAGAGAGACACTGTGCTGTAGGAGATACTGCCATTTGGATGAGGTGTTCTGACTTGCTGTTGTTTCAGATTTAATTTAACTGGCTAAATAAGCCCCTCCATCTTCACCCCAGCTGATGTGTGATGAGCATTCTGGTACAAAGTGGCTGCTATGCATACCCCACATGGCTGCAGTGAGTCCCCTACTTCAGTAGAAAGTGCTCTGAGAACCTCGAAGTTGTCACATAGAGGATGACTCAATACAGCTAGAGACAATGTACTTTATAAGGTACCAGTGCAAATTGGCATTGGTAAATAAGCAGTTCTTTATAGTGGAGCTCCAAATTAGGGTTGTAACTGTTGATTACTTTCATACTCGATTAGTCATTAATCTATATTTTTTCTACTGTTCAATTTACCAAAACAAATAGGTCCTGTCTTTCAATTAAAAAAGTTATGAAAAAAAGTGCATATGCTTCATAATTGCCATGAGTTGCAGGGTTGCTTTTCTTTTATAAATTAAAATGCATATTCCTCAACAAATAAAAAGTTGATCCTGGAGATCGATGGTGTGAATGCTTTAAATGCTATAAACTGTCAATTTGATTGACAGTTGCTAACTAGCAGTTGACTAATGACTCAAAGTGACAGTAAGATACTATTATATAAAATATTCCAACTCAAGAGTATTAAAGCATCATCCTTAATATCTGCATAGCTGGTTACATTCACTTGAATGGACCACCACACGTATTCTACTGCTCTAGCAAGTGTCATTTTTATATTCTTGTAAAAAAAATTAGTTTCTAGCTAAAGAGACCTTCATTCAGCCTAACATTGTTTACAGAGATGCAGATATAACACAAATAGATTGTGCCACTGTGTTCACAATAGGGTTCTGTAATTTGATATATAAACAAGTGGCCAAGTGCAGGCATAGATTGATAAAAGTATGGTTTCATATTATGTGTGTTTTACTACAGTAATGTCAGTATTTCCTATTATTGAAGTGGACTGTATTGAAGTTCACTGTGGTTTCTCTCAATGTAGGCTTGCTCTTCCCCATTTATCACTGTGAACAAGACTGCTGTTCCACTGTGCAGTATTCTAATGAACAAACTAATGAGTTTAGACTTTAAGTACACGAGGACACACTCTGTAATCTCTATGTAATTATTCCATGTTACATGGTTACTGCTGTGGAATCCAAAATTCCATGTGATTATATACTAACTTAATAACCATAAATCTTCCTCTAACTTTAACCCCAACCCAAAACCCTCACCAAACTGCTGCCACTCACACCAAATTTCGGGACTGCCAGTTGCCATTGGATAAATGAAATGAAAAAATGAGTTATGGTTCACCACTCTCCTTGATGAAGACAACTACATTTTGACATACATTATTTTGTGAGTGCAGTCCCAGGCAGTCTACATTTATGTACAGAACAAATTTGAGAGCTGTATCCAATGTGTTTTTATACTATCCTATTTCAATACAAGATCAGTAAATGGCATGTGGATGATCAAATGGGTCTTCAACATGGATTTCAGCATTGCCAGATATTAATTCAACTTTACTGTTTCTTTAAGCTTCCCAGGAACAAACCATATGTAGAAAACCTAGATCAACAGAGAGGTGAAATGAAATGTACTTTACTCTTTTGTTTTTACATCAATTGTTAAATTTAGAAGAAGAACTGCTGTCATACTAGAGAAACAGGCCTTTCCTCACACAGTCTTACACTACTAAAAACTATTTGTGTCTGTATTCAGGCAGGAGCAATTCATGGCCATATGCTGTTTAAGGCCTTATGTTTACAGATCTTAAATTAAACCAACAAATCATGCTAAAGGAAATTATGAGAACCATTAAACCAACAAATCATGCTAAAGGAAATTATGAGAACCAAAGGGCAAATTGTTCTGATAACAAATCATCTGTCTGTTAGTTAAATCATAGCATTGACAACTTTGCTCCACAAGTTCATAGTTCAGTTTCAATAAATTCAGCTGCTTTTGGGAAAATTCTCTAGACAAAATGCTGTCCCTCTCTATTGCGCATTCAAGTGCTGATTTCATGCCCGAAATTTGTTGAAATATTAGCTAGGTGATTTAAGTGTTGGTAAACAAACCAAAACAAGACTATGCTTTCTAGATGCTAGTTGACAATTTGATTCTTCTTTGATTTAACTTTCAAACCTTAACTGAATCCATTTCTTCTGTGTGAGCAACAATACTCTTAAAAATGAAAGTTTCTTTTACAAGAAGGAAATCTTGAAAAGATCAGTATGTTACAAGAATTACCAGTGTATGTGCACTTGAACGTTTTACACATTTTTTGGAGGTCAACAACCTTGCATTTTTCTCATAGAAAATTTCAGCATGATTAGGGTACTTGACTAACATACTTAGCTTAATTGTGAACCGCTGAGAGCTTCAAAAGAAATCCTGGAGTTTTCCATTTCTTTCGCTCAGACAACTGGTTTGAGCTGCAAGCCTGTGTGTGCATGCAGGCAAGGCGCCCACACTTTAGCAACAAGGACAATAAAACAGCACTATCTGACAGTAAACACGCCCTCAGCCTTATTACAAGCAGAAACTATAAATGTCTTACCTATCAGAGGTCTAGTTTGCTTCATCATGCTGGAATTGAGTATTGAAACAGTCACATTAATCCAGGCGAGAGCAGCAGCTTGAAAGCCAGAGACAGATGACGACTGAGTTTGTGACAATTTTCATCTCTGCACTCCTCCTCAAGGTTTCTACGCGCACCAGCTGTGGCTGTCTGCTGGCAGGACAAACATTTTTGTGGGGTGCGATGTGTCCTCGGTCACTTTTTCCAGCCCAACAGCTCCCCTAACAGCAGCGCTCTGCTCTCTGACATAATCTCTCAAGGCTCTGCACTCACAGACCTATCAGAGCCCAGGGAGGAGGGAGGAAACCCACTGCGGGCTGCCTTTCTGCAGCCCCGTATCTGTCGGACACAAGGGAAGCGGGATGGCGCACGCCGGCAGGATAGCCAGCCTTTCGAGCGGAGGAACGAACGTGAGTTTTTCCATCAGCTCTGACCAGAGCGGTCGCCTGGGAAGGTGGGAGTGTTTACGATCTGAGAGGAAGCATTTCCCAAAACACCGGTGGCAGCCACTGAGGCATTGTATGTGAAACAAACCTTCTTCCTTCCCATTGTACACTGGTTTACAAAAGAGTGACATTTCATAAAACATTTGGAATGACGTTGAAGCGATGAAAATGTGAGAATATTGCGTAAGTGACATGGTAAGAACTTAAAGTTATAATCCTTCATAATTTTCTTGGTCTTTCAATTAAAAACACATGAAACACATTTTAAAAAATATATGTGTCTGTCTTATATTGTTGCAGTATAGTTGCTTGATTTACTCAAATTTTAGAGAAAAGTTATTTATATTTCTTTAAGGAGGAAAGCTTAAAACTGTCTCCAGAGTTTTACAAAAAAGGAGCTTTCATCCAGTTTGAAAAGCTAATTACACAGCATGCGGGAAAAGGTTAGACTGTGAACCCAAGTTTGGAGGGACAACAAAAAATAATTTTTACAGACATAATTGGATAATTAGTAGATAATTAGTTTAATCAATTGGCTAGTCTACAGTAGCTTACAGTGATAAAAGAGATAAAAACAGTTTAATCAAAAGGCCACACACTTTCCAAAGGTTATGCACATTTCAAAAAAGGAACAACGTCACTTTTAGTCCAACAACCCACATCAGTTTACCTGGTTCTGTTTAGAATGCTTGTATACATCAATGTATTCTTCTTTCTCATGCATTCCTCATTTTCTCATTTAAAATGGTAGTCATTGCTCAATCATTTATCCACCAGTGACCAAGGACATCTGAGGAGGGAAATTCACCTCTGCATCCCACCTGTCCTCCAAAAATAGCCAAAAGAGGGCTGAACAGCCACCTAATGAGGGTACATGAAAACTTGGAGGCTCAGAAGAGTGATATGGCTCCTGAAATGTTCAACATGTGACTGCAAACGCAGAAAAAATACTTTCAGTAATTATCACTACTAATCTCATGATGTTCTCTTATTAGAGAGTCAACTGGCCTGAGCTCCAGACACTGAGGAGTCAATGCATGAATGGGTACCTCAGAAAGAAATCAAATTACAGTTTACTCCAAATTTTTTTTTAAGTATTAAACTGATCACCATCCTCTAAACTATTCATAGCAATTCAAATATAGCATACTTGCTTTGCATGCTTACAACAACATATTCATTTTACAAATAATGCCCACTTGAAAAAAGTTCCAAAGAATATCTTGTCCTTACTTGTTTTATTTTTCCTTATCTTTTTCTTAAATGTAATATACTCCTTCTGCATTCCCTGAAACCTGAAACTACTTACAATTCCATTTTCTTGCTACAACTACAAAAATTTCAGGCAAACACTACAGAGATTTGCATTGAAATGGTTAATGACTTGAGCTCTTAAGGCACTGTGAGAAAACACTCCCTGGGAGAAGGAGAATTAGGCCAAGCATCGTCTCTGGAAGCCGCCCTCCCCACAGGAGGAACAGCAGAGTGCAAGTGGGGGAGGAGCAGGGCTGTAATCACAGCCTGCCACACCACATGCGTTCAGGTTGGCTCACACTACAGCAAGTTCACGTTCCATTGGGAGACTAGCCGGAATGCCTCTAGCAAGTTTTACTCCATGGTCTAAAATAGGAATGTGCACAACTTTACTGCGATCTATTACTGCGGCCTATTCTCTCAATGCAGCTGTTCTTAGTTCAGTGAAAAAGACATTTTCATTTATTGGGCCATGATGATAGACCACTGGATGATGAATGTCCACAGCATTCTGAATATTTGTGCTTTCATCTATGTTGTTTATGTGGGAATGGCAATTATAAAAAGTGGTTCACAGAGAAACACAATAAAATGTTTTTCATAGATGTACAGGGGAAAAAGTAGACATGCAACAAACAGTAACAGGGTGTTTGACACAGGACTATTTATCTCTGGACAGGCCAGAACCCTGTAGATGATGAATATTATGTTCTTTGTCAGGGGAAAAAGTCCCCTAGCTCTTACAAGCTCTCCAGGAACAAAGTCCTATGATGTCTCAGTGTATGACCTATCACAGATCACACAGAAGTGACACACCCACAGGGACTGAGAAGAAAAACAACTGGTAACAGTGAATGCATAGCGCATGTTCTTTTGCCCCTGAGGGAGGGCTGCAGACCTGTGAGATGACCAGGTGGGTTTGATTAGGGCAGGCCCTTTTGAGGCCACCCCCCTGGAAAGTCTGGATGCTTCTGAGGCGTGCTGTGGGGTGAGCGACATTTCAAGGGGAGGGGAAGTCTACATACACAGCAGAGAACTGCGTGTGGGGACAGGGGCCTTTGTTCTAACCACAGTCCACTTTCTTCTAGAGGTTCACAATTTTGACTAATAGATTTTTGTGCTTCTCACACAACACTTCTTGTTAATTTCAGCAACGGCTGGGTTCGCGGTGCAGTGTGAGAAATGAAAAAGCTGCTAAAAGCTTGAAACAAAAGCAAATCACTTTGAGACTGAATAGTGACTTGTGCTTATTTGTGTAGATCAAAGAAAAGAGACTTAATATACCCTGGACGTCTTCCATTCAATTCACATATAGCTTTTTGGGCAGGAATTCATAAATGCTAGGCAAATTGAATATAACATAAATACAACATAATCAGCATTTTACTTTTGGTCACACCTCCTCAATACACCCTTAGAATGTCATCCCAAGGAATCTCCCAACAATATCTGGCTTTCATATTTCAGTTAAATTTTCACCCTGCAGAAAAATTTCATAGGGTGCACAAGCAAAAAGTGAAAGCCTTAATAACTAGCACTGTTTGACATGAGGGAAGGTCAAAGTTCACATCTGTCTTTACCCCTATTGTGAATAATCCAGATTTTCAGCCTGGGATGGTCGATACTGGTTTTAAAAAGTGGAGGGATAGAGGCATTCATAGACTGAAGGATCTATTTTCTGATAATGTGATGATGACGTTTGAACAAATAATAGAGAAATATTCTATCCCTAGGTGTGACTTTTTTCGTTACTTGCAGATAAGGCACTATGTTTCACATAGCACCACGTTAGCTGAGAACCATGAAAGTTCTCCTGTTGAGAAATTAATATTTTCTTCAGACAGAGAGATATCTGTAAGTTTACTGTATAAAGCTATGTGTCTCGCAACCCCAAATAAGTTGTTGAAGCTTAAAGGCACGTGGGAAAAGGAGCTAAATACCATAATTGACGACGAAGCATGGGAGAATGTCTGGAGATATGCTAAGTCAATCTCAGTTTGCAATCGTGCTCAAGCAATGCAGTTAAAAATTATACACAGAATGCACATATCTCCCAACCGCAGACATTATTTCAATCCAACTCTCTCACCCACTTGCCTTAAATGCAAGACTGAAGTTGGTACCCTAACCCACTGTTTTTGGTCATGTCGAAAACTGCAAATGTATTGGTTTAATGTACTATCTGAAATGGAGAAGATATTTGGTTTGAAACTGGAGATGGACCCTGTGTCTCTCATACTGGGCCTCCCAAATCGTCGTCTAACATCAAAATATAATAAGAGGCTGTACTGTATTCTTACTTATGCGGCGAGAAAGAATATTCTGTTACAATGGATAAATGACAGGGTGCCAACTGTTAAAGGCTGGCAGGGAGTGGTGTTCGAGCTAGTGCCATTAGAGTATCTTACATGCATATTGCATTTAAGAACAGACCAATTTCATAAAGTTTGGGAACCCTATTTGAAATATTTAGAGCCTGGTGTCTCCTGTATAATGTTGCGGGGATTTTCTTGAATGCTCATACTGTATTTCTTTATTTATTTTACTGATTTATCTTTTTTACTGTAACCCTAATAACATAGATCTGAGCTGATGGTTGTTGCTGTTGTTCTTGTATTATTATTATTATTTTTTTTTTTATTAATCTTGTCTGTCTGTTTGTTTTGTTTTCATTCCTGTGGATCATATTATGTATCCATTCTTCTCTGGTGAAAATTAAAAATCAATAAAAATATTTATAAAAAAAAAAAAAAAAAAAAAAAACTAGCACTGTTTGTGATAAACAGCATAAATGACATTGCTGATTTTTTTTTTAAATTTATAGTTTATTAAATATAACTGAGTGAGGAGTATATTACATTTAGGGATCATCACTTACTGTTGCTTCTCTGAGAAAGAGAAGCAGATGGACACCTCTGGATTTAAGAGCTGCTGGTTGCGTTGGGCACCTTCATTTACATTAACATTTATTCATTTGTAAGGCACTTATCCAAAGTGACTTACAAGTGAGCTTCACACATTTCATCATTGAAAAGAGATCTGAAATAACCAAGCTGTGTTCTAGGTATATTCTGGGTATATTCTTAGTAGTTAGTAGTTAGTATTCAGACAGCAGACCATTTTGAATTCAGACACTGTTAGTGAATCAACCAATGACAGACCATGAGCAAGTTGCCATGATTTGATGCTCAAAATACAATTACAACTACAATCATCAGAGATATACAAGGGTATGATAAGCTAACTTTTTTAACTTTTTATAAGTACAGTGCAATACAAAGACCCTATTTCCTTTAATTTAAAACCACTCAGCAGACTATCTGCAATCTCAAAATACTGAATCAAAGATAAATGCCACATATCTTCCTGGGATGAAGCTTGGTGAGGGGTCTTGAAAAATTAAAGTGTATTACATGAGCATAATAAGTTAGTTGTTCCATCTTTTCTTTGGTAATTCAAATACTTAATAATACATGTCTGATTTGGTCAGAGTGACAGTTTTTAATCATCACCTGATCCCTTCCTTGTGGCTATAATTGTCTAGATTTTCAATTCACCTGCATTATAGGAGAAAGCACGCCTACATCCAGAACGCCAGATTCCTGCTGGTCACCTCGAAGGGCATGAAAAGACCCTATCAATATCACACCACAGGCATCGGTACCAGAGCAGAGACTAATCAGACCGGGAGAGCCGATGACAGAGGAAATCTGGAATCTGGCACCACAAAGACGTCATGAGCAATAAAAAAGGGACAAAGGTGGCAAAGGACATACTTCTCTCTGTGGCAGACTCGGTCTCCTGACACACCCCCAGGAAGCGGTGGTAGGACTCCATCTCCCCAGCAGAGATGCACACCATGGAGAAGGACGCTCCGCGCGTTCGGCGCCCACATGCTGAGCACCTGGACGGGATGGTCTGGTACCGAGGAATATAGCCATCCATTCCGCAGCAGAATGCCAGAAGTTCCGCATGCATATCTTGCGCGCACGTGTGAGTGTGTGCCTGCCCCGTCACTGCACCACTCCACTCTCGTCAGTAGCGAGCCTCTGACGACCGCAGCTGCTTTGTGCCCAGTTCAGCCAAGGTCAGTCCGGTCCAGTCCAGTGCGGCATGAGAGCTTAGAGCAGCAGCCGGAGCATGCTTCACTCAAGGCTGAGTGGATTACCCCCGCGGTTGACACGGGCTTCCCACCGGCTCCTCCGGGCAACGCTTCCACACAGTAACCTCTGGATGATATTCTGGGATCGCGCGGTTTCTCACCCCCCACATTTCACCCTCCCTCCCCAGCCTGCTTCATCACTCAAATTCACTTTCAGCTTCCCCAGAACCCAGATATCCTTCTCCTCTGCAGTCTGGAGCCTCCGTCCTCTCCACACCTCCCTGTCCTCTGCTTCCTTCTCCGTCGGGTGACAGATAACCAGGGATAATGAAGACCTGCACAGCGGGCTAAATTTTGCTACCTGTCTTTAAGTAACCTCCATCTTATAGTGAGCGCATTAACTGCAGAAAATGGATGCATTTCTCTGCTGCTTGCTACTAAATAAAGAAAATGGACAATGCGGCAGTGTTACTACCACAGCTGACAACGTTAGATCTATTGTTCTATTTTCAACTCGGTTCTCACAAGGCATAAACAGGGCAATTATTGGCTTTCTTTTTTGGGTCATGTCATTCAGCGACTTAACCGCTATTAAGAACGCAAATCTCCTTATTGTGAACGTCATCAGGAAACACCACTGCCTGACACTCATTCCCTTATACACACGAGGAGATTTCCTCTTCAACCACAGCATGTCTGTGACAAAGAGAACTCTGAAGGGTAAGCTAAACAAGTGGTAACCCAACAAATGTGGTAATCTTCACATCCAAAAGTTAGACTTAGGACTTAGGCGCGATCACATGAAACAAAGACTTACACATTATAGATCCCATGATGGAGTGTGCCGGCGGTCCAGCAGAGCAGATCCTCCCATGTACAAACAGCCAGGGTTTGAGTCAAAGCCACTGGACAAGTCCTGCAGATTGGCATGATTTATACTAATATCCTCAACAATACCGTAAGCACAGAGGGCTTCCCTTTCCTCTCCCACCCAGCACTGCATTCATCATTGTGGAGTACAGGCGCAGTCCTTCAGGAACTTCTCACAGGGAGACTTTGTACTTCCTAATTCTCTCCAAGACCAACTCCAAAAACACCACTTTAGCTCAAGACAGCCATGCAAACATAAATATTTATAATCCTGTGACTTTTATTATATGCATACATTACTTTAGTACATAATTTCAGTGAGCTTTGCGTTTGGGCTTTTACATGAATAAAATGATTTCCTTTACAGTTAAAGTAAAAACTGCCCTTGTAAGGAAAGATGCATTGTCTCTGTAAAAGGGAAACTATTTTAAATATTTGACATATAAACAGTTACTATTCAAGAATTCAATTTTCAGTGAACAGACAATGTAAAAAAAAAACAAAAAAAAAATCTTTAAACCAAAATATTAAGAACTAAAGGCCTGAGTCATTTTTTAAATTCTTAATCCACCTTTCAAAGGCATCTTACTGCATTTCAGGGTTTGAAATAATAATAACAATAATAATAATAATAATAAATGCATAAAAATATAAAAATGAAAATTCAATAAATAAATGGTACATGGTAAAAGGGAATTGTTACATATCATATTCAAGTTACTCAAATAAAAAGTATAATTCCTGTGTAATGCTAGTCATGAGTTTTGTGAAGCACATGAACAGGCATTTATTCTCAGGCATTTTTAAATGTTAGACACCCTAAATTAATGTTTTTATTGATATAACAAGCTTGAACAGTAATTTAGTATCTAATATAACAAACACGAGACATGAGAATGAGTATACACTGAGTAAAATGAAACTTACAATATATTATACCAGTTTCAACAATCCCTCTGTATTAAATGTCCAACCAGCAAAGGAGAAAAATTACCTTACCAAAATTACAGTTAAGACTCTATATGGCACTATATTTTAGGTTAATCTCTGCCAGAGAGTTCAACAGATGTCATGCTGTATAATCTTATTACTTTGATCTATTTAAGGAGGGCTATAGACATGGCAGTGGTGTTCACCCTCAGTGGCAAATTCCCTGCACAATTCACAGTCAATCATCTGCTTCTAATTTTCTGTGTCACCCGAACAATCAACACATACAACAAGAGACGCGCACAGCTCTGCTGTGCAATCCCTTCTGGGCAATCCCTGGTGAAGTCTTCTGTACTTCCTGAAATCACTTAGACAGCTATGGTCACAGGCTGTGGCTTAAATCTACTGTTCTGTTAGATGCCATTCACGAGACATCACCTGCTTAAAATGTGATTTTAAAACACATTTCTCTGTCTAACGTACGTTATAGAAGCAATCACTAACCAGACTGCCTTTAAATGCTATTACTGCACCCCCATCAGTCTTTCACTAACATATCCAGCTTTCCAAACCCTTTAACCACGCTGAGCACTCACGTCCAGTTAGTGGTCCCTTTGGGTCCTCGAGAAAGAGACATAGGCATATTATACAGGAAGCTACAGAGGCTAAAGTCAGTTGTAGGGATTATAAATGTGGTGCAGGTACACCACATAGAGCAGCTGGCAAGAGACAAAGGTTTAGTGAGGATTGTGTAGCTCAGGTACTACAAGAGCTCAGTGTTGCAGATGACAGGTGCAGAGATTTGAGACGTTAGTTTGTCAACAGCACAGACAAAGACAGGAAGTTATGACACTGGTGCTCTGTGCACTGTTAGTGCAGGTATATCACGTTCTATCTTTCAACAGTCTTGACAGGTCACCACAGCCCTGGTGCTAACCCTACTCTCAAAGTAAATTGTCTAAACCAAATGGGCATGTTTGCAGAACAGAGGAAATCAAATACAATCAGACAGAGATCAAAAAAATAAATCATTAGGCAAACTAAGGGGTCATATACATCCACACTGCTTTTATTCAGCTAAAACAAACCCCAGAGTTCTATGCAATGCTCTCAACCACATCCCAGGCTTATGAACCTGTCACAATACAGCTGTCACATGTGCTGCTCACCAAGGTGCACACACACTAACAAAATGTGACTCATAGCAAGGGCAGTGACCAATTTCCACAGAATTCAAGGCCTATCACCCTTGCCTTTCGCCCACATGTTTTCAATCACCAGTGTGTGAAACCCTCACAGCTGGTCTGACAAATGCAGCCATTTAGGTTAGCTACCCATGGCATCTATTTCTGGTTACAGTGCCAAGCTGTAATTACACTTAAGTATTATTACTGGAGTAACAAACTCCAGAAGGACTCAGACCTACAAAAAAATGGTAGGCTAAATTGCCAGACCCTCAGTCATTGAAAGGACCTCCTATCAAACTATTTTTAGCATAAGGTGAAAGATTTCCAATGTCATCTTTACAATGGTAAAAAATAAAGATAAACATTGACTTCCGTCAGCTGTGGAAAATCTATACTTTCCATGCCATTTAGTTTTTTTTCCAGGATATATGCTTTGAAATATTTGAAAACCAAGGTTTTTTACTTACTGTTTTAAAACAACTCTATTCAAAATGTGATCAACCAAGCTATAATGGTCTTAGCTCCAAAACTGGTTCAAAAACAGCTATAATATCGCTACTCCGACTGGCAGCTGTGTCAGTGATTTATATAGTGATTCATATAGCCTATAATCGGAAATGGCAGATCATAACACCTACTTTGAGACAGTAATTATTCTCTGCTTCATTTTGTATCTATAGAAAAGGTTAATGCCAACAAAGATGTCTAATTATTTCAGCCATAATGATTCAGTGAATCTTAATTTCAGCAATCCAGACAGATGAACTTTTTTTTTTTTTTTTTTTGAACTTATGAAAGTATTTTAACGTCAAATCAGTGTAACAGACACCATGCTTGAAAGAGGATGCCACATCTTTTAATGGACAGATTTTGCACAAATCAACAAAACAACCAAGACACTCTTCTGTATGTTAGAAAAAATGCATTAGTTTGGTATGTTGATATAGGAAATGTTGTCCACAAGCTGTGGACAGATATCAAGAGAATTTAGCCTGCTAACATTATTTTGCAGCTGTGGAAGTATTCAATATCACATGTGGAATCCTTTGAGGAGAATTCTTCAATACCACATACCAAGTCTCTATGGCTTTAAAATAAATATACAGTATATACTATGCTGCATTTCAGCAGAATCTTAATAATGGATGAACACTAATGGGCTCTCATAGGTACAGAGTGTGAGCATGTGTAAAGAGCATGCTCAGCTACCATGAGTCCAGCAGACATAAAAGTGCTGCTATGAATAGCCAGGAAAGGGCAAATAAATGGACACAAAAGCTGAGCCCACAATGACACATGCAAGGCTGTTGAAAGCCATGAGGCAGAGTAATGCATTTTTAAATAGTTTGCTATCTTTGACAGAAATCAGCAGTTCAACTAATGATGCAAAATGTGGAAGGATGGGTCCTCAGTGGGTTGAAGGTCAAAGGAAGAGCTAGCTGTGAGGGAGATGAAACAGAGCCTCTGTGAAGCCCCTGAGCATGGTCGACTTGCATTGGCTGCCTTTCAAGTCTGTTATTTTCTCAGTCCTAGAGACGGCTTTGACCTCTAGTGATCTGGGCACCAAGGACAATCCAGTCCTTCCCAATGGGAGTCTGTTTGACTTGTATTTAGTACAATAATAGGGTTGGCCCATTGGATTTTAACCTACAGAGGCTGAAGAGACTATTGTTCCATTGTTTTGCCTGTTAAGGACAAATTCTGTCCTGCAACTAAAACGGCCTCAGGAAAGACGGACACTTTCAAAAGGATGCAGATTGGTGCACAAATAGGAAGCAGTGCTGATACACCTCATGTCATAACAAAAGGCTACAGATGTCTGGATAAATAAACACTGTACCGGGCTGGGTATGACAACTGGGACAAAAGGGAAGGATACACAACATGTCAAGGATTCAATCATTACCCACCCACACTGTAAACATCTAAACACATATCTTTCCCAAAGTATATGACAGACAACAGGACAGACTTTGTAGAAAGTATATAAATGACTGCTTTATAAAATAAACATTTATCTCTCCTATGAAAATTTTGGGATATGTTTGGATTGCCAAGACAACACTGAATTAAAACTTGGTTTTCTGCATACAAATCAATACAAAACAACATTGCTTCATCTACAGCTTATTTAGGTGTTTCATCATAAATGTGAACCATGTATTGCCAAGATCATGTGCAATAGGAATAAGTGGAGAGCCTGAGAAATGTGTACTGTACTGTGTTAGTTGTATTTAAAAAATGCTAATATTATGCTATGTAACATAAGATCTGTAAAGTCTATTCAAACAAAGACAATTGCAAAATTTATATGAAAATTCATACTGGTTGCAATGATATACCAGTGTGTGCACATACATATATTCTTAGTGCCATAAGTGTGAATGAGGATCTTGCAAGTGTAGTAATCATTGCATACTAGTGTAAGAGGATAGATGTAACCTCAGTCTAAATGCGTTAAAGGAAGGAAGACGTATGCTCAGATTGTCTGAGATGACGAAAATGAGCAATGGAACGGGACGGGGAGGGAGATGGAAGGAAGTTCCCTGACTCCCCCATTGTCCACCTTTTATGGTCTGAGCTATTTTCAGGTCAGTGTCTTGTCTTACACACTACCACATCCTTTGAGTGTGCTTTCCCTTACTCTGGGGTTTGTAGCATAGTCCTCCGCTGACAGCAAAAGGAAAATGAAAAACAGTTATTATGTCTTATTACTACTTGTTACCTTGCACAATGATTATGTTTCTGTTGAATTAACAGATGCAGGGTCTATTAAAGCCGACTCCCCTCAAGGTGATCAAAACATTCTGGCAGAGTAAAATGTGGTAGAAAAGGTTTTTAAAACAATGCAAATGTGCGTTAATATAAAATTCAACACAACAATGTTACTTAATTGCAGTGCTGTACTGTAATTTTCTCTGAGACAACAGTGTACTGTATGCTCAGTATACATTTGCAGTGGACTCTCAAGTAGTTTGTCAGGCTTGGCTGAACATCTCCGGAAGGTGTGTATGAACCATGTTTCTGAGTCCAACCACCTAAAGCTAAACCTGGAAAAGACCAATCTACTGTCCATCCCGGCAAAGCTCTCTCCTCTTCAAGAGCTCTCAGTTACTGTTGACGGCACCACAGTAACTTCCTCTACATCTGTGAGGAGCCTGGGTGTCACCCTCAACAACAGGCTGGATTTCAACGACTACATCTTGCAGACAACATGCTCCTGTCGATTCCTTCTCTTCAACATCAGCAGGATTTGCCCTTTTCTGACCACCTACTCCACCCAGCTGCTTGTCCAGGCCACCATGCTCTCCTGCCTGGACTACTGCAATGCCCTGCTTGCAGTCTCCCAGCCTGCACCATTCAGCCGCTGCAGCTCATCCAAAATGCAGCTGCTAGACTGATCTACAACCTCCCAAACTTCTCCCGCGTCACCCCTTTACTGAGATCCCTCCACTGGCTTCCGGTCGCAGCCAGGATCCGCTTCTAAACCTTGACCCTCACCTTTTCTGCTGCAAAAAAGACCGCCCCGACCTACCTCCAGGACCTCATCCTACCCTACACACCTGCTCGACAAATTCGCTCTGCTACATCCGGACACCTCGCTCCTCAGTACGAAAGGCCCACACTCCTTTGAACGTCACTTTTCCATCATTGCCCCCCAGTGGTGGAATGAACTCCCCACCCCCCTGAGAACAACTCCCTCACTCCAACCCTTCAGACGTGGGCTGAAGACACACCTCTTCAGACTCTACCTTACCATTTGACTTTGTAAATCTAAGATTCTTGGCTCGTATTTGTAGCACTATCTCTTACGTTATATTTGTAGCACATTTTTGCCTAGGTAGTATAGCAGCATTTTATTGTCCCAGTGACTGTATTTGATATATATAACCTTAGATCAGATTAGTTAGGCTACACTGACCTTGTGCTCTGCTTCAGCACTATATGCATTGTATGACCTGTACACATCTTGCCCTTGTGCTTGTTTTTAGCCCACTATAAGCACTTTTGTACGTCGCTTTGGATAAAAGCGTCTGCTAAATGAATAAATGTAAATGTAAATATGGAATATGCTGACCATATATTTTCCAATCATTTTGCCTATACAATGTTCCAATCTGTTGTATGTTTGCACCCATTCTCATTTTATGAACAAGTTACAATGTTGGCTTATGTTTCTGTGTTTGCCATATCGGAAATCAAGCTTTAAATAGTCTATGTTCTTCTCACAATTACAGATGGATGACTGAATCAGTGGTTTCTTTATTTGGCCAAACTAAAGGTGTCATTACAAAGTATAACTTGGATGAAAAACTGGCAGTCAAGGTTTTACCTTTATACAGCTTTTTTCTATGTTTCAATTTAAAATATTACGGTTTTCATGTTATTGATTTGTTTTATAATACAAGGATATAATATTAATGTGGGTTGGTGGTGTTTTTATCAGAATGAGAAACGGAACTCTCGATGGAAATATCTCTCTACACACAATATCTGTACTCCACCTCTCCAATTCCGATTCTTTGGGTTGCCACTGGCAACGAGAGAACAGATAAGCCCAAGCCTCAATCCTCCTTGGTCATGTGTTACAGTTTAGCTGAATTTCATATTACCCATCACTTACCTTTGACAGTCATACTCTAAGCAAGAAACTACGATTTTCATTGACAGTAACATAAAACATAATTTGCATTGAGATCCACATCAAAACTGAACATAATTCTAAGAGCTGGCCTAAATTAAATTAATTGTAGAAGAGAGTCAGACACTGGAAAGCCCTTTTATTGAGCAAACAGCTGTTACTTCAGATTTATTTCACAAAAATTATCTGAACAACTCCGAAACTGATTTTAGTGTTACCGTTGTTGGTAATGTTGGTCAATAATTAAATAATTTGATCCAAACAGAATTCACCTTTTTAGAAAATTACTGATGACAATACTGTAAATAAAGACAGTAAAGTAATATAGATTTTATTATTATTATTAATAATAATAATAATAATAATAAAAATTTTCCCCTTTGTGAAGTGAACCTTTAATGGGTCACTGACATTGGCTGAAACTACTGTGAACATTTTAACCAGTTTGCCTTTATTCACCAAGATTGATATTCATGAAATCCATAACTCACAAGGCATTGTAAATTTCACAGCATTAGCATTTTTAAAAGCATGATGTAATTTTCAACCAATCACAGTGCAGACAATCCCTGTATATCGTAAGTGTGAGCCTCTCCATCCAGGAACTGTGTGAGTCACTCAGCACATTGCAAGGCTAGAGTGCAATAGCAATTTTGTGCTGCTGAGCTACTCAGTGGACTGACATCTACTTCCCCACTAGATATCTATGAAATTCTTGCTTCAGTGCTTTAAAGGTAAATCACTGATGAGACAAAATCTAATGACTCAATAGTCCTAAAAAGAGAGTAGAATAGCATGTATATCTTAATATGTAAATAAAAACACACAATACTTCTACTGAAGACAATTAAAGAATATGTAATATTCATATATACCACTATGTAATATAAACTATAGCTCTACCAAGCATAACAAGCTTATGCACTCAGAACATTGGGGTAAAATTCCAAACACAAAATAATAGCTCTTACAAAGACCACTGTATCACATGACACAGATATTGGTTCAGAGCAGAAGAGCACAGAACTTCAATTCAGGGTAGACATATTAAGCATGAAAAAATGGAGACCAGTAGCAACCCACAGCTTGAAAGCTGAAGTCCTGTAATAGGGAGATCTTCACAGGCTGAAAGCACAAGGAGCATTTGAGCAGAAACCCAGTAGGAGCTGCTCTCATGAATCAATGTGGCCTGATACACACACACTGCACAGGCATTGGCTGTCTTTGTTTCCATAGCAACTGCTGGCACATCCCTCAAGGGTGGCCGCAGTGCTGGAACTGATGATATATCACACACTTCACGACAACCTCCATCCAGCGTGGCACAATAACCTACTTACCCTGCTCAGCCTCAAAACCCGGAGATGGGTTACGGAAGGGCCGTAATGAACATGAACACAGTGCAGGCACATTTGCATCTGCAACACCTCTGCAAGTAACAGCACGTCAACAGCACAAACCAGTCCGAGATGTGGAATAGAGCTGCCCATGCTACTGACAGGAATAACCTTTAATTAGTCAAATTTGTACCTACAACATGAGTGCACAGCAGCTGAAGTAATATTGATTGCATGTTGTACATTTAAGTACCTACAATTTAAGAGGTAAATTGTGCCAGTCATCTGGGTTTTGTCTTCAGGACTGATGTGTCAGGTGCTAAATCTGCCTATTTTCCAATCATTCTTCAAAAATCAAACCTGAAAACAATGTTTTTATAACGATTTGTACTGCAGTGAAGTACAGTGCTCAGTGTTGTTTTTAGACAGCATAATATTTCACTGTGTCTTGTCAAGTAACTAAATGTGTGCAAATGTAAAGTTAAAATTTAACTGTATGCTTTATCATGTAAAACATATGAAGAAAATGCACTAAATGTGCACATCCATACTTTAAAGACATGGCAACCAATTAAAAAGCAAACCTCTTCTGTTTGGCAACATATCAATTGATTATTGTTTTCTATTAAAATCTCAGCAGGACAAAATGTAGAACCCTGGTCATCTGAGAGGAATTAATCTTTGAAATAGCTAATTTTCATTTAAGTCAAAGCTTTGTGTCAACCAGGATATGGTCCCATTGTCACATCCGTGCACAGATTGCCACAGTCCCAGCAATTAATAGGAATCAGGACAGCCAAAGGCAAACCAAGACTCATTAAATTAAATCTGCACACTATATTTTTTCTTGTAAAGGGAGATCAGACAGCATCAGGGGTTCCTCCCAGGTAACAGCTGAGCCACGACACAAGTCTGACCCAGGAAGAGGCTTCAGCACCCCTCATCCCTGTATCATTTCTGCACCCCGCCTCCCAAGGCTTTCACCAAGATGACAGCAGTAGGGACACTCACCGACATGGGTGATGACACAGTCCACGCGCTGCTGTAGCTCCTGCAAAGACATCTCTTCCTCCCTCAGCCAGCAGAGCATCTCAGACCAGGCACCGCAACCACTTCTCCTGCTCCTCTCCTCCTCCTCCTCCCCCCCCAGACTCCCTGCACACACAAAGCAAGTGCCACTCCCAGTCACAAGCACCTCTGATAGATAAGCCAGGAAAGCCCACTGATGCTTCAGGGAGTGGATCTGTCTGCTCTCCTCCACAGCTGAAATTCTCTTATTAAAGCACTTTTCTGTGTGTATTGTTCTGCATTAAAGCTGAACGCACCCACACAATTGAAGGCACCGGAGGATTTTCCTCTGTGTTCTAGACGGTGCTGAGCTTGCTGTCATCAGGGCTGAGTCAGGCACCAGGCAGCAAATCAGAAAGCAGCTACCTGCCTCCAGGGAGAGGTAAAGCCCTAATGGATCTTTTAAAGAAAACCTGGAGTGCTGGCGCATATGGAACGGAGCTGACCTCCATAGGGCTACAATAGCAGCCTCGAGACTCCCGATGATCGTGCTTTCCCAGCTGTCCCGTGACTGAGTCATGCTCAATTAGAACCTGCCCTGTGTTACTGCATTAGTATTCTCAGCTAGGTACGACTTATTAAATGGTAAAAAACCATGTGATCCCAGAAATATGACACAACTAAGTTTTTTCTTGTTTCAGCCGATTCAAGGGTAACAATAAACCAGCTAAACACAGCTATATGTGTGTATCCAGCTATGTTTGTATTTGTGTAGGCATACTTTGTAATGAAAAGCTTCTGTAAAGTATAGCCACACCGTGAGCAAAAAACCGTATATTTGTCCATATGTTTTACATGTGCGCTGCATGCAGCATCTTGGTGATAACAAACCCGCCATTGCCATGGGACCGTGACGAGTGTCTTGGCAACGGCCGGTAACAGAACGGCAGCTGGGCAATGATTCCCTTACTTTAACCTAGAAAGCATGTCAGATCTGCACGACTGGTAAAAAGAGAATTGGTCCTTGCCAAAGAAGAAACCAGCTGGTATTCAAAAAACGGATAATTCGAACCCGCACCCTGTTACAGACGCAGTTTCCGGCTATTCCCTAAGATATAATGAACACGAATTCGCAAAATGTACATAAATCGGATGGATTTCCGGACAGTACACCAATGATTATTGTGGGTCAATTCATAAACTGTCAAAATGTCTTGTCTTATTGTAATCTACTGCCACATTAAATTGTTTCATCCCTCCATAATCACATATATTTGAAAATGTTCCATATGCATGATTCAGTTGATCATTTAAAATAGCCTTCAGTAATTCACATACTTGTGAACAACTTACTTTCCTGAACACAGTTTAACAGGATAGAGCAAAAACCAGCAACCCCTGACCTGTTACATGTACTTCAAGTGTATTCTGTGTTTTAACAAATAGATTTCGTTTATTCCAATCTTAAAATATGTCTTTGGTCAAATTCGCAGTCAATGTTTGTTCGCAAAGTAATGTGACGTCGATTCTGTAAATGCCTTATTAAAAGTCAGCAAAAGTCAAGCTGTGAAGCATAAGATATAGACTTGTAAAAAATAATGTTTGTTAATAAATTAATAAAATAAACGTGTACAACATTTTGCAGCTTTTGCATTGGGATGGTCAGTATGCCTAAACTATGCTTACTAATTGTCCATGGTATACAAATCAATATCATTTTATGATGGGACACTATTATCTCCTGTTTTATTTAACCTGTATTTGTGTACTTTCAATTATCCAGTATATAAAATCAGTGTGGACTACAATATTTTCACATAAATGGTGCAAATCTACCATAGGGTGGTATAGATGTTGATATTCAATATTTTACTAAAGTAGCCTCCCTGTCACAATACATAATCTCACTCAGTCAGATTTGTTGTAGGAATACTGCATTTTATTTCACTCACAGAAACACAGAAGGTTATTGAACCATAGACACCTCACAAATTTCTTAGGGACATATTCTTATACTTTTGTTTACAGTATAATTTCGATGTAGTTGTTGGTGCCAGTAAAATGGTCAATATCCATGTTTTACTGTGATATGACAAAATTTGATAACATATGAGACTACAACTCAATAGTCAAATAAGACATTTGTTTAAAATTAAAAGACTTTTTTTTTTTTTTTTTTTTCTTCCCCAATAGATCTCATGACTGGCAATGTGAAGCAGTTACAAAACAGGGGAGCTTGCTTCGATGATATCACCTCTCAGACAGCTCAGATATAAATGTGGGAAGGATTATTTCCCACTGTGGGGATGTCTGTATTAATACCCATGACACATTTAATACTCTTTAATACTTGCAACAGTGCAACTCTAACAGACTATGTGACACTCAGGTCTTTCAAGAAGAAGAGGTACCCTGTTATGTATTTATCTCACTGGCTGAGTTCCAAGAACCTCAGAAATGTCTTCTTGACTGCATTTAAGTGAATATGGATCAAGGGTCAGGGTTGGGAGGTTGGGGGTCGAGGGTGATCAGTTACAGACAGTAAGTATTAAGGTAAATATGCTGACCCACTGAAATGGAAATGGGGGACATATCAGTTGTTTTTAGTTTAGTCCTCTCTAGACCTGTGTTGCTTGGGGCTGGACTGAAGCCAAACATAAACTTGTCCATGCCTGAACTGAACTAAGCAATTTTTTGGACAAGATTCTGTAGTAAAAAAGCACATGGCAAACCATTGCCACAGCCATTAAAATATTTCTAGACCATATCTTTTCAATCAATTCCTGCATTCCTTATCCTTCAGGGCAGTTACAATTGACTGTGCTATCATATTAAGCAGTGGGGAAAACAAAAAAAAAACAAAACTTTGCATACTGTCTCAGAATTAAGTTAAGGCTTATATTTACTTACCATGTGACTGAGTATCATTCAGATGTTGGCCCGACAACTTCACAGTACTAATGAGTAAAAAATCATTAAACACCTGTCTAAACCTGCAATCCATATATGGTAAATATCCTCCAGCAAATAAAACCAAGTTAGGACCCAAATGAAACATACACAGTTCTAAATAAAATACATCAAATGACTGACAGAATTATCATGCTGATATCACCACTTCCTTTTTGAACACCATCGAATTTTAGATCTGACAGCTCATGGGACACTGCAATGTAATGAATTTGTCATACAGTACAGTTCCCAATAGCTTAAGGATGGGAATATAAATGGCTTTTAGTGAAAAGAATTGTTACAAAAGCAAAATCCCACAATAAGCCTGTCACAGATTACCTCTTAGGATGGCTGGTAGTTGGTGGTTGGAGTGGGGTGTTATTGCTGAGTAGGAACTACATCACAAATTAGATGTGTGAAGTGTGTTTGAGGAGAACTGGCAGAAGACTATGAATGATTTTAACACACTGTCAGAAGAATCCAGCCAATGGAGTTAGAGAAATGCAAATCTGGCCATACTTTGCTGGTCATTTATTGTTTGTTACCCCTCCCATCCCCAGAGGTTTTATTTCCCGTTGTTAGACAGAACACAGACAGAACAGAGACAATGACATGAAATGATTTGCTTGAACTCAGTAATCACTCCCCATATTTTCTAATGGCTACATAGATCAGCCAAGTGGAAGGATATTTCGGAAAATATATCCTAGTGTAACTTTGTGTGCATTTGTAATTGTGTTGATCTTGACTGAGGTGATTCTGATGTGCAATTCATATCTTTGAGGTATCGATCCTAAATTATTTTCACATGCTGCACAGAATTGATTTGTAGGCCTGAGGAGGATGACAGTGTGGAGAATTTAGAGGATGGTGTTACAGGCTTTATGGTAACAAGCACTGGTTCTCTTTTTCTGTCATATACATTTAGTCTACATAGCTCAGTGCAGTGGTAATCACTGAGAGAAATACTGTATCTTTAAGTCTTCCGACCGCTTGCAAATATTTTTGTAAAATCCCACTTTACCTCCTGTAACTTAGGTGGCAGCAATGAGCACTTACTGCTCGGCTGTACAGAAGAAGAAAAACAGCATCATATGACATTGCAGTGCGGCTTCAGGAAAGGCAATGTCGTAAGCGGAAGTAGACTTTCCATCAAGTGCGCCTGGCGGGAATCTGACGTATATTAAATTGGATGTAAATATTACCTTCTGTCTGGGTTTGAAGTATCTTTAGTGTCTTCTCTACAAAAACGTTGAATCGTAAGGAAATTGGGTAAGAACATAACGGTTTTTTTTTAAGTGGATCAACGAACGGTTTAGTACCCTCAGAAGTTTAGCCAACAAGATAGCTAGCTAGCAACTTAATGCGAGAGAAAGAACAGCAAGCCGATTCTCTACAATTTATAAGTTTATAGCCAATGTTAGATATAGTTTTGTGAAGTATCATTGTTAGTTAACCAGTAATTTTATAATTCTACTTAGCTAGAAAGCAGTTTGGCTAACCAACAGCCGCTTCGGAATTGCACTTTGATATTAATGTTAGCCACCAAGCATAGTTGTTACTCTTGCTACATTAGCTCTCTTAAATGTAGGAGAAGCCCGCATTTGATTCGCTAGTCATCTTTGTCCATTTTTCTAAAGTGCAATGTATTAGGTGTGTTTTTTTCGCTCACGTGGATCAACTGTCTATTTGTAATTCAGATATCATTGATACAAATAACAGCGAATAGCTAACAGGTAGCTGTGATTTGTCAAATAACCCCTGGTCCTTTCAAAGTCTGACACTTTCCTATGGCTGTTCATAGAGTAAGTGAATCATGCAGGCGTTTTTGAAGGGGGCATCCATTCAGAGCACTAAACCCCAGAAAGACAAAGCTGCCGGGCCAAGTGGTGAAAAGAAACACAAGCCGGTGCCTTGGGTAGAGAAATAGTAAGTTATTGTCATTTCTTCGACACACCGTGAGTAGGTATAACATCACTTCCATCAGTATGACAACAGGCTCCTTGTGCTGCATTCCTAGGTAGCTGGTGAGCTTTCTCATCGGTAAAATAATTATAGTTAGCTGAATGATAACGTCATTTTAGGCGATAAGTTTACGTTTTAAGTTAGTCATCATTCCCTAATTAATGGATATCTTTGTTGAAAAATTAAAATTCTGTACCGCCTAGCGCCAAACATCTGTCTCAAATTTGTTATTTCGCTAGACTATGCAATTTTTTTTTTTCACCCACACAGCCGACCAAAATGTGTGGATGAAGTAGCTTTCCAAGAAGAGGTGGTTGCAGTTCTAAAGAAGTCTTTAGAGGGCGCTGATGTGAGTATTTCTCTTGCGGTGTATGGTAGGTTCAGGAAGTGCTTTCAGACCATTTGGAAGGGTGATACTAATTAGTTGCTTTATTACCTATGGGAACGTTTCTGTGCCCTGTAGCCAGTTTTGCTGAGAATCTGTTGTCACTGTAAATTCTTCAAGGGTGCAGAGTTTACTGAATTTGGTTTGGTAAATTGAAAGCAGGTAAAATTGCAGTAGGTGTGAGGGCACTTGCTTGAAAATATATTCCCATTTCAGTTTCTTCATGTGAGGCTTCTGTTAAAAAGTAGAAGCAACTGTGAAATATTCTTTGTGAATACAGGAGCCATCACACATAATTAAAAATCTGACACAGAAATGTTAAATATTATACTATTTATCTCTATATTTTGTGACCTATACATAATCTACTTTTAGGAAAATTTCAATAATATATACAAGTTGAGTAGTACAGTGTTAACAGCAGGCTACACTTGTGTATTACCTGTAATCTTGCAGAAATTGTAGATCCCCCCCCCCCCCCCCCCCCCCACACACACACACACACACACACACACACATACACACACACGCACGCACACTATCCTGATTATGTTTCTGTTGCACTATTAATAGCTACAGACCTCTTCCCTTGAATCTGAGCCCTGCTATGTTGAACACTAGTGTAATTGAACCCCTTATACCAAGAGCACCATGTAGTATACCTAGCATTTGCTTACCCCCTCCTATTCCTGAGGTACCCCTTGTCTTAATTAACCAGCACAGACAGCTCCGTCCTGCTCATTGATTTTAATTTTGTACTTTTGATGCTGTCTGTTGAAAGTGCATGTAACTTCAAACTTAAAAGTCCTTGCCAAAGAAAACATTAAGATTTAAACTGCTAGTTTTGAAGTTCCACATGGTTCACTTGATTTACCGCACTGACGATACATTGTCCTCGTGCTCTGCATTGCAGCTGCCCAACCTGCTGTTCTATGGGCCGCCTGGGACAGGGAAAACCTCCACCATCCTGGCAGCGGCGAGGGAGCTATATGGGTGAGCAGAGCGGGTTCTGCAGTTTTGCCCCATGCTGTCCCAGCCGCAGTCTGCTGACAGCCTGATGCTTGCGCTCCTTGTACAACAGTTCAGATTGCTCCATTTGTGTACGTGGTGCCTGTTCATAGTTCTTGCACTGTGGAACAGTAAAGCACACACTCTCAACGAGCCTAGAGACTGCCCAGCCACATTGATATGAAAAGCTGCCTTTAGAGGTAACTGTAGTCAGCCACTTGCAGTTGGCAGCCAGTTACTTAAACTCTTGGTATGTGCTACAAGGGTCAAAGGCTACAGGTCTTCCCATTAGGAGGCTCCGAAAGCATATCCATCTCCCCATTCATACATGCCCAAGAGACTAATTTGCATTCTTGATTTAACTATGTCCCCAAAATTGCGGAAATGAATGATGGCTGAATGCACTATCAAACAATTGAATTGTACAGCAGTTTTAAATGAAGGTAATTCTACACATTGTCATAATGAGCATCTGTCATTTGTCTGTAGACCGGAGCTGTACAGACAGAGAGTGTTGGAGCTGAATGCCTCAGATGAACGCGGGATCCAGGTGATCAGGGAAAAAGTGAAGACTTTTGCCCAGCTGACCGTGGCTGGAACGCGCACAGAGTGAGTGTTGGTTTTTGCTGACCTGTGTTCCCTGTCTCATTTAGTCTTTACAACTTTCCACATCCGGACTGACACTAGTCATACCCATTCCAATGCAAAGCTTAGTCATTTGCCACCATGCCGTATACATAAATCCATGCACCAAAGACAGTTTAGTCCGGTCTTCCCTTTATGGCTTTCCTCTCGGTTTCCTTGACATGATACCCTGGAGCCTAATAGTCTTAAATTGAACACTGTGAGACTTGTTGTCATGTCCCCTGTGTAGCATGCGTGATACCCCTTCCTCTCATCCCTGCAGTGGGAAGCCTTGTCCCCCTTTTAAGATTATTATCCTGGACGAAGCGGACTCCATGACAAATGCAGCGCAGGCTGCCCTCAGACGCACCATGGAGAAGGAGTCCAGGACCACACGTTTCTGCCTCATCTGTAACTACGTCAGCCGGTCAGTCAGTGCTCACTGCCCAAACACTGCACACCTGCAAGGGACAGACTCTAAAAGCCCCTTTCGCCTTTCAGGATAATCGAGCCCCTGACGTCTCGATGCTCCAAGTTCCGCTTCAAGCCTCTCGATGACCAGATACAAGAAGAGCGGCTTGTGGAGATCTGCGAGAAGGAGAATCTCAAGTACACCAAAGAGGTATTGACCAACCATGGAGACAGACATCTTCCAGCCGTTGTTGCTCTGTGAGCCTGGTCACTGAGCCAGCCTCTGCCTCTGCATTAGCTCAGTTGGTTTTCAACCACTCGCAGCTCCATGAGGAGTTCAGGTCTGCAGAAGTAAAAGTTTCACAGGATCCTTTGCTTGTTTAGGATGACTTTCATCATGCAGTGTTCTGACAGCTGCCTGATATAATGAACGCGTTGCCTTTTATGCTCATCGCAAGACTTATAGACCGTCTGTCTTTGTAGGCAATCGCAGCTTTGGTGAAGGTGTCAGAGGGGGACCTGCGGAAAGCTATCACCTTTTTACAAAGTGCAGCTCGACTCAACAGCGAGAAGGAAATAACAGAGAGCATTGTCATCGAGATTGCTGGGGTGAGTGCTGTTGGGAAAGGTTAACTCTTCTACAAAATGTTGTAAGTTCAGTGGTTATTGTAGAGATTTCTTATTTTTGATGTGGTAAAATGAAGTGTGTAGCCCAGACTGCAATGTTACAGTCCAGACTATAAAGTGTTTTCTTTGTCCCCAGGTTCTAAAGATCTGTTTTATTTGAATTTTAGGTCGTTCCCACAAAGATGCTCAACAGTCTGCTACAGATTTGTTACAGCAGCACCTTTGATAAACTTGAAATTGCTGTTAAGGTATGTGCTTAACCTGATGGCTTACAGCTTGTGACCTCTCAAAATATGAATACACGTTCAATGATTCCTCACATATTTCGCTGTGACACATCCTCCCTGTTTATCTGTGTTCGCCAAATTTTGCAAACCTTAGAATGGCTTATTTAAGCCCCCTTGTTTCTGTGAGGGGTTTTTACAAAACTTCATTGTTTTAAAGCAAGGGCATCTTTAGTCTTAATTGAATCTTTTCCCTGAAATATTAATAGTGAATCTTGTGGATTCATGGAGTCAATTCACAGTGCATGTAAAAATGATTTGCAGCCCCTGCATAGCATCAAAATGCCTTCAGTGTTGTCACAACGCATGAATGCATTTTAGTCTTGATGAAAGATTTCATTATCATTTTATGTTATTCCAATGCGGATGGAATTGCTTAGGGCTGTAGAGCTCCCCGTGTCGGTTCCCTTTGTTGTAAAATAATGCTGATTTTCAAACCAGAAGAGATTGTGTTTGATTGATTCAGCCATTGTGAAGATTAAATATGGGAGCCAAGGTGCAAGTTAATCTTTTAGAGTGAAAAGAGTGTTAAGTCTAGTCTTTGCAAATTAAGTATGCTACATTCATGGAAACCCAATGTTACTGGAATTATGTCATTGTTGCATATACCAGAATACTTCAGAACCCTCTCCAAAAGAGGTGGCTACATTTGGTAAATGGTTATCTCTCTCTATATATAAATGTGGAGACTGGTTAACTTTTTGCCAAGCACAGAATATGAGATGGTTTTCAGTATTAACCTATGGTGACCTCAAATAATCAAATAGTTTAATCCTGTGAAAAACATTCTACAATGTATTATGGTTATTTTTGACTACAACATAAAAAGGGGAAAAAAATAGCCCCAAGGCCTCAGTTTTTTTTTGTATTTGGTATAATTCTGCACCATTGTATGATGCTTGACTCGATCAATCATTATCTTGTTTGGGGCCCTGTTTTTCATGTTTATAGGTAATTTTGTTGACTATTTTAGACATTGACTGCATGATTGCACTGAAGCTTGATAAATTGCTTAGGGATCACACCCGACAAATATAATCCTCAGCCAGAGTATTCCAGCACATATATGGCATTATCAGAATAAGGAACTCCAAATAGCAAACAGTGGCCAAGACTCCCTTTGAGCACAGTCAGCTAGGACATGGTCTGGAGTCCTCTCCTTGGCTACCTCCACCAAAGTGCTACTATATTCTGGCAGGCAGCTCTTAACATCTCCAGGTGACTAATCAGCAGGTCTCCCCGTCGCTTTCACAGAACATGATAGACGAGGGCTACGCCGCCACGCAAATCATCAGCCAGCTGCACGACATGATCATAGAGGAGAGCCTGAGTGACCGGCAGAAGTCAGCCATCACAGAAAAAATGGCGGTAGGAGTCACATGTGAATAGAAGCCCTCCTTCCTCCGCTTTGGCTTGTATAATTTTATCCTTCGCTGTCAAGGAGTCCAACTGTATGAATTGCTGCACAAGTGATTTAATTGAACTTATGCCTCCATACTTCGCTACATTTTAACACAAGTGTTGGTGGCTCCAGCAATAAATTCCTTACAAAATAAAATGCTGCTGTACGCTGCATCACCCTAACTCAACAGTTTTCAGTAACTGCTTGTTTCTAGTGTATGTTAGTGTAGGCAATTGGTGTTTAAGCAAAGTCGTTGAGAATCATATCCATTCAACCCGATTGTCTTAATACAGCAGTGAGTATTCAGTTATATAAAAGCTTTTTGTATTCCAGAGTAATACTGTCTCGGTACATGAAACCTAATTATTCCTTTTTTATTTTGGCAGGAGGTGGACAAGTGTTTGGCCGACGGTGCAGATGAGTATTTGCAGATGATGAGTCTGTGCTCTGTGATCATGCAGCAGGCATCCCAAAGCAACTGAACCAGAGCTCCAGTTCTTCCTACATCTTACCTGAACACCAGAGCTCCTCACATCCTTGTATATTTGCTGTTTGTACCTTTTTGTGTTATTAAAAAATTGCTTGTCAAATTAGCACTCCTTTTAATGTCCAAGTATTTGCAAAACCACTTAACAGCACATTAATCCACAATGACTATACTCAATTAGTTATGTGTTAAGTACATCAACTGAGGGCAAGTAGCAGGGATCAGTATTGCTCAGCAAGCTGAAGAAATTCACATGCTTGGTTAATTAAGCCATCACTGCAAACAGCACAAATGGGATTCATGGTCAAACGTTGGGCAAAATTAGTTTTGGCATGTGGGTTACATCATTTCTTGATTAAACCATCTATCAAGGCAAATAAATCCATAGCTACCAGACCAACTCATGCTCCTGTGGCCTAAATGTATACCACTCCCATTAAGGCTTACACAGATGAGGCAATTATCAATGACCAGATATACTGAAGTGCATGGTGGTAGAATCAACACAACTAAGACTAATAAATTCAGATACCAAAAGGAATTGTTTGGAAAGTCAAAGACTCAACATTAAATAATTAGCCACAATGATTTATTTTATCCTGAATTATGACATTGAATGATGGCTATACCATAGTAATGCTGGTAACTTAATGGAAGTGGCAATGACTTCAAGATACAAGTACTGTGACAGTTCACCTAGTCATTTCACTAAATAGGCATTTCAGTGGGTTTCTGAGTCAGTGAAAAAAACACAAGTAACCATAAATTCCTCTTTATTTTGAAACAAGGGTCAAATACAATTCATAATTTAAGGTCAGTTAATTAAAATCATTGCCCACATTTAAAGAGGTTAATTTTGAGTCTCATTGGAAAAGCGTGATTAAATAGATTAAATACATTGCACAAAATAAACAAAAGTGCTTGATAATTTGGAAGGTCATTGCATCTGACCCAAGTTTTACAATAACTAAATGTTAGTTTCACATAATTGGCAGACTTAATACAGCACTTATATCTTTTAGTCCACAAGTAAATTATTAAATGATAGAGAACATCTAACACACACACATTTATTGAACTAGGAAATGAATATCTAGTAAAGAATAAATGTAAAGACTCCATGTCTTTGTTTCCCACCCCTGCAGTCTAACTGTAGAGTCCTCTGAACTAGAGAACTGGTTCTACAACTGTCCTCAAAAGAGCTCACGACCAAAGTCGATAGACTTAGCAAATATCTGAATTTCTGATCCGCATTCCGCATTGAGACAAGATTCAATATTTTCCAATAAAATAAGCACAATGCACGTGTTTATTCAACAACAGCGAGCACCGCATAAAATAGATCTCATCTCAGGGATTAAATCAGATCAGCCACATTCATAGGCATTTCCTCAACAGTAGTATTGTAAAAAGTCTCGATATCCCGAAGAATCCTCTTGTCTTCTTCAGTAACAAAGTTAATAGCAACTCCTTTCCTGCCAAAACGGCCACCACGACCAATTCTGTCAAATAAAAGATGAGGGGGAGGGAAAAAATAAGTCAGTAAACCAGTTTTTCTACAAGAGAAGACTGCAAAAATTATGGTTACGTATCGTCTCACCTGTGGATGTAGTTTTCCCGATTTGTTGGCAGATCATAGTTAATAACTAGAGACACTTGCTGTACATCGATGCCACGCGCCTAGAACATGACCGTTTTACAGTTAGTATCTGTGCAGAGTGAAGGGGGTTTTGTAGTCTACAATTAAGTGATGAATTTCAACTGTGAAACCCACTGTGGAGTGCAGACATTTCTCTTCCAAAGGGCCTGGCTGCTCGGTAAGGAGAACCTTTGCAGAAACAATGAGCACCTTTGGTTTCACTACACAGCATGCCTCCAATGACATCCAGCCACTTATATTTTGAGACGTCTCAAAACTGACTGCTGAGTGGCACACTGGTGGCATCAAAGTTGCACCATTTAGCTGGTGTAGCTGCATCATACCTCATTACACCTGGGTCTATCACATGAGTCTTTAACATTCAAAAAAAAAATTTGAACCTGAGGTCAGCCTTACCAGCAAGTCCGTAGTGATCAGAACTCTGCTAGATCCTGATCTGAATTCTCGCATGATCACATCACGCTCCTTCTGGTCCATGTCCCCATGCTGCAAAGCAGTGACACAATATTCACTTCAAGCATTAACCTGCTGCTTTCCCATGCACATCCACAGAAGAAAGAGATCCAGCTTCATCTTCTAGTTGAAATCTTGCATGGCAACTGCATCTTACCAGGGCAGAGACCGTGAAGTCCCTTGCATGCATCTTCTCAGTCAGCCAGTCAACCTTTCTTCTTGTGTTCAAGAAGATGACAGCTTGGGTGATTGTCAGAGTCTCATACAGGTCACACAGGGTGTCCAGTTTCCACTCCTGACAGAAAAAACCATTCAGACACAAACCAAGCCATTTGTTTGCTGAAGACTTACAGCTACTGCTGAAAACTGTTGCACAGCATCCTGAGACAATGGACATTGGACATTAAGAAAGAGGTCCATCCTTGTCTCATTCCAGATGATGTGCAGTTATTCTCCTTCTTGGGTGTACTCTTACTAGCATTATCACAAGACCCAAGCCAAAGGCTTTGGTCTTGCAATTTTAGCAGAGTGCTTTTGCAAGAAGGAAGCTGGAGCTCACAATCCATTGTTACACCGATATGTTAATGTCTAGCATGATGCTAAAGAAAGTTTTTTAAAGTGGAACTGCGGTACCACTCACCTCCCTTTCTACATTGATGTAGAACTGCTTGATACCCTCCAAGGTAAGCTCCTCCTTTTTCACAAGGATCCGAATTGGATCGCGCATAAACTTTTTGGTCACCTCCAACACATCAGCTGGCATTGTAGCCGACAAAAGCACAACCTGCAAAGGTGAAAAATCTTTTGTAGAGTGCAGCAACTCAGATCCAAACAAACTCCTCATCAGCAGTCACATTAGATGAGGAAACGGACATTGATAGAGCCCAATCTCACTGCAATGCAGCACCAACTCATTCCCACAGTCTGCAAGCATGACTGGCAAAACCAAGGTGAGCTGGTTTTTTTCCCCATCATTTCAGCAGTTCATCAGCAGTTGCCTTATCAAAATACTCCGTTTAAGCTTAAAGGAAGTAATGATCTTTTTCAAACCCTAACCATGATGCATCAAATCTAAAACAGAAATGCATGCTCTGGTTACAGGCTTGTGGGGGCCATCTCGTGGTGTGTTGTTATGTAACAGCTGTCAGACAGACTGCTCCCAAAACAAACCAGACACTCACTTGGATGTTTGTGCTTAATTTTTGGAAAATCTCATAGATTTGATCCTTGAATCCCCGACTCAACATTTCATCAGCTTCATCCAAGACAAACATCTTGATCCATTTTGGAGCTGTGAAAACGAGGACACTAGTGTAAGGCCACGTGGTCCGTGGAGCGATGTCCAATCTGTGCGTACATTACCATAGTGATCAGTGGAAAATAAGGCATCTCCATTACGTGTCAAGAGGGTTGGGCATCATTTCGCTGTGCAACAGAGAACTGGTATTTTCCTCAGGAACGGATACTCACACAAGTACCTCCTGTTCAGCATGTCAAAGACTCGCCCTGGAGTTCCAACAACTATGTGGGGAGCCTCCGCTTGGAGCTTCTGCATCTCATTTCGGACATTCGTTCCTCCAATGCAGGCATGGCAGGTGGCACCCATGTAGTCACCCAGAGCCAGGATTACTTTCTGAATCTGGAGGATTACATCAGTTAAAAGATGTACTTGTATCACCACAGCCAGAATCTACATGTGCATACTGTAGCAAGAGCTTGGAGGCACACTAGACCACGCTATCACACTCAACTGTCAAATGCATGCACTCAGGGATTGTACAATGCACTCTGACACATGCTTGGCTTGCAAACCACTTACCAACTGCAGCTTTAGTGATGTATAACACGCAGATCACAGAGCTACCTTAAATGTGCAGATTATTCCAGTTGCCATTGGAATGCTAAGTACTTCTTAACTGAACACTGAACAAGTGCAGAATACATTCCAAACATGCTGCCCTGTTCTAAATGATTTTTCAGGTTCTGTTATGAGTTGCAGCATACCTGTTGAGCCAGTTCTCTAGTTGGAGCCAAGACCAGAGCCTGTGTCTCCTTCTGGTCTATTTCCAGCTGCTGCAGGATGGAAATTGCAAATGTGGCTGTCTTGCCAGTTCCTGACTGGGCCTGGGCAATGACATCATAGCCTAGGACAAAAGAACACCAGGACTGAGCCAATAGCACACTACATAACTATCGTGCATGCATTTGAAATTAGCTTCAGCCTTCACTAGTTAAAAACAAGTTCGCCTGCACACCAAAATCACCACCAAGCAGCTAAAACACAAATGTAACTATACATGACAAGACTGCTGACTACTACTTGAGTGATCAGGAACAAAAATGCTCTCTCCATTCCAGGTCAGTCCCGAAAGATGGTATGGCATCATCTCACTCGATATGCCTGGCATTATTTCACAGTAGCAATAATGAGAAACTTGAGGCCAACCTTTAATGCATGGAATTATTGCTCTCTGTTGAATGGCAGACGGCTTCTCGAATCCATATGCATAAATGCCCCTCAGGAGAGTCTCCTTCAGGTTCATGTCATCGAAATTGTCTGTGATCTCATTCCAGTTGCTCTGTATTAAGAAAAGATAGTGTTAAACCAAGTAATCTTACCAAACAAACTCCCAATATGCAACACGATGCATGCAACAATATGTTAGAATTTTACCTCGATGACACCATCAGGCTCCATTCCTTCTGGGCCCCCATGGTCTCGGTCTCTAGAGCTGTTCAACAAAAGATTTTAAGAAATGATGAATCCATTTGGCCAGCAACCGACAGATTTAAATGTAAGGAACGAGCCACTTGCAGCAGATTAATTGCCAATGGCCAAAGATCCGAGTCAACCTAAACCAAATGTAATCGCCCGTTCCCGGGAGCTCAACAGCGAAGTGGTATTGCTCATCCCCCGAATGCTAGAATGATGCATAATGATCAACTGTAAAAACACCGCGGTGCGGTAGTCCGAAATACAACAGGCCTGTGCAGTACCACCACACTCGGAGCATTACTAGAGTAGTACTTAAACCTCGACTAAAATAATTCCTTCAGATTAGTTACGAGAAAACAGCCAAAAAAGAAAGTTCAGAGGGTCACAAGTCTTGGATGCGCCGCATAGGTACGATCAATATCGACATTAACTGCTTTGCCAATCATGCGGTATTCCTTCATCCACAACAGACCAAAGCACCCATGATAGCAAACTCGCTAACAACTGGCTGTTTTCTGAACCACTTTTTTTCATCCAAGTAGCTACCTAGTTCGCTTGTCAACTAGCAAGTAATCTACAGTGATCTCACCTTTTAACGTTAGTGTCGTCTGCCATCAATTACTACCATGACGTCCCACGCTTGCGACTCCTGTTGTGCATAACCTCGGAGACTTAGGAAATGTGGTTCCATCTTAATGTACGATACTATATATGCGGTCAAATTCCCATCCGATGTAGCATCGACATACATCGGATTTAGTGCAAAGTTAATGAGCATTTTATTTTTTATATATATTTTTAAGAATGGCAGCCGGAAGGGGTATCACGGCCTAATCCCGAACTGGGTGGGATTGCGTTAACTGATTGGCTAATATTAATTTTGTTCTCCGATCCTTTTGATGTAACATTAGCTCAATAGCTATCGACAGATAACAGTAAATCTTTAATAAAAAACTGACATCAAAATCATAAATATACCTAATGTGAAAAAGACGATTTACTATAACACCTCACAGTCAGGATTGTCAGTTAGCGAGCAGCTAACCTAGCAGTGCAAAACTGGATAGTTCCAATAGCAGGCCAAGGTTCTTGCTAAACTAGGCAGTTACGTTGCGTTTAAACCATGTGATGTTCAGTTACCTACAGTGAGAACTGTTCTATACACCAATCATACCAACCAATATAACAGTTACTCTAACATATCAAAAATACTTTAAACAAAAAAAAATCTGAATTATACCTGTTGTAATCCGCAGAACCGCTTGACATGATCCGGCCGACGCTTCAGCGCTCAACTGAAAAGGAGGAGGAACTAAAGCGCACATCATTTAATCCAGCCGGGACTTAAACTTCCGGCAAGTAAAACAGACAACTATAGAATAACACCACGCTGTTCGATAGGACCGCGATCAAAATTATTTTTATATTTTGCACAATATATAACATTGATTTTCAAAAAATGTACAGTTTTAATGTGTTAATTTTAAAGACACCGCATTTCGAACTATACATAGCGGCGGAAGGATATTGCAGTAAAAGAAAATAGTGTTCAGATTGCTACGGGGTTTCCTCACGACCCCTGTACAGGACGGCACCGGAAGCCTAGTCATGCTGTGCAGGTCTGGACTTTTTTTTTTTGTTTTTTGAGACGAATGAGGAAAAGTGTTTTGGAGTATTACAGCTTGTTCCACACAAAACAACCATATGTGCTGATTAAATCGCATTTTATTGGCTGCAGAAATCTAAACGTTATGTGCAGCGAATTCAAAAAAATGTCCTGCTACTACAAAGTCGTAGTTTGACGTTTGACGTTTTAAAATGGCGACATCCAACAAGATTAAAATCGCCATCAACGTATAGCAGCCATCTGAGGTCTGTGACGACATTTAGCAGTTGAAAGGTCACTACATTGTTAACTTAAACGGACATGGAATTATATTTTAGACATTGAAACCTAAGGCTGCCTATACATAAAGAACCATATTCTGAATTTGGCCAGGAAATTAGGGAACAATAAATATATGCTCTTTGTAATAAGTAAGAAGGGCACTTAAATTACAACACTGATTATGGACCTGATTGGCAACATTTGGATGAGTAACGCCACTTACTGTAGACATGTTGCTGGAAAGGGCTACAGGGTGGTGCACCTACGGGTTAATAAAAGTGTATGGCTAAGGGTTTATACTTGTGCTATGAAAACACTTGAATCAGAAGGAAAGTAGTATGTCTTCATTACAGCTAAATGAGTGAGTATCCTTCATCCATCACCACATTGTTTTACATCATATGATAGTTCCTAAGTTTAAGTGGTTAGAGAAACAAGGCCTTTGCGTTGGTCTGTGCACAATAAGCAAGAGAACCATTATTGTGCTAGAAATACCAGATCATTTGGAAATTATTCATCCATTGCTCAGTGTTTTCTGAAAATCTCCACTGAAGCAAGCTAGTCCACTTTATAATTCCTTGAAGTAGCTATATACCATATATCTAAGTTAAGAGGTCTTGAGAATATTTTTAAATTGCATACAGTAAGTACATCACCAAAATATCACCAGGATAGTTTATTTTTCATCTGTTAAGTCAGTAACAAAGTATATTGATCCAACTTTATTTCTTGTTTTCTACAAAGAATTTATGCTGTAACTCCATACCATCCCTCATAGGAGGCTTCTATGCTAACAAGTCTGAATCACTAAACCCCTCATCTGCTTGCACAAGTTCCTAGGCAGCAGTGGGCTCCTGCTGAGGGGGAGGTGGGGTAGTGGTGGAGACAAACTGCTTCCAGGGCTCTGACGGGCAGCGGAATGGGCTGACTGGTTCTGCTAGCGGAAGCTCCAGTGAAAGGCCTGGATTTTCAGGGGGCACATCTGCGACCCCGGTGTCCACAACTGGAAGGATGGGAGTCTGCGCGGTGATTTCCTGAGACTCCTCCGATGACTCCTTTTTAGCAGTTGGGTTTGGCACTGAAGTTGTAGCTGGAGTCGGAGTGACCCTCGCTGCATAGATGAAGTGTCTTAAGGGAGACCAGCCAGGTGGCCTCCTCCTTGAAAAGGAGGTCTGTGAAATGTAAATGTATATCAGTGTTAGTAGAGTGATACATGATTGAGAGCTTTGCTTTTAATCATCCTTGATGATTCTTAGCCATGAAATCTAAGGCATATGCCACATCAACATATTTGACATCAAGTTTCATACTTAGAAAAATGAGGAAAAATATTTCAAGAATGTCTGTTTTTATTATCCATTAAACTACAGCTATCCAGTAATATACTAAATATCTCACCATAAGACGCCCTGGTTCACAGTTCATGTGTGCTTCAGGCTCCTCACGCCTCCAAGGGGCAATATAAACTGTAGAATTACAGTTTGCAAACTCCTGCACATTGGATATAACATAATAATCAGAGGACAGGTAGGACTGTAGCAGTAAATAAAAGGAAATACAAGCTTTAAGCAAAAATGTGCCTGTTATTTTAAGTTTCAGTTATTTTATTTTTGATCTTCATATCTTACCTTCTCTGTGTCATGTGGGCGACAATCATCTGTAACCTCTTTGAAATCACCTTTTGAGCAGTTGCTTTTAACCATTTCAAACTGAAGGTCATACCGGAATCCAGCAACCACCTATGGAGACGTTTAGATTTCTTTCATAGGAATTTTGTCTTTTAGTACAATACCCAATTTATTTACACATAACTCAAAGTAATGTATCTACTTTAATACTGGTGACAATGCCTGTGACTGAAAACAAAGTGGTGTAAAGTGAGGCAATGAACACGCTTATCCTTCATTCCAGACGTTAGAGGGCTATGAGGCACCATGAGCAATGTAATGTAACTTACTGAAACCCCCTGCCCTCTATCAGGTAGGAAATAGGCAACTCCCACACAAATGAATAGTTGCTGTGTGAAGCAACCTAGGGCATAATGTGCACTGATAATGTAGCACTAGTTATGTTGTAATGTTGTTCTGACATGTGGCACACAAGGAATTGTTACTAACCTGTCGTGTGGCTGATGCAATGTCGTTCAGGATAAAGTGATGGCTGGAGCTGTTTTCTGTGTTAAATTTTGCCACAGAATATAACAGTGGTTCCCTAAGGTCCTCATTAGCAATATCAATTTCTTCACGGCAACCCAGACATGGGGCACGGTCAGCAGAAATCCAGGGCTCAACTGTAGAAAAGAATGTTTTGTTATTTTTTTCCCACATCTAGTTGGCTTGACATTTTAATCTAATTACTAAAGCTGCATTGTAATAACTACTGATGAAATCTAAACATTCAGCGCTCTGCATTTGTAGTTTATTACAGTTTAAAGGCTTGTACGTATCTGATACCTCAACAGAGTTTGGCATTAGTTGCATAAACTCAGTTCCATTTCCTTTCCTTCCTTCAGTGGACTCCTTCAGGGCAATTGTAAAACATTCCTTTCTGGTTTTCTCTGATTTTACTGCACTTCCTGCACTAAATTCCAGAGTGCAGAGTTCTGCGGTTTGGTTGGTACCATTTTTTGGCAACTCAAAATTGTACAATATTTTCTCTTCAGTCTTTCATCTATTTCAGTATTAAATCTGGAATTTTTGCTTTGTCTTTTTTTGCAGTGAACACAGCCATTATAATGACCCAAATAATATAATCACCCAAATAGGAATGTATACTGTATGTATTATAATGTATACTGTTGTTGGCTAATACTCCTCAATATTGTGTACCATCAAGTATAAGTTTGCGTATCCTGTACACAATTGGTGGTAATATAAATCAGTTCAATTTAGAAAAAATCAGAGGGGGGTGCCATAAACCAACAGCACATAGCTGTTTCTAATAAGTGGGTACAGTGTTGAAATTATTTGTTATAGCTGGACAGAGTCCAAAGGCAGTATGAATCTCAGATTACATCATTACAGGTGCATTTTGAAACTGGCCAACTATTTCTGTACTAACCTTAAAGAACTGAGTTTGTGAGACTAGATGCTGAGGAGTACAAATATATACCATTGTTCATGTTATGAATCCAAACTGTTATAAATTTTCCCAGAGTCAGAATGACATCTTACCTTTAGCTTTGCAATCAACTGAGATAACCTTTGGACTGTCTTCAAGGCTACTTTTGTGTACCTCTGAAGTGCATGTCATTGGCATCTGGTAAACAGTGACAGTATGCACATTTGTAAAACATGTGATAACCACAAAAATGTCCCCTTTCAATCTATGTCCTTTACCTGGGAGAACAACTGACCTTATCACCGTGTGGCAGGTAGTCACAGTCTCGCCAAGCTTTGTCTCCCCCTACTGGACAATCAGACACTCTTGCAAAGAAATGCAGAGATAACAAGGTGCCTGACTCGTTCACAACCTGAAAACAGAGACAGGACCAGTCTGTAGCTCACGTACATACAATCACCATCCACTTTAAATGTTACATTACAATATACATAGACACGTATGGGTGATTTCTTACAAGATATAGTGAAGAGTATTAAAATGGTAGTAGAGGAGATGACTGAACATTTGGTGAAATGATTTTGGAGTCAACCACAGCCTTATCACACTACAAGAAACCTAAAAAGCATAGAGCCTGCATAAAATTATTAATTATCACTTACTTTTAAAGCCTTCACAACTTGGTACAGTGCAAGCTTATTGCCATGCGGAAGGATTCCATTATGGTGTACAAGGGCCAAATCCACAGCGGCCTCAACATCTTTGTCATCGCAAAAAACTTCAGTCAGCTCTTGCGTATATCCTTGTGTCCAAAGTTGGAGGGAGACTGCACAAAGTACCAGGAGCCAAATCCTTAACATTGTGGAGGCATGTACAGTCCAGGTCCACTATGAGCTGCAGTGAGTGTACAGCAGAGACCTCTCTCTCCAGAGAGTTGTGCTTAAGTAATGATTGACTGATATTATATAGCCCTCCCCAGAACTGTGGATTCAGCCCAATACGCAACAGGCCTGTTCAAATAAAATGCAAAGAGCAGAAAAGTTCAGCATTGAGTGGCCACAGTACAAATGTTTGCTTATCAGTAGTCCTTCCAAACCTACAGACATTAAAATCAATATTGCACATAGTCATAGTCATTTGTCATACTTTTATTCTGTGTGCATGCACAAACCAGATACAGGGGGCCTATTTTGCAGACTGTCTTTCACTAACTGTGTTGCATCCACATTCCCTGCCTTGTCTGAATGGGTCATTTAGTCTCACAACTTAAAAGTTTTTTTTCTGTCTATCACTCAAACGTAAGTGTGTCACTGGTGTCCCCCTCTTCTGTAGACTATAACTATCCAGTATGTATGTGAGGGTTCAGACTGGTCAATAACATACTACAGGCAATAATTAATTTGAAAAAAGTAGCTTGTTTGTTGGTTTGTGTTTGTCAAATGGGGCATTAACAACAATCAATATATATCTTCTTTAACGCAGTGGCATAGGGTACTGCTAATTGCTTAAGATAATGGATTAATCAGTTATGTTAATACACTTAACAACAGATTGATTATTAATTGTTGAAAAATATTTCAGGATTAAATAAAGGTTATTGTTATACAATTATTGAACATTTTGGAATGGGGTGCAGGACTGTCAAAATGAATCAATTAGTTTATTATGAAATATATAATTGTAAATCAAACCTAATTTCAACACAGGAGTCACTTAAGAATGCATCAGCCAATAATAAATGCTCTAATATGGTGCTGCTGTCAGTAGCCCATTTCACAGAGGGTGAATCTGCTTCAAAGGAGAAAACGTCTCTGCCATGATAAGTAAAGACCTTGAATGGGTAAACATGCCCCCTCACCAAACGCTTTCCACAGTGCAAAGTTACATTGATCCCACTGACAAAATTGTGTGTTTAAGGAGATACTTTGTTCCTCCACCTTTGAACCAACTTGCATCGCCCAGCCTGCCTACAGTTAAATTCCCAAATCCTTCCTTCCTAGAATTTGCTCAGATCTCCCACGCAGTGTGTGTGTGTGTGTCGTATGTCTGTATGTACGTGAAATGGCTTTAAAACACTTTACTGAAATGCCCATGAAACAAAACCCACAGCACAGCCACATAATAGGAATGTGAGCACCATCAAAGGATTAATTATATTATGCAGAATTGACCTAACTGATACATGTATAAAATACAAGGCCCAGCAACAAACACACAGCAGCAGGAAGCATTTCAGAAAAGAGCTTTTGTTGTCCTTTTGCATCAGAACTATACAACAGATGGAAAAAAAACTTTCAAAATTAGATAGCATTAATTGTACAATTTGTAACATAACACATACTCACAGTTGTTTCCAAATTTATACATTGGCTTTCCAGTCAAAATTGTTTTGCCATTTGAAGGCTTACATTCAGAAGAGAAAACGACTAGTCATTTAAAGATAATTCCCAATTGGCAAAATTACACTTGGCTCATTATTGTATCCCAAACACATGCTACATAGTGAGGCTTTCATACAAAAAAGAATGAGGATATCTGCACATATAATTGTTCTAACAGAGTTGAGGAGGCCGAGAAAATGCACTCTATTTTCAATCAGAGGTAATATCTGTATCTCAGCATGATGCCATTTAGTCAGTAGCAATACATGACTTCCTGTTAAAAGGCATCTTATTGGGAGTAAAGCAACAAAATGCTTTAGGTTCACCAGTTTGCCAGCTCATCGTGAGAGTGTTCTTATGGATATACCTTGTCCTTTCACGTCAATAAATATTTCACTTTACCCAACAACACATGACAGCTTTCCCTATTCCTTCCCTAGTTCCTTACGAACTCCGGCATGTCACATTTTATCGGGAGAACGCACACATAATGATGGGTTGCCTGTTAGGACTGCACTACATTTCTAGCCTGGGTGCAACGTTACATTGTGCAGCCAGTGTTACGCCACAAGTGTTTCTCTTCAGCCCACCACAACGGATGACTACATCAAAACCAGCTCTTTCCCCACCCTTTCAACAACATTTCTTTGACGCATTTGCACTCCTCCTCACTGAGCACATTTCTTGCATCTCATCAGCAGCACCCAAGCAGTCATTTAGAGTTCAGTAAGAACTTCAGATGACAAACACCACAGTAAATATCGAGCACAATGAAGCAACACTACTTCTGTGGGTCCTGTTTCTGTTTGGTAAGTTTTTTGTTGTACTTTGTTACTTTTATCTAAGTTTCAAAGTTGTTGAGCCAGTGTTCACAGACCATATACTTAATAAAAGGTTTGATATGGGCACTGATGTAAAGTTTTCATGGGTATTATCCATATAGTCAATTCTTTATATTGTAAATTCTACTTTCAAACATGAAGGTTGCTTTTTATAATGACTTCACAATGTTGAAATGTGAATTTGCACACCCACAATATAGTCTGACTTTATTTTATAGCATATAATAATCTCCTAAGCAAAGCAGCCATTCATATTTTTTCATGCATGTATAGAATTCATTCAGGGTCAGAGTCACATATGAACTTCCTTTTCACGACCTTAGCATGCAAGGAGCCTTACAGGTAAGGTATAAAATTATTGCATCTAGCATGCAATTACACAGCATTGTCACAACATGAAAAATTAAATCATGCTGGTAGAATAAGTCATGAGATGTTTTCACAAACAGTTAGGAGGACTGAAAAGTATGGTTCACATTTCACTTGAAACTGAAGGCTGCAAGTATTCAGCAAAGAAGTCTCTTGTGGGTAGTAGTGCATTCACACTCAACAAGCACTGACACCACACTGCTATTTTGTCATTACAGGAACCTACTTTACCACAGAGGCAGTCCCTGACACGACCCCCACTACCATGGGCAACATAACTACAGCAGCAGCCACCTACATGGCCTTTCCATACAACCCTGTGAACTTAGTGTCCATGTCTGTCCTCCATCTAAAACATTCTCTCCCCCTCACTGGGACCTTCAGCCTGAGTGACAACAAAGGCAAAGTGTGCCTTAAGGTCGTCATGGGAGTGCAGTACACGATAACGAAAAACAAGGTTGGTCTTGGCGCTTTTTTCTGAATTTCTATATGCACTTTAACATATCCACATGAGTGAAATCTTACTTTGGCTGTGAAGGGGCAGGTGTGAACAGGCCTAGATTGCATAGATGTGACTACGTGAGGATTATGCCTTTTCTCACTTTCAAAAATGACTACCATTGTGCTGCACATGCATTTTAATAATTGATAGCTACTACTGAGCTGTAAAATGTACCTTGTTTCTTCATTTTGCAGAAAATATCATATTTCAATCTTGACCCCCCCTCCACAGAGGCAACAGGAGTTTGTGGGGAAAATATTTCCTTTCTGACGCTAAAATTTAAAACAGGGAATCTTGGGCTCACCTTTAACAAGGTATTTATTTCATTAAAAAGCAACTTTCTGAAACTGTTTCAGCATACTTGTGAAATATTATCATGTGCTTTTCAATGCAGTTGACTCATTTTGTGATCCCCAATGAGTCAACCACACTGAAAAGCACAGAATGATGTGATGTTTGTATGTGTGAGAACAATGGTCTGGCAGGTACAACCACCCCAATTTTCCAACCACAAAGCTGTAGCGGACTGTGCTTTAAAATGGTGTTCTAACCTAACGCAGCTACTGCTATTAACTATTAGAAAATGAAAGGCCATACTCATTTCTACAGTGATGTTTGCTTCATACTGTCAATAGTCAATTGCAAACCTGATGGTCACATTCCCTCATCCTATCCTAACTTAGAACCCTTTTTAAAGACAGACCCAACCAAAAGAAACAGAAACAGATGAGGTTAAAGCGGAGCGGATAAACACAAGGTTCAAGGTTACGGTTTTGTCCACAGGATGGAAATGTTTCATACGTAACCACTGTGAATGGCAGTTTGGAAATATCTGCATGCAAAAGCTGTAAGAGTAAGTATAGGATGTGCAAACTGTGTCTGTTGCAAGTTGTATTACTTAGTATTACTCAGTTACTTTGTATTTAAAATGTAATTAACTTCATCAAACATAACACACTGCCTCTAGGTCAGCTTTTTACAGGTGTTATCAGCAATAGGACATTGTTCCAAGCGGCAAATGGATTTTCCTACAAGTGTAACAGCCCAAGGATACTTCTTCTGGCAGAAAATTTCAGAATCAAGATAGTAAATGTCCAAGTTCAAGCATTTGATATAATCGATGGCCAATTTGGAATGGGTAGGTTGACTCTGAAGTTCCCATATGAAGAGCTTCTACTTAAGACCATCTCATGATAAATTCTGTGCTTATGGTAATCAGATACAGTAAGAAATAATGCCTGATGCAATTCTTCACAAATCACAGCAGAAAAAATCCTCATCTTTAACATAATTGTACTAATAACTGTATTGCTTGAAGTCATTTTTTGCCTGCTGTTTTTCTTACAATTTCAGTGGAAGAGTGTTGGCCAGATTACCACAAAAGAATCCTTCCCATCATCCTGGGGGCCACAGCAGTGGGGATGGGCTTGATTGTCATCCTAACATTCCTGGTTGTCCGAGACAATCGGCCCCAAGGCTACGAGAGAATCTAATATGACATTGCAGACCTGACTGTTCTACATCATTAGCATTTTTTTCAATGCCTTTTTTATTATTATTATTTTTTTTTTTTACCTTTTTATCATTTTAAATTCACCTGTTTTTGTGCATTATTCAACCCCACAAATGATCTTGCCACTGGCTTCATGTATACTAATATGACCTTAATCTGTGGCTGGAAGAGGAGTGTGTGTGGTAAGGGCAAGGTGAATGAACTGTAAACTCAACAAAAAAAATTGTACACAGTGGTTGCTACTATATAAGCAGATTTTCATTTGGGCCGTGTGTCGCAATCCTTGCCTTGTCAATGAGTAAGAGGTATTCTTTCGTTTTATCACACTGTGACAAAACATCAATGTATTCTATCAACCAGGCATCTTACAAAATCTGTTTCCATAGTGTTTTATTGCTGTTACTTTTTTATGTATATTGGCACATTTTAATATGACTCTAAATGCAACATTTATATATATATATATATATATATATATATATATATTTTTTTTTTTTTCCCCCTTCCTTATATGGTAGCAGTAAATCTTTGAGCAAATTGGCATTAAGTGGTGTCTCTGGTAGTGCAGGCAGGGTAAGCATGTCACATGTGGGATCCAGTCAGTGGCCCCACCCCTAGGGAAAAAAGCTCATTTATGGTCACTAAATCTGGTATTTTTATTAGTTCTGTGAGTGAAATCTGTAGTAAGTAAGAAGTTTTGTTGTACTTCAGTATTGAGAATGTATATTTTTATCTGAATCCAAACAATACCTTTGGGTTTCATATACTTTTTCATACAATGCATAAATCAAAGCAACATAGCTGATTATGTAAGCTAATATATCCTCGAGATGAATGCACAATAACCAATGATATTCCATATGTTTATAAAACTACATGAGGGAATTTTAACAATATGGGCACCACACACTATTTTTTTCTATCGCAAACGTATTTTGTAAAGTATCATATGTATGTTCTTTCCATCATCACATGTGAGATTTCTGTTTTTATCAGGTCAAAGTCAAAGCTAAAATAGAATAACTTCCATTAATGTGCATAATCAACAAACATGAATTTTGTGGCAAAACTTGACTTGACAAGAAATGACTTTTCAGTAATGATTCCCCATTACGTCATTTTTATCAGTCGCAGAAAAATATACAACTTATTGAATGTACATAGATGTTGTATACAGTTGTATATTACAAATAAAGGCTGAAAAATGGCCATCTACTGGTTCAGATAACACACTGCAGGTACCTTCTTGAAAGGTCAAATTAAGACAACTGAATGAATGAACAAGTTGCATCTGTGACACTTTTCAGCCATTTCAAGGATTTCAAAGTGCTTGACAGTGAGGGTAGTAACTGAACTCACCCACCAAAAATGCATGACTCCTCACACCTGTATGGTAGCCATTTCCTTCCAGGATATATATATAAAAGGTTAAGAGGGGGAGTTATTTAGCCAATTAAACTAGTGAATAATTGAATGGCCAGATTGAGAAAACTATTAAATGAGGAAGCCAACAGGACAGATAAACCCTTAACTTTAATTTTATAAGTATGTAGTAATACAAAATCCTATAAGAGAAGGCTATTAATGTAGGCAGTTATTTGGAAGAAGTGAATCTTTAAATCTCTAGTATTCACGCCATTACAGAAATATTTAAAACAATGGACCATGTTACGTGGCTCCATGCTACTGACAAATTAGCACAACTGAGGTAATTTACATGTGGATTATGAATGAGTTAATAAATTAATTAAAACAAGCACATCAGCGCTATTTGTGAAAACACGCACGTCCACATTAACAGCCAGCCTTCACCATAGTCCACGCCTTTAAGATGTGAAGACCTCTGGTATTTTGCCAACGTATTATTAATGACTCCTTTGGATCTTCTGCTCAAACATTCAAAGAGTGAGTTTGTTGTTGATTTCTATCCAAATTTTCATTGTGTGCTGGGGGATTAATGAAACAATGGGTACAGTCAACTGCAACAACTGGGAAGCTAGCAAGAATGTAAAATCCATGTTTTAATCCATGCAGAGATTTCCAACTATTCATGAGGTAAAACACTCTCCCAAAAATGCCATCAGCCTTCAAAAAACACATTTGGAATTTCTGCATTCTGCATGGGTACACTCTTTCAGAAAACTCTAATATCTCACATTGGAGCTCCCAAAAAATAATTTATAATATGCACTGGTATCTGTGTGCCAGTTTAGTAAATGCATCCAGGCTTCTCGCAGAAGGTGACAGTTTTGCTCGTGCTAAATCACCAACAAAGATACAGTTCAGTAAATCTGTTCCTTAGTAAATTCTCAGTACTGACAACCAGCAAACACCAGTTCAAAGAAACCCACATTATTGTTGATTCTGATAAGTGATAAGACACAATATTTTCTCTTCTGAAGCAAGTCAGAATTCATTACTAGACAGTGTCTTCCCTAGATACAGGTAAAACAGAAAAGCATTGTATATCAGTATCTGTATTTATATCTATATGTTTCACCCATGGAAAAGAGAGACACATGGACACAGTCAGCCAGCACCCTTGCTGTCCAGTCATGGCCTGTAATACTAGGCTGTGGTCAGTTCCAGTCTGAGATGCAGGTATTGTCAGTTTTAATTTTACAGTAGTTGATTATTGTAGTTAAGCAATGTTGCCAATGTTTCTCATTTGAATAAATCAGAAATATTAAACAACCATCACAATGAAGATGGTCCGAAAAGCCTCATTTTCATTACAGTCACCACGCGTTCGACTGTTTGATTCAGCATACTGGATGAATCGTATGGTCAACTGCATCAGTTTACCAAAAAAAAAAATCAAAAACACACACAGAAAAACATTCCCAGCACTGCACGATCAAGGCTGGCCACTTCGACCTTTCCATCCTTTCATTCATTTCATAAATGGCATCGTTTCACTTATCTGTACCCAACGACAGAACTGCGCAGATAAACCGAGGACAATAACACCACAGGAACTCCTTGATGAAAACAGGAAGAGACGCGTTTTATTCCCACTGATAAACGATCTCTTGTAGTTTAACGGTGAGAAACTTCAGGTAAGACCGTCAGCAAGTGGGCTATAAGTAGCTAATAAGTTTACTAATTTCAAAAATGCAACAGTTTGTCATAAACAGTGTATCGTATTAACTGTACTGTTTCTTTTATTTTAATAAAGCCTCAAACAAACGACAAAATGATGAGCAAGAAACGTATTTGCAGTGTAAGTAAATAAATAAATAAATAAATAAATACAAGTGTCTAGCCTGCTTGCAAGCTACATACCTGCACCAAGCGTTTCAGATTTCACTTGTTTAGCCAGAGCCATGCCCACCCCTACCCTACCCTCCTCCGCCGTCCAAAGTTTTCATTGGTTGTCCTTTCTAAGGGTCGTCATAAGAGACAAACAGAACTAGCAAGTACTGATGAGAGCATATACGCATTGCAGCTAGCTGACTAAAAATAAAAGCGCAGCATTTAAATACTTTACACATTTATATATTCACTGTTGTTGTGGTAACATTTATCTCTGGCTTGCGAGATTGCTAAAGCAGTCAGAAATGGGCACATCGATTTTTGCGATTCGTTAATCTAAAACGCCCTCTGTGCTAGGCAGTGATACCGAACATGGCCGCAGTCATATTGAAAGTACAGTCCTTTCAGGTCTTGAAAGCAGTATTGCAACAGTAAGTAACGGGGATTATTTTTTTAATAAAGAGATGTTCTATTTATTATGCATGTAGACCATCAAGATGAATGTTTGCTGACGGAAAATTGATGTCGCTATCCTGAGTGCGTGCCTACCACAGCTAGCTAGCAATCTAAGATGTGCTAGGTGGTTAGCGCATTAAAATGATGAATTATGTGAGAAGCTAGATTGTAAGCAAGCTAACATCATTACTAAATGCTTTTATGATGTACAGTTGTTTTAGCTTGTTTGATAGATTCCTAGCATGATACTTGGCTAGTTTGTTTGCTTGTTGAATCTGCAAGGTGAAATAAAGGTGTTCGCTCAAAGGCAAAATTTCTTAGGTAAATATTTCGCATTTCTGATTCATCTTATTTCACCAGTTTAACTGCGGCTACAGCGGATCATTACAATCTATGTCTAACGCACAAGGTTTCAGTAAAGACACTTTTCTGGGTGAACTTCAAATGTCTAGCCACTTACTGACTGCATTTGGCTACCCATTCAGTGCCAGTTTCTCTTCGTACACATGCAAAATCATTTCTTGCAACTAAATGGAAAGCCAAACAAATTTTATGTTCGTAGCTTAATTAAAATCTGTTGTATCATCTTTAGGAAATGGTTGTGGACCAAAGGATTCGTCAGGTGTGCGTCTGTTGGTAAGGAGCTAGCTGACAACTATTTCGATTAATCAAGTAGCACTATGTTTGAAGTTGTGGTACAGTTATATGAAACAGATTAGATTCTCTTGTATTCTGAGTATCAGCAAAACGTTCTTGCCTACGGAATCATGAAATGTGTGTGTTAACAGTCAGACAAAGTTATGATTATAGTTATGAAGTCAGATATATCCAGGCAGATCACTTGTAATTAAACACTGTTGCGAGTTGGCAATGCCTTGAAATGAGTCAGACATCAAATTAAATTGCATTTATTCTGTAAGGCAAGAAAATGTAAGTGTAAAATTTAGAAGTATTAAACAGCCAGTTAGAAAGATAGAAGAATATGGTCATATTTTTTGTACATTCAGGTAAATATGGTTTCTAACCCAGAGTTGAGAGATTTACCTTATTTTTATGTAGTATGTCTTTTGCCATGAATAATGGACTGATCCTCAGGCCGAGCATGTGGCTGGGTCATTGAGCTGTACTCCCATGCTGAGGTTTCTTTAATGTGGGTCCAGGGCCAGGCAGGATCGAGAAGGTCCTCATAGCCAACAGAGGGGAGATTGCATGCCGAGTGATGCGGACAGCAAAGAAGATGGGAGTGCGCTCAGTTGCAGTGTACAGTGAAGCCGACAGACATGCTATGCATGTAGCCATGGTGAGGAAACGCAACTCCCCGTTTTTTCCCTGCTCTTTACATTTCTGCCCTTCCCGCAGGCAATGTCAGCAGATATGTTAGTGTCATCCACTATTTTCTTTGTAAGCCTGCCAAAGGCACAATTACTTCTCAGCCAATCGAGTCTTAGAGGTGAATACTGCACAACAGATCTATGTGGTAAAGCAGTGGCTTGTTCTTTGGTTCCAGGCTGATGAAGCTTATCATATTGGCCCAGCTGCATCCCAGCTGAGCTACTTGTCTATGGAGAAAGTCATGGAAGTTGCCAAGAAATCTTCTGCACAGGTAAGCTTGAGCCTGTGGAGGGCCATCCTTGTGCTATCAGAGGCACATCTGCAGTAGGAAAGGTACTGGTTTTAAATTTAGTAATATTTTCCGTATATCATACCCTGAATTTGATGATAGAAAGAGACATTAAAGGGATGATAAATTATGCATCACGGGGTTTACAAGGGAAGCCTATTGACTGAGACTGGTGATGTGGAGTGGTTATACTTACTTGCACACAGTCATATGTAGTTTATATGCCATGTATGTGTTAATGCTAATATTAGTGTCTGCTCCAGGTGTGTTATGTTTTCATGGTATAAATGTGCAATGTATACTACAAACAGGATATTTTTAGTGCTTTGTTGTCTCCTCTCAGTATTTGATGCATTGAGATGGTAGTGATATTAAGGGAGATTTGTAGAATGTGTTTTACTGGTCATTAATTCTCCCAATTTTGAAATGAATTGCTACCAACAGTATTGATGATAAGACAGAAAATGTGTAGATTTCCCACACAAATTCCAAACTGGAATTTAAAAAAAAAAAAAAAAAACTTTCAATCAAAACCATGAAGTATCTCCAACTAGGGAAGACAGTGAGCACCTTCTGCTGCAGCTTTAGTTGGTCTCTGGATCCTTGTGTTCCCTAATCAAAGACCAAACATGACAGTAACGTCTACAGCCCCAGGCTAAAAACCTATCCACATACGCTTTACTCTTACTCAGTGCACACAGGTATATATTGGAGATATGATAAGAAAAATATCATAGTGGTAATGATGAAAAAGGGTTTATGTAGCTCTGGTACTTTCAGTTCACCATGTTTAAGAGGCTGTTGTATTGCTGTGTCTCACTGTTTTAGGCTATTCACCCAGGATATGGGTTCCTGTCGGAAAACACAGAGTTTGCTGAGTTGTGTAAACAGGAAGGCATCATCTTCATCGGCCCTCCGTCTTCTGCCATACGAGATATGGGGATTAAAAGGTATTCAGACATGAAGTGATTTTTTTCACACTTGTTAAGGTCAGCCCCTGAAGGCCCTTTTCAGGTGATGCTCTGTAAGCAACATTTTTCAGTGAATAATTCCATGGCTCTTTTATGAACCTTGTTAATTAATTTTTCAGCACATCAAAACACATCATGTCAGCAGCTGGTGTGCCCATCATTGAGGGTTACCATGGTGAGGATCAATCAGATGAGAAGCTGCAAGCAGAAGCTGCCAGGATTGGTTACCCTGTGATGATCAAGGCAGTTCGTGGAGGAGGTGGGAAGGCAAGTGTACAGCCCTGACAGGGCAGCACTGCCTTGCTGTTTGGTAAATGGCTCCACAGACCAGTGAAAAAGACCCGGGGTTGCTATGTTATACCATATCAACATACTGACTATGTGTGGGATTTCATGTGTTTTCATGTAAAATGAATGTTAAGCTTAAGTTGAGACATATGCCTATCAGTGTTTTTGATTGAAATTGTAAACAGTAAATGTTCTTTGTGTTTGTCACCATTCTGTGGGTTTAACTTTTCTGCAGTTAAACTAAAGCTGTATGTCACTGAGTGATCATTGTGTCTGTCCCTGGACTTACGTAATTCCTCTGCCATACTGCTCAGGGAATGCGCATCGCACGTTCAGAGGCAGATTTCCATGAGCAGCTGGAGTCGGCTCGGCGAGAAGCTCGCAAGTCTTTCAATGATGACGTCATGCTGGTGGAGAAGTTTGTGGAGAATCCCAGGTTGGTGCAGGTCAATTTGGGCGCTCTCTTTGTGCTGAGGAAATGCAGACCCCATCCTAATGAACCGTGGGCCCGTCCTTTCTCCTAATCAGGCACGTGGAAGTCCAGGTGTTTGGAGACCAGCACGGGAATGCTGTCTACCTGTTTGAGAGGGACTGCAGCGTGCAAAGGAGACATCAGAAGATCATAGAGGAGGCACCAGGGGTAAAAAAAAATAAATAAATAAATAACCTGTCTCAGTTTTGTCACAAATTCTCAGTCATTGTGTTGGGTGTGACTTTGTTGCATTTTGTGTTTTGGGCGCTTTTGGATGCAGACAGGCGTTCAGTATTCCCTGTGCTCCTGAAATGCTTCTGCCTGGAGTACACAAGGGTCCATTTATTGACAGTCTGTTTGGATTTGTGTGTGTGTGTGTGTGTGTGTGTGTGTGTGTGTGTGTGTGCACGCAGCCTGGCATCAGCCCCGAGGTGAGGAGGAAGCTGGGCGAGGCCGCGGTGCGTGCAGCCAAGGCCGTCGACTACGTGGGAGCAGGTGAGGGGTGTAGGGCCGCTGCTACCCGAGTGGACTGACAGCGCTGCTGCTTCCTCTCTCAGTGCTGCCCTCCCTCGTACCTCGAGGGCGAGCTTGCGTAGCATGACGCGGGAGGGTCGTTCTCATAGTCCTTTACGTGTCTGCGTAAAGGGATGTGGAGTTTGAGGACTCCAGCGAGTCACTGGATGGAATTAACAGCCACCCTCCTCCGTGTGTTCAGGCACTGTGGAGTTCATCATGGACGCTCAGCACAACTTCTTCTTCATGGAGATGAACACCAGGTTGCAGGTTGAGCACCCAGTGTCTGAGATGATCACAGGCACCGACCTGGTGGAGTGGCAGCTGAGGGTGAGAGGGTCGGCCTGGCATTCCAGAAGGGGTGTGGCTGCTCGTTACAGAGCACTGAGGGCTCCTGACACTTGCGACACACAGGACACATTTATAACCCTGCAAGACAGGAATCCATGGCTAACACACGCTGGCGGAAGGGCACAGATATGAATTTCCGTATTCACAGTAGCAATGTCAATTTCCCGGAACATCCACTAGAGGGCATGAGTACACCAAAGTATCACCAATTCATCTGTATAGCAGTCTTTGCACTGCATTTCAGTACATTCAGTTTGCCTTGCAGAAGAGACATCCATGCCTTTGGGCCCTCTGTCATGTCCTCCTCTGAAGGCATTGGTCATGACGTATCAATGCTGTTCCGATGTCCCTGTGCTCTACTGATCAGGTGGCTGCCGGGGAGAAGCTGCCCCTTAGTCAGGAGGAGATTGTTCTCCGTGGCCACTCCTTCGAGGCCCGCATCTACGCTGAAGACCCAAATAACGACTTCCTTCCAGGGGCAGGGCCCCTCCTGCACCTTTCTACCCCACAGGCGGATGAGTACACACGTATCGAGACAGGGGTTCGTGAAGGTACGGGAAACTCAGGTGACCTGTGCTGACTGGGGATACATTCACAGGCTTCAGTCAGCTGCAAACTTCAATTTTAGTTTTACCATCCACTGCTTTTAGTGTTGCCCTTCAAAACCTGAATATTGCATGCCTTCAGAATGACTGTCTGGTGGAATTTATGATGTGTTCAGCTGTTTCTGAATGCCTTCTCAGGAGATGAAGTGTCAGCACACTATGACCCAATGATTGCAAAGCTAGTGGTGTGGGGGGAGGACCGTTCTGCTGCCCTGAAGAAGCTAAGATACTGCCTTCGCCAGTACAACGTAAGTCCAAGAGACACCTGGGAGGAGCCCCATCACTGCCTTTGCCCAAAGACACTGCACAGAGAATACTGTATATCTCTATAGCTGACACAGCGTGTAGCATAGTGGTTAAGGAGCATGACTCATAACCGAAAGGTTGCCGGTTTGATTCCCCACTTGGGCACTGCTGTTGTACTCTTGGGCAAGGTACTTAAGCCACAATTGCCTCAGTGAAATATCCGGCTGTGTAAATGGATAACATTGTTAAAACTAACTGATGTATTTATTTATTTATTTATTTATTTAAGTCACTCTGGATAAGAGCGTCTGCTAAATGCCAATAATGTAATGTAATGATTAAAAGGGAAAGTTACCCATTAAGATCCCAAATATGCATATGAGACTTGTGTGTGATGTGATATGTTTGTGCTTTTGGGTAGTGAGAGCAGAGACATCTGTTACAGATTAGAAGTGAGGCCTGTAATACAGAGGAATGGAGCAAATGAGAGAGCAGGGAGGTCTCAGTCTTTCTCACACTGATGTTGCAGTGTCCTCTGTGTGTCTCGGAGGATCTGGTATTGCAGTTACGTGTTTTCCTCCAGTGTTCGTGCAGTTCAAGCAGCTCAAAGGATGGGGTATTTGAAGTAGTAGATAGTGGTTCTGTGCTTGTCTTCACTTGATTTGTCTGCACCCTGTCAGATTGTGGGTCTCAGCACCAACATCGACTTCCTCTTGAGCCTGTCCGGCCACCCGGAGTTCGAGGCAGGCAACGTGCACACCAGCTTCATCGCCCAGCACCACAGCGAGCTCTTCCCTGCCCCACGGGCCCCCTCCAGGGAGGTGGTGTGCCAGGCAGCCCTGGGGCTGCTGCTCAGAGAGAGGGCCCACACCCAGGAGTTCGGGGCGTGCAGTGACGGTAAGAGCCGAGAGACAGGCCACCGACAGAGCTGACCATTCCAGAGCAGAGCTCTCAATATCCTCAGGCATACATTGTTCTTCTGCGCCACATATGAAAAGCATCTGGCAGCAAAGAGCTTTAGGAGACTCCGCTGAGAAATCCAGTTATGGCTACTTTGTGGTTTAATTCATTTAATGTTTAATGACAATATTCTGTTTCAGTTCATGCTTGAAGCCCCTCTCTCTGTCATTTTGAGGGTTTTTTCCATATACTGATCTTGTTCTAGTAACTTTTTCCATGAGATGATTGTCCAGATTTGGTACGTAGCCAATGGATAGTCATGATTTGTGAATTAAGGGCAATGCTAATGGCTGCCCCTGGACCCCTGCATTGTGGGAGGCTCTTTTCTAATTGTTTCTCTCCTTTCGCAGACCAGTACTCCCCTTTTGCCTCCAGCAACGGGAGGAGGCTGAATATTCTGTACACCAGGCACATGAGACTGCAGCTGGGAGAAAATAGTAAGTGCTGTCCCAGTCTGAGAACAACAACAGCAAGGAGGGGGGCCGTGGTGCCATTCAGGGTAAATGGAAACACAGATGTTCACGGCTGTATCAGTAGGGCGTTCTGAAACACAGGAGGGAAAACTGTGTCCTGTCCCAGTTGATCCCCTTAGATTACAGTTCATTTACAGAGCGAGTGACAGGGGAGCGAAGCCAGCAGGGAATGCTGGGAGCTAGTAGGGGGGCCAACGAAGATGTCCACGTGCTGTGACAGTTGCCACACGACAAAGAGGGAAAGGGCCAAAACCCTGCAGACCTCACGGCACGGCTGTAGGGAGAACCCAGTTACCCTGTATTGATTTTTGTGGTTGAACACAGGTTCAGCCTTGGAGGAATATCTATAGAATCACACAAAGAGACCATTAATACGGGTAATTCTTTTAAGTGTCCCAACGCAGTGATGCTTTTTGTCACTTGTGCAGCAATGCAAGCCATTTGTGTTTTTGTTTCATAAATAGCTTTACAGTCGGCGAAATGAGGCACCATGCTCTGAATGCCTGTCATGCTCCTTGCTTTGAAAGGTTTGAGTCACATTGAAAGGCTTCTGCAGCCCCGACATATTGAACTAGTGTAGAGATTTTCATTTGAATTTCTCTCCTCAAGAAATCGGGAAGGCAATCTGGGAGAATGAAAGCTCAAGAATGAACAGCTGTCATACACATTTGCCTGGCCTTGCATATTAGGTACATACAGCACCAGTACTGCATAGTACCAGTGATTCTTATTATCGGCTCCCTGACTGATGCATGGAGGTGAATGTGTTGTGTTTACACAGGCCTATTTAATCCATTATTTATAAGCCCATGGAAGGACATTAATCACTGTGATAGGTTTCTTTTGTGCTTCAGGCATAAGCTTAATGGATGAAACATTTAAAGTGGTGTTTCAGTTGCAAATACTGTCTTTTGAGGAGAAGTTCTCCATTAAAAGAGGGAGTGAATAAATTCTGTCTCAGCAGAAACTACAGATTCAATAAATGGGCTCTGAACATTTACATTGTTTTTTGCAGAGGTGGAAGTGGCTGTTACGTACAACCCAGACGGCACATACAGTATGGAGGTAAATATTCAATGTTTTAGCCTCCACTGCTGTCAGAGAACTGAAATATTCACTTACGATTTGACCACTTGTTAGCCAGCCTATGTATCCACACTGTTTACCACACATCATTATATACATTATAACTTATAGGTAGGACCTGGAGTTATGCACCACCTGTTTTAGAGCATATAAATTTTGTTCCACGTGTTTTCATAACGCTAATTGCATATAACACGATGAATGTGTCAGAGAACACATTTTTTACAATGCATGTGTAAATTGGGTATATTGACTGAGTTAATAGAACTACATCACATGAGCAGAACTAAGTGGTTTTGCGGCAGTCGTGGCGTGACATCACATAAAACAGACTTTGTTCAGCCTGCATACGCACCTTACATCTTGCTGTGGATTGTGCTTCTACCTTATATTATTTCTCACTTTACATAAAGCCGCTCATTTTAACTACCATGAGTGGCAAGGGTATGAAGTGCTCTGGTAGCAGTGCTAGTGGCACTACAGAAAGGAAAAGCTATTACTTGTGAACAAAAACATGAACATGATAAAGCAGTCTATACGATGGTGTTCTTTAGAAATGTAACTGCCGTGTTATAGGAGAAGAGACTGCATATGGATTCTGTGTCAGAAAAATGAAACAAATAAAAGGGGAACATGAAATTTAGTGGAAGAGAGTCCAGTGTTCTAAATTGTGTGCATTATTTTTGCATTTAATCATTGTCAATAAATTAATGGTCTTTTCTTTCATGAATTGATAATACTGTGTGATGACTTGCCCACACAAAGATACCCTTTTCTCAGCATTGACAGAATTGGTACCAACTTACAAGTATCATTTAGCCCTCTGTGCTAGACTGTGAAATCTTTTTTTCAGATTTGTACGAGAATTCATCCAGCGACTGTCTATTGCCATTTTCTTTTGCATATAGTTTAAATTCATTCAGTAGGAATATGGGTATAATGGGGCGGGGTCCACATCCAAACTAAAAATTTGTAAGGGGAAAATATTCTGACAGCGTTAAGAAACTTGTTGACTGAAACTCATTTTCTTCAATTGATCTTGGTTGCAATGTGCTGTTATCTTTTCTGCGACCAATGTTTGACATATTGGCAGTTTCTTGTTCTGTGCCTGCAGTGCATCTGTCATACCAGTGCTTCATTCGTCAGCTCTCCCAGATTATTATAAGGTTGATTGCAGCAAGCCTAGAAGGATGCACAATGCAAACAATGTGTAGCTGAAACTCCCACAGGCCACTTGGTGGAGCAAAGCTCCAGGCCCTACTTATAGGTGATAATTGTGTAGTGGTCTAGAGTGGACTAAGATACATCCATTTGCATACAGCAGATCAGGTATTTATTTTGTTCTTACTGTCCTGCCTGTTGTTGTTTACTCATAGGAAAGGTTTCACGACAGCTCTGTTAATGAATGAAAGTGAATGCATTCAGACAGCTGTCCCTCCCTCAGATTGGGGAGGTGGTCTTCCAGGTTTCAGGAGAGCTGCATGAAGAGGGGGAGGCCTTGTACCTGTGCTGCTCTGTGAACGGGGTGCTGTCACGCCCCAAGCTGGTCATACTTGACAACACTGTCCACCTCTTCTCCATGGTGAGCGAACCCCCTCCACTTTCTCAGTGCCTATGCAGAAGCAGTCCAGGATGCTCCTCTGACCCCGCCGTTCCTTTTGCACCATACAGGAGGGCAGCGCCCAGGTGGCAGTGCCTGTGCCCAAGTTCCTGGCAGGTGTCAGCACCTCGGGGACACAGAGCGGGGCAGTTGCCCCCATGACAGGGACAATTGAGAAGGTAACTCTTAGCCTCGGGAATAATGTCACCACTGACATGGCGATGTCTCCCGCTGGGCTCAGCCTGCAGTGCTCAAGCCTCCTTTTCTCTTTCATGAAAAGGCTTTGTAGAAAGGAATCCACTCCGGCTATCAGTTGCAATATTGTTGAGTAAATCATTCTGTGTGTTTCTATGTCTTCACATGTGCCTGTGTCTGTGCAGCCTTGCTAAAGAGCACTCAGGACTTTTCTTCTCTGAAAACTGTTGACTTATGATATACACACAGTATTAAATAATAACTTATTATTTCTTGTATATGTAATATATTGTTACTATCAAATTGAAATTAACCTCAAAGAATATTTAGTTGGATGAACCAGGCATTTATGAAGTCAGTGGCCCTTGCAAGGCAAACTGCTTGGGATGTCCAACCCAGCACTTTCTCCAGATTTTATTTTGTGATAGATCGACTCTTGGTGCCTTTTGAAGACTCATACAGCGTACTGGCGATTTTTCATTTCACTGTATCCTGTCTGTGTGAGATTCAACACCATGCTACTCCGAGGCTTTGTAAACAACAGCAAGACAGTTTATTACATTCAGATGTGATGGCTATCTGTTGTGCTAACATAATAACCGCTTTGTTATCTCTCTGCTTCCTTTTTCACCCTCTGTCGTCTTTTTCTCTCTGCTTTCTTCTGCCATCCCCCCACCTCTTTCTGTTATCACTGATGTATCTAGTGCACTGTCTCTGTGTAATATGTGCAAGATGGCCTGTCAGATCCACTAGGTGTACTGATCCATGGGTTATTTCTCATTATGTGGCCATTAGCTTACTGTATGGAGACATGCTGACTTTATTTACACCTCCCCATACACCTGTTGAGTGGATATCAACTGATTCATAACCTCATGTGCATGGAGCAATTGGGCCAACGGTGCAAGGAAAACCAGATGTGGAAAACAAGACACGCGATCATGAAAAAGCACTGTCCAGGTTTGTTATAACAACCGGCCCCTGACATGAGTCACTCGCCTCGACAGCGTCATCTGTGTGATCTGTGTTGTCACCAAGATCGTCTATGCATGCCACGTCCAGGAGTCGGATGTTAACAGCCCCTGCTGGTTGGGAAAGGGGGGAGTGTAGGGGGAGAGGGTGGCATGTCTGCAGGGTTAATGCTGCAGGGAGTCTGTTGACTGGCAGTCACATGCCTCAGGAAGTCATACATCCTCAGCGAAGAAGTTGTAATAATTTGTTCCATCTCTTACTGTTAGTCACTTACACATGTAAGTCACACAACTGTGTGTCAGTTTCCCACTTCCTCCATGCACTGCAACTAGGATCAGGGAAACGGACATCACAAGATGACAAGCTAATTTTTTCCCTGTCCTGAAAGTGAAAGACATTTTTGCTCCTTTTAAGTAAAGTCTGTGGCTTTAAATAAAGTCAGCATTTACCATTCACAATCTTGGGTATAACTGAGAAGGCCAAAACCTTTATTTAGAATAATAAAGGATCTAGACTGTGGTAGCTCACTCCATTTTTGACATTACATCACCTCGGAGTGTCATCCAGCAGTTGAACTATGGTAGAACTATGAGCCATGAAAAATTTTTCCCTCACCTTATTTGAAACCCCTGCTTTGAGCTTGGTTGTGCAGGTGGAAGTGCAGTGTGAGGTTGCTCTTGGAGGCAGAAATGCAATGGTCACCCAAGAAACTCACTGCAGTGTGCCTCCCTGCAGGTCCTGGTCAAGGCAGGCGATAAAGTGCAGGTGGGAGATGCCCTGATGGTGATGATCGCCATGAAAATGGAGGTAAGGCCGCGCATTTCTCCAAGCTGAGTGGGGCGTCATGGCCGTGGTCATCCAGATCCTGCCTGCCACTCCCCTTAGCTGTCCAGTGTTACACAGCCTCCAAGCAAAGTGGGAGAGTCTAGAAATGGAAAGTTACAGGCAGAACAGGGCCTCTAGCATGTGTGCTCCTCACACGTCCTTCCTGTACTTTTATTGTCCCCAGTTACTCGAAAGGTACAGCATAGACTTATGTGTTATTGTCCTTTGTGAGTCTGCGCTTGTAACTGACTGCATATTCTCTTCTCTGGCTTTCAGCACACCATCCGAGCCCCCAAAGCAGGTGTTATCAAAAAGGTTTTCTTCAAAGAGGGCTCCCAGGCCAACAGACATGCGCCACTCGTAGAATTGGAGGAAGAGGAGAACAATGAACAATAAGCCATATTACCGTGGTTGAATAAACGGACAGACATGGGTGACTGTAGAAATTGTAGGAATACCTTTTTTAATGCAATAGAAGGGTTAGTGAGAGTACAGATGTTAAAAGTGTAGCTAGTGCTGCCTGTGCCCTGACAAAACACTACAGCTCAGATGCCTTGAAGATTCCAAACAAAATGCCTTCTCTAAACAAACCATGCCAGGGCAAGACACATTTGTATATTTTCTAATCTGATTCTGGTGGATGTGATGAAAAAGTCTTTGTACTGTGTCTGTTTTCAATACAGAATTCCCAAATGTGCACCTGCTGTCTCTCCATATCTTGCTGTATGTTCAGTCTTGGGTTTCCATGGTAACCCCTTGTTGGTCGCTCTCGGTCAGCTTATCCTTTTGTACCTCTCACCACCCCCTTTTTCCTGGCTCCTTCATTCCACTCCCAGCCTCTCTTTCCCCCTTTCTCTGTCACTTACAAGTGGGAAGAAGAGTGATTCCGGTCCCCATTGACTCCCCCCTCCCCCCAACGTCTGAAACGCATGAGTGGATTTGCAGGCTGTCTGCTTGGAGCCGGGGAAGCCACAGGATTTATGTGCCAGCAGACAGAGCCTCCTCCTGCCTGGGTTGTGCAGACAGCACTGAACACCCTCTGTACTCTGCCCACTACATGGAATACAAGATGGCTCTCCAAATCAAGCTCAAAAATATTGTATAGTGCTTGTGCAGAAGGTGATCATAATCTAAAACATTTAAACATGTGTATCATGTTGAAAATGTTCTCAGCATAAGGGGATACCAAGGGATACGTGTGTCACATTTTTTCCTAATACATGGTGGGAAGAAAGTTTGGTCAGGGGAAGAAGGTTTTGCATCAGAGAAGCTAAGCTGATGCTCTTGACTGTGTTTCTCTGAAAAAAATGCTTTAACGCACTAATTGTTGTATGCACTGGAGAGGAACTCTTATCATTCTTTGATTAATGTATCTTTACCTCCCTGTGTTTTCTTTCAATTAAAGTACTGAGAACTGCACAACTGTATACTTTTTTCCAGAATGAACAATTGTGGATAATTTTCTGGTCTGTAGTGAATGTGTACATGTAGTGCTATATTTTCTGCAGTTTATTGAAAACACAAAATATTGTGGGAAAAATTTCTCAAAAGTAATCAAGGGTTGCTGGAGTAAATTCTTTGCACATACTGGAGTGGGAAAATGTCCCCTGGGCATAGTGACATCCACTTCAAGGATGAGATTCAAGAAATCTTTACCAGTCTGCCACCCCGCATCACAATGGTCATTATGACTTTGGGGGTTTGAGGAACACTCAGGGCCTCTGCATAGTAGTGTGTCCTGTACTTCCAGGGGAACCGCTTTGCGCAGTGGGGATCAGTATCGCAGGGAGAGGACAGCATGGTAAGCCCAAATGGCTCACTCATTTCAGGGAGTGATTCTGCACCTGTCATTGACCCGCCAGGTGTGGTCAGGGTGACCACTGGCATTATAGGCTGTTGCTCCTCTGCGGAGAGGTGGCAGGATGCAGAGGTGTTTATCTGTTCACCACTGGTGGCCACCAGGGGGCGCTCAGTTGCCAGTGGTGCTTCAGACAACACCGGTGCATGGCTGACCACAGCCGGTGACCTGTCAACATTCTGTTTACCCTGAATCTCACTCAGAAGCCCAAGGGCTCTTATGTAGGGTGGGGCTCCACAGGCATCCACACTGAAGGAGTCATCGTCATCACTACAGGCTCCTCCTCCCTCAGTGTCACTGCTTGCACCTACAGACAGGGCCAGGTCATTTCTGCTCAGAGCCTGCATTGGTATCTCTCCACCTGTTTGTGTTGGATGGCAGTGATGGCTAGCAGTGTGCTCCCACTTTGCTCTGTCCATCCAGTCACTGTCTGTTAAAGAAGGATTGTTTATGATGCAGCCCTCAGGCTCCCCAGGTGTGGTTTGTGATGAAAAACCACAACTCTCTTTCCCCCTGCTGTTGTGATTGCTTCCACTGCAGGCTTTCAGAACCGCAGAAGCCTCTCTGCTCTGCAGGAGGTGCAGTTCCACAGGTGACGCTAAAGCTTTGGCAAGGGGAGCCAGGTATTGTTGCAGAACATTCACCAAAATCGCTTCAGGAGCATAACACGGGCCTCCCGCAGGTGGGATAATAGTGCTGTTTTCATTCTGTGAATGTTCATGCACCAGCTTTTCTGCCGTGCTTCCAGCAAGCTTGCTGCAGACAGATGAGTCCTTTGTTCCTGCTCTTTGATCGCAATCAATTGGGTATTTACTTTCTTGGCTTTCAGACAGGGAGTGCTCTTCTGTATGCCGGCCAATCGGGGTGGAAGAACCTGGGTCAGTGAACAATGTGTGGCCCATTTTCTCGGATGGTTGCAGTTGTGTTGTCTCGATCTCTGACTGCTTGGTGGTACGTGGAAGCTGGCTGTCCCTGGAGACAGTAGTCTCCTTTTCAGGGAGGATAAGTCTCTCTAGTCTGTCTTTCAGGCCAAGTTTGGTGAACCTGGACTGGAGGAGCTGGAAGCGGGTCGGGCGGGGCTGGAGGCCTATCGTCTTGGGCCCCCCCTCTCCCTCCCTCACTGGCCACATGCTCTCCCGTAGGGCTGCTGTGTTCTTCTCCACAAGGGCCATGTAGTTGAGGAGGTTGTTGATTTCATCAGCTGTGCGCTTTCTGGACAATCTTTTGACCACCTGCCGCAAATTGGCAGAGGGCACAGGATCATCACACAACTTTGATCTAAGAATGGAAGGAAAGTTTTTAAAAATTTCATTTTTCTGTGAACACTGAAAACTTGAAAAATGATTTCCATGTGTACACTCACTGAACATTTCCACACACATGAAATGCTTATTACCTTTCCCCATCAGCAGCATTGTACAGGGCTTGTCCTAATTTTTCCATCAGATCTTTTAGTCCAAGGTTAAGCAGGAATGACTCAGGGACCTCTGAAGAACCATAGAGAAGGCCGTACAAGAAGCCCACAATTGTGCCTGTTGCTTCGCTGTCACCTGCAATAATGAATTCATAGTTGTTCCCGCAAGAATTAAATTATTACTAATTATTAAAGTATTTCTATCTCCTCCTCTTCCTTTTCGCATATCAGCACAATAACTGGAGGGTGCCAGCATTTACTTATATTTGCATCAGTTTACAAAGAAATCTGTTTTTCAGTGTTCTGCCTGTCCTGGTACAACCTGTGACTCATGGAGCCCCCTACCTCCATGAATCATGGCCCATTGACAGAGCTTGTTCCAGTTGCTCCCGGTGCCAAGCATAGCATCATACACCATCAATGTGATCTCTAAACCCTTTTTTCTTCCAGGAGACTCCGCACACCAGCGTCTGTACAGCTGTCACAGACAAATTGTGGCATCAGGTTAGTTTGGACAGAAATAATGCCGAGTGGCCCATTAGGGTTTCTGGCATTCCGTCCCTTTAGCCTGAGTCATGGCAGCCACGACTACCCCAGGGCAGAACAAGCCAAGTCCTTCAATAATGCAGAGCACACGGGCCACTTGGCCTGAAAAGTCACAATACAATGTTCCACATTCATGAGATATTCACATTAATACATCCTCCTGCAGCTGTCTGAAAAACACCCCTACATTGTAATTCTAAATATCCACAGGGGCTTGCTTTCATGACCCATTTCATTAAGCAATTGTAACTAGCTTTCATGGTTCACTCAGATTTACTTTAAAAGCATTGCAGATAAGCCTCAGCATCATTTATGTAAATTGATGCTGTTGACTGCCTCGAGTCAGACCCTTGTAGCTTATTAATCTTATAAAAGAACACAAATGTTGCTGATAAAGAATATGCACTTCTCTGCTGTTTCTTTTGACAGGAAACTAAATAAATAACTATTTCGTGGCATTAACATACGGTATTAGTTACAGTGACATCTCATGAGAATGTCTGTTGCTTTTTATCATCCCAGTCCTGGTATGATCCTAATAGATGTACCCAGGGTAAAACAACTCAGAGGTTTTGTGAAAAGGCAGTAAGTCTTACTGGGATGTTTTGGTATTTTTGTTAATACAGCATGATAAAACATGAGTCGGGAAGAGAAATACCTTATTTCTTTCTTTGGAGTTGTAATTTTCAGGAAAGAAGGTTGTGTCACAGCCATCCCTGTCAATCATCCTCTGTTGAAGGTAAAACTGCCATTTTGTTTCAAAGTAGAACCAGTTTTCTCTGTAATCTGGGAAGAAACATGGGAAGAGTGATTTCAACTGTTGTGTGTGGCGATATACACAAAAGTTGTACAGTATGTGTCTTTATGTGAATCGCTACTATGAAACTTCTCTCAGTTAACAGAAATGATAATAAACATGAGTATGTTCCAGGGCTACTGTATTTAGAACATACTTTACTATTCACAGGCCACAAACACAGCTGTATTGCAGGAAAGTAAATAATAATGAAATAAATTATGTTGTAGTTGACTGGTATAGTCTGCATTCTGCAAAGCAGTAGGGGTCAGTGTGGCTGGCCAGCATGTGCATGTATTTGCTATTCCTATTGTACCTGAAAAGAGGGCTGTTTTCTTCTGGCAGTACTCTTCTGCCTTTGGCAGTTCTTCCAGCATCAACCGGCCCCACTGGGACACTGGCTTCCCTTGTATGGCGTATGAAGTGAATAACGCCATGCAGAGACATCCAAGGTAGCCTGCCAAAACAATACATCTAATGAAATACAGTACAACATCTTAACTGCATCCTTAGCGCTCTTTTTAATGTTCCCAGAAGTTAGTTGCGCTGTGCTCCACTGAGAAAACACACTCCCAATGCTCTAATGATAGCTATCCATTATTAGAGCAGTGTTACAAGCATTAGGGCCATTATCACATTACATTATGTATTTTCGTAGCTGACATTCTTATCCAGAGTCATTTACATAACTTACAATTCTATTGATTTATACAGCAGGATATCTGATGAAGCAAGCTAGGTGAAATGCCTTGTTTCTACCTGTGGGGTATCTGTGAGTCATCTGTCCACATTCAATGCTGGCTTGAATAAGATCCGTTACTTGTTCAGGTCTTGGAAAACACATTCCTATACACAACCCCCTTACTGCCACACCTGCCTTGGGATCTGCAAAGGGGACAGGAGGCTCCTTCTGTTAACTGAAAGTGGTATAGGTACTCAGTTTATTTAGGATCAAAAATACATCAAAAATCATGTACCCTTTCCTCAAAAATAACAATAAATGGAATGAGTGAGGGTATCACTTAATTCTGTCACAACTTAAGTGGAATTTTTTTATGATGCTGTAAAATGTAATATAATAGAACTTAATTTTATAAACTTTGTGGCATATCAACCTGCAGCATAGTGCATCACCGTAAAGGTTAAAACAGAGGCATGATGGCATAGACATGTTACACACAGCATATATACACAGGCACTCATGTACACATGAATCAATAAAGTATTACAATAAGAGTGCTCAGAGTCCATTTCAGATGCCTGAGAGTAGTTATGGGCTTGGTCTTCATTTCAGGCCCTTGTTTAAAAGTCCTACTGACAATGGAGCAAAGTGACAATGGGCTCTGTATGAAAGAGTGGGCATCGTAATCTCCAACTCAACGGTAACAGCTCAGAATGGCTGTTGAGAGAGTAGGTGGAATCAGACATAATAGCTTTTCTGTTTCTGACCAAAGATTTTGCCACTGATGGACACCACTTTGCCCAGGAGGTTTTTATTAACACTAGTCAGGGAGCTACACCATGCCATAATGTTAAAAGATCAAAATGTCGGCAATGTAACACCCAACTGCTCCTTATCACAGGGCTGGGTAGTTACCTGTTGTCTATAATTAAGGCAACACCCTGTGAAAGAATATAGGTCTACAGACAGGTGTGAGTTCACCAAAAAACCCACAGACAATTAGCAGGTAATCTTCAAATGATATAAATATTAAATTATAATGGAACAGTTTTTCCTGTTACAAGGTCATCTTCACTTAAAGAACATACATCACCTGATTTTGTCTTCAAAGCATGACTCTTATCTTCATTACTGCTTTGGTATTTCTCAAGTGCTATCATATATCGTTTGACCACTTCTTTGTAAAAGGTCTGTAGACTGTTCACACCTACAGTTAGACCACAAGGTTAGATAATGTCAGACAAATAAAAATATTAATAAAATAGCAATTTTACAAACAAATATTTTTCCTAAAATATTGACATTTACAAACACAACAAAAGTGAGACACATCTTTGCAATAATGATTCAAGTTCTGACTAATGAAAAAATGTACTGAAGTAAAAGATAAATCAAGCAAAATTTACATTGTCCAAATCCAACAAGATCCCATCCAAAAAGTAAACCTCTAAATAGTGCTGTGATATTGTAACATGACAAAGTTGGTGCAGCATTAAAGAAACATTATTTATTTACTTATCAGAAACCCTTATCCGGGAAGACCTACATGTTGTCCATTTACACAGCTGGATATTTTACTGGAGCAATTCAGAATAAATACTTCAGCTTAAAACCACAATGACCACACAGACTTACAAACCCAGGTCCATTACACCACTGAAACACCTTAAATTGTGTTGTGTTAGCTGAAAACAGAAAACTTTCCACTGTCTCTGAACTGACCTGCCAGCAAAGCCTCAGCAGTAGCAATATGCATCAGGATGTCCAAGGGAACCCTGCGCTTCTCTGCACTCTCCAGTGCCTTCTCCAGGCTCTCCCAGCTCTCCTCCAGCTGCGGGAGACGCCTCCAGTAGTTGTGTCTGGCGTTATAGTGACCTACCTTGTTCCCTACCTCCATTAGCACCATGGCTGCCTGATAGTTCTCCATTGCTGCAAAAGCCAAACTGCCAGCACCCAGAATCCTGGGGATTTGAATCACAGGGGAGGACGGCAAGTCACAGGGACACACACGCGCACACACACCCACACATAACACAGTGTTCATTTGCACAACCCTGAATGGCCTTAGTTGGCTGATGCACTGAAATAGCAATACGAACTATAGCATGACTCCCAAAGAATTCCATCTGGCTTTCCTTGCTGGGTTGTTCTTCCAAGATCAACTACTGAACTTTTTCATTGGGTGTTATGACACATGAACATCATCACGTAATACCACATTTATGGAACACAAATGACGGTAAAAACATCCACCCTTATTTAGCATCATGTTCTAATCATCAAACTCATTTCACAGTAATTCTGGACTGGTAATCCATCAACATTTTTATACCCCACCAATGAAGCTGAAAGGGACATTATGTTTTTGTATCTTTCTGTTCTTTTGCATTCTGTCAATGGTTCCGTTACAACAGTGGTCTCCGGTATTTCATTAAGGCATGTTGTCATCACTGATGCCAAAACTCTCTTGGTTTTTAGGACAGACAGTTAAATAGCACAGAGGCTACTGATAGGTTTTCAATTTCTAGTCTGTAACCTTGCTAGTTATGCATGGACTCCGATTAAGGCTGACACAAATGTTATCCTTACTATTCCCCAGAACCTCAGTGATCATTAGGTTAAAAGGTCAAATCGCAACATCACAGAGGTTCATAGGTTTCATACTCACACTTTCACTATGTTTCCTTTAGCTAATATTTAAATATTTCCATTATGCATTAATGGAACTTCCTCTCACAATAGATGACCATTTAATTTATCTATTGCCTCAATGCTAGTAAACCTTCTGATAGGATTAATATGAGGGATGCCATCTTCCATTCTTCTGTATAATGTTAATTGCATAGGTACACAATATTTTGTACATTTGACAACACTAGTTCTTATAATACAGGCAGTTGTCTTTTTACTCATCAAGCACTGCATCATGTGGAATCTGTGTTCATTTTGTTGGGGTATAGTGAATCATGTCACCTCTTTTGCAGTACATACATGCTGAAAATCTATGTCTTTTTATGACATTAAATTTATACAAGACATAAAAGGAGTTCTCCCACCAAGGAAGGAACGCTTCAGCTCTGCTGTAGTGTAGTACTGGTTTTTTGCTGCCTGGTGGCACTTTAATATAGAAAGACAAAGTAGGGTAAACAGATGCTGGAAAGAATCTTGTGTTCTCCCTTGATGGATAAATGGCCCCAGTATGAAATAATCAGGACTTGAATTTGTGGTCATTAATTTACACTTCAACGAGCTTGTCATGCTGTAATTACAAAACATTTCAAGAAACATTTGCATACTGGCTGGATGTGGATGATTATTCATGATTAGGAAATTTGCTTTCTTACTGACCTGTCATCGATGAAGGATGCTCAGACTATTTTGACAGGCTTATTGTGTTCTTTATTTCCCTGGTGTCTTACAGTGCTTTACACACAGCTTTCCTGTCAGCCAGGCCAACAGTGATTCCTCATTGCTAAAGCTGTGATGACTAGACAAGAATAATACATTTATTCATCTCATTTCTGTTCTACCTTTCTGTAATGTCAAACACTATTCTTTGCCTGATCTTCCACTATCAACAGCACACTATCATCTTTCCTAATGGCATCACTATATTATTTCTATTCTCATTGATAATTATAACACAGCGTCTCCCTCTGCTATCCTAATGGGAATGCTGATTTTCTATATAAAGGCTTGAATAATCCAGGAATCATTAGGAATTCTAGGAACAACGGCACTAGTTGTCATCACTATGTATATATAGCGCTATATCTTGGCTGAAGGGAGTAAGGTTGGCATGCTGAGGGTGCAGAGTGATAACTAAACATGGGCAGTATGCTGATGCAATGTCACACTGTGGCAACATCTCTAATCCCTGATGGTCTCATATTCACAGCACACACAGCGTCACTCAGCCCTTGAAAACAGGGTCCACTCAGCAGGTATGAATCAATTGCTACATTTGGATACCTCACACCGACAGCCAGCCCACCACCCCCCCCCCCCCCCCAAATAATTCTGTCAGCCAACATTGTGAAGACATTTTCATAACAGAGCCTGGCGCTTGCCTGTGACCATTGCTACTGCTTGGAACAGGGGAGGACGACAAGACTGGCATCCTTTTTTCATGGTAACAAGTCTCGTATGGAACTCAAGACTTTCCAGTTATCAGATAAATTCTGCCCTCTGTTAAAAGTGCTCAGGGCTCCAACGTATTAGAAACGTTGTGCATCTTTAAACAAAAAGCAGTATGTTATGCAATGCAAAGTATTCTGGTGTCACCCAAGAGTGGTGGTGATATGAAAGCACTTTATGTGCGTGTTTCCTCTGGCCCAAAAGTCCTTGAATTATCTGAATTAATGACCAAAACAGATGGTGTAATAAACTTAGTTATAACTAAACATATTAACTGCATCATAAACATAGGTCAAATCACAGCTTATTCTTATATTATTATATTATTACTACCAGTTGAACTGTTATCCCAACAGAGTTACTGTCTGTGTCAGAATACCAACCAACAAAGTAAATCATGTCTGTTGTCTGCCTCTGCCTTTTTGAGACTTTGGAAGCCCTGACTGGAATAACCAACGTAACTGCGCATGAGCGGGAAGTGGTAGCTAGTGGAGGAGAGGAGAGCGGAAGAGTCTGTCAATTATAAACATGGTAAGTGAAATAACACTTTGTTTTGTGTTATTCCTTTCCTCCTAACATATAAAATGGTATGTCGGAACCATACTACCGCAGATGTGAACATCGCTTCCGGATAGCAGCTCTGGATTGCTGTCATGTGTAGATTAGCTGGCTAGCTAGAGTTTTCCTCTACCGGTTTCAATTCATTGTTAGAAAACCTCAAAAGCAGAAGCCAGTTGCACCAGCGAGATCTCCACTGCGCACTAAACTCGAGAGAGAATACGTGCGCAATCGAGGCCGTGGATTGCCAAGGCCTACGTGTGTGCTTAGCAGTTCTACTGTAAAACAGTGAAATCGACGGAGACGGTTCTTTTGTAAACACTTAAGCAAATATGTGATACAAGCATATTTTAGTTGTATGGTTAACTGACTTGCGAGAGAAATGACTATCTCAATTACCTAGGGGATCACCTGGGTAGCAATCTAAAATAGAAAATTTAATTCAGGACTTCTGAATTGTGTGTAACGTTAACGTTAGCCAGTTAGCTAAGGTTCAGCAATTTAACCTTTGTCAGCTGAACTAGCTGCACTTAGCTAGCCAGCTACCCCTATCTAATAACACTGTAAGGTAAGGTTAGCTTGCCAAGTTACCTAGTTGGGTGACAAACGTGGGCTTTCCCAGAGGCTAACAGGCTGTAGTGTGGCTAGTTCATAAACCAGGAAACCTACCTGGCCTCAGAGTTATGAACCAGCTAACGCGTCAACTAGCTCAAAAGTCTTCAAAGCTAGCTCAAGGAAGCGTCTTTACCCTGATTTGCAGTTTTATCAAAACTAGGGGCAGATGTCCATGTCGGTGAAATTGGATCAAAAAACGTGAGCAAACCTGCAGAATTTACTTATTTTGTTGCACCTATAACTTGGGTCAATAACACAGCCTTACCCCGTACCAAGAGTTTCGAGCTCGCGTGTTAAGTTATTAGCTACGTTAGCCACCCACGTTTGCTAATCATAAAACTCTACAAAATCTTAGAATGTTTATACTGTTGAGGAGAACACCACACGTTAGGAAGCTAAGTTAGCTAGGTCGTTAGCTAGTTTTTTATCTGTAGGACCAGAGAGCGCGGCTGCGTTATTGAGCTGTAGTAACATTCACTTAGGTATTTAGTTATCAAAACGCATTTGAATAGACGCTCTGGAATATATTATAGCAATGCGATGAATTGCTGTGCGTAACATGTTTGTCTTCCGCAGAACAAGCTGAAGTCCTCGCAGAAGGATAAAGTTCGTCAGTTCATGCTCTTCACACAGTCTAGTGAAAAGACTGCAGTGAGCTGTCTGTCACAGAATGACTGGAAATTAGACGTGGCGACGGACAATTTCTTTCAAAACCCAGAACTCTACATTCGCGAAAGCCTAAAAGGAGCTTTGGACAGGAAAAAGTTAGAACAGCTTTACAACAGATACAGAGGCAAGTAAACTCTGTACAGTGCACGAACGTTTAAATGCAGAAAAGAAAATGCATTACTGGTTTTAACTCCGCCACTGTTAATGGGTTTCTCGAAGTACAGTCTATTTAGCCATCAAAGTGACAATTTATGCATGGGTGGGAAAACTTTCTTCATCTGTAGCTAGTGATAACCTGAACATTGGATATTTTGGTAAAGTAATAACCAAATAACCATGCATACTTTCTGCCAATCTAAAAGTTGACACATAGTGGTTTACTGAGCACCTCAAGGGCTTCTAAGTAGGTCTTTAACAGCACTAGGTTTTGAAATGACTAATTAATGAGGTATTCTAATAACACTTGAGATGATGGCAAGTAAATAATTATAGAGTAGTTGAAATGGCTCTTTATTGCATGAACATAATAAGCATTTGTGCAGATGCTCCGCACATTGTATTTGACCCCTAAGCTATATTATCTCATTGCTGTCAGGAGTGGAAATGTCTCACGCTCAGTAATAACTTAATTAACATGATGTTACTTTGGTATTGTTGCAGATCCTCAAGATGACAACAAAATTGGTGTTGATGGAGTCCAGCAGTTCTGTGATGACCTGGGTTTGGACCCTGCCAGTATTAGTGTGCTGCTTATAGCTTGGAAGTTCCGGGCAGCAACACAGTGTGAGTTCTCAAAGCAGGAGTTCATGGATGGAATGACAGAGCAAGGGTGAGTGCAAGGCTGGAGGAGGTTCAGACCCATCTGGATGTATTCATGAGTATTGCATCACAAACAAATGCAGTCCTTGTTTCAGAAGGCTGATGTGGTAATTCCTCAGTGCAGTGAAGCCCAGTGACTGAAGTCACCAGGAAGCACCATCTAGTGAACAAACCTAGTTACAATATAAAAGGATATTTTAAGGATAAAATGATATTTTTAAAGACTGAGACTACAAAACTTTATAAATGTAATTTTCATGACAGGAAAAAAAAAGCATCGCAATATTAGACACCGACAATCTGCCATGTGTTTAGAATTTAATATGAGGAGTACAGCTCCATACTACTTGTTATACACAGATAAATTAATTTATATGATATTCAATTAAATGTGAAATTATGGGGTTTAGAAGCTTAAAAAGAACAAAAACAATTGGGGGACACCGCTTTCATCAGTTGCGTGAAACATCCTCTGATAGAGGGGCAGCAAGTTCTGAGATGGTGGTTGTTGGGCCCAAGTCTTTTTAGTTGGATTAACTCCTCTGTTTATGTGCTGTATTTACAATATTTTGTGATTGATCTTTATGTGATACATGCTGTTAATTATGTGATACATGTTGTTAATGTTCTTTTACTTAAATGAATAACATGCATGATTTAACCAAATCAGGTGAAGTCAGTTTATTCAGCTTTACTTTCTTAGCTTGTCATGTCAGCAGTGGCCCAAATTGTGAACATGGATAACGTAGTTAGATCGTTGTTGCAAGTTGTAATAATTCAAGTAATAATTAGACACCAACCTGAGAACTTAGGTCAAACTGCAATTTATTCAGATGAAAATAAAGGAACATAGGCACAGATTCAGTCCAGTGGTATCATGTTTTTGGTCAACTATCACACCAAAATTTAAACATAGGCAATTTTTTGTTATTTACACATTGTGTTGAGGGTGATGGTCACTAAATTGTGAAGAACCTCTATTTCAAAAATCGTAATATTGTATGAGATTATTCAAACACTGAAGGCTATTGGAATGTTATTAAGGAACCTCATTGGAATAAACTGGTTATCACTCTTTGAAACAGTGACTGACTGAGCATTTTCTCTTTTCCAAGGTGCGACAGCATAGAGAAACTGAAAGCACAGTTGCCAAAAATGGAACAGGAGTTAAAAGACCAAGGGAAGTTTAAGGACTTTTATCAGTTTACGTTTAACTTTGCAAAAAATCCTGGACAGAAGGGTTTAGGTGTGTATTGGTGTTACTACTTTTTTCCATAATAGTATTTAGTTAGTTGTTGTTTTTTTTTTTTTGTATTTGTCCTCAAGGTATGGAAACTTGTAGCAAGTACAGTATTTTGCTTCTCTTATTTACAGTTTATCATTTATGTTTATGTATGTTCCAGATTTAGAAATGGCAATTGCATATTGGAATTTAGTACTTGCAGGAAGATTCAAATTCCTAGACCTGTGGAACCAGTTTTTATTGGTAAGTTTATCCGTCATTCATTTCTTTGTTTACTCATCCTCTGTTATGTTAGGCAATTATGCTGTTATTATTTGTAGTCAATGGCTGATAGTGTAGATTGGGACAGGGGGGCTTTGATCATGTTAGAACTAATCCCATTTTGTCCCAACCGGTATATTTTGGCAACTTTATAGGATACGTTCAGATTGGTGTTTTACTGGGCTCCGGGGCTCCGGTTTAGTTTCTGGCCCTGCGGGTTTCTTCTTACTGTGGAAAGACATGATGTCTAGGTTGCATCTCTAATTGTCCCCTGTCACCATGTGTGCATGCACATGAATGGCGTTCATGAGTCTGGTGTGGTCCTTCCCCGCGCCAGTATTGGCTCAGGCTCGATGTGATGCTCTAATCAATAATGTGGCTACTGAAATGGATTGCTTTTTATTTTTTTTTTCTTTTGACCGCACATTGTGCCATTCTCCATCCTTTGAGTAAGAGCCTTTCTCATACAGGAATTACACGCACAAGGACAAATACATGGAAGCATTTAGGCTGCCTGACTCTCTCCTCACTGGTGAATGTTTCAGCGTACACAAATGACTAATCTACATCGGGAGAACATCCTTTGTATTGTGAACCGTACTGGGCACCTGTTCTTTGTGCCTTTCTTGTCTTACAATAATGTATCGGCGCTTGAAACTTGAATAGTGTTAAATCACAACTTTAACAACATTTTATCTCTTTCCTTCTTCAGGAACATCATAAAAGGTCAATACCGAAAGACACCTGGAACCTCCTGTTAGACTTTAGTACAATGATCGCTGATGACATGTCCAATTATGACGAGGAAGGTAAAGCCCTTTGCATACTAACTCTTTGCATAACTTTTATCTCCACTGGTCCATTAGACTTGAAGCTGAATAAATGGGCTGCAAGGTGTTAGCCTGTAGTATTATAAGTTACTTGAGATAAGCACATCTGTTAACGGTGAAAGTAATGATAATTGATAACAGACTAATAATTAATATTAAATTGGCACAGAGCAATGATCTAAGGTGTTTTATATTCCAGAGGGGCACTGCCAGAAGTCTTCTATTGGGTAGTTTTCACCAGCGGTGTGGTTGCAAACTCAAATCATATTTTAGTGCCAAAAAAAGTCGTGTATGCAAAGAATCTAACAAAATGGAGCATTTGCATTCTTACCGTTGAACATTTCTGAGAAGTGTAAAACATCTGGTTTGCCAAAGATAAAAACATTTTACGCAGGTTTTTAACAGAGGGGAAGAATGTACTTAACATATTCTTTAAACATGATTCTGACCAGGACTTTTCACGTGGCTGTTCCTTTTAGGTGCATGGCCGGTTCTCATCGATGACTTTGTGGAGTTTGCGCGACCAAAAATTGGGACAAAAAGTACAACTGTGTAAAGGGTGCTGCTGGAAGAATGTGCGTAGTTTTGTACTTGCGGCACACAGCAAAGACGACGGTGGATAAAACGCATGGCAGGACTGGGCTTCGGATCACCCCCAGGAACGAGACTTCGCAGCAGACACTCGAAAAGCATATCCTCTCAGTCTTGTAACGGTGGTTTGGGCCTGTCATTAGCACAGCATTCTTTTGTATCTCCTCCAGCCAGCTGGAGTTCAAGTCGATATTCTGGACCATCCTTATTGTTCTTTTACCAGTGTTAGGGCTGATGCTGTCTTTTGAAGCAGCCATTATTTACACCAAGCACAACTGCGTCTTACTTCAAACAGGGTCCATTAACAAATGAATTTCATGCGCTGGAGTTTTTTTCACTTTGATACTTAGTGCATCCCTGCTTTGGTATTTCTTCCATAATTTTACTATGTTGAGTGACAGACCAGCACAAAGCATTTATTGTAGCATTTTTGTTTTAAAAATAACTTGACTCAAAATGTTTGGTGTAGGTCATGAAAGCATTCATTTGGCATAGCTGAGCTGACTACATCTGTTGGTCTGCCATTGATTATTTGTGCGTGTCTGACACCTAGAAATTTTTTGTCAAAGCCTCTAACTGAATCATGTGTTTTAATTTGTATAGCCTACTTGATATGTACAAATGAAAATTCTGAATTTGTACCTTTTTAGAGTTGTTTTGCTAAAGACAAAAACATCATTCCTGTTGTGGCAAAGCAGCTGCTGCTAAAGGCAGTTAAATGCAGTTGTTTGTGCAGTGAATTGAAATGCCAGCCGCTGATTTAGAATAGTGTTGTCAAAATTACTCTCATTTGGTAAATATCCAATGGACATTCTCTTTGGTGCAGTGAGTTTTAGGGCCAAAGGCCCAGGTGCTAACAGGAAATAATCAAGCACCTCCCTAGTTGAGAACTTGATCATTCTAGGTTCTTTAAAAATTGTTTTTAAGGCTTTATGAAGTAAATAAAATTGCCAAATCTAACCTGAGCAGAGAGGATGAGAGGATGTCCGTTCGAAAGGTGCAAGCTAAACCAGTCCAGATTGACCCAGCTGTACAATGTTTAGGCTTCTTTTCTACAAGTATTTATAAAGGAGATATATGGTAATAGCAGTACGAAATGGGCATGGTTGTGGATGGCTGACAACCTGACTTTTTTTAGTTTGACTTCTTGTGCTTCATTTGCAGAGAGACAGTGTAAGATGTCCACACGGCTGAGCATCCCCATTAACCTTGCTGAGCAGTGACTGGTTTACCATTATCTTCGTTACAACAGCTGTCTTAAATGTAACCCACCTGAGTCATGCATCCGAGAGGATGTCATTGAGGAATCACACAAATCACCTTGACCGTTATCGACAGAGAAAGTTCTTTGTTGGTGAGTTTGTGGAATATTCCACATCCACCAAAGCTGCTTCTATATTAAGGTTTGTTTAGTGTGCTTAATACCCCCTACAGAGGATATATGAACTTTAGGTGTATTATTTCCTTATATTGTGTGGAAAAAGGATTGTAAAATTCCATTTTATTTTATTCATACTTAAAAGCAAACAAAAGTGGTTATTGTACTTGCCTGTGTGAAACGTGTGGTGAGCAGTGGTCCAGGATTGCTGGTTGACAGAAACACCTTGGTCATGGTCTATACTCATTGAGCTGTAAGTCCTCCAAGTAATTACAAATATTCAGAGTGGTACTGCATTGTTATAATTACTATGTAATTATAAAATAAATCGACTGAAGCTTGAAATGTTCACTGAAAGCAAGAAAAATTGTTTTTTCTTCGTTCCTAAACTGTGAAGGTTTTGGTTTGGTTCTGAAATGCACAGCATTTGGATGTCGGGGGGCTCATATGTTGAATCCAGTTGTTCATTGTGGTTTACAAATCATACCTTTGTCCCAGCGCACACACAGCTGCAAAAACTGCACTTTTCCCCTCCTCCCCAGTAATGGGTTTCTGCAAGATGCTACTGGTTCTGATTTAGGTGCAATATCCACGATTTTTAGTAATCTTAAGGATATACAATCTTATAGCAATGTCATAACCAAAATTTGGATGTAAAATTTTATTTTCTTCCATTGATAAACTCAAAATAAGGCTCTGTAAGTTGTGTCAACAGCTATACTCTGACATCCGAGAAGTACCCTCATCTTTTAGGTTGTGCTGTGAATTGTAACAATGCTGGTGTTCCTAATATGAGGGGAAAACATTAACACGAGTGGAAAAGTAGTGCTCAGAGACATGACAAATAACTGGCCAGACATTAAAGGCCATTTACAAATCTTATTTTCTACTATGTAAAAGTGTTCCTTAACTAGTCAACACTAAGTAAAGGAAAGACAAAGATTGCTGTAAATCACATTAAGCCTATGCTTAATCTTTGGGTAAGATTCTGTTCTGACATGCTGCTATGTTAGTGAGGTTTATGTTTACGCTGAATCAAGATCCAACTATGAATTAAAAATCACAATTTTCCTAGTTAAATTGTGAAGATGAACACCATATGACTAATATTAGTTTTAAAAAGATAGAGTAAATGTTAGTATTAACAATTTGCAAATGGTATTTTTCTTACTTTTTTATTCTGTAAATAGAATTCTCATAACATCAGCAATAAAACAGCTTCACCTACAGAATACAGCTGACAGACTTCATTTTGAATTTTACTGAAATGGAAACAAAGAAAAAAAAAAGATATTACATAAGACAGTGTCCGAGGTCCAAGCAGGTTCTTATTGCTAATCATCAGTAACCCAATTAAACATCCCTCATTTAACATGGATAAATTTTGAGCCAGTGGAATACAAAAAACACATCTGCATCTCCTGGGCAACTATTATGCACATGATTTCAACACTGGATACACAATGACAAAACAAAAGAAATGAAGTACCTCACTGCAACTGACCATTTCTTTGGAATCTTACTTCAGCGTGGACAATTTATTGATCTATGATGTAACTTCATTTCCTGAAGTGATCGAAATTTGCCATCTGTCTGATAGGCCAGTTCCCCTTTGATCAGTAATGTAACTATGAGGGGCTATTTCATTATGGTGGAACTTGAGACAAAATCTTTTATGACAGGTTGAGCAGCATGTTCCTCTTCCTCAGCCTCTCATTACCTTTATGGTGGTGTCACTGCACAGGTTAGCACACGGAAAATCCCACAACTACCTGTTAAATTGTTTCCTCTTTATGGGCGGATGAGGTCATAGGTCTAGTTGCAGACTTGTCTCATCACATAGCTCAGTTCTAATCACTGGCTGCCTGCAGCTTAGCACACACTTCAACATGTTTCACCGTGTAATTCATGGCAAGTTTAAAACGGTTGTCTCAGTGATCTCCTGTACCCAGCCACTTCCTTTGTCTATCACTGTGACCTAAGCCCTCCAGGACAAACAAATAGCATGCAGCTCAGTGACCCTTACTCAGGGGTGTGAGCCCCACACACACACACACACACACACACACACACACACACACACACACACACACACACAGACAGACACGCATGAGTGAAGAATGTTGTGAACAAGTGGTTAGTAACAGGGTGAGGAAAAAAAACACTCCAACCAGATAAAATGCAGACAATGATTTGGAAAACAAAACTGAGATGTAAGATTTAACAAAAATGTGCAAATCATACTCAACATACAGCAAATTAAAGAAAATGATAAGCCTCCCCTTGGAGCCTTAATGGGAACTTTCTTCCATCAAACCTTCTAAAATGGGACTAACATCTACAGTATGCAAGCAGGCATTTCAGGGACAATGTCCAATGAAGCACCAGACTTGAGCTCTCATTGCTCTCACGTCTTCATACCTTAAAAATCAGGTACATTAAAAATGGAGAATATGGCTTAAAAAAGGACCCCTTTTCCTCAGGAAAGATGGCGGACCTTCAAAACAGTCAGAGGGGTAACACAGCGGTAGCTTAATGGAGCAACAATGGATTGGCTCAAGTCTGACATGTCCAGTAACAGGTTCCATGTTTTTGTCTTTGGTGTCACTTCTTTCCCTTTTGTTTTGAATACGAAAATGGCAGATGATACTGTTCTCAGGTGTTCGTTGGAGCAAGGCCTCAAACCGTCACACATTCTTTCTTGCGATTTAGCCTGGCAGCACGCGGGGGTGAGGCGCAGGGGGTCAGCGTCTCAGAACCGGATACCGCTCGCGGGCCGCCTCAGCAACGACTGCCCTCCACTGGGGAGAGCGTCAGGATGCTCCGGTCATTCGAATAGAAGGGGTCCGAGTCGCTCCACGATCTAAAAAGCAGCAACGGAAACACGAACAAGGGTTGGGAGCCTGGAAGCGAGCTGGGCTTTCCGCGCGGCTCTCCCGCTCCCCCTGCGTTGCCACAGCCCTGCTGGCGGACAGATGGTGTGGGCGGTGCAGCCACGCGCATGTTCGGAGACGCGGAGCGCGCTCGCACAGGCACCGTGGCCTCGTCGCTCTCACCATCTGTCTGCCGCGGTGGCCCTGCGCGGCGTCCCCGCTCGCGACACCCAGCACCACAGCATTACGAACACAACCAAATAAAAAGCAATGGAGAAATGGAGTGAGACAAGCTGTTAGTACAGAATGGTTTGACATGGGTGACGAGTGATGTTTACAGATGTGACTCATACTTACTTCTTTCATCAGTGTGTACTCATTTACATACATCCTTATATTCACGATATTCAGCATTTCTTCTGCGCATTATCAGCTAAACGCAACTGATACGAATAACAAAATATAATTTCCCAGTTGTTTATATATACATAATATATAAACATTCTGACTAACTGTACAGTATATATAAAAATAAGACAAAAAAATATAAGGTTTCATTTTTTTCTGACAAATATCTTAATATTGGTATCCATATATGTTATAAAATCTATAGCTTTCTTTTTTAACAGAGCATTGTATTTTTAATAGCCCTTGAAAATAATAGACATCTTTAAAAATGTGGAAAGGCACCAGGGCCATGTTCAACAAATAGCTTACTACCACCAGGGGGCGCACTAGCCATTTGCAGTGTTTAAGCTGGGATGGCTGGCCAACCCCCTTTCAACTTTGTACTACTATATTAAGTGTCTTAATCCATCACATTCTGGATATGTCTGTTATACAAACATTTTGTGTGATTATGGGTTTTATCATGCTAAGTATGAACCATTTCTTCTCTTTGGACAAAGTGCTTAATTGCTCCCATTCTAGACTGTGATCATAATTAAAATGGTAAAAATGTTGAGTCAAGTCTGATATATTCAGAAGTTTACCTTTCAGACAACCGTTTTAAGACCTTGTGCACTAGATAATGTGCATTCATATTTATCATCTATCTCCCTATGAAAACAAAGAACAAAATACGCAATACAGTACATCTGTATTATGTTGCCATTAACTACATAAAAGCAAAAAAAAAAATCTATTTGCATACTGAACTCTGAGATGGTTAACAACTGTATTACCTTGATTTGCCAGACCAAGAGTGAGAAAGATTTTTAACAGCAAAGGAGGAGAAGACGGCTAGAAAGGACCTGCGGACACAGTTAAAAACACAGGACTTCTGATCACTCAGCTTACAAAATACCAAAGGCAGCCCCATGCGATTGAAAGACTTTCTTATCTAAAGCACCTATAAGGCTTCAAGTTTAAAGTAAAAATCGCTAAAGATGCAATATTCCTTTCGAGACTCGATCGTGTCCAGTCTTTCTCTTGATGTGGTCCTGTATCTCGGCTGTGGAAACCTCCCAGCACAGCAGTGTTTAGGACTCAGGCTACTGTTTTGCCGCACGGGAGAGTTTCTGCCCTCTCGTGTTGCTGAGGGTGGGGATCCACCCCGTAGGTGGCAGTGTTCAAGCGCTAAGACTGGAACGAGTGTCAGTCGAGACTGACTGAGTGCTTGCCTCGCAGCCTGGAAACCCGTGATTACTGTTCCATTCCTGGAGTACCAGAACAGCTAAAGTGGACTTCTGACAGACGACTACGAGGAGAAGGCAGAGGCAGGGGAAAGCTTCACAAAGGCATGCCGCCATTCTTCTCTCACCACTGGAGCATGACAACATACTTTGGCAAGTAAGAAACTAGGAACGTGAAGCTAGCAAGGAATGCTACATCTTTAACGGTAAGAGAACGAATCCGAGATGTGCAAAAGGTTTGCTTTTCGAGTTAAGAGCATTCGACGAGGATACATGTCAAGTTTTTCTATGGATAAATACGTTTTACATTTCGTTTCATTTTGTATGGAAAAGACAGACCAAACAAAAGGAACTACAATGCACTGAAGGACGAACACATTGAATCTGTGGGGCAGAAGAGTTACAGCGAGTATGAAACCTTCTGCAAACCTCTGGAAGAAGACAAAGCAGATCAGTCAGTCACAAAGATTAGACACAGAGAAGGCCCTCCACCATCAGAGGAGGGCAGACTGTGAAAGAAAAACAAAGAAAGACGGGGGTCTGGAAAGATCAATCCGATTATAGTGACACATGGTTATAAAGACACTGCAGGCATGTCCCTATCGTACATAGAACACCGGAAAGGCGATGCATCAGAGGGACCCTCAGAAACCTTATATTATAGCACATAATAGAAACAGGTTTCCAGAAAAAAGGCCAGCAAATCCCCACCTCTCTCCCCACCCTTTGGCCCCCTGACCAACTTCAACCCCCCCACCCCCCTCCCCTACCCCGTGGGGCTCAGACCTCGAGCGCTGTTGGCTCGTCCCGCTCCAGCTTGTAGGAGATGCGCCTACAGCAGAGGCTGTTTAGAGAAATGTCACACCTGCTGACCCGGGTGGGGTCACAGCGGCCCATCAGTCGCTCCACCATCCGGCCCAGCCGCGCGCACCCGTTCTCCCCCTCCGAGAGGCAACACATCGAGTCCACGCAACTGATGCCCTGGTGGGTCTCAATAAGCTAGAGAGAGAGAGAGAGAGAGAGAGAGATAGAGAGAGGGAGTGGGAGCGTGAGAGAGAGAGTGAGAGAGAGAGAGAGAGAGAGAGAGAGAGGGAGGGAGGGAGGGGCAGTGAGACAGTACATTAGGATCGGCACATAGGGAGATGTCCGGTAAGGGAATGGTGATCAAGGTCACATTTCCAGGGGAGGACTGTGCCACACATATCAAGTTCTCTTATGTTCTTCCAGCGTTAAAAAATTGGTGGTGGGGAGGGGGGGGGGGTTATGCATGGTTGAAATGCAAAATTATGAAGACAACAAAAAAAGGTGATAAACACCGCAGTATATTCAGAGCCACGCTTCTACTGACCTCTGTGTGGCTGGACTGCACAATCATATTACAAAGGACTGGAGCAAAGCCAGCCATGGGCATCGAGAATCTCGTCCCTCTCAATCTATTCACATGTAAATTGTTGAAGCTTGACACATTACGTTCTATATCAGAGAATTTCAAACAGTGAATGAATAAGGATGGTCAGTTTTTTGGTCTAAAAACATGAATAGGAAATGAAGTGAACATGAGCAGGATAGAAAGGCATTCATAATGCAGTACGTTGCATAAAGTGAGGTTAAGTCGATTCTTCGATCTGAGACCAGTCTGGTCTCTTACAGCCAAACCAGAATTTTCCTGACTAAGCGCTGAGCTGTGCAGTCTTACAGACCCTTGCACAACACAATCTACCAGCTTTGGGTTACAAATTCGATATTTTTCTTCCCACCAAAACGTGAATGGAAAACGTCTGTGTATGCAGCCTGCAATCTTGCAACAAAGAATTTCCTTGGAATGTCTGCATTAGCAGAAACGATCTGACACATTTTTGATCTTCATTAGCTACGATGGATGAATGTGATTTAAAGGATTATCCATGGGACAACCCTTTAGAAATAATAGGTAACACATAAATTGCATTCTATTCCATTCAATTTGAATCAAGGGACAGACTGAACTCTATCTCACAGCCTATAAGATAAGAATGTGGAACACATGACACAATTCCCAAGCACGCTCCTTGCATATTTTGAGTGTGAGTGAATACGAGGCATTCGGCCCAAAACAGTGAGAAGGGGGACTCCAGCTCAGACAGCATTCAACTCAGCACTAGCAGTACATTTGTCTTGCAACTAAAACACAGACGTCCACAATGTATCAGATTTTCTTGTGGTTCCGTCTCACTAAAATAGACACATCAGTTCATCTGCACTTTGCTAGAGTACATGGAAAACCTCAACTGCAAACACTCTTCGCTATACATTTCATCTTTGACCTGTAACTGGGGGACGAATGGAATAAATCTTTATGGTGATATTTTACATACAGCCGTTTTCACTTGCCACCCGAGGCTGGAGTCACATGTAAATATGAGACATCCAACCTGAAGGACAAGGACTACATAATATTATACAAACAACCAATGTGCAAAATGCAAACACATACACTGCTGTCCAAAATCAGTCAGCGGCAGGGAACAATCAGGGCAAGGAACTGTGGCAAAAGATTAAAGTCACTCTGTGAACCCGCGACACTGCACACATAGCACATTTCAAAGGATCAGGAAACAGGGAAGATGACAACACTCAAAGTTAGTCTGTAACGAAAGCCATTTTTGTTTACAGTCAGAATTTTGCAAAGTGGATATTAATGGTTATTAATGGTATTCAGAGCACCAGCAGCTATAAGGTGGGACATAAGCCACCTGGTGACACTGAATCTTACTAGGCTAAAATTGTTTTTAAAAAATTAACAAGAGTATATTTTCAATACTCTCTAAAGGTTTTTTTCTGGGTTGCAAGATCAGCTGCAATACCGATGAAACTTTAAAAAGACATTTTAGATTCAAAGTAGACAATGAAATGGATTTTAAGTGCTGCTGTGATAGGACATGAATATGCAGAACTTATGATAAAGAAAACATGGGTAAAATATGTCTTTATTCAAAAGAAAAAGGCAAACAAAAATTAAAGCTCAATGAAAATGAAAAGATCAATTTATTGTTTTAAAATATATATATATATAAAATATTGTATTTGTCATGTAGAAAGTGGTTATCATAATAGAAAAGCTGAAATGCACGACCACCTTCATTTTTATTTCGAAGTTGGTGAAGCCAGTCCTTGGGCCAAGCTTCCGTCAAATGCTCTATATCTTCTTGATGGAAAAGAATATTAAACATGCATGCAGTCTAAGTAATCGCTTATACTCAAGCCCCATTGTTTTCGGTTCAAAAAAAGGATTTTTAACACAAAGTTTCCAGATTTATTTAAAAACAGCGTTTCGCTTTTCGAGATTTTTTGAGATTTCTGTACCTCCCACAAATCAAATCATGTGTAAACAGAAAATAATGCATTTTGGCGGATTTTCCTCATTTTCTTTCTAAAGATGGACTGTTGGACATTTCTACAGATTTCAAAATGAACCCAGACAAACCAACACATCATTTTTGGTGGATGAAGGCCGAAAACGATGAGGCTCGCTCATAAAACATCTCGAGACAGGTTTAATAAAAATGAACAACATGACACCAGAGGGGTTGACATACGGCACATCGCTATACAATGGACAAGAGCACAGGGTTCACAACATTGAGGACACAGGAACAAACATGCCAGCATTTCCCAATGGCTGCCCTTGGTCCCTGTCTACAGTCTCTTCCCGTGTCTGCTCTACCTCGCACAGTGGCTACATGGGGGATGGGTGGGTGATGGTGGCCTGCGGGCAGACACACGCACAAGCCCGGGCTGGGGAGCACTACCTAGGAATGGACAGGCCTGCCCCACGGGCAGGGAGAGGCGGCTAGCAGTTGCCAATTGTCCTCCCTTCTGCTCCTGCTTTCAGCAGAGTCATATTCTGAGCTGACTGAAATCTTATCCTCTTCCATCTGGAAGAACAAAACACTTGTGAGTCTCCTGCATGTAGCGAAACAGGACAAAAAACAACGAGACAGTAGGCCTGTGTCTGCATAAGCAGCATACAGAAAGCCCCCCTTGAGCTGTGGGTCACACCGAGTGCTGGCAGGCTGGGGAAAAAACCAGCCAATAAATCTAGACAGAGTAAATCTGGATTGCCCTTGTAGTATAATCCCAATTACGTAAATTAATAAAACAGATGAGAAGTTTATTAGAAACGGGATGCTCAGTTCGGGGTGTTGGAATTATTGAAGGAATTAGAAAAATCAGAATAGTCAAATTAATTACAAAAACATACATTATACATAATTACACATCGTATTAACCACAAGCTCACATCTTAAAGCAGTAGAGGCTTTCTGAACACTCCTTACTGCAGTGAGTACTGATAATTTCCACTGTCCATCATACATGCTATAAAAATGAATCCACATGCATTTTTAAAATGCAGACTGGTTTAAAATCTAATATAGATTAATGAGCACATGTCAGATGGAAGGATCCATCAAATTCCTTCCACAGAGTAAATAAATTCAAGCAGCCTTACAGAAAAAAGGCATATTAAAAAGGGCTATGGTGGAGGCACCTCCGGATGCAGTGTTAGGCTACCAGGACTGCGCCATGCTGCAGTAACAGGTAGAGGGAACCTGTGCGGCTTGCAGTGCACCGAGGAGCATGCAGAGGCAGAGTGCCCCATGGCTGTGGGACTTGGGACAGGGCATACGAGGGGAGGGGTGTTCCCGAGTCTCAGCTAGCACGCAGGCCCTTTGGCCTGTCTTCCTGTCCGTCTGTCCGTCCGTCCCCCACCCCTGAATGCTGGTTAGTTTGTCCTTGTCATGCAGACGGGCTCAGGGAAGTCAGCTCTCCTACTCTACCTAATTTTGCCCAGCTGATTCTTGGCTCTGGACAAGGGCTGCAGAGCGATGAAGTCATCACCTATAGCGACTCTGTTGGAGTACATCTATGAAGCAGAGGGGGGGGGGGGGGGGGGGACACACAGGAGGTCAGTAAGGAGAGAAGAGACACAAACGCTGGTCAAACACACACACACACAAACACCAACAAATACGCGCATACACACACACTCACACAGGCCAGATGCGCATACACACGCAGAGGCCTCAGGTGGACTACCAGCCTGAGAAGACCCAAACTCAGAGAAGCAGGGAACATTTCTCAACCCACAGAAAAAGGAAACAAGTTTGTCTGGTGCTCTGTGGACGGGTCCCAAACCACACACATGCCCTTCTGCCGTATCAATCTACTTGCGGCTGTATGTTTGACACAAAACCGGTCCCAGTGCCTAGTTAGCAAGAGTGAAGTATGTGACTCAGACATTTATATGCCTGCTTCCAGTGTGACTGGGGCACTTAACACTGCCTTGCATGTGTGACTGGGGCATTGAATGCTCTCTTCCTGTGTAACAAGGGCAAACAATGGTCTTACTTCAGATGCCATCGGCTGTAACACAGACTGCATGTTTATTCTTTGCATTTTCATTATTTTTCTGTCACTGACTTTAGATGGAGAGATCTGTTGATGGGGCAAAAACATGACCCCACCAGTGGAAGAGCAGATTTTCAGAGCAGCTCCTAAAATGAAAATACTTCTGTATCTTATATTTTTGTATGCTATTTTTGTGTCCATACATCTGTAGATTCTAAAATTTTGTATCACTGTGCAATAATCACAACCGGAACCTTGAGGAAGTGTTAAAAAAAAAAGTGTATACATTTGTGTCTGACTGATCTCAGGTTGTTATTCACAATGAGGCACATGTTCTGTGAGGCCATTTCTCTTGGTTAGAATGGTCAAATTTGCACAGGGCAAAATTCTAGACTATTTGGGGGGTCCAAGTGGGCAGCGACAGGGGAGGGAGATAATTTCATGATCAAGGCCAACTTGTCAGAGCATAATGTTATCATTATTGCACAATTATTATGCTCCAGCTCAGGCTAGGATGTTCTGATTAGCATATTTTGAAACGGTACACCTAATTTGCTAACCAATTTAAATTCAAGCGTGAATGAATATCAGATCCTATTAAACTGGAGGATTGCATATAGTTAGATACCTTGCAAGGCTGTTGTGATGGTAACCCATCCTGCCCTCAGCTTTTCCCCACTAGCAGACCTCCTCAGAGGCATTAGGAAAGCGTTATGAAAAGTAGGCTTGATTTTTTAAAAAAATTCTCCTTCCTCTTTATGCAACCCATTTCAAATTCAGCTTGTCTCATCATGACAACCTCTGCAAGTTGTGCAGAAGCACTTAAGTGAAATGAATGCAATCCTCCAACACACTCTGTTTTTCACACTACAAGCCCCACACTGCACCAAAGTGAAGCTGGCATCAACTCGAGGATAAGCGCTGCTCCACTGATGCCATCCAACGCACCTGATGAACAGCAGGATATCTGAAAGCGGCGTGACGAGCTAGCCCACCTCTATCCCTGCTCAGCAAATTTTCCACCATTGTAGGTTCCCTGTCATTTTCAGGTGATGACAGGCTAGGACTGAACCCAGTCCACAGGGCTTAGCCCGAACTTGAAACAAGCACTTCGCAGACTGAACCACTCCCTTGATCAAATTTTCTGATGACAACTGTGCAGTTTGGGATGCAGCCTGTCAACCCCAAAAGAAAGTAATTCATTGATTAAGGACTCAAAGGTTCAATGTCTATGTCTCCAGCAATGATACAGCTATTCCTTACTTCAATGTATGTGCATAAGAAAAATAAATGCAAAACCCAGTGTTTATAGGATCTACTTAAAGGGACAGTTGAGTTAGGGTTCACTGTAACTAGAAGGGATGCTTTTAGAACAAGTGTTTTATTTAGGGATATTTTTTTCAATTTACATTATAGTGTCTTGTACATTTAATATATTTACAAAATATCATTATAAACTCCAGTTCTACACATAACTCCCATCACCTCTACACAAAGACTACTATACAAATCTTAACCACTGATACGGTGCCACAATATATTTTATGCTACGAACACACAAAAGTATGTCTGTAGATCATACAAAATCCACCCCCTGTTCATGTACTTGCTAGCAGAATATATTCTGATCTCAGACAAACAAAGCCATCTGCAGCCATCTGATCCTGACAAATGTATTCCTTTACATGAATGACTCTAAAGCATTCCTCTAAGATGACACCAAGAGCAAATCTAGTTTGCAGTTTTTTTTTAAATGCAAACTTTCTTTCGTATCTGTTACCACTGTAACTGTCTCCCCTCAATCCAGCACTGCTCGTGCACAGGAGAGGGCTGCTTGTCTTAGATCTGAACTCACTTAAACCAAACATTTCAAGTTCCCCAAACAGGAGTAACCAGACTGAGCTAGCAGTGACTAGAGACAGGTCTCTTGAGCGGGCTCAAGAGGAGCAGATGATAGAAGAGTCCGGCTACCAGCGGTTGCCTGTTGTGTGAAGCGAAGGTGAGGCAAGTGCAGCGGGCCCCGCCCAATCTGGGGCGAGGGTGGGGTGCCGGGTGCCAAGCCATGCTGTGGAGTGAGGGGCGCATGCTGCTCCCACCCAGCGTGGCCAGCCACGGCGCACTGCGCTGTTGTCCGCGGCACTCCGACATTCACATTCCTGGACAGCTACAATCGATCCTCAGCGAGTGGGCGTGCTCGGCAGCTCGCGGCAGCTGCAGCGGAGGCGTGGCCCTCAGTCTGCCAGCAGGGACGTGTAGGGAGCAGAGGGCCGCGGCCCACGGCGGACACTTGCCTGGGACTTCTGAGTGCTGGTAGGCTGGAGGTGCCTGTAGAGGACCTTCTTGATGACATCAGGGAACAGGCAGGTGAGGACGATGATGATGATGGCGAACCAGGCCGAGCCGCTGGACAGCAGCTGGACAAAGACGAAGTACATGTCCTGTGTGTGGAGGAAGGGCCTGGGGATAGAGGAGCACACAGCTCTGAGCTCACCACCAAAAAACAGGACAGGGTGCATCTGTTCTACATGCCTGATGTCTAAATGTATGATTAAGTCTGTTTGGACAGTCAGGCAATGGAGACCGAGTGCTGGAGCTGGTCTCCATTGCCTGACTGTTTTTCTCTGTTTTTCTTACACTTCGCTTATACACATACACAGCATGAACACATACAGCATATACACAGTGGCAATATACTCCAAACTGTGAACACCTTGACTTTGACTCATGGAGGCTTACCAGATGATTCCCCCATAAAACAGGGAGAAGATGAAATAGAAGGCGATGGAGCCCCATGTGACAAAATGATTCATCCATGTCCAGAAGTGAGTCTCCAAGGCCAACTGTAGACAGAGGGGAAGAGGTGACCTTCTAATCAAATACTCAAGAGGACCACATGATGAAGTTACACTTTACTGTTATAGCCATTATTTATCAATGTCAAGTATAAAATATGTTTGTAATTTCCTTCTTTATCTACAACATTAAGTGCTCATTTAACATGCATGTTGTTTTGAAACATCCTACTCCTACCAGATATACCAGAGTGAATGCACTTACCTTCAGTGTAACTGTAATGACCATTACAGTGAATACCAAAGTGCCAAATGTCCAGTTTCCAAACATCTAAAACAGGAAAAAAGCACTTACAGATCAACAATGTACAAAACACACACTTCCGCCTGCACTTTCAACTGCAATTCAGCTCACTTGAATTAGTGTTAACCTAATGTTAACATGTTTGTGGAGAGGTCTGTTCAAACACGGTGCATGGGTTTGTTTGTTTGGAATGACACAGATCACATTTAAAAGCCCTGGGTGAAATCCGCATATATTTGCATGACAAGACTAGCATCACTGTAGCATTTAGCCCGTGCAAATGAGAACAGTAACACACGAAAAGAACAGCACGCAAGAGACTCCCGCAGAACAGAAAACCAGATGATGGGGACGGACGCTGAGCGGTGAGAACATGCAAACAGACAGAACGCAGTCAACTCTTACCAGCTGTCTGTTAGCTTTCAAAATCTGAAGACATGCATAGCATGAAGAGAGGGAGGAGAAAAGAAAGATGAAAGAGAGCAGGCAAGAAGGGGTGAGAGTGCTTTCCACTTTTACAGGACCCCACAGTGATGTAGAAACACGGGCAACCCAAGAAAAGGCAGCAGCAGAAATCTGATCCAAATGAAGGTAAAACAAACTATGTTAACAAAGACCAGGGAAGGTAAAGTCCAACCCTTCAGGGAAGGCTTTGGAGTTCTCTTTCAGTTGGTAACCCATCTTCACACACCACATCTGGGGAGTTAAATTCCAACGCAAGGAACGACTTCAATTAAACTTCAATTAACAAATCAGCGGAACCTGTGGTCTCACAGGACAGGATCTCTTCAACCCTGGTCTACACAAATGCCCTATTCTTCCCTTCATTTCAAATGAACTGCTCTGTGGATCAAAACGCACTATACACTAGATCACGTGATTCTTAGTATTCTGTTTCAATGGTGAAATTGAATGTTTTGACCGTGCAGCTCTTCCTTGGGTTCTTTCTTACTTTCTTTACTTTTCATTTATTTTTCTTGCACAGCAGCTGGGGCAATCTGCTGTTGCTCTAGAGCAACCGTTCAACTTTCACTCCTATCAGCCTTCACTCCATGCAAAGTTACGGTGTAACGGCTGTGGGGAAGTGCGTCCACCGACTCTCCTTGGGTGGTTCTGCAAGAGCCGAGGCCTGCTTCTGCTGACTGCCATTTCATTAAGGGTAAAGCAAGCAATGCCTCCCTTTACTCACAGAGCAGAGCACCACTCACTAAAACAAAGCAGCACAATCCACATAATCAGACCCTGTTAAAGCAAAACAGTCAGGGAGAAACACAAGTGTTCACACTGAAGGCTTCTGTATATACGCGTCTTGCTCTGCTTATTGGAATTCTGTCTCAGGCTTAGACGGCAACAGGCCCTGTGAGAAGACCACTGTATTGTGGACAGTCTGATGGTGATGTGAAGAGCGTGCTCAGTGCAGCGAGCTGTCGGCTCCGCCCCCTCACCTGCCCGTTGCCCATTAGCGAGGTGTCTTCTCCCATCAGGATGTAGGAGCCGAAGAAGAAGACAAAGGCGTGGCAGAACCCGAGCAGCGTCCAGTACAGAAATGTTTTAAAGGAGAGGAGGGAGTTCTTACTGATGTCTCTGTCAGAGTGGGGGAAGGAAGTAAAGACATTACACATTTGTGAATAAGCGAACGGTCTATAAAATACCAATTAGTCTGGCACATTCATTCATAACAATTGGTTCTTTATACAGCCAGATGTCCATCTGCATGTTTTCATCTGAACTTTTGCTCTGTACATGGTATGAATTCATGGTTTTACCAAGAGCTCAAAAAAGAAGCGAGTGGAACTGATTCAAAGCGAGAGGTGTAACATTAAGGCGCATAAGCGATGCCTTAAGTGTATGCAGTGTAAATGCTCAAAAGTCAACATACTGTGAACCCTTGAGAGTTGACTGATGACAGCAGCATAACCATCACACAAAATTCCTCTCAATATAACTTTAGATTAGTAGCAAGTTCAGATTACTTTATTATATGTAGGGTGGTCATCTTGTGAGCTTAGTACCTAAACCCACTGGACTCTTTTTTTTTTTTTAAACACAATTTGCACAGTCTTGTTCAGAGATTGTAACCAGCATGTAATCAGGGACCTGACTATATGATTTTGTGTCCCCAGTGGTACAATTTACCAAGAACCTAATTTCCCCATCAGAAGTGAGGGTTGTTAGTCCACCTGAGTCACTACAGCTTTACAATGGTCCACTGGTAACCCTGGAGATGTGGCCCCTCCCCCTCTGGCCTACCTGTAAAGCGCAGGTTTGCTCTGCAGCACATGTGGATGAACCAGCTGTTCAAACAGGCTGTACACCAGGATGGGCAGGGACGTGAAGCAGATATTGTACAGTGTAAGATACACACTGTCATACAGCGTCTGGTGGCGGAAAGTGGAAACCTTTCAGAGTTCTTACTGGACCAGAGCTTCTGAGGTACAAATAAAGCTCTCACTCTCTCTCTCTCAATCAGAGAGAAAAGAGAACGATGGGCACTGATGTGACAGAGGACCACATTCAGAACCCCCACCATGAATCTGCACTTCTTGTTCCTGGCTACAGGGAAACAAGTCACATCCTTGTCATAAACCATCAAGCTGATTTCACTGAAATTTGACTTCAAAGTCCCTACATGAGCAGTGCAATTATACAGGTCTTACTTCACAGAAAAGGTCAGTGTAGTTTATTCAAACAACACAATGTATTATGAATGAGGCTATAGATGCACACACACAGTGATTGCTTTCCCAGAGAAACCATGAAAACACTACATGGAACATACACAAAGATATCATGACACACACAAAGACACTTACTTGTTGTGAAAACAGACAGAAGAACTGGTATAAAAACTGGGGTGTGATAAAACACACATTCTAAAAGAAAATAAAGAGCAATTTAGAACATCAAGGAAGTCTGAGTCAGCAGTGACACCCAAATTGGCATTCATACTTTGTGCCAGGACAACCCCTCCTTCAACTTACCTTGTAGAAAAAGTACTGTACAAGGGTTGCTATTCTAATATAGTAGAAGTGGCCATGGACCAACAGTAATTTTGCAAGGAATTTAAACCTTGCAATTGCATAGTCACTGTTTCTTACAGCTTGACGTCCTTCTTTGCCCATGATACCTGAAAACAATCACATTTAAGTTACTTCAGAATCCTCATTAGTGACAGTTTTACATTATAAATTATAATTTCTTTGCATTTCCTGCTACATTAATGTTATGACCGAACTTAACCCTACAGATGTTAGTGCTCTGTGTGAATTACTAAAAGAGGAGAGCAATTAAAAAAAAAGTTAGATTGTTAATACAGTCATTCAGTAACCAGTGTGCCAGTTTGCTGGCTAACATTAGCCTTTCAAGCTAAATGGACAGCAGTCCGGAATCCATACTCAAAGGAAAGATTAACCATTGAACATTTGACACAAAGAGCACTGATTAGCTGCAGATAGATGTCAGTCAATTTCAAGGGGTTTGTCTATCACAAAACAACTGCAGTACCATACAGCTGAGAAACAAAATGAAGGGTTTGAAACAACTAAATGTCTACAACAATGATATGACTGTGCAACTGCTTTGGCTGTCAACAAACTGAACTGTATTTGTGAGCATTCTATGACAATGCGGGTATGATTCTGTGGGGGATATGTCCTTGCTCTTGTGTCTACAGAATTCGACAAGAGCGCTATCTCCCAGGGAAAACAGCTCCCTGCTGCTCAAACTTATAAATGACACCATGGTAAATCATTTTTGATTTGATCTTGTGGCTGCGAGGCTTGTAACACTGGCTAACAGACTTGGACCCAGGCAAATACTGATTAGCTTCACGAGCGAGTTTCGGCACTTACCTATACCAACGTGGGCCTCCTGAATCATGCTAACATCGTTAGCGCCGTCTCCAATCGCTAACGTGATAGGCTTCTCTGGAGAGGTCTTCAACAATCGTACCACCTGCCAAACACAGGACAACCATTAACCCTTGATGGTTTCTGAGACTTTTTATGGTGCTGTGCATCTTCACAACACGTCAAAATTTTCATATCACATGAATCAGACAACAGTAGACACCAAAGAGACTAATGCTTCCAGTTGTGATACATGAGGCGAGGATGGTGGGGGGGGGGGGGATGTTTAGGGGCAGCACCTTGGCTTTCTGCAGCGGAGCCATGCGGCAGCAGAGCACAGCTGAACAGCTCCGGCACACCTCCATAAAGAGCTTCTCGTGCTCCCGGAGAGCCAGCGACAGGCTGGTCCCGTCCACCACCAGGCCGTGCTGGATCACATGGTCCTCTTTGATCCTGCCGGGAGACGCAGGGAGCACGCTCACTGCTCAGCGCTCACAGGATGTTCCAACACAGTAGGCACAGCGCTCCGCAAAAAGCAGAGAGGAATGCGGCTGACAGATTAACGAAGGGCGACAGTGTAGCATAGTGGTTGAGGAGCAGGACTCCTAACCGCAAAGTTGCCGATTGGATTCCTCACTTGCGCACTGCTGTTGTACCCTAGGGCAAGGTACTTAACCCACAACTGCCTCAGAAAATATCCAGTTGTATAAATGGATAGAACTGTAACCTGTGTAAGTTGCTCTGCTAAATGCCAATAATGTAATGTAATGTAATGCCATCTCCCCTTATGAAGTAGGCAAGCAACAATGAATTTATAAAAATACGGAAAACGTTTGTGATTCTCTCAAGCAGGCCATTTCACTCAATAAAACCATGACACTTAAAAGGTGACTGTATGAATATGGGTGACAGTGAAGTCAAACATGTAAGCATAACAAACGGAACAATCTTCCACGACCATATAAGAAACAAATTATTTTTTAGGTTCACAAGCAAGGGCCAAGCTGCTATTGTATTGTGTATCTTTACAGTCTTTCTTCATCTTTTGTAAATACTCATACAGAATTAGCAGGTCAAATTCATTCAATGTGTCGCTTGTTCAGTGTCTTTGTTGCCTCTTAAAACACCAGTAACACATCACTGTCAAGATATTTTAGCAAATGAAAAGCCCTGTGGCTACTATATTTACTGTTCTAGAAGCACAGATTTCAGGGACAGGAGAAAAGGAAAGAGCTGTGGAGTGCTCAGACTCATGAATGAAGCAGAGTGCTCTTTGTCATGATAAATTACAGGCTTCCCCCATTCAATAAAATGCGGGCAAATGGCAGGAAATGGAATCACTACATTGCATGGTAAATCCATCATGTTGAAAATACGCCATTTCAGGTGACAGGATATATGAAAAAATGCCTGCCTCACCCTGACAGGACGGGTATAACATTCCACACTACTCTGTCTCCCTCAGGATCTCAGTGTAAGCTCCTTCCTCACAATTATAAAAGCTCAGCGCTGAGGGGTAAAAACGGTGTTGGGAATGTGCTATAGGTTGTGACGGTGCAGACAGAGGGTGCCTGGGCCGAGCGTGGAGCAGGTGACCCGCGCGGGGGCGCCGTTACCTCCTAGCCAGCCTCCTGAGCTGCTCGGCGCACTCGCTGTCCGTCTTCTGCTGCACCAGCTCCAGGATGTTCATGGTCCGGTGGAAGTGGCCGCAGGAAAGGCTGACGCTGACCGCCGTCTCCACCTTGTCCCCCGTCAGCACCCACACCTTGATCCCAGCTAGGCGCAGGGCTTCAATAGTCTCCTGGACCTTCTCTTGCAGCCTGCGGGGTCACACAGAGCTCACACTCAGCGGGCCCTTCCACAGCGCAGGCAGCACACACCCACGGTTAGCGTGAGTATGTCAGTGTGGGGCCCCGCTGCTAAGAAACAGCGGGGGAGGGGCAGATCATAGCACTCGTTCGACTGATGCGCTCCCAGCATTTCACGGACTTTCATGTCACACAGTGCTGATGTGTTCTGCTTTCCTCGACAAAGGTGTTTTTGTGGAGCAGAACAGATTCAGATTATCTCCAGCTAACGCGCGCAATATTTAGAGAACGGAGACAGAAAGTTATGCAAAATAAGCGAGGGCACTTCCCTCAGACCATAAAAAAAAGACTGTGCGTGTGAGATGATGCGGATCATCCTTTGAAGATGGATTTCCTACACGAAGCCGGCAGCCCTGCACTGTGGAGCCGCCACCCTTCTTTCCTCGGGGGGGGGAGACTAATTAGGCACAGAGCAGGATCACAAGCAGATGGTGTTTGTGGACTTTTACAGCCAAACACAAACACACAAACTTCAGAAGGCAGCCAATCAAGCTCCTCTCCTGCCCCGTCTCTGGTCCCGGAGGGGGTGGAGAGGGTGACGCAGTGGCCCTGATCGCACAAGGCTGGCCTTGCTCCAGTGTCCCCGCAGCCATTTCGCTGATTGACCGTCACCCTGCCAGCACGGGGCGGACGGCGGGCATTGCATTCTCGTTACGGAGAGCTGACGGATTGGGCCCGCCGCGGCCCTGCACTTATCAAATAATGAATCACATCAAAATGCTGAGCTGGATTAATGCCTCATAGCGCCCGGCCAGTAACCGCCACCACACAGTAACTCACTCCCCGCTGTCAAGGCAGGTGTGCAGTCAGGGAGGACGAGGTTGTGCGGTCGGGGTGCAGGCTGGGTGATAAACAGAAAGGGCCTGACTCATACAACTCTTCCACTGCCAGTGGGGTGTCTCCCTGCCCCACCACACCCCCCCAACCCCAGTCGTACTTGTCTTCCACCCCAGTGGCTCCCAGCAGCTGCAGGTCCCTCTCGATGAAGGCGAAGGCCTCGGCCAGCCTCTCCTCACGCTGCTGCAGGGCCGTCCTGGCCTCGTGGAGGCGCCTGTCCACCTCCTCGTACTCCTCGGCACTAAAGCGTCTGCAGGCCACCACTAGGGTCCGCAGGCCTTTCTGAGGAAGGTGAACACAGACGCAGACAGGACAGCTCTAAATCAACTGCAGGGCAGACCTCAGTCGCAAATCAAAAACAAATCAGCTCCCCACCTGGAGTATCCAATATCCCCTTCCATTAATGGTAATCGCTGGTGGAGGATATATTACTTTCTAAGCATTTACAAGCAGTAACTCCCAAAGCTAATCACTGATCACAACCACACCACAGCTGAGGGAGAGAGACCGAGGTCTCAAAAAAATTTTAAAAAAATGCGTGGAATTCACTGCTTCACAGACAAGCTTGTGACCTGTCAACTACCTTCTGTCAATCCCTGCACCCTGCCTGAGCATTTGCGTGTGTGTGGGCATGCTTGCATGTGTGTGTCTGAGGAAGCATGCGACATTCCAGGCTGCGAGAGTACCTTTGTTATGAGAGTGTTAAGTTTAGCGCAAATAAATGATCTTTTGTTTACAGCTATGAGAAGGGGATCATTAACATCACCACGCTGCAGGCAGCCGAGCTGAGCTTGAGTGTCTCCATAAATCTGCCTTACCAGCGCAAACTCGTCCACGTGAACACGCGTTTTGTCTATTTCCCCACTCTTGGTGTAAGGAAGAACGGACGATTCTGCTCCTTTGGTGAACAGCATCTTGTCCCCTGTGATGGACAAAACAGTGCTGCATCAACAGAGAGGGACTCCGTGGTGCGAAGTGCAGAACAGATATGCCTGAAGGGTTACGCACCTGAGGGGGTCTGTAATATAACACTCATTCTTCTTCTGTTTGCGTCAAATTCTAAAACATGCAGCAGTTTATACCTACAACAAGGAAAAAGGGTAGAGTTTTGTGTACACATAGCTTCCTTCACCAAAAATACTTCACCAAAAATGCACTCTTCCAACCTTGATAGTCAATGAATACGGTTATGTATATATTAGTAACTTGGGTTTGAGACACAGTGGCTTCAGAAAGTATTCAGACCCCTTAATTTTTGCACACTTTGTGTTACAGACTTAATCTAAAAAGGATTAAATGTATTCTTCTGCCTGTCAACCTACACGCAATAACCCATACTGACAAAGTGACATTTTTTAGAAATTTTTGCAAATTTATTAAAAATAAAAAACTGAAATATCTCATGATCTCATCTATGTAGGTATTCAGACACTTTATTCAGTACTTTGTAGAAACACCTTTGGCAGCAATCACAGCTTCAAGCCTTCTTGGGTAAGTCTCTAAAAGCTTTGCGCACCTGGATTTGAGTCGTTTTTCCCATTCTTCCAGGCAGATTCTCCCAAACTCAGTCAGATTGGATAGGGAGTGTCTGTACACTGCCATCCTCTGGTCTCTCCACAGATGTTCTATGATGTTCAAGTCCGGACTTTGGCTAGGCCACTCAAGGACATTCAGACTCCAGTGTTGTTTGGGCTTTATACTTATATACCCCAGTCTGAGGTTGTGCACTCTCTGGAGCAGGTTTTCTTCAAGGACCTCTCTGTATTTGGCTGCATTCATACTTCCCTCAGTTCTGACCAGTCTCCCTGTCCCTGCCCCATTGCATGATGCTGCTGCCAACATGCTTCACCGTAGGGATGGTATTAGCCAAGTGATGACCAGTACAAGGTTTTCGCCAGGTGTAGCACTTGGAGTGCAGCCAAAGGAGTTCAATTTTTGTCTAATCAGACCAGAGAATCTTTCTCCTTGTGTCCTCTGAGTCCTTTGGCAAACTTCAGGTGGGCTGTCATAGGCCTTTTAGTCAGGAGTGGCTTCCATCTAGCCACCTTTCCATGAAGGCCTGATTGATCAAGTGCTTATAAGATGGCTGTCTGGTTACTGTACGGTTACTGAGTTTAGTCTAGACAGCCGGCTCAAGGAAGAGTCCTGGTGGTTCCAAAATTCTTTCATTTCACAATGACTGAGCCCACTGTGCTCCGGGGAACATTCAAAGCTTTAGAATTTATACCCTTGCCCAGATCTATTCCAACATAATTTAATTGCAGAAATCTACATAGAGTTACTTGGTGTGTGTGCCCCTCTAAATCATGTCCAATCAATTAAATTATGCACAAGTGGATTTCAATAAAGTTCTACGAAGATTTCAAGGATAATCGAACCAAACAGAATGCACCTGAGCTCAATTCAGAATGCCATAGCAAAGGGTCTGAAAATTTATAAGTATATGTAAATAAGATATTTTAGTTTTTATTTTAAAAAAAATCACAAAAATATCTAAAAAAAATGTTTTTGTTTTGTCATTACGGGTTATTGTGTGTAGACTGACAGCCAAAAGAATACTTCTAATCAATTTTAGATTAAGCCTTTAACACAACAAAGTGTGCAAAATGTGAAAGGGTCTGAATACTTTCTGAAGCCACTGTATCCCTAACAATTTCAGTCATTATATGCTGGGAAACTGAATGGCATGGGCCATAAATTCTGAATCAAAGCTGTATTTATATAAAGAGGTGTTTGTAAACTATTTCGAAACAATTTAAGATTTCATTTTTGCTCTTAAACAAAGATACCGAATATTGTAATTCACAGAGACTAAATTACTTGCAGATCCTAAACTCACTTTACCAAAACACTTTCAGAACAATAATTTAATTACAGCTAAAATAAAATGTCCTTTTCATGTATCCTGTGCATTATACCATTGTTCAAATAAACTGTGTTATGCAATTAATCTTATGAGCACCAGCAAAAAACAAATACAGTCTACATTTTTTTTTCATAATACACAACTCTGTTGTGTATTTTCTTTAAAAATAAAAAAAATGGCACAGACAGCTCTTCCACAAATTTATCTGGATTCCATTATCAGCTACAGCCCATGAGATGTTATGGGTATAGACCTGGTTACGGGATTTCCCGAAGGACAGTATGAAACAAATATCAGCAATTAAGAACAAGGAGAAACCCAGTTTTTAAAATGTAGAGTTTAAACAGTCTTTTTGTCATTTAAAAGCACCATTGTGAGCAGATGTGGCAAGGTAATATGTTAAAGCAAAGCACTCCACAGGATTGCAGCTTAATGCAATGTAGTGCTGGACAAGAGTAAGATGGGGTCCTGACACATGCTCAGTTGCCTGCTGCACAGAATAATCCAGTTATATACTTTAAATGCATCAAACACTAACACAATTTACAGACTACGCGGGTGATTTTTCAGGAAATTGTGATTTTAAAAAAGGGGGGATTCCAGAGGATCTAGTTCCTGGTCATAAAGCATTACTAACAGCAGATTTCATGCCACCTTTTTGTCCACAGTGGTGTAACAAACATTTATGATTCCAACTACAACTGGACAACCAGACTGAAACTAAACAATGTGAATGTGGAAAAGAAAAGACAGCTCTTACTTCTCTGATCTTCCAAATGTTTTAATTTCCATGTTTTCTCCATTGCTCCCTATGAAGGTTACTCCCATCCTGCAGTGAGATAACACTTACGTCAAACACACAGTCAGAACTGAAGTTCCAATTGGGGCAAAGTTTTTTCACTAACTGTGTCTGAGACTGGAATTGGGCTTTCATATTATTCAGGCTTGTGACAAGTTGTAACATGCTGGGGGTTATGATCTCAAAACACTCAGTGTCCAATAAACAGGGGGTGATATTGCCAATTTTGAAATGGAGAGAGAATGAAAAGCAGATGTTTAACCAATACGTTCACACTTCCCTTTTACACAGATGAATGAATCCCACCTGAAATGACAGATCTAAGGATCCAAATTCATGCCATTTCCTCACACTGTAGCTGGCATCATGTGCACTGGTTAAAGACAGGGCTCCTCCAGCACTATAACATTACAAGTGTGGTCTTGTCAGGCCTGCACCTCACCTTTTTGTAGCCTCCACTAAAGCTTTTTCGTCCGGTGAGGAGGCATAGTACTCCATCTGGGACGAGATGCCGTTGACGCGTGGGAAAGTGTCCCCGAAGCCGTCTGTTTGATCATAGCTGATCTGGACTGTGTGGCACAGCGAGACGGCTTTCAGGAACAGCTCCTCCTCTCCGCTCTGCACACAAGCACAGGGCGCGATTCAAGACCAACGAACAATTATCTTTGCGATGGTGAAAAACACAGTTAGCAGGAAATTTTCAAGTGACTTGAAGAAGTGAAAAACATTTTATGGCTCATTTTTCCTGCATTTGGGTGAATCTCTGACGCGATATTTGAGGTGTGCAGGGTGAAGACGGAAGGAGGATGAGTACCAGATGAGGCACAGAGCCGTCGGGGAAATCGTCGGTCATTCCCTCTGGGACCAGCTTGCCGTTGATCTCCTGGTATTTGATGCCATTGATGGAGCATTCTCGGAACTGCATTTCGTTTTCTGTGAGGGTGCCAGTTTTGTCGGTAAACACATACTCCACCTGAAACGCAAGCGCGAGAAATGCTTTAAGCCCATTCCCAAAAGTACACATGTACACTGTGAAATATTGCATGAGAGGTCCATCCAGATGTTGGTCAGCTGCTACTGACAGGCAATATGATTGGTGCAGCACACACCCACACACCTGCCCTAGCTCCTCGTTGAGGTCTGATGTGTTGACCTGGGCCTTCTGATCACTTTCTTCATGGTATAGATCCAGATCCCAGCCAATGAAGAAAGACCCAAGGAACTTCTGCATCTCCACGGTTACATAGAGCGAAATGGGGATGATGAAGTTGTACAGGACCAGGAAGGCCAGAAAATCAGAGATGAACTTCAAAATCTGTAAACGTGGACAGCAAAGGAGAGAAACCACTTGAGGCCTAGCTTCACAAATAGAAGGAGAAGTTTGAAGACAGCCTTATATTTCTTGCTGATTGATGGAATATGTCAGGTTTTCAGGCAGGGGTGCCTGCCTGAGAGGCATTTTCTCTTATTCCCTGTCATAATATTGAGTCACCATCTGAAGCTCCTGCGTGGGCGTGTTCTCCAACGGCTACAGGAATAGCATTAATCAAACAAAATCCATAACACTCCTACCCTGCTTACAGAGCTGCTACTACTACAACACTGACTACACTCACAAAGTAAACAAACTTATGCGGCATGCACGTCAGCACAGACCTGACTGCTGTTCCTCTCCTGCTCTGTCTTCTGGTTGTAGAAGGGCTCATCCCACTTGTTCTCTGCCTGCCAGGCATACTTGAGGATGGTGCTGAGGATTGCCTCGAACAGCAGGATGCCCAGGTAGATGATCAGAAATGTGTTCATGGATCTGAGACATGCAGAAAAAAGACAGATGGCTGAGGAGAGAGAAACACACGTGCACACACGCACGCACACAATACTCAGGCCTAGAATGGCTGATGCTTTATCTATTATGGCACCTACTTCTCTACTGCGGAGCGCTTCTGGGATTTGCACTTGTAATTCAAGGCCATCTTTGACTCCATTCCTGTGTACACTGCCACACCTGAGGAAAGGCAAAGGGAACATGTATGAACCAGCTCAGAATCGGTGAAGGTTGAACAGAGCAGGTTCAGCCATTTCAAATTCCAGTGAATCGCTGATGCTACGATTGAGGTTAAACTTTAAGACCGCAGCTAAGGTTTAAACCTTTCTTCTGTGTTACAAATGCACAAACAGTTCTGCGTACAAGATAATCCTGAGAAATGGGAACAAAAGCCTACCAAAAATTTCTTTGGTGTTTTTCAGTCTTGCTCCACGGAGGAGGAGGTTTTCTGGCCCCAGGGGTCTAATGAGACAACAGCAGATGTCAACGACATGTTACAAGGTCCTGCACTCCTAAAGCATCATTTTTCCCTAGGCCTGGTGCTGGCAGTCAAGTCAGAATTTCTGCTGCAAGACCTTCACTAACAGTCAAAAGGGTTAGAAGGGCTTTTGACACCAGGATGTGTGTTCACAAGCTCTATAATAATCGCTGTAACACAGGGTGTTAAGGCTGATGCTAAGGCTGACCTATTGAAGGCATTAATGTTGCAAGATCCAGTACCCAAAAGCATGCCAGCTACAAGAGTCTGTTTTCCCACAAAAAAAAGCCCCAGAAAAAGGAATTACAATCCAACTCATTTTACCTTACAATTTCTTCCCCTTGTTGTGTCACTGTTATTCGCCCAACAAACCTGAAAAAAGAGAGGCATTTCTGCTGAGCTGGAGAAACAGACAAACTGCCACAGGGACAGGCTCCAGTCTAAAGATGGAAGCTGATACAGCGATCGATGATCCCTCGTCCCGCGTGACATCAGATCACCTGTACAGATCTGCCTCCGGCTGCTGGCACTCCACCACGGCCTGCAGAGCCTCGAGCCTCGACACGGACTGTGACACGGCCGTCTCCGGTACCGCATAGTGGGTCTACAGGTAAAAGAGGTGGCGCAGAGTCAGGGCTTTAGCAGGGAAAATGCCCCCTGTGGACTCAAAGATCAAAGACTGCAACCCGAGTCTAAAATCAAATGTGCTCCAGACAACAAGGCAGCATTCCCTGGAATCTGCTGAAGATTAACCAGGTGCTTGCCTTTCTCCTAAGGTAGTAATGTGCTTGAGCCTGAGACTAAAGAGCTGAGGGCCAGTTCAGATATTGCAGCTATAGCACCAGGGATGCTTTAGTAAAACTCACATCTGCTTAAAAAAGTAGTAGCGTTCTACAAAGTAAAAACAATTTCCTTAGCAGCAGATAATGAGCTATATGACCTGCAGCAACTCATGACCCCCAGACTGTGAAATTAAGACAAAAAAAAATAAATAAAGGGAAGAGATAAAGGTATTAAAAGAGCTGTTTCAAAGCCATTTCAAAGCCCCCTACATTTAGGTTTAAAGCACCAACCTTCAGGTTAGTCTCTCCATCCAGACTGGCAGTAGTGATGTGGCATGTCCCTTCTGCTCTGTCAGATGATAAAAGGACTAAATCTGCTGGGAATGTCTCATCTTTGGCTACTCTCACGATGTCCCCAACCTGGCAAGACAGACAAGCAAAGTGTCCCAGTGGCTCAAGGGCTGCTAGGTAAATCTTAGCTCAGGTAAAACACAGCAAAGGAAACAGCATTCCAAACCAAACACCAACAAAAACCTCTCTTCACTCCACCTTTTCTTCACAACAGGAGTGAAAACAGTACCATAGTATCATATCTGAATCCACATCTTTACCACAGACACTTTGTTCACAGAGGATTGAATGTGGAATGAGCCTTGTTCTTGTTTTGCCGTACACATTGGTACAAATACCATCACCAAGCGTGTTTGCCATCACTTTCATGAACTGTAAAGTAATACATGTTTATCGGTTCATTTCAATAAACAGAGTTTTTGCAAAACCACCAACAGACCAACCAAATTTCCAACAACAAAACCTGGAAAACAGGTTAAATAAACACCTTCCTGAAGACAACAATTTGCATCTTGCCATTCTCCTGGTTTATGTCAGGAACACACTGCACCGTGGAAGGGGTGACTGCAGGCGTAGTGACTACTGTGTAACTGTGCTCCTGTAATCTGAAATTCTCTGAATTTTTTTTTAAGTAAGCACACATTGTTCATGAATGATTGTCACTAAAATAGCCAAATATGACTTTTTGTAGAGCTTTGTCCAGTTTTTGTGTTGCCTATTTTCAAAACATTATTCAGCCAGGCCTGGTTGTATGACACGTCCTGAAAATAAACATGGAATAAAACTGAAAATATATGCTGGAAATACATGTTGATATTACCTGTCAATTTTGAATATCTTAAATCACACCCTGACAAGCTTAACCTTAAATATATGATCCATATAGCTAAAGGAAAAGATGCAAAAAAAAAAAAAAAAAAGTTATTTAATTTGGCACAGCAATCTGCTTTTATCCATATTCACTCCTGTGGAATGGAATAACCCGCCACTATCACAATAATAAAGTCAGGCCTCCAGGTTAAGGATGACAGTGCCTAGGTATTGGTGGTATATCCGCCTAACATTTCACAGGGGCTGCAAAACAAACAGGCTCCAGCTGAGAATGTAGCACCTAATGTTTGCCTTTGACTGACATGCTGCTCTCACATTCTTCCCCTGAGCGGCCCCCTGGGGGGGCCCGCTGGCCCTGGGAGGGCGTGGAGACGCACAGCGGTCACTCACCCTGATGTTCTTCGACCTGGTCTGCACCAGGCTGCCGCTGCGCACCACGAACACGGGCGCCCCGTTAACCTCATTGTCGGCCTTGTGACGCAGCCAGTCCTCATAGCCCTGTGGTGGGGGAAAACATCGCAGTCTGTAACAACACACTCCTGAAGAGGTGAGCGGAGACACGGCTCACTTTCTGTAGATTCAGGCGGCTACCTAACACTACAGTGAAAAATTTCACTCTGCTGCAGAGTCTGTCTGTATCGTGCGCATCCCTCTCATCGAAAAGTAGTTTTAATAATCAATGACAGGCTCATTCTTTTTCACCTCTCACTGGGAAAACGTACAGCTTTTTAATGCTTTGAGCAGCTTTTCAACAAGAGCCCTTGGCATGCAAACTATGGTGGGGAATGTGTCTGAAGGGGAAGCTGTTGGCCAACAGCATTAACGGATCAAGCACTGTCAACTCAGCAGTCACTGTTTTGGAACTCCATTGACAGAAAAGAAACACGAACGTCCCCGTGTTCGGCACTCACCTGCTTTATAGCCGTCACTGTGATGACAAAGAACAAAGGAAGTCCACTGGTCACAGGAGAGGTAGGGGTATCTATCATGAGCTGAAAAATAACAGGAGCCACAATGAATTTAGGAAATATGCTGCTGCCACATCAATCTCATTACAAATATGCATCAGTCCACGTCTGCATCTTGTGAAATGTACAGACACTAGAATCACAAAAATCGAATGCCTAATATCAGGCACGCTAGATGACAAAGATCTTTAGCACTTCTGGCACAATCACTAAGTTTTGCTCTCCTTTAGCTCTGTCTAATGCAAACTGGAGAGGGATGCTGGCCTCCGCTTCACTGCATGCATAAGAAATCAGAGAAATCTGAATCATCACCCACTGAGACTCAGTGACTCATGCTGTGTGAACAACAGCTAGTACCCAAGCAAGGAGAATGCACCTACCTGGACGAGAAATATTATAAGGAAATAAAAATTGGCTATTCTTCGGAACTGCTCAAACAAATTCTTGGGAACAAAATTCCAGATGGTGTACTGTGAAGAAAGGAGGAGATCAACAGAATGGAGGATTTCAGTCAGATTCAATGAGTCAACACTGGACTTATTAAAGAGAAGATACATGCTTCACAATAAATTTGATTTACAGTCTTTTGTGCGGACTCAATGTCCGGTGAGACACACAAGAGTCGGCAAGTAAAATGATGCAGAAAGATGGTAGAAAACCACATTTTCCTGCTTTACCTTGGAAGATATGATTCTGTTATCTGCAAACTTCTGGGGGACATAATGACCATGTTGGGGGAACCGGTTTGCTATGTAAACTGTTCTGGTTTCACTCTGATGAGGTGGGTCAAAGCCCTAGAAGCAAGAGAAGAATAGGAAAATAGGTCAGACGGTTTAGCTTCAACAAAACAGTAAGGCTGTCACTGTTCTACATGCTAGAAATGCTTGTTGAATGCCAAATGAGAGTTCCCAGCTATGACACTTTTCAATCCAAGATACAACAGCTGTTGAAATGTTTTCACAGTTACCACTGGATCAGAACTCGGGCACACATATCCTCACAAAGCTACTGTTACCTTGCCAAATGGACATTACAGCAGTGAAACAGAACTAGTGTCTCATGGAATTAAAAGTTGGTGTAATATAAACTACTATTAGGAATCACGCACTGATTGAATGAGGTGTGAACAGGGCTGTCTAGGCCTAGCAAATAATAAAAAAAATTGTCGCCTGTTAACCTTGAGAACCATGCACTGTGGAGCCAGTGATTTCTTCAACCACTGCTGCACCTGAGCGGTCCCCTTTAGTCTACTGTTAGCTGTACGGTACACCAGTCAATGATGATGGCTGCACTAAGACCACACTCTGAACCACAGATTAAACACTGCAGCCAATTGCAAATGTTAAGCTTCTCAAAGGGACCTTTAAGTGATTTTTGTTTTGATGTAATTCAACACCACTCAAGTGGACAGCAATACAATACTGAGGTTAAGGGTGCTCTGGTGTACAATTTTGATACGGTGGGAGATGAAACCACATTAAGGAAGGCTCAGTCATATTACTTAAGAGTAAATCCAATTCCGCCTGAACTGTGATTCTACGTTCTACGTGTATTAATGGTACACGTCATCCTAGATGAAATATAGCATGCCCACTAAGATTTATAGGCGTGTGTTGGCTTGAAATCACATTCCAAGAACTGAAATGGCCCTTCACCACATAAAGCAAATAAGGAGATGAGTATCTTCTCCCCATTGATTTCACAAGGTTTACATGAATGAAATGGAAAATTACCCATCAGTTAAGAAGTTAAATGAGACAACGATACCAATGAAAGCATATTTCACGGAGCATTACTGCCATCTCAGAGTAATCTTAATGGCAAAGCTGTTCATAGTGTAATCTGGAAAAGCTGTCAGGCCAATTATTTGCATGACAGGCATTATGAATAGAAACAAGCGTAGATGTGGAATATCTACTCTGTATGAGAGTGGAGGGATTGCTACTCCATAAGTCAAGTCAAAGCCACGTCATCAAACCCTGATGGGAACACATGCTTTCAATTACTGCTGTTTGACTGCATTCTTGTGTGTGTATTGTACACACAGGCTGCGCAGACTGTCTACGGGGTGTGGAGACCTACCCAATTCACCACTGCTTACTCCACAAACATCTCTCTCACAAATGCACCTACACAACTTTTGCCAAAAGTCAAACATCACCCATGCTAACAAGAAACCAATCTGCTACAAGAAACACCCGCAATTCAAGTAACATTAGAGTTACCATACTACTGGTATTTCCTGTGGGGTCAGTATGCTCTGACATGAATATAGGCTTGACACCTCAGGAGAGGATAAAGAGGAAGTTTACAAGAGCTCATCTCAGTAGCAAACTATTCTTTGGGTCACTACTGAAGACACCTGTCCTCAAATGACCTCTCCCCAAAGACCTGAGGGATACGTGATGCTAGCGCTGTAGAAATGTCCACCGAGACTTATTCTGACTTACTAAAACTGATAGAATTAAAATGGGCTATTACCATTGAAAATACCCTAACTGCAAAAGGGGCCACAGTGAAGAGAGGAGACACTTTCTGAGAGGCGGTTCTATTCAGTTTCTATTTTTTTTCACTGAGAAAATGAAGCCCCACCTTTAAACAAGCTACTAAAACATTTGACAAGCAGTCTTAAACACTAATCCTTAGGGGGCAGTGGACTGAAATTTGCACTGTGCATGGTAAGACAAAGTGAACACTTAATGAAGGCCTGGAATAAACCTTCACCAAAACACAACAAGTGTAAAACATCTGATACAACAGATGTAAATAACATCTATTTCACACCCAAAAAAATACAAATTCATCTTGACTGGAACATATTCTCCAAATCAGCAATAAATTCTGAATTTCTACATACAGGAAACTATCCTAGCTAAAGTTACTTGCCCTAAAGAACGAGAGGAGAGAAAGCGAAAAAAAAAAAAAACTTTTCATCTCCATCATGAATAATTCTGGTGATCTTGCTGTAACAAGAATAACCATCCCCACAAAGCACTAATTTACACGCAATTAAGTTACTCTAATATATTAAACAGCATTCTTAATAAACACTAATAAACCCTCTAAATGCTGTTCATTACAAAGGATGAATCTTCTCTCTTCGGTAATCCATTACTGATTAAACATTCATTTTAAATATGGCAAATACCGGCCCTCTAAATGGACTGCTGTGAGCGCCACACAATCAGTGTGAAGTTAATAAGGGTGACGATAACTGTTAAGCAGGTAACAGCAGCTGTGGAGGAACCAGCAGACTGGTGGCCTCCCCTCCTTCTCTGCCTGCATCTGTCTGTGGCTTGAAAGGTCAGCGCACATCCTGTGCAAAGGTGGGCCAGGCCTTAGGTTCTCAGAGGAAGTCAGTCAGTGTTACTCACCTCCAAACACATCACAGCACGGAACAGCTGTGGGCGGTTCTGCTCTTGAAATAATAGACTGTACCTGGGCACCTACATAAGGCTGACAGGAGCTTATTTTACTCAGTGAGCAAACAAGAATGCACCGTTTCAACGACAGTGCAGACCGTCTCATGGGAGGGTCCCGATGGGAGAGAACCTGTAAGGTCAAACAATAATGACGGACTGCATGATTACAGTCATTTAAAATGAGTATGTTCTTCACTAGGGGATTGAAATACTCTGAAATGAAGACCTCAGTGACAAAACTAATACTACATAGATTAGAAATATTTTCTCCTCCTAATCAGATCAGCAGTCTGAATCTATGAAAATGTATAAGATGTACTAACAGTCATGCTAATTGGAATGGACTGGAAGAAATTACATACCAAGAAATTAGGGATGTGCATGTCATATAGCTGGATATTTTGATATACTTTGACTCCCAGGGGCTGAATTCTCCACATCAAATCCTCTTAAGCACTGTATGAAACACCAGTTCTTTCTGTGTAAATAATGACTCACTGCACACAGATGGGAATTCACTCAAGCTTACAGGCAGGAAAATTAATGACACTAACAAATTATCTCATTTTATGCATGGTCCATTGACTTTCCTTCAAGAATATTGATAAGAGGAAACACAACAATTTTTCTACATTTTTTTAAACAATAAGAAACTGAATAGTCATCGAAGTTATATACTAGTGATCTCATGGTCAAACATCCAATGAACATATATTAACCATAATGTTTAGCCACTTTCTTACTAAAATGTTTTCAATTACAAAGCGCTACAATGCTAAGAGTATGGCTAAGAGTATGCATTTTTGTAAGCCGCTCTGGTAAAGAGCATCTACTAAATGACTAAATTTAAAAGTAAGTATAAAATATAAAAGATTATAAGCTCTTTATTAAATTACATCACAGGAAAGTATTGCCATATAAAGGACATATATTCCTAACTGCAATGTAAGGTTGGCATCAAATACTGCATGCAAGAACCCATATCTATGGACTCAAAGACTAAGTGACTGGCTGTATTCCACTAACTGCAGGTATGAAGCAGATTTAACAGTATGCAGACAATCATAGGCTTCTAGAATAAATTGCAATCCTAAGAATACTGTCATCATATAATGAATGACAGCTGTGTCAAGGCTGGCATATAAACCCAGAGAATGTTAATGAAAATCTCTCCTATCGATTCTGATCACACTTTCTCATATATAGGTATTTGTTTGCACATGTACTTGCATTACTTCAACATAAAGGAACGTGACTCTGGGTCTGCTTGTGTGAGGACCTCTTGCAGCACTTTACTGCTGCAGCCCACAGAGGGTAAATAAAATGAGGTCATGCTCCTGTGCGACTGTCCGCAAGCCCGCCTTGTCAGGTGACTGCGCTCGGCCATGCAAAATCATGCCACCTGCTGCGCCATTTCTAGGCAAGGGAGACGCTCTCAAAATACAAGCAAAGCCTCTCTCGGCGAAGCCCTTTTCAGATTAAATCTAAACGCCCAGTTAAATGGCTTTATGAGTGAGTGATTGAACTGATCCCGAAGATGTAATGAGGCCAGAGCTGGAGGCAGCCTCTGGCGTTTCAGTCAGTCCCAGGTCACGGCCGCACTCTGCAACTTCAATAGCAATCCCATCAGTAGTGACAAAACGGTACCAAGCCTCTCCCTGCAAGTCCTGTTGTAATCATTGAGACAGCTCTGTTTTCTAGCCTCTCTCCAGCCATGGAATCATGGACTCACAGTCACTGATACTGCCTCATCTGGAAGAATGTCAGTATTGAAGAGGTCTTCAAACCCTGCTATATGCAGTATGCTTTGATCATTTTCATTAAATAAAACTTCACTTTCAGCTTTTACTTTACCTGAAGCCTGGCCACTTTTTCGATGGTTTTACCACTGACAAAAACAGTTTGTCTCAAATATTTGGGATCTCATTTTCTTCCCAAATTTTAAGGAAACCTCTTAATACTGTTTGTGAAAACCAAGGGTAAAATACACTTGTTTAAAGCATCTTAAAGATATCCACATTTTAAAAATGTATAAAATTTTCATCTAAAAAAAAAAATCTGATACAACACTGCACCTTCATGTTATCATATGAAGAACACTAAAGTTTATATCATTGGCGCAGGGAGCGCTCTATTCTTGTAAAGAATATGACATAACTGCAGAGGACGCCAATTCAATGTTGCGAATAGTTGTAACTGTAAATTTAAACAACCCGACAACAGACACCGAAAACACAACAGCGTGATCACAGCCTGACAACAGACAGCTCTGCGATGTTCTTTCTCTCGGTTATGCAGCCACACGCTCACTACTCTCGCCCTACGGCCGCAGTGAAACTGGCACCTACACTCTGTAAATATAGTTTACAATACGGTGACGGTGTTAAACCCTCACGCATACCTTGGATATTATCTTTTGACCACGATGAACGCCCGCATCACGTTCTGTTCATTTATGCAGTCAGATGATTTCACGATTGTTTCCTGAGCAATGTCAAGAAATGGACATTTACTCTGGGAATATGGCTTCACTGCTACATGCTCACGATGACCAATGTGATTCACGTTAGTATGTTCACCGTTTAAGGCGGTAACTATATGCTTAGATAGCAAGCTACTAAACTTAACTAGCACTTGATAGCTAATTATATTAACCAGATATCTGACGTTTACTAACTATATATTGGAAACATTCCTGAACTTCTGGGTGTGTCTATGTGACATATCTACCTAGACACACTGTCATGAATTTACTGGTGACTGTTTTGAAAACTAGCTAAGTTAACTGTAAGCTAGTTAAAGCTAGCTAGGCAGCCTGACGGAAGGTTAACGTGATGTTGTCTGTCTAGCCAGTGTTTCTCAACAGTGTGTCAGATTATAACAGTAATGAATGCCTACTGTACAATCAACCTAGACTAAAGATTTCCCTACAAAATGCTGGCAGATGCCTAGATAAACATTTCCACCCAATCCGATTTAACGTCAGTTCGCTAAGCTGGGAAGCTAAGTTAGCTCAGAGTCAAAGTAGGGAAATGCCCACTAAGCAAGGTCTTTTAGCTGAAGGGAATCAACATCGAATTAGCAATACAGCTAACATGCGCGACAATCAGCACCGGTGAGCTGTGCTTGGTAACCCCACGATGTAGCAATCTAGCTAATGCTGCAGTGATGGCAAGGTAAAATAAAGCTTGTAACCAAAAGTTAGCTTCAAAAGTTAGCTAGCCATCAGAGCAGACCTTTTTGAGTTGGTGCGAGGTGTTGATGACACTTCGCTAGTCAAACTACCTAACAACTATCAGCCGGAAGCGAGCTAGTTAGCTCAATTAGTTATAACTTTTTCCACTCTAACACACTCACACACAACTGATTTTGCTTCGCTGCTTTTGTATACATCTGACTAGGTGAGCAAAAACGCAAGGGAGAGCTGAAGGGCCTAACGTTAGGTAGCTAGACGAGCAGCACTGCATTCACGTAGACAGGCCAGTTCTTCTGTGTACGTAACGTAAGATAGCTAGCTAGTTTGTCAATTGAGGAAACACCTTTGCCACGAAGCAAGATTCGCAGCTCCCGTTTCTTATCTGATGATAGATAGTATCTGAACGACGCAACCACACAGTTGCAAACAGAATAGCGACAGCAGACCGCTTACCAGCTGTTGTCGTATCCACCGTAGCATCCTTGAGCAATTTCTTCGCTAACATCAGCTAGACTAGCTAGTCTAGCTAACTTAGCAAGCTACTCCAGGCAAAACCATCCAAAACATAAATATTTCCTTTATACAGTTTACTCTCCCTGTGTGTATTATTTAAAAATACCCCACAGGTTGCCCGTTTGTCTTTTCAAGATATATTTTGTTTCCCCATTACTGTGTAAGAAATGTACTCCAGCTCCGTGGCGTCCGTAGCGTCGAGTTCTCACTACTACCTCCTTCCTCCTCCTCCTCTGCTTTCGTCTGCTTACACCGCCACTGCCTTCATCGTTGTACTTCCACTGACAACATCCAGGAAATGACGCCATAATTTTGTCTGACAGTGGGTCCATCGGGTGTCAAATAATTAATGTCGTGACGGTGAATATTTGGGAAATCCTTTGATTTTTGTGGTATGAATGGATTATGGTAGCTAGTAAGAACACTTCTTAGTATCCAGTCAGCGTCTGTCTATACATGTTGGTGTATTGTGTTGCTGCTGTGAAGTCCAGGTCCACCCAGGGTAAATTAATACAAGTTTTACTTCAGATTAGAACATGAAATATTGTGTGCTAACAAAATTAAGACTGCCTGATAATATTCATAGTCTTACAAGTGATGAGCTGAGTGGGCAAATTTACTGCACAACTCTATCTTGAGTTGAAAAGATTAGCAGCTCAGTTTAAAAAAAAAAAAAAAAGTACAAATATTATGCTAGATTTGAAGTAGAGTCATGGTAAACATAAAGTGCTGCAGAAAATCTGTGTCATTTATTTGCAATTTAAACGTGGTAATTAATGTGACTGTGTAGTGACAGCTCTCAGCTTGCATGGGAGTACTAACGCACAGGGAATGCAGTCCTTTTCTTATACAGTGGCTGGTTTCACACCACATTTCCACAGTGCACCAGGAGAGCAAACACTGAATGGGGGATAAGTGCATTTCTCTGTGACATCTGACATCTGATGGGACAAATTTCAGGGTGCTGAGAATGGAGTGATGAAGGGACCCTGACTGACTAAATCCACTCTACACGGTGTAATGAGGCCAGTTGTATTCTGCCACAGCAGATTCCTGATTGAAGTTGACAAATGATTTCAGACCCCTGTATGGCTCTGAGCAACTTATGGCCCCGATTGCAATGAATGGACAAATTGTGCTACACCCACTTCTGCCATCTCCTACTTGGTGGTAGGTGGATTATCTTTGTATTAAAATTTGTCCTTCATTTAAAAATTGGAAAGCAGAGGCAGCTGAGTAGCTCAGCAGTTAAGATGAGCTGTACAGACCAGCTTTGATCCCAGCCACGTCATTAACTGACGATGACCGCAGCCCACAGCTGCGGAACAAATTGGCTTTGTTCCACGGGGGATAGGGGTGCATACGTGTCCCAGGGTCCCCTTCCCTCACTGCTCTCAGGCACCCTGCAATTCATCATGCACCTGTGAGTTGCTTAAGTGATGTCAGTGGAGTGGAAATTGACAGGAGGGGTGCACTTTGGGATTTGCAGAGAATTGGTTTTGTTCATTCAGAATCCTTGGTGTATAATCTATGCCTGCCAGAATTTATTATTCTATTATTTATTATTTATTATTATTCTATAGAGGAATCATTAAGAATAATCTTAATCCTATCATTTACACAAATTTTCACTTATCAACGTTACCTGTAGCTACATGTAGTTTATATTAGATTCTGTACCCATTACATTACAATTTATCTGGAGCGACTTACATAGTGCAGCTAATAAATAAAAATGAATGAGAAGTTGCACCAACAGGATACCACTAACCACATATGAACAAGCATCATTGCCCAACATAGTGCTGATAGCATGTGTGTGCTTAGATCAACATGTACATGCAATGCAATATGCATGGCTTAGGGACTGTACCATTCCAAATACAATACTAGCACATACCCTTATGTAAACCTCCACATATCTATTGACATTAAATACTTAATAGTTTCCTTGTATGGTCCTTTAATTATTCTGAGAAGGAGCCAGGTTTCCTCACAGTCAGTGTAAGCATAATCTACTGTACCAGTCCATATAGCAACATTATAAGTGGAAGCTCATTTTCTCCATGATAAGTTTTATGACCGCCTCACAGGTTCAAGTTTTTGATTTTCTTGGTCCACTCTGTGCTGTAATGGACATTATAGCTGCTCTGATTGATGACCTTTCTGGACACTTGTAATGTGCACTGAAGGTTTAATAGCATTGAGCTGTTTTACGATCGAGGCGAAAGAAGATAAGTCTCTTGATTTGTTGATTCCACCTTCGGCCTCTTTCTCAGGCTGCTCACGTAGGTTGAAGTCAGTCTTCTGGTTTTTCTTAGAAATCAAAACAAATCGACCTATCCATTTCCAGGAAGGAGTGTGTGCTTGTGTGTGTTGGGGGCATGTAATACGTCACAGTGACTGCTGGAGACCTGGCATCCAATCTCTGCCAGATTGCTCTTTAGCTTTCCTTCATGAGGATGGAATGCTGACATCAATCACATGATTCCATTTGTTTCATTGGGAAATTACCAAAAAATACCATGGTCAAATTATAACTTTGGGCCTGGTGGTTTGGGATGTTTGGCTTTTAACCAGAGATTTACTGGCTAAACTTCCAAGTACGGCACAGCTGTCATACTCTGGGTTAAAGTACTTAACCCGAATTTGCTTCAGTAATACGTAAGCTATGTGAGTCGTCCTGGGCAAATGCATTTCTAAATAAATAATAATGACCACATAAAATGTGTAGGATAACGATCAGGATACTTAATCACTTATAATAAATTTGTTATTTATTAACTATAATCACTATTAATAAATTATTTATATCATCAATGTATTCCTTTCCCCACTGATCAGTAGCTGGTGTAATTAATTAGCTACCTTATCAAATATGAAAGAGATATGTATTATGTTAGGCAAGCATAAGTTTTCAACGTTATACTTTAAACAGGTTTACAATATTATTTTGTAAGAATATATTACATGTAGACTATATCTTGTTAGGTTGCATGGACATTTGCTGTTTGAATGTGTTTTCTGGGGTTTTGGCAAAATGGCAAGTTCACTTTAGATGGCTGTAAGATGGTATCTTACTCTCCCTTATATGCTGGGGTTAGTGTCATTAGTGCAGTTGGTGAGCTGTGCTAAGGAGTGGAGTTTTGGGTATCACTGGTAGAGCTTTGGTGGAATAGTGGATAGTGGGGTGCATAATGAAGGAAAATGAAAAAGCAGTGAAGCAGGTCTGGTCTGGTGAATTTAAAGTAAATTCTGAGATACTGAAAAGTTAATGTTTTCCATATCACACAAAGAGAGGAACAGAATGGGACTCTGGCAGTGAGCTGGTTTATTGTGTCAGAGGCAGTTTTGCTGTTTGTAGAGTTCAGCAGAATACATGAACAACCCTTACCTTTTCCATTATGATAGTTTATTGTTTCCTGTTAGGTACTGGTGAAATTTTCTTGTTTTACTCTAGAGGTTAAGTACAGGTTTGATAATGCAGGGTGTGCCCTCAGGTGTAATAGCTCGTACTGTTTCAAACAATGATGCTGACCCTGTCAAGCCTAGAATCTGTTTGACTGCTCTGCAGCTTCTTGTGAGCCCAATGTAAATACTTAACATTTTACGCCTTAGCTTTCTCATCCTTTCATGTATTTACTCAAAGTATTTAAAGGAAACATAGGTAAAAGTCAAAGCCAATGCAACCATAGGAATTCATGATGCATTATGCAATCATACTACGTAATCCTGCACTTGTGTGCAACACGGGCCCAAAAGGTCAAGCTTGATAATCCCATCGAGTAAGGTTATGCAATACAGTGCACTTGTACAGTACTGTGTTTATGACCAATGGTCTAGATCCTGTACTGTAGGTCCCCAGGATAACTGCACATTTACTCCAGAATGACCTGTGCTATTCTGTTATGATGAGAGAATCATGTTGACAGACGCAGTAGGATCTGAGAAGGAGATTAAATATGCATCAGCAGTCTGGTCAGCCAGGAACAGGACTGCAGTTATAAGGCATTCTATCCACAGTGTTGAGGAGTTACAGTAGTCTGCTAGGAGAATTTATTGTTGGATTTCCCAATGTGAGTTAGTCTCAATGGCCCAAAGCTGTTGAAAATTGTATGTGTATTGTGTGGATTATCCTTGTGGACTTGTAGATATTTACACTGGTTGTAAATGTGTCATTTTGGGGGCTGAATTGACAAAAGGCTAGTGAAAACCAGATGCACAGCCCATCTTCTTGTGGGTTCAGAATGATTCACCCTCTGTCACCAACAAAAAATACAGGAGGTATAACATAAACCTGGTTGTAGGAATTTTTAATAAATATTTTCAGAAAAAGTGCAATGGAAATTTCCAGTGTTGGCTTCAACAACACTTGAAACACACACCAACCTCTCACTTTAATTCCTGGGTACTTCTTCATGCCAAATGAAAAGAGTGGGACACTTAGTGATATTTTGTCAAACGTGAGCATGAAGTATTTGGCATAAAGTCTTTACAGATTTTTTGAAAAACACATTATTTGAACATCATATTGTCTTTTCTAATGGAAAAGATACAGTGATATTACCTACCAAGGGGCTGGAGAAAAAAAATGGGAATAGTACTTCTGATGGACTATAAATGCCAGTACAGACTAGACCAGCCACAGACAACCAGAAAGTTAGCCACGAAAGTCTGACTAGATTTACATATGAGCTAATCTTGAACTGGCACAGTCCAGACCAGTTTTACCCCACTTCTACATGTAACATTTTGATTGGCTATGGGCAAACGCAAGAACACCTAGCACAAGGTGTCTGAATGCTCTGTTTGGCAAATAAACCTCTAGAGAAGGGTGGGAGAGAGCACAAACACAGGGATATTGGGATTGAACCATCTCAGAAAAGTCATCCTATTTTTGGTAAACAACACCCCAAAGCTGAAACTTTATGCTGTGGCATCCCAAAATGAAACAGGTGAGTCTTTCCAGACAGAGAAATAAGTAGCGTATATTATGTATCTGCCTGTTGTGCGGGCACCATTCAAGACCACCAACGACCATTCAAGCTAATTTTGACAAAGCTCTGAGTAAACTCTTTGCCTCCACTATCACCATTGCATGTGTTGTGCATTTGTCTGCCTTCTGGAGGTTTTATACTCCCTGTACAGCAAATTCAAAGAAAGAGGTGTAGGTCCACAGCTGGTCCTCAAGGATTGCTTGTCCTGGCTCCTCGGACTGTTGGATAGGTGTAATAGAGGCCTTGATGTCATGAATTTCAATCTTGAAAGGGTAGTTTGGGTGAAATGCATACATCATGATAAATTTAAAATTGAATATGAATTTAAAGTCTAATATATGGATACATACACTGGTGGGGGAGGAAAAAACTTCCCTTTTCACCAGCGTATGAATCCATACTGACTAGCTAAGTTGTTCAGTTAACCAGGAACATTACCTAATTTGAAATCCCTTCCTGGTTTCATATGCTAGTTTATGCTGTGTTAATATGTAGAATTTGAATATATCCATTTTTTGAAGGGTACCAGCCTAGGTAGACAGTAACTGGCAACATTGTGGGGACTGAAGGCAGGCAGGAAAGAAGTGAGATATATAACTGGTTTCAGCTAAGAAGAAATATCAACATTTAATTTAACAAATAATGACTAAATGTTTAAGGATGGTATATGCTTCATATGCCTCATATGCTTTATAAGCCTCATATGGAGATCAGAAAAGATTATTACAGTGAGTTACTGTATAAATCAAGTTACTATATAAATCAAGTGCCTATTCATTAGAGTGACAATATCACACACTCATATTATAGGTTTAAAAAATAATAAATTTGATGTCAGCTGTGTCTTATGCTAATAACGCTGCCTATGGCTCTGCATGGACAGGGAAAATAACCAGAAAGGAGAGATTTTTCCACAGATTTTCCTCTTCCATGTCACATTTTTATTGCATGTATATCTTCAGCATGCATTCCTAGTGCCTGATTATTATTCTTGTCTTGAAACAGATAAATTGGTGGATTAATTTCTTGTGGGAGAACTGAGCAGGATGATGAAAGGTTCTGTACTGATAATTCTGTCCTGGCCTGAGGTTTGGATGGGTAACATTTATGATCAAATGCAGTTGTGGTGGAGGTTATCTGTGTAAGAGGGTATTTGAATTATGCACTAAAGGCAAATTAACCTAATAGGCTGAAATGAAATCTAAATCTCTAATTGCATAACTACAAATGCCAAGTTGCATTAATATTGATAGTCACCTCTTTCTGCTACATTGAGCCCTGGCTGCTCCAGATACCCAGAAATTAATCTACCACTCATTAAACATGAAGCATAAATCAATACCAGTTGAATCCCGGACACTGCTAGAGATGTTGACAGATTGATTTTTCAGACGTGTCATGTGAAGCAAAGACAACCAGTGTAAATGAAACTACACAAGAAGAATAGAATATATTGTAAAGTAGAAGTTATTATGAATCACTACTGTGGGAATCAGTTATTTATCAATTCTGTCATGACACATGCTTTGCATATATATATATGCAATAATGCATGTATCAAATAAAATGAAAATGTTTTATACCTGGGACTGTTGCGCGCGCGCACACACACGAGTATTTACACTTTTCTCTAGGGCCTGAGGTCAGGAATAGTTTTGCAACTCAAAATCATTATTCGAAACTAGAATAATAATAATAAATGAATAAAGTTGCAGTAATGTGTAATGTCATATGGATTTATGTGTTACCGCATATTTGTTATTTAACTACATATTTGAACATGTGATCATTCTAAATTTTGCAGTGTACAGAAAATATTTAATGTACAAAATGTTTTGCATAAGTAACGTGAAATAGTACGTTTAGTACGCACCCATTAAATGTTAACTATTCAACAGAAACGTACTGGGATTCCTACTCTGTCCGTGGAATTAGCTCTTTCTTTACTCTATTCTTGTAGACGATTTCCCCCTACAGGACAAAAAGGGAATATGAATTCCATGAACATAGTTTGCCCTCAGTTAAAAAAAAAAAAACTCGAAGTTGTAAATCACAAGATTTGAATGTCAGTAGCACACTCGCGCATGTCCACAAAGCGAACCTAGCCTAATATTAAAAGTAAATAAGTGATACCAATGAAATGTTTCAGAAAATAGCAATATTTTTAAAATCATTCATCGTGTATTAACTCCTAGTATAAAAAATTTTCAACACTTTAGATCGAGGTCTTGTCACCGCGAGGAACGTTTGCGCTGTGTAACGTCATTTTATCTGTTAACTTTTCAACGTAATTTACACAGCTGCTAGTACCCTGTACAAAAGTCTGATTATGACGACTTAATGCAAATAAGTAAAGAAAGAAACATACGAAGACAAAACAGACATCTGAAAATAATATTCTGCATACTGTTAAAGGTATGTATGGCCTTTATGAAATGTCCACGTTCCTGAACAAGGCATATTCGTGTGTAAAATAAAGTAAGTAAGCAAGTAAAAATAAATAAATAAAGAAAGAAAGTAAAATATAGCAAGCTGCATGAACTCTCCCAGAGTTTATGGATAACTTGGTAACTATTGCCCGGAAACCTCTGGGGGTGTTCGACACTGCAGTGATTAGTTGCTTCCAGAGAGCAGCACTATTGGACCAGGAATGACGCCAGTAGTCATCAGCACTGAACACTGCAGTGAAGAGGATAGATCATTGCTGGGATTGTCAGACTGCATGTTTTCTCATGTTTGTAGTTAAAAAACAAGAAACGATCAACTATATCGGATTGTAATGGTTGCTGGATTATACGTGTTGCATGTGTATTGCAAGTTTTGTACTGTACTTATTGCATGTGAAAACAAAGCCAATAGGCCTGGCATTGACAGTGGTTTGAAATTGTCGATGTTTGGTAACAGTGTTAGTATTATCGTTTCTCACAATTTTACAAAGGAAAAAAAAAACATATATTCACATCTACACATAATATCCTGGAGCACCCCACAAGTACAAAATGTCACAAATTTGCATCTATAATGTATAAACACACTGATTAACATTTCATCAACTCAAGTGACACTGAAAGAGTTTAACATGGTACCGTGGATAAAAGAAGGGACTCCCTAATTACTTGTAAGAGGACCCCGTGACCCTCTACAATAGTTCTGCTTGTCATTTCATCCAAATGTTAAATTAATGAGGGAAGAGGGGACAGTTAACACACCATAGTTTCCCAAGAGATCCAGTAGGTGTCTCACTGCAGTGTAATGTTTAAAACATCATGCTTATAAAAAACAAATAGATAAATTAATATTATAGAATTTCTGGTTTTATCCTACAAACATTCCTCACTATAACATGGGTCATCACTATACATGTCTGGATGGAAGTATTCTTGCAGGTTGCTGGCGGTATCATGTTGTTCATGGCTATGTTGTAGCATGGTTTAAGTATTCTAATAATCTCTTGCATTTTACAAATCTTGGAGTGGATATAATTTCATTTTAAACTCCAATGAAATAAAATGTATACAATTGACGGTATTTGGGAAGTTTTCAGGTTTTCTGAAGTATTTGATATGGGGTTTTGCTTTAACAGCTCAGTGGCAGCTTTTGCGGTGGTTGTGGAATGTTTTCTGTACACACATTTTAAGATAATTTAGCATTAACTCTAAGATATTCTGTGGTGTCAGTGAATGATGGAAATGCAAACCTCAGTGATATATTTGGATTGAATTTCAGGCCTTCTTAAACATTCCTTTAGAAGTGTGCAGTTGGGCGTGAGCGCAAGACCCCCTGACTTCTCACAGATCAGATAAACACAGCATGACGCTGTCGTCATTAGTCAGCATAGTCACTCAAGCACACCAAAGGGGTTTTTTAAATGCAGTTTGCAAAGCAACATCTACAACATACAATACTGGTTGCTGGTTTTGTGCATTTCATTTAGTTTATTTTAAATTCCAGTATCAATGTGATGATAGTATTATTCATTTTTTGGTAAAAAAAAATGCTTTTAAGGGGTGCCTTGAAGAACATATAACGCCAATAAAGATGTTACTTGGAAAGAGGTGTTTTTTGGACAAACTAATTTGTCTTAGGACTCTGGACTATTTCTTTTCAGTATCCTGCATGGCTTGGTTACTTAGGTGATTGTCATATATCAGAAAGGGTTAAAGGACACCAATTCTCAAAGCAGTTGTATGTTCATGCTTTTGCTTACCTTACACTTTATGTGGCATGCAACAGAAAGGAACTAAATGATCTCAGATGCAGAGAACTCTGGTTACTCAGTTTCTACTCATAAAACATAAGTATGCTAAACTTCTCTGCTCAAGGAAGTTAGATGTAGGTGCATAGCCGAGTTCTGAGTCCTTGCACCAAGTGAATATTTTTCATGATCTCTGTATCAGCATGTTTGGCTGTCTCAATCAATGTGTCCATTTGGACTGCTTAATCCATTTACATTTTTACAGGGATGTTATTATTTTGTAAGTTTTCAGGTGAAGTGGATAGTGATCCCTTCAATGTTGCTGGTATGCTGTTCTAGTCCTCAGCAGATGTAGGGAGGTGGTTTGAGTGTCTTCTCTGTATACAAATGTAAAATGCTTTCTGGGATTTGTATGAGATTTTACTACGTTACCATGGAATTTTCCATAAAATATGAAAAAAGTTCAATTTACTTTGCTTAATTTAAAAATTAAGGCTCTTTGGTGTAGATTCATGTTATGGCAAAGGTGAGAAACAACATATACATTTATAAAATTGCAGCTGTGTTATACTTGGGGGTGTTATACTTTTCTTTTCCACATGGGGGTGGAAAAGAAAATGTGGGAAATGACCTTTTCGGGGACAGCTCTTGTTTTCTGTTGCTTGAAACCAAACCCACTACATTAAATATTGTTCAAACCCACTTAAGTCAGATGATATAGAGCTTTCCTGCCAGTTTTTGCGATTAGGGTAACATAGTTCCTACCAATACGTTTAATCATGCTTAATGGAATATGCCTATAATTGGCCACTTAGGAATCTTAAGGCCAGGTTCCTGTTGGTTTTGCTTGGTTGCACCTGGCAAACTTCTCTACCTGATGGTGCATCAGATTAAGTTTCGGGAGGAACTAATCTTCCTCCCTTATGCACCTCTCATGGCCACTGACCCAGAGAAGAAAGAGATACAGCTTTGTAGAAACCTATACTCTTTGACACAGAGGACAAGCAGGATAGTGTGTATGTCTGTGTGTGTGTGCGTCCGTGCGCGCACATGTGTGTGCACATGTATGCACATGTGTCCACAGATGTGTCTAAGGAGCTTCCCTTGGTGTTAGTCATGGAGGCAGCATGGGTGTGATGAGCCCATGAAATTCCCCCTTAGACAGACAGATGACAGGCAGACCTGCAGTTTCACCTGGAAGTTCATCATATTGTAACCGGCCCCCTGAAGATGAGAGTTGCGTGACATGGCAAGGTTCACGGGGAAAAGAATATAAAAACTTTGATGCTGCTATGTTATGACTTCACTGAGCTGTGTTCTGCCTGCTTCCAGTGTATTTGTCCGGATGAGCAAGCAAAGTGTTCGTGGAAGGGTGCAGGGGAGAGGGGTGCAATGACTGAGCTGTGTAAGCAGGTATGCCGTTGCCAAGGCCAAGGGACAGCAGGGTTCACACTTTGATGGAGGGAGTGTTAAGGAATTTGCATTATTTTACCATGGCTTCCGATGCGCTTGGTTTGAAAAGACGTGCCACAGCTTGAAGAGGGGAGCTCTGCTGACAGCGGCCAAACTCAGCGCAGCTAACACAACACGGGGTAGTGCCAGAGTGGGGGAAACAAATGATGTTGGGGTCAGGCAAATGGTGCATGACGCATTTGCTCTCATGTAATTAGGGGAAGATGGAGTGTTGTTCTGTCTGAGTCACTTCTCAGAAGGTGCCAGTGGTATTAAATGCTTGGGTGCTGTCTGAGAAACAGCTCGTGAAATACTGCAGACTCTCTATAGCTTGAACTCCTGAAAAAGCCCAAGACTGGCCTACATGTTTTCAGGGCCTGTGGAATGAAGAGGGCAAGAAACCCCTCCAAACGGCAAACAAATCAGAACATGTATACGCATGCTATTGCAACCAGTTTGTGCAGACCATGGCATATTGTCACTTCCAAGTTTCTGGCATTTCATTGACTATTAGGGGTGGATAAAAGAACAGAGACATGCTGTGTTTCTGTGTGGTTTGTACAAACAGAGTACCTTGGTCAGAGTCCATTTCTGGCCAGTCTGTAGGTACCCAGGTGAGCACTACCTTACCAGAACTAGCTGGAAATGTCAGAGTATTTAAGTTACTAGAAAATCTGGTACCATCATGACATTCACAGCATTTTGCTCTATGTGAATGAGAATCTATTATGTATGAAAGGACTAGGGATGGAGAAACCTAGGGGGCAATGATGACCATTTTTGGATTTAAAGATAATCAAACATGCCTGTGAATTTGAGATTGAGTGATGAAGGTTAAATAATGTGGAAACAGAAATACAATAATAGTTGGAATTTCAACCTATTACTGACTACTATGAACCTTAACATTTAACAGTTGTCACAGTTGTAATGTTAATTGAACATCATGCCAGAACATGGACCATTTCAGGCCCATGCCTTAAAGAAATGTTTTACAGAGGGACATCTGTGCAGGGAGGAACTATGACAATTGCAAAACTATGTGAGCTGCTCTCAGTTTCTGGTTGACTTATAGCAAACTGCAGTTCAGTTCTATGAGCAGTTTCTGACACCTTGAGGAGCCCAGGTGTGCTGGCGAATGCTGTCTGAAGGCCTAACACTGTACATTCAGCTTGCAGTGACAGCCTAGCACAGATAGACTGTCTTGGAGTCTTTTGTTGCTGCTTTGTAACAGATGATTATAGTCCATGAAGTTCAACGTAATAAATCATGTTGAAAAAATGTTCCCAATATTGGGGTAAAATTGAATTTTTTTAATGGCTTTGAAATCTGTAGAGCTGAAAAGCCACTTAAATGCAACTGTTAGGTTTAGGTTTGTGGTAATTAACTTCCTCAAATTCCCTTTGCCTTGAGTGAATGACTCAATTTGGACGTAGTCAAGAAAGGGCCAAGCAGTTGCATGTATTGATGGATGGTGGGTTGAGTCATATTTAAATGTATAATTGCATCTTTTTAATATGTTTACAGGCAGATATTGGTAAAAGGTATTTGTACAGCAGTGAGGCAAGTATGCCTATAGACTGGCTGTAGATACCTTTTTACTTCATTGGTATTACAGAAAATGAGACTGGAATTACTTTGCAACTGGAATTCTGAAAGACCAAGGTTTATTTTGAGTATTTTAGGAGCTGTAGCACATGCCCTATAATTATCTTTTTGTTCAATTAAAAGGGGTCTCTGTTTAGCCCTCTGCTGAGTGCTAGGAATACAGATACAGGAGACGGTAATCTAGGAGAGCCTTTCAAAATCTTCCTCATGCTATTTGCCACAACTTGCCTTCTATTGCCATGACATCACAAAGCCTCTGCTGTGGATGGAGTGGATGGAGTATCATGTCAGACACCTCCTTGTGTCTGTTAGTACCTGCATGTGTCTTAATCCACTCAATTTTGTGTTGTCTTTCTGCTTAAGCGGCAGAGAAGAATGCCAGGAGGCTGTCAGGACGCACCTGTGGGCTGGAGGCTCCTGCTGCAGTGGTAGGACCTCTCCTGCAGTCCCAGCCCCCCAACGATGTGTGTGGAATCTGAGAAAGAATTTAGCGGCTCTGAAAGACCTAGCAAACAGGCCATGTACGTAGTGACATACTCGCTCACTGAAAACAGACGCGGCTCGCTGCTGGACGTGGGCCAGGGGGGATAACAAGCCAGGGCAGTGAGACATCTACAGAGCTTCTCCCAGACATTGTTTTTACAGCATTAGCAGGATAAAAGACAGGTTTTGTATGGCTCATCCTGACATGCGTTTGGTACTGTACACCTGACTAAAACAATTGTTAATAGTTACTTAGGAATAGCTATAATATACACAACATGAGTAATAACCTACAGTGTAAGATTTTGTTGGTTTTATCAATACACCTGTAAAAGGTTTATGCATAGAGTTCTTTCAGTGACATGAATATTAACTTGTCAATCACTGGCTAATCCAAAGGTCCCTCTGTTTCACGACCAATGAGTCATTTCCTAAGCATCATTTATGGAAAGCGGTTTGGACCACCATGGTAGCATATAGAGACCAAGGAAAATTTCACATTTGTAGATATTATTATTACTGGACTTTAACCTTCTGCTGCCAAACAAACATTTGATAAGGAAGTTAACTATACACGTAGAGTTTTGTAAAGTGACTAAGTATAATTCAGTCTCTCTGTTCAACAAGAATGACAGCGGAACAGATCTGATGATTTTTGCATTATTTTCCAAATTTATTTATGGTTGGGGGGTACACAGATGCAGAGAGGAAACATCAGGAGCCCAGAGGCAGTATGTTTTTTCTTGTTGCTCTCAAGAGGAGCTGGCTGCAGCAGGTGAATGCTTTGCAGTGAGGCCCTCATTAGTGGTTGTTTTGAAGTTGCCGGTATCGTGGCCAAGGGAATATAGCACAAGCTGTAAAAGCCCAATCACACAGATCATAATCATCTACTTTACCCACATTGTGAACATGTGCCTGACCTCCTCCTGCTTTCTTTAGAAGAGACATCTCTTCCCAAAACACTGGAATCAAAGAGATTGGAGCTGACTTTAAGATGGGCTTTACATGACACCCAGATCTGCAGTGGTAGCTCCACACAGCCCTTTCAAGATTGTCCTCTTTAAGGTAAATATTTTTGTCTGGCAAGAACATGTAGGCTTAATCTGAACAGACGGCAAGCACGTGTAGTTGAAAAACATATACATCTATATATCACTTTTGTGGGAGGCTTGTTTTTTTTTTTTTGCTTAAGTAGCAAACCCCAGGTTTTCTCCTCTGAGTTATTTTAGATGGTAGAGATTTAATTCGGAAAGTGTTTGCCTAATAAGTGGTAAACATTTCTATCTACTATGAGTGATGTATTGCTGCTTGATTTACATGTTGGTGTTGCTTTTCAGTACATCCCTTGGCTCACCCATTTACCCATTGCTTTTGTTTTAATTATGAACAATTTACTTCAAAATATAATGCAGTCCCATTGGAACTTGAGATGAAACAGAACATCTCATTGGTCAAACACTCCTTGGGATCACCTTAGGTGAAGCTTATTGAGGCTGCCTGTCTGTACCAGTTTCACCAATGGAGGGCACTATGTACTCATCAATCAGGCCTGTGGCGGGAGGCAGAGCTGAGAGAAACATTAAAGCATGCAATGTCCTTCCATAGGAAAGCTTTTTAAACACTTACAGTAAATATCAATGTGTCGCTATCATTTTGACAAATTCCTGTCATGAAATTTAGATATCTATCTGGACATTTGGTTTTGGGTACAAGGCTGTCAAAATCAGAGTTCCCGTCTCCGAAGTGTGTTGTGCAACATATGCTGACAGTTGTTGATCTAAAGCTGGAAATTGGAAATTAATATATTTTATGCCCCCTGCTACTGACCTTTGCCTGATTGAATTCTGAACCGGTTATTGCAACATTTAGCATTATCACCTGTGTCACCACATTCTTCAGGATTTGTTGCGAGTGTTTTAAATGTGACTGTAAATACAGTGTATTGGTTTCTGTTGTATTCTGTAGATATTCACAATACTTCAACATCTGTTTAAAAGTGTTCCTCACTAAAAAGTGAAAGTATGCCATAGCATGTTTTATCCATTATGAATTATTATTGTGTTATTGTGTTATAAACACATTTTAATATGATTTATGTATTTTTGTTTATGCTGTTTGGAAGTGGTCATTATTTTATGGATATTTAGAGAATTTCAGGTGTATTATAAATTCAGGTATAAGCTGGTCATGACTGCTAGTTTCTGCTGTTTAAGGTAGTGGCAAATGAGCTAAACATTCTACAGCTAGTAACCAGTGTTAGAATTCCCTCTTAACTGGTCTGTACAATGTGTACAGATGTAATTTATAACAGTCACCTCTGTTGGAAAGAGAAAACATTATGCAGGGCAAATATGCTGTTTGTGATAAAAAGCCAATCATGGTGCATTTATATCTGACAGGATCTAATTGGCTACTGTAGCTCTGAACCTTAGAAATCATATCTCTAGGGGTTTGATAGTGATCAAGCCTATTAGTGCCAAATAATTCGATTTTTAATGATTAAATAATTTAATTTTAGTGGTCTGTGCAAATACAGCAAAACTGTAGTAAGAATAAGGTGTCCCCAGAGAGCACTACTGTGTTCTAAAGGGTGAATTTTGCTCTCAGTTTCACTGAGGTGGCTGGCATTTCTGTGCTGGGGCACAAAGAGTCAAAAACAATTACAACAGGTGACAAGCTGAGAGATATACTCACCTGATCAGTGCCAACAGCCCCACACATTTTAAAACACAAAAACAGGAAAACCAAATTCTACACAAAGAGCTTATTTCTCTCTCTTTGTTCATTAAATGCTCACATAAAAGGGAGAAGGTGCAAAAACACCATTTCTCTACACATTAAACTTCACAGGGAGCCCCTCATTCACAACTAAACACACCTCAGAGAGGTAGTCGCCTGAGCCAAGGGCTGTTTTTCACAGGAAAAATAATGGCACTGGTGCAAATCAATGGTAGAATGTCACACACAGCAGCTCACTCCCCCGGGTTTGCTAGACTGACATGACATAAATGGATAACTAGCCATCATTACACGAAAGATTGTTTGCTCAGCTAAATTGATTTCTCAGCTGCCTCTGTGGTGTTTAGCGTCGTAGTGCTTCACTGCACATTTTGTATCTGCTGCTGAGAAAATCCCCAACACTGTATATGTGTATGCGTGTGTTTTATTCATGTGTCCGTGCGCATATCATTTCACACATGAATAAAGTGCCATGTAGGCACACACACTCCTTTGCTCAGGCTATATGAGTAAATCACTAAAGTACTCAGGTGCATAAATGGAGTTTGCAAGAGGTGGGCAGAGATCAGAAATCGCATACAGGTGTACAACAACAATTGGCGGTGTAGATTGATGTTGGCCACCGACAGCTTGTGGTTTAGGCCCTGCGTGACTACGCCAGCTATCCCAGGAGAGGCAGGATGGCCCAGCAGCTGTGTGTATGGAAATTCTTTTCTTGTTTGTTTGCTTTCTGACTGCAAGTGAACTACTGTGCTCGTAAAAGACACTAATCCCTCTCGGGCGCTAGCGGAAATTCAGATAGTTTCAACAGAACTTTCAACAAAGTCTCCTTCTTAAACTTGACTTCTGCAGATTAATTCCAGGATGCTGGAGGACGTGATGTTTTTCTCCTGGCTTAGACTAAAGGAAGGACACCTGACATAAAAATGATCTTGACCTTGTTGCCTTCTCTACATGTAAATATTGGTTTATACGGCTTCAAAAGCTTTTATGTGGAGAACAGGGATCCACTGTGTCAACACTGGCTTTAAAGCATATAGGTTCTCCTCTCTCAGTAATGGGAGTATTTGGAAAACTTTTGGTTTAAACTTGTCATCTTCCTGGTTTAACAGTTTACCACTCTGATAATTTTGTTCAGTCTGTTTCTAGATACCTTAGAGATTTATCCTCCAGGAGACTCTGCTCTGAGTGAAGCCCATCTTTTCAATGTGAGCACTTCTGTTGTGTACAAGGCTGATGGCCTACACACAGGAATAAAAACATGAATAGGCTCCCAGCTGTGTTGAAGAGCGTGCTATAACAACAGCGTAGGGCTGAAACAAAAGCGGTGGGCAGAGAAATCTGAAACATCAGTAAAAAGATGGGGCACAAACAGCCGTGCTAAAGCAAGGTAGATTACAGCGACGCTCAATGCAGAGAGCCATCAGATTAACTCTTTGTGTGATGAGATCGATAATTCATCTGCAGCTTTGTTCTGTGAACGTTACAAAGTGCTGCTTTATCTGTCTCTGAACATGATGATGAATTGACGAGAAAAAATACAAAACACAAGACTGACAAGTTTTTTTTATGATTTGTAAATTACAAATGTAATATTGATTTGAGCAAACAAATTTTATTTATAAATTACTTCATAATATACTACCTGTTATCTTTGTAGTATGTATGTTCAGCATGTTCCCGGAAAAAAAATTCTCTAGTTCAAAACTATAGAGATGGAACTCAGCCTTAATGAGTTGCTGTGTTCAATGACAAATGACAAAAACAATATTATGGTGATATTCTGAGATTTTGATGTTTAAAAATTTAGGGAAAGGTTTTTCTAACATTCTTCAAAAGCACAAGTACTCCTATAATTATTCTACCTGTGTTCTGGTTGTCCGTACAACCAGATGGGGCACCCATCTTTGAGTGCAGGCTGTTCTCACTGGGAGCAGGGCATTGAAGGTAATAATGCGTCATAGTTTCCACTCACTACTAATCTACTAAATACTAATTTTACATCTCAAACATGTAATTCACCATACTTTCTTAAAAATTTGCTGTACAACAACAAATAAGCAAGCTGTTTTCCTATGCTGTGGGAGTGATGGAGAAAAGAAACCTTTTGGCTGATTCGTAAGTGGAGCAGCAGAAGATGTATATTAAGAACATTTGGCATACTTTGAGCTGACTGCTACATTTCATAACTCTGTTTTAAAGTGGACTAAAGTTTACAACATTTGTGGCTCTTATCTATTCCATTCATCATCTTCAACAATCTGTCTGTATTCTCTTTGGCAAAAAAGGATTTGGCCAAATAACATCACTTGCGCAGGCTCCTCTTGGATGCAACCCAAGGTTTATCTGTTTACATTTCAGACTGCCCTCATAGAGTGTAACCCCTGAGAGGCCTGTACATTAATCATGACGCAGAGGGTGGGCCCCAGACAAGCCTGCGACATTCCTAGGACATCTTGCCGCTGGGCAGGTGAAGGAGTCAGTCATGGCAGCTTCACAGTGAAGACAAGGTATGGGCCAATGGGTTGCTAAGGGGCTATTCCCCATGGAGAGGTCACCCACCAAACTCCTGACATATAAATAGGATGAGTAATTAGATAATTATAATTAAAGATTAATGGCGTTTAATCGATTTTTAAATTTCAGTAGAAGCTATACACATCTGCCTGTTTGTTTCTTCATACCCAGTTATTAATACAGAATTTGCATTGTAAATGTAACTCTGTTCATGTGTATACACACACAAATGAGTAGCTCTCAGTTACCAATGTGCTAGATGTTTCTAACTGGTAAAACCTAGCAACATGATTTGTCACAGGCTTCTCTGAGAGAAAGGGGTGGGAGCAAAGAAAACACACCCGTATGGTTCCTTAATTCTCTATGTTATGGGAGTGGTTTTAGTTGTTTGTATTCAAAGCAAACTTGTTTCAGTTTTAGTGTTGATTCTGTCAGCTAATATTTATTAGAACAAATTTGTGTAGATCAAATTGATTCATCGTTAAAATACATGGATGACATATGTCTGGCCATAGAGGAGTTTTTGTGTTTGTCTGAATATTTTCAGATGTTTTCTGCACCAAGAACATGTTACAGCAATGTACAGTACTCTACCATTTAATATCTCAGATTACAAAATAGCATTCATCCATGAGTTTGATACTACTGCAGTTATGTTGACATGTAGTGCACTTGCTTCAGCTCTGGGAAATGGGTGCACAGAGACTGGTTCATCAGGCTGTGGATGGCTGTGCTCATTGCTGCTGTTGTCCACAAGATACACAGATTTGCTGTAATTCAGCTATCCTTTGTGAAGTGACATGTTTTTCATTTCAGAAGCTTGTGTTTGACTTCTCTGATTTAAGGATGAGGCTGGATGGTTACTGGTCTCGGCAATGCTGACTAACAGTGGACTCATATTTCTTGTAAATAAAATTATACATACTAAACTCTTATCAAAACTTTGGTATTTAGTTGTTGCTGTAAATGGGTGCATTATTGGAAATTGTAATGATACTTATGTATATGTTGTATTTTGTGATATGCAGTAAATGTCAATGGAAAATTGATATCTGCATTTTACATATTGTCCTTAATGAAAAGTAAGTGCAAATGGTTCCCACCAGTCTGAACTGCTGTGAACGCTCATTGCTGTTGTAGACGTTACTGTACTTAACAGACATACTAGAGTGTGGCACTTTGGGCTGTCCAATGCCAAGTGTACAGTTCTCCAAACCTTTCCACCTCTTATCTTACCTGAAATTCAGCAAGGGGGTTTCTGAAATGGTTTTGACTCCTGAAATGCCAGCCTTACTAACTTACTTACTTTAAGTAATGCAGGAATATTGTGTTTCCCAATGCAGCTTACCAGTTGAAGGTTTTAATTTGCCTTGTGTATGGATTACTTAACAGATTTTTGTAAGGGTAATTTGTCTTATAGTTCAAATATTTAAGATATAGCTGCATTAATATTGTATCCTCTTGATTTAACATACTGCAGCTGCTTGGGTTTCTAGAGTTCAGAGTCCACCTCAGCTATTTGTTGGAACGTGCGCCATTGAAAACTTGGATGAGCCTCAAAAATTGTGTTGTGCCGCATTCTTTCTTAATTAATACTGTCAGAGGCAATCACAAAAGACAGCTGGTTTAACTGGAGCTGACATTTATTTTTGTTGGGGCTTATTTTAGGAGATTTGGGGTGGGTACCCTTATCGCCTGTCTGAACGGCTATCTCATTTGTTGGTAGCCATTACAAAATTCCATCTCTAACCTAGCTCCAAAATTGTTACATTTATCTAGAACCTATGCTAATAGGGAGCTGAGATAATAATTCAAGCAAACATTCTGATTGGTCTTAACACACTGCTTCCCAGTGCAGTGTGGAGTGTTGGTATTGTGACACCTCCACATCCATCTTCAGTTATGGAACCATCTGGATCCCTAACTGGCATGTGAGACCCACACAATATCTCGGGATAACATAGCACTGGACAGCTTACTCTAAGCCAGTATAAAGACTGATTGAGCATAGTAATTTGTTTAAATGAGGACATTGCATTACATGTAAACTCTGGTGTGCTGTCATGTGTCTTCCCTTATAAAAACTATCCATCATTTAATTCTGATCATACATTCTATGTATTCACATGCTGCAGTATTTCAGAAAATACTGAAATAGCTACAATAACAGATTGTACTTCACTCTGTCCTTTATGCAGACGTTCAAAAGTACAGCATGAACAATGGCATTGATTATTTGGTGGTGGTACCCTCTGTGTTTTTCTTTTTACATTGCATGGGCAGAAACGTCTTGCGGTAGACATTCACAAGTAAAGTAAATACTTGCTTTGCATGTGTGGTTTGAAGGAGAGAACACTTTATTTGGCTGACTTGCAGCTCCATTGCCAGCCTTATTTTTAATTTATCTTACACCCTCCACCAATGCATAAGAGACCAGAAACGACGTTATTCTCACACTTGAAAATCCTCCAGTTTCTGCCCTTGTTTAATTGAACTGTGGAAAAGCCTGGTCTAATATCAAGTTGACATACCAGCTTGTCAAACAATCCCATTGCCTAATTAGAAAATTTACATGGTTAAAACTCTGAAATTAGCATGGAGAAATTGCTCTATTCATGTCTGACAACTTTGAAATAGAACTGGTCACATATTTGAATTTTTCTCATGTTGTAATAGGCAGTCAAATATTGTGATTATGATCACTATAATCATTATGCTTAATTCACTGTATCTTTTGAATTAAAGGATTCAATTCAATATAATTTCATGGAATTGGGCATTGTCAGAATAATTGACAGTGGAGAATAGTTACAATCAAAGTGTGTCTTCTCTGCTATACATTATAAATTTTATTTCCTGTTAAAATTTCCAATTTGTGGCTATTTTTATTTTGGTTTCACTGATTTGTGTTAAGAATAGTGATCAAATCAAACATAACGTATTTGGTTACAATAATAACATAGTGGGAAGGTGACTGGTTTGTAAGAAATTTTATGGTCAGTGATGTATATTTTACATCTGATGTGTGTCCTGAAATTAAATATGAGGAAAGCAGAAAATGGCCAAATTGTAAACCATAGCTATTCTATGTTCATCATAAAAAAGTAACATGCTAAACATCTACGATTATATTTTCAGATTTGTTTCATTTGTGTGAAGGGGAGCTGGTTTTAGATTCTAAATTCTGAGTGCCTTGTAAATAACTGGTTGGTTTTAACCCTGCTTTTTTGCTTGACACACCATTTATAAACATGGATTGACTTCAGCTGGATATTATTTATCTTTTAATTTGCTGTTATTGGTAAAATGACCCTAGAATAAACCAGCCTGACAATACAACCCTTCTTCCTCTTTTGCATGAGAGTGAAACTGGCAAAGTCCTGCATTTTGATTTTTTTCAGTGCAAGCTGAATGGAGGTTATCTGCTTTGAAGTGACTAATGGACAAATATGCTCAAAATTACAGTTCATAAAGTTCTTTGTGAACAGTAGCTGGATGTAAGGGAAGTCTCCACAAACATGAGGGGAGAACCCTCCATGAAATGGTATTGGCTGTGCAGGCAAAATCTGTGGTCACAATGAGAGTGTTGATTTATATTTATTTGAAGTTGGCTTTTAATGGGCCATCAACATTCACATGATTTATATCTTGACAAGCAATCCCAGTGTACCAGGTTCATTATATAATTTTCTATAGATATCCAGGAAGCTAAAACCTCCTCATTTGCATATGGTCTTATGTAAGTCTGTGCTGTGTTTTGAAACCCCTACTGTTTAAATGTGCATAGTGAGAGATGAAAGGAGAGAAGTGGCGCAGGTCCCTCTGTATTCAGAAAAATCAAACGCTTTCCGTTTGCTCACCTGGACCTGTAGTTTTTTTACCAGCATTAGTAAACAAAGACGAGCTCCTACTAAGAAAACACATAACAGCCTTTCAGTACAGCCCCGAACAGCAGCTGATCTTTGTACTGACAGTCCCCTTGTCATAATGGCTTAGAAACTAAGATGTTCACCTTATCCTTGGCACAAAATGTGGATGACCCATGCAAAAACAGTGGTAGGTTGACACAGTCATTGAATGTTGATTCATTTCCATTAACGATGTGAGACTCGGTCAATACATTTGATCCATCCAAACAAAATGGTAAAATAAAATAATCACTGTGTAATTATCATGATCCGACAGTAAGAGTTCTTTTGAAGTGGCTTGGTTATCTGTAGTGCTCATGGGGTGACTGTGCTCAGACACAGCTGTTACCACTTGTGTTTCATTAACATGTCTAGTTTTAGTCTAAATGTTCTCATAAATTCTTTTTTAAGGAGGATTATTGTCTTATACTGTTGAAATATAACTATACCGTAGTTCCTGTATAATAGAGCACAATACAGTATCTAGTAGAGACAAAGGATCCAAAAAGAAGAAATTCTTTTTTTGAAATTCCCTTTTTTTTCCTCTGCCTCTTTCAAAGTTGATGGCTTTGAACACTAAGAAATGTGTGGAATACATGGAGTCATGGCTGCATGTTCTCTGGGTATTATGTCTGGGTGTTTGAAGTGAGAGATGTTTGTACAAGAACTGAAAGGACATTTTTAATGTACTAGCATAATTTGTAGTGTCAGATGTCCATAATTAGATGGGTAATCAACTTGTTCTGCTGTATCGGTTAGTTGTTTTTTCTTTTCCTTTCACACAAGCAGACCCAGACTGCAGACTTAATAAGAATTTACACAGCCGGCATTGGGAGCCCACACCATGCAGTGAAAACAAATATGTAGTTCATGACAGTCGTGTATTGTGAATTGTGGATGGGGTGAAATTATCTTATACTACAATGTGATCAATAAAACATGAGACATCCTCTTCCTCTCTGATCCGGTTCAGAAACCTTCAAACATGCCTGAGGCAGGAAGAGGTGAAAAGGGGGGGAAATCTCATTTGTTCTGCTGTTGGAGACATACTCTTCAGTGTGACCCTGTCCAAACACTGTTGAGTGACATGAGGGATGAACATGGTAAATTTGAACCATGCTGACAGATAAAATATATTTCTAAGGGGTTTTTACAGAAATGTATTTCAATTAAGGAAAGATGTATATCAGTAATCACTTACATACTGACTTGTAAAATGGGACAAAAGGAAGGCATAAACTGACAATGGGGAGGTCCAGCAGTGGCTGACAGCCATGCTGAGAAAACTCGCTGACTGCAGGCAGCTGAGAGGCCCTCTTGCCTTCTGCAGTAAAACTGATGAGCCAGTCTCCCCAAGTCAATCGCCCACTTGAGTTAAAAAACTAAAAATTTCCTCCACTGTGTCATTATCCCATCCAAGAACAGGGATGCAGGAGAGTGTATTTGCCATTGCAGAGCTTTGAGAGGACTGCAGAGTGTCAGGATGAGGTGTGAATGTGTGCGATCGGCGTGTGAAGGACTGTGAGACCTTTCACAGAGCTGACTGCTTCTTTTTACTCTAGAGTCAATTACAAGAAGCACTTGTGCAATTCCTGAAATTTCACCCTGTATTTTCACACAGTCTTATTAAAGTCAATCATTTAGACTGCGCTTGAGGCCCAAAGCAACCCAGTTTTGAAGAGTTGCATTGGACCACATCATAGTACGTTGGAATGGACATGTATTTAATATGTAAAAAAAAACTCTACCTTTTTTGTATGGCACATAACGGTTCGTGTAGTTTTGTTTTAACATGTCCCTCACCTTTATGTCTCCGTTTAAACGTGCTCAGTACATTCAGAGCTACTGTACAGTCTCCCCACACAAGCACAAAAGCAAAGTAACTGAATAAAGACTCATTTATTTTTAAAGCAAGGAAAGCACAGCAGCAATTGTGTATGCAGTAATACAGAAAGGCTCAACATCTGATGCTCTGAAAGCAGTGCCATTGTAAATCTCTTCTGCAATTGTCTGTTCTGGACATCAAGATAACACAGATAAATTACACCCAGCTAATTGAAATAATGCTATTTACAAAGACTTGTAATTAGCGGCAAATAATTAACTATTTGTAACTGAAGTACCTTGATAGGAGTTAAACTGTTCTTGACAAAGGTTTCAACAATGTAGAGATTATAATAAAGTAGAAGTCCAACACTGAACCTTTGATATTTACTATATCCTAGAGAAAAGAAATCATGAAAAGAAATGATGAGCTGAATTTCCTTCTTACTCTAGATCATTTGATAGTAAAATTGATGACTCCATATCAAACTGCAGAATATAAGCCCAGTGTATGGTTCATAAAATATCAGAGTTGTTTTGATGGTAAAATAAACCAATGAGACAGTGCATTCAGAGTTTTGTAAATGTCCCCAGGCGGGTTCAGTGACGTTTTCAGTGACTGATCAATCAAATAGTCTCTGAGGAGAGGAGTGAAGCAGTGACTACTGGTCTTAATTGGGTGTGAAAAGAAACATAGGTCTTAACAAGCTTATTCATATGGTCATCCACTAATGACCCCTCTGGGCCCAGGGTTAAGTCTTTCAAGCAGGCCAATCACATGAAGAATTTCTTGTCTGTGGTAACTTTAACTGTTTGGAATAAAAGATCAGTACTAACAAAAGGGATAGAGACTCCCAGTGGGATAGAGGTTTATTATTTTTAGAATTATCTAAACACCCCCCCCCCCCATAATGGTGGACAGCATTATATATGTGAATGCATGACTGTTTGTCTCTAAACATTTAATTAGTTCACCATCAGCAGTGAATAACCTAGTTAGGGGCCTTTAATATAGGTGACATCATATTGAGGTGTGACCCCTCCCCAGTTTAAAATGCCCATTTAATCTCAATGATCTTTTTTTTTTTACTTTTACCTTGTCATCCAGCTTTCTATAATTCCCAATCATACAATCACACATAAACTCATCTCACCGTGACAGTGTCAACACATATGTGGAAGTGCACGGCATGGCAAATGCAGGCCTGTGATACACACACTCCAACTGTGACCATTATTTGACACTACAAGTCTCACAGTCCACCGGAAGGTGAATGGAGGATAGGTACATCTCCCTGATATCATTGGAGTAATTTACAGGTGCCCAAACAAGTCAAATGGTGTGGAGAGGGATGCAACAAGGGAACCCTGCCCAATGTATCCATCTCAACCTCAGAGGAATGAAGCCAGCTTGTTTCATGGTGGTTGGGTCCCAGTAAATGTGGGCAGATTACATGTCGGAGCCCGAACCTGAGTCATAGTGCCCAGCCTGTGTTTTTAAAAAGTGTCTTAAATGTCCGAGCCACTCAGGGGCTCACTGATGATAAATTAATACAAAAAGAAAGTTGGCCCAGAGATGCCAGGTATACGGTATGAAGGCGTCTGCTCAGAGGATTGGCCTCTCAGTGATACAGAAAAGGGACAAGTGAGCTTGGAGATTCAGTTCTCCCTATGGCCAGTACCCTCCTAACCTACGTTTTCTAAAGCCAAATTGAAAGTATTCGCTTCTTTTTATAAATTGTTTTGATTGGCCAAAAGACCTCACAGACAGTGAATCCAGAGGGTTGTACTGATTACCTTAAGGCTGGCTTGGTGCGGGTGAAGGTCTGATGGAGGAAGTCTTAGCAGTGAGAGTGTGGTGGCTAGGTGAAGGCGGTTGTAGTAGGGAGAGGATGAAGGCCAGATGAGGAAGGTGTATGGCAGTGAGCTGTGTTTGTGCAGAGGCGCCAGCCTACTGAAACTGGCTCTGTTTTTTTTGTCCCCTCTTTACTGTAGTGATTTCCTCATTGCTATGCACCGCATGCACAGCCAGGCGTATGTTGATCCACAGGACTTAGGAGAGGGGAAGCAGAGGGAGGGGGTGCTTCTCCATTCATTCTTCCTTCTCATTTACATTGAAAGTGCCAAAGCCAGCTCAGACTGTGTTTGTTACTGGGGCTGATAAACTGAATTATGAATGTGCCCTGGTCCTGCTAACTCCCCACCTCCAAACCCTCAGTACGTTCTGAAGAAAGCTCTTGTTTCTGAAGTTCTCTTCCCCCAACCCTTATTTCCTTTGATGTCTTTCCCCCTCCATTTTCTTTTTTCAAAGATATTGCAAGGACTGTAAATAAAAGACATGAAGACGGCATCTGGTTTCAGATAGTGAGGTGAAAATGGTCTGGTAGCAAGCAGGTGCATGGGCCCTAAGCAGCTGTTTTGGGTACTCAAGATTCTGTGTTCTGGCTCCCCAAGCACTTCATATAATCCTCTCATGCAGTTCACACCGTAATTGCTAAAATACAAGCTGCCAGGCCCTGTTTTTCTCTCTCCTATGGCAATGTCCTCAGCAGTCTGGGACTGGTTGTATTAATTAGTTGCATGTGGGCAGACAGAAATTGCATCAGTAAGACTTTTGTGCCATGTCTGTCTTTCTCTCTCTGTGCATGTGCATGCTTGTGTGTGCGTGTGTGTGTTTCATTTCTTGTCCAAGGACATTTGTTACAGAGAGCAGAATTTCGTTCCATTCTATGAGTTCCTTACAGCAGTCATGGCATGATCAACAAGTTGAGATGAACTCTGGTGCGTAGGCTGCTGGCTGCGAGGGTTATTGTCTACAATAACGGCTTTTCCTCCAAGGCCTCACTCCATGAACTGATAATTAAATGAGGGGGTTGAGTTGTGTCTGCCTTCTGCCTAAGTCTGAATGCATGCTTGAATACTGTGAGTGAACCCAGATTTTCCCTAAGAAATAACTGAGGTGCACAATAAGTTGATTTGCTTCATTGAATTTTCCTACGATTTTTTAAACATTACCATGTTTTTTCATCAAGATATCAGCCTGTGGTTGCTGCTGTTTGCTAGTTACACAGAAATTTGTTTTATAAATACTTCCAAAAATGGTCTCATTGTTTTTGTTTTATTTCATCACAATTTCAACAATATCTGTGACATTGTGACACTGGATTAAACAGCTTCATGTGTTTGGATGTTGCTGCAGAAGTATTGTTTTGTATTGGCAAGAGTTTAGTGTCAGTATGTGTTTGGATGAACCTGGATAAGAGCCTGTCGAAGAACCTGAGGTCTATCTAGTTTTTTAAGCTGTCTGTTTGTTTTTTTTCTTTTTAACAATCTGAGGCACAAATCAAAGCAATTCTCTGTGGCTCTTAAAATTTCTTGTGTGGGTTGGGTTGTTTTCCAGTGCTTTGACTACTTCTTGGATTTACCTCTCCCTGAAAGTGAAGGAATGTGTTGGAAGAACAGAAGCCGGCCATGGATTTAAGCTGTCCCCCCGCCAAAAACAGAATTCTTGTGCCCCTCGCGAGGTCCCTGCTGCCCCCTCAGAAAGCCCCAGGGATGACACAGCTCATTGATGCATCTCTCTCATTAGCATTTTAGCAGCTCGCCTCACTAGTTTCAGAAGCAATCCGTCATGAGAAAACGGAAGAATGTGCTCCATTTGCATGATTCTGTGCCAGAATGCAACTTTTTTCCCAGTTGGTCATTGTGATCTGACCCTGGGTATTCAGCTTTCCCAGGAAAATCACAGAAATCATATCAAAGCTGCCGAGACTCTGTTTCCAGCAGGAGAAAGAAAGAAAGAGAGGGATAGAATGCAGAGCCTAGAAAACAAAAGCATATGTTAATATCATGTGCTTGTGCATATTCCAGTGCAGGAACTAAATCACAGAGGAATGTTCTTCTGAGTCTTTTCTTTCTTAGTAGGTTTAGGCCTGTACCTTTACACTCCCTTTAAAGGAAAACAGAATTGTGTACAGAGAAATAGGAAAGAATGCTTTTGTGTGAATTTTGTTTCTTATCATCTTGTGTGTGCATAATTATTCCAAATAGACAGCAATGTATATTTTTGTTAAAAAGACCTTTTTATCTTCATTGCTGATTTTCCGGTATGTACAGTTAAGATTTGCAGAAAAAAAACCTCCAAACTGGCTTAAATAAAAAATCCTCTGTTGATGGTGGTTTATGTAAGAAAAATGCTTATATTCAGTATTATAACTTTGTGCCAAACTTTGCTTTTGTATTAACCACCAAATGTTTGCTTCTTTGTGTATCTTTGTACTGGAACACAAAGAAAAAGTCGTAAAATTCAAATTTGCATGGAAAACGACCCAAGTTCCTCTAATCCTGTGCTGGTTAACAAGGTTGCTTCATTCAATGATTATCAGCTTTAGACACCTCAGACTGTCAATAACCACCTGCTACAAATTTATTGTTGTTTCAAACATGTAATACTAATGTGTGAGGAAAGAGGTGTAATTATCAGGCTAATACTCTACTGTCATTAGTTTCAACTGATCTGTGATTTTAATTAGCATAGTATGTAAGGCCTCAGGATATATTCTTTCACCTTATTGTTGGTCTGGCTTGTCCTGTTGCATCTTTTATAAATTCTGCTACACTGCAGAGTTTAATATATATATTATATATGATTGTCATTATCAACATAAAATTGTCACTCTAAAAAGTTATGTAGTTATTTAATGTTTTGCATGGAATGAATTGTTTAATTTATATTATACCAACATATATTTTGATTATTTTTTCAATAATGTATTCTTACCACATTTGACATTTTAAGTGCAATTAATATATAAACTTGACATTTTTAAGATTTTGCCCGTACAAGTTCCTTTCCTTGTAGATGTCTGAATAGGAAATTACTGTAGGTTAAAAAATGAATACTTTCCAGATGCTAAAAAACAGAAAGTGGATATCAGTGATTGGTTTTTGGAAGCAACAGGTTTACTTCTCAGCCTCTTGAGCAGTTATTATAGTGCCCTTTCATTAATTATAGGTAATTGATTTTGCCTCGGAGAAGAGCTACAATCTCCATCCCTCCTTCCGTGCCTATGCTCATCTCAGACTGTTGTCTAACCTTCCTCTTAATCCATCTCATCTGAGCTGATGGGAACCTCTTTTATCCCACCTCTTGTGGAGGTACGGAGGAACAATCTTCTTATTCACGGCAGCGCCTCGGAGCCCGTGACACACAGAAAATCCCCCGCCCTGATTAATGGCCGCTAATTAGCAATGTTAATGACCAGGTGTCCGAGAGCAGGCCAGCTCCTCTCAGCATGGAGGGCTTCTCATTGAGAGCCTCGCAAATCCATTCCCAGTGACCCCGTCCCCTCAGCTGGCAGCCCCGATGCGCCTCTCTCTCATTACTCTGGGGAGCGGCTCCGAGGGAGGCCGGGGCCTGAGAGCCGGCTGCGTTCCCATTTCCACCCGGGCTTGTATTAATTAAGGTCAGAATTGGCCAAGACTGTGGGGTACACTCTGGGAGCAGAGGAAGGGGAGGATGGGGGGGGGGGGGTTAACCCTTTCCACGGTGCCACATCTTGTCCCTCCTCTCCACAGCACTGTGGGGAGCAGGAGAAATGAAAGGAAACACGGATGAGGACGCGATTATCCAGGAGTTGGGAGGCTGTGCAGACAGCTTAAGGAAACACCTAGAAAGTAGACAGAGGAGCTTACAGTCAGTAGTGCCAGTGCTGCTGTGTTTACACTGTTTAAAACATGTGAAATGCATCAAAATATGTATATGCAAAAACTTGGGGCAGGAGATTAGTTTATGCATGTAACGGTAATACACTTGTTGCTCACACTGAGCAGCAGAAGTCATGTTCAGGAGGCAGATTTGAATGTATTTATGCTGAGTGGGTTAAATTCTACATATTAGAGCTGTACTTACTGTGTTAATCAGGGATAGACAAAATATGTTACACTTCCTGCTACAAATTGAATGGAAGCTTTCAAATAGTTTGAATGATCAGATAAACAATTTTCAATTTAAGAGTTAAATTGGGTGAAATTTTAAACTTAAGGGCATGAGAGTTTTTTATAATTTGCATTACTTGGTCATTTGTATGGAAAATCATTTGGGGTGTTTTTATTTGGTTTAGAAAATATTTAAAACTAATTTCAGCAAAATTGTGAAAATTGAGTATCCATATTTTCATCCTGCTCATCTGCTGAGATTAAAATAAAATTACAAAGAATACAAAGTATTTGTATATTGCATGCCCTCAATAAGGCAAACAATTTATGTAGTATGCATTCAAAAATAAAATAAGTTGTGATTGAATACAGTACAGTTGAATACAGTCCAAACAACAACATGGAAGGTGAAAAATCCCTATCTTTAAACAAGTACCACAAGTGTTGCTAGAGCTGAACTAATGCTGCATGTCAAATCAATGATTTTGGCTTTTCGTATGTTCCATGAACTGGTCCAACCAATGCGCAGGTCTCTTCTTTTCTTGTTTGTGTGAGAGTGGAATTCTTAATTAATGATCTGTCTTTCCGTGAAGAGGAGAAGAGGTAAAAGAGCACCTGCATCTCCTTGCATAGTGCACTGCACCAGCTGTGGGCGGGGTTGTTGTGCAGCAGTGCCACCTCTTCATCTATGTATACATAAAACACATTTGTAGGGTACATACAGTATTCAGTATGTAGAACTCTGATTCTTGGTATTCTAGGATTCCAGCTATAATGCGGGAAAAAACACCAGTGAAGGAGAGTAGTTATTCTCTGAACACATTATACTCTCTTACTTCACTGTTAGCATTATATTAATCTTTTAGTACACTGAATATATGTCTAAGGTGGAAGACACACTTATTAAGATTAAGGTTCATACATAATCCATAACTATGTTAATTAAAGGATCCATAAATAAACACTCAGTTTCATATTCCTTGGATCTAAAAATTACCTTGAGTAATTGAAAAGCAATAAAGCACTGGAATGACGGTATGAAAAACTCAGAACCTAATGTTCACTTACATCTTGGAGGTAATGATTCAACCTACAGTCATTGTTAATCACACTTGCATAGTTGACCATCACTTGAGGCCAACAATCAACAGTACTCTACACCACTGAGTAATTAAGTTGGCATTTCTTGCTAAGCTTTAGCATTCTGGTTAAGTTCTACTTTGTTGCCCTTCATGTAAACTCTCAGTTCAAGAGAGGAGGGGGGGCCTTGTTGCAATTAGCAGTTTTCAATATCTAAAGCTCTCAGCCTATGGGGGAATATTCTATTGTGGGAGAGCAGACATCTAAGAGAGCCCTGTTGATGTTTTCATAACAGGCAAAAGGAGGACCTTTCCTCACGACTAATCAATATGCTCTGCTTTAATCAAATTGACAGGAATTTTGGAATTTTCAATCTGACTAATGTATTTCTGAACAAATTATTTAAATTATTTTTCTTATCATTAAATGAAAATAAAGTCCAGACTGTGTGGGGATGGTTTAGAATAGAATAAATTATTTTTCATATGAGTTATTTTCTTGTTTACCCAAAGAAAGGAGAAAACCTGGAGTGCAATAGTACAGGTCATGATTAATCCCATAACTCAATAGCGTCACGCTGGAGACACAGAGACTTCGCTGTCCTTGGGCTTTTGGATCATGACTTTTTTATGGGTTGAATTGTGCTAGATTTTGGCCTCTAGCAAACTGGTGGTGGTAAAGGACTGTTCCTGTTGCCGTCACGGTGGCAGGAAATGGGGGAGTTTATGAAACCACAGCCCTCTACTAACAGTCAGGTTGGATTTCTTGATAACGAGCGGCTGGACTAAGATGGCTGGGTGAACTCACGTCCAGTCCCGGGCAGGGAGTGGGAAAGTAGCATTTATCACACAATGTGCCATAGAGCTCTGGTTCCCACACACTCTGGTTACATCATTATGGAGTTTGGATGCCCAGCAACCAATTGCACCCCAAGGCTGTGGTCAGCTGACCCAGGTATGAAAACATGCTGGAAACCCTATCCCGGCGATGAGGTTTCAGTTGGAGGCCTCTGATAGCTGCCTCCTCTCTTGCTGCTCTGCAATTTTCAGATTCAGTTTCACCTTTGCTTTCATGCTAAACTGTTGGATCCCAAAGGTTGATGAGTGTGTGAGAGCTGGTTGGAGTGGGCTTTGTATACTGGTGCTGTAGCGGAGCACCACCTAGCTGACATTACAGCAGCCTCCCCAGCCCTTTACCTGCTTTTTCACTTAGGGTGCAATCATCCTGCTGCCCCTGACAATATTCAATCTGCAGGGCTGCACATTGCCTGCAAAGGGGATTTCAACTGGAAAATCAACATGCAGTGTGTTCCAGAAGTCCATACAACAGGGGGCGAAGGACTTTCCTGGAATTCTCCAACAAGGGAGGATTTCCCAGGTTTTCTTATCTTCATGTTTCCTTCTGTAATACATAGTCACTTTAATGTGGTCTGCCGATTATGAAATGTGCACAGTACATGGTGTGAATGTTTGCCAGGGTGAGATGAAATATGCTAAACATAACGTAGGAGATCAGTTGTTGAATCAATATGAAATTGTGACCAGCCGTAATACTTTATGGTTGTATGGAACTGAGTGAAAGGGAGTGAGTGCAAGATTAAGCACATTTGGTGGGTGATGTTTTGCACCAGGAGTAATAATCAGACCAATTAATAGCAATGGTTTCACTGTAGGTGAGTTTGTTTGATACACATTTGCTGGAGTTGCAATGAAACTCTTTTTATTGAGAAATTAAGCTTCATGGGCACTAGAGGGAACCAAAGAACAATAAAATTATGACTGTCCTCTCATCAATTGATTGGTTGATACAGTTCCTCCTTTGAATATAAAGTCTGTCTTTAAAGTGGGAGGTCCAGGAGGGTATTGTCCATTGTTGGGTTTAACCTCGTAAAATGTCTTACATGGTGCCATTCAATCTTTGTGAATGTTACAGTAAAGAAAAAGAAACCCTAACATGAGAAAAGGCAAAATGGTTATTAATTAATAGATACGTTTAATTATACATGTCTTGGCTCTACCTCTGGTAAAAAATCACTACTGTGCACATTTTGTGTCTGTGTGGCCCATTTAACCAGTGCATGGGTAGGATGTATTTTTATGTATTGTGCTTTGGATACCCTACCTGGTGACTAATGTATTTATTCCTTAAATCTCTGTCTAAAGGGTCTGGAGGTTGCTTTTCAAGGTTAATCAGGAATACCCCAGCTTGCAAAGCATGTCTTATTTGTGCCACACAACTTGAACATTTGAAGCTGAAAGTAATATTAGCTGGTTATAATCTTCTGGTAATAATTCAGAGCTCTGGAGACTTGACATACGGCATAATCAAAACAGCCTTTATCAAAGGGCAGCCGAGGATTACACAGCATGTCTCTGCAGCAGATATTAGACAAAAGTCCAGTGCTAGAGTGTTATTAGCACCCAGACTGCTAATAACCTGCCCCTTAAATCTATCTCCTTGAGGCATACAATGCAGCCAACGGGATAAAACGGAGCAGGAGTGTCCTGCTCTCTTTAAAACCACAAGACTAATTTTTATCAGTGTTTTTCTGTGCAGTGATGTCTGTGTTCAGTTTGCTGACAGTCTTATGCTGCTGTTTGTAAACCTCATACAGAGGTTGACAATTTTGGACCATACTGTGAATTTATTTAATTTCAGAATGCAAGGGATTTTAATTATCCTTTCACTGGTCAGTGCAATGTTAACAAGTGAGTGACAAGCCTTCCAGTAATTAGAAGTGAAACCTGATCATAGGCCTCTACCATAACCCCAGGCAGTAAGTTCACCTGACCTTGATAATTCTCATGCCACTCTGACCCAGAGAGAAACAGGATATGCCTGTATATGCATACATGGAGCTCCATAATGTGAAATTATTAGAAAAGGGGTTCACATCTATTTCCTCTCTTTATCGAGGGGACAGAATGCTACTGGTACAAGCATTGATCTTAATTCTGTGTTTAAAACACCATCTGCCATATGCTCACTAAGTGTGGGAGCTGCAGATGTTATAATGATCTTTATGTAAGGGTTAAGATAATCATCAACTTGTGTTCAGTTGTATCCACTTTGTAAATAAATGCAGATATGATGAATAAATGGTTCAGACCTTGAATGATTCAATTTCTATAAATATATTTATTTTAACCTGCCTTATGAAAATCATGTTCTTAGTAGATTAACATAAAGACATACAAATATATAATCAGTATGCCAGTAACATAGCCAGCTATCAGGCAGAAGACTTTTGTAAACAAAAAGCACAGAGGTGGGTTATTTGATATTTTGATGTTTTGAAATGAGCATAATTGTGATACTCACTAATATTCATTCATATTACTGAAGACTGAAATACTGCGTACTGTGTATTGTTTTATGTAATATTGATTCAGTATAGTCCACTTAAAGTTATTCAAATTAATTAAAACATCCAGCTTTGTAACCTCCCATTTCCATCAAAGACTTTTATAGATTTGATTGTACAGTTTATTTTTTTGGCCTTATCTTGTAATTTAGGCTTAAAGTGCCTGATTCAGTTCAATTCTGCATTCCTCCTTGTAAAGCCTAACTCAGTGTATTCTACTGTTCCATGTGTGAGGCCCAAACCCACTGAACCTGTGAGTCACATAAATGCGTATTTGAACCTCAGATTGAATCTAAGTAAACAAGACACAAGAGCAAGTGCTTTAAACTACCAGGCCACTTGCTAACAGTGTCTTAAGTAATCTGAACCCCACTAAGCCTCTACCAAGGCTTAAACATACCACTGTGCCTGCCAGCACACATGGAGCACTGACATTCACAGGATCAATCTTGTCCCTGCACTTCATTGTGACTGTTTGAGCCCCTCTGTCAGAAGGGGTGAACAGTGACAGGTCTTGGTGTACATGGTCAAAATCTTGACGATTTTGAGTTTTGTGCAGATGTGTTTTCTGAATATTTTGTTTTATCAGTAGTCTTAGACTCCCATTCCTCAGCAGTGGAGAGAGTTGTCCTAAGGTTTTCAGTTCTCTTAATCCATGTGGTTATCTTCACAACACATTTAATTATTATTTGTTTTAAAGATTGTCAGCTTTGTTCAAGGCTCTCTTTTTCTAGACTGGGTCTTTGAAAATTGAGTTTACTGTCTTTGTTTCAGTGTATCAGTCAAACCATGTAGGCTATTACATAATTGCTTAATGAATTTGTGTTATATGTTGCTTCTTGTCAAAACACAGACTTTTTGATTTAATTGATTTTTTTCCTTTGCATTGCTGGTAAGCCTAATCAAAAAAAGTTGTAATAGAGCATTTCATTTTTTCTGCTTTCTCTTTAGTTTAAATGATGATTTGATGATGATTTGTGTAACTGTTACCATTGAAAGGAACCTTTTCACATTTTGGGAGCTGTTTTAGATGTAATTTGCTTGTTTGTTCCTTGTTCATGTTTGAAAATAGAGATCTTTTTAGTAAGGACATTTATAATCGACATAAAGCACCATGCAACGGACCATTTCAAACAACATTTTGATTGAGAAAATCTAAAATAGTAAAGAGTGGAATTAAATGTGTAAAATATAATGTAGTGTGTGTAATTTAGTCCATGCAAATTCACACAACTGCTGCAATGAAATATTTATGTGACATAAATGTGACAAGGCTGTCTTGCATTACAGCAGTGCTGCAATTTTTGGATGAAAATTTATTTTTGATTCACAATATGTCATTCTAAATATTCCCATGTTAAATATCAGATTTAGGAGTGACAGTTTTTGTTTTGGCAATTAATTGAAAAACCTTGAGTCCATTCCCCAAGAAAACCAATAAACAAAGAAGTGAATGAATTATGCAAAGACAGTGAAATGGAAAAGAACTAGAAAAAGGAGATAAAAGCCTCAATGTCTCAGAGCTAGCAGTGTCAATCCTGCTTCATGTTTGTATAATAATGGTCAGTAGTGCACTTTAATGTGAGTATATCTGCATATTTGTTGGTAAAGATATAATACTTTCTTTGCTTTAAACACAAGCTTTTGTGTACTTTCTCTCCAGTTTTCTCAAGCACTCATTTGCACAAAAGAAACCAGTCATTTTTTTTCATTTTCCTTGATTCCTTGAGGTTAAAGTGATTGTTAAAATTGCCAAAATCAATCAATTAATCAAGCCATGGGAGAATTTCCTGCCTCACACATTTTTAGCACTTTGTTTTAAAACACAGACACAGGAGGGTGACACTGGCACTACTTACTCTCTTTACGTATGGGAGGTCTCAGGAAATGTGTGTGGCTTTCAGGAGTGCCTTCTATCTATGTGAGTGGAACAGCTAAGGATCATCTCATAGAATGCTTTTTCATTCTGAAACCACTGATCTTTTACAAATATAAATAATAATCCCAGCATGTAAATAAATCTGTGAATGATGACTTTGGTACCTATGCTTTCACAGCAGATGATTTTTTGAAAGGGTTACTGGCAATTGCTTTAGGTTGACAAGCTTTCTGTGTCTTGCACCATGAAAGGCCAGTTCCCACGTTCATGAAAGGAGCAAATCACCTGTGTGAAAGATGAAGCTGGCAAACTCTGCCACACTAAAGGGGCGGGGGGGGGGGGGGGGGGGGTCAGGCTCTGGGAAAATGCAGCATTCTTATCCATTTCCAGCGTGTGCACAAATGTGTGTAGAATATGTGGTTATTAAATCTGTACTGTGGCTAATAGATGTTGAGAGCAGATTCAGCATTAAATTAATGAGGGAATTGCGAAAGCTGTTGGTCAGAACACACAGGCTACTGTGAAACTGAGTCACTCAGCTGAAGAGGGGAGCTGACAGGGCTGCCCAGGTGGGTCCCTGTGGATGCGACGGATACAGGCAGCAGGTCTTTGTATGCAATGCTTGCAGCTCCTGATTTTCCTCAATGGATTTGGTCACACAGCTGCGACCCCTTCACACCATTGAGATGGATGGTAAGCCAATAGTTTGTTGCTACTATTCATTCTGGGGTTGTTGTTGCCCCGTTCCCATTACGGTCTCCTGGGGAAGGGTGGTGGATCCTCTCCTTTCTGTCTGAGGCACCCAATGAACTACCACTCTTGTCTCCATCCCCTCCCCTGGGGCCTGAAAAAAAAAACAGAAATCCTTCCTGTCCCATTGACCCAACGGAAGAATAACTCGATATCAATATATAAGGCTTCCGTTTTCATATTTCACAATTGTTCCCTTGTAACCAATAGGGGACATAAAAGACTGGCAACAAAAAAGTGGTTCTAAGTAACCACCTACAAAAAAGAGCATTGGCATTTGACGTCATACATTCTCAGAGGAAACGAAAAGGAAATGAAATTAGAAATTGTTTGAAGTAAGTATATTTTTATCTGTATACATTTGGAACAAGATGATAGCCATTTCAATTTTTTATTGTTATTTTGAACACAGAATTCTCCAGGATTTTGTCAAATTGGTTGATGCTGTCAGGGACTGGAGTCTAGACTTCAATTTGAAGGTTAATTACATATTTGACCCTAAACATTAAAACAGGAATGATAACCCTGTTTCCAATTTTATGGCAAAATGCCACTGTTTCTGGCATGGTGGGATTGTCGTGGTCATAAGCGTTTTGGGGATGGGGAGTCAGTAAAACATCATAAGAAGATAATGGGAATACAGCTACACGTAATATTGATTGGAGGAATGCAATTTAAATTCTGACTTAAGCGGTAAGAAAGACTTGATAAGGTACCCTGAATTTTCACATGGCACTGTGGTGCTACCTGAATGAATGTAGATTTTCTTATTAGGTGTGTGTGTGTGTGTGTGTGTGTGTGTGTGTGTGAAGGATGAAATCTCTGGAAAGGTTGAAAGCCACATAATTTGTTTTAAACAGCAGGCTACATGCCTTTTAAGGATGTTCATGAGCCATTGAACAGTTTAATAGTAAATTAACCCCATCAATGAAGAATGATGGAATAAATGCATAGTGTAAAGGGAATGGTTACATCATTTTAAAAATGGTTTGTAGACAGCTATATATATGTATATATATATATATATATATGTATATATATATATATATATATATATATATATGTGTGTGTGTGTGTGTGTGTGTGTGTGTGTGTGTGTGTGTGTGTGTGTGTATGTGTGTGTGTGTATGCGTGTGCGGGTGCGTGTGTGTGGCTGTCTACAAATGGCCTGTCTACAAACTATATATATGCTTAAATGGATACATCAGGTTGACTTTAAAGTGGTTAGCAAGGCATAATTAATAATGTACTCTGTGGCTTAAAGGAGTCTGATATATCTTATTTTCCTTTTTAAAGTGACTTGTATTAAATGTGTAAATGATGCAATTCCTGAAAATTACTTCAGTGGAGATTGATTCATTTATATACATTAAAAAAAGATTGGCTGATGGTCATGAGTACATAAACAAGAAGCAAAACCTCACAATCAAATTAGCTACATGTACATTAATCCTCTTGACATACAGACATCCCTGGTTTAAAGTAGCTGACAGAAACTAGAATTAGTGAATTACATCAAACTGAAATAAGGCTGTCCTGACAGGCTGGCACAAATTGAAATTACTCTACCTGCCAAGAAAAAGGAGAAGCAGAAAAAATATTTACAACAATTTACATGCAAAAGCACATGTGTGACACTAAATCCAATTCATCAGAACAAATGCAGTACACATGAAATCATGAGATGAGTGAACAGGCTGACAGTGCAACCTGACATAAGCTCAACTCTCTGAAGGGTCCTGCTTCCATAAACACCCAAAATAAAGTAGAGGAAACTGTCGAGGAAGGGCAGGAGGATTATGTAAAATCCTTTAATTCTGACCTTAATGATCCGCTCGCCATATGGGTGGCCTATAAAGACGCCTCTTTTTCACTGTCTAATATCTTCCCAGTGACAAGGAGAAAGCTGTTACCTGCCTCATTTACCTGATTATAGATTTTCTAAGCATGGTCAGTGCTGCTCTGTGAGATTGGTTGTTGTCTGTGTTATGGTGGAAAGTTAACAACTCTGTTATTTAATTTTTAGTTGGCAAGTTCTCTTATTGAGAGTGACTAAGTGTATTAAGTGTACAAGGCCATTGTGACAATTTGCATAAAATACATATTAAACATTGGAATGAATGCTGTTCTACATTAATAGGAGAATATACCAGTTATTCTTAACTTGCATCTTGAAACATATAACTGCTTTGAATATTAAAGACATCACATTACAAAAGGAGTAAAAGCGGTATTTAACTTTGAACTTCTTGCATTACAGGTTAGTTGTTTGGTGGGTATTGAGCAGCTGCCCTAGGGCAGTTTAACTCCATGCCTCCTGTCCGTCTGTTTTACCTGCATATTGGATCATGAATAATTCAGGTCACCATCTGCATGAAGGGAGCACCTGCCCCAGGGGAGAGCTACACACCTTAATTATTTAACGTAAACAGTCTGTGGCTCATAATCAAACAAAGGGATGGTGTGACACAACAAAAGTCAACAGGCCATCCACCATGTTTAACTTGTTTTCCGCCCATGCTGACATCTTCCCTGCACACCAGGGTCTTTCCGCAATTGTTCAGATTGGAACATGCAGATGTTTCTAAATTTTGCAACAGATGACCACAAACCCTGAAGGTCCACGTCAGATGTAACTGGATAAAGGCAGGGAGGGCTGATTGATGTATTGAGGCTTCATCACAGATAAGCAGATTGCAAGAACTGGGTGCAGATATCCTTCCACTTGCCACCTTTTTCCCCATGTTTATTTTTTCTATAAACACTTATGAATCATTATCCTGTTTTCTGAAGAGAAAATAGGTGAGATGTCAAGTTCTTGAAGCATCTCCGTGTTCAGGGAGCCTCGCCGAAGGGGAGAACTGACAGGATGATAGAACACGATGCCAATCCCACTCCTCTCCTGAAAGACCATCCTTCAGGTATCAGATGCCAAAGTTGAGCTTTCTGGTCAACCAGACACCTCCCTAGAGACCCTCCTGGGCTGAAGGCTACCTCTACCTCTTTGGCAGGACCAATGTTACCTGAGCCAGGATCAAAGTTCTGCTTTTCCCTGCTGGAAAATGCATACACTCACACATACACACACGCACACACACATACACACACACACACACACACGCACGCATGCACGCACGCACGCATGCACACACACACACACACACACACACACACACACACACACACACACACACACGCACACACACACACACACACACAGGGACACCATCGTTGTGTTTGCAGTCCCCCTCCCTTCAGACAGAGGTGCAGTGAGTCCCTTGGGACTGTGGGCTCCAGGCAAGGATCGCTCCCAGTACCAGATACTCAATGTGAAAGAGGGGGTTAACCATCCCTAACAGAACATGATGCGTCCTCTCATGTTCAGAATCTGCAGTGTGTCACATAACAGACTATGGTGGACCATACAGGAGAGAGGCTAAAGGCAAAACTGAAATTATAAGAATAATATATGCTCACCTTGTTCACTTTGGAATATGGGCTAATGTAGGGATCTCCTGGTCCTCAGATTAGTGTTCAGATGACACCAAACATATTCCTTTCATAAATGTGTGTGGCTGGAAAGAATGAGGGAAGAGCTGGAGTCCATAAACATTGATGTCTTTTCTTTTTGCTGTATTGTATTTGCTTTTTTATGTTTAATTTTTATGTTCATGGTCTTTGCTAGGCATTGTTTGGTCACAGATGTCATCCTCGCACAGCAGAAAGTGCTAAATGCAACCAAAAGGAGACAGAATCCTTGTGGTGTTGAGATGGAACATGGGCTTTGTGCTGAGATGCTAAAAACCACAGCCTTGATTCTGCAGTCATTGAAAGAAAGAAAATCTCTGTGTCAACACACTGAATCCCAATTAGACATAATGAAAATGTTATAATGACCTTTGGAATGGAAATAATGACTTTTTCAGGGAAGTACAATATAAAGCAGAGGCTAGAAAAGCAGATGCACAATGACCTATTGTTATGGCCAATTTTCATCCATAAAGTGTTGAGAAAAACAGTGTAACTCTCCTGATAAAAAAGAGGTGCAAAATTATAGTTTCATATTGTTAATAATTGCAGTAATTTAAACACATCAATGCATCCAGCACACTAAAAAAAGTGTCTGAAAATGGATGGCTCATATCTGCTGCTGTGTTCTAATGTTGTCAGACAAAGTCAAGGACAACTTGGCTCAGTTTTTGATATTTCAAACTACTGCTAGACACACTAACAGCCTGTTACATCAACAGAAATATGCAATTACTTTCACATACTAAAAAGTGAGAATAAGAAATGCTATATATAAACACTGGCGGTATATTATCAATGCTGATTAGACACAAGTAAAATTTTACTATGAGAACACAGTTTCAAATTCAAATTTAGGCAACAAAATAATCCAAGTATGGAGAAATTATGGATTAAGTTAGGTTAGGGTTAGGGTTAGGGTTAGGGTTAGAATTGTTTAGAATTGTTCTGGCTACCCTTGGAAACTGTCATTAAAAAATCACGAAAACAGCTATTGAGCTATTGTTTCCATTGTTTTGCCAAGTAGTTTTGTGAAGTTAGGAACTGTGCACACGTGTAGGGACAACATGAAATCTTTTCATAGTTATTTCATCAATATATCAAAAACAACACTTTTAACTGTAGTGCAGGTTATAGAAGGAAGAGAGGCATTAGATGTAATGCTTTTCAAAACACGTCTGTTGACTCACACCTGCTTAGTAAATGTAGCAATTACACACTGGGTTCTAATGAAATGCAAGCTGAAAAGGGCAAAATGGCTCTGAGCAAGACTTTTGTCATGAAATTAGGTGTACAATAGAGCATTTCTGTAGGGAAAAATACAGTGGCTTATAATCAGTCACAGTTGGTAAATGTGGATTAACTTTAGTGAGTGCTGGAAAGGACTGGGGTTGAGGGCAAGTCTTAAGTTTTAAAGACAATTGAAGGCTGGGTTGGTCACAGTGGGGTTAATGCAGACAAGAGATCCTGTGATCGGGTGTTCCGTATGGAGAAACCAAGAACCCAAGGGAATACCATCAAGCATGACATATACATCTATTACTGGGAATGTGTTTCCATCAATTTTCCCTGAGAAAAAAATTTCCCCGGAGCATTGATTACTCATTTTACAGTATTTAATTTATCCGAAATCAAATCCAGGGACACTGGTTGGGCAGGAAAAGTTGTATCCGTCTTATGGGAAGTATTAAATTAGCAGACTGACAGGTTGGAGACAGTGAAATGGACAAGAGGTGCTCTAGAGCTTCTTGGGGCTGTAAAATGTGTCAGTTACCAGGGGGATTCACTAACAATATATAAGTTGGGGCGGGACCTATGGGTTGCATTACTGGGTGGAGATCGCCCGTGCCCTTAAACATTGTGAGAAGTGAAATCTGGCTCAGCCACAGGATCATAAGACCAAGCCAGAGGCAGAATTGGTGCTGCGCCACGCTGGTGCCCCACAGCTACCCCATCCGCCCCTATCCACCCTACCCTGGAGCCCCTGCAGGCCAGCTGCTCCCATGCCACTGGGCCAGGCTCCAGCACTCTGTGTACACGAGTTAGACCTCCATCCACTCGGCAACACCCAGATGGGAGACGGAGCCAAAGAAAACACAAACTCACTTACTGCCTAAGGAAAACACTACAGTTTATAGTTAGTACGTATTGTAGGCACTACACAATATGCCATTCATCTCTATTATTCACTAAGTTGTAAATTTAAATTTATTTGTCTTAAAATATTTAAAACACAAACTGATTGTTTAGACATTGGGATGACTCTCCTTAACTAAATTTGTTCTTTAAAAGTCTACTTTTAACATTAAAAATGAATCCTAATAGAGTGGCCTATGTTAATCGGGAGTCATTATACTAGTGGTAAAATATGCAACCTGATAGGAAAAGGCCTGAGTTTTGACACATGTAAGAGTGCGCACTTAAATCATACCTCTCTTGTGCTACAAACTGAACCTTTTACCATTTGTACATTAATCTACATTTCACAGCATACTGTCAAAATAATGGCACATAGACCATAACCAATGGGCTGAGTTTCTTCTGTGGTACAAAGGATACGAGTGTTTCTTTCCCGGTCCACATAGTCGTGAGAGTACTGTGGCTGATATCACAGTGATATTCTAACTATGAAACTGTCCTGCTTTTTACATGGTCAGAATGTTTAATGAAGGTGTTTGCAATCCAGGGTAAATGAATCTGCAAACAATGTCTTGCAGAAGATTTCCATTAAGAATCCAGACACCTGTTCAAGGAAGCAGTTGAACTTTGTTTCAAACTTGTCTGTACATTGGATTCTGTCCCATGCATTTTATAAGAAATTGGACCTTCCTTGGAAAGACAACTAAAGCATATTATTTGGACACTGGTGATAATATCACTAAATCTATTTATTGGCTTTATAGGTCACAATTATTCCTGCTTTGTAAGGCACAGTTATTGTATGTCAAGTTTATGTTCAATGTTAGCAAATTCCTTTTGATGATGAAAGAATATATTTGATAACAGATACAGGTGTATGTAGAACTTTTCTATACATCAGCCTTTATTAGTTTTATTATTTTGCCACAGAGAGCCACTTTCTTATTCCAATGACCATGTTATTATTCTCAAACAAAGTCTAGAACTTTGAGTATATTTGTGTCATGGTGGCTGCTTTGCACTACAGTCCATAAAACTGTCTGTGAAGTCAGTCTGTCAGTAATCCTTCCAGGAACTGTGAGGGAAAGAAACAATTGGCAATACTAAAGAAGATATCCTTAAATCATTGGTTATAAGTTATTCATGCTATATATGTTAATTTATTCAACTAAAGAATGGGTCCCTGTTTCATATGTTACCGAGCTTCAGTTCACTTGATAATCATTTGACATTGATTTTCTTTGTATTTATAAGGAACACATATAAAGCAAGCATATGTGAAAATATACTTTTGCAGGGGTTTTAAACCACGCGCCCAGTAGGAACAAACGCACAGCTGGGCATTTTTTTTATTTAAAACCAAAAATGTCTTTATTAATGACATTTTGCCAGGAGCGCATGTTGGGAATGTTACTTTGAAGCTCCAAGATGTTGATATTTTGCCAAGAGGGGTAAAAAAATTGGTCTTCTTACTTCCAAGCTGACACACCACGTTTTAAATAGATGAGTGTACAGTTTCATTACATTAACAGCGTCAGTCTGTGCTCTTTGAAGCTGTGCCCCAGCACTTAGTAATTTGGTAACAGGTTGGAAATGGGCTGAGGGGTAAAATGAGACTCTGTTGTCCTGGTAACAACTACCCACCTCTTATTTTTGAATCAACCGTGTAGCATAAGGTGACATTTAGCTACAGGGAAAGCACAAGTCTTACCACAAAAATAAGCTACTCCAATGAAAAAGACCATGTTAAACAAACAAGAAAACAAGTGAGTCCAAAGTGAAAGACTCAATTAGAATTTTAATTGTGTCAGTAAAGTAACTGCTACAATTTCTTCGACACAGCAATTATTCAAGGTGCATTTCAAATGAAATCAAAAAGGGGGATTTTGTAATTGTAAAAAATCCATACTGCAATGTATGGTATCCATATTTGGCGTAAAAGGTAATTCATCTAATTTCTTACAGAGATAGTCACTTGGTGTGTTTGCTATGTTGTGTATAGTTTTCCAACATAGTCAGTTGATAATTTACTAGAAGGGTTTCTGTAAATCATGTTGCTTGTGAAATAATCATTGAACATTTCATAAACCTGAGGTATCCTTGTGTGCTATTACGATTCATCTTTCAAGACCAAGTTTTGGGGGATCATGTTTCCCAAATTGTATGCCCTGAAGTGTGATCCTCTACTGGAATCTAATTTTGCTACTCTTGGCTGTAGCCTCCCACCAAGCTCTAAATTCAAGCCTGGTATTGTGTTTTTAGAGAACAATGGCATTTCCGCTGTGCGCCTGATGAAAGGTGATTCACAGAAATGTGGAAATATAATCTGCCTGAATATTAGCTGGTCCAGATTTGTCTCTGCAAACCATTCAGTGTCACCAAAACTGTCATGGGTCCAATTCGTTAGCTTTTCCAAGCCAGAATTTCATATATCTATATTTAAATGCAGGTAAAATATCTAATTCTGTGACATTCTCTCACCTTACCATTTGTCCTTGGTTATTATGGTGAGTAGGTGAGACCAGAAGTAATCTGCAGCAAAAATTCATTGCTGAACTGGAATTCAGAAATAGAAATGAAATAAGATGACACTGACATTGGGAACGTATTTCAAGGATGATTGAAAAATGGCTGTATTCAACAACAAGCTTTTAAACATTTATATAAATATTTCATTGCTCCTTTGATAGCAGCTTAATCTGCCTTAACTTTCACATTTCAGATGGGCATTGTGGCAACACCAGTTTCTGAGTGAAAAAAAAAACCTGTAGATTAGAGTTAGATTGAATACAGAATCCTCAATCTGTGGTTTTTGTCTTACCTGTCTGTGCTGTCTATAAACTGCCTCATCTTGCCCTTTGTAATCTGCATCTCTCTGTCCAGTCCAGATACACGTGCCTCCATACTCTTGGTTTTGGAGGAGCTACAGATCTCATCCATCCTTGTCACCAGAAACCTCTGTCCCTTACAACAGATTTACACTACATGGCAACAGGGCTGACACTGCTAACCCTCCAAGTACCTCTCAATTGGTCTTTAACACACAATGTACTTTTATTTATCTATCGGTCATGTTACATAGTGGCTATTTTATCAACATATTTTTGTTGGCGTGGAGGGAGAAGGGTGTTAATCAGACCTTTGCTAATTTCATATCTAGATATTGAAAAGGTCTGAAGTGTGACATCTGAAGTTCTTTTGAAGCCTTGGCTTGATCATGGTGTCCCACTCCACAGCCATGGTGTCCCATCATCCCAGTTCTAAATGGGGCACCAATCTCTGATGCTTGCCTCTGTATGCTGGGGCATATCCTGGTGGTGTCCAAATTGATTAGGAAAACATCTGAAGCAGTGGCCTGAGTGGAGAGGGGTATTGTGGGTAATTAGAGATTAATTACAATCCTGTAGTTTGTATCATGGCTCAGGGTCGGCAGCGGGTCACTGCACATGGCAAACTTAAGGAGCTGCAACTGCATGGGTGACGCCAGCATGGATCGGTTGAGGAGAGCGAAGCGTACAGAAATGTGGAGCCAGAGAGACTGGAGGAACGCGTAGCCAGGGTGCCGGCGACAGCGGTGACATGGCTCCACAGACACGGTGGCACTCTGGGAAATTAACAAGCAGCTGCACCTACTGCCACAGCGCATTCCAGACGGCTTCAGTCACTGACCCACTTTCCCCATTTCAACCCCTGCCTCCTCCCTCCCCTCCTCCCAGTAAACCGCACCAAGCATCCATCATAAATACCTTGTCAGCTCGGACCCTGACAGGCAGATCAATGGAAACGATTTTCAGAATCGGAATCAGCTCATTCAGAAGGCTTGGGAAGTGTGCGTCTGTATAGCTATGCATTTCACTCTGTCCAACTCAGTCTCTGTCACAGCCATATAACATGATTCCCCCCTCCATGTTAAAACATTTGACTGTAGCATTAACTTTTTAAGAAACAAATAAATGTATGTTAGTGTCTCTGAAGCTTTAGAAACTAACTATAAAAAGTCTGCAATCGAGCTGATTGACTGATTTTACATTTGATGAACAAAAAATACTTGCTGTTCTTTTCCTTCAGAAAATTGAACATCTTATCTTAATTCCAAGACACTATTATCAGCCTTATATAAGTATTTATTGTGAACAAATGACGATAGCATTTTGATAGCTGTCATTTGATCGATCTGTTGAACCATGTCGGAGAAACCAGAGAAAGAATACTCCGGTTTCACCAGAGTAATTAGGTTGCCCAGTCACTAATTACCTGCAGGTATTACAAGGATGATTGACTGTCATTTACGCATTTTAATTTGGAGAATTATTTTCAGCAATGGCTATTATCCCTATTTTTGCAACATACATGCAATGTTAAGATAGCTTATTAAGATTAAAAGCCAGATCAGCATAAGTAAAGATGTTCTGGTTGTAAGATGTTAAACAATCAGTGTTGCTTAATCAAACAACATGCAGTGTTTTATATATTAACTTTTTGTTTATGGTCATATGCATCATAGGAGTCATACTGTATGTAAACCCATAATATAGGCTAACCACAATATTTTACAGATTTGCCAGTCATTTGCTCAGCCCTGAGAGAGCAGAGTTTTGAACTGTCATACGTAGATTGCCATACCATCACTTACAGTCATCGCTGTTTACTGCTTGTCTTGGTCTTGATGTCTGATATGGTATCCTTGCTATAAGTTATAATGTTGATGACAACTGGTAGTCACTGCTTACCCTTCTTCATTCCTGAAACAGACACATCACCCTCAGTGCCTGAATGTTCAGGGGTTGACTCACCTAGGCAATCCAGCCTGGGCTTTACCACTACAAAAGGCTCTATGTTTGAAACTGAAGTGCTTCACCCTTATTATTAATTCATTCACTTCAAACACATCATCTCAGACCTGAAGAGGGGTTAAGGGAAGGGAAGCTCGGGTTTGTTGTCAAAAGTGGCTTTAACTGTTTATGAAGTTATTGGATACAAAGCTTGCAGCTTTCACTCTATTCTTAGTCACACCAACATAAGCAAACCGGTGAATGTCAATGGTAATTGAATATCTCTGAAGCTATCTGTAGTGCCAACAAAGCGCACTGTCAAAACGTGAATGGAATCAATCCATCCCTTGCTGGATAATTTCACCCGTGTGGAAAAATTGAGCTATGTTGGATAAAAGAGAAACACCATAAATGCTGAAGTCACGCCAAGCCAAAACAATCCAGTCAGAACAATCATCTGATGGAGCAGCAGTTTACTTATGTGTTTAAAGCAAGTTTAACTGTAGTGTCTCTCTGATTCATATTGAGATATACACTTCTAATTTTAAAAAGTCACACTCTTACACCCTAGATTACAGGAACAAGTAAAATTTGTAATAAATCAGTTTCATACCAACAACTCCCTTTGAGCAAAAATGATACCAAATGAGAGTGAAAATGGCAGGGTTGTTTCTGGCATTCCAAAATAAAAATGTTTCAGAGCCAGATTGAAATGTGCATTTGCAAATTTTTTACTTCCTTATGTGGTCTGTGCATTGCTGAGTCATTGTTCATTTCCTCGGCTATGTTGACAGGCTTCTGTCATTTAATCGTTTAATCCTATAAATAGATGTTTACTTAGAGTTATTTGATTTTACAGGATGGAGCAAATCTTTAAGAGAGGTCATGGTGCTCTTAACATGAAGTGTTCTAACAGGAGTGCTGTGAAATTGATGTGGGGGTGTATTTACCAACCTAAATGCAAAGGGGTTACTGGGAACTGTAAAAAAAGGCTTGCTTTGAGATACAGTATCAGCGCCTTCTTTGTATAATCGCTGATTGTAAATTAATGCTGAAGGATTGCTATTAAGACTGTAATCCCTGTCATTTGTATACATAAAACATAACATAGTTATAAAACTGTGATAACTGTGATTTGTGAATTGGGTTGTGAATTGCACTGCAAACTGTTGCAGCACGTCTATGAAGAATCCATGAAGTAAATGATCGTACGCACATACATGCACACAATTGCTAAGAATCAAGTAGACAAGGGAGTCAATCTCTGAGCTATTTAGTTTCATTATTACAGAGCCTGCAACAAGGGTACTTCCAAGGTACAAGAAACCCTCATAACACATTAGGCAAAGTATGATATACTTGAAATGACCGTATACTAACATCTCCCCCATCATGTTAATAGCATGCTGCCTTGAAATATGTCAAGTTTTATCAGTGTTATTTAATATATTTTTATTTCATTTAATGAGTATTGTGGTATTATGGCCATGATTGCTGTGCAGATCTGCAGATCTCCAGCAGTAAGTGGAGCTGCACATCATTAACACCTCGCCACAGACATGCGTGACATTCTCAGAGCAGAGAGATCTCATTAATCTATCCTCTGGGAGCTCTCCATCACTCTCAATAAACGTCCCTGGATCCCTCCAGACACTTGCAAGGATAGAGAACTGACTTCTTAACGCAATCCATATCCCCAGCTTCTTACCCGATTAACTTCGGAATCCTTTAATAAAAATCTCCTTCCCGCCAGTTCATTTTGACCACTTTATTTCAAGAGGCATTAATTTTTCTGAAATACATTGGGGGTGTAATGACAGCACAGTTATTAATTAATTGCATGTGTAATTGCAAAATTAAGTTTTGGAAAGTTGGTAATGATCTGAGGAATTACATGATGTGGCCACATTATTAGGAAAAGGGGGGACTTTTGACTGCGGCATATATATTCTCTCAGCCAAAAAAAGGGAGGGAGAAAACTCCCTGTGTAATCCATGGCGTAATGTTCCCTGGTCATTAGAGGTTTTGTCTCCCTCAGTAATCTCGTCAAGTCCCTGTCATGCCCATCACTCATCTCTGACCATCGGTTTGTCAGACTCGGGACAGAAAGAAAAATCCCCATTGATTTAAACTCTGCCACTTTAATTAACTTTCTGGGAGATAATGGGGATCTAAAGGAAACTGAGGAAAAGTTTCTGCAGGAAGCAGAATTCTCATAATTTATTTTTGTCAGACTTTGTCAGAGAATTGGATTTGAACATGAAGTCTGAATTGTTTATTGTCTTGAGCGTTCTGGAAGAGATGCGTGATATTTCTGTGGTGACTTGGTGCTGAATGCCGCTATTGTGTGGTGAAGTGTAATTTCTCCGACTGGAGGGCACAAATGTATGATAGGACAGGGATGGGTTTCCTTGTGACTGGGTCTGAAAAGTGCTCTCTCCCGCAGTGCCCTGTGATTGATGTAAATATCAAAGTACTCCCTAAGATATGAGTAACTTTTCTGAATAAAGAACTCAGCAGAATCGCATACAGAAACGTAGAACATTTATCAAGAACAAGTAAGACTATTATTTCAAACTGTGAATTGAATTAAAATCCATCTTTGCATGCATAATATCATATCATCCGACATGAGAAGGCTTAATATGTTTTTGTTTGTCCTGTTTATTATTATATTATTGTTAAGTGGTATTCTAAATACTAAATCATAATAAAATGACAATTATTTTATTCCTGCAATTTGTTAGAATGTTTTGAGCCAAATATATCTTATGTAGTTATGTGCATAAACATATGTACTTATAAACTTATGTTTTTTAATGTATCTTAAGCTACCACTGTGCAGCGTTGCAAATACTAAGCCAACTGCAGGGCTCTCTCTTCACACACAGACCACAGCAGCTGAGGCTGAGCACGGACACGGACTCTCTGGCCAGCACTGAAAGAGTTAAGTATGATGCTCCCGATAGTTTATATGTTTCTCATGCAGTTCTGTTTACCCGAGAGAAAGGATTTCATTCAGGGGGTGTCTCATCTGTTTGTTTCCCAGGAGTGTCCTCCTCTACAGGTACAAATGACTTGTTGTTCCTGCGTCCTGTCTGCCTCCTTAGCGACTGACAGACGAGAAGTGCTCTGTGAGCGCTGGGACTCTAATGTGATCTGGGTCATACCTGTGGTAGGCTGGGGGGACACTCACACTGTGAGAAGCAGATTCCTCATGCCACCCTGTGTCCCTGCCTTCCCTATACACACTAAGTCATCACCCCTACACCACTTACCCACATAGGAGGACATATGAAAATGCACACACAGAGCTTTGGTTAAACTGCAGCCATTTAAAGTGCTTGGAAAGGTAAAACTACAGCTTGATCTTAACGTACAGGAACTGTATTCTGTCACACTGAACGGGGTGCAGTATAAGACCCCGCAAGGAATAAAAGGAACTGTAGTATTTCACACAGCATGCTGACATAGATTGACATCTGAAATGTTCAAACACTGGATTTGGAATCTGAAACCTTGAAGTGTCTTTTCTAAATTAATGTGAACATGAGATATAGCATTAAAAATGTTACCCTCAAGAACATGCAGTACTATGCAGTGGCAATGGCTATATGTACAGCAGTGGATATTAAAAACTAGTCAGGTATGAATACAAAATATTGCAGTTTGATTATATTTTCAAGGTGAAAAATGTAATAGTACAGTTGTGTCGCCGCTGTACTTCTGTCCACTTTTTCCCAATAGCAAGACACAAAAGCAACTGAGTTAATCTAGGGAGGGGGGGTCCAGCCAGATCTGAGGGATCTGATAGAAGGACACTTGATCACATTTATGTGCAGTTTACACCTTTTTTCTTGGTCTTTGAGCTATATGCAGATCAAATTTCCAAGGAAAGAAAGAAAGGAAGAAAAAAAGCATGGCTCTGTGACTACTGGTCTGGATTGAAAAGCGAGCCTGGTGCTGACAGGTAAATGCGCTAATTTTCTTCTGGGAGCTGGCTTTGTCTTACAGGGGCAGTGGGCGACCAGCGGATACCTTAGAGGCCTTGTCCCCTGTCCAATAAAGTGATGTCAAGGGCCAGGCAGAGCAGAGGGGTACAGCAAAAGTTTAGCTTACCTCTTGTCAGCAGGTCCGGCTACGGTGACACACGGTGCTCTGTGTGGGGTGCAATGTGTGTGCGGGAAAGGCAAACACAGCTGTGGGAGACAGCGGCTCTGCTCTGAGGGGAGCTGCCTCAAACACCAGCTGTGTGTTTGGTGGAGAACACTGGCGTGGGATTGTAGAAAGCCGTGTTATACTTCGAGGAAATTATGGGAAAAATGCTGTACCGTAGCTTTACACACATCGACAATGCCCGGCGCAAATAATAGCAGATTCTAGTTTTTTAACTATGATGGGTAATTTACAAAATGGCACACCAATGTGCTCTTTATCTATAGAATGAATAAATTCAATTTCAAGGGAACAATCATCAGGATTCGCTTCTATGTGTTAAAGTTAAATGATTACTCTAGTGGAGTCATGATTACCTATAATATAAAGCGCTTATCTCCTCCGACTCCTGGTTCATTACACCCACTGTATACCTTACAGTGTGGTGAAACCTGAATCAAAGGCCTAGTTTAAATGTTAAAGGCTATTTTGGATTCATTAAAACTTATAGGTCTGCCCACACAAAGCTGCATTCACTGTAAGAAAAAGAATAGTCAGTAAATGAGTGACAGCTCAAAGTCATGGTGATTATAATGCAATAAATTTTAAAAAGAATGCTTATTTTTATAATGGTGCATATTACGGTTAATAGATGTTCTATTGCTTTTAATTTAAATGGTTTTAGTTTAACTGTTGATTACTTTATTGGAAAATAAGTCATCACTTCTCAGTGCCAGGTCTAATAATTTTTTTTTTTGAAAACTTGTGATTGTTTGCTTTTCTGAGTGACCTAACTACGAGATTTCCAAAGGCAGCTTATGTACACGTTTCTAAACATGCAGCCCAGAGATATTTGCCAAAATGTTAATATTACCAATTACAAATGTACTCTGTAGAAGCTATCAAGGTTTCTAAACTAGATTGTATTCTCGTTTTCAAGAATATCCCATCAATTCTTTGCATTCATCACTAGGGGGCAATACCACTGCATACCCTTTGAAAGAGAGAGTAAACTGAATAACTGATCTCTGAAGCTCTTATGTGTAATTCATTCGTAGACATATGAACAAAAGGAGGAAAAATTCTGTTATTATCCTAAGTAAGTAGGAAGCTGAATTCTTCCCTGCTATTAGCAGCCACATGGGAAGGTCTAAACAGAGTCACTATGCTGTAATTTCCAATTAAAATTGAATTCCCCAGACTGCTATTTTTAGTGGGTTGATATTAATCAAACTTATTGTGGTTTTAATACATTAAGTAAGTTAAATCAACATGGCCTGAATAATGTGTTATGAGTGCATGGCCAGATGATTCACAGAGCTTGATTTTTTAAAATGTATTTAGCCCACAAAATCATTTATTAACGTGTTTTATCAATATAAATTTCCTGTTCTTGCCATCTCCACTGAATGAAGATTAAATGGTTGCCTCTAATTCAAGAATAAATAGGTATCTACATTTTTCACCATACATCGTGTAAACATTTGGAATCAACTTGTGTCTACCATTTAATTAAATAAATCTTAGTTGGTGAATGTTAACTAACAGGGTACATCATTTCAGTTGAGACTATTGAAGAAATAAAAAGGTACTTGATTATGTAAATATCTGTGAACATAAACAATATGTGTTGTAATTTGTATTCACAGTTGTTTACATTTTGTATCAAACACAAATTAGCCTCTTTATGACAGAAATAATATGCTGAATTATTATGATGATGAATAAAACAGAACAGCAGACATATTTGGATTACAGGAGGCCATTTTATACTTGAATTTACTGTGTTGAAAGAATGTTCAAACTTTTACCACTGTTATAGCAGGATTCAAGTTTAAGGTAGGTAGTGAAAAATGAAAGCGAACATGCATTTAACTACAACAACCAAAAATGAATAATGTATGTAGAATATGATCACTAATTGTGTTTGCTTATCATCAATTACCTATAGTATGAAGCTAAAGAATACCTGTGTTGATTGTTTGAAACTCATAATAAGCAAACCTAAACTAATCTCCTCCAAACTAAAGTGAAATTGAAAAGTGTTGGGATACTTGGCTAATGGCCGATTCTTATTTAGCCAGTACAACCTGGCCTTTTTTTCTTCTGTGAACTTGCTGGACACCCCTCATGGTGACATCATTCTAGTCACAGATGTTTTCTCCACTTTAAGAGCACAGGACAAAACAGAGCAGTAAACCAGGCCAGCTTGTGGTGAGGCCGTTACCCACAATTCACTGCAGTGCTAGATAGTTCCCACTAGGTTCTGGTCGGCCTGGAAACGGCAACTTATTAATCTTGTGATAGAGGGCCAGCTGCACCGGTGGCAGTTACCATATTTCACCACCAACCTGTGTCTGGACAGCTCTCTCTTTCTCTTTTCACTTTTCTGTTGGCTTCGATGTTTCTCTGATTTTAATCACAACACACTAAGATAAAATTGGATATCGTTTTATCAGGATGAAGGAAATACTGAAAAACAAAACAAAAACAACTTTTAAAAAAACCTGAGAAAGACTATGATGCTTATGTGGTGCATCATTCTTCTTTCCCTTTTTTACAGCGGTGATTAGGTTTACTAATTCAGAGAGACTGCTTAGTTTTCCAACTTTAATGATATTCCCCCAGCATATCGCTGCGGTTGCCTGGAGACCGGATTTGAGCTCGGCCCCTCATTTGATTCCCACACATCAGACCCTGAAAAGCAGTTTTTTCTCCTTGAGCTTTTGATTCAGTCTCCTCTGAAACCCTCCCCCTGCTGTGTCAGTCTGGGTGGGCAGAACACTGGCAGAATAGGCCAGGGGTGAGGGGAGGCCTGTGGGCTGTTGGTCACACATCAAGGCCTGGAAACAAAGCCCCCAGGAACCTTCCTTACCAACCAAAATTCTACTCACACAAAGAAAATGTGTTTTTTAGCCCCTTCATAACTTGGGTGTCAGTTCATACATGTCTTAAACTTTATTAAAGTTGACACTCGGTACTGCTTCAGCAGCTCTCCCAGCTGAAGAACTGTACATCCTACCATCATTTCAACAGGTACTTCAACTGGACTTGGACAGTGCCAGTTCTGGCCTCTTGTGACACATCTGGTCATTGGCCCAACAATACAGGGCTGTAAAAACTTTATAGAACAGTTTAGCATTCCTTGTACAACCGTTTGGTAGAAAAAAAGCTTGATGATGTTCTGCTTTATAATGATAGAATTTGTGAGATGGTGTCGTCCTCTCTTCTCAAGCAACAAAACAACTATAGTCACAATACAAAAATATCAACAAACCCCAAGCTTCTGTTTGGATAGGACTAGGATAGTATTTTTCTGTCACACTTTCAAAATGAATGACTACAGCGTGACATGGTTGTTCAGTTCTACTGCGGAAGTGGGACTACAACATGAATAAAAATGAATACTTTAAGAAACAGGATCTTTTTATCTTCAAATTGATCCCTGACCACTGCAGCACAATTGTGAATAATGTATAAATTGTTGAGAATGTTCCTGCCACTCATATAAGCATGTAGAAGTTTCATATTGCACTGAGAAATAAAGACTGCATTTGTGTCTCTTATCATGGCCAGCACTTCATGTAGGCCATGTAAGTGATAAGCTAAAACGACTCCACTGCAACAAGGAGGAGACTGTTTCCACAATTTAACAGTATCATGCAGCTCTCCTTCCTGCGGAGTCACTCACTTGTCATTTTATTTCCTTTGTGTTTAAATCACCAGAAGGGTAGCTAGCTGTAAATTACAGGTAAAGGGATAGCTGGTGGCCCAAAGGCCTAAAGGCCGAGAGGTGGAGACACATGAATATACAGCCTTGTTGCATAGCATATACCATGTGCAGCTGTTTTCAGCTAAGATGAAACCTGTTGCCTCGATGAATGCACATTGTTATTTATTTGGGTGTGTTGAAGTTTTATTTTGTAAATGTGCAACATTTTTTATATGAAAGATTTACATTTAAGAATTATGGGAACATATGTAACCAGTGCATTTCAGTTTAAGCATATGAAAGCACAGAGATTCACCTAATCATCAGGTGCCAGAGGCCTCATCAAAAGGGAAATATGGAAGGCTTCTATTATAAGGACCAGTACTTATGAATGTACTGGGAAAGTAGAAAAGCAAACTCCTGGACCTGAACACAAGCTTCAAAAGTGACTGGAGAAGACGGGAAAAAAATCTCTCCACAGCCCCACACCCCCTCCCAACCACCACCCCCAACACATAAGCACACACACACACACACAGACACACACAAACAAAAACACACACACACTTCAATGTATCAACAAAATTTCTGTAGTAAAAATGAAACCTATTTTTGAAACATGCTTGTTGCAGCAAAATGAATTGCGAAGGCCAATGCCCTTAATACCGTATTCAGAGCTTGGCTAGTGTAGTGAGCTGTAGGTGGAAAGTACAAGAACTTAAGCTGGATTCACAAACTTTGCGCGGCCCTGGGCCCCACACCCCGGCGAAGCCCCACCTTGAGATGCCGATATGCTGATGTAAGACTTTCAAATGAGCTTGCTGAGGAGGGCCTAGATTAGCCCGGTTGCCAGGCACTAGCCACTCCAACTGCTTTCCACTCCACTGCTTTGAGCCCCTTACACTCTGAAAAGCACCATTTAAAATTAATTAAACCTTTTCGGATTCACCACCAAATCTCTCGTCTTGGGACTAAATTTCATTCCGCCTTGCGGTCCTCTGTAAGGTGATGAAAAGTTTTTTTTTTTATGACTTGCAGTCTTGAAATAAACACTACAAGGAAGAAAGGGAGATATTTTCCTAAGCTCACACTACTGAACGTTCAGAGGAGAATTAGAAATGTTCCTGCACTTTTTATAATGAAGTAGTATTTCAGAGATGCGGCAGTGTCTTTTTCAGATGTTTTTCAGAGGACAATTGTACCCAGGCACTGGTAAATTTTGAGCTTTAAAATAGAACTTTTCATTTTGACTCCCAGAGTTCAACAGGTACATATTTACAAAAGGCACACACATAAACACACGCTTATGCATTGCTTTGGGCAATGTACTGAGGTAGTAATAGGCTTTATGAATTCTGATACACTGTGTGATGCATGTTGTGATCGAAAGATTAATTTAGATAAATTGTTATTTTTTATGCAATTCTACACTAGAATGACATTTATTTCAAAGTAAACAAAATCAAACAGGCATCTAAACGGTTTCATTTCATTTTTCTTTTTGTTTTATCAATGACTGTAGATTAACTGACTTGAATTTTACCTCTTAAAGTGTAATGTTTCTATAATGACACAGTATACAGACTCATTCCTTTCATTACAAAGAAGGAGTTAATTTATTTCCCCTCAATAAATTTTATACCAAACAATCCCAATTGCCAACTTTACCTTGGCCCTGTAAACCATTGACAAAAGAGAAAAAAATGTTCTTTCACAAATCAGTGGACACACAATGTAATATATCCATGAGCACATTTTTGTTGTGATAGTTATTTTGAAATTAGTCCTTCTTCAGTTATATGTTACAGAGTAAATTCCAAAGCAGTGCTCACACACATTGCTGTTTATAGTAAGTATTCCATAAGACACACAAGGATTTCAAAGCTGGGTTGAACTTTATGAAATGACTCAAAATAGCTATCTTATTACCACTTGAACTTGGGAATGTGACCCTTTAATGGTACTGTTTCATGGACAGGCCTTTATGTATACTTTATAATTGCTGTAAATAGTGAAATATCAGTTAAATTCACCATGCTAGATTACTGTGCAGAACTAGGACAAACCATGCCAGATTAAAGTCAGATCGGAAATTTCCTCCATAGCCTGGGAGGGATAAAAGATTAAAGATTGCGTGAATTCTCATGAATCCTGAAGTCTATTTGCCAAGCAAAATATTGTGCATTTTGGCATTTTTTAATAAGTCTCCAACTAAACATGCTCTTATTTGGTCAAATTTGTTATACTTGGTTTATCAACATGCTATCACTCAGCTTTGCCTCAGATGTTGCAAATTAACAGGAAGAAATTGTATAAATGATCCTATCCAGTGATCTTTGTAAGGGGAATGGTTTCAATATTGTTATTACTGGTGGTGTCAAAAGAGCCCTGGTAGGCTGAGTATGTCATATTAAATGGGTTTCAACACTTAGGACAAAGACATTAATCCAGAGTTAACCGCATTCAAAGTTTAAATATTCAAACATATTTTACTGTTAAATGTTATGTTACTTTTTCTAAAGTTGTTGTCCACCAACAATTCTCTTGCATAAACCATCAAAACTGGTTGCAGTGAATCAAAGGGATTTCAATCAAAGAAACATAGAAAAATAGCTAGCCAACATGGCAGTGTGCTCCATGGTTACATAAGGAAAGGAAAATGCTTACTTGCCTGAAAGTTCTCTTGTCTTTTTTCTCTCTCTTTTTTCTTCAAACACGGGCCAATGAGCGGGGTAAGCCCCTGTTATATCTTTTTTTTTTCTAGAGTATGACCAATTGTGCTCCTTGTTTTGCTAAACATGTCAGTGAAAAACATTATTCACCCCACTGTCTTTAGGAAGTTTACTGATCCTATCATCTCAATGGTACACAGGCACATTCACAGTGCAGTGCTGGGCACTCGGCCATTGTTTCCCTCTTAGGGCATTGAACGTATCATTGGGTCCAACCAGGCCTTTATCTCAGTGTCGACGGAAAAATGGGGAGACACACACTTGTGGGTTTTTCGACACATGCTTTGTGATTGTCAAATGATGGAGTGTTCCTTGAGCTTTTTTGTTTATTTTGTTTTAGCTGATTTCTTTCATACAGCCAAGTAAAAACAGTTGCTTTTATAGACCTCAGGCTTAGCATTGTATTTTAGAATAGAGAATTACATCAATTAACTAACACCTTGTAAGTACTAGAAAGTATGCCAGTGTCAATAGTGTATAGTATTACCACTCAAAATTATTTTCCTCAGACATTTGTGCAACACATTTCTTTTTGTTTATTGGTATCTTCTTTATCACCTCTATCTACAGAGAAGTAGGGGAATACTAAATGTTAATGGTTCTGCTGCTATTTCAGAGAGAGGGATTCGGCAAGTCAAAATGGGTGACTAAATCTGAATGGGGAACAAAAGGCGTACATTTCAGCAGTTAATAAGCCATCTGATCAGCACAGCCTGCCACAGTTAGGTAAGGGAGTGACATCCCATTGTATTGAGTCATAGTGCCTAATTTAATGTTACTGGCATTTCAATGGACTGAAGAGACTGCAGTGTGTTGCTCCCCTGGAGTACTCTGTGGGAAACTGATCCAAAATATAACTATCAGAAGTTATTGCTGTTGTATAAAATTTCTATACGTCAGCTTCATTTGTTTCTTTTTTTTTCTCATTTTCGCACAACCACTGTCTTTGAATATGTGAGGAATGGTTCTAACTCTTACCATGCATTGATCAAATAACGCATGCGAACAACCCATACATCATAGGTGTTTTTGTCCACGTTGTGGCTAGATTTTTATTCGCTTTGTTTTAGTTTTTTCTATGAGTGCCTTTTCAATATAAAAAATGCATTTAAACATGGAGAAAAGCATTCTTATTTTCTCAATAATTAACATTTCCTTTCAGCACATAGCTTTTCAGGCTTCTGATGGAACACTGCAAAAGTTTAATTATTCAAGGTAATTAATTTTAATGTAAATTACAGCTTTCAGTCGCAGCATTAAAGCAAGTGAGTGTTGTTATGACAGAGGAGCATGCAGGTTGTCTTAAAGCCTGATTTTCTTCTGTTTAATGACAAAGATATCATGTGGCGCTTCTTTAAACACGACATTGACATGTGGTACTTATTCAGTCATGTTCGTAACGATTAAAATTGCACTATATGACACTCTTTTATTTCATATGATATAAACGTAGGCTGCTAACGATTAATAATGCATTTTTGTTAAGATTTACTCTGGCTTCTGAAAGTCAAGCACAACAAAGGAAACAAAGAGCTATTGTATATTTACAATTTAAACTGCTTTTTCATTGTGGCGGAGTGAGTCAGTTTTGAAGACTGAAAGTCGTATAAAAGACCAATTTTATTCAAATTTCATTCCAATCTGAAACAATTAAAATTGGCATTTGATGTTTTTATCATAACTTACAATTGAAAATTGTTCCTGGCTGAAAAGTTTCCATCAGGAGAAGGTAACAGAGTGGTGGTTGCCAGTTAAGTTTCTGCCTATGATTGTAGCAGAAAGGAAAATAACAACTACCTGTTTAAAATGGTTTCCAACTGTGTTCCTGAGCATGCTTACTTACATTCTTTTAATATAAAACACATGGTATTATTACTTGTAATAGTAGTGGTATTACATCAGACTATCCAGTGTTTTTTAGATTTCATGGCTAAAGGATGCTTGTTACAATTGACTAGTCAAAAATCAAGGTGGTTAGAAACTGTGAAAACACACTTTGAAATATGCTCACTATTGCATATATACACATTACTAGTATTGCTTGAGTTTAAGGCAAAGTTATTTAAATAACTTCATCAATCAAACACCTGTGAAGTGCACCAGGACTTATTGCCAAACACCTTAATCAAATACAAAACTATGGAAGGGAATCGTTAGGACAAACAGAAACGACAAACATTACGTGACAGAGTGTTGTTAGGGTTCATCTACTCTCCCCTGCTTTAACAGTATACTGTCTTCTCTGTAATAATCCTATGGCATTGCTCATTGCACAATCCTCAGCCATTTGTCACCCCAGCCCCCCCAAGCTTATGTCCCTGCCGACATGTTGGGTCATTATTTTCGCCATTAGTTTGGCCATTATTTTTGTGCATATTTTAAACACAGCTCTCTGGAGCAAGCAGAAAAATTCCTATTTCCCAGCACTGACACTGATTGACTTGGCACAAAAAAGCTGCACATGTTAACATTTATATCCTGTAGAATGGGGAAAAAAATTATAAGTTATAATATATATATGAAAGAAAATGAGGCTAATGAAACCAATGTTTGATTTGGAAATTTTGAATTGCAGCTATTCTCTTCAGTTTAACTCTCTTCAACACCTTTTAGCAAAATAAACAGTAATTAATAAACCATTCATTAAATACATTCACTTGTCAGGTGGTCAAATCCAGTTTTAAAAGTGTGTCAATACACTTGTAGGTAGGGTGCTGCTTATTGTTAGAGATCCCTCCTCAGTTAATTGTTCAGCGTATTTCAATTTTGCAGAGTTCTTATTGCAAGAGTTGCAATAAGACATTTCCCATTATTATAAACATTAGTCTCAAATTTTAGCAAATGAGAGTGAAAAAATCAAATCCATCCTACAAGACATGTGAATATATGATGAACAAGTAACATTGTAAAATGATGCAGTACATGTGGACATACTATCAATGTCTTTCTTCATTGTTTAGGTGCTTTTTTGTTTCAGTGTTCTTTCCACTCTGCGTACAATTGCCTTTCCTACAGGTTACAAGTGAATCGTATTGAATGTTTTACCTTACTGTTATGTGTTTGGACAATCTAAGCCTTTTGAGTCATGGATGATATTTGATGGGAGGCAGAGTTCATCTGGTACAGTAGACATAAGTAAAGCCTTTCTCGTAAGCCAAACACCAGAGTTTACCTGAAAGCTTGAAAAGCAATAGTTGGCAAGTAATACACTGCAAAACACCTCTTCCTGTCATCTCTCCCTTACCTGACATTCAGTATTACACATGATGTGTCATGGAAAAAAGCCGGAGAATGGGTGTGGGAGCTATGAGCTTTACGCTCCACTACTCTGGCTGTTGACATATTCGTATCACTACAACATCACTGCATGACTTATATTACCCAGCCTACACACAAGTCAGTGGGTGCTGGAGCTGTTTACATACTTAGTGTAATTAATTAGCATTTAACATTGAAGGTGTGTGCCATGTTGAAGCAGGCCTGTGATTTAGCAATGCCTGCAAATGGTCCACGAGATCAAAGGGAACACAGCATCCGTAACCCTGAAGCAGTGGGCAATGCTGATGTGAATAAAATACACAGTGCCCTGCCTAGCATTGTGGAAGGTTCTCATGAAGGAGTCCTGAGCAAATGCAGTTTTGTGTACATTTCTCAGAAATCGGGCACAGTGGGGACGTCCTCCAGAGGCCTGGACCCGGGGGGAAGACTGAAGCCACGAATAGCTGGATTAGGGGGTTATTTCTCGACTGTCTCTCTCACAAACAGCTAATTAACTCCCGCAAATCAGCGTGCCATGTGAACCTGCCTGAATACGTGGAGAAACTGCAGGAGTGGGAATGAAACGTGATAAAAGGAACACAGGCAAAACTTTGTTACCCTCATTGCAAAGTGAGGTACACCCCACTCGCATTTCTCCTTTTATACTTTCTGTGCTTAGCTTTACATTTGGTCTGTAGTAAGTACAAACACAGTTATACATATATAAATAGAAAAGTGTATAAAACATCACCTGATCCTGTCCTCATCTATTAGATAACAGTTCTGTACCTGCAGATTCACAAACTGGATGTGAACAACTCAACAGTTATCGGGTTACAAGAAGTAACATTTAGGATCAAGAGAAAGACATTATCATATGTAAAAGACTGCATATACAGTTTGTGAATATTTGTGAAGAGTATGCTGCTTCTGCTACTCTCACATCTTAAGCGTTGTTTTTTTACTTACCTGTAGATCTTTTGTCTTGTTGTTTGTCCTTGTATTTTCCTTTTCATTTCTGTACGAGGTTTGCTGTGTACCAATTACTTTCAATTATGTAGGGTTTTATAAATGGAACTTTAATGAGGTGTTACGTATCTGATGCTCCCCTCGTGACTCTTACCGCTACAGAGATGGATGAATAAGACCATTGCTGTAACTATGAACATTTCATTCATTATATTTTCACCAGGGAGGTCCTCACAAAGATTATAATGTGTCATTATTTGTAAAAACAATTTAATGTAAGAGGAAACTTGTATGGTGTAATACCCTGTTTTGCCCGAATTGTGATTTTAGCTTCGGAGGGAAGGAAGCAGAGGCTGGAAGAAAGGTTATTTCTTTTACCCCATCAAAGTTCAAGTTCAGTGTCTTTCACAACACGTGACATGATACAGTGTGAGAGAAAAAAAGTTTTATTTTGTTAATTTCATCCATACATTTACATTGACTACTTATCAGCTAATTGCCATTATTAGTTTTGTGTTCTATGATTTGTACACCTTAGTGGCAAACTAAAATTGCACCGTCCAGTGATTTTAGATTATTACATTTTCCTGTGTTGAGCAGATGTGGGGGGTAATTGTCAGTTCAGAGACATGTTGTGTTTTTATCACATACACAAGTGTATGTAGAAATGGGAGACGTGGGGACACTGCAACTTTAGGAGCGCATCTAATTCCCCCTTTCCAAATAATACCTGACCATCTACTTGAATAAAGTTTCATTACAAGGCTACTGTTTTCTTATGACTATGCAAAAAACCAACCTACATGCCAGATAACCTTAATATTAATAAGTGAACTTCATTATGGCACCTGATGATGTCCATTTATGTAATCTAGCTAGACAAAGATTTAGATCAGGCTGGCTTGTAAAATTTAAATTATTGTCAGTTAGCTAGTGAACAGCTACATGGATGATGAACTTAGCTAGCTCTTATTAAATGAACATCCTGTGATGTTCACTGACTGTACTGGTTTGCCAGGCAGGGGGTAAATGATAGAGATTGTTTTTTCCATTGTTTGGAATGGAATGTTTTGAAATCCACTTTTGACAGTAGTCAAAGATTTTGCTCGATAGAGCAATGAATTAACATATCTAAATGGTTATGTTAACATTGGGATTGGTTGGATGGTAGCAGTGTTGCTGCCCCACCCCCCAATAATTTTACATTTACTCATTTGGCAGACACTTTTATCCAAAGTGACTTACATAGGTTACAGTTCTTTACAATGTTATCCATTTATACAGCTGGATATTTACTGAGGCAATTGTGGGTTAAGTACCTTGCCCAAGGGTACAGCAGCAGTGTCCCAGCGGGGATCAAACCAGCAACCTTCCGGTTACAAGTCCTGCTCCTTAACCACTTTGCTACACTGCCACCCACATCAATAGCAATAATCATCCTAAAGACAATTTACTACTTATCCCATCCCATTCACATGAAATCCACATCCTTGAACACTAATACAGTGACTATGTCTGTATCCCTATCATGATCCATGATTTTACAGACTTTTGGAAATGATTTTGCTTGTGCCATGTCTTGTTTGCAGAGCCATATTAAAAGGGTAAGCTTGTTCATTGTTTGTGATGCCTTGTCAATATGACTAACTTGCTATATAGCAGCATTATTAAACTATCAATTAGCCAGGAATGGTTTAACAATACTATGGTAAGACTTTATATTATTGTCCCATTAATCAACCATTAATGAATACATGTTAAAACATTATTACATTTTACTGCAGTACCAGAGCTAAACTGTTACAAATGATCTTACAAATGCAAAGCAATACAGCTAATGTTTTAAAGCATTAACTGTTGTTCAGTGAGCATTCATAAATGATATATGAAGGGTGAGTAATCTCTTCATTTGGACAGGCACTGGAAAAACAGATAATTGGTGTTATTGACAGGTACTGCAGAATGGATTCGTGTTTTAAAAATCATGTTTTATTAATGGCTAATCAATGCAACTAAAATATAAATCTTCACCTTCAGGGCTAGTTAACTGAGGTGCAAACCGAGAGTATAGGCTAGCAGGTTGGTGGAGGCCATTACAGTTGGGCAGTGCTTCCCAGTCTAGCAACAAACATGATAAATTGCTAATTGTTGGGAAGTTCATATATTCTCTTGTTATTCTAATCCTGGGGAATGCATCACCAAGCCATTCATGAGATTTACCTCATCGCATTCTTGTTTTTTATCTTACTTTTTTTTTGACACCACAGAAGTAACAGCTTAAAGTAAGCTGTAAAATGAAATTATTTTACCAGATGATAGAAACCAGAACATATTTTCTCAAAAACAGAAACAACAGATATAACACAAATAAAAGGAAAAATACATTACACCTTTAAAGATTTTTTTTTTCTCAAGTTGTGAAATTGAGCATTTTTGATGTTTCTTACATGCTTTACAGTGAAGAGATGTTCTCAGTAGGCAAGGGATAACGCATTAGGCAGGATTGTAGCTGGATGTAAAATAAATAGATAATTATAAGTGCTTACGGTTTAAAATAATGCTAATTAAATGTTCTGATGGGGTTTAAAGCTTACTCCACAGGTGTGCACATCATTGGGGAAAGCTGGAAGGAAAAACAGAGATAAGAAAAGAAGAAATAATTGAAGGCATTGTTTAACCCTTAATTAATTGGGCATGCATGTCTGAAAGTGAGACTGGAGTTCAGAATGTTCCATTGAGCACCAAAGAACTGCATTAAAAATACCCATTAGAATTTATCAATAACATATAGATGAAGCAAATCAAATTAGGAGCAAGTGTGGTATTAGCACCCCACAAGAAAGTTGTCTCCATGGCAAGATGGTAGTGTCACAGTCCGTGAAGGGGGAATTCAGAGCAAGGGCAATTATTTGCTTAGTAGGAACTATAAATTACTAAGCCCACTTTATCTGTACGGACACCACCTAAAACACTTTGATGAGAGGTGCCAGCATTTTCCCACAGCCAAATACAGTTGAAAGCATCAGTGATTTATTTTAATCGTACGTTGGAAACTGAGATGATCCTTCTGATGAAAAAGATCAACATATCACACTCCCTGAAATTAAATTACTCTTTTAAATAAGTCTTTTCCTTTTGGTGGTTTTGTATCTCTTCTCCATCGGCCATTTCTTGTTTTTTTCCATTGACATAGTGATTAGTGTCATTAATTTCATCACTCAGCCACAGCATAAGACTAGTGGTGGATGACCCCGGGGAATTTCACACTAACCTCAGATGAGTGAGTCAGAGCTGAGTAACTTGCTGCTGCAGGAGTATATATAAGAGGGATGGTAATAGTCCGCATGTCATCTTAACTTTAACTCTGCCCTTTTGCACTGTTCCAGACACCCGTACCCACTCCACATTATTTAAGGCTTCTGAACTGCACTGACTGAGGTTCCCCTCATTTCAGAGGCCACAGTGGGTCAGCAGCAAGCACAGATTGTAATTAACTAAATTAGGTTGCTATTCCTTCTTCCATTTTTATTAGATAAAATCAGTACACAGAAAAGGCCATTTCTGAGTTATGCATTTGTGTCAGAATTGCAGTAAGAGGAAAAAATATGCACACTGAAATTTCTGTGTGAGAACAAAAACACATTTAAAAAATTGTTAGAGTAGTCATTCATACATTGGTTAAAAAAGAAAAAAAGAAAAAAATTGCTACACAAAGTTAAAGAAGTGCTAAAAGACTGGAATTCCTATCTAATGAATCATAAACCTCACTTAAAGGAGGAAAGCTCTTAAAAATGTGAAACTGGGAACTTTAGGTATTGCTCCAGTATTATTTTGATAGCTTCCAATTGCTTTCTGACTTTTCTCATCATTCCGCAATAGATGGATCGGAAATGTGGGGGAATTCTGAATGGAATTAACTCTGAATCAGGCCTTTGAGGAAGCTCCTCTGTGCCTCTAGGGCAGTAACTTCTGTAATTTAATATCTCTATTAATTTCTGTGTAACAATATTTGGAGCTAGGACTTGTTGACTCAGTTGAAAGTAAAAATCAAAAACGTCGCGTAATTTAAAAATACATATGTTACGTATATGAATGGCTATATGTCCACATTCAGACATAACCTCCACAGTTGGCTGCTTTTCATTGTATCAAGCTAGAGATCTCTGCCAAAACATGAAGCGACTTCCGTCAGCTTAAACTGTCTCCTGGAGCAAACTGGCATTTCATCTGAGGAATGGAAAAAGCAGGGTTGTGCTGAATGACACCCTTCTTTATTTGTAGTTTTTTTTCTCTAGTGCTTGTTAACTGATGTTTTGACACAGATCACCCTTTTTGCCATTTTGCATCCTGGTGTCTTCCCTGACAGCGGGTCTACATTTGGATTCCCAAATAATTGTAAAAGGGGTCTTATTTCCTCTTGTTTGGCTGTCTGTTTTTTTTTCTGTTGTTACGTACCTCTTTTTGCCACATTTTCAATTTTACCCCCCTGATGGGTGGATGACATGAATAAAACTGGATGCTTTACTTCAAACACCAAAACAACTTTTGAAAATGAATACATTGATGTGTTTTATCTGTTGTCAAGTTTGGCTGTTACATGGGAGTGACATCTCCAGTGTTTGATTCAGAACAGCTTTGTGTTTCATTCTGCCCTGTACCTAATCATACAAGCCCATATAGAGCCTCCTGCCAGCAAGTTATCTACAAGTTAAAACTGTTACTTTGACACCTTGTCTGTAATTTTTCTCGCTTTGAGTCATATGTTGATACAGTACTATCCTATTGAACATGACAGCTCTTCACACTCAGACAGCAGAATTTAAAGTGTTCATTTACAATTCTACCCATGACTCTGTCCTGTTCTACTAGTACATGTGTAATGTAGGCAAAATCCCTAACTAAAATACACGGTTGTTCGCTGAAATCCTGGCATGTAGGTAGTTTTATGTTTCCTGTTGCTCTCATTTAATCACTAACTTTCTAAAAAAGAAAATCATATTCCTTGTAATTTTTTTTCCATGTCAGATGTATAAAAGTATAAAAGGAATACTGTCACGCTGTAGTTATTTTGTTGTTTTCTGTTTTATTGATTATTAACTAATTGTATCTCAACATAATTTTAGTAATTTACTGTCATCAAATCCTCATGATTTGTGATGGTTAATGGGTAACTGCAGGAAGTGTTTAAAGATGCGGGTCACAGATTCCCTTCTACAACAATCTGCCTGCAATGGCTAAACCTCCTGTAATTTATGGCTCTCAATTTTCACAGCCTTGTGTGTGAAAGTTTACCCATAATTTCAACGTAAATGTTACTAATTGGATAATAATTGGTGCAGGTGCAGTTTGGCAGGATGTTCTTACGTTTTTGTTGGAAGAGTGGAAATTGCGATGGCATGCAGCCAGGGTGGGTTGCTGAGCTTCACTCTCCCTGTTAATGGAGGGTTTTTTTCTCTCACCTCTGTTTTTCTGTGCTTTACATTGTGCCCTTATGTTTACATTAATAATATTTCTATGGGATCTATTGGAGGTCTTGTTTTCAATCTCATGAAATGGCACATACACTTTCCGAATCTGAACATAAAAGGGAGTATATAGTGGATGTGACTTTATTATTGCATTATGGTGTTCATACATACTGTGTAAAGCTCTAGTGGAGAAGGATAGAGCTGAATTCCCTTACAACGTGGAACATCGTCTTTCCTTTGTGTGTGAGTCTTTTGTTTCTTTGGTGGTTCAGTGTTTCCATATTGCTCTTGATGAGCACTCACATTGGCAAATGACAAACCTACAGTATGGGTGGCTGGTGACCTGCCTTATTATTTTTAACATACCTTACAAACTATTCTACACAATATTAACTGCATTAGAAGAACTTATGTAAAAACTTTTTTTGAATGGGGGGGGGGGGGGGGGGGTCACAACTGGACCTCTTCAGAATCCCACATGTAAAAAAAAAAGGGTAATTAATCATCATTATTCACAAAAGTTGGTAGCATGTCTCTTTCAACTCTGAATGTGTTAGGCTGCAGAATACGAGATTATATTGTTTGCTTTGCGAAGCTACAAATCTTAAAATGCAGTGCTGTAGCCTGGAATAAACAAATAATCCACCCTCCTAAGCAGAGCCCATCTCTCATCTATTTGGATTAAACGACTGGTGGAGGAAAAAAGAATGTTAGCTTTTATGTCTGAGGAAGACCTGCATTTTAACATTTCTCCGCATTTAGCCCTGCTTAGTGAAATTACCACTTAATAAATGCAGACTGTGAGTCTTATGTGGAGTATTGTACGGTTTTCTGAATTTTCCTCTAGTTCTTTAAAGTGCAGGGTATTAATAAAGGTGATAGGAGTGGGGGTGATGGGGGCTCACCAGGTAACTGCACTGCATTCCGTTTCACAACCTTTTTTCATATGGAAATAGACCCCATGTTTCAATTGAACGTACGGGATCGGGAACGGGACTAGAAGTGTGTTTAATGAACTTGCAGATATCTCTTTGCCCTCCCAACGTTTCACCGCCTTTTCTAATCCCGCTTTTCTCCTCGTAATACCCTGAGAAAATCTTTGTTGTGTTCTCATAATAGAATATATATATATGTGTGTGTGAGAGTGTGTGTGCGTGCGTGCATCTGTGTGTTTATAAATATTACACATTTGTTTGCTTACTTACCAGAACACTTTTTTATCTCTTACATTTTCAGTCTCTCCTGAGGCATATCTGGAATTAAAGAGCACCCGCCTCACCATATCCACCATCGTTTAATTAATTTGTAATTCATCTGCAGAAAATGGGGGTGATTCTTGTGTGAAAGTTGCCCGTTCGTTTGAACTTCCTTCACTGCCCTTGATAAGACAATTGACGTTCATTTACCTTCCACTGTAAGTGTAAAGAGAGGTACACCCTGTTTTCTCAAGCCTTATCACCAGTCCACACAAACAACCTTTTTTTTATAAATAAAAAGACACTTCTGTTACAAATTACCATTAAATGCTTCCATTGTAGGTGGGTGGGGGATGGTAAAATTGAACAGATTGCAACTGACAGATTGCCAAACAAGTGCATTTCTTGGAAATCCAAGTGAACAGTATCTTCATAAACCCCCAGCCCTTTGACATTATTCCCAGGGTTTGCCTACCATTTGAGAGAGTGGGTACATCAGCTGTACATAAAATTCTTCAGAACTATAGGGGAACCCAACCTCCATGCAAGTACCTTTAGTGGCAGTTCTGCACCACAGCCTGCAAGGAGCTAATAGGCACTGAATATTGATGCATTTTCAAATTGATTTTGTCTTACTTATGTTGCTTAAAGTTGCTTACAGTGGAATGTATTATTTGCTCATGTATGGTTGTAGTAAGCCCACAAATGTCGAGTCACAATGGAAGTCCTTCTGTTTCAATGTTATTAGCATGTTGTGTGACTGTATGTAAAAATAATGCATTTTGTACATGAACCACTTAGTGTTGTTGTCCCAAGGACACTCATGTAAATGCTTGAATAGTCCCCTGTGTGACAGACCTTTCTTGCTTTGTGTTGTGCATCTCTTGTTGGATATCTTCTGCTGTCTAGCGGTAAAGTTTGCTGTTTTGGTCATCGCTTCAAAAATGTGCATGCATATTTTTGCAACGTCCTTGTGGTTTTCCTTCAATAGTTGACATTGAACACTGCCTCCCCTCAATGAAAAGTCATGTCTCCCCTTTCCCATTCGAACTCATACTCTTAATGATATGAAATGAGATTAATCCAATTAGGTGGCCTGTTTTTCCAAACTCTAAGTATGCGAAATTGAAATGTGTTTGATGCCTAAAATACACCTGCTACTACTGAGTGAGAAATGGAGGAAAGAATGATGTGATTGTGGGAATGTTCTTTGAGTGGATTGTCACCAGGTTTGTAATGCCTCTGAAGCCCTCGTGCATTCGCTGCTTATTCTCAATTATGGCGTAGTGTCTCTTATTTCTCGAAAGGAACACTGTATGATGTAACAATTGGTCCATCTCCCATACTGCAAGTTATGGTTGCAGCAGAGGGTGGTGATTATTTCTTAACTTAGTGATGACAAGGTTGTCTTGGTGGTTTCAAAGGAAGGGCTACTAAGCTTTTTGGAAATGGTGGGAATCCAAAGGGATAAGTGGAGATTGGAGATCAGTGAAGGCAATATTAATGTGCTTAAAGCGGAGTGGAAAGTAGTCCCAGGGAGTAGGGTGTAAGAAGGTTTAAAAATATCTGAGGGGGATGAGAAGCCCATAAGTATCTTGGGACTAGAGTACGTGTTCACGGATAGGCCTTGTATGACAGACAAATGAAGAGTAGTGCAGTGAGATAGGCCTACGGCTAAAACCACAAAGTGACCACTGGCTTTGAAAGAGAATGAGGCCTTTCTAAAAAACCTCCAGAAAATGTCATGTGTGTGCCAGAAAGGTGTAGAGATGTTAGTAGTCTTATTTATTTCAATATTATCGTCTATACACATGAACGCACAAACGCGTGCGCACACACACAAGTACATGTGCATACATGCAGGCGCACACATACACACAGACACAAATTCATACATAGCAGTGTGAAGAAAATCATTCACACATTTCACATTTAAAAGCCTCATTGTAACCATGAATTCTGAGAGAGAGAGAAGGAGATTACAATAAAAAAAACAGATGAACAAACAAGGACAGAACACTATTGTCAGTTTTGTGATAAGTCAGCTTACGCTCCATGCTTGGAGAAAATCTGCAAAGTACCTAGATGTGACAAAAAGATTTTTGTTGGGTGAGTGGGTATTTGTGCAGCAACCGATGATACAAGGTCAGTCTCATTAAGAGTGGCAGCCAGCTAAAGACTGCCATTTCAAAAGCCTATGGCTGTCAGAGACAGGCTGTCTAAAGAAAAATGTGTTTGAGGAATGACTGAAAATAATGTGAAATCTTCCTCACAACATTCGGTTCAATTTTTTTATATGGCCCCCATTTCACTCATTTGTTGATTTCTCTCTCTGTGTCCTCCATCTGTCTCTTCTCTGCTAATTTGATTTTTTAATTACCTATTGTTTTACTGTCTGATTGACAGAATCACTTCATTTAACCAAAGCTGTTGCCATCTCATAATCAGAGCAAGGAAAAAGGAAACTACCTGACTCAAGAATAAAACATTTATGTTCCTGGATAATTAATGCAAGCTATACATAAAATAATCCTTACAAGGTAATTAAATGTTGGTGGGGACAGCTCTAAGCTGTCTTTAAATGACAACAATAGTTTGACCAAGTTGCCACTTAGAATGTTTATTATTCCAACATGATCTATGGCACAGATGAAAATAATCAGTATTGCTGGTATTAAAGATTTCATTTCCTTTGAGTGAAGCCTCAGTTAAGGGTATTGAGGGGTCTCTTTGTACCATTTCTGTCAGAGTGTGTTTGTGTATGCAAGCAAAGTGGCGCGATTTCTACAGAACAGCATTCATTTTATTTAGTAGGAATCACTAACAGCTTGCTTCATGCCCTACTTTACACATCAAACATGCAACCTATTTGAATAGGTCCTGTTCCGGTCTTCTGAAAGGTTTGCATTTGAAGAAGAGTTGAAGAGTTAAATACTGACCGGTCTCCTGGATCTGCTGATAGCCCTGAGGCATCATTATCATGTAATGTCACCCCTCGTTCACACTTTCTCTTGCGTTCCATTTATCCTTGTGTAGCTGCAAACCTGCACCGCATGCTTATATCCCTTTGTGTGATTTTGTTTACCAAGACAGCTGCACAAAGACAAATATAATTGCCAAGTTGTCACAGCTTTTGCTGGGTATTTCTGAAAGGTCATCTTAAACATTGATAAAACCAATGGCATCAGCCTATACACGCCCCCAAAATGCTCACGTATTGCTTTCTATGCAGCAAACTTTTTGTTGTGTTAGCTGCTGTTATGCATTGTGTTTTCGTACTTGCAAGTGATCATATGCATTTATCTTTGCTATAACATAATCGGGAAACAGTGTGAGTGAAAAGGGCTCACTTATGAATACATCGCATGAATTCTGCTGGATATGGAACAAACTGGGGGTGGCTACATCATGCCCCACTGTACTCTCATGTCTTGTGACTTGAACCAGAAAAAAAAAAACATGCCTGTCAGAAAGGCCTCCAGGAAACACACTGGATTGGAGACTGGACATGCATCCTGTGTCTTCCCTAATCACCGGATTATTCTGTGTCATACTCACTTCCTGACACAGGTTGCAAGATGGCTAAAGCCACCAACACTGTATTCATCAAATGATCTACCACCTATGATGGCACTTACACGATTACCCATTAAGCTATTGATCATTTGTCAACAAAGTGCTTTAAAATGCATGAGTGCAAGACTTGTCTGTGAACCCATATTCTGCACTTGTCTTTACATGGATAATTTTCTCTGTTACCCTATTTCTTTAACACCATTGATATCTTATCAGTTTGAGACATGAAATATAAATGGTAAAATGCCAACATTTAATAACATTGGTGAACAAGCTGTTGCTAAACATTTGCCACTGATGTTGGGCAGTCAGATTGATACCCCTCCCACTTAAGTAATATCTTAATGCTTCACAGCCACCTCTTTCATCAACATTACCTCTGTGAATCACCTCCCTAATCTCTAAACTAAGACTTAGATTACCACTTACCTATTTTAATCTTTCATTAGGAGTGCTATAGCCTAATTTAGCATGTTTGTCTTGTCCAGGGAACAGAGGTTAAACAATCAATTTATGTTACAAAGAGACAAACATCATCTATCTAATCTAGATAAGACCTGCCCATTGAGAATTTCACACAGCCAGTGAACGCAAATACTTGCATCGTGAAACACTAGCCTCACATGCAAGTATTTATTCGAGATGTTCCAAATTCCATTAATTTGATCTCTGGTTTCTGCACTGATGGCAAATGGCACACCCTTAGTGTAGCCTCATTGCTGGAACACACGTAGATGCATGGTCTGGAGTGGACGAAGAGTGAGCTTGCAGACCAGTGTCATTGTTTACAGTGTTTAAAGCATGTTGCATATCTGCATTTCTGGGGGGTGAGTGAGAGACATGCACAGTATTATGAGGGGAAGTACAGTAACAGAACTGTTTATCCAGCACATTCCACTTGGAAAATAAGTGTGACATTTAAACCACACATATTTTCTGGGCACTGAAAGCCAAGTGTCAGAATAAGGGATGACTTGTTTTTATAGCCTTTAAGGAGTGAACCATTTGTTATTTTAATTTCATTGCTGATTTATTTTCATTTATTGTGTGTTCTTTTTCATGATTTGAAATAATTATCCCCTAATGTGAACTTGAAAGGGGTTTGATGACCTGGAAACAGAGTCTCTTTCATGAAGCGTCTTACAAGCAGTGGCAACTGTTGTTGAAGTTTCATATTTCTGTTGGACTGCTGATTCTTGGAGTGATACTATGATTTGGCTAATATGGACACTGTCTGCGAGGTTCATTGCTGTGACCACTCACAAGCATACATGAATGAAATTACTTCAAATGAACTCTATTGTGTTTTGATGACGGACACAAAACAAACTCAGGGGCAGACCATAAAGGAGAGGTCAAAGAGGATTGGGACTGAAGTAGTAGCTTCACAGTGGCCATCTTTTAACAGCCTTTCTCTTTCTTTTCTTGCTTTGCCCGGTGCTGCCTCAGCTTTAAAACTTCCTATTGTTGGGGCCCCATTCAGACCGCTTTCAGAGTCACTCACTATACATTAATTACCACTTCCCTCAGTGTGCGGGGAGGCTGCCATACGCGTACTCATTTTCAAAGGCACACTTCCCTTTCCCTGCCTTTCATATGCAGGACAGTGCAGAGTCCCCCCTGGCAAGCCCACCACCCTTTCTTAACATAAGGATATATTCATTAGAAAAGACAAAAGGCAATTTTCATGCCTCCAATGAACTGTTTTGCATGCCTTTCATTTTTGCCCAGCCGAGTTTGTGTCTCTAGCAGGTGTCCCCCCTTGCTACAAAACCGCTCCAACCCCCCAAGACTGAACAGATTTAAACCTTGCCCTGGTTTTCTTTAGTGTTGCCAATTAAAGGAAGAGAAAAATGTAAGGGAGTCAAACAGAATGTTTGTGATTGAGCCTTGGGAGAGCAGCTTGATAAGGACAATATTTAAATAGCAATGAAGCCTTTAGTGACCAAAGTTCATCGTGTTATTCAGCATCTTAACACCTTTTCTTTCTGCTAATCCTTGACTACCAAGTAATTCGATCTTGAACGATTTTCGGCAGCTTCGCTTGCTCGCAATTGTGTGATACAATTGTAGAACTGCTGAAGAAGTGATTAGTAATGATTGTCTTCGTTCAAATACACTTCAATTCGTGCTTTTGTTTGTTATGCCTCATGTTTAAATTTACATTTGGTTGATTCACAACCAAAAAAAACAAGTTAAAAAAATTACCCCAGGTTAAAATGAGAAATTCCGGCAAGTGCCACATGAAACAACTTTCTTCATCTTTCAATTTAAACATTTTCACATTTCTCAATGTCAATGTGACCTTCCACTTTCTACTTGGCCCATGAAGCCTGATGTTTCCATTTGAACATTTTAAAGAGAAATCCACTGTTTTCCTTCTGTTATGGGTAAGCAAATATAGTGAAAAAGAGTAGAGATAAGCAATTATATCAGGAAGAAAATGTTGCACAAAGAAAGAGCTGATAAGTCAACCTTATCCACAGGGAATGTTTTATCTTTTCAAATGTACCCTTTGGGCAATACAGCTTTTTCACTGAGGTTGTCATCAATATCAAACATGACCAACATTACCTAAGTGTGCATACACATGTGAGAACTGAGTGCCTGTGTTTCAGTGACTGCGTTGTGATACTGTTTGTTTGCCTAGAGAACATTTGGAGGAGGACCTGGGAATGAATGCTGGAGGGCCTCTCGTTGTAGACTTCCCTTTTTACTCTGATTGACCAAATGATAGCATTACTTTTGACTCTTTCTTCCATGGCAGATAAAAGAATGTGCCTGCTCTCTGGAGGAGACCAGCTTATCTTCATTATCTACAGGGGCAGTGCAAGTGCAATAAGGAGTGTTAACTTCAGTAAAAATCAACAAGACAGGGAAGGTGTTACACATTAGGATTGTAGTATTATTTGCAATGCCACACAGGAAATCTCATAATGCAGACAGGGACTGATTTTACTGATGTGACTTTTTGATCTGATCAAATTACTTTTTGTTGTGTATACATGGAGCATTGTTTGCACAAACTTGTTTTACTGTGTTAATCATTTCGACAAACAGTTTGAAGGAAAGCACATCTACTGCTTTCCCCATTTCTCCAAAAACAGCAGTGGTTTTGTGCTGCATGTAGCTAAGTAAAAGTTTTTAAATGTAAGCATAAATCCTTTCAAACTCAGTAAGTGAGGTCCAAGTTTCTTCTGTGTGAATTTTGCAAAGTAGCATCACTATACAGTAGGATCCACTACAGTTTCCTCTGTGCTATAGTGTTTCCATCCATTGTGAGACAGAGAGTACTGCTGGAGTGCAGCACGCATTCATACAGTCATATCACTGTTAACTGTAAAGCAGCAGTACATGTGTGACCTTTGGGAAAGATTTTTTTAAATACAGAAAAAAAAAACAGTTAAAATAAGGCAGAGTTATCCAACATATCCAGCTGTGGTTTCCACAGTTCAGTGTGGAGGAGTGGCTTTAGATTTCCTTCTTCAATGGAGCGAGGGATACACCTTATTCTCACATCTGGCTATTTCAGCCTTGCTGTAAAGAACGGTATGGGCATGTGTGAGTGTTTGTATTTGTATGTCTGTGTGTGTGTGTGGGGGTGTTTGCCCCTTTGTGTGTGGGGGTTTACTTGTGTGTGTTTCTGTTTGGATGTTTGTGTCTTTGTGTGTATGTGTGTGTGTGTGTGTGCGTGTGTGTGTGTATGTGTGTGGGTGTTTATGTGAACGTATGTGTGTGTGTGTGTGAGTGTGTTAGACAGTGAGTGACAGGCATGCTTCTGAGGTGACAGCAGGTGTCTGACCCCACTATGCTCCTCCCTGGACTGGCAGCAGATGGTATGTGTGCGTGTGTGTGTGTGTGTTTACGTTTCTGTGTGTGTGTGAGCACTGGATCTGTGCTTCCCACCTGGACTGCGGTGGCACCACACTGCACGCAAAGTTTCCAAAACAGCCCGTCAGAGCTTGCCTGGTTGTCCACAGCGGGCTTTTAAGATTCCAGTGCTGGCTGGGGAGAGAGGAAGGAAAGTGCACGGAGGTTAGGACTGTCATGTTTGCTTTGATTTTTGTTTTATTAATAGGATTAGATTTCTTGGCACCGAACCTCTGGCTCAGCTTGGTAAAATTACCTGAGCTCCCTGCAAGACAGGAATCCTTTCTTCAGTAAGAGTCCTCATGCCTATGATTCCCTCGCAAAACTAGTCATCTTAACTAGCCCCCTGGCCTTCTCTTTCCCATATTTGCCCACAGCCTTAAATTATTGCTCTTCTGCTGAAATAAAAGACATAGGCGATATACTTAGACACTAAGTGAATTAAATCTGACTCTGAGTTGCAAGACACATAGAATCATACAGCAAACATGGAGTGTATTATCCACAGTGTCTGTGTCACACTTCACATCGCTCACACTGTGGCCACTTTCAGCATCAATCCAATGTAACACAGGCAGTGTTCTCCAACATAGATATTTAACCCCTGTGAATGTATTTCTTAATTTAAACAAGGCATGTAGTACACAAACAGTATGACATAATATGAAATAACTGATATAAAAATCCGATTGTAAGTCAGTCTCAGAGTGAACCCTGACATTAGATTAAAGATGTACTTTTTCATATCTTCAGTGAAATAATCAGATATTTGCAATCTTTGAAATTTGGAAATTGTCAGATGCTCAGCTCTGCAAAGAGCCCGCTTATCTCCATTACCACAGTTTGAAGGCTGCTGTTAACCCATCTATGAATATACTGAGGTAATTTCCCTCATGATTGTTCAGGCTTGTATATTTAAAGCCTCTCAGAATTCTCAATTTGACCACCACATGGCAAATGTGCTATTTTTACCCTCTGCTGCTGAATTATTAGTTTAAGTTTTTTTAAACATTCTGGTAAGAACTGAACCCCTTCCCAGGCTGACTGTCTAACTGATCTTTGTCTCGTTTTGCATTTTAAGCTGTTTGCAATACAAAGCTACTTATACTGGAATGAATGTAGTAAACATTCTAGGCCAAGAGGTAATTATGTAATGTAGATGGAATGGGTTTCATTTATAGTAATTGTTTTTGTGAGATAATTGAACAAAGTATCAATTAAAAAGCATTCCTATATTTTCTCCTCTCTAAAAAATGTTTACCAATAGAATAACTGATCATTTGAATCATTGAGTTTAGGTACTCTGTACTGCACTTTATCACTTGGTACGTTTCAATGGGAACCTTTGCTGTAAGACTGAAAGCCTGTATTTTTTTGAGACCACTGTGTCTCAAATTGCAGATGAAGTCTCAGGAAGACTGAAAAATGCAAATTTTCAACATGCCTGGGGTAAATAAATTTCCTCTTTGATTCTTGTAAATGTCCCGGTATATTTTACGGGGAGAAATTACATTGGTTGACTAAATATTGATGCACTGTTGGCACATTAAAGTTGAAAAATAATTGAAGAACATAACTACAGGATATCCCAGAACACCTGACGGAGAGATAGCGCTGAATTAGATCCAAGACAGAAGTGCCTCAAATTTCACAGCCTCACGATGGGAGGTTTGTGAAGTCAGATATTCCCCATCTTCACTTCAGTGAAAATGACTTTTGAGCCTCACATGATGGGGAAATACACACACATATATATATATATATATATATATATATATATATATATATATATATATATATAAATGTATATATCACTTCATCCATATACCTAGCACTGAGTAAACACACAGAGGTATCCCACAGGCCATAACACAAGGTCTAAGGAAGTATCATGCTCTCATTGCAAGTCACTCCTGCCAGTGTGCTATTTATGGCAATTACGACTCTCCTTATAAAGAAGGGAGATAAGAGGGGGTGAAGGTGAAGTGGGGCTAACTTCACCTGGCCTTCTTGCACCAGTGAGCAAGCCGAGGGGCAGGTAGCCATAACGGGCCTCCAGAGCAATCGCTTCCCACAATGACTGTGTGTTGACAGGCAGGCTGAGCAGCAGAGAAAACATTCTACTGTGTCATCACTGCCACTGCTGCTTGAGTTTACAATTAATTTAGCCCGGAATGTGACTGCAAAAAGTAATGATATATTTTTTAAACCTGTTTCTCAATTTTGAAGAAGCAAGACAGCTTTCTATTCCTGTTAATCTTAATCTAACCACTCTTGAAATTAGGTACTCCAATTAAATAAATGAATTGACAATATCAGGAAGATAATAAAAGAACACATCTAGATCTCTCTATGATCATGGTCATAACGATAAAATTTACAGGTATGAAGAGTTTGATAATCTTTGAGTTTGAAAATGTGGGTTTGGGGTTAGGGCTGATACACGGTCATGATCATGATTCATCTGTGTTATCCATGCAGAGAATAAGGGCATGTCTGCAACCAACAATCCTTTATAGCTTTGTTTGAAAGCACAGGTATTCAGGTCAATAATGTAGGTGACCTTGGGTGTCCTTTTGGGATTTTTCCCTTTTCCCTTTCAGTTGTGTCTATTCTTTTATTTACACCGGATTCTCTACTGCTCCTGTTTCTCAAACTTTTATAGTAAATATATTCCATCATGCATGTTAGTTGCCAAAAACTGTGCGCCTGAGTATAATTTTACATTTTAAAATTACAGAGGTTACAATAAAAGTACACAGTAATTTGATGTTTAAGCAAGCCTGAAACTTTTTTTGAACCTCAAAGGAATCTTTCCTGCACTTTCGACTACTGTTGAATCTCCAGAATGAAATTTGTAGAGACTGTAAAACATTTGTATGACAATGTTTACTTTTCCAAATAGCTCTGCGTTCCAACTGAATGTGCATTTATTTTTAGATTACTACAATCTGCAGAGGTATCCATTTACTTGTGTATTGTACGTTAAATATTGCATCTGTGTGTCTCATGCAGTCTGGCATGTGTCTACTGTGAAATGATTCAAATTCTATATGCCAAACAGCAGAAGCAGCCAGAAAGCCACTGAGCGCTGTGTGTGACAAATAAGTTTAGAAGCCAAAGTGTTGTACAAATACCCCCGGCAAACACTGTGAGAGGGGGGCATCTGTACACCTTTGCATTGCCCATGTTCAATAGCAGCACCGTTCAGCTTCTGACAATTCAATAAACACATTTTATTTTGTTTCCCTAAGGGTTACAACACATTTGCACAATGGGGGAGCATTTTTTATTTTTCATCCTCAAGTACACAGCAGACTCCTCTTTCATTTAGAATGGTGAGATCTCCAGCTGAGATAGGCACATGGCTCTAGCAGTGGATGACAGCTTTCTGTGTTCTCTCCAAACACCAGGGGTTTTAAATTAATAAACATATCTGGCAATCGTATGGTAGCTGGAGGGCCCAGGATGACACTGTTTGCAAACGGCACTCTTCCATCTCCCAAGGAACCAAAATTATTTAATGATTCAATTAGCAGATGAGAAGCAGAGTGCTTGTCCTGATGGGAATGATAATTGATAAACATTTTAATCCACTTCTGAAATGATTCCAAGCCTGGTGTTATTAGGGTGTATACCGAAGCGGGGGGTGGGTTGGGGATTGAGTGAAATTGAAATGCCAGGTGTAGGGTCACACTTATTAATACTGGTCACATGTGAAATTAAAATGAGAAAGTATGAATTCCTTACGGGACTGTGAGGAACCCATCATTTTCCCCCTTGAAATGGAAAAACAAAACAAAATCTGGAAAGAAAAAGAAATACATCCATATTACTTTACATTTGCATGACATGACTTGATGATAATTGATGGTAAAAAAAGACAAGGCTTGGCTGGAGAAACCCAAAAAAACAAAGTTAAGAGCTGCTGTCTGTCCATTAATAACCGTGCTTGGATTGACCTGATGTCATCTGTACTCCCAGTGTGACCAAAACAGCCATACTAATTGAGAATTAATGTGCTGCTTATCAAATGAACGCCAGATCTCTGAAAGCTAATGCACAGCAGTGTAATATATCAAGCTGAATGGAGGCTCCATCTTTATTCTTCCTTGGTTTGCACTGCTGATCAAATGTGTATTAGAAAAAAAGTCATGGTTTTGGAATTGAAAAGAGGTGCACTGAATTCCCCTATTGATCTATTCACACCATCCAGTGCTCAAGTAACAATAATCAACTGTTTTGCTTTGTTGCTTTTCTGTTTTTCATGCATCTTACGAAAGCGTTCACTGCTTCACTTGTTGATTGCTCCTCTCTTTCACTTTCTGTTTGTCCATACTTGTGCCCTGCTCTCCTAACAGGACACCAAGCACTGCATCCCGTGTGCCAGTAGTGTGTTTAAACAATGATGTAATGAAAGGGAGGAGTGCAGAGTGGCGAATGACAGTTATTTAGAAACAAGTCCTAATGGCAGGTTGTGGAGGCCTCAGCAGGCAGTCCTCCACCTCGGGGGCAGCCAGGCTGAACAGCTCTGTCCCATTGTCTGCTGCACGGAGGAAGCAGTTTAAACCATTTAAGGAGCAGCAAACAGAGGAAGCCACTGAGGGGCTTTAAAAAACTTTCACTTCCTGCCTCATTGGCATTAACGGAGGGATTATGGGTAGGAAGTACCAGGTGACCTGCAGGTCAACTACAGCACCGTTTGCATTTGAAGTGAAAGTAACTCGCACTAGAATAATAAACCAACACTCAACAATGGAATCTATGATTAAAAACACAAAAACATTGCAACATTTTTGTTATTTTATATTTTATATAAATACATTTAATATATTATACATAATTGCATATATTCTGCTTGTAATGGAATTGTCATATATTTGTGGAAAGATAATAAGAGTCTTAAAAAAAGATTTTAAGACTGTACAGCTTCATTTTTTTTCTTTTTTGTATCTCTATACTTAGGGGGTTTGTATTAAAGATACATCTGATGTCTTAAAAAAACTCTTCATGATTCTGTCCTTGTCATAACTCTGTATTTGTATATATAGTGTAAATGTCCTTTAGAAAGAAACGCACCACTAAAGATATATCTGCAACTGAAAGCATTTTGCTGGATCAGTAATATGTTTTAACAGTAAGAATTTTCACCAGAAAAAAAGCCAAAAAAAAGCTGTAATCTCTAGGCTGTTCCACCACATACTCCATAAGGCTTAAAACAAAGATCTGTCTATCTGACCATTTTCATGGTCCAACATTAAACAAGATGGGTGGCAGAAGATAAAAAGGGGTTTCTGTTAAACTACTAGACTTTGAAATCCTTACGGTCCAAAGGGCCACAACCTTTTAACTGCCCCAACTTAGCCTTTTGATCTAAATTCTGTACTGATAATGCCATCCACTTAATCCTCTCAGCTCCGCAAGCCCCCAGAGACAGAGCCAGCGCTCTTACACTGAATCAGAGTGCAGGGTAATAAGGAAGGAGGCCAAATGTGCTCTTTCTGCAATCTTGTACCTTCAGTCTCTCAGACGACATAACTGCAAAATCACCAAATAGTCCTAATGCATTTTTCTGTCATTATAAGTATACAGTAGCCAAATCGCCACTCATCTCTAAGAATGCATTATTCAATAGAGCAGCACTTGTGGATGTGTTCAGGTGAATTGCACCTCTGTGTTTTTCTCCTCCCCGTCCCTTTCAGTCTGGTTTATTTACATGCAATTGTGCAAGTAACCAGTGCTTTTGCACTGTGCTCAAAGAATACACGGTAGATGATACATAAGAGTAGTCAGAAAGTAAATGTCAAAACAAAATTACATTCCACAAGGGTGACAAAATTGCTCTGATGTTTCTGGCACTCAAACAGAGAAGTGAAGTCGGCTGCTGTCCAAATTTTATGTCACTGTCAGAATTTTCTCTTCTTACATCTCTTCTTACATTTTTGAATATAAATACCTTTGGACAAATTCCAAATGCATCAGACTTTGCGTATGGATGTTGGTGCTTTTAACAAAATATATGTTACTATTATGTGGCTTGTACTGCTTTCAGAGGAGATGTGGGTATGTAGGTAATTAGCTCAAAGCAAATTTAATTTATCCATTTTTATTACAAGAATTACAGTGACATAAATCATTCAGGAAATTTACAACACAAATTCAATTTGAAATATAAAAAAGTAACATTCTTTTTTGTACATTTTATTGCATCCAGTGGAATAAATCTTCTCTTTCATCCAGTCTCCCTGATCCCTTTGTCTATGGTTTCCCAGGCTCTTCCAGGCTGTACTGCTTTCTGTGATTCACAGAGATGTATGATATGTATGATAACTGGGCAAATATGGCTTTAGTCCCTGCTCCCTCCGTGACATGTTCCCCCAAACTGGTGGGTAGTGCTGATGTATGTGCTGTCTCCTGGTGTTGCATGGTGGAGCAGGGTGACATTGAGGAGAGGAAGTACTTCCTTACTGCCCAAAGAGGAAAATCAGAGTTCCCACGCCTCCTGTGCATTAGTTCTGTACTTCTTGGTTCTCTTTATGTTCTTTTTATTGTATCAGGAAGTAATTGGTCTTGGAATCGGGGTAACAGGACAGTTGAGTTTATTATAACAGCTGAGTTCTGTTCAGTAATGCAGCGGCACAATAGGAGTGCAGCCTCTGTGTAAATGCCATTTTATTTGTTTTTATCCCATTTCAAAAATCTCACTTCCAGAATGACAAGCTGTGTTATTGAACACCTTGTAATGAGCCACAAAGGTACATGTGTTTCCTGGAAAAGAAAAAAAAGGGCTTGAGAAGATGACTTGTGATGATTAAATTAATAGTCCCTCCTTATTTCAGGCTGTACTCACGGTGCATCAGGATTAGTTGTATTTCAGTGAGGGGTTTATGTTTATACCTCACTGTTTTCCAGAGATGTCGACCTGTTCAACGTTGATGAATGGCTGCCAGGTTTTATACTGATGGACAAACAGATCATAGCCCTATAATACCCTGCTTTAGCTTTAATAACATCACCCAAGCTTATTAAGGGTTTGTGTGAAGTTAACTAGTCACCCAGGCCATGACAGATGAGCAGGGGGAACTATGTAGTATTTGCGGTAATCAGGTTAGTGCAGGCTGGTGATATAAATAATCTAATTACACTGCCAAACACTCACTGTGATCACCTCTCTGCCAGCCTCTCCTCAAAGAGCACGCTCATTAACACTTTTAGCCTGTTCATTTGTGATGACAGCCCCCTAAACAGCTGTGAGAGACGCAGGTTAGAGTTTCACTGCTTATGTTTAGCAAACACCAAATTTACGGGGTTTTTTTGTAGACAATCATAACAACAAACTACAACCAAGGAAGACATAAAACCTTTTATCAGGGATAAAGAGAGTCTAATTGATGTATAATGCTGTAAATTTACAAATCAAGGCAAAAGTGTTTTTGCTGTTTGTTTTGCAATTTAACCTGTTTCTCCGTCTCCGGTTACGTTGTCACTATAATTTCTTTATAAATCACTCCAATAATTTAGGATATGCTAAAATTTGTAGTGAGGTGCCATTACAAAAGGCAACAGTCAGTCCTCTTCAGCTGACAATCCAGGTGATGGTGGCTCATGACATTCAATCTGGACAGCAGAAAATAAGAAAACTGTGAATGAATTGCTTCCAACAGGCACAGACAGGACGTTTAATACAATATTCAGGGCACTTTCAAAACTATCCATGTGATATATAGGTGCTTTAGTGTTATGTCATGTGTGTGTAAGCTGCTGAGACTGCTGCACTGTCTGACAGAGTCTTAGAGAGTCTCAAATCTGACAACTAGGTGAGACCAAAAAAAAATCCTGAAATTCTTTAAAGGGGTACATTTGCATATGGAATTCCCAGGGGGTTTGGCTTCACAGTAAAAATACAAAAAGGCTGGGAAGAGAAAAGGCAGGGGTTAGTGTATGCACACACTGCAACATACAAAATCCATGCAATGTCCTGTGTTTAAAACAAATTTAACTCAAATAGTTGATAAGGAGCAGTTCTGCAATGTAGCATTTTAGTCTTGATGAGGAGAATGATCATGTAATCACTTTTAAAAATGACTGCAAAGTAGAATTTCTAAACCATGAAAGAAAGTGTTATAGACATGGAGGATTGTATTATAATGGAGAGCTACAAGGCTGAATAGTACAAATTTACCATTTAAATTTTATTGGAAAGCATGACATTAGGCCCTTAATACAGCTGGTTTATTTCCATGACTGAATAGCAATTATTGTTTAACATGTTTTTATTTGCTTAAAATGACAAGCTCAATTACTGTGTGGCAGACCTTTATTGTTATATTTGAGTGTTATATGAATATTTACAGCATACAGCAATGAGGATGACTCTACATCTGTGGGCATTTTCAGTGAATTTCTCTCTATTCTCTGAAATCAATAACTTCCCATGAAACACAGATAATTATGTTCCCTGAAAAAATTAATGAAATTTAAGAACAACCATTACACTACTGCTATACCTATTTTTCTATTAGTAATTATTTGTGTGTATCAGGGACATTAGATGATGAAGGTATGTATGATTACAGAAATAAACCTATAAAATCATTTTTAGAACCATTTTGCAAATTAAGGTGATTTACTCAATTTTCTGAAAATATATTTTTAAAATTTAAATTATTATGGGTGGTATTTAACCATATTTACAAACAAAAAACTTCCTCCTAATTAAATGCACTCATCAGAGCTTATCATTGTGGGTCATTGCTCTAGCTGAGCCTCTCATGGGTTAAGTGAAGGTAGTGCAGGCCTGGCTGTCACAAGCTGTTGTATCCTGGATAATTACCAAGACTTAAGGTGGACCACACCTTAGATAAACCTCTAATGCTTGAGTCCTCTGCAAACATTTTCCCTCCAAGCAAGCTGCAGCTTGCTTCACTCAAACGGTTGTGCACAGGTTTTCTCATTTGGCTTTGCTATGGTTGGTTCGCTGTTGGCTGCCAAATCAGAACATGTTGATTTAAAACTATGGCTCTCTTCAAATTAAACTAGGAAACAGAAATAAGATCTCCATGTTTAACCTACAAAACAAACACAGTTTCAGAAACAAAGGACACCGTGTGGTCATCAAAAAATAATTCCTCCTGAACTCCTGAACTTTTTTTTTGCTTTGCTCATATGAATGTAGGTGGCATTGCATTAAAAATACAGTACATTCTGTTGGTTACTACATTTTTGGAATGGTACCCGTTTTTGTTTTGATTCGCAACTCACAACTTGATAAAATGTTAAAACAACACAACAGTTTCCATTTAAGGAAAAAGAATACTTTCATATTTTTTCCATCTTCTTTCTGATGTGGCTCGTTCATTTTCTCCACCATTTGCAGGTGTTGTCATTGTGACAAGGTAGCTTATTCAGTTGACTTAAGCCCTACATTGTATACATTGAATGACTATACCCCACTTCCTACCCTCCTCTCCCCACAAACACACATCTTTGAGGCTGCAGCCTCTCATATTGTACTTATTGTTGCATTTTGACTAAATTACTTAAAATCCAGACAGCATCATTTTAAACCAGAGGAGGGGGATCATGTCTGAATCCACAAGGATTAATGAAATGTACTTGTCAGTTTAACCCTTTCTCCACTTTTCATGAAGTTATATTATTTTAATGTGGCTCACCAAACAAATCTTTCAGATGCCACTGCATGAGTTTGCTACCAATGTAATGTGAAACCTGTTGCCATAATTAGTTTATTTTTTCTTGGCTATATGTTAATAAATAATCTATTCATGTAATAAATATTGACAATGTTCCTCGCTTTTCTTAGAGATGCACGAAAGCCATTTGACTTAGCATTTTTAGCATACTATTTTTAGACAAGCAAGTATTCATATGAAATTGCTCTTTTTATTTAGGGCTTTACTGCAGATAAACCCAGATGTCAGAGAAGAACCATAGATATGAGAAATGCTGCCATGAGTTTCACCTCACTAATATATTTAAACTACATGAAAAACATTAAATTAATAAAGTGTCTTCATCACATCAAATAAAGCATGTCTTTACTAAGCATTGGTAGATTTTGTCTCTATACTGTTTGTGTCTTTGTATGCATTCATGTATTTATGTGTGTGTGTATGTGTGTGTCAGTGTATGTGTAGTGTGTGTGTGTGTGTGTGTGTGTGTGTTTGAATGGGTATTTTCATCCTCTTTGTAAATGCCTGCTGGGAACCTTCATACTACCACAACCACTTCTGTCGAAGCCCCAGACAATGCACACAATTGCCTGAAACAGCAAGAATGGAATGTGTGTTTACCAGAATCCTGTCCCTATATTGAAGGCAATGCTAAACAAATTGGAGAGGGGATCCTCCCCCTGCTCCCAGGAAATGTGACCTCAAAGGCAGACAGGTAAAAGTTGGTCAACTGCAGGCCACACAATAACTGTAGTGAGAGATAGAGCTTAAGGTCTGACATTGTTTTTTCTTTATACAGGATACTTGTTTGCTTTGACAGTTCAGTGAAGGAACATGAAAAGGAAGTGCATTGGTGTATCCGTTTGTGATTTATAAATAGTGAACAATAGATGCTTAACTGCAATTTAATGTTTTATTTTGTTAATCGTTGTGATACTTCAAGCAACAAATCCAGACAGGGCACACTCAGATGAGAAATATGAAAGTTATAAAGGGAAAATATGCAGTTGTTTATTTTCCCCACATGACATGGATAACACAATGGGAACGTGTAAGTGTAGAAGCAGAATTCTCACCACATGAGACCAGAAGCCCCTTTGACAAACCACTGAATGTATTTGAGAATAGAGTGTTATTTGAGGATTTAATAAAAAGAGAATGACATCTCAAGAATGGAAAGCAACATTTAATGAACTTTCTGGATTCTCTTTTTGTTTCACTCCATGTTGCTGCTGTGTTCTGTGATAATAATGACATGCAATGCAAGAGCTACAGTTCCAGTGGTGTACATATAGGTGCTGTGGTGTCAAAAAAATAAGAATTGAGTGCATCTGGATAAAAGCCTGGTAATCACTGTGCATACAGCCATGAGGTATATTGTATCAATAAAACATTCACTCCACTGTGGAAAAAGATCCCTGCAATGGGGGGCTGTCATGACTCTTATTATTAACGCAGATGTGATGTCACTATTGTAATGACTATCATATGGATTACAACTGATAACATCAATGGGCAATGTTTTATGTGTTTTTACCATTTATGTGGGGCCATTATATCAATCTACTGCCTCCAGCAACAAATCACCTTTGATCCTCCCTTAAGTTTATCCCCACATTTTACTAAAACGTTAGCAAGTTGCTATTGGTTGTTGATCTGTTTACTGACTGATCAGATTCTTATAAATAATCATTGGAACTACAGTTTTATTGGCAATTCTCTAACATTTATACTGCTTGACAAAAAGTCAAAACATCACATTTACATGGTCATAAACAATGAACCACAAGATCAACAATAACTTGGTAAACCCAAAGACATATAGGGTTAACAGAACAGTCACAAACAAAATCAGAAACTATTTGTATAATCTCAGGTCCTCTTTCTGACTCTCAGGGCCATCACATTTCAGCCTGGATGGGAATGAAGACGATTTCCCGTTTCTCAAATGAAAGTGAGACATATTTCCTCTCACCTTGATGAGTGCTGGATCTTCAGTTGATTGCAGAGCACTCAGCCACTCATGTAGCATTTTAAGTGACATGATTACTCCAACCTCCTCGTGGGGGAGACGATAAACATCTCCCTTGCTAGGTGGCTCAGTACCTGTGTGTTTTGAACCTTGCAGATGGGGTGGGGGGTTGGGGGGGGGGGGGGGGGGATAAGAAGAAGGAAAAGAAATTGTTTGTTTGGAACATGCACCCGGGATACCACAGAACCACCATGCTTGAGATTCAAAGGTAGGCAGATCAAAGGCACAGCGTTTGTGGGGCAATGGTAAAACGATAGAGCAGGCATGCATGGTGTGACTCGCTATAACTCCACACAGCACCTGAAGAAACAACACAACCTGTAGATAAAATCTCCAGTGTCAGGGGTTAAAGTCTCATGGAATATGCGCACTGCTCTGTTTTATTCATACACCAAAGTCTGCGATGCCTATCAATGTTTTGTGAACTGCACAGCTACAATAAGGCTGTTGTGAGTATCCCTTTTTCTGAAGCTAGATTCACCAGGGCTACAGAACTGTTTGTGCTGTATCGTGTAGCTAGTCGAAAAAAAGAGGTGAACTCAAAAACTCAACTGCGAATTTCCCCAATAGGACTGGCCACTCCCTGCCGGCACGTAATGCTCTGACGTTGCAGCAACACGATAATATTGGCACCACATCACGGATGTATTGTGATAACGATGTGTGTTGGCGGGGTTGGCTGGTTGGACTGTGTTTGGCACCTCTTTTCCAGGTTGACGGCCTCAGCCCCATCTCTCTCCTTGATGGATTAGCACTGATATGCTCTGATTGCTCCCACCTGCCAGCCGAGTTAACCCCTGTTCCTGCTCTGTGCAGTCAGCCATGCTTAGGTAAGACCTTCGGCTCTGTGACTGACAGGCAAACAGTCCCACCCAGTCAACACACCTGTCCCCCAGCCCCCACTCAGTGCTCAGCAAACTGGGCCTCACCACATTCAGAGCTGCTGCTGCCTGGGCTGCACATCCACTAATGGAATTAAATAAAGCTTCAGCTGGGCAATAGGCTGAAAACCGCCAGCAAATCGCCTGTGTTAAATCGAGAGGCTAAATTTGAGTAGCCACATAGCAGATTAATTTCTGCTCAACTTAAGTCTTAGTCTGGCCAAGGCTCCATGAAGCATACTGTTCTGTGTGCAATATATGATCAGAATAAAACCTCTGTGAATCAGTACCGCATCATATATATCTCCTTTTACCTTGCTTTGTCAACTTGGTTTTATTTTTCACACTAGATAAAATGTGAAACTATGGCTATTTACATTCAGTGAGAACTGCTCATTGTGTTGTTCTCTGTCAGCATTAATCTACACAGAGTAATCAGTTGTGCAAGCTAAGTACCATTTTTGCACAATAGAAGCAATTAGCTGCCACTGATAACTTGATTCTGTGAAGTTTAGATTTAACAAGATACCTCAGGACAGTCACAAAAAGGTCTCCCAGTTTCGATGGCTTTCCATGCAACTTGGCCACGGCTGTACAGTTTGTGCAAGGCTTAAACTGATGAATGACAAAGATGGAAGAATTACCTGCCCCCCTAATCTCCACTAGTTCTGTCAGGGGTATGTATCTCCAGTTTAACTCCAGATCAGTTCTGGGATTGTGAAGGGAAACAAGATTGGCATCTCGCTGTGTGGTCCTGAGTGACTCCCAGTGCAGCTGCTCTGAGTTGCACCCCCGCATGCTTGACTGCTGCTCCCCCGCCCATGCCCTGAGGAGCCTGCACCAGCCCGTCAACAGGAAGTGTCTCCTACCTACATCTCCTGCACCATTCCAGTCCTGCTTTCATCATACCTAACCTGCTCAGTAACGTAAACAAGCCTTTTCTCCCTCCACCAGGACGTGTGGAGCAGATGCCATGTCATTCTGTGTGCCATTGTACATGTGTGTTTTTATGAATCTGAATTCCTACATATATTTCTTTCTTTGCACATTCTACTCTAGAAGATATAGCTCTGTGTAGTAACAGCCCGAACACTACATGATTTTTTTGCTGTGCTGGTGAATATAGAGGAACAGTAGAATTGGAGATGCTGTGAGCCTGGAGCTTTTCTTGCGCTGTCTTTCTCCCGCTCTTGCTTTTTGTTGTCAAGGCTGAAGAAATTGGGCTTTTAGTTTTGTTTAGAAGCAGGAATTGGAAAGGCGTGATCCCCTCACAAGTGGCGCGGAGAAGGCAGATAAGTGGGAAGCGTGGCAGAAATTGGATGTCCTGGGATTTTTAAGTGCCTGAGCAACTGGAGGAAACGATTCGCCCCTTGTCTTGGGCTCAATCTGCGTAATGAGTTTCGGACGGCCCGCATAAGCCACTCAGATATGAGGGACAATTTTTAATGTTTAATCTAAAGCAACGCCCTGTACTTAAGGCTACAACGTCCTCATTTACATATTGCTAAGCCTCTCCTGAAAGCCCTGAGAGCAGCAGAAAAGATATCTGACCTCTGGATGGGGCATAAAAAATTGCATTGCCCCTTCATAACATGGGGATTAATCGCACGTATGATTACACATTAAATTACCTGGGATGTAAGCATTTGTGCTGTGCTTTGGTGTCAGCACGTCAAGGTTTTTGCAAAGTTGGTAGCAACTACTTCCTTGCAAAAAAAAATCCTTGTAACCAATTGGTTTTTGACTGATATAGACTGACATTCTGCCTGGCTTACCCTTTTCTTTACAGAAAGGAAAGATTAAGACAATCCGTTGCAAGCCACCTCGACTTTGCAAGGTGCTTAAGGACTAAGAGTAAAGAGGATTCCTCTCCTCTGCTGGTTGAGAGAAGATGCTGCAGAATCCAGTAGCATTAACTTTGCCCACCTGGAAGTCAGACCCAGACCACACCATCTCTGGCCTTTGTTTATCAGCTTAGGCCGCACTTTGAACACTAACAAAAAAGACACCTCTCCAGATTCACAAACACAGCACCAGGACAGTCCAGAGCTCCATTCCAGTCCTACAGCGTTGCCCTGTTCCTGCACTGTTCCCACAATGCACCACTGCATATCTCCTCAAATTTAGTGTCCCACTTCAAAGAGGAAAACATTACAACCAGCCATATACAGGATCTAATGCCTTGATCGCTGCAATCCCCTGTGCTGTTATCTGCTGTATTTTGAATGTGTAAACCTGATTTTTAGAGGTATTTTGCGTGAAGATAATCGACAACACAGATGCTCACCGTACCTTTCGATTTAAGCTGCCTTTCTGCAAACTGCAAACTTTAAGGGAATAATAATAAAGGCTGAGGGTGCATTCTGCAGGTAATGTGAATTTCAATGTTATGTAAGGCAAAACATGGGTTCCTAAACTTTTCAGTCTGAGGCACCATGCAATTATATTCCATGTGAGGCCTAATATATCAGTTTCATCCAGCTCCTCTTACATGTTCACAACATTGAAAGAAAATGTGAATTACAGAAACATTAATTGAAGAACACCTATTTCCGGGTGTTGTCCTTGACAGAAAATAGAGTATGTTTCTTATAGGAAGCACTGAATGGTATGTTGCATTGACAGCTGTTCAATGAAATTGTAATTACTTCTCCAAGCAGCTTCACAAATAATAGACACACTCAGGACAATGAAAACTATGCAGATTATAAGAACCAGCTGAAATCTTGTTGGAAGTGAAAGAGCGATATGTTCATTTGCAGTTTTATGGGCATGGAAAGGTACCAATGAAAAATTTTGGAGTGTTAAGCGAAGGAACCCATAAAACTCCGAGACACCTTGAAATATCCAGACCTCAGTTTTGGAAACCATGATGCAAGGCACAAAGTTATTTCAGGATTTTATCACCAAATCAGACATGCCTTATATTTTAGTTTGGCCCCTCCAAAGATTAACATCTTGAGAGCTTCATTAAGACATGTGAGGAAGAGCGGTGGTCCCCTCAGCCAGTGACGTTAGTAGCACAAGCTTTGTTGAATAGATCTGATTTATGCACCTTGGTAGTTAGAGAACAATGCCTGCTGCTCCATCAACTTCAACAAAGTAGCAGCTGGGAGACTCACCACACTTTTAGCAGTTGTAGGCATGTGCTTCAGTTTCAGGTCCAAATCGCCTATTAAATTAACAGCTACCACAACAAAAAGAGGTTTTGAAAATTATATGAGTTGGTGGTTCACTTTTTGCTAAATGCTTTAATTAAAACATCATACATTTCTGTAGAATAACACAGATCAAACATTGGGTGCTGATTCCAAAAAAGGGGTGATGGGATGTGCACACATGTTCAAAGAGCATAATTTATGGCAAACAACATTGTAGCCATACAGTTTCACAGGGAAAAGGAGAAGAAACAGACGGCTCCTTCCAATCTGTCAAAATGACCTGTGTGCCCATTTTCTGTGCCAGTTGCCCATTTGTGTTGCGCAGGCCTGCACTCAATCACCCGTTTATCTCACCCAGTCCCCCAGCCAGGCAGATGGCACTGCCACCACTGCCAGGGGAGCATGCCAGCACCACACCAAACTGGAATACTAAACGATTCAGCTGTATGCACACGGCATTAGCATATAGTTGACCTGTTTGGAAACTTGCATGATAGCCTTGTGTTGGAGCCAACTCCTTCACAGTGGAGAGGTGTTTATGGGACCAGTTGGCCAAAGAGACCCCAACAAAGGCCCATGTAAATAAATGTCCTTTTGAAGGAGTAAAATTCATTAAATATATCCCTTCTTTCTATAGGCCAAGTGTCCACTATGCATAGAATCCCTCAATACAATTTGTTTTCCTGTCAGTAAGTACTGTTGCTTTCCAAAAGCAGGAAATTTGTGGCATTTCCAAGAGGCCATATGCCATTATGTGGTTTTAGAGTGGGCCATTAAGTTAAAGTCAGATGAGACAGGAAAAAGGACACACACACAAACATGTATGTATATGTGTGTGTGTGTGTGTGTGTGTGTGTGTGTGTGTATGTGTATGTATAGTGTATATGTATAGTAGACTGTAGTATACATAAACTTTATCAGTGTTCACAACAGATGAGATCTTTTAAGAAATCCACGCTTCAGTATGAGAGTTTCTAAAGCGACAAGCTAACAGATTTTGAAAGAGGTAAAATAGTTGGTGACCAATTGCAGGCGCATCAGTCATAGAAACAGCAAAATTATATTATGTGTCAAGGGGAACAGTGTCAGAAATCATAATGGTATTCACCAAATAATGAAAAACTGCATGAGAAAATAGGACCAGTAGTTGTAAGCTGAAGCTTGCTAACAGGGATAGATGGACACATAAGTGGATAATTGCCTAAAACCACAAAACCTTGAATTTACCTCAGAACTGAATCTACACTTCTGTACCCCAGTCTCAACAAAATTTGTACATTGTGAGATTCACAAAATTAATATTTATGGTAGGGCTGCTGTAAAAACCAACAAATCTGTACTTCCGAACAGGAAAACAAAGTATTATGGTCTGATGAGTCATCTTTAAATTTCTTCATACATATGGATGGGTTTGGAGAAAGTCAAAGGAGGCCTTCAACCCACATTGCCTGTTCTCAGCTGTTAAACGGGGTGGATCTGTTTTGGTATGGTGGAGTCATTGGGATTATTACTTTGCATGGTAGAATTAAGACCAAGGAATAAAAGGCCATTTTAGGTGACCAGGCACACCATGTGGTGCAAACATTGTTCCTTCTTAATGTTCCCATATTCCAAGACGATAACACACTGCTAGGTGGAATCAAGAGTGTTTCATGAACACTAGGATGGAGTCAAACATGTTCCATGGCCTAACGTCCTCAGTCACCAGATCATAATCATCAGTGAATCTTAATCAGAGATCCTGGAGTGTTTAGTGCAGAGCAGATTTCCACTTCCTTCATCTCTGGAGGCTTTCCTTCTTGAAGAATGATCCAATATCCTATTATAAATAGTTCAGAACTTGTATAACAGCATTCCAAAAAGGATTGAATCGTTTCCAAAGGCCAAGGGCAGCTCAACTCCTTATTAGTTAATAAATATTCATTTGTTGTTTGATTTTCTTTTATTTTTCTATCCCCTGTATCCTCTACAGCAAAGCTGTTGAAAAATCTCAGTCTTAAATAATTAGCAGTAATTATAACATAGAAGATCAGTCTTGATCAATGTAGCACAGTATGAAGAATGGGTTCAAAAGAAAGTGGTCATCCTCAGTTACATAGACTAATTATCCTGGGCTATAGGGTCAAATCAAATAATGAAAATACCACAATGCTAAATGCTTTGATATGAAGGGCTTTGTAATTGATATATCAGCTGGGAATAGATTCATATCTTGATCTCACTAATTGCTTCTGGAAGTCTACCCATTCAAACCTGCTGCTGAAGAATGTTTTAAATACCTCTTTTTTTTCCTTGTAACAGAAATAGGAATTATAGACTATTTCAATATGAAAAATTTGGCAACTGTGAAAGCAAAATATGAAAATAATTTATTTCCCAAATGCACTACAAGTATTTACTTTATGTATTTACTTCAAATCACTTTGACTGATTATTGAATTTCTTAATTCCCCTCAACCCTTTGGCTTCTGTATTTCTGCTGTAAAATATTTTAAAATTTTTGGTTTTAACATGGTTTTGGTTGAGTTTACCTTTTATTTTGCACGAACAAAATCACAGCACAGTTAAATTACAGGGATCTAACCCACATTGGTTTTTCCTCTTCTCTAACTGCAATGGGGTCTTTCAGCAGAGAAATGTCTTTTGACTCCTATAATTGACATAATTATGCACTGATGATGATACCACACAATTACCTGTTTTTTTTTCACAAATGTGAACTATATAGTTGTTTGTCTAGAGCCTTGAAAGAGACGTTGTGGACAGTAACTTCAGTTTGCTGTAAACAATAGACAAAGCATGTCCTGGTATCACTCAAAATATAATTAGCTACAGTCTGAGGAAAGTACAAGACTGTTCACTTGACCAGGAGCTCATGTTATGAGACTGATGTTTTTGTTAAAAAAATAGCAGTACTGTTTTCTGATTCTGAAAGATATTTAAGTTTCAGGGCAACTGTAGACTAAAATGTCTAAAAACATGAAGTCATACATCCCTATTCTACATTCTATCATTTTGGAAGCATGAAGCATTAGTTTAAATTCATCCAACTCTGGAGTTATTCTCATGGTGTTAGTGTTTAATCATTACGACCAATAAATAAGCATGGCATATATCTGATTTCCGTTTCTAAACAATGTAAAGAAAAACAAATACCTATCTGTAAAACACAGAACACAGCTGTAAATCCACTTTTTTTCTCACAAGGGTATTAAGCACTAGACTCAAGCTGTCTGTCCACAGCCACCAGGACCAGACTAGGTAGAGCTGAGTTTTTCCCAGATCGTCACTAGGCCTCATCTTCCACTGCCAGTCATGTCAGACAGTTGCAAGCAATATTAGAAGAGATAATTACACGGATCTGTCGACAGCCTTTGTCTCGGGGCAACTGAGACTTACAGTGGAGCAGGCACAGGGAGACACTGTCCTGGACAGGACCTGGGGGGCAGCACCGCACTCTACCTGCCAGCTGTTGCTCATGGCTCTGGGCTAGAACTGTAGACCTGTTTGAAGTGTATCGGAAGGATCGAAAAGTGAGAGAGATAAAGGCTCAACATTGAATAACATTGCCTCCCTCCCTCCCTCCCTCACCAGAAGCTGACCCTTTGACGCACCTGCTGTTCTTTGTGATGCAGAGATACCTGTAGCTAATCAACTCTTCGTGTGTTTATTGCTAATAGCTATATCATCTGATTTCCCATTGTTTATAACTCTGGGAGGTGAACGCCAAGTGCAGTCATTTGTTGGGTCTTGTGATCACCCTCACACACCACTCTAATGAGACCTGGCAGTAATTTTTCAGACTCAGTGACATCTTTATGTGTCAATGTGTCATTGCATCATTTTCAGAAAGGTCTTGAATTGTCCATACAGTTTTTCTGTTACCTTTTACCTCCAAAACAATATTTTAAAATGAATCTCATATTATGTTTTGTTTCTCAGGATTTAAATAGGACTCCTTCATTGTGAGTCATGACATGCATTTGCTCCAGACGTGACATTTTTTTTCATGTTGCTATCATGAGGTCATTACTGCTGTGTGATAGTTCTTTTAGTTGTTGCCACATATTGCCATTTACTCCTTTTAAAATCACCTATTCAAGAACTTAATTGTAGAGAAAACAAGAACAACATAGATTTTTGCAACCTTACCTTTCTTTTTGATTGTAGATATATTTGTTGCTTTTCTCCGTTGTTACTCCCCTGGAGGGAATTAAGCTGAATCTCTTCAACCAATTGACCCTAAACATGCATTCAGGCTATCTAATAGCTGCATTTTTTCCATCTGTGACATCTCTTCTTTCAGATCATGTTTTAAATCCAGGCTTTTAAATCAATGAGCTGTATTTTCAATGTCAATTTCTTAATCAATACCACACAACAATGCAGACCAGAGCTTTCCGGTCTAGTGCATATTGGATCTCCATAAAGGAGCATATTCGGTGAATGTAGTTTTGAATCTTTTCATCTCACCCAAAGGCAGCCTTGAATTTGTAAGCTTCAAGATAATTCATCCAATAATGACAACATCACTTGTAGGTACTCAATGTAACTCAATGAAACTCAATGTAGGTACATTGCAGGTTGCATTTATTGATGATAAATGTTGTATCACAGCACCATGATCACTCCCATCAGATGCCGTGTGTTTTAGATTTGATTATTTGACTATTTCAAAGACATAGAAGGAGACAGAAAGTAATTGGTTTATCAAAAGAAGGATTTCTCCGGCTGAGAGTTTTACTGACTCATTCTGACATGCAGAATGTGGTTGATGACACCAGAGAGGTACAGTTTGTTGTAGTTGTCTTGGTAACTTGTCAATATTCTTTTCTGTTTAGTTTTCCTTGTTTGTTTTTACTTCCTGGTGAGTGGGCTGAGTTGACTGATGGTAGAAAACAGGTAAGGAGAGAGAACATGTAGTTATGCTCTCAGAGACAGATGATTAATCTCCCCCTCAGTTATGCAGGAGAGGTCTAACTGGATTACCTACAGGTTGGGCTGCCCTCACAGAGGTGAGGCACACTGAGAGCTGTTAATGTTTAACCTTCAAAAGCAAACATGTGGCAATGTATATTAAACATGCCCACATTTATACTGCCAAAGCAGTAAATGGCAAACACATTCCCCTCACAATTAATCAAATACATTATTAAATTATGTCAAAAACTGCATAATGTACACTATTCGCTTTGAATGAATGTTTAGTACACATGGGTTTCTTTTTATTTTTAGACAATCTTCCCATAACAGTAATTTTCCATTGCTGTGTAGCAGATTAATGCGTACCGAGGCAGAAGTGTCCAAATATGGTATAGGTGTAGTCAGAAAATTTTGAGGAGCACCCCAAGGGTAATGAAATGTGAATGATAAAAATAGCAGTTTAACATTTTTAGAATTTATAACCTTTTTTGTAAAGCTATGTAAATAACTATTCAATCAACCATGCAATAAATATCAGTGGGTAATCAATCATAACAGTTGTTACCAATTCACCAGTCGAGAGAGGTTTTCAAAGAATCCATGGGATGAATTATAATTTCAACCAAATTTTCTTTGGCAACAGCCTTTGGTAACATATATATTTTTTTGCTATCGTACTGCACCCATATGTTTCATTAAGATAGTACCCATTACAGAATTTAAAGATAAATAATGGTGTTTGAATGATGTGATGAGGATTTATAAGTCAGTGTTCTAAGGGTCATAGAATTGATGTATGACAATAAATAGTAGTAATAGTAGTAGTAGAGTAGTAGTAGAAAGTAGTATTTTGTAAAAAAATCTTAATTTGAAATTGATTATATATGCATTTTGATGACAACTGTGATGTAAATAATTCATTTATGTATCAAACATTATGTTTTAAAGACCAGCTCATGGTGGTCTTTAATCTTCCATATTAACATCATTAAGCTGTCCTGTCTGGACACCTCAGGATTGGCTTTGAGAACACTGACGATATTAGGACATCTGTATTTGAGAAAAAGTTTTCCTTCCATTCCAACTCTCAGTGGTCTGTTCTCAGTGATGTCCCATTTCATGCATTGATCGGTATTTGTAGTGTCAAATTTACTCTTAGCAAATCTAGTCTTCAAAAACAGTAATGGATTGAAATTGGTAAAGTTCAGATGAATTAAAAGGGCACCCTGTTATCAGCTTGATTTGTCCCATTTAAGCAGGGATACAGTTAAATTATGGCACATTTAAACTTTTACACAGTGGGTTTTCCTAATGAAAATTCCTTTGTCGGATCTCCTCAGGATTTCCCACCATTTTTCTCTCTGATAAAATTGACTCCCTATGGTTGGGCAGCAGGATTATCTTATTTTAGCCAATCAGCTTGGGAGCTGGCATTTACCTCACAAAAGGAGAGAGAGTGGCCGCATCCATGGCAACAGTTGGCTGTTCTCTGCACATATTCGGGTCTTCTGACACCATGAAAGCTGCCATTGCTTTTTGGATGATTAATCTTTCCCCTGTGAAACTGCTTGAATACATTAGCCAACCAAATATGACGAATTTGTTTATCCCAAGACAATCATTAGAAAATTACTGGCAAAAGCAATTCTCATTAGAATGGGCTTTATGAATGGCAGACCATATGGTGGGAGAAAGGCACCAGAAGTAATGAAATCTGCCTGAAGCTGCAACAGGTTCTAAAGTTTTGAAGGTTGAATTTACAACAATAAATATAAACTTCAGCTGTTGCTGTGGCCTTAAATTGAAAGTGTGACTAAAAGCTCACACATTATTTTTTATCTCACCACAAAGTATTGGTTATGTAGTACATGACTGATTCCATTTCTGTGTTTAGTCAAATTAAGCTGGTTTCCTGTGTTGCAGTACTAGTTGTGCAAATTAGAGTATAGCTCACAGTCAGTCACTCTACTGCCCTTCAACAAAAATGCCTCTCATTACTCTAAGGCTTCCAAATAATTAATTATGTAAGAGGAACAAATTTTGAATTTGACACCGATTGGGCTAGTTCAAGTTTTCAAAATACATCCTGCATGAATAATTAACAGTGCAAATCCAATATCTGAGCACTAGACCATACTGATAGACAAGCAGGTTTAATCTACAGAGGCTGGGTGAAGGGAAAAGAATTTAAAATACAAGGGCACCTGTTTTCTTCTCTTGTTGTTTGTACCCTGCAAAGCAGTGGACTGTAAATAATCCAATTGAAAAGGAACTGAATCAATTTGCTTTGTTTTGTCCAAATGCACTTCGTTTAAGAAAAAAAAAATACAACAAGAGAAAGCAATGTGTTTTACAAGGAAACTTCAGAGATGTTCTCCAGTGCGGTGAACCAGCAGTTTTGATGCAGTCACAGACTGGGCTGTCTCACTCTCTTGATATGAGGTGAATGGTTGTGTTATGAGATGTATGGTGCAGGGATAGAGATACTCAGTCAGAGCTGGCTGCAGCTGTGGAGGATGTGTGATTGCTATCTGTTCCAGGATCAACTCCAGACTCTAAGGAAAGACCTTCAACTGAGAGTTCTGTTCACTGGTCTGTTCATTTCACCTTTATTATGGGGAAGATACATTTTGCAGTGTAATGTGAGCAACAAATACTACTAGGTACAATGAATTGTGGCACCATCACAAGGCCATAGTGTTCACCACACTGGCATTTTCCCACATTACCTTACACACAGAACAGGCACAATTGCAAATGAATGTGATCCAGTGTTTCCTCTATTCTTTCAAGTAACTTGGTTCTGTGGTTTATCATTGTAAGCATGTAAAGAGAATGTGGTCTTTAAAAGTAACATAATGTGGTAGCAGAAAGCATGTGATTTTACACAGCTACAGTGCTGAAGACCATTTATATGTTTGTGTAAGTGCTGAGCAGTATGTGTTTGATCAAATCATGCCAGTCTGAGGCATGTAGCACAATTTAATTTGTCATCTTAGCAGCTGGACAAATTTCTCTATCAGTGCTATGGCTGTATATAGTATATGTTGTAAAAACTATATTAATCTACCTCACAATGCTTTGCAGTGTCCTATAATGACCAGATGTAGCCATAGGCAGAATATTATGGAAGTAGCTATCCAAACAGGACAGACTCCTGTTTATGGATACTGGAGGGTTTGCAATGAATGAATGTGTGACAATAGGAATTATTTAGATCTAAAGTGTGTTCAAATGAGGTTAGATGAAATAAAAATAAATATTACAGTGCACTCAGTTTGGAATTTTTGTTTAAACCACGTTTAAACAAAAGTACATTACAAGTACATGTTATATTACATGTACTTGTAATGTGCTGTTGTACTAATGTACTATTACATGTTATTAGTTAAGTTCTTAAAACATAGAACAAAAGATATTTGAAGTGTTCAGTATTTTATACAATATTAAATTAAATATATAACATAACTTAGTCCTCAGTCATTTTATTTATGATTATGTTAGCTTGTCCAATTATTTTTGTGCCCCTGAAAATGGGGGGACTATGTATAAAAATTGCTGTAATTCTTAACGGCTTATATGATATTTTTGCTAAACACCTTGAATTAAAGCTGAAAGTCTGCACTTCAATCACATCTTGATTGCTTCATTTCAGATCCATTGTGGTGGTGTACAGAGCCAAAATCATGAAAATTGTGTCACTGTCCAAATGTCATGAGTGGAGTGCACTTTAGTAAGGAATAAAACCTCAGAGTCATTGTGATTATTTCTATGGGGCACCCTAAAAAGGGTTTGGAACTGTGGTGGTGTGGGGTATCCCACACTTGCCCATAACTTGGTAAATGTAATACTTACCATCCCAATCTTTTTCATAAATTAATTGGGTAGTTTCATTGTGAACATTATGAAGATTGAAATGTGTTCTTTCTGGCTCACCCACAGCCCAGGGCAGATCCTCTGTTTTATTGGAATAACCAAACAGATGCATTCTTGCTGAGTGTTAAGAGTCTTAGATTAATTGTGGAGAAAGTAATTTAGACACTGGCTTTATCCTCATGCACACAGCAGTCCTCTATTACCCTGGGAGGAGGGTGGAATGAAGCCATGTGCATTGATGTCAAAAACACTGTCACATCTGAAGTACAGCTATATGTCTGTGCACTTCTATTTTGCAGCTGTAATCTACATCCCACACCAAAGGAATGCTTGTTTCGTGTCAGTATGAGTCCTTTCGGATGAGTTTGTCATTGCAAAGTACCAGCCCGTTTCTGGTGACCCCAGACATATAGACATGTGCACCTACATAGGATTGTCTTTCTCATTTGCAGACATACACAGTGTTTCATACACACACACACACATTTTATCTCTCCACCGCACTTGTCCCCTGGCTTTAGTGCGAGCACTGCGTTGCTGTCATCATCACCTGATACAGTGTCAGTGATGCCAGCTGGAACTTTCCTCTCAGATGCAAAGACTTTTCAAGAATATCACGTTCCTTTCACTGATGAGCACTGGAACCCCTCAGAAACATGAAAGTGTGAGAAATGTAATTTGACTGAATGTTTTACAGGATGGCGGGTGTCCTTGAGGGATGCAGACCAAAGTTCCATTCACCTCAGATTCAAAGGAATACACAGAGTATTCATTTAATCCTTTCTCAATTTGCTTAACTGTACAATATTTTGTATGATCCATTCCGTATGAGTATCAGAAAACAGACCAAATCATACTAATAGGTGTAGACATACAATAGAATATGGTAGTGTATTTTCTAATTTTATGAACACTGAGATACAACAACTTGCAGGGTATTCATATGGATAAGGTCAACATACTTATTGAAATAACAGGTAGGAAATGAAAATGGAGATGGCATTGAAATGTGTTGTTATGATAAAAGAAAAAGTGTGAGATGGTAGAGAAAAAATACTGTGAGTCAAATATTTTCTGTCAAGTTAGGAGGGAGAAATAGAAAACCAGATGGATTTAATCAAATGATTCTACAGTGGTGTTGACATGTTTGTTTGTGCTTAATATTTATGATGTATTCCTGATATTATGTCACTATATTGAACCTGAATGGCAAGGTTTTTATTATTCACTCTTTAGTAATTGTTAATTGGGTCTATTATAACTTGTCAATTCCACAATCAATGCCAATGTCTGTGCACTCTATGTCCTGAGCAAAAAGCTACAGAAAACATCTGAAGAATTTTTCTAGTGCACACCGAGTAACCCTTTTTGCTGTTGCACTTAGTTAATCTGTCATGCCTGAGACAATGGCGGTATGGGTCAGTTCCCTTAAAGATATGATGCATGCTTATTGCTGTTAGCAGAGCAAACTTATGCGGGTTGTAGTGTTTAACTTTAATGTTGGTCTTGCTGGAAGGTAAGAAGCATCTAAAACTATTTTTCAGATGTTCAGACTTTGAGGTACAAAAACTGCATCCTGAGTTTATTCAACATGGGTCTTGAATTGTGTAAGAAGTTTGATTCCAAGGCGCAGACTCAGTCAAACCATAATGCACTCAACTCTCATTTTTTGGTTGCTTGTTTTCTAAACAATATTTTGAATCACATTTTTCAGACCCTGCAAAAGTATAAGGTTCAAATGTTTTATAAATAATGACAAAAGAGCATTGAAGTTAATTTAATCTGAGCCCAATATTCAGTTTCTCAATGTGCTATCTATACCCTTGGCATGCTCCTAAATAGTGAAATAATTAACAGAAACAGATGAAGTAAATTGATAATGTTTTCAAGTGCTCTGGTAATTCCCTGCAGAATACTCCTAGTTAACTTTAAGGAGTTTCAAGCATTGTGTACAGAACCCTCATAAACAGTTTATTTTGCTTAACATAATTTTTCATTGTTCGTTGCTCATAGTATGAATGCTATTTGTGCATGGAATGTAGACTAAAGATACAGGTTCGTAAAAACACTGAAAAATTTAAACTTAAAATGTAAGCTCTATGTGCCTATAAAACAATTGAAGTCTCTGTGTCCTTTTAACAGTAAGAATAAGACTAAGCTGAGTTGTGTGGCTGAATGCTTGAGTGTGGCTTTGGCCTCTTCAGTTCTGAGTATCTCTGTTACACATTAGTGATGACAGCCCTCTGGATTCCTCCCTGTCTCTCACCCCCTATAAAGGAATTTAGGCAGCAGGAATTTGAGGTCTTCAACTAAGTGCTACTTATGTCTTTATTAGCTACACGTGTGGACATTTTTCAGGCTCCCAGGTAGGGAGTAGTGCTAAACAGTGGATCGAGCACGGCAGATTCAGTGGAACTTCTGCTGATTGCGTGGGCTTTGTCACAAGAAGCGGGTCAGAATACTCAGTGGACATACAGTACAGTGAGGCATACATGCAGTTTTTTGATTGCATATTTTTTATGCATTTTCCCCTTTATGCACCCTTTGTTTTTGGAATTTTCAATTATGCATTAGGCTCCTTTTACTGTGACAACCACTGCAGTTGCACATTTTCACTGCATATTTTGAACAGGAATTCATTTTGGTCTAATTGGGTGTAAGGGTGTTTGCTCAGTGATTTCACCATCAATTGTGCTTATTCTGAGGGAACAATTGGTGATGTGTCATCCTTACAAATGTTCTGGTGCTGTCCAAAATGATGCAACAGGCCACATTCATCATATTGTTTCCATTCACTCACCTACACTTCAGTGGAGCTAGGAGACATGTTGCCCTACTGGACGGGAGACACGTCAGCAAGCTTGCCATGCTCCACTTTCAATGACCTCATATCCAGCAACTCCTTTCATACATATGCCAAAGTAACTTGTAGCTGCCTGTCACTGTCAGGGTGCAAATGGTTCACTTGGCCTTTATGTGTACACACCTAACCCGTTAACCTTTTTATTTGATCAAAATTATTTAAATTTGTGAAGTAATGAGTAAGACACCCCTTTTATATATCAAAATATTGGTTTTCAGTATACGTGATCAGTCATATTTCGTTAAGATGACATTTCAGCATATTGTCCATGGTTTAAGCATCCCGTAGCCTCTGTTCGGTTCTTCTTAGTCCTAATGCAGACACTTTTTATTAAGACTTGAATTTAAACATTCTTTCATTTAGGAGAACATATTTTACTTTTGGAGATTATAGCATTATCATTTATTAAAGATTAGAAAAACAAGGTTCAAAACATATACTAATTTTTGACTTAATTTACCTCAGCATACAAACAGAGTCAACATTAAATTGAAATTATTGGTTGGATGATAAATAGTCTTTTAAAGAGAATATCCCTATTACCCAATTCATCTTTATGCAAAACTCTGCAAGGCCACTTATTGTGCAGTGTCCTATATTGCAAGAACATTTGTAGTTAACATTGACCTAAACAATCAATAAACATATCTCACTTTGCAATCTGTGTTTGAACTTTACTGATAGCCTATAGCAAGTTCCTATCCCAACAGTAATGGCATGCCTCCTTCACAACATTTGTGTGCCTAGATTCTCACATAAAACAGCATACATTTGGTAATCTTTAATGAGGCCAGGTCTAATCTGCCCTACCGACATATCTAAAAAAAAGATGTATCATTTTTCATTAGCATGAAGGGCACATTTATTATTCACCTCCCTGTGCTTCTATGAATGTCTTAAGAGAGATGGAAAATCTAGAAAGCACTAAAAACATTGACGAAAGAATTAGCCCCTGTCATCAAAATGGATTAAGTATGCTGCTATTCTTATCTAGTCAAGGCACTTGTTTTTTTCCCCTGAAAGACCCAGTTACATTGCTTGAAAAAAAAAATCACAAGTGAAACAGTGTTTACCCAGACCACTAAATCAGTGCTTAAACAGTAAATCTGTTCTGAGGATACAACACCGGTGACTTTCAATTATTTCTTTACTAAAAAGGGATGGGTTAGGAAACATATTTTGAGTACATTCTTTTCCCCAGGTAATACCAAACGTGCTGCCAAACACCATCACAGACCTATGCAGGTGTGCACAAGGGAGGGGATGAGGAGAACACACACACACACAGTAATGCTGTGCTGGGATTAATATTTCATCAGGAAGCTTGGTAATGATCTGAAATCCGAGGCTTTGCTTGAACTTTTATACTAATGCAATAATTACTGCTGTGTCTGAGATGGGCCATCTACCAGCAATTACGCAACCTGCACTTTCAGGGAGAGAGGTTAACACCTGAGTTCAGATTCTAATTAGCATGTCAGGTAGACTTTTGTTTAAGGCTCTCCGGCCTGTGGAGGTTTCACAGAATAAGGTTTCAGCTGTCCGGCCTTGAAAATTACAGGCTCACCATTGCCCAGTGCGCTTGAATACTGCAGATTCAACTTTACTTCTTTTGAAGTAAAGTTCTTTCACTTTTTTGATGGATTCTTGTTTGCCTTCGGCATTCACATGCAGGAGTTTAATTTGATTTGGAATGTTAGATATGAATGAAAAATTTTCCACAGTACCTATGCTCTTATTTTGAAGGACTTAATTGATCAATTTGGTATCGTTTCTTCAACCAGCTATGATGGCCTGCTGGAGAGTGGTGGTTTTATTCTGATACTCAATGTCACATGTTGTGGTGCGAACTTATATGATCACCCTTTTTCTTGTGCCATGGTAATAGATGGGGACTAGTGGCAATGTAGGGATTAAAGAAAACAGAGACTTAAAATGATTTCTTTTGATTGTTTGATTATATTGAGAGTTAAATATTTTGTCAAAGAAAATGCTGTGTTGGGGAATATCAGATGAGCTCATCGGTACTGTATGAATTGCAATCACAGAATATACAGAGGCACAAGTGATGTGTAACTCGTGGAAACCCAAACACCAGATGTAGTATGATAATGGAAAATGGCTATTGTGTTACGGAAGCCTCCATGTCTTGCAAAATATGACCTCATTTTTCAGCTTGTTAGAGAGAGTAGCACTTGAACAGTTCTGTGCTGACAAAATCCATGGAATTCTTCAAACAAATATTCTGTTCCTAAAAATACCTCAAAATGACAGAATTGGTCACAAAAGTGATGACATCAGTTAAAATAATTCACATTCAAAAATGCATATTATAATCTTCATTTAAAAGATACTGTATTTTAAAATAGAAAGCATTTAATTTCCTATTGCACTTATTGATAGAGCTGATGTATTTATAAGAAATAGGTCCAATGTAAAGAAACATTCAAGGGGTTGCTTTTTGTTTATATCAAATACATACTACTACTGCTATCAAGAAAAATGGATATAGCGCCAATATATAATATATATGTCAAATATATTTAACATTTGCATTAATTGGCAATGTGTGAAAAATACGAAGACCTAAAATAACATGCAATCAAGAACACAATTAAAAGCGACCGGCCTAAATATCTGGGCAATGGAGATGAAACAGTCAATCAATAATTACCCATTTGATTGCAAAACAAAGTGTGGCACAAAGCCCCCTTTGTGCACTTTGAGTTTACTTTAGAGGGTTAAGAAAGAAATCTTATCATTATTAAAATACTGTTCTTGTTCTCCACTAATCTAAATACTCTTCCACCTCTACAGAAGATATCTTAGAGCAGCTAAACTAGCCAGTCAAATCAAGGCATCCTTCTCTTTATGCTGCACACAGTGGACATTTTAGCTCAGATTCAGTCAAATTTTGCTTCAATTATTCAATGTAAACACATTCTTTTCATTAATGTTTGTGACCTCTGAACTAGCTGTGTGTGAAACAATAAAGTAACACATTGGAATTTGAGTTTGTGTTAATGACAAATGTTGATTCAGTCCAGCCTTTTTGATGAAATCCATTCATTTTTGTAAAAAAAAAAAAAAAAAATCCACTTTAATAAGTTGAGTATATTTTTAAATTTCAGTTTTACGAAGGAATCCAGATATGTCAGTTGTATTAAATATATATATATTACTTTCCTTTTATAAGCAACCAAGGTTGGTTCAGCTATTACTAAGTTAAAAATGGGTAATACACCAGTGCGTATGTTGCAATCCACTACATTTTTAGCTAACATAATCATTGTTATTATTGTCATGAAGAAGATTTGTGGCAGTATGTCTGTTTTGCCCCTAAAGGTTGTGAATTAAATAAAAGAGATAAAAAAGAGATAAAGAGATAAACTATTAAATGATGTAAAATCTTTTCTAAATTGTGTCATGGTGGATGGTGAGAAAAAGTATTTTTCTGACCTATGTTGACAACAAACATGCTTTTACTTGCACTGGTTCATTGACGAACCTTATCTGCATAGCTTTCTTGAATGTACCTGCAGTCCCCACTCACCCCATCCAAAAAATAAACTTCATGTCATTCTTATTCTGCCTTCACATTGCTACTGTCTTGTTGTTTGCTGTACCCATTGATTGTGGCATGATTTATACTTGCTGCTGCTTTTTTTCCCCCTCATCATCACAGATGAAAGCAATGCACTCTAGCTATGCAGCCTGCCAAATAAACTCATAGCTTGCATGTATGTATAGGCCAGCACTAGTCAGCAAGACAAAAAAACGTCCATGGATAATCCTGAAATTCCCCCAAAACCCAGAACCTGGACTAAAAGAGCTAGCCTGGTTCCAGTTCTACAGTGGAAAAGGTATATGTGCAGTCGACACCCCACTGCCGGGACCCAGTACTCCAGGTGCTAAGTCTGCTCTCCAAGTGCGGCTGCTTACCACTGAGTTATTGCTCAGGGCAATGAAGGGCAGCAGGGTTAAACGCTTAAACAGGAGACACCCCTGGCCCAGTGTTTGTGTGTCTTGTCTCCTGAATGCGAGCCTCTAACTGTCCCCCCTGTTTTGGATACAGCTGGGTGGAGGGCAGGCCCCGCTTAGCCTGACAACTGCTTCCAGCTGAATCTCAGCAGAGAGCCGTCACAGGGCATCTCAGTCGGCCCCCTCACACCACCGTCACAGGGCCTGCTTTCTGCTTGACTGGGATGTTGTCACAAGTTGTCGTGCTGCTTGCTACTCGCTGACGGCCACTGATGCTAATGCCTGGAGAAGGCTCACTGGTGCCGGAGATAGTTTTATTACAGCAGGAATCGTGCTCTTTACTCTGTCCGCATGCTCTATCCAGCAGCATGGCCAGAGAGACGCGTGAAGAGGTGCACACCGTCTGCATCTGGGGAAGCTGTGGGAACACAGTGGTCGGTATGATTTAAAAGTTTTAAAGCATCGATTGAATTAATGATAATCGTACAGAAATAACTTTGTGGAGCAAATGTGCTGAATTTGAAAATACCTTGCTTTTCTCTCAGACCTTTTACCCCTTTTAATGATCTACTGCCAAAACAATGAAAACAAATAATTATAAAGTGATGTCTTCAAGTTCTATTTGCAACCCAAATACTCCATAGCACCCAGAAGGATTAAAATTGTTTGTCTCTGTTGTTGGTTGGTTAGTTGAATTCATGGTTTGCAACACCGTAAATAAGGCAGATCCTAGATCATTCCTCTGCTTGGTTGTGTTTCAGAGGTAGTGCCATGAGCCTTTGCAGTCTGAGGCACTGTTGCAGCTTGCTGTTTGCAGAGTTTGCAAAGAGGATTAGCTCACTGACTTCCGTGCACATCCTGCCAAGAGGCAATACCTCTATTCCAGCAAATTAGTTATGAGAAAAACATCCATGTGTGAGCACAGGAGCCCCTGTCTGACAGAACCTGTCAAACAGATAAGATCTCCACCAGAATTAAGACAAGGGGAAAGGCCAATCCTTCACATTCATCTTGCAGCGATTAACATCAGGATAATTATAAGTTGTATAGTTGTGGGAAATTGGCTGTGCCTAAGGGGGGAGCGCTACCAGGAGTCTCATCATTTGGATTTTAATTGCCAGTAGTCCAATTCTCCGTTTTCCCTCTGAAGGCAGAAACTCCTTTGAGTTTTTGTCGTTGAAGTCATGTGATTCATCATAACAGAACTACCCATTTTGACATGTTTCTTTTTTACAGAAAAGTGAAAAATATCAACTGTAAAAATTCTACCTGTGAAGAATTCTATAAGGTACAAATAAAGAGCTTAGGAGGAGCAGTGCTTTTTTAAGAGGAAATGATGGCGCATTAATTACCATGGCTTAACATGCGCACAAGTTTCATGTCTGCTAGTGTTTTTGTGGTCTCTGCTAATCTGATGGAACAAGGCAGTAAGGTCTACATGCTGATTCTTTCAGTGCAATTCCTACCTCACCATCACAGGGGTGAAAGGTCATTCAGAAACCATGGAACTGTCATGCTCCATTACTTCCCTCAATGACAGAGAAGTGCGGGATTTAAAACAATAGGAAGTTAGGAAGTTTTTTAACAACCCCCCTCCCCAAAATCCCCTACCCACCCCCACAGCCCTTGATAGCCGTCCCTCCAGCTGAAACTCATTACTGTCATTAGGCCTTCATGAGAGATGTGCAGAATGGTGCATGAAATTGAACATGAAATCATAACTTTCAAAACTCACAAGCTCCCTGTGACACCATTATTTGCATCTCCTCAAGTGAAGGGCATGATTGTTTTAAATTCAGATACCTGGGGTCATATGCGATGTTAATAACACTGCAAGCACAGATGCTCCCGGGTCTCCTGATCTCAGAGCCCCTCGGGGCAAAACTCTGCAAGCACACAGGGCCCAGGGAATGCTGTGCAGCCAGTGTGAGAGAGAGAGCCACTCTCTGCCGCTGAATGCTGATGGGATTGAGCCTCCGTGATCAATGATTCCCCTGTGCTCTGTATCCCCGTGCCGCTTCTCATGCCACCGCTAGCAGGCCGTGCAGCGGTTCCTTTCAGAGAGAGTGTGGGTTCAGGCCCAGCCTTTCAGATGTATCGGACCAGTGGCAGAGCGCATTAAGAGGCGGTGCATGAGGAAATGTGGAGACACAGGCCGTTTAATTAAAGGTTCATGGAACCTAAGAAGGCTCAGTGCCGGGGACTCTCTTCTGCATTATGAGGAACTAATGAAAGGGCCTGATTTCCTGCTTTAAACAATTCAGTAATCAGCTGCCATCGGTAACCCCTAACAACTCACACAGATGAGGAGATCACTAAGCAAACGGAGCAGTGTTCCAGAAATGCAGAAAACAGCCTGGATTTCACAGCTGAATTACTCTTCCTTTCTCAAGGAATAAAAACGACTGCATGAAGGAGCGTTTGCAAATCTGTTTGGGAATGACCAGCAGTTTTTTCAAACAAAATGGGCAAATGCCAGATTAATTTTCATGTTCATAACATAAGGTGTATCCACGGCCTTTTTCTGTTTTTGACACTGATCATTTAGAGTAATTGTCTCCTTAAAAGGTCCAGTAAAGTTCCGGGGCAAAGTGTCTGTCCAGAGAGCGAGTCTTTATGTTTTGAGCATGGAGCTCTAAGCTGCTTCTTGTTGCAGTGCCTGTCTTTAAATGGTTAATTTTTGTCACTGTGTTCCAGGTAAAGCCTGAAGAATGCTTTGCAAAAGAAACAATGCCTGCGAACCACAGGGCTATCCCTCAGAGTAGGAGGAAGTGAAGACCTGTAGGATGCTACAGGAATGGTGACTTGATTCTTTTGACAGACATCATGCATGCGTGCGCACACACACACACACACACACACACACACACACACACACACACACACACACACACGCACATATGCACACACACACATACAGACACACAGTCACACACAAGCACACACACACACACACACACACACACACACACACATGATTTCTGTGTGATATATTTTCTTGTGATATTGGTGACCACTCTTTTGTCATAATGCTGCTGCTCTCAGTCATAGTGCCAGCTGAGGAGCCGTATGCAGCAGCATACAGCATAGTACTTGGTGTGAGCAGTGGGAGAGATGTGAACATGCACAAAAGCTATGGGTGTCGAAACCCAGCTGAAATCTTGCACCCCTTACAGTATGGCACTTTGCCTCAGCCGCTCCAGTGAAAATCCAGCAGCATAAATGGGTTTTGGGTGTATAAGATATCAGTCACCCTGGGTGTTTGCCAAGAAAATAATGGATGAAACTCTTTGTTATCACAACCTGAACAATAACAGTAATAGGAAAATCATTCAGCCAATGTTTTTTCATGCTTTTGTAGGGGGACTGCCGGATGTGCATGCCGTAAACTGAAGGGGAGAAAACATGCACAAAAGGTAATATTTCTAGCCTTGGGCAGTCCCTATAAGTGTTTTTGAACAACATCTAGCATCTCGTCAATAAGATTGTTTCATGAGCCAGCATCAAGCGTGGTGGTATTCAGATAAAGCGATTATGCATCTGAAAACATACTGGGCTGATAGTCAGCCCCACTGATAAAATGGGAGCCAATTGTGGGTGTTCCAGCCGGGGATCTCTTGTTTGGTCCCGGTCTGTTGCTAAAGCTACAGCAGGCAACTGGCTCAACCAGTCCCACAGCTCTGTGCTGTCTAGACCCTGTGTGCCATTAGACTCTGCCATATAGGGTGCTCATGGGGTGAGGGAAAACATCCAGCCCATCTCCAACAAACAGGCAGGAGTAAAGGCAATAGGGGTATAATTCCCCAGACTGGTTGTTACACCTGGCTTCTGATCAGATTCACACCCGCACTTATTCCATGTCCATGAAGTGTGCTCACGTCTACCTCGCCACAAGAGATTAGCTGGTGCACACTTCCTGGCAGGTTTCGTTACATAACTCAAATCATTGTGAAATGTGTTTTTTGTCATTGATTTCAATATACTCTACCATGTTGTTCATGTGTAGGTGGTGTGACTTTATAACCAATGCGTAATAATTACTGGGCAATGAGCAGGTTTTTCCCCAGACTAGCAAGAAAGTCTGTGCCATAGCTGCACTGTGCTTTTCTTACGTGCAAATCAGCTACATCCAGACCCTGAATGGAAAGGAGTTTGGGAGGGTGTCTGCTTACATGCTAGGTGAAGGTGGAGATGGAGCTTCCTAACAGAGTTTGTTTGCCCTCCAGGTCACACTCTTGCAGGGCTGTGGAGCATTAGTCCCTGAAGCCCCCATCATTCCCATCGCTAATGGCCAGTCAAGTGAAAGGGGCAGAAAGAGGCCAGAGTATGTGGAAGTGTGAGAGCAATGGGGAGGATTTCCCAGTGTCTCTCTCAGAAAAGACTTGTGGAGCCCTCAAAGCTCCAAGGTCAAGTCCAAGACTGTCCAAGGCCTGGGTGATATCACTGGTTCCCTGAGGCTTGAATGACAACGACAGAACCTACCCCTAGGACATGCGTTTGGTTGTACACACAAAGTACACAACACGTAAATATCCCTCACAAGACAGCTTTATTACTCCTTGGTAGGTCCATCCCTTTCTCTGGGTTTCTCCTGCAGTGTTTTTTACACTGCGAAGATTCACAGCTTAAGTCACCTATGTGTAATGAATACATCAATGGTTTATTTTTATTCTCTGTTCCATTTTCATATTTTACATTTCCAAATATTAACATTTTTAAAAGTAAATCTCTCTCACAACATGACAAGAAGCAACAAGCAAATGGAAAATTTTGTCACAGCACTTAAAAACAGTAACCCATGCCGTAAAGTCATTCTGGGTGTGTATTTAGACTTGATCATACCTCAGTGATTTATCCATTAGTTGGAATTCATTGTTTACCTTTTGGATTCTTATCAGAGCTTAGCCTCTGTTTGCCTGTGATTTTTCACTTGATTGCGCAAAGCTATACTATTTTCTGTGCTTTCAAGCTGTTTGTCTGCCTACAGTGCTGACCCTCCACAAGCGTGCAGCAATTTTTTAACACATTTAAGAAGTACATTAAAAGGTTCATTTGCAGAATATCATATATTTGAGGGATATTTACGCATACATTTTTTCATCTTCCACTTAGTCAAAGTTTTTCAGTGAAAAGTTACAAAAGAGTCACTTTGAGGATAAGGACTTTTATTTATACTCTGTCTTAAATTTCTACACTTTTCATCTTATAGACAGTGTCTTAAATTAGAAATGTGCTTCTGCCATCTTGTGTAATTATATAGTATATAATTCCAGATATTCAGATTATAGATGTTATTATTTGGAGGTGATATCAGTTGATAAATGAAAAACTCTATAAATATAAAGTATGTGAATCATTAAGTGCATGTAAATATTCCTCTAAAATCCTTTTAATATAATCCTAACCATGTCAAATGAAAAGATTCATTATAAGATGAGAAGCTTTAACATACTCTTCAGGATTTTTACTTCATCTGCAATTTGTGTGTGTGTGTGTGTGTGTGTGTGTATATAAATATATATATATATATATATATATATATATATATATAAACGCATGTGTGTGTTATTTATGCTAATTTGCATGTCATTTTGTATTTCAGTAAAACCAACATCATTAGGAAAGCAGTAATCCTGAAAAAAAAACAGATAACGCCTCCATTAATGAGTCTAAATGTGTGAAACGTGGTGGTAGATCTGTTTGAAAAGGGATGAGCCAGATTTAAAGCATTTTTTAACTTCTCAGCAAATGAGCTGGCCCGATAATGCAGCGAGAATGATATAATTACTTTGGGTTTGCTTAGAGGCGGAATGGAGTTGACACAGCAGAGTGAGATGGAAAGGCAGGGCTGCATTTCAGCCTGAGCTGCGAGTGTGCTGAGGTCTGGGCCCAGCACTTGTTTGAGGAGAGATTATCTTGACAAATTGGATAAACATCTTCTGCATGGCAGGACGCTGACAGAGAGTCCTCTCTGCATGCACACCTGGTGAGAGTTTGCTTAGTGTGTGACCAAGGTTCGCAACTCACCCTGGTTTCTCCTGCTGTGTTTTGTTTATCTGAGGCAGGTAACGACAGGCACAGGATTCGGGCCTTCCAAGTAGTTTATGCAGGTTTTCAGGTGTCTTCAGGTTCCCTCCGCATTTGAAATGCTTGCTGGCTAGGTGAGGGGACAAAAGGTAGAGGCAGAGGCTTTAGCAAATGGCTGCAGCCCCAGTTCTCGGCAAGTGGGGATTGGCTGAGAGCGTACAAACACAAGGTGTGGCAGCGGCCTCTGCTCCCCGCAGGCTGTCCGCTCTTGCTGGCGGCCTTCCATGGCTGTCACTCAACAAAGGTGAACTGCGCAAGCAGGAAACATTATCGCAGGATTGAATGTGTTGAAAATCAGCAGCCCAGTGAGATTGGACTCCGTTCCAGAAAAGGACGCCTTTTTTCAGCGGTGACCCACAGTTACTTGCAAAAAATAAGACAAAAATGGGAAGAACAGATGCTGAAAAGCTTTTTTTTTTTTTTTACCGCAGACACATTAGGGCGCTTTCTTGAAATAACCAGCCAGTCTGTCAGAAGTTGCCTTAAGCACCATTTTGTTAGCCATGACATTTTAACTTTTGAGGAACATCGATAAAATGAAAAAGGTTATCATATACTTCTCTACATACATTTGATGATGTTTCATTAATTCATTTATTTAAAATATGTGAGAAATGATTTGATGTAGTTATTAGCTCATAGCTCCTAAAAAGCTTAGAGTGAGAATGTTTTGGTACCTTAAAAGCTGCAGTAATGAGATGGGGGTACATGCCCTTTTTGGATTCTATCCTGTAGGAAGTTTCCAAGGATGATTGCTTTTGCCAGGGGAAAGGCCATACACCTGAATCACCTCTCAGGCTGCAGTGAAGGAACACCATTACCCACTGAGTCTCCCTTTGACAAAACTCCCTTTAACAAAACCCAAGCGTGGATACTTTCTCCATTCCTTTCATGAACAGATCTCTCGCCCTGCAGAGTCTCTGAAGTTGTGCAGTGAGAGATGTTGTGGGCAAGGCTAATTTATACAACGTACTTTTCAAGGGGATTGGCTCTATTTTGACAGGTTCAGCTCTATAATTTTACACAGGAAAGGATTTAATGATTTCCTATCTCACCATTATATTTTGGGCATCTCTGCAGGGGGTAACAAGATCATATTTAGGAGATTTAGTAGCAAGTTTTCTTAATTAACTGTGTAACCTACTTTACAATGTGCATATACACATCTCTGACACCACTCTTTTTAGTCAAAACCCTCCCATTTCTCCATGGCATGAAGGTTCACCAGCAAATAAAACTGTCACTGTTTTCACAAAACAAAATTCATTCTGCTCACTTTTATGACTAGTGCAGCAAAGTCTTTTAATGTCATTTGTTAAAGGCAAGTGTAAGAGTTTGACTGTTCACTTGCTAACATAGTTATAATCACTGTATTATTCCTCATTACTTCAGCTCAGTGAGGTTTCGGAAGCATAGCTGTCCGAAGCAGGCCGTGTATGCATTGGAAGACCTGTGTTTTCCCAGCTTGTGGACACCATTCCCTTTGGCAATCAATCCCATGCACCGTGGATACCAGCACCACCGCCCCCCGTACCGCTCCCCCAGCCACTGGCACAATGAAGGCAGTCTGTGCTTTACTAAAAATAATCTACAAGCAAATAGCTCTCTTTCTGCTTGTGAGCATGTGTGAAAGGGCCTACTAATCAAGTCACAAAGGGATTGGAAAACAAGTGCAGAGGAAATACAAGGCAGACAGCATAAAAGAGCTTTGTGTGGCGTTCTGTTTCCCTTCTACCCTCGGAGTATATCATAGCTGACATTTCCACTCTCATTAGTGAGATTCCATGAATGGGACCTCAAGGACACGGCCTGTGAATGGAAGAGAAAGGCAAACGCTGTCCTGCGTGCTTCGTCTCATACCAGCACAGGCACGGTCTCTCCTGACGAGCCTACGCTCCGTGGGATCGGTGTAGGCCCCGTTCAGGAATGACACGTCCTCGGCTTCATTTCTGTTCCTAGTTCCACGCGCAGCCCTGTGAAAGGGTTAACGTCTAAAGTGGCGTCTTTCGTTTCCCTCTGGCATTTGAAGGCTAATTTCCAGATTAGGAACAGGAAATGTATTTAATCCCTCTCGGCTTCATTGAATTCAAGAGGCCCTTGTTGTTCATGGTTTGTCCTGCTAAATACAAGGTTCCCAAATTTTTATTTCACTTCCGTACTCAACAAGTCATAAGCAAGGAATAACAACTGAACATCATTAGGTCTCCTTTAATAATGGCAGACATATTTTATGAGTAACCTTAACATTTTGGCCTTAGTCGGTCTGGGTATTTCATCTGCAGAAGTAAACCTAATTCCTCATTAACACAGAAGGCCATAAACATTGTGACCCAGTAAAAGCTTTCAAAAAGATGAGAACTGTGGTAAATACGGGAAGTAGCATTTCAGTCATTTTTATTATTATTCTATTATTACTCTAAGAGCTTGATCACAAGTGCCACATATTGCTGGGAATTAGGCAAGTCGAGGGCCGAGGTGTTCCTGTGGCCTTTTGCCATATGCCATTTCATTTCCCCCTGTTTGTTCATTACAACCTTGGCTCAGCCAGACAATCCCCAAGTATCCAGAGTGCAGGGCCTGGCTGGCTCACGTCCTCTTACTCATCATTTTCAACAGCCCAGTCCTTCCAACTGGGAAATCAGCTCTGATTGTGCAGTGGGAATTCAAGGAGAGGTCGTCTCTGGTGCCAGGAGCAGTGACCGGTGTCAAAGGCTCTGTACTGGGAAAAAACTTAATTGTGCAAAACACTCTGCATTTTCCTATGAAGTGCATACATATGCCACTGTACAGTCTACCTCTGGACTACACATGCTGATTTACAACAATGAAATTTTCCTGTGAGATGATATCCTTGTGAGCAGTTTCAACATGCATAAAGTTGTCTTAACTACCGTTTTCAACATTAATGCCCAAATACATGTCGTCACTACATTCTCACTTTAACATACCAGGGAGCATATGTGTAAAACTGGCGCATGACAAGCCACCTAAATCATTAATGCCATCTCCTTATTAAGGAGGGATTTATAAAAAGATAACCCCTGCCCTGCTTCAGACAGAAGTCAGAGTGACATGATGGGACCAACACTGATCTCAGAAATTCATCCAAGCTGATAATCCCAGAGTGAAGGTGTTTGAAGGAAATTCAAATTCTCATATGAGGCTGATGTTTTGTGAAAAGTGGTTCTCCATGCTCTATCCTTCACCACAGAGGCAATGCTCACTCTCATCTGGAGAATGCACAGCAATATGATTATTGTTTACAATGTTTTGCTCACACTCACTGGTCTGGGAGTGTTGTGAGCCTGTTGCTCATTTAAATTGAATGATTACACTTATGTTCTATTGTGATTGAAACTGCTCTTGATAAGAGTGTCTGCTAAGTGCATGTAATGTAATGTAATATACTTTATTTATAATTATCTTCATGTTTTGTTCTAAAGGAAAAGCAGACAGTAACTCATATGAAAATTAAATCAGTTGTCAGCTAATTGGTTTTCCTGTCATTGCTCAGCACTCTCCATCTGTTTAAGACAAGCCATGGGGAGGTGTTAGATTTTAACTGCAATGCCATGGTGGTGCTGGGTGATGCGTCACTTTAATGGTATGTAAATATTAGAGATTTTGTCTTTGTACTGGCAAATGCCAAAGTGGCGAGAAACCCTCCCAATATATGCTCACACAATGCTAGTCTACAGTTTACTTTTTCGCCACACCATGACCTATGTACAGTAACTGGCATTGCATGCATTATGCTTCCAGAGACCTTTTTGCTGTTTTTCCCCTCTGGAAAGGGAAGCTCATATACTGTCATCTGTTGGTGCAAATAATCACAGAAATCAGAGATTACCGCCCATCGATTAAAGAATATTTTCTATCATTGTGCTTTGGTTGTCTAATTAGTTTTGTTTCTGTGAGCATTTGGAGTGCAGTGCTACGATAGAGATTTCTGAGTGCCTTATTAATTCTCACATGTTACTGGGTGGATTCTTTCTCCCATTTCACTGCAGTTCAGATTACTCTTTGGAGAAAGGAACAAGGGAGCTCCTATTCACTCTGTTTGTATGCCACACCAGAAGGCAAGTAGTGCCGTGCATTCAAGATATGATCTGTGGACTACAAAGATCTCTGTGACATGCTGTGGAGCTCCTCAGAGCAACGATTTCAGCCAAGTCCTCAGCTGGAGGGGTCAACTCAAATACTGATATGGAGGAATGAATGGCCTTGGACCCCTGTGATCACATTGGTTGGGAAAAGGGGCGTGAATCAAAATTTCAAACCAGTTCCGCACTCTATTTTATTAAGTACAACAGTAGCGATATACACAAAGAAAGGTCAAATGTTAATACTTAACCAGTCTAGTGTTGGATAACTAAAATGAATTAATTTTCTTTTTAATATATTAGCTTGACAATGGCAAAAAGATCACCAGTCATCAACAACAGCTCTTTTTGGGTATGTAGAGATGAAAACAGAGACATAGAGACATCAACATAGCTCTCTTTTGACACATGCAGCTGACAAAGTTGCACAGTGGTTTGAGCTGTCAATAGTCCCGGACAATCCCCCAGTCAGGTCAGAACACAGCTGGCCAGTGTGGCTCCCAGCGAAGACCCAGCTCTGTTCTTCCCTGTCAGCCCCATTGCTCTCACAAGAATGTGCTCAGTCATCTCAGCATTCAAAGGATATTTCTACGCCTGCATTACTGTCAAAGGGTCATAGCTGCCATCATGTCAAACCCTGCATTTATGCAACATGTAGTTTTTGGTGATGGTGTAATAAGGCTGTTGTATCTGTTGATAAGTGTCCTATAAAAATAAATTCATACATTATGTGGAAAAAATTGTTTGAATGTGTGAATGTGTTCTTGTGGGGAAGTTGCTGAGAACCTCAACTTTTTCATTGAAAAGCATTTTTTGTCTCCATGTTTTGCTTTTGCCTGTTCAGGTTTTTAATGTTTATTTCCTGGCTTTTGAATTTTATGATTAATTTGGTCTCCTCTGTGGTTTTTGCACATGCATCACATTTGCCATCCTTTATAGTAGTTAGAGATGTACTTAGGCTAGCAGTTTTTTTTCCATTTTTTATTATACACTCTATATATGCACATACTGAAGGGCCAAGAAACCCAGCCAAGCCCTGTGGGCTACAAATGAGGTAACTGTTGTAGACTCCTGTTGACTCTTTAGAAATTGAAAATGCCTGAATGTATCCCTAAAGGTTTGTTGCTGGTTGTGACATTGGATGGACAGAGAGGGGTTCTGAATTGATCCCCTCACGGTGGGAGTGCAGAACAGCTTGTGCTCTGAGAGGCCAGAAGGCCCAGGGACCCAGTTCATGAGTGATGTACCTATCTGTTCCCTCCTCATTTGTATAATGCTGGGTCATGGATGAAATTGAGTCTTGTGCAGTGGGATTGAAGTTTTAATTCTGGCTCTGTGCTCTAGGGCAGCTGCTCTGCCTTCCCCGCCCCCTTGACAACCAATCAGTTAAGAAAAACGTAACGTAGTTTGAGCATACAGCCTGGCGCCTCTGTCTAGACTGGACCTGCAGAGAGCTGTGAAACATGGAAAACAAGGGAGGTTTCACAGCAGTTTCATTCTCGGGATGCAGAGCAGAGGCTGTCTATTTCATTGTTATATCCTGCCATTCATTCATATTCACTGAGATCTGCATTTTTACAAATGCATTTTTAAACATATTTGTTTACTTTAGGAAACCAGATCTTTATATATGTGCCAAATATGTGCCATAGGCAAGGATCTTTTTCAGTTTTACATAATGAGAACATTGTTCTGATACACCCAGGAAGGAGACACAAGCTAGCAAAACTAGAATTTAGCATTCATGTCAACGTCATGTCTTGAGGGGTAATGTTATAGGCTGGGACTACACTGTGTAATGCTAATATTTTAACAGGCATTCATCACAGGAGGGTGGTGGTTTTTCAATTAGCATTATCTGTGGCCTGCAGCTACTGCATCAGATGTTTTTACAGCACGCCACTGTTACATCACACATCTGTCAGGCGGAAAATGTACAGCTTCCAACTGTTTTAGAATGTTTTGGAGGCAGTCTGGCCTCGGGTGACTAACACCAAAGAAAGTCAGCAACTTTGAGCCACCGTGGAGAAAACAACATACGGACAATAGAAAGCAGTCCTCATGTATGGCCCGGGGTGAGTGTGTCTGAGCCAGCACATTGAAACATCACCTCCTGCTCCATTACTTACATTATTTCAGGTGGATGAGGTGAGACATTAGTTCCAAGTCATCCAGCAGAATTAAGCATGAATTGCCTTGATTCATGTAAGTTGTACACAGTCTCTGTAAGCATCTATGTAAGCTCACAAAACAGCAACAAAATAGATAGATTAATGATGGAGGTAACAAAGGTCAGATAAGATCAAGGATGCCTCTGCAGTTACCAAACTTCCAATGTAATGCTTTTCTTTGTTGCAGAAGTGCTGCCCTGGTCAGGACAGGAGGATGCTGCTCGGCTTGTAACTGTGTTTGACCTCTCCCTGGGCCGTGGCTAATGCGAGTGTGCTCTCCTGAATGGTCTGGGGTCAGTACCCAGTGACACATGACCTGCCACGGTTAATTCCTGCCGAACAATGGGTCCAGCCCTGCAGAGATCTCATCCTATTACACCTCCATGCCAAATTAATTGTTTGTTTTCATGGCCAGCACTCGCCTGACCTTTCGGTCAACTTGCTTAATAACACTCAGTGTTAACCTGGAAATGTAGAGTTTAATCTGCGCTGAAAACGAATGGACTCTCAATTATTTCCATCAAGGTATGTTGCCTGCCAGGGTGTTAATGTGCCTGTGAACTTTGATTGGTTCTGATAGGAATGGCTTTCTGCTGTGTGTGTATTCTGCACTAAATCCTTACAGTTGTGAATACTTTGGTTTGCACCTATGGCTTTAGTCACTTGGTGACCATATTGGATGGTAAACAATGCCCTGTTTCACTGACATTCCCTGGCATGTTTACTGAATGAGTTATATAGGGGATTACAAAGGGGTTTCGAAAGTTATAGAATAACGTGGTATATGTGTGAATGGAGTAATTATTATTTCAAACTAATTACATTTTGTTTAGAATTGCTCCAATTCATTGTGTGTTTCATATCAAAATACATGAAAGAGGTTCATTAGGCAATAAGGGACCTTAATTGCCTTTATTTACCTAACATGTTTGCTAGCTGACAATGACGTGTGGGTCAAATCTGAATTTCTCATGGATTAGCCCAACCACAGCCAATATAAATAAGAAACAGTTTCCATCACCATGTAAACATAGCTTGTCATGAACACTGTTCTTGTACTTGAAATACTGGAAAAATTGAAGTTAACTAGCCTATCTATCTGTACCAATATAACAGCTGGCCCATGAACTTAACCCAGCTAAATAGAAAATTTATGATAGATTTTAAAATATTATGACAGCATGGCCACCTACTTGAGATAGAGCTCAATAAAAATGACAGCATGGCCACCTACTTGAGATAGAGCTCAATAAAAACCCATGTAGCCGTACAACTTGGAATGAGAAGGAACAAGTTAGATAGCTCCCTCTCTAACACTATACTAACTCTATATTTTTCAATGAAGTGTGCAAGCCAGTGAGTGTGTAATGAATAAATTAAAATTGGAATGAAACAATCAATACATATTTCATATTTCATTTCATTAGCTATCTGGACCTGAATAGTCTATTTTTTGTCACTGAGAGAAATTCATCATCCCATGAACCATTCCTCTGCCTGTTCTGAAAGCTTGAGAAGACAGCATCTATATAAAGACGTAGAAGCCTTGTTTTCAGTCCAATATGGCTACCAGGCCATAGTTTTACTAAACAAACTACATTCATCCATGAAAGATTTAAATGAGTCGCTGATCAGGACACCTGCAGTATTTGTGTATGAGAAAGTAGGCCTGGGAGGTTCAAGAGAAGAGACTAATGTGACTGAGACAGTTTCATCACCCGAGGCTGCTGTAGTGATACAACATGAATGGTATAAAGTAACATACACCACCTGAGTGTAGAGTTGCTCTGGAATGTTCTGTGCAAAGATAAATCATGGCTATCATTAGAATAATCACCTACACAATGTATAATCAGGTCACGTTATCAGCGGGTTCACTGCTGCTCCCTAGCTCCACCCCAACCCCGCCTCCCCTACACACAGACACTGTCCACCCACGTGTTCCAAACTAACTGAATGTGGACCACCCCCCGTAACAGAATGTCCCCTCTACTCCCTGCAGCTGACAGCTGGACTAGACTGGACTTGACTGGACTGAACTGGAAAGGCCACTAACCAACTTTCATGGATGTGGGAATGGTCTTTCCTCTCCTCTTAACTGTGCTTTAGTGTTACTGCTTGTCTCAACACTTAGAGCTGTATGGAAGATTAATCGATCTTTAACACAATCTCATTCATCCAGAAAATTAACCAAAAACAGTAAATATAAATTTTACAATGAACATTTCCATATAGACTTCCTGGTGTCTGTTCACCAAAACCCCACTGCAGCTATGAATAGATTCTGATAAAGGTATGAGCCAAGAGGAATAAAATAATAACCAAAGTAGAAGTATTTTGTTGAGAAACCACTGACAAGAATATAAAGGTAGAATATTTTGGTCTCATTTATTTAGCAACAATTCAATTTGATAATGTATCATGCACAGAATTCATGCCTGATACAATCCAAAGTTTATAATGAAGAATGTCAAGAGTAAAGAAGCTATATAAATAATACATTACTTTAAACAATGCATTAATATGCTGTTCCAAAGCCGTCTTGGACTCTTTCCACTTGTACTTCGATTTATGTCGTTGTCACAGTTAGCGTCAGTTTCCTTTGTACTGTGGCTGACTCTTATGAGGCCTCAGACCTGCTCTCTCAGTAGTCACTCACTCAGGGTGCTGGTGCTGTTGGTCTGTAAAACAGAAAAAAAAAACATTCATTGAGGATTCTGTTTTTCATATCAGTTCTTCCAGCCTTCCTTCAGTTTATTTTTCAAGACACAGTCACCTCTGATTTATCACCACAAAGCAATGCCTCAACACTTTATTGGCCTTAATAATGAGTGTTTTTAATACAGTACTATTATTTTTGCAACTATTCCAACATCTTATGATATTCCCTATATCCTTCATTACCATAATTGTCATTGATATGATATGAAGAATTCATATTTGAATTCATATATTTCCTTTTAAAAGCAAGTGTTGTTCTACACCCATGGAAATTGTTGGGTTGAATATATGAGGTATGTTTAAACCTGCCATGTATGGATCATTTCCTTGATGTGCATTTTCAAATAACTTTTTTTTTAAAAAATAATTTAGGTATACATGTTGGATTAGAATTGTATGGTTAACTGCTGATATGTTTCAGAGAACAGCCTTAGGTGCTCTTTAAACAAACTCTCAATGACCTGAACAAGTAATTAAAGTTGTCTACTCCAAGACAATGTAGAAATGTTTTCATCACTTAATGGGTCAGATCACTGAGGCTGAATATGGTGGGTAGAAAAAAAAAACAGGCAAATCCTCCAGGAATAGCAAAGTACGCAAGAATTAATCACATGTCTATAAGCCCCACACCAAGAAAATTCATATTTGCTTCTGCCAGGCGTTTTGGCAGGCCTTATGCTTCTCGTCTGCAAAAGGACAACAACAGACGTGCAGTGAGCGTGCTGTTGACATGGCGTTGTTAGAGAGCGGCAGTTTTGGCTGGCTGGCAGACGGTGCGTTGCAGCACAATGTGCCATTGCCGCGGAGGGTCCATCTCGTGTGGCCAGGGGAGAGGGAGGCGTACCAGTCTGAGCAGTACACAAAGTCCAGGCCCACAGGTGTGTGTGTGTCTGTGTGTGTCTATGTGTCTGTGTCTGTGTGTTTGTGTCTGTGTGTAATCACCATTTCCCAAGACAAACACTCTGATTGGGAATTTAAGCAGCTTTCTCCACGATGAGAGGCGCTATCTTAGCCTGCCAGAAGAGTTATCTTAATGTTTAAAGGAAGTCACACTGGGGACTGCAAACACCAGCGCAAGCCATATCATTACTGCAAAGACAGAGAGTTACTGATTTACAGGCCCACATCTATTCACACTGAGGGACCACCACTCAGGCCTCCTCCAGCACACAGTATAATAAGTGGGGACGAGTTTGTTTTAGGGACCATTGGATAAGCAATTGAATTCACACATGAAATTCTTTGTAACATTTAAAGAGAGTTCATGGGGACTATTTCTTATGAAAAATGCAAAGGTATATATTTTATATTAATATTTATTAGCATGTCTACACAATCAATGTCATTTCAAATAATTGAAAAAACTTCAGAATTTATCAAGCTAACAACATTGTTTAACACCTGGTAAATTTGGTCCAGCTTAAGGAGACTCTCTGGAGTCTGTTTAGAAAATTAAGGATTCACAATTTTTTCATAATTGTCCATTTTATCATTTTATTACAGTGAGCTTACTCTGATGGGTTCCCATTATAATTTATGAAATACAATTAAGCGTGACTTATTTCAGGCCCCTTTACGGTTAACTGCAAGTGTCTGCTCAAGTATATTTAAATAGTATTAAATAATTGGAAAAACACAAGAAGGGAAACCAGAACATGTAACTAAAGGGCAAGAGTGTCCATGGATTTATTTTTCCCACAATAAATATTCTAGAGGTTTCTATCATGCAGGAGCTTAAAGAAGAGGGGAAATGGTGTCTAACTGATACAGAAACTAATTTAGGATGGCTTGTCCAACGAGATATGCTTTCCACTGAGACTGAATGTTTGGGCAAGCCAGTACCTTCTGTAGAAAAAAAGGACTAATGAAGTTGATCTCTTAGCCATTTGAACTAATTGCAGAGTGGAGATTACAGCTTATTCAGCCAGTGAAAAGGATTGTTAATTTAAATGGCAGTATATGACGCTTATATCCTACATAAGTAAGGATGGTAATCAGTGATGAGTCTGTGGGCTGTGGACTGGGCTCCAAATGACACAAACTGGCTGTAAGACCCAGCTCCTCCATACTATAATGTCTCACACTTCTCACCATAAAGCTCCCAGCTTGCATTTGGACCTAAACAAGTAAACATGTTTGATTAAAATGAGTAAAATCCTGTTTTTTTCAGATGTAGTAATACAGTGAATATTGTTTTCGGTATGAGATGGTAAGTTGCCCAGATATTCATGAAGTGCGTGTGAGAGTGGTTGAACGAGGACTACTTCTGTGTGGGGAGATAGAAGGGTACACAGTTTAAAACTACAGTCCCCCTCACATACCCCGCTGTCTCTCTCTTTTTTCTCCCTGCTAAAATTATGGAGACAGCGCCTTGGGGCTCTCCAGTTACTATTGTGAGTCCTGCTCCGGGTTCTGTTTGGGGGTCATTGTTCTCGGCTAATCATCCGTGTCAAATGGAGCCCTCCAGCTCATTACATATTCTCACTTTGAGGTGACCATGGGAAGTTCCCACTGCCCAGCCCTCGATGATAATTACCTGCTCAGACACCTTGTAAATACCTCCATCCCGCTCCTCCAGTTAGAGAGAGGCTCCTTGACCGCAGACAACTCTGCCCGTTTGTCTCTCAGCCCACAAGTCACATCACTGGCCAGGTTACATGTCTCCTTGGGTTTCACTACAGGGCCTCTTCCATTTGTTCCCTCACACCAAGATGTCATGTTTACTAACACCTGGCCTGCACTCAATTTCTGCCTGCAAGGCAGCTTGTATGGCAACAAACTTCTATACTCTGGTTCATCATGTGTGCTTGAAACACATTTTAATGAATCTTACCCTGTGTGTAAGACAACATGCTAAAACTAGAGTGCAGGGTATAAACTTTTTTCCAGTTCTTGCTAAATAAACTGGAGCAACTTCAATGACAGCTGGTGGATAACACAGAGAGCCTCCACCCTTGACTCCACTACACATACAATAATGCCATGGGATTCTGGGAAGATAAACCAGTTGTGTTAGTTTGAAGTGGATGGGAGGGTTCTGGAGAGCACAATGTTTGGTTTGCCATGTTGGAAGGGCATGGGTTTGGCCGTTGTATGGGTTAACGTGACAATAATTAGAGTTGACTCACCCATCCCAAGATATAATCCCCTGGATATACTGCACTTGTACAGGTGTCCAGAAAATCCAATTATCATAACCGTGGTTGAAGAAAACTAAGGAAAAAGAGAGGGGGGAAGCATTATTACAAATGTCATTGCAGCGTACATCATCTCTTTTTCTCAGCCTTAAAGCTAAATCCATCCCCATGGCTTTTATATCCATAGTCTCACATTCATAACACATTTCTGTAGAACTAGCACGGTTTGGGAAGTTGAAGTCGGCAAAATTTGTCTTATGCTGTTCCTTGTTCATTCTCATGCTTCTTATTTTATTTTTAGTTTTTTTATTTTCCTTTTTAATAGACTGAAGGTTATGAGTGAACCTGTTCAGCTCTGAGCAAAGCACCTACTCATAAAGACTACCTCCATTAATAAAAGAAAATCTCTGTTCACAACAGAGAACTGTTGATCTCTGATGTGTCAATTGACTTAAACCACTGCGTGAGGATCCCTGATGGTAAACAGGCTGCTTAGCTTAGAAGGCCCTCATTCCCTTCCAAATTTAATCAGCTCATCCCACCATTTAGCATCCACCAAAATATTGTTTATCTAAAATAAATAAGGCTTAGCCCATGCATTATTGAACAGATTAATGCTTTTCATGGAGAGAGAAAGAGGTGCTTAAGTGAGAAGGAGCGGTGCTGAGAAGCTTTAGAAGAACTAAGTAGAAGATGAAATATGTCCACATGAGCCTCAGGAGGATAAGTGACCAGTGCAGTGGGACAGAAAGATCTACAAAAGCTTCAAAATATCTGTGTGAAGAGGAAACAATCTTCCTACAGGCCTTGGTATATAAAACAATAGCATTGGGGTGATTTGCAAGCCTGTAATGGGCTTTTTTTTCCTCTGCTGCTGTTGGAGGGGTGGGGGGGGGGGCAGGGGGGGGCGCTCCGCGTTTCCTTCCCTGCAGGGTCCCAGTATTTCTCCTCCTGGTGACAAAAGGCCGGCAGCCCAGGCCACTCCTCCGCCCTCTCTGCCCCTGGGAACCACATGCTGGGGACTGCGGGAGGAAGCCAGTGATGGGGCTCCCCATGTCAGACTCATGCGCGCGCAAATCTCGTCAGCGCGGCCGGGTGCGCTGCTGGAGCAAAACCCTCAGCAGATGGAGTCCATCCTGATTTGCTTTGTGGTCTGTATTGTGAAAGTCCTTCAAAGACGTTTGTTAAATCTCGCTACTGTTCCTCATCTGCCTCTGCCTTCTGAAATTTGGATCAGGAAATACGAGGCAGTGAGAGCGGCTGATCGATACACTGATTTTGTATGTTAAGCTTCTTCTGAAAGCACTCTAAAGTGGCTCTTTTTACAATACACTGCTGTCAAGTTCCACATTTTATACAGTGAACCTGTACTGTCCAGCAATAAAGTAACTTGGAGGGTGGTGCTGCTTATCAGATGTTATTTAAAGGATCAATGCATAAATTTATTGTTGACTTAAGTTTGCTGTATTTATATACTAAGCTTCAGCTAAAAGTCAATATACTTTGTAACATTTAAAAGCTGTAGGATGTGTGAGTCCCCAGCCATTTTTCTGCAAAGAATCCTGACAGCTGTGGACACAAAGCACACATTAGTCTTTATGTCACACTATGAGTTGCATTTCAAACAGAAGCTAATATCCATGTAGGAGTTCATTCTGCTTGAATTTCCAAACGAATGTAAATACCAAACTCTTTGTTTTCCAGACTGTATTTAAATGTTGACCTGCTTTAACTTCTGTTAACAGAACTGAACATTGAATCAGATTCATATTAAATAAGCATGTTTTTCTAACTAAAAATATTTTATGTTCAATAGTTGTCAAATGTAATTGTAGATAACAGGCAGCAGAAGTGGGCTATTAAAATAAGTAAACTTGTATATCAAGCCTCCCTACTCTGCTTTGTCCATTCAGATGCTCTCATTAATTCTAGATTGGGTCTAAATTGAGCCTTACTCTTTGTAACCAAGGTTTTAAAATTAGATTAATTTATATTCAAATTGTGAGTCGTCCTTAAATCACCATGGTAATGAAAGATTCATTATTTCCATTTAAGATACTGTGATATTCTAAAGTACCATTCATCATCTCTATTCTATACCAAAGGCCAGCTTAATTCTCCAAAATATGGGAACGAGCTTCAGTATAGTGACTTTCAAAAATGCCAAATTGGCCATATGCTTTGAAGACCAAAGATTTCACTTTAAGAATGTTGTTGGGCGTCTTGCCGATACTCTACTGGACAGAAATGGAATGAAACAACTGCCTGCACTAAACAAAACAACCAAGGCCAAAAAGGAAATGCATTGCATTCCACAGGGAATGACTGGCTCTCTCTCAGTAATTCACAGCACAATGGCACCTGACAGCTAAGGCATAAGACATTCAGGAGAGTCTCAGGAATTTATAGTGTTCTGTCTTTAGGATGGGAGACAATGGGGTGAAACGTCATGGGTTAAAGGGTGTAGATAAAAGTTCCATGATGCCTTGCACCTGGTTGGTAGATGCTGACATTAATACATCGATGATGTGAGAAAATGCCTGGAAATTGTATGACGCAACAATAACACATTACAGATAACACATAACAGTCTCTAACGGCTTGGTTCACTTGCTAGGTATTGTTGTAATATATGCTTATCTTTTGCAAAGATATGTTGCGAATCCTCAGCCAGCCCTATATCTTACATGCCTGCAGACAATTAACTGCAATCTTATTGTAAATACTGACTGAGTCTTACAGTATGTATATTCACAGTAACAGTATCAACAGATGGTTAGCTTTTTCATTCTTGGCTGGATTCCGGACTGGTCTTAGAAATGTGGAGAAAACAGAAGATGACCTCTACAGATAATTATATCTTCTTATCTTAGGTTTGTCTCCATTCTTCCACAGTCTCTCTCATTTCAGTGCCACCGGGGTGAGTGTCCTGACCTTAAATCCCTGCCTCTCAGTACTTGTCACTTCAGACAGTCACCAGAACCAGTTATGTAAGAATATGACATGATGTACTGTGTAGATCGATGTGGACTAATAGTATATGATGTGGAGATGGGTCATGATAACTGTATTAAGTTTAGTTCTGTGATCAGGAACACATTAAGGTCTCACATTCATCTTGCACAAATTCTAATCAATTAGCACATATTAAAATGAAAAGCAGACACTGGTGGAGGAGACTGATTGGATTTGCAGGTATGCAGACACACCTACCTGTCTCATACATAGTCTCCAATCAGTTTGTCAATATGGATTCTGCTTTTTAAATGTGATATTCTATATCATCCAGTTAAAGGGAAACTATTGTTGGCCCTCAACCCCCAAAAACAAACCTCTGTTGGAATGCAGGGCCAAGACTGTATAATCACAAAGAATTTCAGAGGCAGGCCAGCCAGCAGCATATTAGAAAATTTAGTCCACAGAGAAAGAGACGCCTTGTCTGGGGCTCCATACTGCAGCTGCCTGTCGTTTTTTTGGTAGTTTATAACACGCGGATATGTAATGAATGGAGGCTGCTGTTTTACAGTATGTGACAATTACAGGACTTATTTGGTAGCCCACCGCAGATCTGACTGATCCGCTGCATGGCGCTGCCATCATAATTCTTCCAAGGAGAAGCAGCATAAAGAGGGCTTGTTGGGGAAGTCATGCCTTCAGGGGCTGTCCATGCCATCCCGAGCTGTGTTCTTTGGCATAGTGAGGTACTGAAACATGGATTGTTCCCTCGCTTGAGTTGACCAAAATTGTGAAATGACAGAAATTACAAGAGGCAGTTTACAGGTTCACGTAGGGTTAGGCCTTTCAAAAATGACACCAGGGGATGGAAGGGGGCACTTTGTTGTGCGTTTCCTCAGTGTTCGGCCTGCATTTGCTCCAACCATTTTGTAACACTTGTGTAATAAGCACAACAGATGTAGCCCTGAAAGACCTACTGAAGATGGGATTCTAGCTATCATGCTGTATAAAAAATTAGCAAAGGATGATTACCCAGAATATGGAGCATGCAGAAACATAAATTATAACTTTCTGTATATCATTATAAAATGAATTAAGACAGTTAGCTCATGGAGTTTGGTTGCAATAGTGTCCTGCAAACATCCTGAAACAATATTGCTGAATCACAGCCTTAATCCATTGCATTTCAGTCAAATTATGTTGTTGATATACTTTATAGGTAGAAATACATTTTGATTAAAACTGCTGTATAAATCCTCCCATTCTGTCATTTTTAAATTTTAGTATATTTGGCCTACTGTCATTAGAGATATGTATTGGTAATTGTAACACTATGTAGAATACTTTTCATCAAAGGAAGTTGAAGGTTAACATAATTTCCTGTCCTATCTGCATGTGTACATTTGTATAAACACTTAATTTCGCTTGTGAAGCTCTATCACATTAATTACTTCAAAGCATTCCTTGTATTTGGCTATTGGATGACATACTCCAGTGCAATTGCTTCCTCATCTTTCACACTATGCATCTAATATCCTTCACCCCTGATTTCCTAATATTGGTCTTTCAGACATATCTCAAGTGCAAGCTCTCATTCCTTGATTCAGCCCTATCAAAATAATGGTGTCGATGAACACAATTTCCTCTGGTTATTTCAAGAGAGGTGTGCTCTATTTTCACTTTCAACAGCAAAGCTCTCATTCAACACTTCTGAACACTGATGGCGGAATATTTTTTATGTGCATGAAATGTGAGAATGGTTCTATTTCTGGAAGTCTCCATGAAATAATTGTCCAATGACAAACAAAAAACTGCAACTATATTTCAGATCAAACATTAAAAGATCTGTCTCGAGAAAAAGACAGTTCCTCAGCTGTATACAAAGGAGGGAAGCTTCTGGAGCAAGAAGGGTCACTTCAAAAGCAACTATTGCAATCGAATAATATCCTATAACACATAACTTATTTCCATACTAAGTTCTAATAGTTTCTTAAATCTGTGTTTCCCTTTACTTACTACAGTATGATTACAAAGAAGACTTCAACGGACATATACTGTAAGATGTATTTTACCTAAATGGCTTCTTCATCTCAGCTTGTATAGAGAGAGTAACTGCAACCTCCAAACCTTCCATACGCAATCCTCATTTGCAAGGAAAAGTACAAGCGTAATGCTGTCACCTCCACTGTGTTGATCAAACAAAGGTGTGTGTCCATTTTGAATATGGCCTTAATCTATGACCATTTGAATGTAGGTGTGAAACCGTTAATTTCATACAGATACTTTATAAGGAATGAGACAAAGCCAAAAGTTACCGATCACAGAGTATAAAATGGAATCTTCTCAGTTTACTCATCTGTCAAGCCCTAGGTGCATAAATTGGTTACTTAGGGCCATTTAAATTACAATATCTACCGCTTGGTTAAAAACAGGTAAAACTATTAAACAGGTAAAACTATTAAACAGGTAAAATCTAATGTTGCCTTGTTATTACATCTTAAAGTCATTTTTCAGTTCATTGCCATGAAATGCACATTTCTTCTAGGAAGTGTGTTTTGCACAAGATTTCACATGAGTTTTCTCTTGTTTTCTCATATCCCTTATTATACATGCTTTTAGAAACTATTTAAGCCAGTTAATGCCTTTCAATGTACCAGTAAATTCTGGATACACTTTAATTAAAACCCTGTTCTAAAATAAATGTATTTGTACATAACAACAAAAAAGTCAAGTAAATACTACAGATGTATTCACCAAATAAATATATAAATAATCCCCAAAACTGCAAAGGAATATGTGTTCCTGGTTCTCCCGATTTTGCCTGAAGTAGCAGCATGCTTTGGCATTTTTGTTCCAGTGAAAAGAGGGCCCATGTTCAGCCCAGACTAGGCCCCCGTAATGCTGCAAACGCCATGGATTTGGAGTTCTCTTTTGTTGTCCTGCATGCTGACATCACACACTGCTGATGGGCTAAAACCCCCATTCTCCAGCACCAGCACTTTTGAAACAAAACTGCCATGACACCGATGAGTAATGCTAACTTGCCAAAAATACCTCGTTAATCATCACACACAACGGAGTTGAACTGATAAATCCAAAGGTAATCAGAAATGTATCTCAGCTGCTACAAACATTTCTGTATTAAGCCAGCACAATTGGACCTGGCATCTGGTTGTTTCTGACACCAGCTCTTGTTTTGCAACGCATTATTACCTCAACTTCACAGCAAAGAGCAGAGAAAATCATGTGCTTTTACCTTGGAACAGACTAATAATCATCCTCCAAGATTTTGCAAAAGGTTACATTTTTTATTTATTCAAACTTGTCATGGTGTATTTTCACTTTTTTCCCTTGTGGTGACAGAGGAGGAGTGGGCTTGAATGAATATAACCTTCAATGTTTGTCATCCATATCAATGGTGAAACATTCATATTAAGAGGGCAGTAAGACCTACTTTTAGCTTAATACAGTTAATACTTCTATTTAGTACAGTTGCTCTGTGGTGTTGCTTGGCCATGATTACACTATAACAAATCCCGTTTTAGCATATACACATATTGCTCCTGTAATATGTATTAAATGTGCCATGGTGTCTTTGTAAATCCTTCTCTTAGTTAGTTTTATTGAACACAGAGCAAATATTATTTTCATTAATGTCCTAGGTCAGTACACTCAGCTGTCTATGAGAACATGTCCCTCCTTTAAAAAATCTAGGATGTTTACCATACTCTGTGAGATAATGTTTTCACTGATTCTTAGACACCATTTATTGTGGCCTGCATGGCTGTGTCTCAAACATTGTTTTTAAAGTTTTAAGTACATATACACATAAACACATTGTACTTGGATTAGCCAGTGACAATCATGACTTTTGATGTGTCACCTTACTTTTTACGTTTTGTATAGGGTAGGGTCCAAACAACACCTTGAGTCCAACAGTCAAGTGATCTAGGACAGCGTTTCTCAAACCTCTCCTGGAGGACCCCTTGTCCTGCATGTTTTAGAACTCTCCCTGCTCCAACACAGCTGATTTAAATGGTCAGTTTGTTATTAAGCAGCTTCAGGAGTTCATAACGAGTTGATCATTTGAAGCAGCTGTGTTGGAGCAGGGAGAGATCTAAAACATGCAGGACAAGGGGTCCTCCAGGAGAGGTTTGAAAAACGCTGATCTAGGAGATGTCATTTGAATGTTCATGTAAGATTGGAAATAACTGCAAAAGCTGGCTAAAATTCAACAGCTCATGGCAGGAATGTTTTATTTTAACTTTTGGGGTATCTTTGTATATTATGGAAAGAACATGTGTAGATCCAACAAGTATAACATTAGGCTTTATTTGCATGCTATGTTACATTACATTACATTAACGTCATTTTGCAGACTCTCTTCTCTAGAGCGACTTACATGGGTTACAATTTTTACATGTTGTTCATTTAAACAGATGGATATTTATTGATACAATTGTGGGTTATGGGTACAGCAGCAGTGCCACAGCAGAGAAATAAACCAGCAACCCTTTGGTTAAAAGCCCTGCTCTTCACCACTATGCTACACTGCCGTCCTATGTATGTACAAAATTATTAGCTGGTGGTAATGATACTTCACCTACCAATGTTGTTTTGACGATTTTTAAAAAGAAGAGTCCAAAGAACAATTTAGTCAAACTTCCATGTCAATTAGTCAAATGTTACAGGAGTTGTCATTTAAGTTTTCCAAAAATAAAAATGGCATTAAATTCAATACGGTGGACCTCATGAGGTCAATCCCTGCAATAAGAGAAACACATTTCCAGTTTTGACACGTGTGTATTTTACAACAAAAAAATCATTTAGATATGAAATAATAAATATTTTATGTATTTATTAAATTTTAATAAATCCAAAATGGTGGCTGACCTCTTGACAGTATCAGCAGCTCTTTTTCTCAATAATAATTATAAAAGTCAGAACAAAACCAGTAGGGTGCCTACGCACCATTGCCCTCCTAATAATATTACGTAGATTCTTACATATAATTTATTTGCTCAGCCCAGCTACATTGCTGTTGTTCAGTGTAACTGGTACACTGCATGTAGGTGAATCTGTTACTTGGACGCATACGTCAAATGAAACTAATATATTTCAGTGGCAATCTGCCGGTATATACTTTTACTCAATGCCTGACACATATTTGTATGGAAACATGGTTATTATCATGAGTGCTGTTCAATGTTTTTCTCTTTCTCTGCTCTACAAATGCGTGTTCAGAGCCTGCCAAAGACATATAGTAAACACAGTGCAGTAAGGTCAACAGAGGTGAAGGAAAAACATGCTGGAAAGAGGATAAAATCAGCATGGTGTACTGTAAAACCAAAGGTCACAGTGGACCTTTATGCATTCTTCCCTCAGTGCTTTATGACAAAGTTCAACTGCCAAACAAACACACATTGTTATACATCCACTTGCACCAAACAGACATTGAAATGTGTCTCTATTCACCCCTGGGCTGTTAGAATGGGTTCTTGGTCAATTTGGGCAGCACTGGAGACTACCATTCCCCTCTCTGGAGCCGCAGAAGAGTGTGACTCCACAGACTCTCGTGGCCACACATGGCTTTGTGTTATGAGTGGGTGTATTAGCCTCCACACAGCAGATGCAGCCCTGCAGGGTCTATTGAGATACATAGTGTACAAGAACACAGTCTATCACTGCAGCCATCCTTCTTCAAGAGCGCACTGTCTGTGCGTGTATGTGTGTGGATGGGCAGAGTGGGGGGACGGTCACACTAATACAAATACAATCATGTGAAGTACCACCCAGCAGATATGTACCTCTCTCATTTGTCCCCGAATGCCCACAAGAGAGCATCAGTCAATTAAATTGACGAGCGATGCCTGACCCACAAAGTACTAAAATCTGTTAGTGCTCCAAGTCATGTCTTGCATTTTGCTGTTACAATTGTTCTCATTATGTCTTTGAGCCTCATATAAGCTTTAACTCTTTCTCTGCTATGGCACATTAATGCATCAAGGTAAAGATGACCATAATGCACTTTCTGTATACTCCTCCATTTGATACTACAACAGGTAATGATGATAAAAGGACGTAGGATGTAACAGTGTGAATGTAGATAATACTACCGATTTGCAAGAAATCATATTTCTAATTCACTATTGTTTTCTTTTCTAAACAGTTCAACAGTTATAGCTTTAAGTTTTTTACAATGCTAACAAAACAACAGACAGGAAGAAAATGTGACGTGACACAAATACCCTCTTTTCCAGTAAAAGTTTATTTCGCTCTGACTTGCATAGCCAAAGACAGCATGTGCTCTACAGTTTCATATACATATTAATTAGGACAAAAGGGTCTTAGATCAAATAGGACACCAAACTGACAAACTGAACGTCCACAGTGCACAGCCACTCCTGCTGTACCCACAGGGCACATCCAGAACTGAGGAGATAGCAGATTGAAATAAGAAACTAATCATTACCCTTTCTTCACACTTGCTTGACATGACTCACCGTGTTTATTTTAAATCATTGAACAGGTCGACACATATCTGCACAGCCGTAAGCACCTCCAGCACCGGACACAGAATAGAACTGTATCCTCACTCCACACACAGTGTGACAGAGCTGTCCTGTCATTTAACAGCAGCAGTGAGAAGAGCAGCATCATGGGAATGCACAAGGCTTGGTGTGCCTCACTGTCTAAATCTTGGAGAAGAGATCAAATGAGTGGCTATTCTGCTTCTCACTAAAATTCCAGTCTTTTTGTACCATGAAACAAAAAGGCAACATTAGTTAGGTTCTGTTAAGATAAGCAGATTCAAAAGCTTGGCAAGACGGATTTAAAACAGACAGTGGATAAGTTTTTGGTGTAAAGTGCATGCACGTTCGCCTGATTGTTACCATAAAACCTGTAGCTAAATATGTAGAAGTAGGAGATCAGGGATAAGGCATACCTGATTGCTCCACAGTACAAATTCTGGCTTGCTTGTTTCTGAGAAAAAGAGAAAAGAAAGAGAGGGGAAAACATATGACAAGAGCACTTATAAGATGCTAACACCATGCCCAAAGGAATAATTGATTTGTGAATGATATGCATTAGACCATTAAAATCCATATCATTTGCTCATTGACAATGACAGTGAGTATTCATAAGCAAGAGCCCCTCAAAAAAAAAAAAAAAAAAACATTGAAACTAATGTGTAAGCTGTTAAATATGTTCTTACCCACTGATAAACTGTAATTCTCATTTTGCAACTTTTAAAGAGTTGTTCAGGAAACAAAATTTCTTCCATGATAATAAAATTGGATGACAGTTTAACAGTTAGATGTTTTCTGTGTAAGGGAAAACACAGTCATGTTGATAAGATCAGTCCCCTGTGTAAAAGGGGAAAGAGGATTCCACACTTAAGTTTGCAGTGTGTCCAGGTTTACCACAGAACATCACTGTTCTCATCTTTCTCGATCTCATACATCGGCACTGACACACACCTATCATTCAGTTGTAATTTTGGCACAAGATTTCAACTAGAGTGGCTACGATGTTGCTGAAATATTTCTTCAACAAGAACGAAGCAGAATATGCGACTGTATTTTGTGAATTAGTGTCCCTCAGCTTGACTGAGCAGTAGTATATGTAATTTAGAGGGCTCTCCCCACCTATTATGTCAGCCTTTGTCTGACAACTCCAGCATCGATGACAACCCTGCCATGTCCACAGTGTGTTGGATCACACACTCCATGGTTACACAATTCCCTCTTTGATAAATCTCAGAATTGTTTCCCTTCTCAGTTGAAATCATGTAGTTTCAAAGGAAATGGTTCAACAACTGTCTAATTTGATCTGAGTAAGCTAAACACAGAAGATTTTTACATCATACTTAAGTATGTGACATTCAACGAGTAAAGTAAAAATCTTAATTTGTCAATTGCAAAGGTTGGAGTGTCATGCAATTTGAATTTGAAGAACTTAACATACCATGAAAACCCCACACTAAATTGAATAAAACCTATTTACTTGTGCTTTAGAATTTAAAATTAAAATGTTAAACATTTCAAATCATAAATCTCTGAGCACACAGCCTCTCTTAAATGACATGCTGTGCAACCTAAAGACATGCTTCTGAAGTGATTAATACTCTGAGAACCACAGTTCCAGCACTGCACACACATTCACTAACTCGCTTCCTTGCCATTGAAAACTTTTAATAAGCTTTTAATGACCACTTCTAGAACACACCCATCTCTGAAGAACTGTTTGCATGGGCCCCCTCACCGCACTCAGTGCAAATCTGTCATTGCCTGCTAAATCCTCACCCAGGTTGTCAACCATGCCTCTGCTAGACAGGGTCACAGGGTTAAAATCGATTTCACAGGCCACCTGGAGAGCCCAGGCCGCGAACTGACTCAAAAAATTTATATCAGAGTTGGAATGGTCTACCACCCAGGGCTAGGCTGGGGCTAACACTCCCACAGCAGTCCCGGGCCGAACAGAAGTTGGCACAGGCAGAGGCCGGAGTTGTTGACCCTGCACGCTGACCTCTTCAGACTTCAACTGAATTGTTCTGGCAGTTACCACGGTGACTAGGCACCCCAAGCTTATCCTACTTACTGAAAAAAGGGGAGCAAAATCTTCATAATCTATTAAGTAAAAATGCAAATGTTGCATCTCTCTTTTCCTGAATATCCCAATATAAATGTCCTTGTTTGAAATACAAACGCATGATATTTTAGATTTTTACAGATAAAAAAGTTTACATTAATTTAATGAGGTATGCACACTTCTCTGTAGGAAAAACACTGCTCTTTGTGCACATTATGTTAAATGACCTCTACCAATGTTGAGGAAAACTTCATCATTAAATGAGGAATGGAAATTATGAAATAACAAGAAAATATGAATTTGTAAATGAAGGGAAGTCTTTGACAGGTTATAATACTTTTCATTTTAAAAGCCTGCATTTTCTCCTGTTGTTGTCCATGTAGTTGAGTCTGACTTGGCTGTTGAAGGTTTCAGCTTTTATTGTGTAGAGAAAACATTTCAATGAATATATTGCTTAATTATAACATAGAAAGGTATTTGGCTTCCTAAACCTTTTTGCAATTTCATGATTTGAGTGATTACTGGTGTCTCTGCTTTAGAACAAAACTTCCTCAAAAGCCTTGACAGGACTTTAAATGGGGATCAAAACAATGAGAAAAGTTTTCCATAGCAGAAAAGGGTACAAATATTGACCTTTATAATTAAACCACAATAAAACGCACACCAAATGGTTTTCTTGATCAGTTCAGCTCACCTCTATACATTCCCTGTATGATCTGTTTTTGGGTCCCTGAAGGGCAGTATGTTTCATTTCAACCCTTTACTTTGAAATGTTTGCTCAGTTTGAATCTCTCTGTTCCTGATAGCTGTGCCTGAAAGAAGTCTGAAGAAGCCATTTGTTGTTGATGAACGAATCTTTAATGTCTTTAATGTTTAGTCTCTCAGTGAAGACCGGAATGCTTTAGAAATCCCTGAAACTCCTCTGTCCCAAGCCAAGAAATCGGGATATTTAAAGGTCTGCTGTGTATAGCAGTTCTATAAGCATGTCAGTAACATATCAAAATAAATAAAAACACAAATAAATTAACAAGTATAGCCCCCATTCACCTTTTTCTCTTCTTTTAGTTTGGAGATAGGTTGTGTCTTCAATAGGCTATTGCTGTTGATCTGTAGTTTTCATATGTGTTCTAACTGCAGTAGAACTGTGTCCGATTCAACAGACACACCAGTAGGTAACAGTGAGTGAAATTTCAGTTAAATGTAACAATGAAGCCTCCCGACAGAATAAGACTAAGTACAGTTGTATTGATTAGTTGTCTATGAAATACGCCTCAGGACTATTCTGTAGACTAGACGTATGTCCCCTATACGTTATTGTACAATACCTATCACAATGGTTTTCTTCAAGTAGGACAGTAGGTAATCCCATTCTGAAATGCCGTGAAGTATCTTAATCAAAAACCTCAAGCGGCCCAGCGAACATTTTTAAGAAGCAAATTACTGTAACTAATTATTGTAACTAATGCAAGATGACAAATAATCAATAACAATAGGCTTCTATTTCAAATCTTTTGTTTGCAAGTGCTGTCGTCATGTCAAGAAACTTTGATCGAAGGAAAAATAAAAACCCAGATGTCTGAAGAATCGTGATTTACCACGTCGTCTTAATGTCTCCTTGTCTGTCTATATGTTGTTCGTTCCTATTTTTTCGAGAATCAGCAAAAGACGTCATATATATCCCCTTCAGCTTTTATTCGGGAGTCCACTTGGTGTGTAGTGGTATTCGATATCAGCGCAACACTTGATCAAACAGCTGTTGATGGAAAGCCTATAAAATTAAAACCTTTACTTCACTCCATTACGTTAAAGCTAAATTATAACAATTTCCACACAGTGAATACTCTTTGAACTCCATGGCCCTCGAGCTGTGGCGTGGTGTTATGTTTGGGGGTTGTGTGTGTGTGTGTGTGTGTGTGTGTGTGTGTGTGTGTGTGAAGGTGCTCTAGTGTTTGATGTCCATTTCCTCATGCACAACACCGTAAAAGACCCACACTGTCACATAATCGATACGAGAGTTCCAGCTGTCACGGATCCGCTTCATCTTCTCCCGGGAATGATAACTTGACATGGCGCCATGCCAACTCCGCGGTTTTACGTACGCACGCTTTGTTTCGTCTGATACTTACAGTTTGTCTGTCAAAGATTTTCTAGAATATGGAAAGAGTTGCGAACTTTTTACGCTGAAGTGAGACATAAAAATTATACAGGCGTTAAAGTAACCATCATATTTAATCAGGAAATAATAACGTTGATGCTTTTTTTTTCTCCTAAAACTATGGCATATAAACCTATAGGCCTAATACATTTTGTTCCGAAAGAATCACTATCAAAACAATTACTCGGAGTAGAATTTTAATTCAAATGGTATGACTTTGATTCTTCAGTATTCTAAAGTCAATCAACTCGTACGAATCCCAGTAAAACTTATTGTTTCTTGGTTGAGTGTGAGGTACTGTCGAAGCGACGCCAACTGGAAGTGGACATGTGGACTGGAATCGTTTTACTGCGTATGGTAATGGAGGTGTTTTAGCGCAGAGACAGTGAAATCTCATCCCGCGAATAGATTCTCTTTTCTGAGGGAGCTGTCATTTCACGGCAGGGACACAATGACGAGCTCAGCAGTGATAGAGCTCTGATCTCTACGATGGGTAGATAGCCACCTGATTAAAATGGCTCGCTTGTTCTCCTCAGTCACTCGATCGGCGTGTGAACTCCCCTTATTTACAATCAAATGCAATGACCGAGTCGCGTACTGATTGCCATACTCTAACCCTGTTGTGTCTTCCTGCCCTATATTTCACTAACCCGCACAGGTGCAACTCAGGAGCCGTTGTCCATTTTCCTTTAAGTCTTACAACTATTTAACATCATCATCATCATCATCATCATCAACAACAACAGCAACAACAGCAAGAACAACAACAACAACAAAACAACAACAACGATAATAATAATAATAATAATAATAATAATAATAATAATAATAAGGACGAGGAGACAAATGTCGTTGACAATTTCAGCAAAACTGGGAACGACACGAACATTTACAACAGGTGTCAATTGAAACGAAAGACCTTCCGTACATACACAGCTTTCTGTCGGCAATATTGTGGCATGAAATCTAGTCCACCAGAAGACAATGACGAAAAGGGCAGGCTGGGATACTATTGTAAACTATTATGTAATTTGACTTATGGACACCATTTTGTGCAGAATTTAAGGGAATGTAGTCATATTATAGGGTCGATGATGAATGCGTGTACATGTATATGCTACGCCTATCTATTCAGACTAGCGGATTTATGCCTAATTTAAGATGCATTTTAGACCAATGCTAAGATTTCTACCTTTATCTTGAAATCGCGCGAGCTGGCCCCCTGATACAGTATGAAAGGACCCCCTTAACATTCCAACACTCTCTCTCTCTCTCAGGGTGGCAGAAAGGAACCATTCAGAGTTTTATACCTATGGACCACACTTGAGCAATAATTAGGCTGATGAAATCCATACAAATGTATGGATTCAACATAATCGAGTCCCCATTTCTGGCTGTAGTCAAAGAATAGGCCAGTAGCTGGAGAATAGAATTTACTGTTGGAATGAAGTCATGCGTGTAATTGAGTATATTTAACACAACCATTTTAAATGATCAATGATTAAAAGTGCACCCATTTCATTTTAATACTTGTACTTTCGTCAGCTTTTGAGACTGGTCTGATGGTGGGCATGCCCACAAGAATGGCGGATATTTTATTTTTTAAATAATATATGTAAATGTTTAAAAAAAAAAAAAAAAAAAAAAAAAAACTTCAAAATGCAGTCAGAGGATGGATCGGTTCTTGCCACCCAAGAAATGGACCCATGTGTTTTATAAAAACGGGTGTAAATGTTTCATCAAATGTTCTAGAAGGCTTCTAAGAGCTTCATTATTACTGATCCTAAGTCTTCCCTTGCAGATTTCGTGTTATACAGATTGTGCAGTATTTCTGTCTCATCCAAGGATGACCTCTATTGTCGTAATTTATAGTTTACCTTAAACGCTTACTGAATTGTTAAGCAAAATGACAATGCATAAATGCTTAGATCAGATATTAGTATTAGGAACACATGAAGTTATTCACGCATAGGACATACGATGTAGAAATGCAAAGACAATTTGATCGTTTTATTCAGCGAGTTGTGCTGCAAACAAGCCCACGCGTTCGGGGCCGAGTTCTCCTCTTACTTCCATTCAGAGAAGTCGGGCCGCGCCGGGGAAATAAAAAGAGCCTTTGTGCGGTCCATTCAGAAACCAGACCAACTTTTGTAAACCCTTTATTCTAAAAGCACACAAAAAGCCGATCGCTTTTTAAACTGAAAGGGACAACGAACTCTTGGGTTTTAGTAATGGATTGATCTACAAATACATAAGCCCCGGACAATAATAGGGATAGTTTTAAAGAAAGTTTGCATTTCGTAACCACAGGTAGTTTCTAAGCAAACGTGACATTAATGGTTGCTGTTTTCAATCTTTGCATAAATCTACCTCAAGGCCAACAGTATACATGCTCTACACGCGCAGAATGTCCATTAAAACAGAAGAATGAAACAGAAAATGAAAAATGTATATAAAACTGAATACGAGCTCTGACTATTTATCTTCGGCATGTATATACCTTAGAAAGTAGGACAAGCCAGATGGTAATAGCGTCATTAATAAACAAAGTTGGGATATACAAGTGAAGCCTGAAATTGGGAGGAATCGTGAGAACAATGAGGTCTGCTGTGAAGTTCGTGTGTTTCTGCCTAGAGCAGGGTAGCTAATAACAGACTCAAGAGCTGTGCAATTGCCGGGAAATGAAAAAGTTAGGCTCTCGTGTACTGGGGATTTACCCGTTGAAGTACGTAGCAAGCCACAAGTACAAAACTTCACAGGTATTCCTATGAATAAACTTGAACTTCTTCCAACTCTTTTCATTATTTTTATGCATGCGTTCACCACTTGGGAATGTTTACTGCGCTGGTATAAATGATTATTAATATGAGGCATAATTGAAATATATACGAAAGCGCCTAATTTACTAGCAGTCTGAAACTGTAGTACTGTTAGCTAGTAGGAAAGAAAGAAAAAGCGTGTCGTTCTTTCCGAGACTACGTATTTCCAAACAAGTTCCGGAACACACACAGAAAGCTGTGAAACCCACGGGCAAAACACAAATGCCACTGTTTTTCACAGGGCGGGTCTTAACCACACAGCAGTTCCCTCGGGATACAATGACAGAAAATAAAACATAGACAGTCTGTCACGCGTTTTTTAGAAGTTTTAAAGCAACTGATCAAACGGGGTTTATTCTCATCTACACTAATATCCGGATGGCGATGCAACATTGCCCACCTGCCCCTGTCGCTGAAAGACGTGTGCACTGTTCCGAATTTTTTTCCTATAAAACGAGAAACCAGCTGAAGCAAATCCAAAGCAAACTAAAAGTAGAAACTGAAGGCTTACTCGTCGCAAACATATTGGTAATTGATAGCGTAGGCATTAAAGATCCAAGGAAATGTTTATAAAGATTTAAATAAACCTATATATCAGTACGGATGTGTCTCGGGGATCGCAAAGATACCATTATCAAACAATTAAATAACTGAGAATATTTTGTCCGGTTATAGCTCTCTTTTAAAAGTTACCACTGTGATAGTGAAAAAAACAACAACATTGCACCCGGAAACGCGTGGACACCAGTATCCTTAGCTTTTAGCAAATCCCCATATAGCCTACATGAATTTTTCATGTACATCTCTCTGCTCCAGTTAATAATGAATTATACAAAACAATTTTCAATTAAAAGGAAAAAATAAAATGCAGAATTGATCAATGTATCATAAATGAAATGGTTGTCCCATAATTAAATGGGAACTTCACAAAAAACGTACAAAGTCTGTATGCCTATCCGCAATAGGTAAAACTCTATGAAGTGGATTCTGAAGCGTGAAGGACGACGGACTCCGACAGCTTCGAATCATAAATATAGCGTGATGACAGTTGCGTGAAATACAAACGTCCGCATCCCCCCGCCCCCTCCATCTCTCCGGCCTTCCTTTACCTCTCTGGCTATGCAAGTGGTCCATTAAAACTGAGGCTGCTCTGCATCGTTTTGAACACCCCTGCTGTCTGAACCCCTGCATCAAAGCATATATTGTTCCTAGCATGGGGCGTACCAATAGCTGGGAACCAGAGGAACACTACAGTGCCTCAGCCATTGTTACTTACAGGCAAACTTTGCTGCCGTACAATAAATAACAAAATCAATAAAATGCGCCTCCTTAACTTACCGACACACTGACATTTTAAACGTCTTATGTGTTAGCTCGCGCTGAGCATTCCGTCAGTCAACACCTGTTGCTAAGCTGCTGTGCGTGTTGTTTTTTTCTATCTAATGAACGCTATTAACCCCAATATTCGGGCTACCTCAAAAGTTTACCAGATTCGTTTGGAGTAAACTATTTACATTTAGTTCCTTATGAAAATAATACGCTTCCGAGTTTCTAACTATTTGACGTTTCTTATATAAAATTATATTACATTAACAAACTGTATGAACAGAGGACGAACGTCAAATCAAGTTCCCGTAGATTTTAAAGGTTTTTTTTTTATTTTAGAAAAATGAACTGGATAAAGATTGGACATGATATTTAAAGCGAAATATTAAAGCCTCTAAACTGTCTTAGGTGAAACCTCCAGCAACGTTGAAAGAGAGACGATTGGCTTCATTGAGATTTAGGATGTTGCTAGGATCTCCGCCACAAATATTCGCCCTCACGTCAGGACTGCCAATGTGTGCTTTGGTATTGTCAACGAAAATGGCTCAGGCATCTGCTGGATGTTCCATATCTACGCTGTTCACTTGCAGCGGCCAACTTTTGAAATCTCCACAATTAGATCTGCATTGTTCCCTCTTAACACTGCATAGAAATAAAATGTCTTCTCTGTCGGAGCCAATCCAACGAAGCGTTTGACGTTATTAAATAATAAAGAGATGGTGATTTACATTGTTGTCCAGAAAAAGGGCCAATTATCCGCTGTTATATTGCCATTAAGAACATATTAACTCGAATTAGTTTCAAAACAATGTGTTTATATTTAAATATACGATGGCGACATCAGTACCATTGCTCTTCTACTTTCACATTAAACAAATATCAAATACACCGTTACATTGTTTATTCACTGATGTTTAAAATGCAAATATTTCACCGTGTAGAAGCAGTGAAATATAAAATGCAAAACATTATTCAAATAGGATTCCAATAACGCCTGTTTCATGCATAGTTTCATACATAGTTATTTCGAACATTACTTCCTTACTCTCATGCTGCACAAAAGTAGGTATAAGTCATACGAAAGGTCACTTGCTAAATATAGCTTTATCTGTAAGCTATCTGGTTATCAGAGTTCTATTTAGTACGTGCACTAGACAAATAATAGCAAAACCGGAAATGTACGGCTAAAAAGAAACGCATGTAAAACTGCATTTGAAAGCGAAATTGAAGAAACACTCTTAAATACAGAATTAACAGAAAATGTTTAGAGGAGATTATAAAAAAATGCAGAGCTGAACGTGGTGTGTGTCACAGTTCTTTGAACAATGCCTCCCACTTTCAATCTATGGATACCAGCATTTGAACGTATGTAGGTGCATGTTTTATTTGGTGGTGTTATTTCACATGTAGCCTATCAGAACAATAAGTGAGTAAAAGAGATTAATGTGAAAAAAATAATAAGATGTACAATTATATATATATATATATATATATATATATATATATATATATATATATATATATATATATGTACGTATGTATATAGACAGAGAGAGATGGACAGATAGTGGACGAAGCGAACAGCTCTGTAGATGATCTATCTATCCACCCGTCCATTCACCCGCACAAATTATCTCACAAACAACGAAATAGGCCTAGGTTTGGGATAGAGGCAATCTTCTTATCAACTGTGCAATCTCTGCAAAAACAACGATCTGATAGAAGTTTTCACCGCCATCATCCTCTCTCTCAGCGCTTGGTTCCTGTTGAGACAGAACGTAACAATTCCAGCGCTATCTAGGTAGGAGTCTATACCGTTGATTATAATACCAAACTTAATGATGGTCGCAATGAAAGTGAGGAGTAAAAGGACACATTAGCAGAGCACCGGAGAAGTTCAGCGCGGTACTTGGGTGATTTGTGAAGCACTAAAATGCACTCAGGCCTGTGCTGAAACAGTCTGAGAATCGCAGAGCTGATGCCATGCTGGCTGACAGTGTGTGGTCTATTGAACAGAATGCGCATTTTGGCCGAGCAGAGAGACCCCCATCCCCCCGCTTCCCTGCACCTGCACTGGATCAGGGAGCGACTGCCATTCACTCCATGAGAGACTGTTAAAATTGACGACATCTCTGACAGTTTTCAATTCAACACGTCTCACAATGCTGCCTACCCCCCCTCACCAAAAAAGAGAGAAAAATAAACGAAGGGACAGGGACAACTCTTTGTCTCAACTCTCAACTCTTACTTCTCGCGTTGTTACAATCTATTTTAACGCATTGCTCATATTCAAACATCTTTTAACCTAGTATGAATAAGCAAGTGATGGAAACTTAACTGGTAATTAAAATAGATCATGATTAATTTAATAATGATGATGACAACGGGGACAATAACAGTAGTAATCATAATCTCAAGTAATGAAAAATTCATTAATTTTAATTACTTCTGATTTCAGATGGATTAACAAGCAACAAATACGGCAAAAGGCCTAAATGTACTTTTAGTGTTTAAGGTCCGGCATGCTACGGCTAGACTTTCGGTGTTGCAATCAAGGCCTACAATGGGTGTACTCTGTAAATTATGCAAATTGTTTTCTAAATTATGAGAAATTGGCGATTTTTTTCTTGATAAACCGACAGTAAGCGACGTTACTATTCTAAATTAGCATATACAGTAAATCTGGTTGCAGATGATAAGGTCCTCGGGAGTAGTTTTCGCTTGTTCAGAACATTAATTACTACTCATTTCCCAACACCTCGTACTGAAATCTACACAGAATAAATGCCTCAGTCTTAGCCTCCACTCTCTGTACACGATGTTTTTTGAACTTCTAAGGCTGTGAGAAAGCACACTTATTAATTGATGTTATGGTATAGAGTATATGAATGGTATGCGTTTACCAAGGGTGGTGGCGCATTTAATGTTTGGACACTTAATGACGCCAACAAAGGAGCATCACGTAACATACTTCAACGATTTATTTCACATTAAAGTACTTCATTCTTAAACATTAACGTGATAATATTAGTTTACTGAGTAAAACAAGAAACCAAATGGTGATCTATTTCAATGGATTTAAATGTGAGCTTTTTCCAGAATATCCTATGTCCTGTACCTCAAAATGAGCGAATTCGTGAACTCACTTTTACTTTTAACACAATGAAGAGACAATAATAACTTTGACATCAATTAATTTCACGTTCTGTGTAGATATGCTAAGCAAAATTATAGTCTATTCGAAATGTATTAACTTCTCAATAATACACAATAATAAAAAAGAAAATATTTGATTGTCCAAACAATCTAAGACAGGGGCTTACCACCTGTTGCTGATGAAATCCCTCTTAAAATTGTAGCACCTTCTCAATGGATGATGGAGATTTATGTCCAGTCCTGAAGTCTCATGGTCTCCTGACATATATCCCTGTATCACACAAAATAATATATCAAATATATCAGATGATCTAATTATTTTTTTCCAAGCCAATACACACGTATGCCTTTAATAAAATATCAATATGAAATCTCTCAAGTCACACAGAATATGTACAAGTCCTTACCGTCTACCTCACAGTCAAAACTGGAATCTGAGCGCAACTGAGAGCGCTATAAATTCACACAATTGAAAGCAAACCTCAGTAACACGAAAGCTTTGTTTGTCTTGTGATGGTTCTAAATAAGGATCCAATCACCACAGATGAGCAGTGTTTCTGGTCCCCCTGGGGCTTGGTCTTTTTATGTGAAGAATTTGTCAGTTCTAAAACCTCGATGGAGTTCAGCACAAAAGTCCTTCAAGTTCAATGAATTCACTCATGTAATTATTAGTTCATGCCCCTTCATAGCTTATCACAAATCATTTAAATACTGTCGCCTAATACTAACAATGAAAGAGTTCCGCTTGTGTGTTTTTAAAGTTTTTTGGATTGTTTTTTCCCCCCTTTCTAATCACTGCTTTAACATAACAGCAAAATGAATTGTCCCCTTTATTGATTTCAGGCTAAACACACGTTAGAAAATATCCTTCATTATAATTGTAATCGCAGCCTCAGTATATTATACAATAATCCACCTGCATTCGACCTTCAAAGTTCCTAGTTTATCAAACATGTTCAGCTATTACAACCAATTCCACTGGTTGTATAAATAATTAATTGAACCACTGCTCCCTGACCCTTTGAAAGTCCAGTAGGGACACGTTTGTAGGAATAATACTTTGGAATGAGCCCTCGTCAAATATTCATTTAGCGGTTAATGTGAGCTCTTCTCCCTTGAGACGCTGTGTAATAGAAGCTTCCCAGCCTTGGCAAGCAACTGTGCTAATCTACCTCTGCAGTTCAGCAAAATATTTTAACACCCTTCAGATTTAAAACGCTATTAAATTCACAAGGGAAACAATAATCTCATTCTTGGGCTCATTTTAAATACAGTACCAGAGGAGATGACAAACTTAGTGTTGCTTTAGAAATTCATAATGAAACAAATTTAGATGTTTGGGATTTCATTACATGAACGATTTTTGACAAACAAAAATAAACCAGCGTAAAAAGAATTCTACCTTATACACAGAATGTAAAATATTCGCAATCGAGCATAAAGCCTAACTGTTAGACAGAGATATAGGCCTCTGAAGCTAAACATGTGCTTTTTTCTATTTATTAGCTTCCTTGACTTAGTTTGCAGTGGTTTGGGTGTGTTTGCATAATATTTGTTTGACTGCGCTACTTTCGTGCATTTCAGTGGGGGTTTCAAATTATCTGGAAATATGTTAAAATTCTGGAAAAAGAAACGCGGCTTACAAACTGAAAACAATGTAGGGCTGCTAATATATGTTTGAGCTAACGTGGAAATGTATACGATACTGCAGCGAAGCCATGCTTTTCCTCAACTATTATGTTACTTTTTCTTTAAAGCCCAGTCTTGATCTACATTGAGAAACAATCGCATTTTGATTTACAAGCCACTACATAAAAAGCATATGAACCAGCATTCTGCGTGTTTGATGATTATTTTGTCAGCTTCATGAAACCTAATATCCAATCAATATTAGCACACCCCATTCGTTACTTTTTCATTTCTCACGAAATGAACATTATTTTACACGAACACATTTTGGTTAATGTTTTACCATTTCATTACTTAGTTGGCCTAAAGTGTTTTCACGTTGACGCAAATATGTTTCAGTTATTGGATTTCACAATAGAAATTTGCAAGTAACTATCACCGTCTTTTTGCCCAAACCTGTGAAATCAAAAAACATGAAATTTCCTTCAGTTTCCAAAGTCTTCTGTGCTTTCCAATTAAAGATATAAAACTCTGCAAATTGTAGAGATCTCAGATTGTATGAGCATTGGTAAATTTTGATTGAGACCGGTTATAAGTTACGAAACAAAACAGAGAACATTATATTACAACACATCTGTGTATCTACATGATTAAAATAAATATATAAAAGGAAAGACTACCTTGATGAGATTCTTCAACGCTTTGGGCGTTCTATCTCTTCACTTCAAAGCAAAGGTTTACAGGCAACAAACTTTTGAGTTGTAGACGGTTCCTTGCACATCCTTAGACGCGAAGATTGATTCCACTAAAAAATAGAAACGTCGTTAACTTGAGTCTCATTTTACACTGTAAAGAAACGATAAACAATTAATTTATATTTATCTCATTACTCTAAATCTCCAGTGTCTTGTCTACAGGGAGATGTTCCCATACTTACATGACTGCAGTCTTACGTGCATGCGTTGCAAGACCTCTATCGCCGATATTCCAAGTACCATATGACTGCTAAAATATTTCACTTTTACAATTAACACAAATACTTGCTATAGAATATTATATATATATATATATATATATATATATATATATATATATATATATATATATATATATGTATTTACAAAAGGTAATTGAATGACATATATTAAAATCTCAACATAAGCTGCATGTGAAATTCTCTATGTCATTATTATTTAGCCGCAGAAATATATGCCCTAAGTATTAAATAAGAAAACAAATACTTTGACAGTGAGTTGACAATAACAACAAGGAACTTAAATGGCAAACAAAATCAAAACTCGAACAATTTTCATGTATCCAAATTTCAAAAATTTATTCATTTCAAACTGCATGTTGAAAAAAAAACTTAAGCTGAAATTGTAACTGTTATAATGATGTTATTAGTTCAAATATATACATGGAGTGTCGGCGACTGCTTTCAATACAGGCCAAATTTTAAAATACAACTACGGAAATGAAACTTTAAAATAAAAACTTAAAATAGCACAGTAAATATACAGAAATATTACAAACCATGAGAAAATAATGAACACAATCTTCATATCTCTAACAGATGAAAAGTGGGAGACAAAAAATATAAATTAACAATTATGCTGAACCTGTAAGATAAAGGTCTTTTTGTTTATTGTAACAAAATTAAAACGGTTTAGTACTCTATTTACCTTCAAGGAGAAACCTTTACTTGTTTCATATCACTTATGTCGTTTCTGCAGTATTAGAACCAATTGAACTCAAATTCTGCCATATTATGAACTCAGATATTCTGCTATTTCAGTGTTTTTTGTTTGTGCAGAATTGTTTATAAAATTTAACAATTTCTTATAGTTTACAAACATTACATTGATTGTTATGTGTCTTTGATAAATACTGTACAAAAGTTGATTGCAATAATAAAACATTTGATTGAGACTATCTCTCCCTATTTTTAAAATCTGGTACACCTTTGAAAAACTTTTGCAAAGCTCCTACCGTTCCTCTAGAACTTTTCTTTAAAAAACAAAAGAAAAAAAAGTTTTGTGTTCTTTCCTTGAGTTCTATACAACTTTCCCCTCCCCAAATTGTTCTGTACAAAAATAGTCCAGAGAAGTCCAGTTTCTATAATAAAAGTTCATTTACATATGCGATAATGGGAGTGTGCCATTAATTGTTGTGCCGGGGACAGGTGCGCTCTGGTAATGTTGGGACATGTGAAGTCTGCTTTGAGCAGTTTGTTCGGGTACTTCAGCGCCCGGTAGATACATACTGATCATGTCCCGCAGGTCTCCGGTCTGACACGGCGCAGCCCTTGAATGTGAGGACGAGGTGACAACGGGTGGACTTGAACTGGACTCAGATTTTACCACCGAACCCATGGAGCCCAGAGTCATTCCTGGGGTACTCTGTTGAGAGTATGACATGCTGTACGTGGGCGATCCGTTCATGTAGGTCTGTGAGCTGGTCATAGAATTGTACTGAAGTGCGCTCATGTCATAACGGTGCATTGGCTGCATCTGTGCCGTATTATGAGCGTTAAGACCAGGGTGTTGCGGGTAGCCAAGCTGTTCCTGCATCATGCCATAGCCTCCGTTGGTCCAGCCATTCATATGCGCATAGCTGTCCATCCTTTGATTGACCCCCGCGCCCAAGCCAGCCCCTACACCCACCCCGGCGCTCATAGCATTGCCGCCCGGCGCAAGAAGCCCACCTGGCAGAGTGTACTTGTCCTTCTTCATCAGCGTCTTGGTTTTCCGCCTCGGTCTGTATTTGTAATCCGGATGTTCCTTCATGTGGAGAGCTCGAAGTCGCTTTGCTTCATCGATGAAAGGTCGTTTTTCGCTCTCGGATAAAAGTTTCCACTCGGCCCCGAGTCTTTTGCTAATTTCCGAATTGTGCATTTTGGGGTTTTCCTGCGCCATTTTTCTTCGCTGTCCCCTCGACCAAACCATGAAGGCATTCATGGGTCTCTTGACTCGGTCCGGACTGTTTTTCTGGCTGTTTCCAGATGAGTTGGAATTCCCCGTACCCCCAGAATTTGGCTGGGGTGCGGGGGGTTTGAGTTCGGTTTCCATCATGTTGTACATTAAAACCGATTTTGTGTAACCTGCTAGACCAGAGAAAAAAGTCCAAACCAGAGGTAGTTTGCTGTTGTTACCTTGCAGCTTTCAGTAATTTTACTGAAATAGTAAACGACTTTCTGCCTTCACCCAGTAGGTCCTGTTGTGTCCACAAACTTCTCTCTTGGTCTTTAAGAATCAACAAACTACTTTTCCCTCTTCGGCAGAGCCTTGACAACTCCTGATACTTTTTGAACAAGTTAATAGACAACCATTCATGTGATGAGGGCTGTCAGGGAATAAATGGGTTTTACCTGACCAATCACAGAGCGACTGTTCCCTCGGCCAGGATTGTGTCTTTTATTAGCATAAAGGGGCGGGGTTACTCGCGGTCAGCGGTGCTACAGTGAGGCAGAAGCTGCTCTTAAATCAGCCAATAGAAGCTCCATATTTATTATTATAGCAAGTGTTAAAAGTGAGAAAATTTGGCTGGGTTGTCACAGTCAAAGTGCTTTCTACTCAAAATCATAAGAATATTGGTTCATGAAGTTTTGCATTTCATGAAATAAAGCTGGTAGATTTGCACTGAATATAATTTTACGACCTCGGATTCAAAGAGATTCGACTTTTGGGAAAAGCATTTACTTCTGGATTTTCTTTCATAAAAATAACATTTTATAATACCCATTATCGAAATATTTTTCGAAATATTTATGTATAAAATGTACAAATTCATTTAGTCTAATAATCTCTACTTTACTACTTTTCCATGCGGATGTCATATTCATTACTATATGAGATTCAAATAAAAACTTCTGTTCTCGTTATACTTCACCCATAACCAAAACATCACTAGTACATCACTAAACAAAACATTAAATTCAAGAATAACAAATTGTTCAGCGTCAGAAATATCTACAATACCTATAATAGGAACGCAATGGCGTACATATTTCAGAGAGATTGTTTTTATTCACTGCATTTCGTGTTTAAATGAAGATAAATAGAAAAAAAAACTTTCTAGTGACCTGAGGAAAAATACTGGTCGGGGTTCTTTGTATTGTAAACGAGGAAAGGTCATTTTATATGTTTCCCGTTTGCTAAAACTGAAGGACCTCAATGGGCTAAAGCTGAATGCCAGCAGAAACGAAGTCATGTCCATCACAAATAAGTAGTTTTGTTTCAGCTGTTGTTACTACATCAGTGCAAACAAAAGCTCTTCGTTATTTACTTCCACACTGTTGTTAAGATCTTTGTTGCTGAAATGTACTTGACCACAAATACGAGAGAAAACAACGGTAATTTGCTAACACTTCCATTGCAAGCTTTGAAATTGTTAATGACTCACAAAGCGAGTGGATATGATAACTTTTAAACAGATGCAGGCTAACTAAATTAATCATCAGCTGCTGGTGACAAAGCAGTGTTCTTTCAATTTGTTAATTATCACAAAATAATAACAGTTGAGTATTCACTCCCTGAAAAAGCATTTATCAACAATATAGCAGTACAATTATATGATATGATAAAGTAAACATACACGCGTCATGTGTTTGTGGGCTGGTACCTTAGACACAGCTCCGAATGTACACATACATACAAGGTTAGATGTGGACTGCGGTTGGATGAGGCGACATTGTTATGCACCAACAGCGCCGTCTATTGGTGCTAATGAATCAAGATAAATTGTTTTATTTTCCAGAAATATGTTGTGCTCCTTTATCTTATTTAAAATGAACATATGATTGTAGGCGTGCATTAATACGTCACGGTTCCATTTCACATATACACATTTTTATTTTAATTATATTCTATAAGAGGATTTACAGAATGAGATGACATGTCTTATCTTGCTCTTTTTCTTTCAACAGAAATCGCCGGTATTGATGTAACGTAAAACTGTAGGCTAATATGTACAAGTTCACAATAACGGGCCTCTTTTTATGAGCTCCCATATGTGTGTTTCAAATGGACCAAAAACAGTACTGAAAAGGAAGGGTGTTACGTCCGATGGCACTAGTGGAACATCAGTACCATCAGATACAGTCAATTAAAATTAAACCGACCAAGAGAACAAATATAATACTAATATATGTTTTAACATAAGAATCACTGACGTGGTTCAGGTGCATTTAATTTAAATTGTCAAAAATGCTGTTTGTTATATTTCACTTTTGAGTAATTGGGTGAGAAGAAGCCAAGCGTCGGGTTATTATGATGCTCGTTAAAAATGCTTCTTTCCTACATCTGCATTTGAGTGTGTTCCCCTCCACTACTAATCTTCTTATGGAAATGGAGGAGAGCTGCGGGGAACCTGCAGACTCTTGGAGAATGCCCTTGTTAACTGGAATTTCTCAGCATTTCTAATTAGCAGGGACTTTGACGACCACCAGTATTTGAGGAAACACTGTTTAACCACTTATGCGACAGAACAGACATTTTTTTTTTTTTTGGAATTGCTATTGAAATATTACTCAGACAAATGACTGGGCTGTGCCATTCACTTTCATTCAACCCCATTAAATGTTATGGGGTTAACATAAATTAATTATGTATAGACCAAGTCAGCATAGTGCTAAATATGCATTACATTATGACTATTATTAACGTCACAACATAGTTTGTACGTGTACGACATAAGCTATAATCTTCAAATTGCAAAGCGGAGTAAAAGCAGAGTAAAAACTGCATACGCATACGTCTCCATATTTGTTAAATTTATTAAACACAACAATTCAACACCTGACGATTGCACTCATTAAACTTTTAAAAGGCGCGTGACATGCGAGTTTACTTTATGTTATATATATATATATATATATATATATATATATATATATATATATATATATATATATTACACGTTGTTATTATGGTCATAATTGGCAAAGTGCAATTCCTTTTACTCAGGTGCAATATATTTTCAACGCCATACCAAGCATATCACAATTTGTAAAGATACATAGAAAACATCCTTAGACTAAAAGGCATGGGCGTATAACTTCAGCTTGATATAAGTACCTCAAAAATGTCTAATAGAGATTGTTATGTTCTGTATTTATACGTGACAACACACATGCACCCATTTGAACACTACAGCATTAGGCCTGAAGTACCACAATCAGGTAAAAGGCATGTAGCCTCAACTCTAGAATGAGGGGGCTGTCATTTTTATTTCGTCCACTAGGGGCCGTGCCAGTGACTGGAGAAAAAAATAGTCCCAATAAATCAAGAGTTTGAGGACACTCTATTTAATCATTTTAAATTGATTTTAAAAGCAGCTGTGCTAAATATCCCCATGGGTACAGTTCCAAATCAATGAACCAGTTATGTTATAAATTAATTTGGTCAAAACATGAGAAATTACAATAGCTTCAATACCTGTATTTATACTTATTTGTGACTATGACATAAAAAAATACCATATACAAAATAAACTGTTCCTGAATTTAAAAGGCAAGTCAGTAATTAGCCTATGCCTCAGCAAGTAAAGAGGCACAAGCGAGTACAGAAATGAGAAATTAACACCCGTTACTTTGCCCGTAGCTCTGAGATGTTTTTAATAACAAACCTTTCCGTTCCTAACGAACGCAATGAAACCATAAATAGAACAAATATCGACAACATTTTCGCTTGTTAGTCATTCTTCTGTCACTCAGACCAAATTTCAGTTTCATTTTTAATCTAATTTAAAATTCAGTTCGCCTAACACCATGTTTCAACAGTAACGTGTCCCTCCTGCAGTTAAAAATTAAATATCCCTAATCTGTTGACAACATATGTGGACAGTGCCGGTGAAAATATGGACAGAGAGTGAGTGAGAGTGTGAGAGTATGACAGACGGGGGGGGGGGGGGGGGGGGGGGGTAAAGTAAAACTGCAAAATGATTCCGGTTCTAACTTCGTTATAAAATCCATTTGCTTTCCGTTTCCTGAATTGTAACCTTTTGAACCAATTAGTACAAACAATATGGTAGTGTGTCTGGAGATGATAAGTGAAAAGGAGCAATAGCATTCCGTAGTAGCCGGGGGCGGGGATAATCAAGTCTTTATCCTCTTAATGGTCCCAGGTAAAATAAAATTTACAATACCAAAAACAGCTATGCATGTGTGGAACAATTCGCAAACTTCCCGTTGCCGTTTTGCCCTTGTTTTCTAAAAAATGCGGAAAAGACGCACTATACAGAAAATACGTATTAGTTTACCGTGTCAGTTAAAATACAAATAAACACACTGGCTGCTGATCTTGGTTTAACTGAGCATTTGTTGCTTCCGCGACAGCAGAGTGGTAATCTAACGAACTACAGCGGTATCCTTCGACCCAACGTACAAGGGTTATGGAGTAAATACATCTGAAGCACGCTGAAAACATGATTCTAAACTTTACACTAGACTCACTAGCAATGAACGTCCCTTCAACTCCTATCTTTTGGACTGCTCTAGCCCGCATAGATACTTACGTGCCAGTTCGGCAGCGGTCCTCGTCGTGGATTGATTGGCAGAAAAGGATGCTACATCCGCTCGGCTTGAGAGCCACACTTCAGCCGCCCTTGATCCTTTTCTCGTGGGGCTGAGAAAGTCGCATCCTTCCTGAACGCTCTCATGCCTTTCTCCGTAATCCTCCGCCAGCTTGTCCAGGATTCATTGCTTTCACTCCAGCGTGCACTCACCTAGACTCCTCGCTAAACGCTAGCCTCAGCTCGCTACCCCTGGAACAAGAAAAGCCGTTTATGGCTACACAAATCTGAAAAGGGGGCGATTTAAAAAGACGAAGAATGCATCAAGAACAACAAAAAGTCAGTTGTACCAAGTCTGCTTTATCCCCCACCGTACGGAATGAGAAGGAACTGTAATATATTTTTTCAGTGGGTATTCAAAGATAATTTGAAGCCATTGTTTCTGGTACAGATGGTTCTTTTTAATACAATAACACAGCTCTTTGTGAATACTACCCACAATAAAAATCTAAAGCGTTCTCCTGAATAACCATTTTGTTCTCTCTTGTATAGGGCCAACAAAAGCTGCTGTGAGGTAATGGGTTCTATTTATTGAAGCCATAGAATAGGCATTTGATAAAGATTTTTTTCCCCTTTACAGAAAAGACATTGCAAGGTCAAATGAAATTCAGATTAAGCATGATCAAACATTACTATTATGATGATGACGATAATTACTACTACTACTACTACTACTACTTCTACTTTTAGGAACAATACGGTCCTCATCATGGATTTCCGGAGGCATAAGCCCTCCTCAAAACCGTATCACCGATATCTCATGCATAATAAAATAAATCATACTCTTTAAATATGAAAAACGTCACTCTCAAATGGACAGTAGAAAGCTTGTCTCAGACAACCCAACAATTTAAGATTATCAGGGGATTTATGAAGATATTATGCATTGTCGTATGCCTTTATTTGGGGGAATCGGAAGGGTTTAAATTAAGCTTTTAAATATTAAACGTATACGTCTGGATTATGTTTGAACAGTGGAATTAAAATCTCAATATTAAAATTCTTAATGTGGGTTTTATTTGGCATCCTGTGTCAGAGTGGGAAGGTGATTGAATTTGGCTTGCACAAAGTGCAAACAGAAAAAGGGTCACTGCCATTTGCAGTAACAGTATTCAATTTGCGGTTGATGCTATTTTTTAATTAAGCATTGAGTAATCAATAAAGTGGTTATGGAGGTACAATGAGGTTATACAAGTTTATCCAAACAAAATATTGTACATGTCACTGATCATTAAGACACATTTCGGTCTCCATGTCACCTACACTTTGGATTTGGCTGGGGTTGAGGTCTTTATCAGTTCTGACAGGGAACTCAAAAAGCAAGAGACAAAAGATCTCGGCAGGGAAAGTTGTCTGTGTTTATCTACCTTTCTATAAGAATTACTGCTTCCTTCTACCTTCCTATAGCTCCATACTGACAGTAATCCACTCCAGTCAGTGCAAAGCTTTGTCTTTTCATGGAACATGGTTCACTGTTAATCTCCAAGGTGCTGCTACAAAGAGGAGGTAATAATGACTTCAATCAAAATACTAGCCCCTTTAATTAGCTTGCAAGGTGCACCCAGCAAAGGGAGGGAGTTGAACAGATTATACAGAGGAAGTCTAATAACAACAACAAAACAGTAATCAGGTGATAGGATTATTATGGTGCAGTGACAAAAATATGACTGTGCTCTATTTTAAAATGCACTATCTGCACAGCTACAGTAATCTGAAAATGTTTCAAGTCAGAACTCAATTTTCAAAGCACTTTTCCCCTGTAAAGACCCAGCAAAAAAGTATCCCGGTTTTAAGCATTATTGTCAAGAGGATTAACAGATTTACTGTTAGTAATATGCTTTGCCACAGATCACGTTATTAATTTGATATGCAAGTTAAAAATCAAAGTCAAATACATAATACAATGGGTGTCTAGAATGATTTTTAATTAAAGATGCAGGAGAATTTTAAAATGTTGCAACTTTAAAAAGAGTATATAAATATTTTAGACCTGTAAGGTTCATTTTGTGTTTTACATACATTGCAGAAATACTAACATATTTCAGATAAGATTTATTTCAGTATCTCAAAATCAATTTCCATATCCATGAAAGTATTGGTCAAGGTGTTTTCATACATTTACATACCACAGCTTAATGAGAACAGCACACTTTCTGTGCATTTTACTCATGAAGGAAGTAACTGAATCTGTAATCAATGAAAAACAAGACATCAGAAATGCTCTGGGCAACCAACCTGTCAGTTACTGTCAGAGAGATCCTCCACATGAACTCACCCAAATCAATGAATAAAAGGGAAGAATACACACAATGGCAGATGTTTCAAATATTGCTGTGGCATTTTTTTCATTATCACATCATGATAAAAGGTAGATAAGTCACTGAATCAAATTAAAATAAAGATAATAACATCACAGAAGCATACCAGCATGTAGGAATAATAATTAAAGACCTCTGTATCTTAGCTGAAGGCCATTCCATATTCACCAGGAAATGTGAAGACACTTAGTTCTTTCTGATGGATTGTACTATGGGCCTTCCCTATCCCTCTTATTTCTTCTGAATACATATATTCTCACTGAAAGTTGTGCATTATATTGCCCACTTGCTTCAACTGTTTTTGAAATAGAAAAGATTCCATCATAGGTGATTTCTCCCTAAAAACAGTCATTACTTACCAAAACGCACATTCTCAATGGTGCAAAATGTACTTTAAAAATGAGCATTGTTCTACTCTCTCACATTGTTTTCTAATTTTATGTAAATCTCACACCAATATTAGGGTTGTTTTGAGTCATTTATACTAAAATATTTGTTATTTATCTAGTCTTTCTATCCCCAGTATGTCTTACACTTAAGGTTTTAGACAAGATACCAACTTTTTTCCCCAACGGGGATTTTTTTTTTCTTTTTGGTCAAGATGCAGTCCTTAATTCCCACATTTAAATGTGTTGGGGTTTCAAACAATCACTGGGACATGGTACTCCTTTTTATCAGCAGTATGGTGAACAGTCAATACAACAATTCAGATGAATTACCAGGTGACTTACAGTCTAAATAATAACTTTGATTATGAAATGAAGAGATGAGGTGGCACAAACACCAACACATGGCCCTCAAGTAGTGCAGTTGCCTATCTCTGACATAGAGGATTATACAGCATCCACAACAACAAGTTAGCAAATGTGTCAGCAGGCTGGCTGTTCAGTCTATATTTACTTGTGGTGCAAAAGTTACAGCACCCGACCTGATGGTTGGCAGTTCACACTCAGTGAGACACTGCTCTTGTACCCATGATCATATTACCTCAATTTCTCAATGGAAAATCCAGCAGTACAAATGGGTTGCAGAATGTATAAGATTTTTAAAGGGGCTCCACTAAGAAAATAAGTTACAATTACAGTGCAGTGTAACTGAGGGAACAAGTACTTGTGCTTCTTGACTTTTTATTGAATGGGGGGTGGGTGGGTGTGCAGCAGAAGCATGAAACACTGAGCATCTACTCGTGCCAAAATGCAAAACAGAATCATTTATGTTTGCATAGCTAGCACTTACAGTATGAATCTATGTCTAATAAACATCCACAACAATCACATAAATATAATATGAAGGAAACCTGTCAAAAATTTAAATCCAACGTTAACACACAATGCTCTATTTTACATATTATTGTGGCTAACACCAGTAACTTGTCCTGTCCTGTTATCACATGTTTGAAAAGTGTTTGAGGGATACTATGCAAGCCAGGGCCCTCTGTTTCCTTGATGATTTCATTTGTGTGATATTTTAGTGTTCACATCTGGCCCAACTCATTCATACCTTTGTCACTACCATGGTAAGGGGTCATGCCTATGACGCAGAGTGGCAATTGGTTTACTATGTCAGCGAAACAGTGGCATCCTCATTGAGTGTGAAGTGGAGTAAGCAAAGTAGTTCAGAAGTACAGGAGTTTCTGTGCTTGCTATGGATTGATTGCAGTGAGATCAAATTATCACCCAGTTTCATACAGCATTCACATTTTCCACATTGGTTATTAGCCTGTTTTTATTTTTTGTGCATATAAAATATATCTGTTAGGAGGTTTTTCTTGTATTTTAAACCACGCTGATAAAAGGGAAATCATTTTATCCAACTTCCAGTGCCACACAAAAGATATTATTCTAAATTATCACCCAGGGTCAACCAAGAACAAAGTACATATGTTTTATATTTGCACATCTTTACCTCGCTTCAGTTGCATTTAATTAAAATGTATCTGGATAGAACATGTGGAGAGCGGTAACACTAAGGTGACACACAGAGGTAGAAGACTAGAACACGCCAATGGCCCTCCACTGCCAGAACTCACAACACAGATTCTAATTAACAAAACATCATCACAGAACAGAAAGAAATTGACTTCACAGAATAAAATTGTGAAGATTACCACAGAGTTATGTCATGTATTATTTTTACTAAGGTTGAAAAGAAGCAAAATTATATAAAGCACTGCAAACAACCTTATGATTCACTGATTCTGATTACTAACTGAATGCATGTGTATTATTTTTTAAAGCATGCTAGAATACAGGATGTTCAGAGAACTGGAATACCTGCTGCAAAAAATACCCAGAATAAATCCAGCTATGTGACAGAAACAGTGATTCGCTGTCGCTGTGCTTACTAGACAGTTATTCTCACCATCAGACATACCAATGGTTTTGTTTACCAGCCAATTTGAATTAAAATAAAGCTTTGCTTCTGCTGACTGCACATCATTATCCGAGAGACTATAATCCCACCAGCAAATCCTATAGCTTCCAGAGCCAGGCCCTTTGTTTGGGATTACTGAAAGCTTAGCCTATAACAAAGAGAAATGATGCGTTCCCCTCATCCTCTGTAATTAAGTGTGGAGAGTAATTTAGAAACCAACCAAGAAAGAAATACATCATGAGAAGGTATGTTCAGGATTCTTGTGACAGACAACAGCACTGGGGGTACCCTGCTCAGTACTCTACTGTACTATACATCAACAGCAATTGTTTTGCACCCAGCAGTTCATTCACTTCATCCAACACCTTACAGGGCCACTTTGATGTTACAGTATTGTACAAATATTGTCTTTAAAATCAAAATATATTTATTTTGAGGAAACAATTTAGTTGAATACATTCCTAAACCAAGCTATTGCTATTCCTTCAGCAATCCAACACAATATGAAGAAAGGCTGTATGCCAAGATATGCAGAGATTGTGGGTGAGGGGGGAATATAACAGCTCATCATATTTTTCATTATTCGGAAAATAATAAATATTTTATTATTTTATTAAAACATTTTTACATGGATCCATTTGCACCTGAATACAATTTGTTAATATTTAGGACACATCAAAAGTTAAAAGCCTAAAAGCATAAAAAACCGCAGTAAATGAAGTATATGCACATGGAATAAGGCTCCTGATAATGGAAGCGACTGTATCCATGCATGTGGCCAGCTTTGTGACCGGGAGGTGGTCCAGGCATCCTGAGGGGAGAGCCAGGGACAGGCAGTGGTAGGTAGCACACAGCGCTGATCCCCTGGCCTAGCTGGCAGCCCCAGCTCAGTTTAAGTAGAGCTGGGGTGCTGAGTTGAAACTGCCCCCATCCAGGCAGGCCAGGAGCAGATAGAAGTATACTCCAGGCACAAGCTCTGGAATACCATCTGAGAACTGCTGCTTTTGATAGAGGTGAAAGCTTTGTTTTGATGGCCATCCAGTGCATTGGATCAAAATGGCTGTCTTGAGATGGACTTTGCTGAGCCTGGGAAATTTGGGGAAATAAAGTACCCCCCCCCCCCCCCCCCCCCCCTTGTTGACACGATATCAGTGATTTCACTGGAAGCTGGAAAAACCCTTAGAATGAGTACTTCACACTAAACCAGCACATAAGAGAGAATGACCATTGCATATAACAGCCACTGGCTTTTGAACAAGTGTTCTCAGTAAAATGAAAGATTAAATACATTCACATATAAAACAGGCCTACTTGAAATTTGTTTTCTTAAGAATAACTAGCATCATTCTCCAGCATTAACATCAAGAAAGAAATGAGTGGGAAATGATACACCTTTCACTGAGGATGGTTATCCATCTCTCACATCCACTACCTCACACACACACACACACACACACAGGCATGCACAAACTAAGACATATAACACACACAAATAATGCCAGTTCTGTGATACTATCAAAGTGTAAATCTCATCTTTCACACCAAAGAGTTCATTGGCGAGATTTATCTTTAGAATACAAATAGGAGGAAATGGAACTCGCAATTACAGAAACTGCTTTCATGATCTGAAGTTGAGGAGGCAACACATCCTGTCAACCCTATGCAGCTCAGCATCTCAACTAAGACCAGGGAGCAGGCACACTAAGAGACTAATACGGGAATGCTGGGGAGGTTCAGACAGCGTGCTTTCCACCAGCAGACAAGCCGTGACTTGATGCACATTTGCCTGTCCCTTGCTTTCACTCCCTTGTTTAAACACTAGTTGTAGAATTTCACAACTAGTCAATAAAGGGAGGTGGACTGCAAGGACATAAATCACCTCAGTTTACCCACCAGCGAAAAGCAAAGATAGAGCCTGAATTATGAAGGACTCAGACATCCATTTTCGCCAACAGGAATGGCAAGAACTCATGGGAAAGATCTGGAGGGCCATAAAGAGGTCCCTTAAAGTTAAAAAAAAAAAAAAAAAACTTGCAGCAAGTGCATGCAACAGTTTGGAACATCTGCCATCCTTCTGTCTGCATGCGAGCTGGTGCCAAGAGCGCTCAGCTGACAGCTCCTTTACCTCCTACTGTTAACATCTGCAGCGCTTAACGTTGCCATGTAACTCTTCACTACAAATACATGCTAATTGAAGAACATTATCACGCGCTGCCACCCCTATCACATTACCTGCATGTATTTCATTATCTTGCTCCAAGTCTGAAACAAACAAACTTAACGCAAGATTTCACTTGCAAATATGAACAAAACAAAAGCCACAATATGGTATTTCATAAATAAAACAAACATTGTGTGGCGAATATGAAAATCAATGTATGTTTTGTAGACTTGATTCCTACTTTTGATCACTAATTTCCTCCATGAAATAATATTTAAAGCAAAAACAGGACCAGTTATTAGCCTTATATGAGAAGTCTTTTTATTATTATTCTCTTCATAGATGTTCCTCACTACTGTTCTTTCATATGTGAAAGTTCATCAGCAAATGAGTGCAAAGGTAATCGCTTTTCAACGTTATACTTGTGACAAATTAGTAGCCGATTATTCAGATGTTACCATTACCAGGCATTCAGCATTCTTTTCCCACTGATGAAGGCCTCCTGTATTTGCAATGTAATGTCACTAAACCATGAGCCATACCATATTGAAAAGGTGGCTGTGAAATTATTCTGAGAGTGATATGAAAGGAAGTGGAACAATGACAGCTGTCTGTCACTGAAAAGGTATTTTTGCAGAGGCATTTGGTCCTGTCACACATCCTCAGTGATCTGACTGTTCTAATGCAGACTCGCACCCCCTATTTCTCCATTGACGCCGGCTCAAAATCAATAAAAATGAACACGGAGTCCCTACGCCATTTGGCAGCTCCATCTTGTGGCGTCCTCTTTAGAGTATAGGAGACATACTGTACAATAGAGTAGCCGAGCGCATGTAATTTGTCAAGATAATCTGAAGCACTCTTACATTGATTTTTTTCCCTTTCCTGACTCCTTAGCCTCTAGTCATTAGGAACACAAAACCTAACTTAATCATACACTGTGTTAATGTACGGGCTACGATAAAGTGCATTTTTTGCCCTCTGGTAATTTCTGGCTTTCTCTTTTTTTTTTTTTTTTTTGAAAAATCTTTTTATAGGTCAGCGTCTTTCTGTTCCAAAGATGGAGAGAGTGGCAGAAAGTTTCCCCTTTTTCTAGTACTGAATTATCAATATGTATTTTTATTCTATGGTCATACACACTTTAACAATTAAGTAGGTACCAGATTGTGAAATACAAGATCCAAAAGCACTGTCGTATGAGCTATAGTACCATCAACCTCTTCAGGATAGATGTAAGGGAGCCCATTAACCTCTATGATGGTTTAATGAAAATGGACTCTTTGGAGGTCAGTGGGCTCTATAAAAAGCCTCTTCCCTCTTGCTTATATAATGACTGAAATGTATTCCTTCTGACTGTGCAAGAAAACAAAAGTCTGAAATCACATGGGAGATTTAAAAACCAAGTTACTAAAATGTGAATCAGAGTGCACTCTATGAAATGATCAATGAATCAATTGTACAGCGACTGCACAAATAGTAATTTATTTAATTACTGAAATCCAGCAAAAAAATGTCCTCTTGATCAATGAGGAAGGATCAATACAGAGATTGGACTAAGAGTTTTGAAATGGCTTGCTTTTGCTGATGTTTTTGCAGAAATGTTGTATTTTTTGTTTGTCATGGATTAAAATGCGAGCCAAGAGACCTTAAAAGCATCTGCTTCATCTTTGCTATGTTGAGGAGCTGCTTATGCCAGATAGTGTGCAGCACAACACAAAGTGAAAATAAAGATGCCACTGAACACAATGCTTCTTGCAGAGCATGACAATGTTGGGGAGCTAAACCCAATATAAAAGTAAGGCATTACATTGCACTTTATGCATCTGTGCGGCCCTCGGCTGAATACACCCACACCAACAGGGACGCTTTACTATCAACCATCTTATTAAATAATCCAAGCATATCCACAACTTGTGCATGTTACATGCACTGAATGGTTATTTTGTTGTTTGCCAAAAGTATCATTTGCACCAAAGCTCCGTAACCTCTTGTGGCATGTGTGTCACCCACTCTCTCAAAGCCTTTACCCCTTGTGCGCTTATCTACTCCAGTCAAATGTATTTCTTATCAAGGAGTGAGTGAGCAGCCTGACAATACACCGTTATCAAATTTCTTCAGCCGAGTCCCTGTGTCATTCAGGACTCTGATGGCCTCCACTTTGATTGATGGGTGGGTTTCTCACAAATAAAACCAGGATCAACAGCTTTGCACCTCTTTCCCCATCAGAGACCCGAGCGAAACATTCCTGTGTAACAAAGACGGGATTAGGGATGCATTAGCTCTCCATCGACCACGGCCCTCCAGTCCCGTCAATACTTTGCACATAATAACCTGGAGCTACGATAAGGAGACAAAGCAGGAGAAAGGAGCTGGAGAAAACAAATCAATGAGAGCAGGGAAAGTTTGAAAGACACACTGTCAAACTGAAGAAGAATTTCGGGCCAATCGCTGGGATAATGGCCCCTGACAAGAGGACAATGGGCCTTCCAGGTTCATCAGCGGGCAGCCGCCTTGCCTCCGTAGATAGAGGCCGATAGAGGCAGACAGAGCAAGAGAAGTAAGGTGGCAGCCCAGGGAGCCTGGCGCAAGGACACACCCGGGTGGGACTGCATCCATGCTGGCCTCTGTCTTCAACTGCACTGAAAAACCAATGCTGTGGTTTGACAGACATTTCAGATACTTTTTATAGCATGCGTATGTGTGGCCCCGTGTCACAGTGTGGGTTGCACTTATAGCTTATGGTACACCTTTATGTACAGAATGGTTCTGTGGTCATTATGTAAAATGATATTAGCATTTTTAAATTTTTAAATAATAGATACTTACTCCTTTCCTAATGGTAAGTGCACAATTGTTCAGTTAGAAAATGTATTGCAGGCAATGTGACAAAATGAGGTGTTATAGAGAAATCATTGTTATTGTCAGAAATGTATCAATGGAAAGCATAAACCTCCCATATTGTACGTTATTTGTGTCATAGTAAGTGGAATTAGTCCCCATATCTGTAGCGGGTTATCAAATGCATGAATGAGAAAAACTCATAGGTAATTGTCTCACCATTCCTAATTAATTAACCCCCCCCCTCCCCCCGACACACACACACACACACACACACACACACACCTTTAATATGCAGGTTGTACAACTGGGCTATAGGGTACAGGTAATAATAAATAAATAAGAGAGTGCAGGCTCTGGAAAATTAATGAGAAATGAGAAAAGAGGCAATGTATGTTCTGTCTGCAGAGGGCTGACACACAAAGACACAATAAACCTAGGAACAAACACAGTCACTTAAAAAACTAGCGAAGAAACAGTGGGCAAATTCAATTACAGAAGTAATTAGAAGATATAGGGCAAGACTGCCTTTTGGGACTGTGCCAGAAAACATGAATTAATAAGAGTGAATAGAAGGAGGCTGGTGTAGTAATTAAGAGGCAATCACCTATGTCAATGAATACCTAAAAACAGGACAGAAAACTATTAATTCAGTGATCAAAAATATTTTTTAAGATGATTAATACAGCAAATTCATTTAAAAAGACTAATTTCTGCAAAGATATCGAGACAATTGTACATTATGTGCTCCTTCTGGCATTTATATTGCTAATTAAATTTGATCATTTGCCAAGCCATTTTGAATTATCTGTAAAACAGCAAAGACAGCATTTGCTAAACATTGTCTGCAGTGTTGGTGCTGCTTTCTTGCATTGGAAGAGATCATGTGTGGCAGTTTTCAAATGAATATTCAAAGCAAACTTTAACTGGAAACTTACATTTTATTAGACGTGTTTAACTTCTACTCTTATCGTCAGCTCTTCCTTTCCCCAAAAACAATGGCAGTAATTATGATACATGATAAGAGTAAAATGAATATTGTTTTGGCTGATTTGCATCCCTTTTTCATCCCTAATTATTTCTGCTTGATATATTTTGTCCCAGCATAGTGCATTTGTAAACTAATTAAACCATGTGTAAAATCCTTCACTCAGAAAGAAGAAAAGCTGTTGCAAAATACCCCCAGGTAGCTGATGTAGATCATGAAATGCCGAGAGCACTGCAACACTGAAAGCATTTTTTTGTAAATACACAACCAGCCACAAACACATTAAAGACTACTTTATATATTGACAGTGTATTATGAAAACAGAGCCACGGTGATTACAGGACACATTCTACTTATCTTGCCCTGCTGTACATGCTCAGGATGATCACTATTCAATGTCATGCAAATCCTTTAAATGGGACTATTATGTGTACGATAAAGTTTCTTTCTTTTTTAAATCAGAGCACTGCTTCCAAAATGACAGTTATCCTGTTGCTTGCACATCGAAATGTCTCAGCACAAACAGACACCGACAAAACTACTTAGGACTAATGCTTTAAAGTGTTATGAAATTTGAATTTTGAATAATTTCATTATAAACACCTGCACAAGCAGGCCTCAATACACAGAAAAAAACAGCCATATTTTTTTAAAGAGGAAATACTGATACAATTGTTTTCTCATGTCCTTGAGCAAATGGTAGTATGATCAACTGCAGGGCTTTATTATAATTTTAATCATATTTAAATTTCTCAATTTGGAGAGCAAAAATGGAAACCAAATATAGGCTATGACAAACTGAATTTTAAGTTCAAGATCTTTAAAGGGATTATTCGTTCTTTTTGCAAAAGGGAGATTTCCATACACAAAATTAACATATTCATATGTGTTAGTGGTTAAAGCCACTTTATTAGAGATATGAGAGCCAAATTCCACTTAATATTATCAGCTTTGAGGATCTGAAGGCATAAAAAAGCAATAGCCTGAGGGGAAGGATAACACTAATGTGCTTTCAATTTTCAAAGGAATACTAGTCCTATATTTACACCATGAGGTATATCATTTACTGCAGGGTGTAGAGTGTGAAGTGGATGGACACAGACCGATATATAGGGTTCATCGTCTCCACTGAAAGCACAATTATCACTTAAATAGGGTTAATGCCAAAGACATATTCTGTGATCAAGAAAAATATTCCACAACTCTACAGAGAGCATTGCTCCAAAGGAAGCAAATTGACTGTAATGTAATTAAGTATTTAAAGAAATACAGTTCATTAACGAATAAGCCCTCCTTCCATTTGAACAGAGCAATACGAAGCCAAATTCACCCATGTGATCACAAGACTTATTCACCGGGTTATTCACAATCTAAGATGCTTAATTTCCTATTCAGAGTTTCTATTGATTTTTTGATATTTGTAAATGAGGATAATTAAACAGAGACTTCTTATGCAGTTGCAGTCTTAATGACATTCTGTGAACATCTGGTAGCAGACAGACCTGAGACAGTCAGCAGAGAACCTGAAATCAGACATTCCCTCTTCAGTCTTGGCGACAGATTCACACAAGACTTTGGTTTGTCGCCAATGATTTGGCCATCTGTGCCCCTTAACCCTGAAGATGACAGATGTGGAGGCAGATTCATTTTAAGTTCAACAGGGCACACAATCATTTCTTCATATGTGTCAAGTGCTGTGACACATGCACATTTCCTGGTATTCACCACCAGGGTAAGAGGGCCCACCCACTTGTCACAAATACCAACAGTACTCACAGGAAACAATTTTCTGTGGAATATTTAAAAATGTTGACTACAATGTAATTACTAATCGGAAGTCCTCTAAACCCGTATTTTAAAAGCTTTTACATGTTCCACTAAAATTCTAGATCTCACTTACATTCCACGCAATTTTACTGGAGCACTCCAGATAAAGAAGGGTGTTATTTTCGGATGTTCATTGTTAAGTTCATTATCATTTATTTTTTCCATGCATCAGCTTCTGCTTATGATAAAAAAAAAAAAAAAACCTTTTGCCGATTCAGATGGAAAATACCAGCATATTAAAATAGCCATGCTTGGGTTGACATTTAAGGGAAAAAGATTTCCCACCAAACAGAAATTTTCATGATCTGATTGCTTTATTGAAGCCAGTTGTATTGCATAGGATTAAGTGCTGATCACTGCTGAGTTTTGCCATGTCAGCAGTAAGATGAGGCTGCTACTGTGCTTGCTTTTGTCAGGCCTGCTCTGATGGAGGGCAAAATGGCAAAGGCCCAGGTGAGAGCAGGAGTAACCGTCGAGCTGCCATGCTCTCCCGGGCTCTCCTTTCCACCATGATTACACACATTTCTCTCCGGTCAGGTGGCATCTCAGAGCCCTGCCAGGTAAATTGCAGCTTCCTGCACCTTCTTTGTAATACCAAGCTCCGTATCCCAGCCTCGCCGCACCTCCCTGGCTTCATTCTTATCCAAATGACAGTGTTTGTCATGGTAATGGCCCTCATTTTCTCAGCACCTCGGCGGCTTCGCTAATCATCAAACCTGAGGCGACCGCTGCTCTCCCAAACCTGCGAGAGGCCTGATGGCAGGACGCCTCCAGCAGCACTCTGTTGAGGGGCCATTGGTGTGCCTCCGGTCTCCTGCACTGCAAATATCAGCGCTGAGCCTAACACCTGAAACCCTTATGTGCACCAGCCAAGGCAAAACATTGCAACTCCACACCTATCTGTTTCAGCACATGCCACAGTCACGTGGTTCTCTTGCAGCCTGTCCCACAAGCCTCACTTGTTTGCATTTGATGGGGACTAACTGGGAATAAGATTATTATGGATCTTTCACATTTTTGTCAACACTTTCCAGTTACCCCACTGTATATCATTACATTATATTACATACATTTATCAGACACTCTTATTCAGAGAGGCCTCCAGCACAATAGAACATAAGTGTATCCATTCAATTTAAACGAGCAGCAGTGTCAGACCAGGCTAACAACAGACCAGTGAGTGTGAGCATAGCACTATTCAAGCTGCGCAAGACCATGTGGTTCTTGATAACTTTGGCCAGCACTTTTCATGGGAAAGATTTGACTCTTCTGAAATTCCAGAAATTTTCATCAGAATTCCAACAGAACCTTAATGTCTCTATTTCTTGACAGTCAACCTCTTTGTGATTTGTCCAGTGCAGGGAAGCAAACCACACTTTTTTTCCTGTGAGAAATGAAAAGTGGCCAGCTGATGTTGACCTCGCCCCTATGGAAACACACAGCCAGTGTGCTGTGTGTGTAATACCCCAGGGCAAGGCCATCTCCTCCAGCCAGGCTGGTCCAGCTCCCAGCTATCCCTCCATGACTGAATACAGTACGGGCACACACCCAGACACTGGCCTGCCTCAACCATCTCTCCCCTCACTGGTGACCTGAGCATCATCAGAGACAGAGTGATGCCCATGCTCCCAGATGGAGACCTGGTCTCATAAATCAAAACAGCTCACATAACACAGACGTGATTAGGGCATGAGAAATGGCCAACACTGCCTCTTTTCTTTTTAGACAACAATGTTTTCCCGCAGAATTAAGGCAGGCATTTTTTTTTCCAAATTTGTGTTTATCTTCCTGAATGACATATTGCAATTAATGTTCACAATATCGGTTTTTACACAACCACCTGGGGTATGATTTGAAAAATGACATGTCCCATTTATGTTGCCCGACAGCAAGCATTTAACATTTTATGCGAAATACATTTTGTTTGCTTACTGACATCTAAATTTAACACTGAAATGCTCTTGAAACAAAATTTTAACAGATACAAGTCAGCAGTCATATTCTTCAGTCTAAAAATCCATGAAAAAATCCTGAAGAAATCTCTGAAAAAGGTATTGTTGTTTATATTACTAATTCTGTGATGTGTCTATAATCCTATTTTCATCCTCTCCATCCTCTCTTTCTGCAGGGAACAGTTTCAAGTACTGGACAACATGGGAACAATGAATTCCTGTGACATTTTCTGATCTGCAATGCTTGGCTCTGCTTGTAAGTCAGCCACTGATCACGTCTACACACTGCGGATAAACAGAGCTACGTGTCCATATCATTGTTAGATTTAGCCTTTCATTTCAAAATACTGACAAATGCAGTATGCAGCTGCATTCTCACAAACCTAGAGTTAATTACCAGAAAATTACATTCTGACCATGGTTCTTTTCTGAAGATGTTAAAATTAATGATGGTAGGGCTCAGTATAAAATATGTAACAGATGAAATATCTGATATGGGTTTGACTGTGCTGGCAGGAGCATTTAATCTTTTTGCACATTGGCGAGGCTACCCTCTCTTCTAAGCATGAAGAGCTGGACTTCACTGCAGGTTTGCAGTGATTAGTGTTGACAGCGTGGCTCAATGTGTGTTCAGAGCACCACACGGCAAGATGGCAGAAGACCACACCACACATCCAAGAATTCATCTCGTTTTTGTGGAGTGTGCAGGGCTTAATTCCTGTATGTTAATGTATAGCAAATTCCTCTCTGCGATGTGGCGCCTGTCGGAAGCTGGCGGTGGCTGGTGTGAGCTCAGGTCAGGGGCACTGCAGGAGATTAGTTTCTGACGTCTGTCCAGGGTGCACAGTGAAATAAGGGGATTTGTGCTCTCAGCCCTGAGGA